>NC_139558.1:31042834-32242834 GCF_965112155.1 Podarcis liolepis | reverse complement strand
TTTCAAGTTTGTTTGCACGGAGGGTTCGAAGAATGAGGAAAACAATCAAGAAAAGACACACTAGCAGTTTAAATGTTAGCACTTCTTTGTAAGATTGTGCGTGCCTAATTGAAAAATAAAGGATGCATTTAAGATGGCTGGAGATCTTTTGTTAAGGCTCAGGGTGTTTTACAAATTAAACCCATGCAGTAAAACATAGGAACTTACTCCCAGGAAAATATGCATTGGATTGCAGGCATTCTGATAAATTTGGCATTATGCTACGTACGCTCCTGTGTCTGTAATGACAGATCAACTCAGCTATTTGCATTTTCGGACATTCCTTGGGGGTGTGGCTGTGGGGACTGTTGTGATAAGCTCCTGGGCTTCAAAATTTATCACTGCACTACCAGAATTCCTCTGCACTACCAGAATTCCTCTGTTGTATATCCTTAGTTAAAATATGCAAACTTCTCCTCTATGTTTACAGTCAGATGATGCCCCTTGCAAATGGCTCCTAAAGATGTAAAACAACAACGACACCCCCCCCCCCACTCTGCAATTTCTCCAGCGAGACAGCAACGACCCATTAAAAGCTGTTCCATTTATATAGCTAGTATCTGAAGGTTTGCCATGGAGCAAGAATAATCGCTTATCGCATTTACAAGATGCTGTTGGGAGTGCACAGAAGCCTGGATTGAAACAGCCTATCCCAAACAGCATTCCTGTACTATCATCATTATTCCCGTTTAGCAGACCATCCTTCAACAAGAGTTCTTAGGATGGATGGTGGAGGACATTCACAACAAAATACAAAACTGCAGCATCATAAAATGAGGCTATATATATATAGCCTCATTTTTATGATATATATTTTTTATATATAGCCTCATTTTATGATGCTGCAGTTTTGTATTTTGTTGTGAATACGGTATTTTATATATATATATATATATATATGGTTTCTAGCAGAGGCGTGGTACCTTTTCTTGAGCGGATCTCGTGGCCAGGAATCCCCAGCTGCTGGAATGGATCAGGAACCGGGCCGCCCTGGCCGCTTGC
The DNA here is from genome assembly GCF_965112155.1 of Podarcis liolepis. NCBI lineage: Eukaryota > Metazoa > Chordata > Lepidosauria > Squamata > Lacertidae > Podarcis > Podarcis liolepis. The sequence continues at coordinate 32,241,793 of NC_139558.1, read as the reverse complement.
TCGTGGGGCGCGAGGCTCTCCGTGCCCCCTTTGGCGCTCGCTCTCCTGTAGGAAAACATGCGGGAAGGGGACGAGTTCTGCTTCGGCCTCGCCGCCCCCGGCCTGGACCTCATCTCCTCTTCTTCCTCCTCCTCCTCTTTGTACACCGAGGCCGGGTAGCTCTGCTTCCAGATGCCCGTGGTGTCTTCCAGGAGCGCGGGGAGAACCTCCTCGTTGGAGGAGCTGTGCAGCTCTTCCTCCACCTCGTTGGTGACGGACCACGACACCGAGTTCACGATCACGTAGCCGCCGGCCGGGGCCAAGGCCAAGCTGCACCACAGCAGCGCCCACGAGAGCCAGCCGGGGCACGCGGCGGCCCTGGGCACCGGCGGCGTCCGGCGGCGGCGGCAGCAGCACGCGGGCATTTTGGAGCCAAGCCTCCCCGAGCTGCGTGCGCCCAGCTCCGCAGCCCGGAACGCGCAAAGCCCAGCAGTCTGGAGGGAGCTTTTGGCTGCGAGAGCAGCGGCCCCTTGAGGCGGAGGAGAGCGGCTGGCCTGAGAAAAATGCCTAAGCTGGCAAATCGCCAGCAGCAGGGGATCATCGGAATCAGTGGCGTAGCGTGGGTTGTCAGCACCCGGGGCAAGGCAAGTAATTTGCGCCCCCTAACCTGTGGATTTTGCACCCCCTAACCCGTGGAGCGCCCCCCCCAGATGTTGTGCCCGGTGTGGGGGCGCAAGCGAGGCCCGCCTCCCGCGAAACTTCCAAGAGGTCGCCCTATGAAGCCCCTCCGGAACGCAGCCCGGAGACTAGAGCAAGGAACGACGAACCCGCCGGCCCAGGCAGGCGGCGGCTTTGACGGAGCTTTTCCCGCCCAGCGATGCCAACGCACCTTGAGGCTCCCCCGGGCGGCCACGTGGCCCTTGCCCGGCCCGGCGTGCTCCGGCGGCGGGCTACCGCTGCCTCCCGCTCCTCCGCCGCCCGCCTCCGCCTCGTCGGCGGCGTCGTCCTCCTCCACGTCGACTACCACGTCTTCCTCTTCGTCCTCCTCCTCCAGGGCGGCCGCCGAGCCCTCCCGCCAGGGCGGCCTCCACGAGCTTGGGCAACGGCTGCGCGGCTGACGGCGAGGCGCTAAGGCGCCGGCTCCCCAGGCTGGAGCGCTTGACCAGGCGCCGCGCTTGCATGGCTGGCCGCGCCCAGCTTGCCTCAGCGCGGCGCGTGGGAAACAGAAGCAGTGGCGGAGACGACGACCCCCACCCCAACGAAGCCTCGATTGCTTGTCCCTTCCCTCTGGACTCGCGCCCCCCCCAAATGTTGCGCCCGGTGCGGCTGGCACCCCTGGCACCCCCCACGCTACGCCACTGATCGGAATTCTCTTGTTTGCTATGACTCGGCATCCCGCCCTTAAGCATCCTCCGCGTTACTATTTCTTGCATTTTTAAGAGCCCTTAATCTCAGTGTCATGGGTTCGAAACCTCACGTTGGGCAAAAAGATTCCTGCATTGCAAGCGGGTTGGACTAGACGACCCTCGGGATTCCAGACCCTCCAAGTGTCCCTAATTTTCCAGGGACAGCCACAGATTTATAGAAACCGTCCTGGTTTCTGATTTTATCCTGGAATGTCCCGCTTTTCCTTAGGACGTCCCTATTTCCATCAGAGAAATGTTGGAGGGTATGCAGTTATGCCACCCCGGAGCCAAGGAGATAAGTAACTATGCAACCATGAGAAGACACCTGAAGCCAGCCCTGTATAGAGGAGTCTTTTGTAACGTTTAATGATGTTTTTATATATGTTGGGAGCTGCCCAGAATGCCTGGGGCAACCCAGTCAGATGGGTGGGGTATTAACAACAACAAATTATTATTATTATTATTATTATTATTATTATTATTATTATTATTATTATTATCAACATCCCTATTTTCATTTCTATGATTCTGATTCTTACATGGAGCACAGGCCAGGATAGGCAGCTCCTTCCCTCCCATTTATTTCCACAACAACCCTATGAGGTAGATCAGGCTGAGACATCGTGACTGGACCAGAGTCTCCCCAGTGCAGGTAGGGCACTCTGCCCACTGCATCGCACACGAGTGTACTTAAACCTATGGGGATAATGGCCTTGACTGCTCTTGTACAGCTGTTGTAAAGATTATTGAGATGGAATCACAGAGTTCGAACGGACCACAAGGATAGTCTTGTCCAATGCCCATTCAATGCAGTAATTATTTGCGCAGCGTGGGACTCGAACCCACAATCATGAGGTTAAGAGATTCACACTCTACTGACCGAGCTATCCTAGTGAAGCCTTTTTAACTCTCAAAATGCATAATGCATAATGTTGATGTCAAAGTAATTTGACTGATTGATTCAATAGTCTTATACCCAGCCCTTCCTCGGGGCACACTGATGACAATGTGTTCCAAAACTCTGCATGACCCTACACAGCAGTCTCATGTACTGTAGATTTAAAATAGCATGAGGAAGCAAGACCACACACTATGTACTACCTTCTGGTCCAAGTAGGCATGGAACCACTTCAAAGCAGGGCCCCCTACACCAAACTCACACAGTCTCTCCCAGAATGGTACCATGGCCAATAGTATCAAAAGATGCTGAGATTACCTGACACAGGTAATCATAAAGGGAGACCAAGGCAGCTTCTGTGTCAAGCCAAGCTCTGAATCCTGATTGAAATTGATCCAGAAAACCAGTTTCTTCCAAGACTGCTGGATCTGGTTGGCAACCACTCACTCAAAGGCCTTGCCCAGGAAGTGGACATTTACTTTAAGTTGAAAATTAAGATCCTCCAGGGTAGGTTTATTCAGAAGTGGTATTACCACCACCTCTTTCAGGTGTCTTGGGACTAATCCGTGTTAGAAAACACTTAACAAATAGCTACTTCCAGGATGAAAAACTGAGTAACAATTTGGGGCAAGGGTTCCACTGAATATTTCCCCCTTCCCCTGAAAGTTTGAAGATGTTGAGTCAGAAGCACATGGGGTATATTGGACTGAATACGTTTGGATATCCCCAGAGAAGTCTGGTTAAGAAACACGTACATCTACACACATACAGCTTTCATAGTAAGATTTTATGTAAACTAGATAACTAAGCAAATCTCCAACCCATTCACTTTGGAATGGCATCACTGATGTCAAAGGAACTACCCTTCTAACCTTACAGCAGGCATAGGCAAACTCAGCCCTCCAGATGTTTTGAGACTACAATTCCCATCATCCCTGACCACTGGTCCTGTTAGCTAGGGATGATGGGAGTTGTAGTCCCAAAAAACATCTGGAGGGCTGAGTTTGTCTATGCCTGCCCTACAGGTATTGATCTGAGGACTGCAGGCAGCAGTTGACATCTAATAATGATAATAATAATACCAGGTCTTGAGTCTGCCTGGAAGCCACACATGCTTTGATTTTGAGACCCCTGTTTTTTAATCCTTGATGTGTGGCTACTCTGCAGTCAACTCTGCACAGACATCTGTTTTATTATTTCTTTACCTGCTCCAGGACTTTAAAAAGTACCTGGGCTTTCTGGTTCAAATTAAGTCCTGACTGCCACCTTGAGGAAACAGTTCTCTCAGATTAAAATGCTGTCCCTAAACTGCTGGGCTTTGGAACATTCTACATATACAGGATTTGTAGTAAGACTTCTCGAAATTCAGACTCCTGCAGGGACATGAACCACACTTGGTAGCCTTAGGTACAGAAGGCATAATTCTGGGACTATTTGTATTGGCGAAATGCCTTTCCTTGCTATTAAACTTTAGATTGCGAGCTCCATAGAACAGGGTTTCTTGTGGGAGTGGGTGGGAGGAATCGTTTATACTGTAAAATGCCATGTACAGTCATGGTGCTGTATGTATTAATTAACATTATGGGGCTCAACCAATACATATTGTCACTGGTTTGCATCTTTCAGCATTACAATTGCAACTGAAGCAGGAATATCACCTGAAATTTATTTACTACATTTAACAAAATTGTTAGTGTTACTTCCTACAACAGCTACAGAACGTAAGACACCAAGGACGGGGAAATTTCATTAACTATGCATGCTAGGCAGCTAAAATACATCAGAAAAAAGACACAATTTTAAAAATGTATGCATGCTCTTCATAAAAACTACTTACTTCAACAGAATATACACCGAGGCTGTGCAAAATCTATGTTCAAATCAACTATGTACAAAACACATTTTTTTTGGCAGATGGTCATCAAACAGTCTTTCAGATCTGCTTCGTTTCCTCCCAAGCACTGCTGCAGTCTTCTTGCGGGTCAGAGGTATGAATGATAAATTTCTGCCCATCTTTTAGAGTAACAAGTGCTTCCTGTCCAACAGGAAGATTCACTTGAACCGAACATTTAGATGCTTTGTCTTCCAGAACTACCTGGATAAGCTGCACATTAAAAAAGGAAGGAAGGAAGGAAGGAAGGAAGGAAGGAAGGAAGGAAGGAAGGAAGGAAGGAAGATGGAATATCACTATCATTTCTGTGGGAAGACAGGATTGACTCAGGGATTACTATCACTTACCTTTCCCCCGTGCTCACAGTAGGCACAGGCCAGTGTTTTAATGCTCTGCCTTCAAGCACGCCTTTTTTCGCTCTGCCACTTTCCCTAGTGGCACTTCCCATTCATTAATGCTGAATCGGAAAAAAAGCAATTCTGGTTTTCCACAGCTTAGACACTGAGCTTTAAAGCACAGACCTGTGCCTAGAAACGCAGCACAAAATGAAGTCTGGAAGAGGAGCTCATAAACACGATTCTGTTTATTCTCTCTCTTTCTCTGAAAAACTTTGAAATGGAAGTGTCCACAGCAAAAGCAAGGAAGATAACAGCCAAGAACAGTGGGGCAGTATGTCTTAGTTCTCCTAAAACTAGCCTTTTTGCTGCTTATAAAAGCTGGGGAACTTTCAGAGCTTTCACATAGTCAGAAGCCTCCAAAGGACGGTAGCAGACAGTAGGTTTTATTGCCCGAAAGTAGTAATCTGAATACTTGAATCCAGGGGAACCTGTGGCAGATGTTTTTTGGACATCAACTCCCAACATCCCTAGCCAGCATGGCCAATGACCAGGGATGATGGAACACCAGAAGTTCCTCATGGTCTGGTATAAAGCCCACCAGGGTGGCCTACTTCAAAGCTGAAATGAAATTCACCTACTCTTGATCATAGCTGCTGGGAATACCTTTTGATGTTCACAGATATCACAAGCACAGATAGAGCCCTGTGTACATGCCTCAAGCATGCATCCATTTCCAACAATCTGATTTTCCACTTCTCATTCAGAAGCAAATATGAAGAACTGGGTTTTTACCTTGTTGCCTGTGTCAGCATCTACTAGGCAGCTGAGGACCTTCAGAATAATGCTACTTAAGTTAATGTCGCTTTGACTCTGGGTCAGAATGATTCGAGTTGGCGCTGCCTCCCCGCCATCAGGCTGTTCAGCTGCAAAATCGTCCAGAAGACAGACTGGTTGAAGAGCCAAGGTATCCTGCGTCATCGTCAACGGAGCCCCATCTCCTTCCTCCTCCACATGGGTTTGAAGTATGTGAATAACATATTCAAGCAGAAGCAAATTGAACAAATGCCAGGAGCCTAGGTTTTAAAAAAATAAAAACAGATGGGATAAATTGTGGAGCCATCTATTAGACCTTCCTAGTCAGATGAAAAGGCAAAAGGGGTGCATTGGCTAGCATTGAGACAGGAATGGGGAGATGGCACTCAGCTCTAAAAATCAACCAGTGACCTCACACTCAGAGGATAATTGTGTTGTCCTTTACATACAAAAGTACATGGGCACATTTGCATAGTTGCAGAGGACAGAACTACAGAGCCATTTCTCCCACTGCTTTGAACTTCCCCAAGCAGGTCTTGCAAAGGAAGGAGTTACAACTGCATGGTTTGCACAACAACAGGGCTTTTTTCCCTCTTAGCTGCTCCCTTGTGAGGAGCTGTTGGGTGAGTCCCAGAGCTCTGGGTGAAATCAAGATGTAGTTAAGAGAGGAAGTACATCTCAGAAAACCTACCAGTACTTATCAGCACTATTGTAACAGGCGAGGAGTTGCTGACTCTATTTGTATTTCCAGAGGGTAGTAAATGAACTGGCAACAAACCTCCCTTTGTGCTGCAGGTGACTGTTGTATGGATTCGAAGTGCCCCAACACCTACAAACATCTCTGTCTAGATGCACCAAGACTGACTTTAACTGATTTTAAAGTGGTCATCCTGGAGCAAAGAAACTTCAAATGAAAACTGCACAAGTTTGCACCAGTACAAAGTGGTTGGGTTTTTTGTGTTTTGTTTTGCAATAATATTTTATTCTTTTTCCCATAGAGAAAGTAATTTGTTGCTCAACGATTATATTCCATTTCAACAAAACTAGTGACTTCCTGCTCACCCAATATCAACGTTTATAACTCAAATCACGAACAATTGCATTTTAAGGTTTCCGTCTTATCTAATTTCACACTCTCTAACATGTTTCTTAATGTATTCTGCTGTTTTCTTACACTACAAACCCCGCTGTGGTCTTTGCATATGGGAAATAATTTTACATATAGACTAGGAATGGTTTCCAGTCTTCTTTAAAAGATTCTAAATCTGTATCTTTTATCAAGTGTGTCAATCAGCTTACCAGTGCCAGAACGTGTTACCATCAAAGCTGTTTTGTGGTCACTGTAACACAGCTATCACTGTCTGTACTTCCTGCATTTCATTTCCCTCTTGCCTTACTGTTTACAACAAGAATGTGGAATCTGATGCCCTCCAGATGTACATAGTTGAACATCAACTCTCAGCAGCCCAAATCAGCATGGCTAATAGCCAGGTACTGGGCTTGGAGTCCAACAACACCTGGAAGTTTACAAGAGGTGCATCTTCAGCCTTCACAGGAAGTTGCATAATGAAGATGCCAGGCACACCTCTGTGGGGAAGAATTTCCACCACTTAGAGGCTGCCACCCCAAGCTTCTGAGGGTAAGGAACTACCCCCTCTGCTAGTCTTAGCACCCAAAAGGGTCTGTAGGGAAGCAGGTGGTCTTTCAGGCATTTACAGTATGTGCACCATCCGTCATATGCACAGAGCAATGTACAACGCCTGCTGGATTGAATGGCCTGGGTTGCCTGCCTCTCTTTGTTCAGTTACTAGACTTTCCCAACAATGAATCTATTTTACTTTTGGGGAAACGTGGTTAGGCAGGAAGAAGAAGAAGAAGAGTTTGGATTTGATATCCCGCTTTATCACTACCTGAAGGAGTCTCAAAGCGCTAACATTCTCCTTTCCCTTCCTCCCCCACAACAAACACTCTGTGAGGTGAGTGGGGCTGAGAGACTTCAGAAAAGTGTGACTAACCCAAGGTCACCCAGCAGCTGCATGTGGAGGAGCGGAGACGCGAACCCGGTTCCCCAGATTACGAGTCCACTGCTCTTAACCACTACACCACACTGGTTGCCCAGGCCAGCAACAAACAAGTATCACTGCTGCCAACACAATGTCTGAGAAGGATGGGAAGCGCTACTACTGGTAGTAGGACCAGCATTAAAGGCAGAAATTGAGGTTCTAAGTATGGCAGGCTGATTTATGCCATGCCTGACTCTGAGCAATCCATATTGTTCTTAATTGCATGGAATAAAGGGGGTATTTGTTGTGGGATCCGTGCTTATGACGCATGCAAGCTTTTTTTTTTTGAAGCCTCCACGTGACATAGCTGCCATCCAAATGCCAAACCTCCTCATTTAATCTGGATTTACACTTTTTTGGGGAAATCCGATTGGCCCCCCCCCCAAACACACATCAACAATCTGTTTGCAATATCTCCACAGCCCTTTTGCAATATGAAGGCCCCCTCCCCACCTGAAAGCAGACTCCTCTTCCATCGTGGGCCTCAAGCACACAAGTCATAAGCACACACTGAGGCAGGTGACTCATTAGATGAGACTCCCACCCTCATGGTGTAAGGCTCCTTGTTCAAGATCCCAAGTTCTTGATCACCAAATATGTTTTACAGCAGAATACGACCTACAAAAGACCATCGCAGGACATCACTGACCAAAGCTCTCAGTGTGGCAGAGGGTCATTGCCCTGCTGACAGATGTCAAGAGGAAGTTCCACCTCAGCTGGAAATTAGCAGCAAGCTTTCTGAACTCTTCTTGATTCTTGCTTGGCTGCAAAGAGTCACACAAAGACATTTCATTGTAACATGGCCCCAAAGACTGCATAGACAAATGCTTCAAACCTATACCAGCCTCCCTGAGAGTTAAGTCCCACTAAACTCCAGTGAGTTCATTTTTGATATGATTAGGTGTTTGGGAATATAAATGTAGTACTTTTCTTCCACTATGGATAAATTTATTCAGACATGGGACAGCTGTCTAGTGGTTTCTGGCATGCCACCAGGATGTGCTTATAAAGAAATAGGAGCTGCTTTAGTGAATGAGACTTTGGGAACAGGGTTGAACGTATACCTGCATTTATGTTACAGGTAGGTAGCCGTGTTGGTCTGCCGTAGTCAAAACAAAATTTTAAAATTCCTTCCAGTAGAACCTTAGAGGCCAACTAAGTTTGTTATTGGTGTGAGCTTTCGTGTGCATGCACACTTCTTCAGATACTGCATTTATGTGTTTGAGATCACACTGAAAGGTCCCTCTATTTTAGCATCTATTGATTTAGGATCTATTGATCCTCACCCACACTCCAAGCACACAAATATTTCAGTTCAACTACTTTCAACTAGTGTAGAAACTTTTCATATATATACATATGAGAGAGAGAGAGAGAGAGTGAGTGTATGGGTCATTGTACAAAGTATGCAGTGGGGATGGGTTGACCTCCAGATCAAGGGCTATATTTCTGCTAATCAACTTGCCAGGGACCTCATGCCCGCAGGAGGCGGAGCCAAATTGACACTGGGAGGAGGGCAAAGTGGACAAATCCAGAGCTGGTAGTGAGCAGGGTCACCCTATTCTCCCTCCTTCACCTTTCTCTCATATAAATGCACACACCAGCTTCATTTCAGGAGCATCACCATCTCTCTCGTGAAATAAACACAGTATCTCTAAGACCGCCTAATTTTGTACCTGAATCACGAAAGCCTCAAGGTCCGAGGACAAACAATTTAGCAAAACCCTTATATCTGTCGAAGTGTCCAGTGAAGACATCAGATTATTCAAGCCTATAAAACAAGTGAATATGCACTGGCTCGTGGATGGCTCAAGGCTGTTCCTTAGTTTAAATCTCTTTATACTTAACAGAGACAAAACATATTAAAAACAACTATATGAAGACAATATGTTTTCTTATTCGCTTCTAGTTAAATAGGATCTTGTTTTTACGGCTTGTTGATTCCAAACTTCACTGCAGCCTCTACGGAGAGCTAGGGCTTTAGTCAATCAATGTGTGTTTGTTCTTATATGTGAAAAATACTGTGCACAGAGCAGCCGAAATTCAACATTTTTTATGTTCAATTAATTTGAATGAGATTAAGAATCAACTTAGTGTTCCTACTGAATCCAGCTTGGGCTGGACCGTGTCAACTGTTGTTGTCACATGAAAATGTAAGGCAGGGAAACCATGAAAGCTTAGTCAATGAAAATGTTATTCTTTGATGCAAAGGACTGCATCATATGATACTTTGATGTGTAGGACTGCATCTCTGTACTAAGGTTACAGTTATTCAAGACACACATGCCTTGTGTCCGTTGATAAAATTATGACTTCCCCATTCACATGCAAGCAAGAAGCTTTGCCATGAATATTATCTACTTTGATCAATTAGGTCTTCTGATATTAGTGTACAACAAAGGGTGTTAGTTCAAGTAGCAACATATAATTTCAACAGTGATGTGGCATGAAAGTTTTCCTATTTCGTCAGTTCCTTAGTAAGAACGCCAAAGGCAAACACAGCATTAGAGCAAGCTTGTCTGTTTCAAAAAAAATCACTAAATACAGGTAAAATGGACAAGAGCACTTTCTAGGGCATGAGAAAACTTTCCAGAGCAAACTGAAAACTTTCTGATGAAAATTGCTCTAATTTGCACAGGAAGTTCTCCCAAGTTCTCTCCTTTCATCACAGCCATGGCCACTGTAATTAATATGAGGAGAAACCTTATTAGTCATATAAAACTTCAACAAGAGGTCCAAACCAAACCAAATGTTAGAAAAGAATTTGGAAGGACATCCACATTTGAAACTAGGAGCAAACTGTGAAATAATCCTCATGTGATATCCACATAAGGAAAACATTTTGTATCAAGGAAAGAGGGAGAGGTTCTCTATCAAATTCTAGCAGAAAAAGTGAACAAAGTACTCCATCAAATAGGAAAATAGTAAGAGCCTGTGCTGCTACATTTCAGCTCTGTGCCACTTTCAATTTCATCCACATTTCTAAATGCAATTTGCAGCGAGCTTCCAGGAATGTCCGAAAACCCCTGAGTAATAATTGCGTTCATGTCCGATTTCAAAACATTGACCCTCCTGCTGTTGTTCAAGACTATTCTCATGGTCTGTAAATGAAGAGAGAAAAAGTGCACATCATTTAGGTCTTGGGAAAAGCAAAAACAAAACCAATAACCCCACTCACTTTCAAAGGGTTTAATCTTAGTACAGTGGTGCCTCGCAAGACGAAAAGAATTCGTTCTGCGAGTCTTTTCGTCTTGCGATGTTTTTCGTCTTGCGAAGCACGGTCCGTCGCAACTGCGCCTCTTCAAGTGGCTTTAAAAAAAAAGCGCAAGACGTTTTCATCTTGCGAAGCAAGCCCATAGGGAAATTCGTCTAGCGAAGCAACGCAAAAACGGAAAACCCTTTCGTCTAGCGAGTTTTCCATCTTGTGGGGCACCACTGTATACAGCTAACTCTGGATACAACCCAGGCTTATCAGATTGCTGATGATCCCTCTCACCTCCTCATAACACACAATACCATCACCATTATCATGATCAATTACCATATTTTTCGCCCTATAGGACGCACCGTCCCATAAGGCGCACCTTGTTTTTTTGGGGGGGGAAATAAAGGAGGGGGAAAATTATTTCCCCCCCCCGAGCTTCCCCCGACCCCAGCCCCCAGAACAGGCAACTCTCCGCAAGCCATGGGAGCCCGGTGCCGGGCTCCCACGCCTGCGGAGAGCTGCGCGAAGCCTGGGCGCGCTGAGCTCAACGCGCCCAGCCTTCGGCATGCAGGCAACTCTCCGCAAGCCGCGGGAGCCCGGCGCGGGCTCCCACGGCTTGCGGAGATCTGCGCGAAGCCTGGAGAGCGAGAGGGGTCGGTGCGCACCGACCCCTCTCGCTCTCCAGGCTTCAGCGAATGCCTGCATTCGCCCCATAGGACGCACACACATTTCCCCTTCATTTTTGGAGGGGGAAAAGTGCGTCCTATGGGGCGAAAAATACGGTAATAACTGGTAATACAGTCACTATTATTATTAGCATTGAACCAGAATTGGGGCTTGGAGGGGTTCTACGGTGGCAGCGGTGATGATGCTTTGTGTTATGTACTGAGTTGAATAGGATCCAAAATGCAGCAGTCTGATTGGTCCTAGAACAGAATGCAGCTGTCTGATTGGTCTGCAGGAGCCGCCCAATCCAACTCCAGGTGGAAGTTAATCCGCAACCTGATTGGCCTACAGGAGAATCCCAGAATTAGCCAATCACATGGGGCCAATTGTGTAAATAATGGATATAAAGCAGACATTTCAGGGGAACTTGCATTCCTCACTACTATGAGCTGAATAAAGAGCATGAAATCCACACTCGACTCCAAGTATATTTCACTTTTGTACTCAGCAATGAACACAGGGGAAATGATTTTCGTACTGCTCTGCATTACAGCTTACTTTCCCCACCAACCTGCCCAAGTCCTCCACCGATCCCACATTCTGTCCAGAAGGAGGCAGCATCTCACAACTGCACTATGTTCACCAACACAACACAACTGTAAACATAGGCCTGTGACTGATCCATCCTAACAGAACGTTTTTGTCAGCTAATTCATTGCGAATGACTTCGGCTTTCACCTTTGGGATACATACCTTTGCCATGTTAGCAAGGTAAGTCTTCCTCCGAAGTCTTTTTATAAACAAAGTCACCTCTGAGAGGAAAGGAAGAAACAAATGATCACGATTCACCACCACTTAATTCTAAACGACTTGTGTTACAGCCTGCATTACCAAACAGTTTGAACAGCTTGTATCTATGAATATTGACCGTGCTTTTCAAGTTCACATTTTCCAGTATTGACCGTGCTTTTCAAGTTCACAATACTTGAACATACCTTTGATTTTAGAGGCACCCAACAACGGTGGGAGGTCTTCCATAGTTGCGAGCAGCCAGCTTTTAATATTTTTGCTGAATAATCTGACCAGTTTGAGGTACTGTATAGAGACATCTTCCAGAAAATCATGAAGCAGAATCTTCTCCATTTCCTAAAAGTATTGGATAGTTCTTACCCAAAGGCAAATGCAATGAACACAACATGAAAACAGATTATTTCCCAACAGATTGTTCCAAACCACTGAAGCGACTAGGAATTACTTTCCTCTTAAGGATTAAATACAGAGACCCAGTTCAGACAATTACTTAAACCATGGTTTAGATTTACGAGATTAGGAATGACCACAGTGAGCCCCCTCTCCCTTTTAATGTGCAAGAGGAAAATGAAAGCTTCTGCTTTCACTTTAGTAGAAGCCGCAATTCCGCATTACATTACAAACAGTTCTGCATTACAAACTTGGAGAAGCGTGGTTTCTTGCTGTAACAAGGGTTGGACGAGAATCCATTTTGCATTTAAAGCTGAATCTATCAAATCAGTACCTTCTGACACAATATGTAAACCAACACACATCTTTCCTTAGAAATCTGCACTTACCTGAATTTTGCAATGAAGTTCTCCAACCACACAATGTTCACCAAAAATATATATATGTATGTATTATAAATAAAGATGTTAGTGAAAATAACCTACAAAACACATACTGTTCAATAACATACAAAAATTTCTGTGTTAGTCATTAGGAGAAATTCTCACTAAAATGCTGATGAATTTTCATGAGGATATAGAAGGCAACAAGCAGCTGAATAAAGTTTGCACTTACAAATTTGTATGTACAGATGCAAAATTAGAAATGATGACTACAATTTAAATAGAAATGCAAGTAACATATCTCACCATGATGGAGAAGACAGTGATTAGGTAACCTGCGTACCTGTATAGTCTGCTGTCTTGGTGCTAACTGATTATGGGCAACGCTGTGGGTTAAACTACAGAGCCTAGGAATTGCCAATCAGGTCGGTGGTTCGAATCCCTGCAACGGGGTGAGCTCCCATTGCTCGGTCCCTGCTCCTGCCAACCTAGCAGTTTGAAAGCACCTCAAAGTGCAAGTAGTTAAATAGGTACCGCTCCGGCAGGAAGGTAAATGGTGTTTCCATGCGCTGCTCTGGTTCGCTAGAAGCGGCTTAGTCATGCTGGCCACATGACCCGGAAGTTGTACGCCAGCTCCCTCGGCCAATAAAGCGAGATGAGCGCCACAACCCCAGAGTCGGCCATGACTGGACCTAATGGTCAGGGGTCCCTTTACCTTTACCTTACAGAGGCCTTGATGTTAAACCTGAAACTGCCTGCAGGGGCTTTCAAACTCTCCACTGTAAAGTAGGACACATGGCCTCACTAAGCAGCAAAGGGGCTCATAATAAGGTCTCCTCATAAGATCTCCTCAGAAAATCTCAGTGCCAGTGTGGTTTCGTCGTTAGGGTGCTGGACTAGGTCTTGGGAGGCCAGAATTCAAATTTCCTCTCACCCATGAAGCTCACTGGGTGACCTCAGGCCAGCCACTGTCTGTTCTTAGCCTAACCTACCTCACAGGGTTGTTGTGAGGATGAAATGGGAAGGAGAACCATGTACACCACCTTCTGAAAATCACAAATGAGCACCAATCATTGGAATAACGAGAGCAGCCTTTCTAGGGTTTCTTTCTCCCCAAGTGAGGTTGAGATGATAAAGGACTAGGAATGCAGCCATCCCCACAAATTCTGTATGAATATACAAGGTTTCTCTGTCAACCAGGGGACATTCAAGCCATACATGTATTAGCTGCAGAAGCAAGGAAATGCCCATCTGGTTGAAGAACTTCGTTTTTATCTGCACACTTCTGCCCCACTTCTTCCAAAGAAGGTCTGACTCAAAGTTTGGGAACCTCTGGTCTAATATATGAAAAGTGGTACCTGGAAGAGCTGCCTGTCGTAGCATTGAAACAGCTGGCAAACATCTGCCTGGGACATGAACATTATTGCGTCAGGCTTCAGAGACTTCCAGAAAGAACTGAAGAGCTCTTCCACCTAAAGGAGCAGATACTTAATGAATTTTCACTGCAGAATTGAAGTCATTTATTGTCGGGAAAAGAAGCTTAAGGACATTCGCTCAGCCCAGAACCCACCATGTGCTTCTGCCGCCTTCCCAGATGTTGAGAATCCCCTGGAATGCTTCCTTCCTCTAATGCAACGGCCACACAGCTCCTGAACATGCATCTCCACATAATGGTGGTGGGCTGGGGGGTGGGGTGGGTAGAAGAAGACTTGCTCTACTCATGTTTGGCTTAAAAAAAATAAATGTCACAATGCAACTGGCCTAGAAGTCAGAAATAAAATATCGGTAGTGGTCCCCATTGTTTCCAAAAAGGAGGCAAAATAAAAGTCTTGGGAGTCTAAAGCGTATTATATTAGCAATGAAATCTAGAAAAAAAAGAGGTTACAGGACTGTTCATTTTGCCTGCGTGATAATCAAGAAGATTTGGGATAAAGTAGTTGGAGTAATGAGATTTACGGGAAGGAGGAAATTCCATTGATGGCTACAATCTTATATATATGCACGTTTCCTTGGGAGCAAAGGCTTGCCCCCACTCCGCAAAGCAAATAGCATCTTAAGAACATGAGAGCCCTACTGGATCAGACCAAAGACCCACCTATTCCAGCATTCTGCTCCCACAGTAGCCAGAGTTGCCCAAGCCTCTTTCAGAGGAGGTATTTTCTTCAGGACCACAGCACAGAAAGAAAGAGTTGAATTCCTCCTCCCTGCCTCCTGCAATCCTAATAATTATCAGCCTCT
This sequence comes from Podarcis liolepis, assembly GCF_965112155.1. NCBI lineage: Eukaryota > Metazoa > Chordata > Lepidosauria > Squamata > Lacertidae > Podarcis > Podarcis liolepis. Next base: position 32,226,713 of record NC_139558.1, on the reverse strand, counting down.
CTCACCATCTGATATTTGCATTTTAAAAACTAAAACAAACCTATGTGGCAAGGGCAAAGGCATATTTAATCTCACATCACCTTTGGCCTAAATACAGCCAGAGAAATTATGTGGAACTTCCTATCAAATAAACATGGAATGGGTTGTTCTGAAGGAAGGCTTACGCAGAGACCTAACACAAACATCACACCTACCTGGTCAAGATCCTTGTTTTTTACATTCTGCAACACTTCCTGGCAGTGGGTGCAATACGCATCAGCAAATAAAGAAACCTGGAACAGATACAAAACGAGGCAACATGAAAGCACCATGGTCAAGAATTCATAATTGCATTCAGTCTTCAAAGCACCATGCAACAATCTACAACCAAAACAGGCCCAAACAGGTCAACCCTATCACAAAAAAATCTATTCAGTAACCAGAAGCGGACTATTGCAACTCAGAAGTTTGGGATAATAAAAATAGAAGATCTTACTTGTCAACCTTAAAGGGACAAGTGTGTAGGTTTCCCTTTGGGATAATTTCCACAATATGGGGGCTACCACCAAGAAGTCACTGCTTCTTACAATCTTGCTGTCCTTGGTGGCAGTAGCCACAACAGGGTCTCATCACTTGATTTGATCTCAGCTCTGGAAGGGTTGTTATGCTATCAAACATACCATTTTACAGGAATATTTCTTTTCTAGCTCCTGCTCCCATGAAGAAAATCTCCTGAATTCAGGAAGTGGATATCCAACTGCTTCTTGGTCCTTCTGCAAAACGACAACAGTTTATTAAGTTTACAAGACACACTTACAACTATGTTTATTACTACTGGGTGGCACAACATTGGGAAACAACAGAGTGGGGTCCTTTGGCATGGTGTGTATTTGCAACAGCCACATCGATCTGGGGCAACCTTGACATGAAGGATTTTTTGGGTGGATTGGACTGCCACTGTGCTTTTACAGAGTATTTCCAGAGCCACTCCTATCCAGTAATCCAACTCACATTCCCATTAGCCTGATCAAAGGATTCTCACACTTGGTTTGATACTCTTACACAAAATACATGGGCATCACTGTCAGTTGCGAAGTGCACACCCATGTATGGCTAGCTCCTGCTTGTTCCTTTGCTAAACTGCTCCAGGGCTTGAACAGAAAGCTTTCTTGGGAACATGATGTGGGGCAGTCAATCAGCACTGCGCATAGCCAGCTTCTGTTTCAAACTTGCAAATCTATCCCCCCACCCCACTCCAAATTCCATCATGGAGTGGAAAAGAGACAACTGGACTGAACACAGAAGAGGCAGTTTCAGAGTGAATCTACGGCTCTAAAATTGTTATGCCTGACTTCACCTTTAAAAAGGTATGAGCAGCAAGTCACACTCTTGTATTTGGTTCTATGAGTCTATGTTTCACAAGTGATGCAGCTGTGTACTTAAAGGTAGCAGCAGAATCTCCCCTGAGATCGACTAACACAGCAGAGTACATGGACTGAGGTGCAATAATGATCCTTCCAGGAAGCAAGCAAAGAAATGGGTCACCACACTTAAAGTCTCTCGCATACAGGATTTAATTATGCGCTTACTGATTCAGTGCCATGGCCCCTGCCAACTTCCTACAGCAGAATCATAGTCAGGAAGAAAAATGCTTTTTTAAATAGCGTTCTCGGCAGGTTGCATTTCACTGATCCATCACAGATGGATGTTTTAACAGTCCTTGGCTCGTAGCCACCTCGTATTAAATCTGCTTTGAACAAATACTCACTGTCTCTTTTCTGCAGCCACTGCTCTGATAACTTGCCGCATTCTCAAAACTGCAAACCTCCCCACTGTGGTAGGACAGACAACAACAAAACCTACTTTGAAATAGCTCTCTTTGGTTAACTATTTCTCTACAATGTCTGAATCAGGAGAGGTTGCGAGTGTATGAACCAAGCCTGGGTGTTATGATGGGCTAACAATCTCTCTGAATCCTTGGCAGCAAGTGGTTCCTGGGTTCAGGAATTAGTTTGTTTGCCTGTTTGGGGCAGGGTTGCATTCCTTAAGAAGGAACAGGTACATAATTTGGAGGGCGCTCTTGGAATCATCTTTGCCACTAGAGGCCAAGGAGATCTCAGTGGCAAGGAGTGCCTATTACCATCTTCAGCTGGTATGACAGCTATGTTCTTTCCTTAACATGGGTAGCTTGGCCATTGGCAACCTCACAATTAGATGGCTGGCATGTACTGTCTGTAGGACTGCCTTTGCATCTGGTCCAGAAGCTGCAACTAGGGCAGAATTCGGCAGCTAGGATGCTGAGAGGAGCACTTAGCTATTTCATCCATGCTGAAAGAACTGCACTGGCTGCCTCTTTGCTAGCTAACCAGATTGAAGAGCTTGCTGCTGACATGTTATTTAATTTATTGTCTATTAAATTTATGCTTTGCTGTTCTTCCCCACATGGCAAACACATCCCTGGGGGAACCCAGCCAGATGGGCGGGGTATAAATAATACATTTTTATTATTATCCCCGATAAAACAAGGCAATTAAAAATGAAATAAAGACGTATTTTAAAATACTTTAAAACAATTTAAAGCATCTAAAAAGCACCACAGAAGTGGTGGCACCTACCCTCTGAGCTTCATGCATGGATTTTGCCAGGTCAACTTTGGCCCTGGGTGTCTACTGACCAGGGACAGCCTCTGTTTTCTAGTTCCTATCAAACGGTAAATCCTCTTCCTATTTTTGTCTTTGGGGAAACGCCTTGTTAACATTTTGTTAGCGTGCTAGAGCTGTCCTCCTTCAGGATTCAGCTGTTTATAACTCAAAGCTCTGTGGGATGGTGGTTCCATCTTGTCTGGAGCACATTCATATAAATGGCAATAAGCACAGGGTGATAGCCAACCAAACAGTTCCAGTAACATAAAGACTTTGGACTGAGCAACGGAGCTTTACCTCCCTCTCTTCTCCTCATGTGTCCCCTATGTCTGAGTTGGGGGAACGTCCAGAATTTACTTAGGGGGTACATGGGGCACACAGAGAGAGGAGAGTGAGTGTCACTGTACAACCCAAAGTGTTTGTGCTAGCAGAAGTGTTTAGTTGGATACCATGGCACTAAACACAGCCTACCATTTCACACACCGCAGCTCCCGAAGCAAGTTAGAATTGTAGCACGAGGGTTATGGTTTCGTTGTTCAACGTTAACAAAAAGAAAAGTCGCCCACTTGGCTTTTAAGCTAGCAGAGGAGGGGACTGCTAGAGATCAAACAAATGTTGCTGCAACATGTAGAAATGCACCATGGAAGTGAGTGATCCATGTTATGAAAACAGACACAAACGTGTGTGTATGTATGTATGTATGTATGTATGTATGTATGTATTTGGTGAAACGTTGGGAGCGCACAAGCTTTTTTGGTTTGCTACAATTCGCATCATGCCTGACCATTAAAAAGCCATCCTGTCTGGGGTTGGTGGGAGTTGGGACTCTAAGCACAGCTCAAGGGTCACAGGTTTCTGATCCCTGGCTTACTGTGAACTTCTAAGAACTTGAGGGCGCAGTTCTAAAGGGCGGCAAACGCCAGAGCTGTTAAGATTTATTATGCTTGGCCCCCAAGTAGTTTTCAATGCAGCAAGAATTATTTAAGCAAGAAACGAAAAAGAAAACAAATTTGGCCGTAATCAATCAGTCTTAAAGAAGGCCTGCACAACTGGCGACAAAGGCACTCCGGTACTCCTCTATTACAGCCTGCCAAGTTTTTAACCCACCATCCTCTTTTTGCAGTGCCAGCAAACAGCTGCTTCCATTGGGGTGCCATACATAACCAGCAGGCTGTATTTAGCTTGGTGAACAATAGCATGGCTTTTTTTTGCAGCTGGAGCTCACCAGAATTCAGTTCTGGCACCTCTCAGGTGGGCGCCATTGCCATTATATGAGAACAAGGGAGTTGTTCGTGGTCAGTTCTGGCACCTCTTGTTCTAGAAAAATAGGGCTGGGTAATAGGTTGTACAAGCTGCATAGGAGCCAACACATAGGGGCTGATGTTCCTTCGGACCCCCTCAATAAAATATTTGAGGGGCCACCGCTCCCCCAAGTTGATGGGCATTGACATTTAAATGGTGTGCGTGTGCCGCATCATGTGATCCATTACGCAAGGTGGGGCTTACCTGCCCCCCCCCCAATATTTTATTCAAGTTGGCACACCTGGCAAGCTGGGTTTAAGTTGCTTTGCGGGCAACACTTCTTGAAAAACCAGGTTTTCAAGACTGGGACTTTGCTTTCTTTCCTTCTTTTTAATAAGACCTTGGAGCAGCTCGACTTGAATTCTAGGATAAACTGCCGGGAGTGTAGTAATACGTTTCCTGAGAATTCCCAGCCCCTGCTTCTCTGGGAAGAGAACTCCGCCCAATCGACTGTTGCTACTATAGCAACACGCATGGATGGTGCTCTCTCTCAATAGGCTGGCTGGCTGGCATAGCTGTCAGCTCTCGGGCCGCCATCCTGTTCCTCCTCAAGAGCCAATTAAGCTGTACGCATGGTCTCGTGGCTGCAGCTGCTGCCTAGAAACAAGGAAGCAGGAGAGCTCATCCCTCTGTTCGGTGATGTCAGCACCCTAAACATGAGCACCTGCTTGAAGCTTGCCTTATGTAGCCACAGAACACTAGCAAACATCCATCCCGACGGTGCTCAGAATATCCTAGAGAACTGAACAAAACAAACCATTTTATTTTATTTTTTGCCTCAGAGTGCTTACAGTCTGAGTCGAATGAGAGAACTAAAGAGATGGAAAAAGGATCACAAGCAGGGATGAGGCAGCAGGGCTCACAGAGAGCATGCCCTCTGAGCCCAGTGATCACCCTGCAATGGCCTCTCCCTGCTGCCTTGTGTGAGGAAATTTGTGTGATGTGTTTTGTTTGTTTCCTCCTGAGTCTGAGGAGAAACACCACGCTTCATCTCCGAAGTCACTGTGAGGGCATGTGTCGGTAGTGCCAGTAGTGGACTCCGTGATTCCTTCTGTCACCCACATTCCCTCACATGCATCCCTAAGACCCATTGGCTGCTTCTTCCCTGTCAGCACACACACACAACCTTCCGCCATACCACACGGGGGGCTTTTGGAAACAGGCAAGGCCCACCCTATCATAGGCAAAGTAAGGCAATCGCCTCAGGTGGCAGATGCTGGCAGGTGGCAGCAGCCCTCTTGCTGTTCCTCTCTGTTGGACAGAGCTGTTTACGTTACACGGCATGCCTTGCTCCGCTTATTATGTTGTCAAGAACAGCTTGCAGAATACAGCCACAATAAATCACCAGCCTGGAGGGACCCTTTGTTAGTTGCCCTGTGATGCTTCCCAATGCATATTTGTGTCTTCCCATATAAATCCTTTCCAGATTTCTTTCTCCAAACCAGGGATGCGGCCTGTGGTGAGACAGGAATGGCTTCGGCCTGTGACTGCGCTGTGATCACTGCCACATGGAAAGGGACTCTTGCACTATAGCACAACAAGAGTGGGACAAGAAATAAACTGAGACATTTGTGGCATTAAAAGATTCAGGATTTCACTAGCAAGTATGGGATGTGCATTGGACTGGAGACAAAGCAGTCTGTCAACTGAACCCCGAGATGTTTGCAGGCACAAACACTTCTGAAAGTGGGCTCATTTATAACCACTCCAATAGCACCATGAACATGAATAATCATGAATTCACAATAAAAATGACATATGGAGGGGCCCTAAATTGAGTGGGTGTTATATAGCAATGCCTACCCCAACAAGGAAAATGGACGGAACCAGTAACTAGCTGTGAGTCATGTCAGGTTACACTGCACATCCCCATCATGGTTAAAGTTATTTTTCCACAGGCTACCCAAGACGATATGCTCATTTTTTCCAGCTCATTTTTTATTTTGCTACATTTTAATGGCATTATTTCATTGTGATGGATGTTGTCTGTTTTTGTGGCTGCCCTGGGCTCCTTTAGGAGGAAGGGTAAGATAGAAATTTAATTAATGAATAAATGAAATGAAATTCTTAAGACTGGTATTTTAATACGCTTGCTGACTTTCATAAAACACCTTGCAGGTGCCTGGCTACATACTTAAAACCGCATAGGGCCACAGGAACAAATCTGCCTATGCTAATTTATATGTAGAAACATCACAGTAGTTAAGACAACGAATTTCCCACCCTAATCAGCCCAGGTAAATTTTTCCAATGACTTTGCACTCCACTGCAGTTCACACCAAACTAATTTCTCTTCAATTCGTTTATCCCCATTAATTTCTCAGTACATTATCCTCCAAAGCAATTCAACTCCCCTTAAATTATCCCCCATTCATTACCTCCAAATCATCTGGACAAAGTCATCTTAAATTAGTTTATTTCCCCAATTTAAAACCATACCCAGTATGTCCCAGGTTCAATTTCCTCCAAATTCATTGCTCACCCTCCAGATTTGGGGTCACCTTTTTCATCTATCACTAATTCAAACACAATCATTCCAAGAGCAGAAATTGCTTTTTGCTAGTGGAAACACACATTTGGATTCAACCCCACGAATTTTCACAAGTAACTTGTTTCCTCCCCCCCCCCACTTGTGTAATATGAATGTAGAATATATGATTTAGTCTCCAGGCAGAATCTCCATGCTGCACAACTCAGTTAAGTGGATCATTTTGAAGCAATTTTTTAAACCCTCACTTCATCCATATATACTATTGTAGGCATCTGCATCCTTCTACTGCGGTGTGTAGCTCATTGCAGATGATGTGTGTGTGTGTGATCAATGTGTGACAAATCTGATTTTAAGTTTAATCAGAACTTGGCAGCAGTAGTTTTGACATTTAAGAGTAAAATCTGCCGAACTGAATCTTGCTCAAACAGGTTATAACTGACGACTAGAGCTTGCAAATATATTCTGTTTGCTCAACAATGGGCATCCAAAATTTGAGTTAATTAGCAAAGAGGGTCCCACTCTGATCCCTCAGCTGTTCAAATAGCTGAATCAGTAACTGGAAAGCTATCTGAAGTCCTCTTGCCTGGGACTTCATTAAACGGTCTCAGTTAAACCAGCTGACCTTTGCAAACTTGGTTCTTCTTATTTGTTGACCGTAAAGCTAAATGTCACCCATTAGACCTGGGATTGGACCAAGACATTTTGTGAATAACAAGATCACACTGGGATAGCTCAGTTGGTACAGTATGAGACTCTTAATCCCATACTGCTTTACAGCTTCTGTTGCAACTACAAAGCAAACTGGGACCACCCAATCCTCAAAGTGCCAGGGTTATCATTATCCAACCAAGTGGCATAAATTCACTGGGATACAATTTCAGTTATCCATACCCACATTTTGTTGTGAAACATATTTAAGAACCAAACCTGTTCTCCCTTTTCTCAGCCAAAAGATAGCAATAGTAGGCATAGAAGGGTGAGCTCTTCTTTATCTGTATTCCATCATAATGATACCTGAAGAACAGACAAATTTAAGAGATTAATGAAGAGGCCAGTTGCATGGCGATCTTTCAGCCATGATCTGTAAATATCTGTCAGAGATTCAAAATATATAAATAAATGGGATACTTCCTGCGACACCTTTAACCACCTAATATGCTATGTACAACCTTGTTGATAATCAACTAAGCCAGTGCAACCAAAACTGTGGGTCCTGATGTGGTTCTGTTGGGTTGCACCAGGCATAGGCAAACTCTGGCCCTCCAGATGTTTGGGACTACAATTCCCATCATCCCTGACCACTGGTCCTGTTAGCTAGGGATGATGGGAATTTTAGTCCCAAACATCTGTAGGGTCAGAGTTTGCTTATGCCTGGGTTGCACAATGAATGACATGCTCCCTTGCCCCATTTCCACAGGTCTTAGGTTCTTCCTTCCTTCCTTCATCAGGCAGACAGCACACCCTTCCTACTGGGCGACCCCATTAATAAATAAGCTTCTTCCATTTATGACAAGAGTGGGGAACCTGTGGCATTTCAGATGTTATTGGACTACAACTGTGAACCTCCCTGGCTGCTGGCCAATGCTGGTTGGGGTTGATGAGGGATGAATTCCAACAACATCTGGAGGGCACAGTTTCCCCATTGTTGCTCTATGTCACAGCTTAAATTCTGTTCCAATACGTACTGCCTAGAATATGGGTGACCAACGTATGTATTCTGATGTTTTAGAATACAACTCCCATCAGTTGTAGAGCAGCCCCTATGTTGACCCAGAAGCTGCTGCTTTAAAATGCAGGGATGCCGCTGCTCACTGGGGCAAACAATCACCATTATGTTACATTGCTGCTGAAAGAATTACACTGGGTGCCAACTGCCTACTGGGCTAAGTTCAAAGTGCCGGTAAAGGTAAAGGTACCCCTGACCATTAGGTCCAGTTGCGGTCGACTCTGGGGTTGCAGCGCTCATCTTGCTCTATAGGCCAAGGGTGTTTTTCTGCAGACAGCTTCCGGGTCATGTGGCCAGCATGACTAAGCCGCTTCTGGCGAACCAGAGCAGTGCACGGAAATGCCGTTTACCTTCCCGCCGGAGCAGTACCTATTTATCTACTTGCACTTGACGTGCTTTCGAACTGCTAGGTGGGCAGGAGCTGGGACTGAACAACGGGAGCTCACCCCGTCGTCAGGATTCGAACCGCTGACCTTTTGATCGGCAAGCCCTAGGCTCTGTGGTACTGGTGCACAATTCCCTATGCAATTTGGGACCCAGAAACCTAAAAGACCCAATCACTCCTTATGTAACCCAACTGATCACTGTGCTCTGCAGGAGAACGCCAACTGCAGATACCACCTCATCAGGAGGGCTTGTTCTGCAGGACAAAGGAACTGGGTTTCTAGAGTGGTGTAATCTATTCTTTGGTTTTGTATCAGACAGCCACCCTCCCACCTACTGTATTGTCATTTTGATGCCTTCCTCTTTCAACAAGCCTTTTAAGGGAAACTTTTGTCCCCATCTGTCTCGGATTTGAAATTGTTTTTATATACAGAACTGTGTCAAGTGTTTTATATATGTTTTCACTGTTGATGTTTCCAGTGTTAAATGACTTTGCGATGTCTCATAGGAAGCAATTAACAAGTGGAAATAAATAAACAAAACAGCCCCAGGAAGCATGTCCATTGGTCAGTGATAATGGGAGTTGTAACCAACAGCAACTGGAAGACACTACATAGGCTATATACCTATGTCGTCATTAAAAATGGATATAAAATATAAACATGTGCAGTGTTGACTACTGATGATATATTCTTCAATGTGTTTTGAAGAGGGAGGAAAAATAAAATTAAAGGTGGGTCCCACTTCAAAATGTTTGAGAAGCACTAAGCTACAGGCCAGATTTTTATATGCTGCAATTTGACTTAAAACAAATAGTTTCTCTCTGATAAACATACGAAAACTGCTCTAAAGATCACCATGTTTTCCAATGTGAAGCTCTGCCCCACTATTTCAAGATTTGCCAGATTAGTGATAAATTTAATTCTGTCTATAGATTAATGCCACATGAGGCGTGGGTGGGTTAAAAACCACAAGCATTGACTGATCCTTCTGTTCCATCTTAGAATATTTATGAACATTAGCACCATTCAGCAGTCAACTGCCACCGGCAGAATATTAACAAACTGCAGCTACTATAAGGAAAGTAAAAAATTGAATTTAGTGTGAATGCACACACACACTGCCTGAAGGGGAAGAGAGCAGGTGTGCTGTTTTCAGAAAGGAAAAGATGCCAGGAGGTCAAGGACTGTGAGAACAGCTGGGGAAGTGAGGAACAGAGACAGGGATCTTAGATGCGAAGAAATTGAAGAAAAGAGTACAATAAACTGGGCAGAGAGAGACTCGGGGATTGACGGGGGAAATGATTTAACACCCACAGAACATTTAAGGGAAAAAGATACAGAAGAGGGAGGGAGTTGAAGATTTCTCTGTGAATATATTTCACTGTTTACAGATGTTGCTACCATGGTTTTGCATGAATGTTCACCTTCCTTATTACAGTACCCATGAACTCTTAAATGCACAAATAAGCAGCTGACTATAGACTTTTCTAATAGCCTCTAAATCTTCAATTAATACAAATTAAATGATAATGTACCTTGCACTTCCCCTTGTGCCCAGTCTTCTGGTTCCTAAGTCTGGGAACACTAACCGAACAAGCTTAAAAGAAATGCACAGAAAAAGAACAGTTTTTTTGGGTTAGTCACACTGGTAAAATATTTGTGTGCTTCCTGTATCACCTCAGAACATTTTCAACCCATTTTCTAGTTATCACCAGGTGATGTACTCACCTGGTATTTACTGATCTGAACAGCTAGTAATTTCCCCACATTCTGTCAATCTATCTGGAATATTTTACATGTTTTACAGTGCATTCCTCAGTACACATCATCTACTCAGAAGTAAGCCACATTAAATCCTCCCAGGAATGTGTGTTTAGGACAGCAGCCTCATGCCATTTTTCACTCAACAGTTTATATCCAGAAATACGAAATGTTTACTCAAGTATACATTGTGCATGTCTCACAGCAGTTGTGAGTGGAACACATATTAAAACCACCATACTGAATCTCCCACTGGGTCTAATTTGAACCTAAGGCTGCCATTGTATGCAGATTTAATAGGGAGTTAATTCTCATTGAAATGAGCTGTACTGAGCAATTATGAATAGGAGTGTCCTGCACATGTCTCAACACAATATACAGTACCAAGTGATTACTGAACAGAAGGGAAGATTTGTTTGATAAGTATGTACAAATATAACATCACTGATTCTCTATAATAAATGAATAGTAAAGGTAAAGGTAAAGGGACCCCTGACCATTAGGTCCAGTCATGACTGACTCTGGGGTTGTGGCGCTCATCTTGCTTTATTGGCCGAGGGAGCCGGCGTACAGCTTCCGGGTCATGTGGCCAGCATGAATAAGCCGTGCACGGAAACGCCGTTTACCTTCCTGCTGGAGCGGTACCTGTTTATCTACTTGCACTTTGACATGCTTTCGAACAGCTAGGTTGGCAGGAGCAGGGACTGAGCAACGGGAGCTCACCCCGTCACGGGGATTCGAACCGCCAACCTTCTGATCGGCAAGTCCTAGGCTCTGTGGTTTAACCCACAGCGCCACCCGCATCCCTTAAATGTATAGTAGTTCTACTAAAATCAGCTCCCAGAGGAGAAGAAACTGATACAGTTCCATCCGAAACCAATAACATTTTAAGGTAGCAGCAGCACACTGTGTATACCTTTCCAAATGTAGCTGGATTTACTTGAGTCTGGGCCTCCTGTCTGCAGTTCTCCACATACATTTCGTACAGCAGACAACGTGGCACACTGCATCCTTCACATACAAAGAAATTGTCTGCTATCCTTGGAGGGGGGGAAAGAACCAAGAGGAAACAAATGTTATGCCTATTTATGTTCAGAAGATGTGGGTTGCCATGTTTACTTTGAAGGACAGAAGGTTTGCAGTAGGTAAAATAAAATTATAACTTGGAATTCCTGGGTTTACAAAGCGTTTTGTGAAACAAAATCAAATTCCATAAAATTGTTAATTGTTTGAATACAGTGTCTCCATATCTCAAGGTTGTTGGTTTCACTTTGGTTGCATTCTATTTTAATGCTTTTATATTTTATTATTTCATTTTATTTCAATCTGTTTTAATCATTTAACCTTCATTTTGCCTACAGAACTTCAGTTGTTACGTGGAATTAAAATGTAGTAAATACATATATTTATGCATACTAGATCGCCTGGTCAGCTATTGGGGGGAACAAAATGCTAGATTCGGGGCTAATCCAGAATGGCTCTCTCTTCTTATGCTTCTTACTCACTAATCTGCACACAATTCAGACTAACCATACCTGATACCAAAAACAGAAAAACCCTATTTAATAAATAAACGATTATATATATAGCCCACCTTTTCCCCATCATGGAACTTGTGGCATCTCCCATTCAGACACTGACCAGACCAAAACCTACTTTGCTTTAACAAGCTGGTTTCCTCAGACATCATACTTTTGCTCTCAGCTTATGCCCAATTCAAAGGTATTACACAATGCTATGCATGGGTGTCATTAAAAGCAGGTTGGAAAGATGCCACTTGAAGGCTATCTTCGAATGTATAATAGGAGCCTGCACAACACAAAACACTGTTGCTGTAGGTAGGTTTTATTTTATTTATCTTATATTTTGGAAATGTACATCCACTTGTTCTTTTTCTTTAAATTTTTTTGGAGCCCCCAAAAAAGTGAGGCCCTAAACTGTAGCTTGTTTAGCTTATACGTAAATCAGACACTGGATGAGGAACAAACTTATTCACCAGTTTCCTCCTCCTGCCACGTCATTTATCAGGTCGCTCGCTTTCTGCCCGCCCACCCCAGAGCCAAGCAGCTCGGCTTTCCCTTCAGCTGCTGCTACTCATTGCCCTCGCAGCTCGCGGGGCTAAAAAAGCAGCAGGACTGCTTATAAAGAGACACCTCCACCTCCAGGAAATGAGGTCGTGGTGGTGCTGAGGACACCTACCACTGAGTAATGGGCTGGTATATGTTACTACAGCCGCTGGGGAAATGCTCGGCCATCCCGCTGCGCGCAGGCGTCCCGAGCCGCCCCGTCGAAGGCTCCGCGCGCGCCGCTGGTTCCTCTGCTGTTTATTTTAGAAGCCGGGCTCTAGACCTCGCGCTCGTTCGCGCCCGCCTTTGGAAAGCCGCGCCGCTCGCTGATTGGACGGCAGCAGCGCTTTGCAACCTTCAATCGATCGCTGCGCCGGCTGATTGGCCGCTCGAGCAAACCGCGCTGGTGGGGGGCGGGGAGGGAGGGCGGCCGCCGCTTCTCACGTCTGTTGCCGCAGCATTCACACGAAGCAGCAGCTTCGTTCGCTCCCACCCGCTGTGTGGCTCATAAATAAAGCAGCCGCCGTTTCGGGGCGGCGGTAGTAAATTCCACTGAGCTCAGTGGGACTGATTTCTGAATGGGCTTGTATAAGGTTGGGCTGTGGGCCGTGTCCCTGGAGAAAATATTATTGAGAGTTGGACGGGGTTATTCTATAATGATTCCTGAGTACCTTTTTATCCCCGGAATTGTAGAGCCAACAGGAGTTAAAATCTAATGGAGGCAGGAGTGCCAACTTGAATAAACTTGTTGGTTGATCATAGTTACTCAGAACTAAATCCCACTGGGTATAAATATCAGCCTGATCCCATGGTATACTCAGTGCTTTTTTTCTTAAAAAAAGTTTAGGGGTACTCTCATTTTGACTCAAGAAAACCACCATTTTATAGTTCAAATCGGGAAAAATAAATACAGTAAATGGACAAAAGTTCAAAGATTTACAAAAGGTTTAGGGGTATGTGTACCCCCAGAAAAAAGCACTGGGTATACTAATGCATCTAGCCTGCAATCCAATATTCACACTTACCTGGGAGTGAGCTGGGTTGAATTCCTTGGGGCTTCTAAACGTATATGTATAGGATTGGGTGGTTATGTGCATAGGGCCAGGTTGCATCTCTCCTCAGCACACTTAACTTGAGAGGAAGGTGCATTTTGTTACTTCAGTTATGGAAATACACTATGGGAATTAAGGAATCATACTAGGGACGCTGGTGGCGTTGTAGGTTAAACCACAGAGCCTAGGGCTTGCCGATCAGAAGGTCAGCAGTTCGAATCCCCGCGACGGGGTGAGCTCCCCTTGCTTGGTCCCTGCTCCTGTCAACCTAGCAGTTCGAAAGCACGTCAAAGTGCAAGTAGATAAATAGGTACCGCTCCAGCGGGAAGGTAAACGGCATTTCCGTGCGCTGCTCTGGTTCGCCAGAAGCAGCTTAGTCATGCTGGCCACATGACCCGGAAGCTGTCTGCAGACAAACGGCGGCTCCCTCGGCTTATAGAGCGAGATGAGCGCCGCAACCCCAGAGTCGTCCGCGACTGGACCTAACGGTCAGGGGTACCTTTACCTTTATTAGGCTCTGCAGGGGGCTGGGCTACTGATTTCTGGCAGGATCACCAATTGCCATTGTAATTTGCTTTCCACCTGGGGAGGCGTACAGTTCAATTGCGTTCCGAGTATATGTTGGCGTTTTGTAGGAGAATTTTCTGAGCAGGGATTGAAGAATGCAACATATGGCTATGTGCTGATTGCTGAAGTGCCATGGCAACCCACTGCTGTGCCATACATACATACCGTACATACCTAATAAAAGATAAAATAAAAGTTCTGGATTTTCTCTTACTTTTGCATAAATGTGATCTATATATAATTACAATGTCTACATGGGCATAGCCAAGGGGGGGGGCAGCTCCCCCCAGTCAAGTAAAACAATAGTAATACTTAACTAAGTGACCGCTCGCGTTGGTTCTGCCCCCCCCCCAAGTCCTGCCCCACCAACAAAAATCCTGGCTACGCCCATGAATGTCTAGGTAACAGGACAGGTTTCTTTCCTCTTCCAACTGTATCACTAATGGCAATCCACTTTCCATATTAAGACTAGCTCACATAGGATTTTTTCACCTGGGGGTGTTTCTGAAGTCTCCATGGCAAGGATAATGTGCAGGACCAGACAAGACATTTCAATGCCTGAAGCAGCAAATCGTGTGTCTCCTTTCACCCCGGTTAAGGTGCATGCTACCCAAATTATTTTGTCATCAGAAGCCGAAGACTCCCTCTCCTTAGCAGTTAAAACCACTATGAATAATAATTAAATTTGCTAACTGCTTCTCCTTTCAATATTGTCAAAATGGGCTTGCAAATGGTAGGGCCAGCTCCCGCAATGGAGTACTGTACACACACACATAATGAGAGGGTCTTTTGCTTATTGCAAAACAATGGATTCCTTGGGGGTGGAGGGAGTTTAGGAGCAAGCAATAAATCTGCTTGTAAAAAGGATTTCAAACAAAGGAAAATCCCTTGCTGTCAAATTATCAAAAGGAAAGCAGAAAGGAAGGCCACTTTGTCTCACGTGAAGTTGAAGAGTTTAGATATTTGATTGAACTTTGCTCTGTGTAGAGGCTATAAGCCTTGCTCTCCGTGATGTATGTAGGCTTTGCCACTTCTTCCTTGGAGCCCCAACACAGGTAAAATGGGATAGTGATAGCAAAGTAGCAAAATGGTAGTAGGAAAAGTGCAGTGGGAAGAAATTAAAGGGCACAGAGGAAAAGTAATCCCTTGCTAGCATATTGCATGCAATTGACAGGAAGCCTTTGCTAACTTCTTGTACTCCAGGTATTTTGGACTGTAACTCCCATCAGCCCCAGTCATTGCAGCAATGGTGACTGGAGCTAATGGGAGTTGTAGTCTCTAAGTAGGTGAAGGCTGACTTACCTGTTGCAGACCAAAGTTTATGGGAGGTTATTAGTTGAGCTGTTTCATTTAGCTTGCATATGTTACAATATGGATGCACCAAAATATACAGTGGTACCTCGGGTTAAGTACTTAATTTGTTCCAGAGGTCTGTTCTTAACCCGAAACTCTTCTTAACCTGAAGCACCACTTTAGCTAATGGGGCCTCCTGCTGCCACTGCGCCAACGCCACGCAATTTCTGTTCTCATCCTGAAGCAAAGTTCTTAACCTGAGGTACTATTTCTGGGTTACGGGGGTCTGTAACCTGAAGCGTATGTAACCTGAAGCGTATGTAACACGAGGTACCACTGTACTACTTCTTAAATATATTAGTTTTGATACTGTTAAAAGTGGTGATTTTAATGTGTTCCCCCTTCTCCCTGCCCCTGGAAATCATCCATGTACTTATAAATGTTTGCTGCTCTGTGGAAGTGTTATGTATCTAACAACAACAACAGGATTTTTTTTTATCATACCAATATCTTAAGCTTCACAGAGGCATTGCTCTGTGGGAAGCATAATGTTTTTATACTACCTGGAGGCTGGTGCAAGCATATATTTCAGCAAGGGAATATGTTGTCAATATCTGGGTGTAACAAAATGTACTGTTTGTGTTTTACATTTCTGTTGTGCTATTCTTTTTTTGTAAACCACCCTGGAATCATGAATCAAGGATGGTATAAAAATACCTAAATAAAGAAACAAGTTCAGTTCCACAGAAAATAACTTTTGGTATTTATGATCCAGTTGTTGCAATTAATTCATCCAAGGAAACTTATCAAGTATCCACAGAGTCTGTTTTGATTCCAGCTAAGGCTCTCTTGATATGTTCAGTGAATACAGCACAGCAATATTGCAAGCATTGGTGTGGCACTGAGACAAGAGTGGTCTAAACAGCAGAGGAAGACTTCCGTGTGTCTGACAAGAGTACTGAAGACCGATGGACTCTACAGAAGATATTGAATCTATTAAGCCCCTGCTTCAATACAAGTACGGATGCCTAGTCTCAAAGGTATGATTTGTGGGTAATGTCTATGAATAATGAAACTCTCAAGGGTTTTCTACATATGAATGGTGGTGCAATTAAAATTCCTGTCTTTTCTGAACATATTTGCTTCCCCTTTTGGAACTTGGCGTAGTTTTGATGTTTCTTTTTGTGGTAACATAAAGTGAAGGCACTTCCAGACTCTTACTACGGTAATTTGGGGTGGGATTCACGTAAAATACCAGCAAATGCAGGTTACACAATTACAGCTGATTCATTGGGAAGTTTTGCACAACAATCCTGCTCCCCCCAAAGGATGGATTTGTTGCAATAAGTAAAGTCATAGGAAAATGTGATAGGAAAGGGTGAGATAACATTTTCTTTGACATAGTGCTATCTAATCTCTCTGAAAACAATAGGAATGAATGTTCAATGAACATGTCATCTGGAAGCACCCTGAGAAAACGTTAATGTGGGTACAACACGTTCATTATAGCAAAATTTAATACTTTTTAAAAATGTTTCATTAAATGTGCATTCCAACTAGGTCATACTAACTGAGGGCATGTTTGAAAAGACTGTTTTTCCATGGGCATGGTTATGTTGGGGGGGGCAGGCTTTATGTTAGTGGGGGGCAGAACCTCAGTTAGATAATTTTATTTTACTTGATTTAGGGAAGGGGCAACTGCCTGGTCAACTCCATTCCACATTTCACTATTTTAATTTCTGCAATGCCATTTAATCACAGTTTAAAGGACGCAATGCTAACAATCTGCTTCCAATATATGAAGCACTGAAGCAATCAAGATCTGTTTTCCTGCTCTTATTGCATGATTTGTACACGGGAAATAGAAATAGGGAAGTAATACCAGATTCTCCATTTATTCTGTTGGAACGCGTGAGACTTGGATAGGCTAGACAAAACACATTGCAGCCGATGACTGTCACAAATGCCTAGCTTCACCCAAACATCTTGCGCCACTCTGAATAAAAAATACAAGGAACTCGTCTGTTTTCTCGTTACTTTTGCCCTAGAGAACTTCGTAAAAAATGGCTTTACGTTTTCAGTGTCAAAACTAGGCCAGATTCCAAAATGGGAAGCAAACATGTTCAGAACAGACAGGTACATTTTAATTGCACAATGTCAATAGTCAGGTCTCAGGCTTTTGTGTTCAGGCATAAACTAACACGGCAATCCCCTATTGCCAGAGGTTCCCAAACTGTGATCTGCAGACCACAAGCAGCCTGTGAACTTTAGTCAGGTGATCTGCAATCACTACATTCATTTTTTAAAAGTTCTTTGGTTCCACTTTTCCTTGTACATTCAAGGTAACTAAGAACAGATGTAATACAATGCAGTAGAAACCAGTAAGCTCTATATTTTGACTCTGTGTGCTCCAAATGAGGTTGCCCAACTGCGCATGTGCAGTGCAGACTGAAACGTACACACCGCCGCTTAACTGTGTATTTCGGTTTTAAACCGGACGCAAGCTGGTTTGAAAGGAAATGCATCCAACAAGAGTGTTTCTCAAAAAGCTACAAGATACAGATGAATTGTGGTTCATGTCATGTGTACTTGACTTTAAACACCAGAGCTGGAAGCGTGCTGGAGCCAGCGTAAATGGTAATGTGTACACAGCCTTTGTGTCTCAAAAACATCTTCTCTCAACATCCTTTCTTCCTTCATAATTGTATATCAGGGATGGGGAGCTCATGACCCTCTAGATATTGGACTACATATAGACTGTGGCTGCTGAGGAACCCAACAGCTTCCAGAGGTCCATGGTTCTCTATCCTTGCTGTGGATGACCTGGATTCACTTTTGTAATCCCCACCCCCATTTATTTCCAGATTATGTTTACTGCTGCTGAGTTGGGAGTATTTGACCTGCTTTTGGAATCAGGCAAACTCCTGCCTTCAACAACTATTGCTGAACGTCTGGGCACCAGCTTCACTGGGATGGAGAGGCTGTTGGATACCTGTGTGGCCTTAAAGCTCCTGCGAGTGGAGAGGACAGGCAGCCAAGGTAACCACATTGGAAGGAAGAAGCAACTCAAGTTGTTTCAAAATTCTGACTCACGTGTAGCTGAAGATGACTGTTTTCAGCCATCTTATCTGCTAAAGTGTGCAATGGTGCCATCAGGACGCAACTTCAGGACTGATGCCCAAATTGAGCAGGTCTACCATAACTGGAAGCAGATGAAGTCATGAACATTGCCATCTAAATAAGGGAGACACCTAAGAATCTAGAGGCGCAGGAAGCTAACTTTGGTCTATGTAGCTCAGTATTGTCTCCACTCTGACTGGCAGTGGTTCTTCAGGGTTTCAGACGGGGTCTTTCACAGGAGGGCTCGTGAAAGGGGTGCACATGCCAGCAGGGGCCCCCAGACTTTTTAAAAAAGGAAAACTGGACGTTTCTGAAGAAAGTTAGAGCACAAAATGCAGAGGTAGCTCTAATGCTTCAGCACTTGGTAGGCAGCACCATTGCTGAGGATGCTTGATTACTTCATCACTGTTATGATCAGAGGCAGGAATGTTGAGCACCCCCACCTGGGACTCTCCTAGAGTAGCAGAAGACAGAGGAGGATGCAGGAGCAGGAGGATGTTTGTTAAAGCTCTGCCTGGAAGCACCTTGAAACACAAAGCACTCTCTGGCTAAAATCTAAGTTGAATTGTCTTAAATAATAAGCTTTTGAGCTCACCCATTAGGAAATGAAATGGAAAGGAATGTCATCACAATTATAGCTAATGAACTTGATTCTTTGCTCACTTCTGAAGAATTACTAGTTTGTGTAGGAAAGGGATGTTCACTTGGCTTCATCTTACTACTTTCAGGGCTTTAGATAATTTATTTGTGAGTTGTTGCTTCAGACATTTTGTTCACACAGTTGCAGTTAGGGAGAAAAACTTGCCTTCTACAAAGGTGTGAAAACATTGATTTCTTTTTCCCCGTCTATCAGCTCTTTATGGAAGCACAGATTTTTCCAATCTCTACCTTGCTGAATCGAGCCCAAAGTCTCAGTATCATCATATGATGTTCTTCTCTGAAATCACATTTCCGAATTTGAACTACTTGACAGATGCAGTGAGGTAAGAGGATGGGTGTGGGTGTCTAGCTCTGTGTACTCATGTAGAAAATGGCTCTGTGCAATGAAATGCTGAACTGCCTTTGGAAGATGATTGCCATGAGGGAAGTCAAGATGCCAACTGTTGAAAGTGCTAAAGCTAAGACTGTGTAGACATTTTTAGCTTAGAATGCATCTAAGTTGTTCTTTTTCTCAATTCAGATAAAAGCTGGTTTGGGAAAGAACCCTGTGATTTTTACAGCTACAGTTTAAAAGTGTTACTCAGACTCTGGTCTCTGGCTGTTTCTGGACTCCAACTCCCATCTTTCCTTGCTAGCAAGACCAGTGGTCCAGGATGATGGGAACTATAGTCCCAAAACAACTGGCAACCCAAGTCTGGGAAACACTGGTTTAAAACAATACATGTAATGTATTCTGTTTTCAGGTGGTGGTGGTGGGAACATCTGGAATTTTCTTTGGTCATCATGCTACCTAATTTTCACTCAATTACAACAAATGTTCTGTTTCAGGCAAGGAAAAAACCCACTTGGGAAAATACATGGCGATTCATCTAGCAATTTATTTGATGTCCTTTTTAGGTAAAAGCAGGTTGGTTTTTTTAGAGG
Source organism: Podarcis liolepis (assembly GCF_965112155.1). Classification (NCBI taxonomy): domain Eukaryota; kingdom Metazoa; phylum Chordata; class Lepidosauria; order Squamata; family Lacertidae; genus Podarcis; species Podarcis liolepis. The sequence continues at coordinate 32,206,744 of NC_139558.1, read as the reverse complement.
CGGGAGTTCTTACCTTTGAGGGAATGGGTGTTTGTGTGGACAGGTGGAGTCCCCCCAACCCAGGCAACCCCCGAGTGGAATAAAGACTCAAGACAACGTGCTATGGGATTAAAACTGGCCACAACTTTATTAAGTTTCAGATGTAGGGAGACCTTGGCTCAGGCATTGGGCGTTTATCCTTCCCCGTCCCCAGCCAAGGATCTGGGAGACATCAGGGTTATCCAGAGTGTGTGGGGATTGGGCTGGCTCTGGAGAACATATGTTCAAGCAGAGAGCCCGTTCCCCGTTTTGCTGCCGTTGGAGGGGAGAACAATGACAACCTCTCGGCGTATGGCCAATGCCTCCCCTCAACGGGGAACCCTGGGATCACCGCCGCAGGGGGGGCGTGGGTCACCGGTTCATGCTCTCCCCATTTAGGAAGATAGACTAAAGGATTCCGCCCAAGGCCTGAAACCACCAAAGTTGTGACGTTTTGCTATAGAAAAGGCAAAACCTGCTGATGCAGGAAAATTCCTTTCTGGCCCTGACGTAGCAGCCCCTGCGTACCTGTGGAGAAGAGGTTAACCTGCAAAAGAAGACTTGACTGAGGGAGGGGAGGGTGGGAGAAGCTCTGGAGCCGACTGCCGCTTCACAGGTAAGAATCACCTTCTGTTGTGTGGGCAGGATGGTCCCTCCCCTTACCTGGCCGATCCCCTGGCAACGCCTCCCCAGGCGGGATTGGACGATTGGCTGAGGTAGGCGGAGACCTCCAGGTATCCAGCCTGGGGAGGATGAAGCCAGCCTGAACTACTAGGAGTCGCACTGGGATCTGGGGGCCTGCCCATGACCACGCAAAAGGTGGCCATTTGATGTGGGGAATGGTCATTCTTGTTAGACTGAACAATTGTGCAGTTGTAGGAAACATCTCTGGGAATGTGCATACAATCCAGACATTTGAAAGGGTACCGTACGTCCCCCATTGCCCCCCTTTCTAGCATTTCTAGTATTTGTCCAGCAATGCTGGGAACAATGTTTTCAGTGGCCTTTGCCTGGGATTTGCACATCCTGGGCCAATTCTGGTTGGATTTCAATCACAACTGGTTAGAGCACTTCAGTCACCCAGACACCATGGGACCGGATGCCATGGGGCTCTTTCCTATTTATTTGACCTATTTATTGAGCACTTCGGTTGTTAGGAGCATTCCTGTTTGTCTGGTTGTGGGGAGATTACCGTATTTTTTGCTCTATAAGACTCACTTTTTCCCTCCTAAAAAGTAAGGAGAAATATGTGTGCGTCTTATGGAGCGAATGCAGGCTGCGCAGCTATAACAGAAGCCAGAACAGCAAGAGGGATCGCTGCTTTTGCTGCGCAGCGATCCCTCTTGCTGTTCTGGCTTCTGAGATTCAGAATGTTTTTTTTCTTGTTTTCCTCCTCCAAAAACTAGGTGCGTCTTATAGAGCAAAAAACACAGTATTTGACAATGAACATTCTTCCTGCATCCTTCCTGATTTTCTTGCAGGCTGTTCATACATCCTTCCAGATAATCAGGTTATTCCTTCCACACATTTCAGTTTATTTCCCCATCATTTTCCAAACTGCAGCAAAAAATCAGTTTCTTTTTTAAAGTGGGTCTGTTGCACTGGAGCATTTTATTTCGTTTTAATTCCTTAAAACTGAATTTCCCAGCATGCTCTTCAGCCCCTCCTGTAAAACAATGACAGTCTAGAGGTGGCAATAAGCTTCAGGCCAAGAATTTCCTGAAATCATTCCTTCCAGCACAGCAGTTGACAGAGCAACTGGGGCTTCATGGTGTTTGCCCAGAGCGTGATTGTGTGATTGAGAGTCAAGCCCTAAATTACAAATCAGGCTGCATGTGGGTATTGTTTCCACTTACCTGCCAAAGTAATTTTGAATCTACAGGTCAGAGGGCGAGATGAAAAGGTTCTCTCACAGCATGAATTCCAATTGGCATCTGTGGGGCAGAGATGTGATGGCTGCCTTTGATCTTTCTCACTTCCCACTCATTTGCGATTTGGGAGGTGAGTTCCAGAGAGGAGCAAGCTGAAAAGGCCTCAGCTGTCTTTCTTTTTCTGCCTGTCAACATCATGTGGGTGTCTCATGTGTGCCCTATTCTGGTACAGTTTAGTAATTAACAGCAAAAAGATTCAAAACAAGACCACAAAAATTCCAAAGATGGGTGATAACAAGAAGGAACATATTGTTTCTGCTCTCCTCTTGAAAACATCCTTCAGTACTATTACTCTATTTGCCTCCCAGCTGTTTTCCTCTATTAGTTTTCATATGTCAGGACATGTTGAGTAATTTTTTTGGTCAAGTTCATCCTCTTGTCCTGCAGCATTCTTCTCCTTGACCTGTCTCTATCTGTTTTGAATCTGTTCATTCTAACCTAGTATTTCGCAAACTTGGGTCCCCAGCTGTTTTTTGACTACAACTCCCATCATCTCTAGCTAGCAAGACCAGTGGTCAGGGATGATGGGAATTGTAGTCCAAAAACAGCTGGAGACCAAAGTTTGGGAAACACTGGCTCTGTCTCCTCCCCAAACTTGACATTGAGGGTTATCCTTGCTAATCATTTCTGCCTATCCTTATTCTACCTGCAGTCTTTTCCCCCACCCTCCTTGTACGCAATGAATTGTGGTTGCTTTCCAATGCAATACCCTAATCTTGTAGTTTAATTTTGAAATGTTCTATTCTATGCTACTCCAAGATATTGTGTTACGGTGGGGAGGGGGGGGAGAATATGGATGCCATAAATAAATAATAAAGTATTCCTCCAATGTATTGTGTTCACATATTTTGATCTGCTTATATCCTGAATAATCTGTGGCACAGGTTCAATCCTGTCAAATCCCTGAAGCTACTCAGGTGGTGACGTGTGTCCCTGCCCATGAAACGGTTGGAGAGGCACTTACCTGAGGTGGTGTCCTGATATTTTGCACAGGAGTGTTTGAAAGAAGCTTTGAGAAGTTTTCATTTTTGTTTTTCCTTGTTCTCCCTTGAAGGAAGTGGTTGCGGCTTGGCTAAAGAATGCATTGCATTGTATCCAAACTCTACGGTGACCATTTTCGACTTACCCAATGTAGTGGAAATGGCAAAGAAGCATTTCGTATCCCCAGAAGAACACCGGATTACTTTCCATGAGGGTAACTGTGGTTGGTTCTGAAGTGTCATTCCCAGGGATACCATGTCCTAGGGGCTGAGTCCTCCCCCTCCCCATATTTTTGGGGAGGAGGGTGGGATTCTCCCATGCTCAAAGGAGGAGGGGGAAGGAAAGAAGAAGAAGAGTTTGGATTTGATATCCCGCTTTATCACTACCCGAAGGAGTCTCAAAGCGGCTAACATTCTCCTTTCCCTTCCTCCCCCACAACAAACACTCTGTAGGGTGTGTGGGGCTGAGAGACTTCAAAGAAGTGTGACTAGCCCAAGGTCACCCAGCAGCTGCATGTGGAGGAGCGGAGAAGCGAACCTGGTTCACCAGATTACGACTCTACCACTCTTAACCACTACACCACACTGGCTAAGGTAGAGGAGGAGGTGGAGACGGAGGAGGCTAAGCACGGCACAGCTTCAGTGACTAATTCCTTCTCCTCCTCTACCTGTTGCAGAGAGGAAGGAGCAGCGAACCAGTCGTGGTGGTAGGAAGAGGGGGAGGACCCCCCCCAGACATTGAAGCTGCACTGCCACCATGTTTGGCACCTCCCCGGCTCCTCCCAATTTCTTGACATTGGGGCATTGCCCCCTCCATTCTTGCTCACATAGGTACCAACGCCCTGAGACTTTGGGTGCGCAAGCACCCACAAAATTACCCATGAAGGGGCTGGGCACCCACAAATTTCAGTGCCAGGGCCAAGCTGGTACTCCTGTTCCCTCAAAAGTTGGCTCCTCAGATCATTAGATCATCTTGGAAAGGAAAGGAGGTATGGTTAGACATAAAACATCCCATATTCACCTACTAGAGAGTAAAATGGATTCAGAACAAAATCCAAGTGTGGTTGTGCTTTGAGCGGTGAATTCTGCTTCATAATTCTGCTTATTCCTTTGTGTAAGATAATAGTCATATCCATGCCTTACATTTAAATCTCTCTTTACCACTCTAACAGTCAAAGAGTCCTGGGAGCTTAGTTTGTTCAGGTTGCTGACCTTACATAACTGCAGTTCCCAGCACTCTTAGCAAACTGTGGCATCCAGAACTCTTTGAGGGGAAGAATGTCCTTTGAACGTGCCTTGAAGTTGTGGTGTGTAAAAAGCCTTAGAAATCAAGAATGACATATTCTGCTGGCACCAGCTTTATAATCAGGGTATTTTTGAAGGGTAGAGCTCAACTATTTAATTGAACCCCTTGCTTTAATTTACCATCTACCCATTTTATTACAGGGGATTTTTTTAAAGACCCAATTCCAGAAGCTGACCTCTATATTTTGGCTAGGATCCTGCACGACTGGGACGATGAGAAGTGTGTGCAGCTGCTAACCAGACTCCACAAGGCCTGCAAGCCTGGTACGTGTGCTTATAAGGCAAGACTGGCCAAAACTGGAGCTGTGGTGGGCAATAAGTGCATACCCTCCAACATTTCTCTGATGAAAATTGGGACGTCCCATTCCATAACGAGAATTTTACTATTTATACCCCACACATCTTACTGGGTTGCCCAAGCCACTCTGAGCAGCTTTGAATATATCTGATAACATAATAAAACATTAAACATAAAAACCCCTTCTCTATACAGGATTGCCTTCCGATGGCTATGGGGTTGGATAACTCCATACCCGCCAACATTTCTCCAATGAAAATAGGGACGTCCTAAGGAAAAGTGGGACATTCTGGGATCAAATTAGAAACCAGGACGGCTTCTCTAAATCAGGGGCGTCCCTGGAAAATAGGGACACTTGGAGGGTCTGTAAGTGAGCCAGAGCTCACTGTATCCATTGCCTACAGAGAGGTTTTAAAACAAGTCTTGAATTGGGTCAAGATTGAGGTTTCATTTGTAGGTGCTTTGAGTGTCCTGGATGAACAGAAAAAGTGGGACTGAAATGTTTTCAAAAATATATAGAGAGTTTGGCCCAAAGTTGGGAAACATGTATGTGCACAGTCATGGCTTGGGCTGTTCTAGTTATTCTGAGCAGTCCAGAGACCAGAGGCCTCAATCATTAACTCATCTGTTGACACATTGGCACCTACAGTGAGATCTCAATGCTTCTGATTATTTTCTGGTGCTTGACGCTCCATCCCGCTACCAGTCTGCAACTATAGTCCATTGGCTCCTCCTGCCCAGGATAAGAAAATACCAGTAAGATCTGGGACTTGTAGTTGTTGCTGCTGATGATTTTATTATTTATACCCCGCCCATCTGGCTAGGTTTCCCCAGCCACTCTGGAGAGAGTGTATATACGATAGGGAGGCATCATGTCTCCCTCCGTAGCTTGTACTACAAATCTTAGCATTTGCTGCATAAGTGCATTCTTTCTCTTATAAAAGAGCACCTCCACCAAGATCTGACTAGAATGTCACTTCTGTATCAGGGAATTAAGTTTGTGCTGTTAAGGTTCTGTTGTTGTCGGTTTTTCTCACGGTAACAAGGTTCCTGTTTCATTTGTGCCACCCCTGCCCATGTGTGTTCCTAAGCTAGGAACTCAAGGTGAATAGTTGTAGCAACTTGCATTATCAAAATTCAGTGACTATAGAAAATGCTGCACCTATGCTGAGCACATTTCAGGCAGGCTACTGGAGTGAAAACGATGGGGAAAAGAACATTCTATGAATTATAATTCACAGCCTGCTTTGGTTGCCACATAGATCTTCCATTTTTATACAGTAGGGCCACTCAGGTTAAACTGCTTTTCGTTTGACTTGAGCTTCTGATCCCAGGATGCTTGGAAAGATGAAGCTGAGCTCTTTGAACATGCTGTCTCAAAAGAAGTATTGGTCTATCTTTCGCTTCCCTAACTTAATGAAATATACTTTGAAACAGGTGGTGGAGTGTTAGTGGTGGAAATAGTTCTCAACGAGGACAGAAGTGGGCCATTGGAAGCACACCTCCAATCCATGATTATGTTGCTTCATACCGAAGGAAAAGAGCGAACCCCTTCAGAGTACAATGCGCTCTTCAGTGCTGCTGGCTTCAAGGAGTTTCAGCTAAAGAAATGCCAACTCTATGATGCCATTTTAGGAAGAAAATAATGTTTCCCCTGCATCATTCTTGTGCGTTGTCCAGAGAATGCTAGAACAATAAAACTTGTTGTTATATCATCTATTTATCTTTCGGCTGTAGACACCCGTTTATTTCAAAACACCAAAACATGACACTTTTTATTTCATAAACTCCAAGGTCCCTTGCAGTAGAATTTGAATATCAAGATACTCTTTTGAAGTGTGGTTGAAGTGCTTGATTCCAGAATGTTTGCAAATCTTTCCATTTGGTCTGTTCAGGGACAAAAAGATTTGCAGTAGTAGCTATCCTAAATGACAGGTAACACCATTCAGACGGCGGCTTGGGGAAAAATATGGAATAAAGATCTAAAGTTCACTGCTTGTTATACATTAAAGGAAAACTTCATGAAGATGTTTTATAGATGGTACATGACCCCCAGCAAATTCGCAAAAATGTACAACACAAATTCAAATATATGCTGGAAGTGCAAACAAGCTGAGGGAACAATGTGCCACATGTGGTGGGGCTGTAAAAAAATTAAAAACTTTTTAGATACCATCTATGAGGAGCTTTAAAAAATGTTCAAACAAACATTTGCAAAAAACCCCCAGATAGCTTTCCTCCTAGGCATTTTGTCAACAGACATCCCAAGTGATAAGAAGAGGGCATTTTTACAATAGCTGCGAGAATGTTGATTGCCAAAAATTGGAAGGGAAAGAAAATTCCAACGAAGGAGAAATGGCAGATAAAACTATTTGAGTACTTGGAACTTGCAAAGATTATTATTATTTTTTTACCAACCACCAAAACACAAACAGTGAAACCCCCCAGATAGCTGGAGGGTATTGGGTATACATATTCAATAATATACATATTCAATAATATTCAATAATAACATATTCAAATCAACCATATGTACACTTCTATATACCTTAACACGCCTCCTAACAAAAGGTTTATTTAACTTTTAACATTTTAATTGCCCCAAATTGTTCAAACCTACCCAAATAATTCAATATCATCTCAAACCAATCCTTCTCTTTCTTTTTTTAAAAAGATTTTTATTGATAAAACAAGAAAAAAGAAAAAAGAAAACAAGTACCAAATTACACACAAGAATAACCATAGACACATAATTTTCTTAGCAAACAATAAAACATATATTGGTCTTAAGACTAAAGACCCGACCTCCCGTCTATTCCATATTTCAATTTCATATTACTTATTGCCAATACACACTTTTATCATAATTAAACTTATTCTTAATAAATCTAATTTCTTATATCTACCAATCCTCCTCTTTCTCACTGACCTTAAGCCCTTTCATTCTATGTGTCTTCACAGTTAACAGTATCCTAAAATTATAATATTATTCAGTTTTTTCCTCCATTGGTTCACCCCTAGCTCTTCTGCATTTTTCCAATTACTCGCTATAACCTGTCTGGCTGCAACTACCATCAATTTTACCCATTTACATTCCTCTTTTGTTTTTAACTCGGTACTACTCAGGGTAATAAGAACCACTAATTTAGATATTTCCACATTCCTTCCCACAATTACCGATATTTCTATACCAATCTGTTTCCAAAATTCATTAACTAACAGACAATCCCAGCACATATGACTGTACGTTCCCATCACTCCACATTTCCTCCAGCAATTCTTACTTCCAGATTTTGTAATATGATATAACCTTACTGGTGTATAATACCATTTTTGTACCAGCTTCAACCCCTGTTCCTGGATTATCCCAGAGGTCGCAACAAAGATTCTTTCCCAATCTTCATATAAAATCTGTTCCTGAGTATCTAACTTCCAATATTCTTTCAAACTTTCCTTTGGTGATTTCCCCTTGTTTAATAACACCTTATAAAAATTTGAGACTCTTTTGGCCCTATCTGTCCTATACCCTTTCACTAATTCTTCGAAGGGTGTAATAATTCTTTTATTACATTTTTTAACTTCTTCTTCTTTTAGCAGAGAGGAAATTTGTCTTTTCTGTAATCAATTAATTGTATTCCAAATACCACTTTCCTGTTCCATTGTACCTTCTGTTATATTCCCCATCTCCTCAATTGAGATTTCCTTTAATTTATCCCCTACCTCCTTTGGGATGAGCTCCCTTAATGGGGCCATTTTACCATAATGCCACATTTTGGTAAGGGGAGAGAGGTCAGGAAAAAGCTCCCTTCTCTACTTCTCCCATACCCAGATGGACTCCATAAATGTTGATATTTTATCTACTTCCCTTTTCCTTTTCCTCCTATCAAATAATCTTATTTTCCCTCCTACTACTTCCAAATTCTTCTGCTCAATACACCCCAAATCTTCCCCCTGTTCTCCCTCCAACCAAATCATAAGATGTCTCAGTTGGTAAGCTTCGTAATATAAAGCCAAATTGGGAATCCCCATCCTCCATCTTGGATCCTATGATACCTATATCTACCTGCTGTCCTTGGTTTCTTGGATGCAAAAACAAACCTATTGATTTTCCCTTGCCACCCTTTCAATATCCGTTCCGATATGTGCCAGGGTAATACATTAAAAAAATACGTTAATCTGGGTAACAAAAACATTTTAACTAATGCAATTCTTGTACTAATTGATTCCTTCCTTTTCTCCCATATTTTCAACTTTGACTGAATACCGCTCCAAGTTTTTTTATAATTATATTCAAATATTTTCTTCACATTTTTAGTTATCCTTGGAACCTCGCAAGTACTTGGAACTTGCAAAGATGGCAGAAGTAATCAGGAATCAAACAAATCAAACGTTTAAAAAAGAGTGGGAGTGTTACAGAGTGTATTTAGAAAAACATTGTTCCCAAGTAAAATCCTTAATGTGCTTCTATTAATTTTCATGAATTATATGACAGACAGATAGTGTATTTCCTACAATACTGGTGAATTACAAGGTAAAAAAGGAAGCAGTTAAAAAAAGAAGAAAGAACCCGCAGTGAGGTAGTTGGAAGTCACATTTAAAGAGTAGGTTATTTATTGGTAATTTAATGTATAGGTGAGATACGATGTTGAATCTTTTTATTATGTATTGGTGTTTCTCATTTTTTTCTCCCTCCCCTTTTTTGTATTTTAGTATATTTTGAATAACGAATGGAATAGCTGTAATACTTAATAAAATCAATAAAGAGCATGGCAAGGGGGGGGGAGACAGTTTGCACCAAGAGAAAAGAATGATTCCCTATGAAAAGTGTATTAGTTGAAGAAGAAGAAGGGTTTGGATTTGATATCCCGCTTTATCACTACCGGAAGGAGTGTCAAACCGCCTAACATTCTCCTTTCCCTTCCTCCCCCACAACAAACACTCTGTGAGGTAAGTGAGGCTGAGAGACTTCAAAGAAGTATGACTAGCTCAAGGTCACCCAGCAGCTGCATGTGGAGGAGCGGAGACGCGAACCCGGTTCCCCAGATTACGAGTCCACCGCTCTTAACCACTACCACCACACTGGCTTTCATAATAGTGTTCTACTTGGAGTGAAGATGGCAAGGAACCTGTGGTCCTCCAACTGTAGTTAAACTACAGTTCCTGTCACCCCACCAATGACCATTCTGCCTGGAGATGATGAGAGTTGGATTTCAGTACAGTGGTACCTCGGGTTAAGTACTTAATTCATTCCGGAGGTCTGTTCTTAACCTGAAACTGTTCTTAACCTGAAGCACCACTTTAGCTAATGGGGCCTCCCGCTGCCGTCGTGCCGCCAGAGCACAATTTCTGTTCTTATCCTGAAGCAAAGTTCTTAACCTGAAGCACTATTTCTGGGTTAGCAGAGTCTGTAACCTGAAGCGTATGTAACCTGAAGCGTATGTAACCTGAAGCGTATGTAACCCAAGGTACCACTGTACCTAGAAATACTCAATCTGAGGTCCATTTTATACCCCCAAATCCACATTCCTGATGTCGCTCATAGATAAAGATTTTGCAAACCAAGGAGAACTTCCAAGAACTGAAAAACTGCACGTCTTAACAAGATAATGGGAGCAGTAAGATTATACACACAGATACACCTTGAAGTATTTATTACCTGTAGATTGGGACTGATAATATAAACTACCATAAAGAACACAGATAGCAGAGATTGCCATCGTTGCACAATTATTCTACGCTGACCAAGGGGTCTTTCAGATGTATGGCCTTTAACACCAAGAAAATAAAAGAGACAGCACAGCTAACAGAGGGCTAAGGAATTAGGGAGGGCTAACATTCCTTTGCCCACATAGAATGAGGCTATAAAAATAGGGTTGAAATTGTGCAGAACCATCCGACTATCCTGCTTTGTTTTCGCTTCTTCCACTTTTGCAGGTGAGCAGCCACATGCCCTTCACCCCTTCCACCCCCACCCCCCCATTTTTTACACTTCTAGGAGACTTCGGGATTTTCTTTCTCCTTTTTTTTACCTCCTCTAGGAAACTTCCAATTGTTCATTTCCCTCCCACTTCAGCCTCTTTCTTTCCTTCCCTATCTTCCTATGTCCTCCTTTACCTATCCTGGTTTAGCATCACTTTTTGCTCTGGCAGCAGAAGGCAAGGAGTGGGGAGGGGTGGGGAATGGCTCCCCAGGCCCCCTACCCTCTTACAAAAGCAGCTGCCTGCCAAGAGGTGGCAGTTCCTGTGAGACACTGTACAGTGGTACCTCGGGTTACATATGCTTCAGGTTACAGACTCTGCTAACCCAGAAATAGTGCTTCAGGTTAAGAACTTTGCTTCAGGATGAGAACAGAAATCGGGCTCCTGCGGCGCGGTGGCAGCAGGAGGCCCCATTAGCTAAAGTGGTGCTTCAGGTTAAGAACAGTTTCAGGTTAAGTATGGACCTCCGGAACGAATTAAGTACTTAACCCGAGGTACCACTGTATAGCAGGATTTGGCCTGGCTGAGGCTGTGTTCCATCTGCTTGATAAGCTACAGCTGCCCAGGACACACCCAGGCCAGCAAACAGGAGAGGATATAAACCAAACAATTTAGGGACCTCAGAGGCAGCAGAAGGAGGTGAGTGGGAGGTAGGTGAGCTCGGAGGAGCAGGGAGAGCTAGAGAATTTAAAACCTAGTCCTGTGTCCTATTCCAAGAAGCTTCTGGTTCTGTGAGTTATTGAATAACACAATGAATTTGTTTTATTGTGTGTGGCAGTGTTATGTAGAAACTGAGATATGAAAGCTAGGAGCTAAATGGCACCTTAAACCTTGGTTATGGGCGCCACAACGGAATATCTAGGCACACTTTTTTAATAACAAGAATGCAAAGCTGAAAATGAATGAACTGCAGCTAAAATCTTATGTTCATTTTTCACGTGGTCTAGTCCTCATCTGAAGATTGCAAAAAAACAAAACAAAGTCATACTTCCTCTAATATTCTTAAGAGGATCCCTTAGAGGGGGCTGGAAGTGGGGAGGCAGAAAAAGGTCCTCCTTTCAGTGGCAGTTTTAATCTGAAATCTTAGGCGCAGTGCTAAGATAGAGGAGGGAGAAAGGTTGTTTTCTGCTGCTCCAGAGAAGCGGACGCGGAGCAATGGATCCAAACTACAAGAAAGAAGATTCCACCTAAACATTAGGAAGAACTTCCTGACAGTAAGAGCTGTTTGACAGTGGAATTTGCTGCCAAGGAGTGTGGTGGAGTCTCCTTCTCTGGAGGTCTTTCAGCAGAGGCTTGACAACCATATGTCAGGAGTGCTCTGATGGTGTTTCCTGCTTGGCAGGGGGTTGGACTCGATGGCCCTTGTGGTCTCTTCCAACTCTATGATTCTATGATTCTACTGCTCCCAGAGCTCAGAAACTGCTCGCATCAATGAAATTCCCTGTCGCAAAATGCACCTAGAGCAATGGGAATTTCGAACGCTGGTGGGTGGGCTTTTTTGTTGTTCTCTGCACCACTTCTAGGGTGAGAGACTGCCTGAAGTATTGTGTGTGAGAAGTTCCTCACTCATGGAATGACAGTCCTTTTAGCATTGAACTGGGTGCTTCCTGAGTAGGAGATGTGGGGAGTGAGTTTTGGTCCCAGAAGCTGGGGGTGGGCTCCGCTTGATATTGTTGTGCAATGGGTGCCTCCCAGTTTGATGTCTCTCCTCATCATTTGCTAGAAGAAGACCTATTGGTATTGAAGATTGGGCTGCGTGAGAGTGCTTTTGTGTCTTCAATAGGTCTCTAGGAAGTGAAGAGTTGAGTAGGGATAGTGGATAGTAACTTAGTAGTGGATGAGGGACCTGATCTGGCCTTTATCATGGAGACCTGGGTGGGCAAGCTGGGAGGAGTGGACCTTACCTAGCTTTGGTTGCCTGGATTCTCAGTGCAGCATCAGCAGAGTCCTGAAGGTTGAGGTGGGGGTCATGGACTGAGCCAGGATTTATGTTAGGGGGGCAAGCTTCGTGTTAGGGGGAGCAGAACCTAAGTTAAGTATTTTTATTGATTTACTTAATTTAGGGGGAGCAGCTGCCTCCCTGCCTCCCTTTGGCTATGCCCATGGGGTGGGGTTTTCACTATGGTCCATAAACCTTTGAACTTACTCACCAGGAAACCTCTTCACTGGGGGTTTGAGAGCCTGCACCTCATGTCAAAGCAAGGAGAGAGACTGGGGGTGCTGCTGGTCTCTTGGGCACCCTGTTGCCCAGCAGCTTCCTTGACCATCATGCTGGGAAACCCCAGGATTAGTGTCCCTGCTGTGGCTGCTCTCATTGTTTTGCCTTGGAACTTCATGGTCTACATGACAACCATGGGACTGCCTCAAGTGGTCACTGGCCCAGTCCATGGTGTGGGACAGACCCTCAACTTGGTTTTTGCCCCTTTTGATTAAGTTGATGGTCTGGAAAGAGGGAAGGTTTCGTAATCCCGTTATCATGATCAGACCACATCCTGAGAAGTAGGAGTTAACAGTATCAGCTTCCCCCTGTAAGAGTTGGGACTCCATTAGCGTAGCCTAATCCTGGAAACTTAGGTAGTCCAATGGATCCCTGAATGCCCTCAGGGATTTTCCACTAGTTTAACCTGCTGAGGCCCTCATCTCACCATGAATCAACAATATGTGGAGGCCATAGATATTATTATTCCTGAGTGCCGTGTCTCTCACACGTTTGGCTCCCTGGTATGCTGAAGAGCTATATGTGATGAAACAGGAAAGATAATAGTTAGAGTACAGGAGGTGTGGCAATGACCAAACACCTGTTAGATCACATAATCATGCCTACTGCGTGGTGGCAAAATCAGCAAAGAAGGCCTACTTCATTGCTTCCACTGCGTCCTTGAGAAATCGGCCAGAGGAGCTCTTCAGGGTGGTCTGTGGTCTGCTGACATACGCATCTCTCCATGGAGCCCATGACACCTCAGTGAGTTGCTTGCTAGGACGTTTGAGGACAATACTGTATGTTTCCATAGTGAGCTAGATGCCATAATTGATGCGGTCCCTGGTGAGGTTTCCACCACTCCATAAAGCCATGTTTTGTGGGCTCCATTTCAGTTTTTGCAGCCTGATGGTGCGGACAGGGCACTTTTGAGTATGTGCTCAACAATATGCCCTTGGGACACTTGCCTTTCATGGCCAATGAAAGGTAGCTTGTGGGGGGCATGGCTGGGTCAGCGTGGTGAATACAGCTCTACAGCCTTGAAGGAGGCGATAGCATGCCTGCTCCTGGGCAGAGGGGGTGGGGAAGCACTCCAGACCTGCTGGTATTTAACAACTGCCCCCCAGTCGCAAATACTCCCTTTTTTTAGCAAGTTACTTGGCAGGGTCATGGCAATGTAAAGGTAAGGTAGAGGTACCCCTGCCCGTACGGGCCAGTCGTGTCCAACTCTGGGGTTGCGTGCTCATCTCGCTTAAGAGGCCAGGAGCCAGCGCTGTCTGAAGACACTTCCGGGTCACCTGGCCAGCATGATGAAGCTGCTCTGGCGAGCCAGCACCAGCGCAGCGCACGGAAACGCCGTTTACCTTCCCGCTATAAAGCGGTACCTATTTATCTACTTGCGTTTAGGGGTGCTTTCGAACTGCTAGGTGGGCAGGAGCTGGGACCGAACGACGGGAGCTCACCCCGCCACGGGGATTCGAACCGCCAACCATACGATCGGCAAGTCCTAGGCACTGAGGTTTTACCCACAGCGCCACCTGCGTCCCCATAGCAATGTAGCTGCAGGCATTTCTGGAGGAAGCTGGTTATCATTTCAATTAGATCCCTTCCGTATTTATGCGAAGCAATTAATTTTCCACCTCTGTCTGCCCTTTTATCAGATTGGGACTTTTCCATAAACCGCTCTGACCTTAGTCATTTTACAAAGGCTCTTGAGTTTGCTTTGATTTTACCTGAATATTTATGGTCACTTTCAGCTAACACTGGATAGCAACATCGCAAGCAGAGAGGTCTTGTTGCTGTCAAAAGCAACTTTTTCTTCGGACGAAGGCTGTCGGGTATTGGGCAGCGCAGTGAAGAACAATGAGTACTCCAGAACACGCTGACGCTGTGGAAATCTTGTTTCAGCACCAGTACGCATTTATGATCCCAAAGGTAAGATCTGTGATGGGTATAGTCTGCAAAGTTTAAAACTTGCAGGGACTTTCAAACCTTCAGCTTGTTAATGGATGGTGGGCTTAGCCAGGATTTATGTTGGGGGGCGGCGGCTGCAGGACACATTCCTGTCATCGTCCTCTGCTTGGCTCTGTCTAGTAGATTCGGAATGAAATGTCTCGACTGTTATGTATTCAGTGGTCTCTGTTTGCCTGAACTTGAGTCTGGACGAAGGATTCTGAGCCGCTGCATTCCGATTCGATATATGATATCCAGTCACAGAACATTTCAGGATTTGGGCCACTGCCATTGGCCCTTAAACTATGAGTTACAATTTGCAGCTTGGGAGTTTAGACAGCCAGTCACGTTGAGAGTGGGAGTGGCCCAGGCCTTCGGAAGCAGTTGCTTTACTCCTGTTGTCGAGTTCTGTTAGTTCAATAAAGGTAAAAAATCTGTCAAAATTTTCAGTCATTTGAAAACTAGGAAGCTAAATAAATAAAAAATAACATCAGGCAGTAGCTTTCATGTGGTAAATGAGTATATTTTGCAAAGTTACAAAAAACCCAGCTTTTTAAATCTTAAGCTTTAAAAAAATCTAAACTAAAACACGTTTTCTTGGATTTGCTGAAAACCTTTTCAGCACTTCTTTCTCAAATTCCCATAACTGTCAAGTGTCCCTTATTTGAAGGGACAGTCCCTTATTCCAGCGCCATGTCCCGCTGCTGTCCCTTATTGATGGATGTCCCTTAAATGTCCCTTAAATGATGTCCCTTAAATTTCAAAGGAAGCAGCTCCTCTCCCTCCCTCCCTGCCAGCCAGGGAGGAGGAAGGCTCCAACTGTGTTGCTTGGCTGTGTTGCTCACCCAATAAGAAGTCTAAGAACGACTGGGGGGTGGAACTTGCATGCCTTGTGTGTGGTTAGTTAATGCAAGCTGAGGGGGGTTTTGAATGCTGGACGCCATTTTGTTGCACGTGCTGCTGCAAACTTTGCAGTGCAAAGCCAGGCCAGGGAGCCATCTTAAGTTGAGGCTGCATAGGCCTTGTGGTGCATGTGATTCAGATTCCATTCAGTTGAACCTCTGGTTACAAAGTTGGTTGGACAGTGTTCTCGAAGCTACCAGCATGAGTTTGACCAGACTGCAGGAGGACAGGAAGACTGGAGTGCCTGGAACAGGTGAGGCTGCAGGTCCCTTATTTTGGCTGCTGGTCCCTTATTTTCAAATCTGTAAGTTGACAGCTATGCAAATTCCTCCTTTTTCTAATCCAGTTTTTCTGTGCTCACTCAGTAAGCATAGCCCGTGGAGATGCTCCCCTGTTAGAGGAAGTCTCAACCTCTGCCCAAACCTGTTGTACCACTCTGAAACAAAAAATGGAAGAATTCTGTTCCCCCCAGTGCTTTTTGCCAGCATTTTCTACAGCAGATGAAGAACCAGTGGCCCTTCCGATGTTGTTCAATTCCAGTTCCCTTCAGCTCTGGTCAGCATGGCCAATGATCAGGGACAATGGGAGTCACAACCCATAGGGCCACAATAATTTATGGTGACATTTTTGTTTGTTTGTTTCAAAAGCATCCTTCTAGAACTTCCTAACTATAGACCATTTTTAACTCTTTCCTTTTGTACTCCCTCACCCCTTTTTGCATCCAGATTATGTTTATTGCTTCTGATCTTGGTGTATTTGATCTGCTGATGGAGTCCAAGGAACCGTTGACTTCAGTGACTATTGCCGAACGTCTGGGTACCAGTCCCTTTGGGATGGAGAGGCTGCTGGAGGCCTGTGTGAGCTTAAAGTACCTGCAAGCAGAGAGGAAGGGCAACCAAAGTACGTATTTATTACTTACATCTTAGCATCTCTGGGGGAGATCCCTAAGCAGTTAACCAAATTATCAAACCAAACCAAACCAAATCGTATAAACCAAAATCCAATGAATACAATCCAAGAAAGAGATCAGAAATACAGTAAATAAATTTATACCAGCAAAGCCTGTTGAGACATCTGAGTTTTTAGGACACATTTGAAGCACACAGCAGACAGAACTTCCCAAATCACTTTGGAGAGTATTCAAGAGGAAAAGCTTGTTTATTTAAAGCATTGTTACCCTGCTCTTCAGCAATAATAAAAAAAGCTTTCCCTGTAGTTGTTTCCCCTTTTTTGCAGCTGCAGTGTTGTATAAACTTTAAACAGGTTACAGGTGGGGTTTTTTTGGGGGTGTGTGTGTGTTTCATGCCGCCATGCCTGTCATTTCATGCATTTTGTTCCTGCATAATTGGGAAGGGCTTTGGGCTTTGGAGATCATTGCAAAAAAAATTAATCTTTTGTCCCTTTTCTTTTTAAGCTCTTTATGGAAACACCGACCTTGCCAATCTCTACCTTGCCAAATCAAGCTTGAAGTCTCAGTATCATTCCTTGAAGTTCACTTCTGAATTTATCTATATGGGTATGCAGTACTTGGCTGATTCTGTGAGGTGAGGAGAAGGATATCGCTAAAGTAGGAAACTGCCACCTAAAGCTGTGTCACAGTGCCAAGGCTGGTTAGCTCCATTGCCCAGATGCAACTACAGTGGTACCTCAGGTTACATACGCTTCAGGTTACATACACTTCATGTTACAGACTCCGCTAACCCAGAAATAGTACCTCGGGTTAAGAACTTTGCTTCAGGATGAGAACAGAAATCGAGCTCCGGTGGTGCGGCAGCAGCGGGAGCCCCTATTAGCTAAAGTGGTGCTTCAGGTTAAGAACAGCTTCAGGTTAAGAACGGACCTCCGGAACGAATTAAGTACTTAACCCGAGGTACCACTCTATTAGGGACGCGGGTGGCGCTGTGGGTAAAACCTCAGCACCTAGGGCTTGCCGATCGCATGGTTGGTGGTTCGAATCCCTGCGGTGGGGTGAGCTCCCGTCTTTCGGTCCCTGCTCCTGCCCACCTAGCAGTTCGAAAGCATCTTTAAGTGCAAGTAGATAAATAGGTACCGCTTTATAGCGGGAAGGTAAACGGCGTTTCCGTGTGCTGCGCTGGTGCTGGCTCGCCAGAGCAGCTTTGTCACGCTGGCCACGTGACCCGGAAGTGTCTCCGGACAGCGCTGGCCCCCGGCCTCTTAAGTGAGATGGGCGCACAACCCTAGAATCGGACACGACTGGCCCGTATGGGCAGGGGTACCTTTACCTTTACCACTGTATTGGCACTTCCATACCAGGGCTGACTCCAGATGAGCAGCTCCTAGTGCTTCCCTTTCTGTTGCTCATCTGTTGAAAGGTACAGGCAGAACTGCAACTGCTTTTTGACTCTGCTGGGGCAGCACTGTGCCTTTTCTCTGTCTGCATGTTGCTGTCTTCTGTCTACAGCAGCTGCCCTGACATAACTGTTGTGGGTGGAGTTCACGGTCTCCCTTGTGGAGAATGCCTTTTCAGGACCCCCGTTGATTGGCTTAAAATTAATCTCTTAATATCTGCTAAACCACTTACCAGAGATTTTAAGTGAATGAGGAATATCGTGCCCCGTCGCGAAAAATACTACGATTTTACTTTAAACGACGATTGGAAAGAGCAACACTGCAATTAGGTATATTGCTAAAATGGAAGCGCAAGGGGTTTTCTTTTGTAGTGTAGCATTCTTCTTTTTATATATTTTTGTAGTATAAGTTATTTTATCTTGTTTATATTCAAACTGTTAGTTTTAATTGTATGTTGATAAATGTAGGTCACTGTTTAATGTTTGGTTTTCTGTTACTTTTAATTAATTATATTGTTTTATGTTAACTGCTTAGAAGTCTAAGAATATATACGTACATCCAGGTGAAATTGGTTCAATTCTTCTCTGGTGACTAATTTGAGATTTAAAAATAGATTTGGAATCACTGAGATATGTAAGCTACTCAGAGAACTCTGGTTATACGGTGGTATATACATGTCACGAACAAACAAACCTGTGATTGTTAGTCAACCTTGACAACACATAATTTTTTAAATGTACTTTATTAGGCAATATTTATATATTACTTAATAAAAAAACAACCTCTTAACTGTTTATACAATAGTATAAATCTTTCATTAAAAAGACAGATAACATGATAATGGTATGAGTGTGTGCGCGCCACTCAATTTTCATTTAATTAAAACTAATATTCTTTTTCAGAGAAGGAAAGAGTCAGACTGATAGACTATATGGCATTTCAGGAAAAGATTGCTTTGATGCTCTTAACAGGTAAAAAAATAAAATAAAAGGTTTTCTAGATCTTGATTTTGGAAGAATGGAGAAAACCTGGGATGCTTCTTGTCAAAGTGACCATTGCCGTTGCAATTTGTGTGAAACATATTGCTTGCTTGTATTCACAGTTCCAGTGTTTTCTCTATTCATTCTTGCATTTCCCTTCTCCAAATGTTATCAGATTATTGGGAAATTTCTTACCACATGCCAAACTTGGGTTCCTGTTTTATGATGTGTGAGGGTGACGTCTGCAACCAGGGCTTATATTATGCAGCTTAGTTGTGCAGAATATCCTGGTTTGCCTCCACTATGCTCCAGTATTGAAGCATAATTGCATCTGGTCTTCACAAATGGTTTTTTCAGAGTCTTTTCATGAGTACAATGCAGTTTGCCATTGATAGATCAGTCTATGCTCAGACCAGATGCATCTGAACCTCATTTTGGGTATGTGCATCAGGATATTGCATTGGAATTAGATGTTCAAGCTCTCGTTACTGGTGGAGCACAGAGGTCCTGTGCCAATTAACAACTCCTGAAGTTGGAATGTTGTGATAGTTGGGAAAGAGAATCTGAAAGCATGTGTCAGAAAATGCCAAGGGTTGCTGATGAGGAAGATAAAAGACTCCATTTCAGCCCTTCGTTGTGTTCAGGGGTCCTGAATGGACAGTGTTAAGGATTCATTAGAGAGAATATCCCCTCTCTCTCCTCCCTCTTTCTCTGTCTTAAATCCTTAACAGGCAATATCATTTATCGACATTTGTATACAACTTAACTAAAATATAGATTAAAAATGCACACACAATATTTATTCAGATATGATTAAGGAGCCAAATATTCAAAGATCTTGTGCAGAATGCAACCAGCAATGCAACATGTTTAGGGAAGTAATTCAGACAGATACAGATACGTTCTCAGATTTTAATTTGTTACATTAATGCAAGAGACAAAGCACTTCATTCACTAGCTTCAGTTGTGTCTTCATGATGGGTGAAAGTTTTCATTTCATTGTGCCGTAGCTCAAAGTTCTTGCATTGTAAACCTGCATGTGACATGATGACTGTCTCACTTTGTTTTGTTTTGTTTTGTGTGTGTGTGTGTTTTTAAAGTCTGTAAAAAATAAAAGAGGGACGAGACTATTGCAAAGTGTAATAATAAGAATGTTGAAGTTTTGACATGCTCTAAATTGGGAAGTGGGGTTTAACCAAAGAAGCAGTTTATGGAGGTGCAGGGAACAGCTGTGCAAATGCTGAGCAAACAAACCATTCTGAGGTATTGATGAATTATAGGAACATCATTAATTAATTAAATTTGTATGCTGCCCTTCTTCCAAAGATCAGAGTGGTTCACAACATAAAAATACACAATGAGATCACAAAATGCATAATAAAACAAAACCAAAACAAACCAATCACCCCCTTCCTATAAACACATTTTAAATGCCATGGAATGTTTAATCCGCCTGGTTTGAGAAATGTTTTTGCTCAGTGCCTAAAGCTTTGGTAATGCAGGCAGTGGGTGAGCCTCCCTAGGGAGAGCAGGGAGCCACCACAGAAAAGGCCTGTTCTCATGTTGCTGCCCTCCAGCATCTCATGTGATCAGGTGATGATCACAGGGTCTGGGTTGCTTTGTATGGGGAGAGGCGGTCCTTGAGATATTGCAGTCCTGAGCTGTTAAAATTTTATAGGTAAAATCAGCACTTTAAAATTGGGTCCAGAAACTAATTGGCAGCTAGTGCAGTCAGGCCAGGATCAGTGTGATATGCTCACAATCTGCCCCTTGGTATAAGTGGGGAATAACCGGATCGGACCAAAGAAAATAAAATCTACCAACAGGGGTGAACATTTTTCGAGTTGCTAAACGTCTACATGCAGCTAACAGTGGGAAAACAAGAGCATTTTGTGGAATATCGCTCTAGTCTGGAAGCAATTTCTGTATGAAACGTTCATGTCTTTTATATGCCAATGCAATTTTGAATTACTAGATCCAAGAGTGGGCTGCAAAAAATCTTCATGGGTGCTATGCATGAAAAGTGGCATTTGTTTGGCCGAGAAATTATGTCTGCATTTGATCTTTCGCATTTCCCACTTGTTTGTGATGTGGGAGGTAAGTGCTGTAAATTCCAACAAATATCGTCCTTTACTACTAGCTCAAAATCATAAAGCAGGAAGAATAGAAATGAGAAAGTGCTACAGGTGTGTTTCTGATTTGTGAAGGGAAGGCAAAAATGGGTGGAGTGGATAACACTCAAAGTGAAAGGATCCATGACTGTGAGTGATGGAGAAAGCCAAGCAGGAAGAACGTTGCAAAACAAGAGAATGAATTAGACAAATAGAAACTCATTAACATCTCTCAAACTACAGTACTTTGATGCTACTTGTGTTTAGTCTTGCAGTATCGAGAGCAATGGGAGAAACAGGGTTTGTTTATCCACACTGGAGATTAATGTGCATTTGCAGCTGTTTGCATCCTCATTTAATTTGTGTAGCCCACATGATGAAATGGTCTAACAACAGATGAAATGCTCTAACAGCTGGAATCTACATGCTTTTCTCCTGGAAATTTGGTACTTAATTGGCATAAAAGAACTGACAAATGAGAAAGTGGGAGAAGCACACAAGCAAATGCGTTCTCCATGGGTCCTTCCTTATTTCAGACATCATGATATATCATGATATATATTGTGATGTTTAGCTGGTGATAATCATGTTGTTGAAAACCAGACATCATTCAACCCTAAGTTGCCAGTCACCTATCTGATGTGCTACTCTTAAATTTTTGCACAGGGGTGTTTGGATGAAGCTCTGAGGTGCACAACATTTTCATTTTTTCTTTGTTCTCCCTTCAAGGATGTACTGGGGCATGTGCCAAGGAATATATTTCATTATATCCAAATTCTACAGTGACAATTTTAGACCTACCTGAAATAGTGGAACAAGCAAAAAACCATTATGTGTCCTCGCAAGATCACCAGATTACTTTCCATAAAGGTAAACTGTGGTTTTCCAAGAGCCTACATTGGTTCGATCATTCTTCTTTTAACAAGCAAGATAGCAAAACTCTAGGGTAGGAATCGGGATCTGTGCTCCTCCAAAGCCTGTTGAACTACGGCTCCCAGCATCCCTGACAATTGGCCATTCTGACTGGGACTGATGGGAGTTGGAGTCCAACATCATCTGAAGTCCACAGATTCCTCATCCATGCACTAGAAGAAACAGCAGGCAGCAGCTGGGCCTTAATAACTGTTGATTTCTGAAAGATACAGTGAAGTATTACTGCATTCCTTTAAGAAAATATGCTTATTTTCTACCTATTCTATTACAGGGGACTTTTTTAAAGACCCAATTCCAGAAGCTGACCTCTATATTTTGACTAGGGTCCTGCACGACTGGTCTGATGAGAAGTGTGTGCAGCTACTAACCAGACTGCACAAGGCCTGCAAACCTGGTATGTGTATTTATACAGTGAACAGATCAATGATCAGTGCAAAGATGGGGCAGGAGTAACCAAGGGCAGAAGCCCAAGAGAGCCTCTCACATACCCTTCGTTGCCCAACTACAACACAACAGCCCCTCAGTGCTGCCAATGGGTTGCTGCCACTGCCCTTCCACTTACTCCTGCCTCTCCAGATGGGAGGGGACCTGGGATGCACTAAAGTAACTGCATTTCAAACGCTTCTTATGTTACTTACAGTGTAAAGATGGTCAACACTCCCTCTTGACTCTGCAGACTCTGCTGGTCACTTACAACTCCAGTCCTAAGTGCCAAGCATCTAGGCATGTGTAGGGCTGCCATATATCCAGGTTTTCCCAGACAAGTCTGGGAATCGAGTAGCAAAATGGCACCCGATTTTCACTGAATCGGCAAAGTGTTTGTGAAAACCCGGACATATGGCAAGTGGGGCTATTGGCAACAAGACACACTTCAGCAGAGAAATTAAGAAACTTTATTAAGAGTAAAAGGTGGGGAGAAAGCAGGCAGAATGTCAAAATGGAATACAAAATAAACCCGAGCTCTGTGACTCTAAAATTGAACTAATCCTAGCCTGCTCGCTACAATAATGGGAGGCTCAGGCCTTTCTTCAGAGAAGGCAGAGTGACAGAAGAGCTAAAGGTACCATGGAAATTGGGCCCTTGTTACTCAAAGCCTTGCTGCACTGTCCCACATTTGCCCATGTCACTCGAGTTCAACTGCATCGCTTCTGATCATCCCAGAATGCTTGGATAAATTCAGATGAACTCTTTCCTTATGCAGTTTTGAACTAAGTAATCTGCTATTTTGGAAAGTGGTATGTCTTTCTGTCCATCTGTATTCTATGGGTTCAGCTGCCTTTCGAGATCAAACTTGGCACAAGGGTGGCGAACTTAGCTGATGTTTGGGTGTCTGGTGCCATTTTGAATCAAGATGGCGAATTGAAAAAACACCCATTTGTTGGCATAGGTCCACCCACCTCTCAAGATATCATCACCCAACTTGGCATGAGGGTTCCAGAGGTGGGGCGGTGGTCTTTGTTGATGTTTGGACAATGGGAGCCATTTTGAATCAAGATGGCAGACTAAAACATGACTTTTGGCTCCCTGGGTCAGGCTGAAGCACTGAGTTGGTATGTGTGTGCATGTGTCTGTGTGCAACCCTGAAATTCACAAACTACACTATCCATTTGAAAATCATAATATTTTTGGTTTCTTTGAATTCCTGGACAGTGTCGGGCATTTTCTGCTAATGATATATATCTTTGTCCTAACTTGGTGAAACGTATTTTGAAACAGGTGGTGGAGTGTTAACAGTGGAAATGGTCCTCAATGAAGATAGAAAGGGGCCGGTAAGGTGCCAACTATACTCTGTGATTATGCTGCTTCTTACCGAAGGCCAAGAACGAACCGCATCAGAGTACAATGCGCTGCTTAGCGCAGCTGGATTCAAAGAGATTCAACAAAAGAAAACAAACTTCTTTGATGCCATTTTAGCAAGAAAATAATATTGACCGTACTTCATTCTTCTTCAATTCAATACGCTTCAGGTTGCAGACTCCGCTAACCCAGAAATAGTACCTCAGGTTAAGAACTTTGCTTCAGGATGAGAACAGAAATTGGGCTCCAGCTGTGCAGCAGCAGCAGCAGGAGGCTCCATTAGCTAAAGTGGTGCTTCAGGTTAAGAACAGTTTCAGGTTAAGAACAGACCTCCAGAATGAATTAAGTACTTAACCCGAGGTACCACTGTATTTATTTCACAAATTGTAATATCCCTTGCAGTAAGATACTCCCTTGAATAGTTTTGTTCGATTCAGGATAGTTTGGAAGAAGGACTTTTTTTCAGCTGGAACTCCAGCACCTCTCAGATGGGCCGGTTGCCATTATAAGAGAACAAGGGAGGTGTTCAGTGTGAGTTCCAGCACCTCTTTTTCTAGAAAAATAGCACTGCTTAGAAGCATTCCAGTATTGCCTCTCCCAGTCAGTTTATGCCTTCTTGGATAGAGACCAGTCTTTGCTTATGTTAATCTGAATAAAAAATTGCTATGTATATTGAGTGATACATAATCTCTGTGGAGGATCAAATAGCTGTGGAAGGCCTGAACTTGTTTTCACGTGAAAGGATTTTGACTATAAACAGGCAGCTCCCAGTTCTGGGATTTGAGGTGTGTAATACCTCTGGATGGGTTATGCACCCTTCTTTGAAGGACCAGGTATGAAGATCCATCATTGTCACTAGAGGCCCAGGTGACCTCTGGGGTGCTCTTTACCAACTTTGGTTGGTGTACCAGCTACAACAGTCCTAGGAAGGAGGTATCATTTCCTCCAACATTCCTCAGATGAAAAGGTGGAACAGTCCATTCTCCATCATTGTCATTGCTTGAGCATTTCCTCCTAGTCGAGTACAAAAGGTATTAGAGGAAACACACAAAACTGTAGTATTTAAACACAGAAATCTTTGAATTTTTGTATTGCATTAAGGGAAGCCTAAGGGGAAAAAAGAAAACCCCAAATCAATAAATACCACTAACTGGGTGTACACATACACAACATTAACAATAAATAGAACATAATAAAAATAAACATTATTATAAATAAAAACAGCATGGGTGAAATGTCTTTATTACCAAACAATTGCTCTTCATTGCTATTGCTTCCACTTCCAACTGGAGTTTTTAACCAACAAAACTTCCTACCATTAGAGAAAATTCATGCTAGTGGGAAATGGTTCATTATTACATTTAGATCCCACCACCTTTTCTTCGAGGAGTTTAAGTTGACGTTCTCCCTACTTCCATTTTCTTTTTGCAATGTTAGGTAGGTTAGGATGAGAGTTGTTAAAGGTGAGCCTCATGGTTGAGAGGAGATTTCAACCATGCTGTGGCAGATCCCACCACTAACCACCAATTAATATATGGCAGACTGGCCCTCTAACTACCCCCAGTTAAATATTGCAGACCCACCGCATGGTACACCAATTACACGAATGTCTACAATTTACCACAAGCTATCTTGTGAAGGTCTTCTGTGAGGGAAAATTTGGTGATTTAGAGTCTTAGGCAGGAGCTGATCAAACAAGAAAAGTTTTGTTTACAAAAAGAAGTTTGTGAAACAAAGTTGGGTCAGGAGATGCATTCTTTCAGGTAGAAGTTAACCTGTTACTTAAAGATCAATATAAAGATTTCACAGGCCTAAACACTGTAGTATATGCACAGCTTTTCTTAAGCCTCGGTTGCTAAAAATCAGGTAGATGTTCCGGTTTCTAGAATGGGTGGTAAAATGTTTAACTCCATCTCTGTTACTTCATTCTCATTCCTTTACTTAGTTATGACAGGGGTTGCAGTTAAATACTTCGGACACAGCACAGCTGCCTTCACAGCCTAATACTTTGGTTCATGAGTGAGGGACACATTTCGCCAGTTAGCCACTCCTGAGGTATTGCAATTAGTATAACACACCCAGGGGATCACCTCACCCCTTGTTACTGGTTTGGGAGTTGTCTTTACCTAGAAGAACTCTCCCCCCCCCCCCAGCTAGAATGAGGCCCAGGTATCCTGAATTCCCACAGGTTCTACCTCTCCTGGGTCAGACGCAGCCTCAGACACTCAACCTAGTCTTCCTATCTAAGTTGTGAGGCTCTTCCCTCTTGCTATAGATAGTCTCTTCAGTGTAGATGTTCTACTCAAACCAGAACCAGCTCTCCTCAGTAAATCCTACCCTGATCCCTCTCTGTCCCTAACTCTCAAGTTAGGGACAGAGCACATCTAACAGATCATCTGTCTCCCATCTCAAGCCCTTTCCAACCCTCTTCGTCCTTTTATTCTCCCTCCCAAAGTGCTGTTCAACCCCTGCTATCTAGCTGTCTTGAGAGAAGCTCCAGCACTCTGGTGGAATTTTTGAGGGACTTCATCACCAGACCCTGGTCTGCCTCTGCTGTCCATCATACATGCCCAGACTCTAGTGAATAGCTTTCTGAACTTTTCATGAGGGTGACAGGCTTTTTAGGCATGCATCATTTCGCAACACAGTAATTCAGCTTTACTAGCAAACCAGAGGTTAAACTAACCCCTTTCCAGCCCCGGGAGGGGCGCCGGGAGCATTTGTGCGATACGCCTACACATTGGAGCCAACACACTAATGTGTTGTGACACACAGTTTGGAAAGCTCTGCAATAGCCACTGCATGATGCTTAGTGGGGCACCCAGCTCTACACACACCTGCAGTGGTTGCTACAGAGCCAAGTTCAAGAGTTTCCTTTTGTGTGTGCATGGACATTTAAAATCCTAAACAACTTGGGTTCAGGATACCAGCAGATCACCTCCTACAGTAAAGGCCAAGCTAATCTTTAAGATCTTCCAAGACGGCTCTGCATGTTCCCAGTAGATAGTCATTTAGTGAAAACATGGAAGCAGAACTTTTTGGTGATGGTGCCCACCCTGGCAATGTCCTGCAGAAGTAATGTGTGGTGTGGAGAAAGTAATGACATTTAAATGCCTTTTTGAAATATTGGTTCATTCAAGCTTTGGAGGGATCCTAACTCTTAAATTTCTGATTTTGTCCATTTCATACACTGATCAGTTTTATTTGTAATACACACTTGTATTCTGTTTTTATCTATCTTGTTTTAGAAAATCTGTATTGAACACTATGGTGTTTTTATGTAAACCACTTAGAGATTTTTATATGATTTTAAAACAAAACAAAACAGTTGCTTCTAACACATTTGTTTGCAAGAGAGCACCAAAGTAATTTGAAAAGTTGGATTATACATCAGATACACGTCATGAAGTATTTATTACCTGTAGTATGAAGTATTTATTACCTTGCAAGGGCGAGAGAAATTACCATGCACCAGGCACATAATGAGCACTGGTGATGACAGAGATTGTTGTTATTGCACAACACAAATACTATACTTTGAAAAAGCATCTTGACCCACAGTCCATCCAGGTGGGTGCCTCCTAACATCAAGGAAATGGAAGAGACTATAAAGCCAGCTGACAGAAGGGGGGGGGGCGCTAGCATTCCACTTCCCACTGACAAACCTATAAAAAGGGGAGTGAAACTGCACAACAAATTTGTTTTTGCTGCTTCTCCACAGGTAAGCGGTCCTTTATTCTTCACCCTTGCCTCAAACCTTTCTGTTTCTGGACTCTCTGATTCTTAATAACTCTGTCATGTCGTTTCCCTTCTCCAGGAAACTCCTGATTGTACATTTCCTTTCTCTAGGAATCACCTTTTTTCTTTCACATGATTCTCTATATCAGCATAACAAATAATTCATTTTTAGAAGTAAGTTCTTTGGTGAGTCTCTTGGGATTTTTTGCCATTCGTATTTGTTGACTTGGGCACAGAAACAGCTCCTACTATGTGACTTTCATGTCTTGCTTCTTTGTTAAGCTGCTACCATTTGCTAAAGTGTTTCTGTATTTTAAGAATTTCCAAGGGGCCTCATTTCAGCAAGAGTGTTTTCCCTAAACCACCTGCTCTCTCTTCTGATTAACTTTCTCCAATAACTTGTTAATTGTGCATTTCCAGACACCAGTGATTTTATCTCACTTGTCAGGTTCTGATATCACATTTTCCTCACATAGGCAAGATCAATAATTCCCAGGTACTTCCTTCCTCCTGCACTTGTGAGAAAAAAATCCTTTTCCACCTATCCCTTTACTTAGCAGATGGGGACTTTCCCATAAACATATCTGGCCTCACAGTCATTTATCATTAGATGTTTATCATTTCATTGTCGTTTTCAGTGAATTCTGAATAAAAGAACCACAACTTGCTCATCAGAGGAAAACTGTGAGATATCTGACAGAGAAATAAAGAACAATGAGTACTACAGAAGAAGCTGAAGCTTTGAAATTGTTATTTCAGAATCAGTATTCATTTCTAATTTCAAAGGTAAAAGTATTGTCTGCAAAATTTAATACTTGCAAGGACTTTGAAACTTTCAACTTGTAAATGGATGTGTAGAATCAAACATGCCTTTAAATGGCAAGGCAAATCTTACTGTTACAGGGGTCAACCCAGCACAAACAAAGGCAGAAACTTCAAATATTGTTAATGTCACTTGAATGTTCTAACAAGAAAATGAGAAGAATTGTGAGTCTGTGTATGGGATTCACAGCACAGGTGGGATATGGCAATAATTCAAAATTAACTTGCTTAAAATACCTGTGTCCTACTTTTATTTCTACACTTCAAATGGACTTGAACTGTATTATAATCTTTTTGTGTTTCAAAAGCATCTTGTTCCTTTTAGAACATATGTAACTATAGACCATTTTTAACTATTTCCTTGTGTACTCCCTCACCCTTTTTGCATCCAGATTATGTTTACTGCCTCTGATCTTGGTGTATTTGATCTGCTGATGGAGTCCAAGGAACCGCTGACTTCAGTGACTATTGCCGAACGTCTGGGTACCAGTCCCTTTGGGATGGAGAGACTACTGGATGCCTGTGTTGGCTACAAGTTCCTGCAAGTGGAAAGGAAGGAGAACCAAAGTGTTTATTCTTTATTTGGAAATTTAACCAACACTATAAAGTAGAAATACCATTAAAAAATCAATTTCAGTAAATAACTTTAAACCATCAAGCCAGCAACTGAACAGAATACCATACAAATAAGCCTAGGGAAACATCTGAGGTTTTAGGAGACATTTGAAGCACATGGAACTTCCCATATCTCTCTTTGGGGAGCATTCCAGAAGGTTGGTGCTATAAACAGCAAGGGCTTTCTTTCCGATAGGTATGCAGGTGACACTCTCCTTTCATGATTGTAAAGGGTGATTTGTCCCATAGCAGGAGAGATGATCTGTTAGATGTGCTTGTACCTAGTTGTTTACAAATGTCAGTGAGAAAGCTCAGTAGCAAATAGGCAGCTAGTGCAGGTCACTAAACACCAATGCAGCTCAGGACTTCAGAGTTTGTCCTTCTGACTTAGATGTTACAGTGGAACAAAGTTGCCTGCTGTTCATAGATTTCTAATACTTCGCTCCAGATCTCGGAATGGCCACTCCTAGTAGCAGCTTTGTACCCTGAAGTTCCACTGCAAGCAGGTGGAGGCCTAGTCTTTCCATACTTTTCTCTGCAAGAGAAGCTGGAGAATTGCAGTCTTGGTTTTTTACAATGCGATCAGCATGCCATGGAATCATAGAAATGTGTCTTCTGTCTCATTATCCTTGTTTCAAGCATTTGGTCCCTGCAGAATTGGGGAGGGAAAGGGGCTTTGCACAGAGCTGTGGAAACGTTAATCTTTTGTCCCCTTCGTTTTAAGCGCTTTATGGAAATACCGACCTTGCCAATCTGTACCTTGGCAAAAGAAGCCCAAAGACTCGTTATTATTCCATGAAGTTCAATGCTGAATTTGTCTATACGAGAGCACAGCACCTGGCTGATTCTGTGAGGTGAGGAGATTGATAAAAAGGGTAATAAAACGGTAAAACTCACAGACGTTACAAATAAACAAACCTGTGTTGGTTAGACGCAGCTTTGACAACACATGTAACTGTATGAGTAGCACACTTGGTTTAGTTGTTTTGTTGCAGAGTCTGAATTTTAATTCTGTAGTTATGATGCTCATTTTTTCTTAAACTAAAACAAATATTCTATTTCAGGGATGGAGAGACTCAGACATATGGATTAAGTGACAGTTCTACAAAAAATTTCTATGAGGCTCTATACAGGTACAGAAAAATTATGTTTTTCTAGATCTTGTTTCTTTTTAAAGAATGGGCAAAGCTTTCCTTTTGCAATTTGTGTGAACCCTATTGCTAACTTGTATTCACCTTTCCAGCATTTTTCTATCCAGTGTTGCTTTCTTCCCTCTCTGATAGTTATCTTTAATCATATTGGGAGATCCCTTACTACATGCCAGACTTGGGTTCCTGCCCCCCCCCCCATTTAAGCATGATGTCTAAAAATAGATTCCTTGCAGGTCTTACATTACACAAACTACATAGGAGGCTACTCCTGGGGGCTGTGGGAGGTTCAGCCCCCACAATAAAATACTTGTGGGGGCAGGTCTCTCCCCCCCCCCAAGTTGATGGCCATTCCCATTCAAACGATGTGTATGAACTGCATCACGTGATCAGTTATCATGCCAGCACACTATATTTTATTCAGGTTGGCACCCTAACAGACTAGTTGTGAAGACCCTGCCTTGTTTACCTCTTGAACTTTCCACTGTTGAAGCAGAACTGCTTCCAGTCATAGCAAATAGCCTTTCCTGAGCCTTATCACTGCTTCAGTGCAGTTTTCCACAATCCAGAGGTCAATGTGTGCTCAGACATGTCAACAGACATCCTCACTTGCTCATTATGGGGAAATTCTGTATAGGCATTAGAGGCCCTGTGCTATTTAACAATTCCTGGAGTTGGAATATTGTGATAGTTGGGGAAATAGTTGAGAAAGAAGGTTTGAAACATGTGAACAGGGGCTACTGATGAAATACAGCTGCCAAGAGGCAGCTTATGCCATGGCCAAAATTATCCTTGGGCAGAAACTGGTCGCTAAAAAAAAGAGTTAAGGGAAAATGTGTAAAGAGAATTCAAAGTTATTTATTGCAATTGAATACGTGGCATAAATAGTAGCACAATATGGGATTGATATAGCATAGTATAGCATAGCATAGATCACTTGAAAAACAAGAAGTCAGTCCACGTCAACCCTTCTTTTTGTATGAAGTCCTGAATCAATGCTTAATTATTCCTCAGGATGACTAGTAATATAACCTTCTGCCTGTCAATTAATACACCCCAACCCCTCTATGTCAAGCATTATGTGAAACAGGCCCTGACAGCCCCAGCCCCCAGAGATCATAAGAAAGGAATAACGACTCTGACAGCGTGCTATGGAATTAAAATTAGGCCACAATTTTATTCAACTTCCAAATGTAGGAAGACCTTGGCTTAGGCCTTGGGCGTGTATCCCTCCCAGCCCCCCAACCGGGGGAACTGGGGCACATCAGGGTAAATGGGATATGGGGGTGCACTGTGAGATGTAGGTATGCGCAGGCAGCCCAGCCCATATCCCTGCACGCAGGGTAGCTCACTGACAACCTTTCAGTGTATGGCCAGTGAGACCCATTATATAACCCCTTTTAAGAGGGAACCCTGGAATCACCGCTGCAGGGGGGTGAGTCACCACTTCACACCCTTTATAGGGAAGAAAAGACTAAAGGATTCCACCCAAGGCCATAAACCGCCAAAGTTGTGACGAATTGCTATGGGGAAGACAAAACCTGCCAAGGCAGGAAAATTTCTTCCCGGTCCTTCAACAGGAACCAGTCAAAGACCGTAGCAGCGCCCACTAAAGAGGAAGAAAAAGTTAACCTGCAAACAAGGAAACGTTAAACTAAGGGAGGGTGGGGTGGGTGAATCTCCTGAGCCGACTGCCTGGCTACTGCTGGCTCCACCCCCTGTATATAACTGGGACTGGCCCCACCTCCCAGCAATGAAACTTGACTACTGAGACTGGGCCTGAACCTCCAATACCACTGAGAGGCAGGCCAGCCCCTGTTTGCCATTAAATTCCCTGGGAACTGTAGCACTGCTGCGATCCCTCAAAGGGCACCCATAATGTAAAGTCTGAGTGCTCATTATTAAAATCAGTGCCTCCACTGAGCATGCAGAGGAGCAGGTTCGAAGAGGGGTGCTTTTGCCTCCTCGTCTAAGTGGTCAT
This sequence comes from Podarcis liolepis, assembly GCF_965112155.1. Taxonomy (NCBI): domain Eukaryota; kingdom Metazoa; phylum Chordata; class Lepidosauria; order Squamata; family Lacertidae; genus Podarcis; species Podarcis liolepis. Next base: position 32,174,746 of record NC_139558.1, on the reverse strand, counting down.
ATATTAGGAACCACAGCCGTTAGAACTGTTACATTTTTAATAACACATTTGGCCAATGATGGAAACATAGATATGCAATGTTTATCCAGATGGAATTCAGATGCAAGAGTTTGGGCATACTAAACAGTCCTTAATCAAGTTCTTAACAAGGTCATGCCACACACAGCAGAGTTAGAGGAAGCCTTATTTGTCCAGTTCAGTGGGGCAGGTGGGAAATGAATTGTCAAAGGTAATAAAAGAAACCTGAGGTTTTGAAATACTGGTGAGATGCACAGCTACAGTAAATGATGTATTATTATTATCATTAGTAGTAGTATTTAAATTTGTGTAAGGATTATGGATACATCCCATCATGATCTGTCCATCATGATCTGTCCACTGGTATCAATGGGAAGAAGAAGGATGAGGCCGAAGAAAGGAAAGGAAATCCACACACAACTAAAAAGCAACAGCATTATGTGGAATATGGCTCCTGTCTAGAACCATCCTCTGTTCAAAGATATGCCCTCTGTTAACTGATAATGCAATTTTGAATTACTAGATCAGAGAGCGGCTTGCGAGAATTCATGGAGTTTATGCATGAGATGTGGAGTCTCTGTGGTCGAGATGTGTTGAATGCATTTGATCTCTCTAATTTCCCACTAGTTTGTGATCTTGGAGGTAAGTACCATAAATTCTCACATGTCTTCCTATGCTGGCACTCCGAAATCATAAGGCTGCTGTTGTAGAACACGAAACATCCCTCAATGACCCATGACCCAAACTCTGAACTTTCAGATCCTCAGAACTGCAAAAGTGGTAAATTGAATGAAATGACTGAACAGCCACCTATCTGGTGTACTATCTTAGAGTTTTGCACATGAAGTTTTGGGGAAAGCTTTGATATGCACAACGTGTTCATTTTTTCCTTTGGTTCTCCCTTAAGGATGTAGTGGAGCCCTAGCAAAAGAATGTATTTCATTGTATCCAAATTCTACAGTGACCATTTTAGACCTACCTGAAGTAGTGGAAACAGGAAAGAAACATTTTGTCTCCTCAGAGGAACACCGGATTACTTTTCATGAAGGTAAAATGTTATTTTATCCTACAAAGGTTACATCATTTTTCCACTAACAAACAAGATGAATTTTAACAGGGAGAAATGTAAAGTATTGCACTTGGGCAAAAAAAATGAGAGGCACAAATACAAGATGGGTGACACCTGGCTTGAGAGCAGTACATGTGAAAAGGATCTAGGAGTCTTGGTTGACCACAAACTTGACATGAGCCAACAGTGTGACGCGGCAGCTAAAAAAGCCAATGCAATTCTGGGCTGCATCAATAGGAGTATAGCATCTAGATCAAGGGAAGTAATAGTGCCACTGTATTCTGCTCTGGTCAGACCTCACCTGGAGTACTGTGTCCAGTTCTGGGCACCACAATTCAAGAAGGACACTGACAAACTGGAACGTGTCCAGAGGAGGGCAACCAAAATGGTCAAAGGCCTGGAAACGCTTCCAGACAGTGGCGTAGCGTGGGGAGTGCCGGGGGGGGCCGGCCGCACCGGGCGCAACATCTGGGGGGGCGCGCTCGCACTCGCAGCTCTCTGCCCCTACCTGGCTCACTAACTCTCTCTCACTGCAGTGCTGGCTGTGCGAATCCGATCCGAGCCGCTGGGTCGCCGCCCACTGTGGAGGGGGTGGGTGCCAGGCGTGCGGTGCGGAGAGAGAGCGAGGGACTATCTGGGGGAGGGACAGTGCAGCGGCCGCCCAGCGCAGCGCTGAGTGCGGGAGAGAACCACACCAGATCAGACCAGGCAGCAGCAAGAAGAAGCTGGCAGCGGCGACAGGTTAGGGGTTAGGGGGCGCAAATTACTTGCCTTGCCCCGGGTTAGGGGGCGTAAATTACTTGCCTTGCCCCGGGTTAGGGGGCGCAAATTACTTGCCTTGCCCCAGGTGCTGACAACCCATGCTACGCCGCTGCTTCCAGAACCCTCTTGAAGTACAGTAGTTAGAATAGGAAAGATCTCTACACATCAGATCCATACTTTCTACACTAAGAAATACAAAATTAAAACTCTCCTTGTTTTATTTCAGGTGATTTTTTTAAAGATCCAATTCCGGAAGCTGACCTGTATATTTTGGCTAGGATCCTGCACTGCTTTACAGATGAGAAGTGTGTGCAACTGCTAACCAGACTGAACAAAGCCTGCAAGCCTGGTAGGTGCATGGTGTCAAAGGTGTTTCCTGTGGGAACTGATTCTCATTCCAAGCCGCCTGGATTTCCCCATGGTCCCTTCCCCTTATGTCTGTGTCCCACTCTGGAACAGCTGCGTTCCTTTATTTCTTGAGCTTCTGACCCCAGGACACCTGGGAAAAGTAACATGCTGCTTTGTAATATGTAATGATACATCTTCCATGTCTATTCTAAAATAGGTGGTGGAATTCTAGTGGTGGAATTAGTTCTCAACGAAGACAGAACGGGGCCTTTGGAAGCTCAAATATTCGGTTTGGTTATGCTGCTTTGTACTCAAGGAAAAGAACGGACCCCGTCAGAGTACAATGGGCTTCTCAGTGCTGCTGGCTTTAAGCAGATTCAGCAAAAGAAAACAGGCCTCTTTGACGCCATTTTAGGAAGAAAATAACATTGACCAAGAACATTCTGTGAGCGTCATGACTGAACGGATATATTTCAGCCTGATTCTTTGCAGCCATAACTGAACATGCTTAATCACTATTTTTGTGTGTGCAAATCCTCACCCTGTGGAAATATCTCCTCCATCCCCCTGCTTCTCATTATGCTTGAATACTAAGAGAAGCTAGAATAATAATACTAATTGTTACATGTTAACCACCATTGTAATAGTAGTAGTTATTAACTTCATTTGCCTGCTTGCCCCCCCCCCCTTTTTGAGCACATGAGCCAAACCAGGAAAAAGAAAGAGGTTGTATCCCATATTGCCTCAGGATTTTTGTGGTAAACAGAACCTGTTGGAAACAATTTCAAAATAAATATAGATAATATACAAGCTATGATCACCTAGCCTGTGTGGCTTGAGAGATGCCAAGCCTACTGAGAGAAGCCTTTCTCAAACTTTCCTGACTAACTCTTTATCTTGAGTCCTCAGATGTTGTTGAACTATAACGGCCATCATCGCTGACCACTGGTCATGCTAGCTAGGGATGAGGGGAGTTGTAGCCCAACCGCATCTGGGAATTCAAGCTGTCCTGAGAGAGTAGCTCCATTTAGTTCCCCCTCTTGCTGAACTCTCCATTCCATCATTATAAGAACTTCAGAATTTTAAAAACTGGGACCAGGGTTGGTTTGTTTTCCTCTTCCCTCCCTACAAATTTTCCTTTTGCTTCATGAATTTTTGACTGTAAACCTGCAGGCCCTCTTATGCAACCAGCTCTGGGAACCTCTTTGGCCAAAGAGGAGGGTGAAACAGCTTTAAACATATAAATGTCAGGGAAAGGCAGGAACCCCCAGACCTTCGTGGCCCAGGACCCAGTGTACGCAAAGAATTTTGGGGCAGGCCTGGCATGGGTACCCCCCACAGTCGCCAGGGTGACTGGTCCCGTGTTTTACAAGGTGCTAACGGGGGGGGGGGGGAGGCAACGCTGGCGCCACCACTGCAACCAGCTACACCAACGATTCCCAGGAGAAAACCTGGAGGAGGGTGGGACAGAGGGGTCCCAAGGGGACAGCTGGGTGGTGAGGCCCGTAGAGCAGGAAGGGTGGGCAGGGGAGGCAGAATCAGTAAGTACAGAGGGGACCCCTGAGGCTGAAAGGACACGGGAACCAGAGCCATGACTGAATGGGCCGGTAGCGCCAGACAAAACAGCCCTGTCACAGCCAGCAGCCTCAGAACACAAGCCAGAACCAGAACCCCTGACCAAGGAACACCCCAGGCTGCAATGGGTGGCCGGCGTACCTTGAAGACTATGAATGAATGCTAACCTTCCAGGCAGGACTGCAACTTAGAGGGGAGGGATGTTATGTACAGTACTGAGCTGAATCCTAGAACAATAGGATCCAGAATGCAGCAGTCTGATTGGTCCACAGGAGCCACCCAATCCAGCTCCGGGTGTAACTGAATTAGCGACCTGGGGTCGCTTCATCCAGACTCCTGGATGAAGTGAAACAGCAACCTGATTGGCCTGCTGGAGCCAATAAATAATGTATATATAGCTAGAGGTTTTGGGGAAAGTTTCATTCATTGCTACTATGAGTTGAATAAAGAGCATGAAAATCACACTTGACTATATATTTCACTAACCCAGAGCTTTCTGAACTTTTCATGAGGGTTACACGCTTTTTAGACATGCATCATTTCACAACACTATAATTAAGCTTTACTAGCAAACCAGAGGTTAAACTAACCCCTTTCTAGCCCCAGGAGGGGCGCCGGGAGCATTTGTGCGATACGCCTACACATTGCAGCCAACACACTAATGTGTTGCAACACACACTTTGGAAAGCTCTGCAATAGTCACTGCATGATGCTTAGTGGGGCACCCAGCTCTACACACGGCGGTTGCTACAGAGCCAAGTTCAAGAGTTTCCTTTTTTGTGTGTATGGACATTTAAAACCCTAAACAACTTGGATTCAGGATACCAGCAGATCACCTCCTACAGTAAAGGCAAAGCCAATCTTTAAGATCTTCCAAGACGGCTCTGCATGCTCCCAGTAGATAGTCACTTAGTGAAAACATGGAAGCAGAACTTTTCAGTGATGGTGCCCACCCTGGCAATGTCCTGCAGAAGTAATGTGTGGTGTGGAGAAAGTAATGACATCTAAATGCCTTTTTGAAATATTGGTTCATTCAAGCTTTGGAGGGATCCTAACTCTTAAATTTCTGATTTTGTCCATTTCGTACACTGATCAGTTTTATTTGTAATACACACTTGTATTCTGTTTTTATCTAGTTTTAGAAAATCTGTATTGAACACTATGGTGTTTTTATGTAAACCACTTAGAGATTTTTATATGATTTTAAAAAAAACAAAAAACAGTTGCCTCTAACACATTTGTTTGCAAGAGAGCACCGAAGTAATCTGAAAAGTTGGATTATACATCAGATACACATCATGAAGTATTTATTACCTGTAGTATGAAGTATTTATTACCTTGCAAGGGCGAGAGAAATTACCATGAACCAGGCACATAATGAGCACTGGTGATGACAGAGATTGTTGTTATTGCACAACACAAATACTATACTTTGAAAAAGCATCTTGACCCACAGTCCATCCAGGTGGGCGCCTCCTAACATCAAGGAAATGGAAGAGACTATAAAGCCAGCTGACAGAAGGGGGGGCGCTAGCATTCCACTTCCCACTGACAAACCTATAAAAAGGGGAGTGAATCTGCACAACAAATCTGTTTTTGCTGCTTCTCCACAGGTAAGCGGTCCTTTATTCTTCACTCCTGCCTCAAACTTTTCTGTTTCTGGACTCTCTGATTCTTAATAACTCTGTCATGTCGTTTCCCTTCTCCGGGAAACTCCTGATTGTACATTTCCTTTCTCTAGGAATCACCTTTTTTCTTTCACATGATTCTCTATATCAGCATAACAAATAATTCATTTTTAGAAGTAAGTTCTTTGGTGAGTCTCTTGGGAATTTTTGCCATTCGTATTTGTTGACTTGGGCATAGAAACAGCTCCTACTATGTGACTTTCATGTCTTGCTTCTCTGTTAAGCTGCTACCATTTGCTAAAGTGTTTCTGTATTTTAAGAATTTCCAAATGGCCTCATTTCAGCAAGAGCATTTCCCCCAAACCACCTGCTCTCTCTTCTGATGAACTTTCTCCAATAACTTGTTAATTTTGCATTTCCAGGCACCAGTTGATTTTCTCTCACTTGTCAGGTTCTGATATCATTTTTACTCACAAAGGCAAAGTCAACAATTTCCAGGTACTTCCTCCTGCACTTGTGAGAAAAAAATCCTTTTCCACCTATCCCTTTACTTAGCAGATGGGGACTTCCCCATAAACATATCTGGCCTCACAGTCATTTATCATTAGATGTTTATCATTTCATTGTCATTTTCAGTGAATTCTGAATAAAAGAACCACAACTTGCTCATCAGAGGAAAACTGAGAGATATCTGACAGAGAAATAAAGAACAATGAGTACTACAGAAGAAGCTGAAGCTTTGAAATTGTTATTTCGGAATCAGTATTCATTTCTAATTTCAAAGGTAAAAGTATTGTCTGCAAAATTTAATACTTGCAAGGACTTTGAAACTTTCAGCTTGTAAATGGATGTGTAGAATCAAACATGCCTTTAAATGGCAAGGCAAATCTTACAGTTACAGGGGTCAACCCAGCACAAACAAAGGCAGAAACTTCAAATATTGTTAATGTCACTTGAATGTTCTAACAAGAAAATGAGAAGAACTGTGAATCTGTGTATGGGATTCACAGCACAGGTGGGATACGGCAATAATTCAAAATTAACTTGCTTAAAATACCTGTGTCCTACTTTTATTTCTACACTTCAAATGGACTTGAACTGTATTATAATCTTTTTGTGTTTCAAAAGCATCTTGTTCCTTTTAGAACATATGTAACTATAGACCCTTTTTAACTATTTCCTTGTGCACTCCCTCACCCTTTTTGCATCCAGATTATGTTTACTGCCTCTGATCTTGGTGTATTTGATCTGCTGATGGAGTCCAAGGAACCGCTGACTTCAGTGACTATTGCCGAACGTCTGGGTACCAGTCCCTTTGGGATGGAGAGACTACTGGACGCTTGTGTTGGCTTAAAGTTCCTGCAAGTGGAGAGGAAGGACAACCAAAGTATTTATTCTTTATCTGGAAATTTAACCAACATTATGAAGTTGAAATACCATTTTAAAAATCAATTTAAGCTAAGCCATCAAGCCAGCAACTGAACAAAGCAGCATCTAAATAGCCCTAGGAAAACACCTGAGGTTTTTAGGAGACATTTTTGTACATGGAACTTCCCATATCTCTCTTTGGGGAGCATTCCAGAGGGCTGGTGCTATAAACAGCAAGGGCTTTCTTTCCAATAGGTATGCAGGTGAGACTCTCCTTTCATGATTGTAAAGGGTGATTTGTCCTATAGCAGGAGAGATGATCTGTTAGATGTGCTTGTACCTAGTTGTTTACAAATGTCAGTGAGAAAGCTCAGTAGCAAATAGGCAGCTAGTGCAGGTCACTAAACACCAATGCAGCTTGGGACATTCAGAGTTTGTCCTTCTGACTTAGATGTTACAGTGGAACAATGTTGCCTGCTGTTCATAGATTTCTAATACTTCGCTCCAGATCTCGGAATGGCCACTCCTAGTAGCAGCTTTGTACCCTGAAGTTCCACTGCAAGCAGGTGGAGGCCTAGTCTTTCCATACTTTTCTCTGCAAGAGAAGCTGGAGAATTGCAGTCTTGGTTTTTTACAATGCGATCAGCATGCCATGGAATCATAGAAATGTGTCTTCTGTCTCATTATCCTTGTTTCAAGCATTTGGTCCCTGCAGAATTGGGGAGGGAAAGGGGCTTTGCACAGAGGTGTTTAAACGTTAATCTTTTGTCCCCTTCGTTTTAAGCGCTTTATGGAAATACTGACCTTGCCAATCTGTACCTTGGCAAAAGAAGCCCAAAGACTCTTTATTATTCCATGAAGTTCAATGCTGAATTTGTCTATACAAGAGCACAGCACCTGGCTGATTCTGTGAGGTGAGGAGATTGATAAAAAGGGTAATAAAACGGTAAAACTCACAGACGTTACAAATAAACAAACCTGTGTTGGTTAGACACAGCTTTGACAACACATGTAACTATGAGTAGCATACTTGGTTTAGTTGTTTTGTTGCAGAGTCTGAATTTTAATTCTGTAGTTATGATGCTCATTTTTTCTTAAACTAAAACAAATATTCTGTTTCAGAGATGGAGAGACTCAGACATATGGATTAAGTGACAGTTCTACAAAAAATTTCTATGAGGCTCTATACAGGTACAGAAAAATTATGTTTTTCTAGATCTTGTTTCTTTTTAAAGAATGGGCAAAGCTTTCCTTTTGCAATTTGTGTGAACCCTATTGCTAACTTGTATTCACCTTTCCAGCATTTTTCTATCCAGTGTTGCTTTCTTCCCTCTCTGATAGTTATCTTTAATCATATTGGGAGATCCCTTACTACATGCCAGACTTGGGTTCCTGGTCCCCCCCCCCCATTTAAGCATGATGTCTAAAAATAGATTCCTTGCAGGTCTTACATTACACAAACTACATAGGAGGCTACTCCTGGGGGCTGTGGAAGTTTCAGCCCCCACAATAAAATACTTGAGGGGGCAGGTCTCTCCCCCCCCCCAAGTTGATGGACATTCCCATTCAAACGATGTGTATGAACTGCATCACGTGATCAGTTATCATGCCATCACACTATATTTTATTCAAGTTGGCACCCTAACAGACTAGTTGTGAAGACCCTGCCTTGTTTACCTCTTGAGCTTTCCACTGTTGAAGCAGAACTGCTTCCAGTCATAGCAAATAGCCTTTTCTGAGCTTTATCACTGCTTGAGTGCAGTTTTCCACAATCCAGAGGTCAATGTGTGCTCAGACATGTCAACAGACATCCCCACTTGCTCATTATGGGGAAATTCTGTAAAGGCATTAGAGGCCCTGTGCTATTTAACAATTCCTGGAGTTGGAATATTGTGATAGATGGGGAAATAGTTGAGAAAGAAGGTTTGAAACATGTGAACAGGGGCTACTGATGAAATACAGCTGCCAAGAGGCAGCTTATGCCATGGCCAAAATTATCCTTGGGCAGAAACTGGTCGCTAAAAAAAGAGTTAAGGGAAAATGTGTAAAGAGAATTCAAAGTTATTTATTGCAATTGAGTACATGGCATAAATAGTAGCACAATATGGAATTGATATAGCATAGCATAGCATAGATCACTTGAAAAACAAGAAGTCAGTCCACGTCAACCCTTCTTTTTGTATGAAGTCCTGAATCAATGCTTAATTATTCCTCAGGATGACTAGCAATATAAGCTTCTGCCTGTCAATTAATACACCCCAACCCCTCTATGTGAAGCATTATGTGAAACAGGCCGCGACAGCCCCAGCCCCCAGAGATCATAAGGAAGGAATAACAACTCTGACAGCGTGCTATGGAATTAAAATTAGGCCACAATTTTATTAAACTTCTGAATGTAGGAAGACCTTGGCTTAGGCCTTGGGCGTGTATCCCTCCCAGCCCCCCAACCGGGGGAACTGGGGCACATCAGGGTAAATGGGATATGGGGGTGCAGTGCGAGATGTAGGTGTACGCAGGCAGCCCAGCCCATATCCCCGCACGCAGGGTAGTTCACTGACAACCTTTCAGTGTATGGCCAGTGAGACCCATTATATAACCCCTTTTAAGAGGGAACCCTGGAATCACCGCTGCAGGGGGGTGAGTCACCACTTCACACACACACCATTGTAGGAAAGAAAAGACTAAAGGATTCCACCCAAGGCCATAAACCGCTCAAGTTGTGATGAATTGCTACGGGGAGGACAAAACCTGCCAAGGCAGGACAATTTCTTCCTGGTCCTTCAACAGCAACCAGTCAAAGACCATAGCAGCGCCCACTAAAGAGGAAGAAACAGTTAACCTGCAAACAAGGAAACATTAAACTAAGGGAGGGTGGGTGAATCTCCTGAGCCGACTGCCTGGCTACTGCTGGCTCCACCCCCTATATATAACTGGGACTGGCCCCACCTCCCAGCAATGAAACTTGACTACTGAGACTGGGCCTGAACCTCCAATAATAACACTGAGAGGCAGGCCAGCCCCTGTTTGCCATTAAATTCCCTGGGAACTGTAGCACTGCTGCGATCCCGCAAAGGGCACCCACAATGTAAAGTCTGAGTGCTCATTATTAAAATCAGTGCCTCCACTGAGCATGCAGAGAAGAAGGTTCGAAGAGGGGTGCTTTCGCCTCCTTGTCTAAGTGGTCATATATTAGGAACCACAGCCGTTAGAATTGTTACATTTTTAATAACACATTCGGCCAATGATGGAAACATAGATATGCAATGTTTATCCAGATGGAATTCAGATGCAAGCGTTTGGGCATACTAAACAGTCCTTAGTCAAGTTCTTAACAAGGTGATGCCACACACAGCAGAGTTAGAGGAAGCCTTATTTGTCCAGTTCAGTGGGACAGGTGGGAAATGAATTGTCAAAGGTAATAAAAAAACCCCTGAGGTTTTGAAATACTGGTGAGATGCACAGTTACAGTAAATGACGTATTATTATTATCATTAGTAGTAGTATTTAAATTTGTGTATGGATTATGGATACATCCCATCATGATCTGTCCACTGGTATCAATGGGAAGAAGAAGGATGAGGCCAAAGAAAGGAAAGGAAATCCACACACAACTAAAAAGCAACAGCATTATGTGGAATATGGCTCCTGTCTAGAACCATCCTCTGTTCAAAGATATGCCCTCTGTTAACTGATAATGCAATTTTGAATTACTAGATCAGAGAGCGGCTTGCGAGAATTCATGGAGTTTATGCATGAGATGTGGAGTCTCTGTGGTCGAGATGTGTTGAATGCATTTGATCTCTCTAATTTCCCACTAGTTTGTGATTTGGGCGGTAAGTACCATACATTCTCACATGTCTTCCTATGCTGCCACTCCGAAATCATAAGGCTGCTGTTGTAGAACAGGAAACATCCCTCAATGACCCATGACCCAAGCTCTGAACTATCAGATCCTCAGAACTGCAAAAGTGGTAAATTGAATGAAATGACTGAACAGCCACCTATCTGGTGTACTATCTTAGAGTTTTGCACATGAAGTTTTGGGGAAAGCTTTGATATGCACAACATGTTCATTTTTTTCTTTTGGTTCTCCCCTTAAGGATGTAGCGGTGCCCTAGCAAAAGAATGTATTTCATTGTATCCAAATTCTACAGTGACCATTTTAGACCTACCTGAAGTAGTGGAAACAGGAAAGAAGCATTTTGTCTCCTCAGAGGAACACCGGATTACTTTTCATGAAGGTAAAATGTTATTTTATCCTACAAAGGTTACATCATTTTTCCACTAACAAACAAGATGAATTTTAACAGGGAGAAATGTAAAGTATTGCACTTGGGCAAAAAAAATGAGAGGCACAAATACAAGATGGGTAACACCTGGCTTGAGAGCAGTACATGTGAAAAGGATCTAGGAGTCTTGGTTGACCACAAACTTGACATGAGCCAACAGTGTGACGCGGCAGCTAAAAAAGCCAATGCAATTCTGGGCTGCATCAATAGGAGTATAGCATCTAGATCAAGGGAAGTAATAGTGCCACTGTATTCTGCTCTGGTCAGACCTCACCTGGAGTACTGTGTCCAGTTCTGGGCACCACAATTCAAGAAGGACACTGACAAACTGGAACGTGTCCAGAGGAGGGCAACCAAAATGGTCAAAGGCCTGGAAATGATGCCTTATGAGGAACGGTTAAGGGAGCTGGGCATGTTTAGCCTGGAGAAGAGGAGGTTAAGGGGTGATATGATAGCCATATTCAAATATATAAAAGGATGTCACATAGAGGAGGGAGAAAGGTTGTTTTCTGCTGCTCCAGAGAAGCGGACACGGAGCAATGGATCCAAACTACAAGAAAGAAGATTCCACCTAAACATTAGGAAGAACTTCCTGACAGTAAGAGCTGTTCGACAGTGGAATTTGCTGCCAAGGAGTGTGGTGGAGTCTCCTACTTTGGAGGTCTTTAAGCAGAGGCTTGACAACCATATGTCAGGAGTGCTCTGATGGTGTTTCCTGCTTGGCAGGGGGTTGGACTCGATGGCCCTTGTGGTCTCTTCCAACTCTATGATTCTATGATTCTAAGACAGCCATGCACTAAGCAGGGATCGAGAATCAGTGACCCTTTAGCTATGGTTGAACTACAACTCCCATCATTCCTGACCATGCTGACTGGGGCTGACGGGAGCACATACGTAGTTGAATTATAGAACTCACTCCCACAGGAGGCAGTGAAGTTTGGATGGTTTCTAAAGGGAATTAGGCTAATTCCTGGAGATAAGTCTATCAATGGCTACTAGCCGTGATGGTTATGCTCTGCCTCCAGTCTTTGTAAGAATAATAATTATTTCACCATGGAATTCTGCTCAATATTGATCCAGAGCAGATTCCAGCATATAGTTCTCAGAGTAAAAACTTTAACTCGTTGCAGGATTTCCAAAAATAGACCAGAGGCAATTGTATTTCATCCAGCAGAGCTTTACTGCTACTGAAGGCAAATAAGCATAAAGATCACAAATCCAATACATTCAGGATTGGCCCTGTCCATAAGAAATCCAGTTGCAGCAGACTTAACTTAAATTTACAATAACTTAAATTTACAATAACTTATAATTAGTCTAAACCTTAATATTATAGCATACTATGTACAGAACACCACACCAGAAGGAAAAGAAATAGAAAGTAAAAGTGAAACTCAGGCTCCTTCTAACCATACTTTTATAGGCAGCATGACCTTGACAGAAAGATATAAGAGAACCAGTATAAACCAGCTGGACTCATCTTCTCTGAAGGAATAACCCAAACATCATGAACCTTCTGACTGTTTCTTTCACACAGAGAAGCCTCCAGAACCCTCTTGAAGTACGGTAGTTAGAATAGGAAAGATCTCTACTCATCAGATCCATACTTTCTACACTAAGAAATACAAAATTAAAACTCTCCTTGTTTTATTTCAGGTGATTTTTTTAAAGATCCAATTCCAGAAGCTGACCTGTATATTTTGGCTAGGATCCTGCACTGCTTTACAGATGAGAAGTGTGTGCAACTGCTAACCAGACTGAACAAAGCCTGCAAGCCTGGTAGGTGCATGGTGTCAAAGGTGTTTCCTGTGGGAACTGATTCTCATTCCAAGCCGCTTGGATTTCCCCAGGGTCCCTTCCCCTTATGTCTGTGTCCCACTCTGGAACAGCTGCGTTCCTTTCATTCTTGAGCTTCTGACCCCAGGACACCTGGGAAAAGTAACATGCTGCTTTGTAATATGTAATGATACATCTTCCATGTCCTATTCTAAAATAGGTGGTGGAATTCTAGTGGTGGAATTAGTTCTCAACGAAGACAGAACGGGGCCTTTGGAAGCTCAAATATTTGGTTTGGTTATGCTGCTTTGTACTCAAGGAAAAGAACGGACCCCGTCAGAGTACAATGCGCTCCTCAGTGCCGCCGGCTTTAAGGAGATTCAGCAAAAGAAAACAGGCCTCTTTGACGCCATTTTAGGAAGAAAGTAACATTGACCAAGAACATTCTGTGAGCATCGTGACTGAATGGATATATTTCAACCTGATTCTTTGCAGCCATAACTGAACATGCTTAATCACTATACTTTTTTTTTTTTTGCAAATCCTCACCATGTGGAAATATCTCCTCCACCCCCCTGCTTCTCATTATGGTTGAATACTAAGAGAAGCTAGAACAACAACAACAACAACAACAACAACAACAACAACAATTGTTACATGTTAACCATCTTTGTAATAGTAGTAGTTATTACCTTTATTTGCCTGCTTGCCTTTTTTTGGGGTAGGTGGGAGCACATGAGCCAAACCAGGAAAAAGAAAGAGGTTGTATCCCATATTGCCTCAGGATTTTTGTGGTAAACAGAACTTGTTGGAAACAATGAGAGCTACTAATCCATATCTCAAAATAAATATAGATAATATGCAAGCTATGATCAGCTAGCCTGTGTGGCTTGAGATGCCAACCCTATTAAGTGGAGCCTTTCTCAAACTTTCCACACAGGTCACTCCTGACTAACTCTTTATCTTGAGTCCTCAGATGTTGTTGAACTATAACGCCAATAATAATAATAATAATAATAATAAGAAGAAGAAGAAGAAGAAGAAGAAGAAGAAGAAGAAGAAGAAGAATAAGTTATGTGGTCCTGGCAGCCACTTCCAGTCACCAGTCTAGCTGCCGCATTCTGGATTAATTGCAGTTTCCGGGTCACCTTCAAAGGTAGCCCCACATAGAGCGCATTGCAGTAGTCCAAGCAGGAGATAACTAGAGCATGCACTATTCTGGCAAGACAGTCTGCGGGCAGGTAGGGTCTTAGTCTGCGTACCAGGTGGACACAGAATTAACCTGCGCCTCCATGGACAGCTGTGAGTCCAAAATGACTCCCAGGCTGCGCACCTGGTCCTTCAGGGGCACAGTTACCCCATTCAGGACCAGGGAATCCCCTACACCCACCCGCCCCCTGTCTCCCAAAAACAGTACTTCTGTCTTGTCAGGATTCAAACTCAATCTGTTAGCCGCCATCCATCCTCCAACTGCCTCCAGGCACTCACACAGGACCTTCATCGCCTTCACTGGTTCTGATTTAAAGGAGAAGTAGAGCTGGGTGTCATCTGCATAATGATGAACACCCAGCCCAAACCCCCTGATGATCTCTCCCAGCAGCTTCATATAGTTATTAAAAAGCATGGAGGAGAGGACGGAACCCTGAGGCACCCCACAAGTGAGAGCCCAGGGGTTTGAACACTCATCCCCCAACACCACATTCTGGACAGGGCCCAGGAGAAAGGAGTGGAACCACCGTATAACAGTGCCCCCAGCTCCCAGCCCCTCAAGACGGTCCAGAAGGATGTTATGGTCGATGGTGTCAAAGGCCGCTGAGAGATCCAGCAGAACTAGGAAACAGCTCTTACCTTTGTGCCTAGCCCGCTGGAGATCATCAACCAGCATGACCAAGGCAGTTTCAGTCCCATGGTGAGGCCTGAATCCCGATTGGAAGGGATCCAAATGGTCCATTTCCTCCAGGCGTGCTTGGAGTTGTTCAGCAACCACCCGCTCAATCACCTTGCCCAAGAATGGTAGATTCATCGCTGCCTACAACTCATGCTAGCTAGGGATGATGGGAGTTGTAGTCCAACCACACCTGGGAATTCAAGCTGTCCTGAGAGAGTAGCTCCATTTAGTTCCCCCTCTTGCTGAACTCTCCATTTCATCCTTATAAGAACTTCAGAATTTTAAAAACGGGGGCCAGGGTTGGTTTGTTTTCCTCTTCCCTCCCTGCAAATTTTTGCGTCATGAATTTTTGACTGTAAACCTGCAGGCCCTCTTATGCAACCTGCTCTGGGAACCTCTTTGACCAAAGAGGAGGGTGAAACAGCTTTAAACATATAAATAACTGTCAGGGTATTGCCATCGGAATGGGGGAGGGAGGCAGGGGGGTACAGAGAGCCTCCAGGGCTTCTGGGAAGCATCTCCTCGTCTGGCAGTGGAGAAAGCCACACCTCCAGTGAAGCAGAGGGGGAAGGGGGTAGCCGGGTGAAGGGAAGGCTCAAAGATGCTATGGAGAGCCCAAGCGCCTCACCTAGCCCAGCCGGCCAGGAGCATCCTTCCGAAGGCTGGCGGTGGGAGGAGGTCTTTCCGCCCCACCGCCAGGCTTTGGAGCAGGCTTCCGAAGGCTGGCGGCGGGAGGAGGTCTTTCCGCCCCACCGCCAGGCTTCGGAAGCCTGCTCCAAAGCCTGGCGGTGGGGCGGAAAGACCTCCTCCCGCCGCCAGCCTTCGGAAGGATGCTCCGAAGGCTGGCGGCGGGAGGAGGGCTCTCTGCCCCACCGCCAGCCTTTGGAAGGCTGCTCCGAAGGCTGGCGGCAGAAGGAGGTCTTTCCGCCCCATCGCCAGCCTTCAGAAGGATGTCCTGAAGACTTGCGGTGGGAGGAGGGTTTTCCTTCCCACCGCCAACATTCAGAATGCTGTTCTGAATGTTGGCGGTGGGGAGGAAAAACCCTCCTCCCACCGCAAGCCCCGGGAACAGAGGAGAAGCGCTGCGCCCCTTCCCCTCTGTTCCCATACCTGTCCTGAAGGCTTGCGGTGGGGAGAAAAGCCCTTCTCCGCACCGCCAGCCTGGCAAGCGGTTTCCCTAGGAACGCATTAATTGATTTTCAATGCATTCCTATGGGAAACCGTGCTTCGCAAGACGAAAAACTCGCAAGAAGAAAAAACTTGCGGAACGAATTAATTTCGTCTTGCGAGGCACCACTGTATTGCCATCGGAATGGGGGAGGGAGGCAGGGGGGTACAGAGAGCCTCCAGGGCTTCTGAGAAGCATCTCCTCGTCTGGCAGTGGAGAAAGCCACACCTCCAGTGAAGCAGAGGGGGAAGGGGGTAGCCGGGTGAAGGGAAGGCTCAAAGATGCTATGGAGAGCCCAAGCGCCCAGCCGGCCAGGAGGCACCCATGCCGCTTGCGTCGCCCTGCTTGCGCAGAGGGGTGAAACGTAAGGAGGGGAGGCGGAGATTTGGGGTGTCTAAGTTCTTATGCTGGGGGAGAAACCGGAAGGGGGCACTCCCAGAATCTGCAAGTGACTAAGACGGACATGAATTTTGGGGTTCTGCACTGTAAATAGTTTGCACCAATAAAAATCTGCAAAGACAGGTCGGAGTCCTGCCTGGTTACTCGTGAGCAACTACTTCCACACCTGTCAATAACCTTTAACTGCAATGGTTAGATTCTTCCCCGCAAAACCCTCAGGTTTGAATGTCTACAACTTGGGTAACTCTTGCCTTCATTAGTTCCTAATTATGGCAACAGAACTGGCTGCAGCTTTGGACAACACATTAAGCCAAGCTCAGCACAGTGCAGGAGTAAAATAATCCAGAGTGTGTGTGAAATACCAACAGACAACTTTTAATTATTCTGCAAATCAGCCAAATCCTGAAAGGAAGTTGAACTCTCTTCTTCTGCAACGAAGAAAATTCTGCAAGTCAACCTTCTCTCTTCTTCTGCCAAGGGAGTCACACTTGATAACCTCGCTGGCCTTTGCAGCAACATGAGACAAATGGGATAAGCTCTCGTATGCCATCTATCCATCACGGTCTGGGGACACCCACTGCCCAGAACGGAACTGGAGCACACACCTGCCAACAGAGCAAGACCCCATTTAACCCAAAGCCCCAGGAACCAGGCGTTCCAGTTTTTATATTATTATTATTTCCAGGAACTCCATTATGTACTCTCCCAGGGGGTTCAGGTCTGAAATTTCAGAACCTTTGAAGCTGGCTGTCCTGCCCTGTTTACTGCCTGGGATTTGAAATTAGATTTCCTTAAAATATTCCCTCTTTCCACATCCAAGGGTCGCTCTGGGTCACACTTGCTTCTGTTGCTCTGAAAAGCCCCTTGGCCTCCTTCACAGTGACGTCCCTCTGTTACATAATGTAATGCCTTGGTAAACCCAGGCTGGGCCCGATTTAGCCCTTTCAGTTAAGCATGGTGAATATTCTTACACCTCAGGCTCCCTCCTGGTATCAGTGCCAAGATGGCATCCCTTTTCAGCTAGCTGTAGATTTCCTCGGGTGCTGTCAGAACTGACAAAATCTCTTTGGGCTGCAGAAGAGCAAGGCTGGAGGTTGGGGTGGAATACAAGCATTCAGCCCGTAGCCCAACTGTCCCATAAACTGATTTGAGAGGAGCTCAGGAGACGAAGCCAGAAGGTGACATACCAGGTATGCCGCTGAGAATTTGTAAAGGCTTGGTGTGTGAGGGAAAACTAAAAGTAAGAACTGTTCGACGGTGGAGCGGACTCCCTTGGGACGTTGTGGACTCTCCTTCCTTGGAGGTTTTTAAGCAGAGCTTGGCTGGCCTCCTGTCATGGATGCTTTCGTTGAGATTCCTGGACTGGACCACCCTTGGGGTCCCTTCAAGTTCTACAGTTCTACAATTCTAAAAGCACACTCCCTGATTCTCGTTACACGTGAGATGCGCTATTTATCATACCACCTACATTAAGTCCCATTTAGTTTCACAGGGCTTGCTCCCTGGTGTGTGTGTGTGTGTGTGTGTGTGTGTGTGTGTGTGTAGGATTCCAGACTGAGCTACAATCTGGAAAACATCCTTAAGGTGCCTTAGGCAAGCTTCTTTTTCCCAACCTTCATACATACACACCCCATATCTGTAATATGGATGTAATAATACTATTTGACGTTTGGGGGGGTTACTCTAAATGCCACCTGAGGTGCCTCACATAGCCCTGTAATTCTTGGTTGTCAAACTGACTTAACAGAATAGGCGGCATTGCTGGCTGTTGTGGAGAGGTCAATGATTGTTTTTAGAGAGGAATTTCAAAGGGAAGCCCCAGAGTGCAGTGGCGTAGCATGTCTTCATAGCGCCCGGGACATAGCTGTCAAGCGTCCCTTATTTGGCGGGACAGTCCCTTATCCCAGCGCCATGTCCCACTGCTGTCCCTTATTGATGATGTCCCTTAAATTTCCCGGGTTTCAAAGGGAGCAGCTCCTCTCCCTCCCTCCCTGCCAGCCAACTCCAACTGTGTTGCTTGGCTGTGTTGCTCACCCCATAAGGAGTCTAAGAACGACTGGAGGTTGGAGCTTGCATGCCTTGTGCCGATCAAATTGGCCGCGTTTGCACAGTGCTTCCCAGCGGAGAGGTGACGGTGGTTTTCCTTGCTGCATCCCCTTTGCCGGGTTGCTGCACTGTGGGAACCACCGCTTGAGGCTTCGTTTGGCTTCTGGTTGACTAAAATCCCTTATTTTGGCTGCTGATCCCTTATTTTCGAGGCTGCTGGTCCCTTATTTTCAAATCTGTAAGTTGACAGCTATGGCCCGGGATGGTTACCCGAGGGGGCATGGAGGGCAACATGAGGAGGACGCGGTCCAATTGGAGGAGCCCAAGACTGTTGCTTCTTCCTCATTCCCTGCCAGCCCCACGCTGTTTTGTGAGGCTGGGATGTGGGAACGGACTCACGAAGCATTGAGGGGCTGATAGGGACCAGGTGAGGAGCAAAGTGCTCCTTCGAAGAAACTGCGCCTGAGCAATGGCACCCCTTAGCCTGCCCACGCTACGCCTCTGCCGGAGTGAAACTGCTACATCACAAGTACTGAAGACATTCACTCCAATTCATTTGGGTCTGAATAAAGACAATGATTTGCAGGCGTAAATTCACTCAGCACTACCAACTCGGATTCTTTCATGGCCTATCATCGCTATCCTAAAGGGTCCCTGTCCTTATCCGGCCTACAGTGTAGCTCGAATCTGAACGGTTCCTATCTGTGTTTCTGGCATTCCATTTCCCTCTGACCCCACTGCATACAGCTCCCCTTCCAATGCCCACCCCACACCTCTTTCCACATCCAAGGGTCACTCTGGGTCACACCTGCTCCTGTTGCTCTGAAAAGCCCCTTGGCCTCCTTGATGCTGACATCCCTCTGTTATGTAATGCATGCTGGCATTGGCACACCCAAGCTAAGGCAGATTTAGCCCTTTCAGTTAGGCATGGTGACTCTTCTCACACCCCAAGCCCTTTCAGTTATCCAAGGGTCGCTCTGGGTCGCTCTTGCGTCTGTTGCTCTGAAAATTCCCTTGGCCTCCTGCACAGTGACGTCCCTCTGTTACATAATGTAATGCCTTGGTGAACCCAACCTGGGCCCAATTTAGCCCTTTCAGTTAGGAACGGTGACCATTCTTACATCTCAGGCTCCCTCCCGGTATCAGTGCCAAGCTGGCCTCCCTTTTCAGTTAGCTGCAGATTTCCATGGGAGCTGTCAGAACTGAGAAAAACTTTTTGGAAATTTGGAATAGAATGAACTTGTCTTTGTTAGGATGAATATCAGTTATTAAGATGAATGTACTGCCAAAAATGTTGTTTTTATTCCAAGCAATCCTGGTAACAAGCAATATGGGATGCTTCAAAGACTGGCAAAAGGATATTTCAAAATTTGTATGGCAGGGCAAGAAGCTGTGAATAAAGTATAAATTATTAACAGATATTAAAGATAGAGGAGGCTTCTCCCTGCCAGATCTGAAATTACAGTGGTACCTCAGGTTAAGTACTTAATTCGTTCCGGAGGTCCGTTCTTAACCTGAAACTGTTCTTAACCTGAAGCACCACTTTAGCTAATGGGGCCTCCTGCTGCTGCTGCTGCGTGAAACTGTTCTCATCCTGAAGCAAAGTTCGTAACCCGAGGTAATATTTCTGGGTTGGCGGAGTCTGTAACCTGAAGCGTATGTAACCCGAGGTACCGCTGTATATTACGAAGCCTCCTGTATTTGCTGGATCAGGGAATGGATAAAATTTAAAAATATAGATTTATTAGATTTGAGGCCATGACAATAGATTTGGCTGACATGTGTACTTATGGTATGAAAAGGCAAGAGTACATCAAAGCTTTTGAAATCATATTATAAGGAAAGCAGTTTTTAAAGTTTGGGAGAAGTATAAAGGATTATTAGAACAAAAAACACCATGGTGGCTTTCTCTATTAGAGGCAATATCAGGGTGGAAATTAAATATGGACATTAAATGGCCTACATATAGAAAGTTGTTAATTGAATCAGAAAACCAATTAAAATTGAAAGAATTTAACGAAGTTAGAGAGAATGTAACAGATTGATTACAATATTTTCAATTAAATGAAATATTTAAGAATGATAAAAATATAGGATTTCCATATGAAATTTCAACTTTTCAGAGAGAAATAATAGAAAATGATACTTAATTAATATCAAAAATGTATCATCTGTTGCTGGAATGGGAAATGAAAGATGAAGAGGTTAAATCAGTTATCATTAAATGGGCACAAGATGTGGGACACAATATTCAAATGAAGGAATGGGAAAAGCTATGGTAGAATGAGTTAAAATTTACAGCTTGTGTGGCGATTAAAGGAAATTAAAAAAAGGCCAGACATTGAGGTGGAAAATGAGCTTTTGGCCCAGAGTATTGAAGACATTCGCTCCAATTCATTTGGGTCTGAATAAAGACAATGGTTTGCAAACATAAATTCACTTAGCACTATCAAGCCTATCATGGCTATGTCGCTGTCCTCATCCTGCCTACATTGTAGCTCGAATTTGAACGGTTCCTATCTGTGTTTCTAGCATTTCATTTCCCTCTGACCCCACTGCATCCAACTCCCCTTCCATTGCTCACCCCACACCCCAGTAATTGAGAATCGCGCCATGTATGTGATGAAATAAACTCTAGTTCAACACGTCTTGTGCCAGAATAACAAATGTGTGGTCCTTTGAGATGCTTCAGGACTCTCTAGGTTTTTTTGTTCTTGTTTCTCCTCAGAGCAACTGATTCAGCAAATCCATTATTAGCTCCTGATCAAGGCTGCAATCCTAAACCCAATTAACTTTGTGGGTGGGGCTGGCTACATGCTATTTAATCCAATGCAGCTGGTTTCTGAGTAGCCAAAGGACTGCACATCACAATACTGGCAACTTGGGACGTGTGCCTCATACAATTCCAGCTGCTACCTGGGAGCAAGCCACATAAAGGTTAGTCCTTTCGCTGCTAATAGGTACCACTCCGGTGGGAAGGCAAACGGCGTTTCTGTGCACTGCTCTGGTTTCGCCAGAAGTGGTTTAGTCATGCTGGCCACATGACCCAGAAGTTGGGTGGGCATGCCCTAAGGTGAAAGACTTCTGGAAAAAGATTTATAATGAGTTGAAAAAGATGTTGAAATATACCTTTATTAAAAAACCAGAAGCCTTTCTACTTGGAATAATAGGTTTGGAATTGCTCAAGAAAGATGTTAGGCTGTTTTTGTATGCCACAACTGCAGAAAGAATTTTGTTAGCTAAATATGGGAAATTACAAGAATTACCAACAGTGGAGGAATGGCAGATGAAGATGATGGACTTTCTGGAGCTGGCTGACCTGACCGGTAGAATCCACAAACAGAAGGAGGAGGATTACCAAGAAGAATGGATGAAATTTAAGGACTACTGGCATTTAGCAAAATAATATAATAGATAATATAAGTAGCATTATTGTGAGTACCAAATTAGCTTAGGACTTAAATGTTTTAAATTTTATAATATTATGGATATAAGTGAAATAGGATAAGAAAGAAATATGTTAATTGATTAAGTTAATTTTATTGGAAATTAGTATTGGAAAACTGCTACAATGAGCTATATGGAAACACAGCTTGAGGGATTTGAGGAAGTCATCTAATAATGGTTATAAAAGTATGATTATAACAGCTAGGATAAATATTTTTATGTTTGTCTGTTTTGTATATTGTAATGTTTTTTATTTTATGTTGTTTATGTTTGTTATAAATTTGAAAAATTAATAAAAAAAAATTGAGGGGGGGGGGGAAATGACCCGGAAGCTGTACGCCGGCTCCCTCGGCCAATAAAGCGAGATGAACGCAACAACCCCAGAGTCGTCCGTGACTGGACTTAACGGTCAGGGGTATCTTTACCTTTTACCTTTCCTTCAAGGAGTTCATGGTGACATCCCTGGTTCTCCCTCATTGTTCATATTCTTTCTCTTGGAATCCCCTTGTTTCCTTTCCCATGTTCCAATCTGGGAACTCTTAACTTTTCTTCTTCAGGCTCTACCTATCCTCATTCAGCTTTACTATTTGTATATTTTCCTGAATTTCTCTATATCGTTATCACAAATAATTCATTTTTAGAAGTGAGTTCTTTAGTGAGCTTCTTGGTAATTTTTGCCATTAACATTTGTTGACTTGGGCACAAAAAATGGCTCCCACTATGTGACTTGCATGTGACACTTCTTTGTTAATGTGTTTCTGTATTTTAAGAATTTCCAAGTGGCCTCATTTCATCAAGAGTGTTTTCCCTAAACCACCTGCTCTCTCTTCTGATTAACTTTCTCCAATAACTTGTTAATTGTGCATTTCCAGACACCAGTGATTTTATCTCACTTGTCAGGTTCTGATATCACATTTTCCTCACATAGCAAGATCAATAATTCCCAGGTACTTCCTTCCTCCTGCACTTGTGAGAAAGAAATCCTTTTCCACCTATGCCTTTACTTAGCAGATGGGGACTTCCCCATAAACATATCTGGCCTCAGTCATTTACAAAGTCCATTAAGTTTGATTTTTACCTTGACATTTATCATTTCATTTTCATTTTCAGTGAATTCTGAATAAAAGGACCACAACTTGCTCATCAGAGGAAAACTGTGAGATATCTGACAGAGAAATAAAGAACAATGAGTACTACAGAAGAAGCTGAAGCTTTGAAATTGTTATTTCGGAATCAGTATTCATTTCTAATTTCAAAGGTAGAAGTATTGTCTGCAAAATTTAATACTTGCAAGGACTCTGAAACTTTCAGCTTGTAAATGGATGTGTAGAATCAAAAATGCCTTTAAATGGCAAGGCAAATCTTACAGTTACAGGGGTCAACCCAGCACAAACAAAGGCAGAAACTTCAAATATTGTTAATGTCACTTGAATGTATTAATAAGAAAATGAGAAGAACTGTGAGTCTATGTTTGGGACCCATAGCACAGGTGTGATACAGCAATAATTTAAAATTAACTTGCTTAAGATACCTATGTTTCACTTTCCTTTATATAATTCACGGGGACGCGCAACAGAAATATTTATTATATATATGATAACATTTTTGTATTTCAAAAGTATCTTGTTCCTTTTCGCATCCAGATTATGTTTACTGCCTCTGATCTTGGTGTATTTGATCTGCTGATGGAGTCCAAGGAACCACTGACTTCAGTGTCTATTGCTGAACGTCTGGGTACCAGTCCCTTTGGGATGGAGAGACTGCTGGATGCTTGTGTTGGCTTAAAGTTCCTGCAAGTGGAGAGGAAGGACAACCAAAGTATTTATTCTTTATCTGGAAATTTAACCAGCATTATAAAGTTGAAATACCATTTTAAAAATCAATTTAAGCCATTAAGCCAGCAACTGAACAAAGCAGCATCTAAATAGCCCCAGGGAAACACCTGAGGTTTTTAGGAGACATTTTTGTACATGGAAATTCCCATATCTCTTTTTGGGGAGCATTCCAGAGAGCAGGGCTTTTTCTGATAGGTATGCAGGTGACACTCTCCTTTCATGATTGTAAAGGGTGATTTGTCCCATAGCAGGAGAGATGATCTGTTAGATGTGCTTGTACCTAGTTGTTTATAAATGTCAGTGAGAAAGCTCATTAGCAAATAGGCAGCTAGTGCAGGTCACTAAGCACCTGTAAGGGAAGCGGGTGGTGCTGTGGTCCAAACCACTGAGCCTCTAGGGCTTGCTGATCAGAAGGTCAGCAGTTCGAATCCCCGTGACGGAGTGCACTCCCGTTGCTCTGTCCCAGCTGCTGCCAACCTTGTAGTAGTGAAAGCATGCCAGTGCAAGTAGATATAAATAGGAATTATTGCAGTGGGAAGATAAATGGCATTTCCCTGTGCTCTGACTTCTGTCATGGTATTCCATTGCGCCAGAAGTCATGCTGGCCACATGACCCGGAAAGCTGTCTGTGGACAAATGCTGGCTCCCACGGCCTGAAAGCGAGATGAGCTCTGCAACCCCATAGTCACCTTTGACTGGACTTAACCATCCAGGGGTCCTTTACCTTTTCACTTTTTTACTAAGCACCAATGCAGCTCAGGACATTAAGGGTCTATCCTCTTGACTTAGATGTTACAATGGAAAAAAGTTGCCTGATGTTCATATATTTCTAATACTTCACTCCAGATCTCAGAATGGCCACTCCTAGTGGCTGCTTATAGCAGGCATAGGCAAACTCGGCCCTCCAGATGTTTTGGGACTACAACTCCCATGATCCCTAGCTAACAGGACCAGTGGTCAGGGATGATGGGAATTGTAGTCCCAAAAAACATATGGAGGGCCGAGTTTGCCTATGCCTGGCTTATAGCATTGGTGACCATGTGGCAGCTTGAAGTTCCACTGCCAGCAGGTGGAGGCCTAGTCTTTCCATACTTTTCTCTGGAAGAGAAGCTGGAGAATTGCAGTCTCAGTGTTGCACTTTTTTTACAATGCGATCAGCATGCCATGGAATCATAGAAATGTGTCTTCTGCCTCATTATCCTTGTTTCAATCATTTTGTCTCAGCAGAATTGGGGAGGGAAAGGGGCTGTGAAAACGTTAATCTTTTGTCCCCTTCGTTTTAAGCGCTTTATGGAAATACCAACCTTGCCAATCTCTACCTTGGCAAAAGAAGCCCAAAGACTCAGTATTATTCCATGAAGTTCAATGCTGAATTTGTCTATACGAGAGCACAGCACCTGGCTGATTCCGTGAGGTGAGGAGAAGCATAGCACTGAAGTGGGGAACTTAATGTCACAGTGCTGTAGGGTTGCCACCTGTCCTGTATAATACAGGATTGTCCCGTAAATGTAAAATGGTAATGGATCCTTCTTCAGTAGGGCTAATTCCAGATGAGCAATCACAAACACTAACCTTCCTGCTGCTCACCCACTGCAAGCTACAAACAGAATTACAATTGCCTTTCTATTTTGTCAGCCAGTGTGGTGTAGTGGTTAAGAGTGGTAGATTCGTAATCTGGGGAACCGGGTTCGCGTCTCCGCTCCTCCACCTGCAGCTGCTGGGTGACCTTGGGCTAGTCACACTTCTCTGAAGTCTCTCAGCCCCACTCACCTCACAGAGTGTTTGTTGTGGGGGAGGAAGGGAAAGGAGAATGTTAGCTGCTTTGAGACTCCTTCGGGTAGTGATAAAGCGGGATATCAAATCCAAACTCCTCCTCCTCCTCCTCCTCCTCCTCCTCCTCCTCCTCCTCCTCTTCTTCTTCTTCTTCTTCTTCTTCTTCTTCTGTTTGCCTTTCACTGTGCTCAGTACCTAAGTAGGAGCTGGCATGACATAGCTACTGTGGGCCGAGCCATTTGAAGCTTAGCACATATTCACAATACTGTATAACCCTTACAGTGAATACTATCTAACGACACCCATTTATTCTTCTAAATTTTATTTATTGAGGAAACACTTCCTAGGTTGTAGGTGTAACACACACTCTCTTTCATTATAAAAAGTGTATAACACCATTAGGTTTCAATGTTATTTTCAACAAAATGATTAAAAACAAGACCACTACCATAACAGCTGCTGCAATTAACCATGTTGCTAAAATGGCTGTGAATTTAAGGTTGGATTTTGGGTAGTATGCTATAATGCTTTATGTATTGTATTATGATATTTTAGCACTATAGCAAAATATATAAAAAAGGAGCTTCATAGCATTTATCTTATAATACTGTACTGTTCCTCACTTTTGTTTACAAACTTTTTTTACTGATTATTAAAAGATTGATAAAAAGGGTAATAAAATAAACACACCTGTGATTGTTAGACACAGCTTTGACAACAAATGTAATTGTATGAGTAGTAAACTTGGTTTAATTGTTTTGCTGAAGAGACTGAAATTTAATTCTGTAGTTTTGATGCTCATTCTTTCTTAAACTAAAAGAAATATTCTCTTTCAGGGAAGGAGAGGCTCAGACGTATAGATTAAGTGACATTTCTACAAAAGATTTCTATGAGGCTATGTACAGGTACAGAAAAATTGTATATATGTAGATCTTGTTTCTTTTTAAAGAATGGGCAAAGCTTTCCCTTTGCAATTTGTGTGAAACCTATTGCTAACTTGTATTCACCTGATGTCTAAAATTAGATTCCTTGCTATCAGGTGTTACATTACACAAACTACATAGGAGCCAACTCCTAGGGGCCACGGGAGCTTTGGCCCCAAAATAAAATATTTGAGGGGGTAGGTTCCCCCCCCCCCCGGTTGATGGGCATTCCCATTCAAATGGTGTGTATGCACTGTGTTATGTCATCAGTTATGAGGGGTGGGGCTTACCTGGGCCCACACTATATTTTATTCAAGTTGGTACCCTAACAGACTAGTTGTGAAGACCCTGCCTGGTTTGCCTTCAGTATTTTTGAATGTTGAAGCACAACTGCTTTTAGTCATAGCAAACAGCCTTTTCTGAGTCGGGTGAGAGGAACAGCTATAGTAAATGATGTATTATTCATATTAATACTACTACTACTACTACTACTAGTAGTAGTAGTAATAGTATTTAAATTTGAGTATGGATTATGGATACATCCCATCATGATCGGTACAATGGGAAACAGAAGGATGAGGCCGAAGAAAGGAAAGGAAATCCACACACAACTAAAAAGCAACAGCATTATGTGGAATATGGCTCCTGTCTAGAACCATCCTCTGTTCAAAGATATCCCCTCTGTTAACTGACAACGCAATTCTGAATTACTAGATCAGAGAGCAGCTTGCGAGAATTCATGGAGTTTATGCATGAGATGTGGAGTCTCTGTGGTCGAGATGTGTTGATGGCATTTGATCTCTCTAATTTCCCACTAGTATGTGATTTGGGAGGTAAGTACCATAAATTTTCACACGTCTTCCTATGCTGGCACTCCGAAATCATAAGGCTGCTGGAAACATCCCTCAATGACCCATGACCCAAGCTCTGAACTATCAGATCCTCAGAACTGCAAAAGTGGTAAATTGAATGAAATGACTGAACAGCCACCTATTTGGTGTACTATCTTAGAGTTTTGCACATGAAGTTTTGGGGAAAGCTTTGATATGCACAATGTGTTCATTTTTTCCTTTGGTTCTCCCTTAAGGATGTAGTGGAGCCCTAGCAAAGGAATATATTTCATTGTATCCAAATTCTACAGTGACCATTTTAGACCTACCTGAAGTAGTGGAAACAGGAAAGAAGCATTTTGTCTCCTCAGAGGAACACAGAATTACTTTTCACAAAGGTAAAATGTTGTTTTATTCTACAAAGGTTACATCGTTTTCTTCCACTAACAGACAAGACAGCCATGCATTAAGCAGGGGTCGAGAATCAGTGACTCTTCAGTTATGGTTGGACTACAACTCCCATCATTCCTGACCATGCTGACTGGGGCTGATGGGAGTTGAAAACCATGAGAACAGATCCGTCCAGAAGAAGAAGAAGAAGAGTTTGGATTTGATATCCCGCCTTTCACTCCCTTTAAGGAGTCTCAAAGCGGCTAACATTCTCCTTTCCCTTCCTCCCCCACAACAAACACTCTGTGGGGTGTGTGGGGCTGAGAGACTTCAGAGAAGTGTGACTAGCCCAAGGTCACCCAGCAGCTGCATGTGGAGGAGCGGAGACGCGAACCCAGTTCCCCAGATTACGAGACGACCACTCTTAACCACTACACCACACTGGCCCAGGACTCTTCTGTTCAGCTTTGCCTCCTTACAGGAGAAGCACCAGAAGACAGAAGTGCACACCTTATAGCTACAAATTTGAGAAAGATAAAATGAAGTATACTTTCCTTAAGAATAATAATTCTTTCACTGGATCTCTACTTGTTTTATTTCAGGTGATGCTTTTAAAGATCCAATTCCAGAAGCTGACCTGTATATTTTGGTTAGGACCCTACACTGCTTTAGTGAGGAGAAGTGTGTGCAACTGCTAACCAGACTGCACAAAGCCTGCAAGCCTGGTAGGTGCATGGTGTCAAAGGTGTTTCCTGTGGGAATTAATCCTGATACTAATCTGCTTGGATTTCCCCATGCCCCCTTCCCCTTATGTCTGCATCACACTCAAGCTCAGCTGCGTTCCTTTATTTCTTGAGCTTCTGATCCCAGGATACTTGAGCAAAGTAACATACTGCTTTTGTATGTAAAGCAAAATGTATGTATGTAAAGCAATATGTAACGGTGCATCTTCCATTTCCTATTCCAAAACAGGTGGTGGAGTTCTAGTAGTGGAAATAGTTCTCAATGAAGACAGAACGGGGCCATTCGAAGCTCATATATATGGTTTGGTTATGCTGCTTATTACTCAAGGAAAAGAACGGACCCCATCAGAGTACAATGCGCTTCTCAGTGCCGCCGGCTTCAAGGATATTCAGCAAAAGAAAGCAATTCTCTTTGATGCCATTTTAGGAAGAAAATAACATTGACCAAGAACATTCTATGAACGTCGTGACTGAATGGATATATTTCAGCCTGATTCTTTGCAGCCATAACTGAACATACTTACTATCCTTGATCTTAGCGAAAAGGCTGAGAAGTGATGGCACTGAACGTGTTCAACCGCTATACTTTGTTTGGCAAATCTTCGCTATGTGGAAATATTTCCCACCCTTTAGCATTATGGTAGAATTCTAAGAGAAACTAGGACACTAATAAAAATGGCTACATCTAAACCACTGTTGTAATTAGTAGATATCATATTTTTTCTTAGTAGTGTTTCTTCAGCTGTTTTTAAACTACAACTTCCATCATCCCCAGCTACCAGTGATCAGGGATGATGGGAATTGTAGTTCCAAAACAGCAAGTTGGGAAAACCCTGATTTATAAGTTTTATAGAGAGATCTTGAAGCAGTTTCCTTCTTCTAGATGGTATGCTGGTTGGAGCTGATGGGAGCTGAAGTCCAGCAACATTAGGGAGGCCACAAATTCCCCATCCCTGTCTTAGAGTATTGGACCAGGGCCACAGGAAGCTCCCATGTACAAAGTAGAGAAGGTGTGATTTAGTCGGTGATCATCATCCTTGTGGGCTCTGGCTAGACCATTCCTACAAGCTGTAGGTGTGACGTTAACATATGAGAGTGCTGGAGGTGAAATAGTTAAACAGGTTACCCAGTCAGAACCCCATGGGGTGGAGTCAGAGGGAGTATAAAACCAGCTGGGGGGGGGCGAAGTGAGGAGTTCATTGGGAGTTGGGTGGTTGGTTGGAATGGGAGTGAATTGGGATAGAGTCTGTGGGTAGGTTGAGTTAATAATAATAATAATAATAATAATAATAATAATAATAATAATAATTTATTATTTATACTGCGCCCATCTGGCTGAGTTTCCCCAGCCACTCTGGGCAGCTCCCAATCAGTGTTAAAAACAGTACAGCGTTACATATTAAAAACTTCCCTGAACAGGGCTGCCTTAAGATGTCTTCTGAATGTCAGGTAATTATTTATCTCTTTGACATCTGATGGGAGGGCTTTCCACAGGGCGGGCGCCACTACCGAGGAGGCCCTCTGTCTAGTTCCATGTAGCCTCACTTCTCGCAATGAGGGAACCGCCAGAAGGTCCTCGGGGCTGGATTTCAGTGTCCGGGCTGAACGATGGGGGTGGAGACGCTCCTTCAGGTGTACAGGACCGAGGCCGTTTAGAGCTTTAAAGGTCAGCACCAACACTTTGAATCGTGCTCGGAAACGTACTGGGAGCCAATGCAGATCTCTCAGAACTGGTGTTATGTGGTCCCGGCGGCCACTCCCAGTCACCAGTCTAGCTGCCGCATTCTGGATTAATTGCAGTTTCCGGGTCACCTTCAAAGGTAGCCCCACATAGAGCGCGTTGCAGTAGTCCAAGCGTGAGATAACTAGAGCATGCACCACTCTGGCGAGACAGTTCGCGGGCAGGTAGGGTCTTAGCCTGCGTACCAGGTGGAGCTGGTAGACAGCTGCCCTGGACACAGAGTTAACCTGCGCCTCCATGGACAGCTGTGAGTCCAAAATGACTCCCAGGCTGTGCACCTGGTCCTTCAGGGGCACAGTTGCCCCATTCAAGACCAGGGAATCCCCCACACCAACCCGCTCCCTGTCCCCCAAAAACAGTACTTCTGTCTTGTCAGGATTCAACCTCAATCTGTTAGCCGACATCCATCCTCCAACCACCTCCAGGCACTCACACAGGACCTTCACCGCCTTCACTGGTTCTGATTTAAAAGAGAGGTAGAGCTGGGTGTCATCTGCATACTGATGAACACCCAGTCCAAACCCCCTGATGATCTCTCCCAGTGGCTTCATATAGATATTAAAAAGCATGGGGGAGAGGACAGAACCCTGAGGCACCCCACAAGTGAGAGCCCAGGGGTCTGAACACTCATCCCCCACCACCACTTTCTGGACACGGCCCAGGAGGAAGGAGCGGAACCACTGTATGACAGTGCCCCCAGCCCCTCTAGACGGTCCAGAAGGATGTTATGGTCGATGGTGTCAAAGGCCACTGAGAGATCCAGTAGAACTAGGAAACAGCTCTCACCTTTGTCCCTAGCCCGCCGGAGATTATCAACCAGCGCGACCAAGGCAGTTTCAGTCCCATGGTGAGGCCTGAATCCCGATTGGAAGGGATCCAAATGGTCCGTTTCCTCCAGGCGTGCTTGGAGTTGTTCAGCAACCACCCGCTCAATCACCTTGCCGAAGAATGGCAGATTTGAGACTGGGCGATAGTTGCCCAAATTGGCCGGGTCTAAATATTTTTTTTTAAGAAGCGGTTTAATGACCGCCTCTTTCAGCGGGTCTGGGAAGGCTCCCTCACAGAGGGAAGCATTCACCACCCCGCAGAGCCCATCGCCCAGCCCTTCCCGGCTCGCTTTTATCAGCCAGGATGGGCAAGGATCAAGGAGACAGGTGGTCGGTTTCACTTGTCCAAGCAGCCTGTCCACATCCTCGGAGGTAACAGATTGGAATTGATCCCATGTAACAGGACCAGACAGAACTCTAGCACTCTACCGC
The DNA here is from genome assembly GCF_965112155.1 of Podarcis liolepis. Classification (NCBI taxonomy): domain Eukaryota; kingdom Metazoa; phylum Chordata; class Lepidosauria; order Squamata; family Lacertidae; genus Podarcis; species Podarcis liolepis. The sequence continues at coordinate 32,143,471 of NC_139558.1, read as the reverse complement.
CCTGGCCCTGCTCCCACAGTGGAGTCTACCTCCTTCTGAATCTGAGTGATTTTATCTGCAAAAAAACTTTGCAAAAGCATTGCAGGAGATCTTGGGGTCCCTACCAGGCCCCGGTGGTACAGGTGGTTCCGATAGATTGCGAACCACCTGAGAAAGTCTCCTGCTGCTGTTTTCTGCAGATGCAATGGAGGCGGCGAAGAAGGCAGGAGAGGGAGTGGTCTTCCCAGCACTCACACAAGCAGCAACAGCAGCAGCAGAATTAGTGTAGTGAAATAAGCTGAGTCAGGAACAGTTAGGAGCTAGGAAGACAAGTAAATATCTGAGAGGTGGTTTAGTGAGTGAGAGCAGGTCTGGATAGGCATTCCATGATTGTAATTGACCAATACCGTTTATGAAACCACACGCTTGTTAAACTGCAATAAATAAACAGAAGTTCATGTTCCAATTTAACCCTGACTGGACTCAGTATTGTACTAAGTAGGGCCTGGGTCACACTTGGAGGGTCTGCGATAATATTAATAGTATTAATGACTCTGCTTTCAATGTGAAGCACCAAAACTACTTAAGACACTCTCAGGACTCTGCTTAGGGGTAGCATGCATATGCCACACACAAAAATAAGCAAACAAGTCTACCTGTGGCTGCTAGAGTCAACTGTGGCAACATGTATTGTAAGAATAGTATAGTGTGGAGGGATGAACCTGAAGATTACTTCGGTAGTTACGCAGCTCAAGCGTCATCCAATTAAAGCAAAAATTCTGTTTCAGTGAAGGGAGAAAAAACCAGATTGGTAAAATAATATGGGACTTCACTTCAAGGGAGCTATGAGGCTATGTGCAGGTAAAAAAATAGCATTTTGTGGCTCTTGTATTTGAGAGGATGGGCAAAACTTGAATGCTTTTTGTCTGATTAAACATTCCTTGTGAACTCTAGGGAAGAAGGTCCTAATAAAATTATTATCTTACCATACCTGTCATTGAAGGATTGGGTTGCCTTTTGGGGTATACAAAAAAAAGGCTGAATTTTTAGTTAAGAGTCAGTTATCTTATCACCATTGTACTCCTAGAACTGAAACAGTTGGAAAGGGGGGAATTTGAGTTTTTGCAATTCTTCTGGCACCAGAGAGTCTAGCTTGACTTTGCACGGGAGCCTCTCTTTAAAAGGTTCCAAGGCCAGATACCAGATAAGGTGAGGCCAGAAGGAAATATTTACTTTTAAAACAACTTTATTGTTAGAACACCTAAGGGAAACTTCTGGAGCAACCAATAAGTCTGTTAGAAATGCTTGAGTTGTGTGACTTTAGGACAAGTCCTCAAGTTACCAACTTCTGAATTGTAAAAGAATATCCTAAATCATAAAACCTGTCATTGCAGCCTCAATGCATGGCATCAACCTGATTACCAGTGGAACTGCAGAGAAACACCATATTCTCTCTATAGGTCTTTTTCACCCTTCATTTAAATAATTGATTGGCACTCCTTAAAGTTCTGCACTAGAATATGCCATATCATTCATTGTAATTCTGTTCTGGATGGCTTCCTGATTGTTTGCTTTTTATGTTTTTTATTAGAGATTTCTTAAGTATACAAAAACAGTGTGATGTCTCTTTCTTCAAGTTATGATTTCTACAATTCAGCTGCATTTGTTATGAGACATTAATGATACAGCGGTACCTCGGGTTAAGAACTTAATTCATTCTGCAAGTCTGTTCTTAACCTGAAACTGTTCTTAACCTGAGGTACCACTTTAACTAATGGGGCCTCCCGCTGCCGCCGCACGATTTCTGTTCTCATCCTGAAGCAAAGTTCTTAACCCTAGGTACTACAGTGGTACCTTGGGTTAAGTACTTAATTCGTTCCAGGGGCCTGTTCTTAACCTGAAACTGTTCTTAACCTGAAGCACCACTTTAGCTAATGGGGCCTCCTGCTACCACCACGCCGCTGGAGCACAATTTCTGTTCTCATCCTGAAGCAAAGTTCTTAACCCAAGGTACTATTTCTGGGTTAGCAAAGTCTGTAACCTGAAGCGTCTGTAACCTGAGGTACCACTATACATACAATGTTATGTTAGGAAGAAAAGAGGGGGAATGGTGGGTAGGTTGGGGTTGGGTGGCTATGTTTCTATTCTTTTGCTTAGTGTATGTGTGGGGTTTTGTGACAGCGTTATTTGTATGGGTTTTCTTACTATTCACTTGTTTCCTTGGTGATGAAAGAGGTAGAAGGTGGCCTAGGGTGTGATTGGTTGTCCTTGGGTGGCTGTAGTGAGATTTATTTGTGAGTGTGAGTAGGGTGTGTGACTGTGTATATATTTTTAATCAGGTTAGCCAGATTGATTAGTATGCTGTTGGCGGAGTTTTGTCGTTATCTTGTTGGGCTGTGTATGTGATAAAGAAGGCCTCTTCTTCTATTTGTCCCCCTGTCAGTTTCAGTTTATTGGTTAATTTTTCTAATAGGGCTGTTTCCCATACTACTTGATACCAGTGGTCCATAGTTACTCCTGACAGGTCTCTCCAATGCCTGGTTATGATGATTCTTGCAGCTGAGAGTAGGGTGGCTTTCTGTTTAATACTGAAAATTGTTGCTCTGTTTCTCTCTCACACACACTGCTTTCAGGAAGCATTCTATGCTTTGTTGCTAGGTGTACACATTAGCCCCAGAGACGTGGGCACCCACTATACCCTTAAAGCACATTTTAAACATATTCTTTTTCCTCAAAGAATGGGGGCAAATCTCTCCCTCGATGCACAGGTATGAAACATTCTCCCTGAGTGAGATGTGGCTGTTTGTTCATCTTCCCTTTCTTTTTATTCCTTCAATGTGTAGCCCACCCCTCATCGATTCCATTCATTCCCCCTGATTTTTACCATGAGAGATCCACGTCCAACTTCCTGCTCAGCCATGAACTGGGTGGCGTCCAATCTCTACCCTCCATTGCAGGGTTGTTAGGGGGAAATGGGGGAAACCTCCGCCCTCCGCAGTGTGGCACAAGGTGGGATACATTAAAAAATAAATTTCAAGCTGAATGCTGTGTTTTACGTACTTCGCCTACGGCTGGCAGCACCAGATTGCTTCTTCTGCAATGGAGAAAACTTTTGCCCTCCAGAAGTTGCCGAACTACAACTCCCATCAGCCCCGGCATGCACGAAGAACGGCCGGGAACGGCGAGAGTTGTAGTTCAGCGCTCCTTTCCGCGGATTCCCCGCACGCTGAAACACGCTGCTGTGAAAATATCGCGCGAGTGTGCTGCGTCCGCTCCACTGGGTGGCACGGATGAGCCGCGATGAGATCCTCCTGCGCTGACTCAAGCTGCCACTAGGGGCCGCTGCGGAAGCGGCGCGAATGAGAACCGGGACCGCGCCGCGCGTCTAATTGGAGAGGTGGCGTGGAAGCCGCCGGGCGCGCGTCACGAAGGGCGTGGCTTTAAAAGAACGATGACAAAAAGATCGGAACGTTCAGAGAGCCGAACAGCCCCAATAAAGGGATCACGTGTTAATCTTTTACCACCACCCCAGTCCTCCTATTAGAAGAGGTGCCAGGAGCCTTGTAGGTATTTTGTGCTTTGATCCGGCGCCGATTCTTGTCTCCTTGTTCTTTTCCAAAACTGCATTCAAAGAACAATAGTCGCAGCTTTAACAATGACTTGTTCTCTGAAGACCCCCCCCCTTTCAGCACATCGTGTGATCTCCTCCTGCCTGGGTTTTAAGACCCGAGAGTCGCAGCGACGTGTTGCATATTTTCCTGCCCTTTTAACTTCGTTATTTCTTTTCATGGCAAAAAAAATTTTTTTGCCTGTCGGAACACATTTAATCGCAGCACTTTGTCCAAGCAAACTGACGTCAGCCATCCATAACTCCCGGTTTGGATGAATAGAGCTTTTTGTAGGAAGCAACCTAAACGGTAGGCTCGGTGCTCTTTAAGGAGACAGAAAATGTTATAATTAGTTTGAATTGCTACAGTCCCTTCAGTGATGACTAAACACACTTCATAAAGAAAGCAACTAATTACAGAGATTTCGCTGTACAGGGTAGATGTTGAGTGCATCAAAGGCCAGCCTTCTTTAAATCACAGGCTGGTGAAACAATGTTCAAATGTGCAACACCCTTGCCACATACGGTAGTCTAAAATGTAAAGTGCTTTCTCCTTCAGGTTGCCTTGCGACTTGTCTGTCTTTTTTAGTTGAGGGTGCAGCTGCAAAAATGTTTTTGCTAGAACATAATGTAGGGATTGAGGAAACCTATGGACTCCCAGATGTTGTTGAACTTCCAATTTCCAACATTTCCAGCCAACTTAGCAATGGTTGAAGATTATCTCTCTAATAAAAACACATAACAACAAGAAGTGAGGAAACAAGGGGGAGGGGTCATGAAATTGTACATCATGTTGTCATAAGTATGGTCATTACATTTGTTTTTCAATAATTTCTGAGCGTCCCAGTATGGTCGTCCACAATTTCCCATAGTTGAAGGAGGACTATGTAGATTTTTTGACATTGACATCTATTCAAAGGTTTATAGAATAAGCATTCCATAAGCACAATCTGCCAGATTTATTGGTCCCAGAAATCAAATAAATTAAAATGAGAGGTCTTCAAGTGTTTTGATATTATCATTCTAAAACCTCTCCTCCTTTAAAATAACCTCTGCATACCTTGGGGTTCCACAAGCCTTCTAGCACTTTCCACCTCAAGGATGGTTGTGTTTTGGTTACATGGAGATCCACGTATCAGTTCATTATTAGTACTGTATTTACTCAAATGTAATGTGCACTTTTTTGGCCAAATTCCATTGTGAAAACTAGATTTGATGGCGCATTTTTACTTTTTTGGTTTCAAGATTTTGAAAACTGAGGTGCGCATGAGATGGTGCATTAGATTCGTGTAAATACAGTGTATAGGATAGATCCATTTTAGTTCCCAGTGATCATCCAGCAGCCTACATAAGTTTCTGATCTATAAACTGACCCCCCCCCAATTCTTTTAAACATGGGGTCTCTGCTTGGTGCGGCTGTCCAGTCACTTTCTGCCATGGCCTATATCGTAACTTTTTGGTACAGTGGTACCTCAGGTTATATACGCTTCAGGTTACATACACTTCAGGTTACAGACTCCGCTAACCCAGAAATAGTGCTTCAGGTTAAGAACTTTGCTTCAGGATGAGAACAGAAATCGTGTTTCAGAGGCGTGGCGGCAGCAGGAGGCCCCATTAGCTAAAGTGGTGCTTCAGGTTAAGAACAGTTTCAGGTTAAGTACGGACCTCCGGAACAAATTAAGTACTTAACCCGAGGTACCACTGTATATGGTAGCACATTTTTCTGATTTGCCTGCTCCCTCCTTCAGAGTGCTAAGGGGTTTTTGCATAGGCAAAGCCAGTCCCCTTCTGAGCTAGGTGGTTTTCAGCTAAGTGACTTAACCAGTTAGGAATTCATTTTTGACTACTGTAATGGGCTACTGAAAACCAGAGACTCCAGTCCATTCTCTATGTAGGTAGGGGTGGGGAACCTGCGCTGCCCTTCTGCCCATGTTGTTGGACTACAACTCCCATCATCCCTGTCTATTGGCAGATGCTTCCTGGGGCTGATAGGAGTTCAGCAGTGTCTGAAGGAAACACAGGTTCCTCACCCCAATGTAGGGAACACAGCACCTCCTCTTTGCCAGCTCATGGAATCTTCATGAGCTTCAGGCCTTCGATTTAGCTAATTGGGTGGTAAAAATAAATCCACAGCTATACGCAAATACTATTTATATATTGTCTTGTTGAAATTTTAAGCAGGACTTTATGAATATCCACCGTACTCCTAGAATTGCTCTCTGGTGTCGATGTCAGAAGGCTTTCTGTCAGGCTGAAGCACTTTCAGTACTTTCCTGCTGCAAGTGTGCATTAAGTAAGATGAGCTTTGCTAGCATGTGATGGGGAAACAAAAAACAAAAAATCAGAAAAAGACAAATAGATGAAGCATCTAAAAGCTTAGTAGTGGCCAGAACTGCATGACATCAGGGTGGTTTCTCAGAAGCTCCCATGCCTTAGTTTTAATTACTCGCTGAGATGGCACAGCATTTTGGCCAAGGCAGGGTCACCTTTCTGGCCAATTTGCGACGAGAAACAACACCAAGGTCGCAGATGACTCTGCAGCTGGTAATGCTCTTTCAGATCTTTTATCCTTGAACATTGGAGTGAAAATTAAAGTGGGAAGTGTCCAGCACAGAAAACTTCTGCAGCCCTTGCTCTACCATAGCCACACGTCTGGTCGTGTCAAAAAAATAAAAATAAAAAAGTTTGATGGGCATTCAGTGCCCTTCCAGTCCTCTGACACCCCCCTAAACACATGAAATGACCTATTTCCTCTCTCTATCAGTGGTGGCTCAAGACCCTTCGCTGTTTCAAGAGGCCCTCCCCACCCATTTCCATGGAGAGGTTTTAACCCAGGCATAGGCAAACTCGGCCCTCCAGACGTTTTGGGACTACAACTCCCATCATCCCTAGCTAACAGGACCAATGGTCAGGGATGATAGGAACTGTAGTCTCAAAACATCTGGAGGGCCAAGTTTGCCTATGCCTATGGTTTTCCCAGTAGTGATGTATGGAAGTGAGAGCTGGACCATAAAGAAGGCTGATCGCCGAAGAATTGACGCTTTTGAATTATGGTGCTGGAGGAGACTCTTGAGAGTCCCATGGACTGTAAGAAGAACAAACCTATCCATTCTGAAGGAAATCAGCCCTGAGTGCACACTGGAAGGACAGATCGTGAAGCTGAGGCTCCAATACTTTGGCCACCTCATGAGAAGAGAAGACTCCCTGGAAAAGACCCTGATGTTGGGAAAGATGGAGGGCACAAGGAGAAGGGGACGACAGAGGATGAGATGGTTGGATAGTGTCTTCGAAGCTACCAGCATGAGTTTGACCAAACTGTGGGAGGCAGTGGAAGACAGAAGTGCCTGGCGTGCTCTGGTCCATGGGGTCACGAAGAGTCGGACACAACTAAACGACTAAACAACAACAACAACATGCCTATGCAGACTGTTACTGCAACCGTGGCAACAGAACAGTGTCGTCCTGAGGCCAGCAGGCTAGCCTAGAGGGAGCAGACTAGGCCAGGCACATGGAGCTTCATCCTCCAAACAACTCACTGTTGCCATTCCCATCCACACTGTATACTTCAATTACATGACTTCCCTCCAAAGAATCCCAGGAACAATAGTTTCCTTCCCCCTCTGCAGAGAGCTACAATTCCTAGCACCTTTAACACATCATACATTTATTGGGGGAAAGCTGTGTGCATTAATGTATGGTTTGGCCAGCGTTGTAGTGATGGCTGCCGGTGTCCAGGGTGGGAGGGGGGCGCCGCCAGAAAAGGACAAAGAAATGTGATCCTGGCAGCCATTTTGGATGGGTAGTTCAGCTGCCTTTGTTTCTTCTTTCCCTCCCACTTTAGGATTGCAACCTAAAACTTATTTGTGCAAATCTGCATGTGAATAAAAATATTTATTTTTAAAGAAAAAGGGCATGCTATATTTATTTTAAATGGTGCATGTATTTCATAGAATCAGAGTTGGAAGGCACCCTGAGGATCATCTAGTCCAACCCCCTGCAGTGCAGGAATATGCAGCTGTCCCACACGGGGATCAAACCTGCAACCTTGGCATTATCCGCACCACACTCCAACCAACTGAGCTATCCAGGATGTTGCAGCAGGAACACACTGTATGGCTTCCTCAGAGATGGTGTCTGCCACTAGCTGCTGATACATCAAATGCCTATGCTAAATTTAAGTACCTTATAAAAATGTGTTCCCTGACTGAGTTGCCTTTTGCTCAGTCACAAGCTTATACAACCCTTGAATTGGTTAACAGTGCAATCCTATGCCTGTCTCCTCAGAAACAAACCTTCCTGAGTTCAGTGGGACTTACTTCTAGGTAGATAAAGGATTGTAGCCTAAAAATAGCAAATCTAATATTAAGACGTGTAAATATATGGAGCCTGAAGAATGTTCCTTGCTACATTATTGAATCTGAACTAAAAGGGGGGGGGGGAGACTGATTGTATGTCAAATCGCCCTGCTGAAAAAAAACATTTTAAAACCAAGCACCAGCTAAGGGTTTCCTCATTCCAAAAACATCCTGCCTGTGTTTTGCAAGCTGTGTTCCAAAGAAACCGAGGGGTTCCTCAATTAAAAGATCAATAATGGCAGACAAGCCATTAATAATGCAGGAAATTGATTTATTAGTTTCTTTCTTTTGGCTGGAATAATTCTCCAGGCCTGCACTGCGTGTGACCAGCAAGCCAAACACAAGCCCTTATTTTGGAATTCCTCACACAAAGGCGACTCGCATGTTGCAGCAGGAGTGGGGCTGCTGTGTTGGCCCTACTTCCACAGACTGGCTCTGCCCCAAATGCGTTGAGTGCGAGGGCATCCCAACTGCATGGATCCCCTCTGTATGCTCAGCTGCTCATGCCTAGGGGTTCATTTACAGGCATGTCCTCTCAACGGATGGGCACTTGTGGGTATAGCTGCTTCAACAGCGTGTGCTCTACACAGGAGCACTGTACAACCAGGCTTGGTATCAACCAGCAGTGCAATGTAGCCTGCTGAGTTCTGGAGAAAGCTCTGTATATAAAAACCCAGGTAGGTGTCAAAATCGGAAGCTTCTTGAGGCAGCATAAGTGGTTGGTAGAGTGCATTTAGCTCACAAGGTGTACATTCCTAGCTCCTAACAAAATGTGAAAGTTACATAGACAGTGTGCTGAAGACTGGAGCTGATAGGACTTGGAGTCCAAATTCCCTAGAGGGTACCAGGTTGGTAAGGGACACGGGTGGCGCTGTGGGTTAAACCATAGAGCCTAGGGTTTGCCAATCAGAAGGTTGGCAGTTCAAATCCCCGCGACGGGGTGAGCTCCTGTTGCTCGGTCCCTGCTCCTGCCAACCTAGCAGTTCGAAAGCACGCAGTGCAAGTAGATAAATAGGTACCACTCCGGCGGAAAGGTAAATGGCGTTTCTGTGCACTGCTTTGGTTTGCCAGAAGCGGCTTAGTCATGCTGGGCACATGACCCGGAAGCTGTATGCCAGCTCCCTCGGCCAGTAAAGCGAGATGAGCACTGCAACCCCAGAGTTGTCCGCAACTGGACTTAACGGTCAGGGGCCCCTTTACCTTTACCAGGTTGGTAAGCTGGCCTAGGAGATGGATATGGTCTGTTCCATCATGTTCAGGCATGTCCAACAGGTAGATCATGGGGGGGTCCCAGGTAGATGCCCACCTCCCAGGTCGATCTCCCTCCCCAAAAAAGCTCAACAACTTTGGTTTCCCCAAAAATGCTCAACTCAACAACTCTGGTCCATCCTCCACTGACAATGGGTAGATCACTGCCAGATTTTTTTAATACTGTGAGTAGATTGCAGTCTCTTGGAAGTTGGACGTCCCTGTAGGTTGATATGAAGTTGATTATAGATCAGAAAGGCTCATAATTTACATGGATCACATTTACTGGCCCGCATTCAACCTCCTCTGGCCACCAGCACAAGGGGCGCAAGAACAATGTTGTGCTAGCAGAAGCTTGTTGTGCAACTTGTTGCGCAACAGGGAGAACAGGGGCTACAGCAATCTGTTGCACAACCAGCCATGTGACTGGCTTCCTGCCCTTGCTTTGCGCAAGCCATTCCACTCGTGCAACTATGACACTACTAAGGGACTTCAACTTGGCGCAATGTTAAATTCCTCCCACGGTTTCTTTCCTCCATGTACTATAAATGTTCATTTCATTCTCTCCTTGGTTGTGTGCATTTAAAATTATTATTCTTAATTATATGTATGTACAGTGGTACCTCAGGTTAAGTACTTAATTCGTTCCGGAGGTCCATACCTAACCTGAAACTGTTCTTAACTTGAAGCACCACTTTAGCTAATGGGGCCTCCTGCTGCTGCTGCGCTGCCGGAGCCCGATTTCTGTCCTCATCCTGAAGCAAAGTTCTTAACCTGAAGCACTATTTCTGGGTTAGCGGAGTCTTTAACCGGAAGCGTATGTAACCTGAGGTATCACTGTATGTGTGCACACACACACACACACACACACACACACACACACAGTGAAATGAGCAGTTGATCGTTGATCGGCTGTGCTGCAAAAATAAGTATCAGAGCTGTGTAGTTGTGACTCTAAGTAAAATTAGAAAACAACAACACAAAAAACATTATTTGGGGAGTGGGAACAGAAAACAGTGAGTCAGTTTGAATTGTAGGATGTTGGGTAAAGGTGTCCCCTTGGCCTCTCCCCACCTCCTTCCTGTGTCCGATCAGATCGTCTGCAAACAATCTTTGGATGAAATGTTTGTGCAATGAGGCCATCAGTTTGACTCATCACTGGGTCAAGGACTGCTATGAACATAGGAAAAGTCTACCTAGAATTATGTTTAGAGAAAGAAACAAGCCCGCCAACAGCTATACAGCTTTGTCAACAGATGCTGACCCTTCTACAAATCCTTTATTGAGATAAATCAATACACAATGCTCTGTGATCTATCCCACAAGCGCATAACACAGCAGGTATCTCATTCCCTCCAAATCTGGCAGCACAAAACAGTTACTTTAAAGTAATAGTATATGTTTGTAATGCAAAGGAGTCAACAAGTGAGGGACTAGGGAAATAAATTACCGGTAAGTCATTTCCGTGAGATTTGGTAAAAATTCTATATACACTTTGAAGTTAATATAATTTTGTGGTATTGCCCGCCCCAAATACATGATCACATCTCTTTTATGGAAATCATTGAGTTCCTCCTCTCCAGTGCTATAGGCCACACACTTCTTTAGAATATAAAAGTAGAGAGTGTTGTGCCAATTCATCACTTGGTGAAATCTCCAGTTCTTACCCAATAGGGAAAGTATAATTGCCACCTTATGGTAGCTGGGAAGGGACAGAAAATGTGATAAAGGACAAAGGTGTACTTCGGATCCCCACCCCACCTCCAGGAGTGGCTGGAAGGGAACCAAGATTGCAATCCTAAACAAATGAAGTCCCATTTAGGTGTATAGCTGGACAAAGGTGTTTTTTGGTGGGATGTGAAACACAGAGCAGTCAAGTACAACATCCCTAGAGTGGACATGAAAAGGGGATATCTGGACCAGCCAGTCGGAACTTCCTGTTTCCTCCTAGTCTGGGACAGACTTCCTCTACATGTGAACAGAGGTGGGTGTGGCCTCACCTATGCAGGTAACAAAAGCATAGGACTGGCCGCCATCTCTCTCTCTGTTACTACATTCATCAAAGAAGCAACATCCGCTTAGCCTAAGATGCTCTCACGGCTTCCAAGAGAGGACAAAGGAGCTGTCTCCTTATGGGATAGTTTCCAGGTATATTACTTTTGTAACTTAAGTCTGCCTTCTGGGATCCATCTGTGAACAGAATGTGAGTGAGTGAACTCTTATACTTTTATAGAAGACTGTGTTGTATCTATTTCTGTGCTGGTCCCGTGGGTTACCCAAGAGACGAGGTCCAAGTCCGGTCCGTGGTCAAAGGTGCAACGTGGAGGCAGTCCATAGTAGCTGAAGCTGGGTGCAGGGCAGGGAATCAGGTGAAGTCAGGAACAGGCTTGCAAGCAGGGAGCCCAGGCAGGTCAGGAGCTCAGGCAGGAAAGCAGGACAGGGTTCAGGCAGAAACTAGCAACCAACAATGCTACTCCCGCAACTTGGGACTGGGGCTGGCCGGCTTTTATCTGCCCCGAAGCATAGGGCGGCCCCGATCCTCTGGTGACTCGCCTCTCCTGACCTGGAGGCGAGCACTCCTCCTGCAGGAACTTAGTTCCCTCCGCCTCTCTGCCCCTGAGCCTCTGCAGCTCAGGAGAGGCTGGAGGGTTACCGGACCCAGAGGCAACCTCAGCTTACCCTGACGGAGCTGAGAGTGGAGCACCTGCAGGCAATGGGTCCTCCATCACCTCAGGAGCCAGAGCAGACTCAGCTGATACCTGCACCTGAGGAGCCAGCACAGGTGAGGACCCTTCAGGCACATGCCCCAGCCCCGGCTCAGCTGGTTCTGGAGGCGGGGAATCCTGTGTAGGCCAGGATCCCTCAGGTTCAGCATCCGAGTCTGAATCCCAGGCCATCACAATTTATTTTATGAGGGTCTAAAGGGAAAATTACCAGATAACTTATTTTAGAGGCTTTAGCTGCCTGAGCAAACGCATCCGCTGTGCAAGTTTAAAAAGGGGGAATGTTACTCTGCTAAATTGTAGAACATGTTAACACAAGTTGGAAAGGATATAATCAAACAATATATCCTCTCCTGCATCCCTGAACATTCCCACATTTTTTCTTCCCCAATTCAATGCGAGAAAGCCCAGACACCATGACCTATGCAAGGCTGAGTGATGTGTAGCGTTAGTCAAGCTGGACTTAGCAAGCTCATTGTGGTAATGCGTCATAATGAATAAAACTGCTACTACATCATATTTTTGACTTGCCAGGTTTTGTCAACAGTACCCAGAAACTGAAGAAGCAGGAAACTGCAGTACCAGCAGCCAAATTGTTTCACTGATGCACTCAGATCCGTTGGCATTCTTTAGCACAGGACAAACCAATTTGTTTTCATGTCATGATAAGCCACATTTTGTCTTAAACCATTGTTTGTTTGAGAGCATGCTGCACAGCTTCTTTCCCTCCCTCCTGGTATGGGGTCCATGTTGCTCAGACTATGACTTGTCATGTTGTCTGAACCAGGACTGTGACTGGTTTGTTTAAAAAAGATTTATTTCTGGCTTTACTGCTCATGGTTTGTCATGACAAAGCAATCCATAGTACGTTTGTCTGAGGCATACTATCACAATAAACCATGGTTTAAGACAAACTATGGTTTATGGCGACATGCAAATGAGGCCTCTGATAGCTATGTAAAAACCAAAATAAAAGTTAGTTTTAAAATGTTCTTACCATTTATACATTTTTGAATGGAATTATTAAAGCCTAGGATATACAATGGATACATGTTACAATTGTATGACTGCAATAGTATCTCTGGAAGTGAGCCTTTAAGTATCTGGAAGTTAAGATAATATTGATCTTGACTTCTAAGGCTTTCTCTAGATAATTGTGGCTTAAATATCTATGGAAATTTGGCTCATCTTCTCTTCAGGAAGAACAACAACACATGATTGAGTGTTCATCTCAGGGTGGGTACAGATGACACTTTACACTATATTCAACCACCCAGGTGTGTGCAAAATTCTCCTTACTAGTTGGAAGGTGGTATGGGCACCCTGGGCCTGAAGGAACTCTACCCTGAGGTACTTTAGCCATCTGTGTGGGATCTAGGTTTCCCCTAAAAGGCTGGTGTCAAAACAGTGGTACCCACCTAATGGAGCATGGCTCCAAGCCTTTTCCCTAGAAATGACACTAGTATAATTATGACAAACCTAGACAGCATCTTAAAAAGCAGAGACATCACCTTGCCAACAAAGGTCTGTATAGTTAAAGCTTTGGTTTTCCTAGTAGTGATGTATGGAAGTGAGAGCTGGGCCGTAATGAAGGCTGATCGCCGAAGAATTGATGCTTTTGAACTATGGTGCTGGAGAAGACTCTTGAGAGTCCCATGGACTGCAAGAAGATCAAACCTGTCCATTCTGAAGAAAATCAGCCCTAATTGCTCACTGGAAGGACAGATCCTGAAGCTGAGGCTCCAAGCTTTGGAAGGACAGATCCTGAAGCTTTGGCCACCTCATGAGAAGAGAAGACTCCCTGGAAAAGACCCAGATGTTGGGAAAGATTGAGGGCACAAGGAGAAGGGGATGACAGAGGATGAGATGGTTGGACAGTGTTCTTGAAGCTACCAGCATGAGTTTGACCAAACTGTGGGAGGCAGTGGAAGACAGGAGTGCCTGGCGTGCTCTGGTCCATGGGGTCACGAAGAGTTGGACACGACTAAACGACTAAACAACAACAACATAATTAAGGTACTCAGGATTAATTTATCTATGTGGAATAGTAGTTAAGGAACTTGACTGTAATGGCCAGGTCACCTGATCAGCCCTTTAGGGGCTCCCTCAGAAAGGACTTCCATAAACATGGCCACACTGCTTTGCCAACAATGGTTTAATTGTAGAGTTCAATTCGTATACATGGTGTTCCACCGTAATTAAATATACATGGCTCCTTGTTCTCTGTAGAGCTAGTGATCTCTTTTAATTGCATTTGCTAGCTTAAATAAAATAAATATTCAGTCCCCCACCCCCGCAACTGGGATTTCCAAAGCTTCCAAGGGCACCACTGACAATGAAGTATATTGACATTTAAATGGATGCCTGCTTCTGTGTGCTTCTGAAAGCTCCATCCTCGTTATTATAATCATCACTATTTTATTACACTGGCATCTATAATAAGCCAGGCCCTCATTGCAAGAAGTGTTGTGATAGTATCACAAGATATTGTTCATAAGACAGGTCTTTGCCTCGAGAAGCTTACAGTCCAAAGCAAGAATGAAGAAACAGTGGTCCTTCAGACGCAGACCCTCCATTTGTCCCTATTTTCCAGGCACAGTTCCAGATTTACAGAAGCCGTCCCATTTTCTGATTTGACCCCAGGACGTCCTGCTTTTCCTTGGAATGTCCCTGTTTTCATTGGAGAAATGTTGGAGGGTATGGAGTTATGCGACCACTGAGCCAAGGAGACATGTAACTATGCAACCTTTAGAAGACATCTGAAGGCAGCCCTGTATAGGGAAGTTTTTTAATGTTAAATGTTTTTATATTTGTGGGAAGCCGTCCAGAGTGGCTGGGGCAACCCAGCCTGATGGGCAAGGAATGATGATAATGATGATGATGGAATGGGACATCCCTATTTTCATTGGAGAAATGTTGGAGGGTGTGCAGAGTTGTGGGACTCCAGCTCACATCAGCCCCAGTTAGCGCGGCCAGAGATGATTGGAGCTGGAGTAAGTGAGAAGTAAAAAGAAAGGAGAGAGAGATTTGAGGTGCAAGTGCATATTCGTATGTGTACTAATGTAGTGTCCCATTTTGCACATTGGTTTATGTGATATACTGTGGTAGCTCGGGTTACAAACACCTTGGGTTACAAACACTTCAGGTTGCAGACTCCGCTAACCCGGAAGTAGTACCTTGGGTTAAGAACTTTACCTCAGGATGAGAACAGAAATTGCGCGGCAGCAGCAGGAGGCCCCATTAGCTAAAGTGGTACCTCAGGTTAAGAACGGTTTCAGGTTAAGAACGGACCTCCGGAACGAATTAAGTTTGTAACCAGAGGTACCACTGTACGTCTATCTGTCCCTTTTCCACACTTCTCCTCATCCCCTTCAAAAAGCAAAGCATGCAGAAGGTAATTTAGTCCAAGTTAAGAAAGCTTCAGTAGACAAGATTTAACTCTTCCACTGAAGTCAGTGGGCCTTAGAGGCACTTAATGTTGGCTCAACCATGCCCATGCCGATCAACAATAATTGTGAATGGAAATAGTGCTAATTGTCATAGCTGCAACCTCAGTGAATTGAGCATTGATTAAGTGACATCGTGCAGCTAAACATCATTCCCCTACCTAGGTTTTTTACATTATCAGGCAGAAAGCTGGGAAACAATGGTAACAGGAAGATGACAACAACTCACTGAGTGATAAAATAAAACTGGGCCTAATGTACGTAGGTCTAAGAGTTTTTACGGTTATGTAATGTAATAATGGTAACAAAATTAAACATTTAATAAAATTTAAAAAAGGAATGTCACATGCCCACCAAGGCAGAGCAGATTTTCTTCTGACTGAGCAAATAGGTAGAGGATTGCTTGCATGTCTTTCCTCAAATGACGACACACAAATGAAAGCCAAAATTAAATTATAGGAAAGGCCCTGGGATGCACTTGAGTGTTTCCGACCCTTGAAGACCCTGCCAAGGCTATGCCCCCCAAGCAAGTTAATAAAATTTGTTATCAGAAAAGATGCAGAAGGCCACATTTTTATTCTGTGAATAAGAGATTTTCAGACTTCTCATTTGTACGGTTGACTGACACTGCAGTCATAAACATATTAGTCACGAGCCTGATGACAGAGAAAGCCATGCGCACAGCAGCACTTTGATTATTTCTTCTGAACAGCAGCTTCCTGGCCTGAGCATGATGCATTGCCCAAATACTGAGATGCCGCCCAAAGGGTCTTGCAATGGGAAGCCTTGCTGTTCAGAGGCAGGCAGGGAGAGGTCCGTCTTGTGGAAAGGGCTCATTGCTCTAGCTCATGAACGTTCTGCCTTGGTCACACCACTTCTGGAATAATGGGTGTCACAATTTAAGAAGGACAAGTTAGAATGTATGCAGAGGAGGGCAACCCAGGTGATCAAGGGTCTGGAAAAGAGGCCTAGGATATTTATGAATTATGTGACTGCAGGCTTGAGATGATAGTTGAGTAACGCACCATTATTTAAACTGTTGGTGATTGTTTAATCAAATGTGGTCTGAGGCTGTGGTAAAGCCATTTTTTGACCACTTCGTTGTGGGCAAAATGGAGGCAAAAATACTCCAGTCTGGAAAATAAACAATTCCACCACAAGCATAATATGTTAAGAAGATAACATGAGCAAACCTCACATTTGTGTCCCAAGAGGGAATTCTCTTACCCCAAAACATATAGGCAAAGGAAGAAGATTATGAACTTGTGGGCAGGGCCTGCTGACTTTTATTCCTATTCGTATACCGTAGACAGATGCAGGTGGCGCTGTGGTCTAAACCACCGAGCCTCTTGGGCTTGCTGATCGGAAGGTCGGCAGTTCAAATCCATGTGCTGCGGTGAGTTCCTGTTGCTTTGTCCCAGCTTCTGCCAACCTAGCAGTCCGAAAGCATACCAGTATGAGTAGATAGATAGGTACCACTGCAGCAGGAAGGTAAACAGTGTTTCCGTGTGCTCTGGCTTCCATAATGGTGTTCCGTTGTGCCAGAAGTGATTTAGTCAAGCTGGCCACATGACCCGGAAAGCTGTCTGTGGACAAATGCCAGCTCCCTCGGCCTGAAGCGAGATGAGCGCCACAAACCCATAGTCACCTTTGACTGGACTTAGAGTTTCATCCAGAGTCCTTTCCCTTTCCCTATATACTGTTGGTGAAGCGAGATGAGCACCGCAACCCCATAGTCACCTTTGACTGGACTTAACCATAGAGATTCAGCCAGAGTCCTTTCCCTTTCCCTATATACTGTTGGTGCTTTATTTTTTTATAACAGAAATATACAAATGACACAGAATTAATTATGTTATTTACAACTTATGTAACATTTACTGACTTATTAAAAACAATAGTATATAATAAATGTCTGCAGAACACCATGGAATACATCGTTTCAAAATGCCACAAAGAAAATTTACTTTTTTGTAAATCCACCAGTTTACCTCCTCTTGATTCCTCAAGAAATAACATTGTTTCAGTGCCTCATACAGTATTTTCAAATACCAGTGTGAGTTTGGGGAAGCATCTTCCGTTTTCCAGTAGCTTGCGGTGCTGATCAGTCAATATGCTAACCACTAGTTCTGAATTAGTCTTTAGCACTGTAGGAATAGAAGATTCTTTGGCTCTGCTGCGTAGAAGAATAAATGATTTATTCAATTACTTCAATTAGCATTCTGCAAAACTGATGAATAACAGGACAAAATATATGCAGGAAGTTGGCAGGTGAAGTTGGCAGCACACTGTGTTCAATTTTATAAATTTGTTGGATCCTGCCCCCCCCCCCCCCACATTTAATTCTGGTTAGATTAGTCTTGGTGGGATCCATTAAAATAAAGAATAAAGAATAATGAATGAAATGAGCCATTAAGAACCTAAAAAAAAAAAGCAGAATGTTGGGGACTCAGTTATATCCCTTGAAAAATTCAAAACACTAAATGAGACGGGAACCTAGTATCTGACCTTACAATTATTTCTGACTAGCTTTCATCATGAAACTCGACTCTTGTTGCAAACGCTCCCTTTCTCTGGCCCAGAGCTACTCTCACCTTCCTTGTTTTTTGGGTGGGGTCTACTTAGTCATTCTTAGACCAGAGAGCAATTATCCTGGAGCTCCCTGCAGGGCTCTATCGCCATTTAGCAAGGCGGTGGCACAATTGAAACCTGCCAACTTAATGCAACGTGTTTTCCATTGGGCGAACCACAAATACTCACACAAATAAATACCCAACAACTTCTCTCTCTCAAATATTCATCTGTCATTGAGTTCTCTCCCTCCCCTACACTGCTTTCTTTTACTTAAAGGGCAGGGCTTTTCCCCCGATGAACAAACCCTATGTTCTCAGAGGCAGGAACTATCTTTAGTACGAACTACAGAGGTAACAAATGGGAATTAACATATGTTTAATTTCCCCACGCATGGATTACAGTTGCTGGTTTGTTTTGCTTCTGGGGTTCAACGATGGAAACATGTTAGGCAGTGCAGTTTGAAATGACGGGTGAGTTCATTCTGTAAGTGCACCTCTGTGTTCATTCAGAAAAAGCAAGCACGCAGAAAGTAAAGGTTGAAACCAGCATTAGTCATACGCAGAGGACACAGAGTGAACTTAATGGACCCAAGTTAGTCATAGCTATTAATTCAAATGGGTCTACTCTGAGTATGACTACTTTTGGCTGCAACCCTCAGTGATAATAAACACAACACAATGTGCACAGTGGTGGTTGGTGTGGCATGGTGGGGCTGTGGTGCTCACCCGACCTCCCTCTGGCTGAATCTTGGTTGCATACTGGAACAGAAAGGGGGAAGAGCAAGGTGGTGGGAGGTCGCTGCGGTGCAAACACGCAGGCAAGAACACCAGATTGGCTCCGTTGGCCCATTTGCACTGCACTAAACTTGCCACTGCCTTGCCCCTCTCCCTTTCAGTCCCAGCATGCAACAGCAGCTGGAGGGAGGTCAGGTGACTCCCCCCCCCCCACTGTCTGCCACTGGTTGTGCATATACTCTAATTAAACTAGATGCCAATTTATACTGAATAAAAAGCCCCAATTTCCTCTCTTACGCTTCATGGATCGTTTGATTCGGTTCATTACTTTTACTTCATTTTTCTGTCCATGGAAACATCAGGAAAAACTTCCTGTGGCAAGAGCTGTTCAACCGTGGAACAGACTCCCTCGGGACTCTCCTTGTGGACTCTCCTTCCTTGGAGGTTTTCAGCAGAGGTTGGGTGGCCACCTGTCATGGATGCTTGAGCTGAGATTCCTGCATTGCAGGGGGTTGGACTAGATGGCCCTTGGTGTCCCTTCCAACTCTACAATTCTATGACAGCTTGCAAGACAGACATCAGTACCTGTGAAAAAGCCCCATTTAACTCAATGTTTGCCATACAAAGGCAAAGATACTAGGGAAAATACTGGCAATAATGATAAGGGGTAGGAGGTGGGGTCCACTATAGCAGTTAGCAAATACTGTGTCAGGAATGAGCCAGCTCCAAGCAAAGTTTTGCAGCCAACTGCAGAAAGCAGCCAGGAACAGAGAGGCTGCTTTGATGTTAGTCAGACAGGGGAGAGCCGACAGCTGCATACTCCGGCTCCTCCTGACCTTGACCTGCAAGCTGATAAGACAGTAGCAGAGAGCAGGCTACAATGCAGTCAAAGCTCGCCAGAAGCACAAACAGGTGGGAAAGGGTTAAGAGACAGCCTCTCAGAGAATGGGGAAGAGGTGGGAGCTGACGCCCTCAGTCTGAGGACTCAGCGAATGGGAGGGCCCCAAGATAGGGAGCAAAACATAAGATGTAAGAAGCGAAAGTTCAATATCTTCTGTAGATACCAGAAGGAGGCTTCAGAAGGGTCATCTTGAGCTATCTGTTTGTTTTGGCAATAAATCCACCTTTTTAATTAGCTACGCTTACTGTGTTATTAAGCTGGGAACCTGGACTCCTGACATACTGTCTTTTTCATGATCGTCTCTGATCAGAGATTCCTGTTTCTATTTATTTATTTATTTAAAAATATTTATTCGCTGCTAATTCGGTATTTAAAAAACAGAGCAGTCTATAATAATTGTACATAAAAAAAAACACCTATACTGTAATCAAAAAGCTAAAATCAGAAATCAGGTAGCTATTGTGGAAAGGCGTATTCTTGATGGCCAGCATAAACCTGCTGAAATGGAAAACAGAAGGCGCCTCTGCTGAATCACTATTGGCAGAGTATTGCACAACACTGGACCAATGAAACAAAAGCTGGGTTTCTTGTTGCCAAATGAGTCTTGCCAATTTGGGGCAGGAGAACAACACTTGAACACCTCCCCCCCCCCCCAGGCTTAGGGGCGCCATCTGTTTCTCTGTTCTTTTAACAGCAGCCTAACAATAAAAAATTAAGCAGGTGAATGTTTCCCTATCAATTTGTCTCCATGACTGGATATTTTGGCTTGCTATTAAAGGCAGAAAGAACCTGTCCGAAAAAACAAGCTGACACCTCAGTTCTGGTGTTCTTGAAATTCAAATTTGTTTATTTATTTTTAAAGTGTAAGTCTCTGACTTTCAAACACTTACTCAAAGCAGGTCACAGCTAAACCGAAACAAATGAAAGATCAGGAACGAAAAAAAGAGTGCAACACCGCCAAAATCCCATGCAGTTTTGCTTGGAAGTCAGCCCCATTGTCTTCAGTGGGGCTTACTTCCTTGTAAATGTGTCCAGTCTGATTACAACATGTTATTCATCGACTTAAATAATTTCCACTGGATTCAATTAGATCTCTGATGTGGGTTGTGCCACAACACTGTAGATTAAGAAGTTGTGCTGGTGTGTGTGTGTGTGTGTGTGTGTGTGTGTGTGTGTATAGGACGTGGGTGGCACTGTGGTCTAAACCACAGAGCCTAGGGCTTGCCGATCAGAAGGTCGGCAGTTCGAATCCCCGTGACAGGGTGAGCTCCTGTTGCTCGGTCCCTGCTCCTGCCAACCTAGCAGTTTGAAAGCACGTCAAAGTGCAAGTAGATAAATACCGTAGTTTTCACTCCATAACACACATTTTTTTCCTCCTAGAAAGTAAGGGGAAATGTCTGTGCGTGTTACGGAGCGAATGCTTCCCTCCTCCGTGGTTTCCAGCAGGAGAAGAGCCGCTGAATGGGGAGGAGAGAGGGACAGAGTGCCTGCTTCTTTAAAGGAGCAAAGCGAGAGGGGAGAGGAGCCACTTACACGAGTGTAAGCGGCTCCTGTCCGGTTGGCTCTTTTAAAGCAAGCAGGCTCTCTGTCCCTCCAGCAAAGTTTTTCAGCTCGCTAAGGAGGGAGAGAAGCAGAACCTGCTTGCTTTAAAGGAGCCTACCGGACAGGAGCCGCTTACACGAGTGTAAGCGGCTCCTGTCCGGTAGGCTCCTTTAAAGCAAGCAGGCTCTCTGTACCTCCAGCAAAGTTTTTCAGCTCGCTAAGGGGGGTGGGGAGGGAGAGAAGCAGAGCCTGCTCCATGCGTGCTCCTTGTCCCTTGAGTCCTTTTCCTTCCCTCCCCACTTAAAACGTGGTTACAAAGCACAGATCCACATGGATCCCCAGGATTTTTGCACTGGGTCACCCCAAATTCACCATCAGATCACATAGCATGTCCATGGCTACAGTTTGCACCAAAAAAATCACGCACCCACTGTTACCTGGGGCTGCAGTGGTGCAAAAACATGGTTACAAACATGGATCCACATGGATCCTCAGGATTTTTGCATTGGGCTACCCCAAACTCACCGTCAGATCACATGTCTGTGGTCACAGCATGAACCACAAAAATCATACATCCACTGTTTCATTTAGAATATTTTTTTTCTTGTTTTCCTCCTCTAAAAACTACATGCGTGTTATGGTCGGGTGCGTGTTATCGAGCGAAAAATACGGTAGGTACCGCTCCGGCAGGAAGGTAAACAGCGTTTCTGTGTGCTGCTCTGGTTTGCCAGAAGCAGCTTAGTCATGCTGGCCACATGACCCGGAAGCTGTCTGCAGACAAACACCAGCTCCCTTGGACTATAGAGCGAGATGAGCGCGCAACCCCAGAGTTGTTCGTGATTGGACCTAACTGTCAGGGGTACCTTTACCTTTACCTATATTATATGTGTGTGTGTGTGTGTGTGTGTGTGTGTGTGTGTGTGTCACTGTGAGATAGTTCAGGCTGAGAGGCAGTGACTAGCCTAAGGTTACTCTGTGTGCCTCATGACCAAGTAGGGATTCGAACCCTGGTCTCTCAGGTCCTACTCCAATATCCTTGCCATAGTACAATGTGTAATGAATTAGGATTGGTTTAGGAAGACTAGCACAATTATTCAATTTGCAGCACTGAAATGTGCTGTTCACTATGAACAGAATTCAGCCAAAAATGGTGTTTTTAAGAATTCTCATTGATTTCAGTGAGGGGGAAATTAGGCAGGTGCTTCACTCATTGAGATCAGTGGGATTCAGAATGTGCATGATCTTTTTTCGCTCACAAATCTAGATCTCCTTCCTTTTTCTGCTCTTGGGGGAGGAAGACCATTGATGTCAAGCGTCCTATAGAAGCACTCTTTGTGGTAATTGCATTACATTCTTATCTGATGCAATAGTTCTCTTGGGACTGAATTAGGACCAGTATAGTAACCACAGTTAAAACTAATTGGATTTTAAAAGCAAAACAAAGCCGAAAATCCCAGATGCGACATTGTGGCAATGCAGCCTAATTTCGTAAATGTCACATTTGTTGCTTGTGCATGCTCACTCTCCCCCCCCCACCCAGTTTTACAATTTTATTTTATATTTTAGGTTCTTAGATTAAAACAGCAGAAAATATGCCTGGTTCGGACCAATCCAAACTGCACAACTGACTTGGAAGAGAAGCTGAGAATGTAGTCATGTGATGTCAATAGTACAACACAAATAGAGGCAGTACCCTTGGGAACTTATTTCTGCTTTTAATAATGCCAATAACGAATTGGGGGGATTACAAAGGCAGCAAGGAAATGTTTGCCAGGGAAGGAAACAGAAATAAAAAGGCAGGCCCACCAGAAGTTGCTGAGCTAACTCGCATCAGCCCCAGCAAGCATGGCCAACCGTCAGAAATGGTGGCAACTGCAGTGTCCGGAGGGCCACAGGTCCTCCATGACTGGGATAGAGGGAAGATAATTAGGGCTGCCATATGTCCGGGTTTTCTCAGACACATCTGGGATTTGGGCTGCCCAAAAATGGTGTCCAGCCATGTTTCCCCCCCCCCCGCTGAATCCCCCAAAAGCCCCCAAACTTACCAGTAATTTTGGGGTGGAGATTGCAGATGTTCCCAAACGAAGCTCAACCACTCCGCCCCACACCAAAAAAGCTGAACAATTTTGACAAACAAACAAAAACTCAACAACTTTGTCCGTATTTTCACTTTTGGGAACATGGCAACCCTAGATAAACAGAAGAGGGGAATCAGCCATTTTCTCCATGCTCTCCTACATAGGTCTATGACAGCCTTTCCCAGTGTGGTGCCTTCAGCATGGATTGCAGTGGCCATTAGCTTCAGGCAGCCTGGCCAGTGGCAAAGGATGATGGGAGCTGTAGTCTAAAACAGGGAAAGCCAACATTTTCCAGTCGCCTGAGGGCCTCATTCCCTTCCAGGCAACCTTCTGAGGGGCAGGAGGCATGTGTGCAACTATTCCCTTTGTTGAGTACGCTGGTTTCTACAACCACGTCTTCTCCATCCTCCATCCAGAGAAGCAAGGGGCATTACTGAAGAAGAAGAAGAGTTTGGATTTGATATCCCACTTTATCACTACCCGAAGGAGTTTCAAAGCGGCTAACATTCTCCTTTCCCTTCCTCCCCCACAACAAACACTCTGTGAGGTGAGTGGGGCTGAGAGACTTCAGAGAAGTGTGACTAGCCCAAGGTCACCCAGCAGCTGCATGTGGAGGAGCAGAGACGCGAACCCGGTTCACCAGATTACAAGTCTACTGCTCTTAATCACTATACCACATTGGCTCTCACACTGGAGTTCAAGGACCCATTCCTGCCAGACGATAACACTCTGGGTGCAAAGGAGGGACTGTGATGGGACTGGGGAGAGCCCTGAGGTAAAGAGGCCTGGAGGGCTACATCTGGCCCCCAGCCCTGTGGCTTTCCACCTCTGGTCTAAAACATCTCGACAGCACCAGGGTAAGGAAGCCCTGTTTGTTCATATGCACATGACCAGGGATGAGAGGGAGAGTGGGGAGTGATTTCTGGTGATTCTCCCACTTTTGCATTCCCTTCCCCGCTTCATCCTTGTGTTTGGGGGAAAAGACTGAAGAGTGGAGCCTTCTTCAGTCCCACAAGCTCCCTGTGCAGGTTTAGAATCCCTATCTTGCAGTGTTCTCTGTGTGTAGATCAGGGGTCCCCAGCTGTTTTTGGACTACAAAACCCATCATCCATGACCACTGCTCATGCTAGCTCTGGATGATGGGAGTTGTAGTCCAACAACAGCTGGAGACCCAGGTTTGGGAAACACAGCGTTCCTCTTCAGACCTTCTACCAAATGCAAGTGCCAGGGTGCACTAGCTGAATCTAATCACCATTTTATTCCCCACATGTTGCATAACTTAGGGGCACAGTGAGAAATTTAAATGGTGGACCAGCCACCCAGATTAGTCAGAGTAATGCGCCAGATATTTTTTTTAATGGGTGCCCATGGAAAGTATTAATGATGGGCCCTGCCAAGATGAAATTGGGCCCAGGCTCAAGAGGCTAGGTGCTGACATTGACTCTCCTGGACCCAATGGATCTTGCTGCATTAGAGATACATGAATCCCTACTTGACTGTTTCTTTAAAAACTCAAGGAACACCAAAGGAAGTGCCCTTTGAAATGCAAATAGAAGCTATGGAGAGGGACTTTTTGCCTCAACCATGGCAGGGAGATGGTTAAACCTCCCTTCCCCATCACGGTCCTCCCTTCAGCTGCTATATACACAACAACAACAACAACACTATGCACCTTAATTGCATTCTTAGAATTAACCCTCTACTTTGAATTTATTCTATATATGACCTGGGATGCTTTCAGAGTCTGTTGCTCATATTGTCATCTTCACTGTTACTAAGAAGCAAGACGCTCCTATCTGTGTAACATCTCTTGGATTCATTCAATCACCATTAACCACGTCTGAGCATCTACAAAAGCACCTTAGTAACTGTCTGGGGAGTTTTGCTTGGATTACTTATAATGCATCAGCATGGAAGAGTGCCTGGAAGATGTACACACAAATTGGCATTAGCAGCATACGGACAGCATCCTGGCAGTGCCCTAACTTTTGATAATTGGAAGAGGGAAGAAGTAGCCAACATTGCAACAGGCATCATACGAGGCCTTTCTGCATGTGGTAAACTTGCTGTGTCGCATTTCCTAAGCCATAGAAGTCCGACTGGCTGCACACACACAAAACAGGTTGACAGACACCCATGTCTCCACCAGACTCCAAAGCCCTTTGCAACCGTTTGGGTCTTAACAGGCCACCTGTTGCTTTTTCCCTCCCTGTTAAAAAATAAGACTGTATGGTAGGTGGGCTGCATTTGGCTTGGTGGGTTACAATATGTGTCTGACAGCATTGCATGTTATCCTTAAATATCTATACCCAGATTCTGGAAAGGGCAGAGAGTTTATACCACCATGATATTTCTGAGGACTAGACTAAATTGAGCAGAACAGTTAAAAATTTGCATCGTATTTTAAACCGGTGCTTTCCTCCAAACTCTTAAAGCTTCTATGAACTTAAAAAAACAATACATAGCCTTAAAAAACAACCACAGCTGTGCTGTATAAAAGTAGTTTGCAGGTGCATAGTTGGAACTGATGATATGAAGAAAAGCCCTCACTTGTTTTCCATAGTTTCCTTCTTTGATAAGCCTCTCTCCCCACAACCTGCCTCCCTCCCCATATATCTAGGCACATGACTCTGGGACTTCTATTCACAATATAAGTAGCTCGATAAGATGTGGTGGACTGCACAACAGTTTTGTTGTACACACTGGTTCTGTTCCTGGCCACCACATCGGTACCTGTAAATCTGGATTAAAAGGAAAGAAGAGCATGGATATAGTGTGGGACTTGGAACAGGGAGGTCAAGGTTCAAACCCCAGCAGAGCTAGGAAACTAAAATGGGAACACTGGGTCCTTTCACCACATCTGTCTTCTGCTCAAAAGAAGACACAGATACCTCTGTGTGTGCTGCCTTGAGTTTCTTAGAGAAAAGGAGAGGTACAAATTAAATAAGAAATATACATTTGGGCCCAACCCTAAGCCTATTTTCTAGCAAGTAAGTCAGTGGGACTTACTTTTGTGCAAACATGTTCAGGATAAAGCTGCCAAACCCCATCAACAGGACTGGGACTAAAAATCGATTTATACCCAGGCATTCTTAATTTAATCTGTGTATGGATTGGGCCTACCATATAAAGGCTCCCAGGGAAAGCATAAATGCCTGCCTAAAAAAAAGGGCAAGAGCAACCAATTTAGCTTTCTTTTTCATAGAATACTACACCGCCGGGTCATTTAACATTGTTTAACAACCTGAAACATTTAAATTAAGTATCTGCTTTGGTGACTGGTGGCTCACTTCTGAGTGTCTGAGGTGAACTGTTACAACCTTGTCGGGCACCATCTGCCATCCTTGCCCTCTCTTCTGCCAGACAGAAGGCAAGACAGCCAAAAGAGTTCTGCAAAACCACAGGTTGCTCCTCTTCGAGCATTTGGGAATATGTGCCCGGTGAAAAGTAAAAAAGGAAGCTTATATCGGGGGCTGCCAAATTGAATCCTTAAACCCTCCGTGTGCAAAGCTGCTCTGATCAGGCAAAGCAATCCTACCGAGGTGGGTAGAGGAGACTTCATGATAGAGGAACAACCATACCATATTTTATGTAAACCACTTAGAGGTTTGTTTGTTTTTATTTTTATTAAGGTTAATGCCAGTTATCTCATTTCCCCTGCTATTTCTTCCCAATTGGTTCTGGTAGGAGGGAAATTCACTACACCGGCTCCTGACTTCTTGTACTTTTGTTTTGTTTATTTTGATGAAGGACTAATCATAAATAAATAAGAATAAAATTGTGCACCCCACCCCCGAGACCATTCCATTGTAACTATCCAACCTCCAAAAATTTCAACACCTCTTGCAATGGTTTGACCCCTTTCTGTTTTAACAGTACAAATTCTACAAATACTTTCCATATCTCCTCAGAATCATTTCTCCTGCATAATTCCTCATCTTACCTTAATAGTACATGTTAATTTATCATTCATAGCTATATCCCACACCTCTTTATACCATTCTTCCATTTTATATTCACCTTGCCCCTTCCACTTCCTAGCTATAATAACTCGTGCAGCTGTCAATAAATTTGTGAGCAAGTCCTTCATAGCTTTCGAACCTTCCACCCCATCGTAAATTGTTAATAATGCTACCTGTGGATGAGTTGTTGTACTTTTGGGGGGATTTTCTGGGGGTGGGTGGGAATATGTGGTTATGAGTTCAATGCCAACCATTCCTGACAGATCTATTTCCCCTCCTCAGGAGCGTCAGTTGAGAGGGTAGATGATGACTGTGGAGGTGAAAAACACAAGACTGGGCCTACTAGACTAGGCCCATCTAGTCTATCATCCTGTTGCCACAGGTGGCCAAGCAGATGGCTCTGTTTACATCCCCGACATAAGAGTTCAGTCGTATCCCAGTTTGCTCTTGTGGTGATCTAACACCTGATTTCAATATTATGGAAACTTAATGTGAAATCCAAGCTGAGAAATCAAGTTATACATGAAAACAATATTGATCATGTATGCCTGAAAATCTCTTCTCAGCTATGAAGCTCACTTCGGGAAAGTTAGAATCTCTGACTAGTTCATAGGATGGTTGTGAGGATAAAATGAGGGGCAGAAGAACCATGTTCTTGTGCAATAGAACTTTCCCCATTTCCTCTTACTGATTGTCTTACAGCCATGCATGGTTTGCTCAGTGATGTACACAGTGGGACTTACGGTGTCAGAGGGATACTTTAAGCAGAGATTAATTACCAAAAATGGCTATCAAGGAAGTCATTTAATAACCATGCAGGTGTCTTTCACCAGAACTACTTACAGAGAAATCCTTCTCTGAATGAAAGCCACTTAGGCTTCAATCCTGTGCTCATTTACCTGAAAGTAATACAGGTTAAATTCAAGGAGACTTACTTCTGAGGAGACATGTATAGTGTTGCACTGTTGCTTACTGGCGAATGAGAAATAGAAAACTCAACAATTATTAATTGCACAAATGTGTTAACCTTTAAAAATATTAATAAGGAATTAAAGGATGTTTTATCACAACTGTTAGCAGACTGCAAGAAATAAAAAACAGTGCAGTGAAAAGGTGGATTGAAAACTGTTTGAAAAGTGCTCTATTCTTTTCATTGTGCTTTTAGTTTATCTCTGCCATGCTTGTGTTTCTGTAACCAAATGAGAGGAAGATGCAGCTAAAACAGTGACACTAAGAAAAATGAACACATCCTGCTTATCCACAGATGAACTTGTTTACATACAAAGTTTGTATCGAAGTCATCGTAGAATTAATTCATCTTTGGAACTGTGAAACTGTGTGACTGGCCCTCACTCACTGAAGCTTCATTTAGGAAATTAAATTGGGTTCTGGGACTGATTCCATTTGCATGAAGTTGATTTGAGGCTGAACAGTTTTCAAGGATATCTCATCTCAATAGTGTTATTATGTGCCAACTGGAAGAATTTGTGGCATGTAGTGGATCTCCCAGATCTGTACTGTGCTATGCATCTGTACAGCATCATTCAGACCAGTAACATACATGGTACATAACATGGTGTCATAGTACTGCAAACTAGAGAGAATTGAAGAGGGGTATTTTTTATTGCTTTTGCTGTTTACTCCAGGGAAAGGTGCTTCAATCTGCAGCTTCCTGCAGCTCCTTGTCACTAAAATAAAAACAAAAACAGTGGGGGATTTTTTTTTTTAACGTGTTTGCCATGTGATGCCTAGTTTGGTCCTGAAATGCTATATAAGTAGCAGCTTGTGCATTTTGCATGAGCACGCTTTCTATTTGCTCAACAAGTGAGGCTGCATGTTTTAAACAAATGTTTCATGAGTCTGCTCCAAACAAGTATGCACATTAATTGTCAGGTGTGGTGGGTAGGATTTCACTCCCTCTGCTGCAACATGGTTCCAAAGTGCTGCACTTCATCACTCCTCAGGAGTGAATGGCAGCCATTCATCAAAACAAGAGAAACGAAATTATCTAGTTGGAGATACTATTGAGAGGACAGCCATTGAGATCTTCTCTGCCTCTGGTGATTCCAGTGCTTGAATTGGCCTCCACCGTAACCTATAGACTCATTGTTAAATTGCGTTTATGGAAGACAATCTTACTTGGCTACGAGTGATAGGAGAAGAAGAAGAAGAAGCCGCCTCTGGTGACTCTAGTGCTTGAATGATGCTTAGGTTTTGCCGCCTTTCAGCTAAGCCTCAGTCCACTTAATTTGCCTGCTAGAACCTTGGGGGAACCAATGAAAATCAAGATGTGCTTCTAAGCATAGCTCTGCCCCTTCATCTGTTAGTTCTACCATAGATTCCATTTTTGGGTGCAACAACAACAGCAACAACTTTATTATTATTTGAACCCCACCCATTTGACTGGGTTGCCCTGGCCACTCTGGACGACTTCCACTATACATAAAACAACAAAACCTTGACAACCAGCTGTTAGTAGGCAAGTGGGATTTGTAACAAGCCATGATAGCATAAAATACTCATGTCCACTGTTCTACACAGCCACGTGCTTTTTCAATATATTCCATCCTACAACTCCTCATGTCAACCAGCGTTCTTTAGCCATTTAACATGTTCTGTATGCACTCAGTTGGTTTGCGGGTTCCCACCCATAGGAGGGTTTTCCCATAAATATGTTTTGTACTTCTGCAAAATGCTGGGATCCTCTGAGACACCAGATACCTCCCTCTAGCACACAGGCAGTTTGGCTGTTTTGGCTACATAAATAATAGCACTCACAGTTTGAACACCACATGTATGTTGTCCTAGCACCCCAAACAAATGCGGAGAACTGGGTCAAACAGAAGTGTGTACCGTATACCTAACAGTGCAAACAAGCTTTTTTCAACTTTTGTTCTTGATCCTCTTACCAATGGGTGTGGTGGAGGAAACCTCAAATGAAATGAGTAGTCTTATTCTCCTGCATGCAGTGACTTGGCACCTTGGAGCTCCACTAAACCAGGGTTTTGCCAAACTTGGGCCTCCAGTTGTTTTTGGACTACAACTCCCACCATCCCTAGCTAGAAGGACCAGTGGTCAGGGTTGATGGGAGTTGTAGTCCCAAAACATCTGGAGGGCCGGGTTCGGGGATGGATGCCTGCCTTAGTGACTAAAGAACAGCAAAACTCATAATAAACAAAATGTGGTTTTGCTGATAAAATAGTGTATTATAAATTCCACACCGGCATTAAACTAGAGAGCCTGGAAATAGGCATAGGCTCCTTCCCCTGAGGCACAGGGCTATTGCTCCTTTCATAGGAGAACAATTAGAGAACAATTAACCTACCTATATTGAAGGGACACTCCAAAGAAGATTTCAGAGGAGCTTTTGGTATCACATGGTGCCACCTACTCTCCTTTCCTTGCCTTTGATAATAGTTCTAACAGTTGAAAGCTAGGGTTATTGTCATCAGCATCTGATTGTGAACTCCTACTGAAAGACAAGGAGGATTTCACACCTTGAAGATCTTGTTTCCAGCAGTCTCCGAAACTGAGGATGTGTCTGTATTGCTTGGGACTCATTTCAAGTTTTGAAAGCTTTCCCCTCCCCCTTCACAGCTAAACCAGTTAAGACACACAGAGAAGCTTTCCTTTCTTTCTTTTTCAAAGGTAAGATCTTGGAGAAACATTGTAACACCTATATGTGATTACTGGCTGGTCTTCCTACATTCTCTTTTGAAGTCTTAACAATATTAAGTGCTGGTGTTGCTACATCATTGCAGACATCTCTCTCTCTCTCTCTCTCTCTCTCTCTCTCTGTGTGTGTGTGTGTGTGTGTATATATATATATATATATATATATATATGCTTTCGTAGATTTTCACGGGTACAGGAATGCAGGTTTTGGTGTCCTCGGGTGTCTTCCCGTGTAAAAGTTGGGGTGTCTAGGCGACGTTTCGACGAGGTCTCACTCGTCATCTTCAGGCTGGTGCTTTCGGCTTCTTGTTACTGGAACAGAGCAGGATCTCAGTGTTTGAGTTCCTATAAATACTGTTGAGGGGGTGTGGTGTATAGCCTCCAATGTTCTGGGCAGAGAGGAAGTTCCCAGGCTAGTGTGCCTTTTCTTCTTTTGTTCCTTAATTACTTGAGGGATATCTTGAGTGATTTCTTGGGTGATATTCTGAGTACCACTTAGGTGGGTCATTAGGTGTGGATTAGTTGCTAAAGCCTTCGTGTCTTGACATCTTGAGCTTTGTGAAGAGTTTTTCTGAGAAGATGGCTGTACTGCACTTAGTTGTGCTCTGGCTTGGCTTCGTGTATAGGGGCGAGCTGTGGTTTTGTGTCCTGTGCCAGCCAGATCTGTGTAGGGATTGCAGGGGGGTGCAGCATCCAGAGGTGCCACCATGGTTTGGCTACTGGATGGTGTCTGTAATTTATCTGTGGAGAGGGTCTGGGTTTGGGTCTGGTGTGGTTGATTGGTGATGGCGTTCTGTGTGCCTCTGGATCTGGTGTCGGTTTTTGTGGGGAGGGCTAATTTCCAGATGTCTGGCAGGCGGGATGTGTCATCACGCTTGTTCATGTTGTGAGGGTGTTTCTCTATCTCGATGGCTTCCATGATTATTCTCTTGTGGTGATGTTCCATGTTAAAGAGCAATTTGGAATCTGCAAAATTAATTTCGTGTCCTGTTTCTTTCATGTGTTGGAAAAGAGAGGAAGTTTTTTCTTCTTTTTTGACGGCATTCTTGTGTTCTGCGATACGTGCATTTATTCGTCTGTTTGTTTGTCCAATGTACGTGGCTGGGCAGACTTTGCAGGGTATTTCATAGACCCCTTGGTTTTCCAACTGGATTTTATCCTTGGGGTTTCTGAGGATATTGGCTATTTTTTGGTTGGTGCAAAAGGCTGTTTTGATATTGTGTTTATGGAAGATTTTGCTAATTTTATCTGTAGTGCCCTTGATATAAGGAAGGAGGGCCATGCCATTGTTTTCTTCTGTGTCTTGGTTTTTTGGGGGTGTTTCTTTTTGGATTAGCTTCGTAACCCTGTTTTGCTGGTATCCATTGGCGATTAACACATTTGAGAGATTCTGTAACTCAGTTGTCAAGTGGTCTTTGTCAGCCAGGCGTTTGGTTCTGGAGATGAGAGTCTTGGCTACGGAGTTTATTTGTGCAGGGTGGTGGTGTGATTGTGCATGTAAGTAGCGGTTGGTGTGTGTTTTTTTCCGGTAGATAGTGTGTCCTAGGGAGCCATCAGGTTTTTTGTAGATTAGGACGTCAAGGAAGGGAAGTTGGTTGTTGGCTTCTATTTCCATGGTGAATTGTATTTTGGGGTGTAGGCTGTTGAGATGTGTGAGGAAGCTATCTAGTTTTTCCTTCCCGTGTGGCCAAATTACAAAGGTGTCGTCAACATATCTGAGCCACAGTTTGGGTTTGTGTTCTGACTTGTCTAAAGCATTGGTTTCAAAGTGTAGCACAGCTCGCCCCTATACACGAAGCCAAGCCAGAGCACAACTAAGTGCAGTACAGCCATCTTCTCAGAAAAACTCTTCACAAAGCTCAAGATGTCAAGACACGAAGGCTTTAGCAACTAATCCACACCTAATGACCCACCTAAGTGGTACTCAGAATATCACCCAAGAAATCACTCAAGATATCCCTCAAGTAATTAAGGAACAAAAGAAGAAAAGGCACACTAGCCTGGGAACTTCCTCTCTGCCCAGAACATTGGAGGCTATACACCACACCCCCTCAACAGTATTTATAGGAACTCAAACACTGAGATCCTGCTCTGTTCCAGTAACAAGAAGCCGAAAGCACCAGCCTGAAGATGACGAGTGAGACCTCGTCGAAACGTCGCCTAGACACCCCAACTTTTACACGGGAAGACACCCGAGGACACCAAAACCTGCATATATATATATATATATATATATATATATATATATATATACTGGGTAAAGATCCCACTCATGTCAGTGACACTTTAGTTTCATTTATGAGGTGCACAATTTAGGTCTAAGCTAATAATTTTCAGGAGATTTAAGTATTTAAACTAATACTGAAAGCTGAAAGTGGAATGCTTCAAGCTAACAAAATAATTCTAAAACTAGTGGAATGCCATGGGTGGAAAAAAGTAGTAGTTAGGGTTCTTTTCTTACTGGCACTGCTTTTATATTCCCCAGTTAGCAGTCTTCTGCACATCACAGAATCTCCATGCCAGGAAAAGATCCACTTATTAAATCATGTGCATGGTGTAACCCAGCCCTCTGCAGACTTTGGCATGCTTGTACGGATGTCAATCAATAGTTTTAAGAAGATCTGTGTGGGATCAAGCTTTCGGATGCTAGCCAGCAAAAACGGTTGCAGCTCTATACATATAGCACAGCTAAGTTATCAATGGTTTAAAAGTGTGCTCTGTTTGAGAGGGTAGGCTTCTTGCAAGACTTGAGGCAAGTTTTTTTTCCAGATTCCTGTTCTAAGATGCACGGTATTTGTGAACTCTTTCAAGCATGTTTTTGCTCAGATAATCAGGAAAACCATGGCTCTTGCGGTAATTGCAACTCACATTTATTTCAGTGTGCGTTTCGTTTTCTTATTTTAAAAAGTTAAAGATCCTCTTAATGAATGAAGGTCTCGTCTTGTAACCTGATAGATACTTCTTACAGTGCATGCAAATTGTTCAAAATAACTCAATATGGCTTCACATTATTGCAAATCATTTGCAGCCCAATCCTGACCACGTTTCCCCTGCATTTCAAGACAAGTTGCTCTGTAAACTTCTTCCTTTGCTTGCTGCCGCTGGGAAACAGAGGATGGTCTCTGGGCCCTGTCACCTTCTTACTCACTAGGGCACAGCCTGGGCATGGGAGTCATTCCCCCATGGTGCAATATTCATGCACACTCCCCAGTAGTATAGGAACACACCACGGGGAAGCAGCTTTCATGCTGTGTGGGTGTGTGTAAAGGTTGTCTTGGCGCAGATCAGAATTGTTTCAGTAACTGGTGAATCAGTATCTTGGTCAAAGCGATCACCTCTGAAGATAGCAAATGCTTGTGACTTTATGATGTTTCTATATAAAAAAAATCATTTTGTGTATACATTCTAACAGGCTGTTATCTATACCTGTTATCTAGCCAATTAATCTGCAATTTAAGTAACTGCATTGAAAACAACAGTTGTTTCTGCTGCTTGAAAAACTGGAAGGACATCATTTTAGCTGATTAAGTATAAAAAAGATTAAACGTTGCACCACTGTTTTGTACACCACGGTCTGATGGGACAAAGAAGCAGAGCTCACAGAGTTAAAAGGGCAGGTTGGCTTTTGAAATGACTTGGTTCACTGGGGTCATCAGAGACAGGATGGAGGCTTAGCCTCCCCCCCCCCAAGTGTCTGCAAATGCATATCTTAAGTTACTCCCCGCATGAGTAAATGGCTATCATTCATGTCTATGGTGAGAAGTAAAGAGCTGCGGGGGGGGGGGGAATACAGTTTCATTGAGTGTGAAACTCCTCCTTATCCTTGACACAGGCTGTGTACATAGTGTTAATGCAAACTTGGGGCCACAAGAGATCTGATTTTTCCTTGTGCACTTTTGTGCACATTCATCTACATATGAGCACTCAAGTCTCAATGTTCTTCATCCAAACTAGCGGGTGGTGCTTGATGGAAAGTGTTCACAATGCGTAATATGGTCCTCTTCCCTCAATAAGTACCGTACTTGCCACCCTCTTCCAGAAACCCGAAGTCCATTGTGGGCATGCACACAGGTATTTGTTTACTTATGCATGCAACCATTTTTTTTTAAAAAAACATTATTATGACACATGCTTTCCAATATACCAGACTTGCAGGTTAAAACGTGTTTATGTCATCCCACTAGCAGCCCATTGATGAATGCCACACCGATGGCAGTAGGAGTACAATTTTATGTTGGATTTCCCCCCTTTCCTTCTTTATCTGAGGATCAGGGAAATCCAAACTAAATGAGAGGAAGGTGCAGGCTGCTATGTGGGTGAAGACAACATCATGTGGACTATGGGAAAAGCATGCACACACACGGGATGTATTGAGTTCACTTTAAACTGACATGTACCAAGGGGTATACAGAACTCATAAATGTACAGTACTTCTTTTGTAATGCCTTGCCCACGATATTCCACTGCGCAGTGGTAGAGTGCAGGGTTTTTGTGTATATATAGTCACAGCTCCGATCTCTGGGCAACTCAGTTTAAAGGCTTCAGAAAGCAATTCTGGAAAAGTCCCCTCTGCCTGAACAGCTGCTGCCTGTCAGGCTAGATCACCTTTGACAACTTGGTGCCCTCCAGATGTTTTGGACTACAATTCCTAGTCAGTATAACTGACAGTCTGTGCTGGGCCCGGGGGTTAACCCGAGCCACGCGGTCCAAGTCCAGTCCCCAATCCCAAGGATTCCGCGAGGAGTCAGTCCAACAGGGCCAAGGCAGGAAACCGGGCTAGGTCAGGCACAAGGTCTCAGGTGGGAGCAACCTCTGTTGGGGTAATGGCCGGTCCTGATCCCCCAGTGACTCACCTGTCTCGCCCGAAGGCGAGCACTCCTCCTGCGAGTACTCAGGTCTCTCCTCTCAGACCTCAGTCTCTGCAGCTCGGAGATGTACTAGACCCAGAGGCTGCCTCAGCCTCTCCTGACCCAACTGGTAGTGGAGCAGCTGTATGTGATTGCCCAGCAGAGGGCAACGAGGTAATCCCCGCATCTGGAGCCAGGGCAGGCTCAGGCCCCTGACTCGGCCCAGCTGATGCTTGTTGCAGGGGAACCTGTGTAGACTGGGGCTCTTCAGAATCAGGCCCCAGACTCGGTTCAGATGCTGCCTGAGGCAGAGGATCCGGTGCAGACTGAGACTCCTCCAGCTCCAAGTCCCAGGCCATCACACAGTCAGGGATGATGGGACTTGTAAACTTACAACCTCTGTTGGGTACCAGTGTGAGGAAAGTCAAGGCTAAATAGGCTAGATGGCCGAATAGCCTGATATGGTACAAGGCTGCTCCCTATGTTCATCACACACAAACACAGGAGTAGTTTACCTGTGGCCCATTCTTGGGACTCCAGCTCCCATCAGTCCGAATCGGTGTGGCCTTTTGGTCCAGGATAGTGGGAGTTGTGGCCCAACAGTGCCAGGAAGGCCAAAGGTTTGTATGCCTCATTCTAGCGTCACCAATGAGTTCAGCCCAAGATAATTCAATGAGCAACTGTGCATGTCATGTGACACCCAAGCCTGCTCCCCCTCCCCATTTTCATTAAGAATACTGTAAGCAGATGCCTATAGTGAGAAGCTGCCCTATAGGTAGTCAGACTATTGGTTCATTTGGCTCAACACTGTCTACACTTGATTGGAGCACCTCACTTTCAGACAGTGACCTTTATCAACCTTACCTGGCAATGCCGTTAAGCATTTGTTATGCCAGCGGGAGGAGCTTCAGAAGCAGAATGGGCTCCATGGCATTATTGGTGTATTAAGTACTGAGTGTGCTTGCATGATTATGCAACTTGCTGTCCGCCATTTGTAGTGCCTGATGTTACAAGGCCCAAACCCCACCACTGTACAATCTCCAACTAATAGGAGGAAAACAGCAGAAGACCGGGTTGTCAGGGAAGCCTATCTTCTCCACAGAATTATAACTTAAGTCTTTGGGTCTTCCTAAGATGAATCAAACCAACAACTGGTTTTAAGCCATTGCCCAAATGCTGTCAGGGCCATCTAGCAGCAGAGATGGGAATGTTATGCTTGAACAGCACAAGATTTCTGCCCTTCCTGCGCAAATGCATCCCTGAGAATTCTCAGCCTTCTAATCCTGATAAGTGTCTCAGTGGCCATCCATTCATGAGCGTCCCCTTGTCCATCGATTCTCCTACCCCCCTCTCCCCTATACATAAAGGCTTGCATTGTTCTGGAGGGCTGATGTGTGGAAACATATTTTGGCTTTTTCCTGGGAGGCGAGGGCCCAGCTCGGGGCCTGACTTGAGCGGAGCTTTTTCTTTAAAACAAATCTATTGTTCCCTGCCACGCCCCTGCTCGCATATTGATATATTCGCTCGAACAAAGATCCCCCCCCACGGCCCAGACAGACTTTGACTGAGAGCAACAGACGACTGCCACCCCCTCCTCCACCTCGCAGCCGTTCCTCCCTAATTTACCCAGAAGTGCTTTGGTGCGCGTTTGCGTTTCCGCTGGGTTTTCCTGTCGGGGGAAAGGGAGAGAAGGGGCGCCGCTTGGCGTCCTCGGGCTCCGAGGAGTCTATTTTTTTTTGCATCCCTTTCCCACACCTCTTCGGCTCGCTTTGTCTCCCTCCCTCCAAAGCCTCACGGAGGAAGCTCTCCCCGCCGGGGCGCGCGGTGCCCTTTTTTTGCGCTCCGGCGGCGGCAGCAGCAGGAGGAGAAAGGCAGAGGAAGCAACTGCGTCCGGGTGGCGCTTTTTATTGTTCGCGTGCGCCTTTGGGTGGGTTGGTGGGTGGGTGGCAAACCCTTCTGTGCGCGCGCGTGTGCGCGTTCTTGAGGAAGCGGGGCTGCTGCTGCTGCTCCACCTCCTCCTTGCCCTCCTCCTCCTCCTCTTTTCCTTCCTTCCTCCCTTCCCACCGCCGGCTCCCGGCTCGCTATGTTGGATGTGGCTGGCTGAGGAGGAGGGAGCGCGCGCGCGCGCGAGGAGAGGCGCATCTGGTTCCTCGACCATGGCGTAAAAAGCCGACCTTCGCGCGCACCAGAGGCTGAAAGGGGGGGACGCTCCTTTTTTTTTTTTTTAATAAAACGACGACGGCCACAATTGAACCGACAACCCCTCCGCCAGCCTCCTTGGGAAGGAAAGCTAAGCGGACCCGAGCTGCCTCCTCCCACATCTCGCCCTGCACCCCTCCTCCAATGAAGAAGAGTTTTATCCTGGAGTGAAGGAAGAGAGGGAGGAGGGGGGAAGAGAGAGAGAGATTGGGGTTTTTGGGTGGGGGGGGGTAGGAAGGAAGGGGCGGCGCTTTCTCCTCTCCTTCACCCTGGCGTGCTAGCAGTGCTTGCCGTCTTTTGTTAATAGAAAGAAAGAGGAATTATTTAATAGAAGCGACGGGGAAAATGGCGAACGACTCTCCTGCGAAAAGTCTGGGGGAGATAGACCTCTCCTCCTTACGGGTGAGTGCGGCTGGAGGTGGGCTGGCTTGGGTGGGGGGCTGGCTGGCTAAGCGGGGCGCGGCAGGCGACCCCTCGTTCCCTCGCCCCGCTCGCTCGCTCGTCTTTTCTGCCTCCCCCTGGCCACACAAAGCGGGAGACGTCTCCCCTGGCGTGGCTTTTGTTGTTCGCAGCTGGGTTGGGGGAGAAAAGCGGGGTGGGGGGTAGGGAGGGAGAGTTGGGGGGTTGCGTTGCTGGGGGAAAGACGCCCCGGGGTTTGCAAGGGGGGTGGTCGCGGTTGCTTGCTGCGGCTGAGAAGGGGCCCTTCTGCCGGCTGGCTGGTTTGTCATCGCCCCGTTTTGTTCCTTGGAGCTTATGGGGAGGGGAGAGAGAGAGAGAGATGAGTTCAGTCTTGGGCTGCTTTCCTTTGTTTGCATGTATTGGCATGTGCGTGGAAAATCAGGGCGCAACAGCTGTACAGCCAAACAATCCCCTCCAGACAGTGGCGTTTTTGGGGGGCGGGTGGGTGCGCCGGTGGTAATTTCTTATCTATATAACCCTTCTTTCCCCCCTCTTATCTCCCCCCTCCCTTCTCCACACCTTTATTGTGTAGGACCCTGCCGGGATTTTTGAGCTGGTGGAAGTGGTTGGAAATGGCACCTATGGTCAAGTTTATAAGGTTTGTGTCAAGAATTTCATTTCCTTTAAAAATCATAATACATGCACATTTTTCTCTTGCACAGCCTTGATGCTGGCTGGCCACCCTGCTTTGCAAACAAAAGTTAAGGGGAAGTAAATCTCTGGTGGCTTTGTGACACAGCTGTCAAGCTCTGCTGTTTACTCCCTCAATGAACCTTTTGGGGTCTGAAGAACCCACCAAGTTAGCTTGTTGCTGCCCCAAAATTAGGATCCAAGAAGCTTTTAAATCTTGTATTCTCCTTCACAACCATCCAGTCTTGTTTATTCAGTTGGCCCTGTCAGTCTGCTGATATGTGATGGTGGGGAAATTGGGGGTGTTCCTGTCTTTATTGAAAATAGTCAGATAGCTTTTTTTGGTGGGGAGAATGTCACTAGCTTTCTTTGTTATGAATCCTTCCAAGGCGTGTTAAGATGTGGAGACTGGCATCACATTACCTCCAGTGTCTTTTAACTCTGTAAGAGGGTGTGGATGCAAAGGGGTGGGGTGAATCAGGGTAAAAAGAGCAGGGAATGTTATTGTATGTCTGGAGAGCAGAAGATCAGAATTCATAGAATAACCTGTTTGACGAGCAAATGATTTGGGGAGAAGCGCACACATACAGAGGAAACAATTGTAGGATACTGAGAGATGTTGCTGTTTTCAAAGGCTAGGTGTGAAGGGAAGATAACAGCCCCCCCTCCCCCCAAAGTCTGTTACATAAAGGAAACCAATATTGAGATTTCATGGCTGTGTAATGTTTAGTCACCCATATGACTAAGTTTTTCATTATACATTTTACATGAGTAAAGGATGGCCCAAGCCTAAGGAAGGTTTGTAAGAAAAGATAGGAAGAGGTTTGCTTCTTGTTTGATGTGAACCCAAGTCTAATAAGCCTGTCTTCCAACTTATCACAATAGAGGCTCCTTATCACAATAGAGCTTCAGCACATGATCAGTTGTGGGTCCCCATCTTCTGTACGTTCAGTGAAAAAAGTAGAGTATGTGTCTTTGTGTGTCCATAATGGGGGACCTGTGGCTCTACAGATATTGGTGGACTTGGCAACTCCCATCAGCCCCAGTCCAGTGTGATAAATGGCCAGGGATGCACCTAGAGGTCCACAGTTTCCCCATTCTTTGTTTACATGCTGGTTCCAAGGTGGGAATCACCTTCTTTTGATGTGTGGTGTCCTTGGTATTTCTCTTTTGTTTTACAATGATCTACAGGCTGTATTTTGTAAGGAGATTGTTGGCTGGATGAACGGTAGTGATATGAAGTAGCTTTGATCTTGCTGTAAACAAAAGGAGTTAGTCCTATGCAACGACTTTAAAACATGTCTAAGTTTGAGGCTGATTTATGGCTGACCCTTTGAAACTGTTTCATAATGATATTTCCCCCTGCAATTTCTTTGCTTGTGAAGCTTATATATCACATTGGGTGTGTCCTCTTCCTGCTACCCCTAGAAGGGAGTTCAGTTGTGTGAGTTTAGAATCTCTCGTAAATAAAACGAGTAGAAAATAAGTCAATTAATTTGACAATGCTTTGAGCTAAATAAAATGTTTTATGAGTTGACTATAGGCTGGCTGATTATAGTTTTACTATTTATTTATTGCTTGGGTGCCATTCCAGTGTGGAATGAAAATAGGTAATCACTCCAGGGTCCCATAATATTTACAAAAGGTGGCTGACTACATCATGTAAACAGAGGGCTTCATTATTGCCAGTAGTGTATTGCCTGTATATACAATGGAGAGAAATGTGATTGTGGATTACCTCTGCTAGAGATAATAATGTTTTGGTAAGTTGCATACACACATAGAATCAAAGTGGTGAAAGCCCAAATGTGCATGTGCCACTTTTGCTTCAAAGACATTATGTGATGCAACATCCTGTTGCATGGATGGGGATTCTTCTTACCTATCCAATCACTGCTCAGGTTTGGGAACTGGACAATATCCAAAGTGATGGAATATAGTTAATAGTTGAATAACTGGTAAGACATCCTAAGATAACAAGCAGCTTCAAGATGAAGTCGTATTACAAAGCTGTCTTTGGGACCAGTCCTTGGAGTTAAAGCCCTGTGACCAAATTGATTGATTCTTACAGAATTTAGCTGGCAGTAAACCTGTACTTGAATCTTTCAGGGTATTCCCTGATCTCTGTTTGACACTGCAGTTGCTGTGCTACTGATAATTTCAATTCTGGGACCTTTGTCTTGATATGATAAATATCAGTTGAGCTGAAAATCGGGGACATAGTGAAGCAACTACAACTTCTTATGTATTGAACTATGCATGAAAATCAGAAGAATATTAAAGTTGCCTTTCTTTGTTTTGTCTTAATGATACTGTGTATAACTTTTTGCTTCCTGGTTTGTTGGGACTGCACAATAGCTTAAGTATTCTTGTTTCATATAGAAAACTTAGAAGTTATTTTTAAAAGCCTTTGTCCTTGAATATGTCCAACTGTCTCCTTAGCGTCAATTAGTTTTGGTAGATTGGCTATTGCCCTAAGATATGAAAGAAGTGAAGCAACCATGTGCAAATAGTTAGTGTTAAGGTCTAAGGTTTTCTCTTTTATAGGAACTTCTTCACAGATATTGGCAAAGGAAGCTATGTAGTAAATCTTTAAAAGTATGTGTGTCAATTCTTGCTAAGGCATGTGTATGAGATGTTCAAGGCCAGCCTTACCACTGATGTCATTGTTGACGTCAAAGAGATGCACTAGTACGCAGTTTATTGGTACACGTAAATAGGAGAATCTGTGGCCCTCCAGATGTTTTTCAAATCCCATCGGCCTCAGCCAGCATGGCCAAGAATGATGGGAGTTGTAGTCAGCAACATCTGGAGGGCCAAAGATGAACCAGCCCTCACATCTGTTTACAAATGTGTCTTGGTGGGGGTGGGGAGAGAAACTTAGAGAGTATTTTTTTAAATGAGCATGAAAATGAAATAACAGATTACATTGCTGCCCCAGCAACCCTCTGGGTTAAGCAAGTAAAATGTTGTTGTTTCAAAGCTATTTAAAAAATAGAACATTTAGAGTTTAAAGAAAAGCAGTAGTTGTGAACCTCCCACAGAAGTTTGACGTCTTTTGTGCAGCAAATAGTTATGTCTGGCAGAAGTACAATGAATAAAGCTATTTGGGATAAGATAAAATTTGTCTAGAAAGCAGGGTATTGTTAGAATGTCAAAGAGGAACCCCTCTTCCCTGAGTTGAGGTCAACTGATTGTCAGCTAAATGGCATGTACAGACTTGCCCACTGGTGTTCATTCTCTCATTGGAGAATGAGGAGCTGAAATGTTCTGCTGTGTGCATGTTCTTTCCTGTGTTTATATTGTGTAGTCTGCCTGATCCTTAAGAGACAATAGGCTGTTTCACATCTATTTTGTTCTAATGTTGGGCATGTTGAATTAGCACTGGATAGTAGTACGAAATTAGCTGTATAAAATTAGCTAAATGATTTGGACTTGGCAGAGACATTGCCTGTGGTTGTGGTTGTTTGTTTGTTTCTATCTGCCTCTTTTGCTAAGAAACTCTCTATTGACGTGCTCCAAGACGATAAAGTAGAATCTGAATTTTGCAATCACCAATATGGGAATGAAACTTGTGAACAATGCAACGCCAGCTTAGCAATTCTCTATGGAGTACCTTTAAATAAGATTATAGGCACCTAACTGTGCTTGACAAAACTATTGCCAACAGCTTAAGCAGTGCAAGTACCTCTGGTGTAGAATACCTTGACCATACTTGTTAGTTTGCTTATGAATCACAACAGTCTAAAAAATCTGTGCTTATTTGTGTGGGCTGAATGCACATTCGTGCATAAAAGGCTACATTAACTTCTGTGTTTTGTTCAACTCTGTGAAGTGTTTTATAGCAGAATGATTCATTCTTGGCGGGACATTAATTCGTTAATTACAATTATAAAATAAAAAAGTGCTAGCAATCTACTGGGGCACTTGTAAGAACATTATACTCTGTCCCTTTGATGCCTGATGGCCACAAAAAACCATCAGCTGACTACTGTTTTCTCCTCCCTTCATCATATATCTCAGTGTGGCCCTTTCCACGACCCTAAGTTCTGTATTGTCCTATTGCCCATTCCTGTTTTTGGGGTCTTTGGTTTCATTGAGAGGCAGAGGACACTTGACAACTATCTGCCCATAAAGGCTGCGTCGAGCCACTTCTGGAAATCTAGTGGAAGTTTTGTGCTCATTTCCATGTTGTTCACAGGAAACACAACAACCATTCATTCGGAAAACCATTTGGATTGCAATTTTCCAGTGTGCTCGTGTGATGAAATTTGGGGCAGGATCCCAGCACACAGTTCTTCCCTGCCATTTAAAATTGCAGGCGACATGGCACTATGTTGATCAAGAAGCCACGGTTCCATAACTCAGCAGTTGCTGAGGTGTAGAAGCAACATGAGAAACGGGGATGGATGTGCTAGCTTTATAACCAAGAAAGCTAACACAATAAACCCTATGTCTGAATGCAGCTATCATGTTTACAAGCATGAAGAGCTTCTTTTGAATTGCCTAAAAACTCTTGGCAGTTCCTGAGCCTCCCCTGCCCCCGGTTGCCTCCTCCCTGTCCACTGTGCCACCCTGGTGCAACTTTTCAGCGAGATAAAAAAAAGTTGGCCCTTCTGTGGTTGTATGCTGCTTAGCACTTTCATACCCAAAGGGTGAGTGGAATTGTGGTAGCACTTTAAACTTTTCTGTTTGGTATAGATGAGCGTCAAACTGCACCTCTTCTGTGTACACTGGAGAGATTCTAATTCTTCCTTTGTGAGTTAGGCTCAATTTATTTTGGGTGATTAACAAATCAAGTACTCTGAGCTAGTGGGGGTAT
The DNA here is from genome assembly GCF_965112155.1 of Podarcis liolepis. Classification (NCBI taxonomy): domain Eukaryota; kingdom Metazoa; phylum Chordata; class Lepidosauria; order Squamata; family Lacertidae; genus Podarcis; species Podarcis liolepis. The sequence goes on along the minus strand of NC_139558.1, from coordinate 32,099,690 downwards.
GTGTGTGTGTTTGCTTCAGTGGCTATAAATTTGGAGGGAATAGTTTGACAATGATGGCAAGGCGTGCTCTGCAAAAAGACAATTGAGGGAACGATGATTGATTGCGCGCTCTCTTTTAAAGCGCGGAAATAAAAATCGAGCCCTACAGAGAAAATGTGTCATTCCAAAAACCAGCTGTTGTAAATATTTCTCATGTGCGTTCCGAGACCCCAGCACACGCTAATGATTAGAAAGTAATTGGCATGTTAGGTTTGAGCTATAACAGGAAATGTGCCGTTTGAATCAGGGCTGACTCTCCTAGGTTCTCATGACTGCTGCTTTCTAGAAGCCTTGTGAGAATTAATTCATAGTGAAGGCATCTTTTGTTTGATTCATATTTCAGCTTTCCAAAGCTACATGTAAATTATGCATATTGCCTAAGTTCTGGCCCATACAGGAGTTATGTAATAGGGGATGGCTTACATGCTGATGTGAAAATAATCTGAGGCCTGTGAAAATAATTTCCCTCGCCAAGATAAATCCATTGTTACTTCAGTAAATATGGTTTAAGGAAGCCTTGGCCACTGCCGAATAACTACTTTATCCTTTGTGTCCCTGTAGTAAAAAGAGAGAGTCATTTGTGACTTCACATCATTTTGCTGAACATGGGAAAGAAATCCTATTCTTTACTGGTGAGCCACTATTGGTGAGGTCACTTGCTCTTGGGAAATAAGCCAGACCAGTTTCTCAAAAGTATGCACTGTGCTTTGTACTTAAGAATTTGGCTCTGCACTACTTGATTATTTTTTTGGGATGGATTACTTCTGCATAGTTTGCATACATGTGCCTATGAGATGACACCATTATTATTATTATTATTATTATTATTATTATTATTATTATTAATTTTATTCCCCCCCACCCTTTTCTCCTAACCATGAACAGCTAAATGAATGCCACAAAGACCTGTAATATGCTCTGCAGTTAAAAGGTAAAGGGACCCCTGACCATTAGGTCCAGTCATGACCGACTCTGGGGTTGCGGCGCTCATCTCGCTTTACTGGCTGAGGGAGCCGGCGTACAGCTTCCGGGTCATGTGGCCAGCATGACTGAGCAACTTCTGGCGAACCAGAGCAGTGCACGGAAACGCCGTTTAACTTCCCGCTGGAGCGGTACCTATTTATCTACTTGCACTTTGACGTGCTTTCGAACTGCTAGGTTGGCAGGAGCAGGGGAGCAACGGGAGCTCACCCTGTCTCGGGGATTCAAACCGCTGAACCCACAGCTCTGCAGTTAGGTAGTACAAAGTAGATAGCTCAGTCAGTAGAGCATGAGACTCCTAATCTCCTAATCTAATCAGGGATCATGGGTTCCAGTCCCACGTTGGGCAAAAGAATCCTGCATTGCAGGGAGTTGGACTAGAATGACACTCATGGTTCCTTCCAATTCTACAATTCTATGATCCTATAATACATTCTCAGTAGAAGCCCCCCATTTATGAAGTTCCCTTCTCTCCCAAATAAAGCTGGCATTGACTTTTGTCACTAGCTGCAGACCTGTATATTTACCTTGGCCTTCTGGATGGTTTGCTACTGTGTTAAATCTGCTGCGATAAAAATATTTGCAATGTTTTGTCATTGTTTTGTGTTTTGTTTTGTTAAGATTACGTTTTCATGTTTTTGTGGCTTTGTGACCTGTTCTTCACAATGAAGAGTGGGCTACAGTTGATACTTTAAACACATAACAAATAATAAAAGCAATATAGCTTCTTCCTGTATGCTTCAAAATAATGTGAATGAGCTACAGAGAAGCTAGGGGTTATTAAGGTGTTTTGTGAAAATTATTCTAATGTAACTGGCTAAGGGTACGTTAACCAAATGGAGCCCACTAATTACACTTCCATTCTTCAGTTCAGAGATTGCTACCTTAGTGCAGACTGTGGGAGCTTAGGCTTTGGAGTCTTCTAATTCAGGAAACGGAAGGAAGAAGTAATAGAAAAGTACTTAGTGTTAAGTAAAAAAATACGCCTTGTGGTGGTGAATGGAGCATAGGAAAAATACAAACACAGGATGAAAAATGGCGAAGTGGAATTTTCAGTAGGCAAACAGTTTTGTATCCATTCACAACAAAATGCTTGGGTATCAAATGCAGCTGATAAAACGTGCACGTTGGGTTTTATCAGATTTTATCCCCCCTCCTTCCTGGGGTTGCAGTATGGAGCTTCAAGCTGAACATTGTGGGGGTAGGAAGTCAAGTGTGGTGTAAGCTAACATGTTCCTTGGCGTGTTATTCTGAAATTTTGCTTTGGGTGTCATTTAAAAGCACATGCATAACGCCCACTTTCCCACTATCGGTTATCAAACCACTGAGCCTCTTGGGCTTGCCGATCAGAAGGTTGAATCCCCACAACGGGGTGAGCTCCCGTAGTCCCAGCTCCTGCCAACCTAGCACTTCGAATCTGGCTCCTGCCAATCATAGCACTTCGAACCTGGCTCCTGACAGGTTGCCCAAAGGGACTTGGTTCTCGGGCTGAGAAAAGTTCCCTATTAAATCCACCTCCTCTCTAAGGGCAGGGGAACTTGAGAAGTGCATCCAGGTGGTACATGGATGACCACTGGATTGTTAATGCCACTTTTCACTGGACTAACTTCAGTGGTAACAAGCTCAGTGCCTTTTGCACCAAACATGATACAGTGGTATTACAATGGTGAATAAAAATAGAAGCGCTGGCTTTTTAATCACCTGGTTGCTGTACAAACAAAGGAGGCTGCAGGTTGCAAGCTTTATTAATTGTGGTGTAATTTGCCTGGCCTTGCAAGCTGAGAAACTGGTGTTTTAGAAGGTTTTCTTGAGAAACCCATAGCATCCTCAGCTGGACTTCCTGTAAGCCCAGGAAGCTACCTATGGAGCACCTGACAACTGTCTGCTTGTTGATGCTTAAATAGCCCAGTTCACCCATCTCATTAAAATGTATTTAAAAATAAATGATGATTTACTACATTGAAAGCAGCCTGCTGCTGCTTACTCTTCAAGAGTCTCCATGTGTGGTACATGTTGTGGTCATGTATGATGAGTGAAGTGGCAGCTGAAGTTTGGGGTCCAAATAATAATAGATGGTGGCGGCTTCTGTTTTGTATATGGTTTCATATCCATACTTGTAAGGTTTCAGAAAGAAAATGAGCTGGGAACCCACTTCCTACTTGAAAAATCTCAGAAACTATTTGTTACTCTTCAGTCGCGGGTGGTCATCATGTCAGGAAAGAATGGTAGAACCCTGAAATGAAAACTTATATACCCATAACAAACCAATATAGAAAGTAGATTTCCTGTGTGTTCTTTCTGCATCTTATAGTGTAATATTTTATAAGTCTGAGGTTCTAATGGTGATAGATATGGTTTTGTTGGGTTGGGCAAGACTTAATATTCCTGGCTTCGCTAACCCTAGTTCATTTAGCTCTGAATGAGTCCTGGGCTTTTGTTTTCCTCCCTACTGACTTTGGTGCTTTGGTCCTGGTCTCCTTAAACCATAGTTTCTGTTATGTTCAGAACAGGGAAACTGTGGTTTTAATATTGGTGTTGATTCCAGTGAGGCAACCACAGTTCACAACCACAACCACCCAATTCGGGAATAATAGAAAAGTGTAGTTTGAAAAGACCAGGGCTGAAATCCTGAAACAAATGCATGAAGGAGAGTGGGGAATGTCTTCTTTCTTCTTTCTTTGGCGATCACTCATAGTCAAGTCAGATTGTCTTCCTGAACACGGTTTTAACAGTGAGTCCGTAAGTGACTGTGGAGGCCAATTCTGGATCCACACGTCCTTCCACAGTGGGGAAATAGGCTTCTTGATGGGAGTTAATCACGGTGAGGCTTTGCCAAGCGTTCCTTCCTCTTAGCACATTTCTCCCTTTCGTTCTCAAGCGTCTTCAAAGTCCACAACACCTTTGGTAAAGGCTGTTCTCTAATTGGAGCATTCGCAGGCCTGAGTTTCCCAATTGTCAGTGTTTATACTACATTTTTAAAGATTTGCCTTGAGAGAGTCTTTACACTTTTGTTGACCACCAGCATTATGCTTTCCATTTTTAAGTTCAGAATAGAGTAGTTGCTTTTGGAAGATGCAGGCAAGACACTGTGGTTTATTAAGCCAGGGATGAAATGTCCAAACTGGTCCATTATATGGATGGAATCCTTAAAAAGATCACTGTGTTTGTGTAATACTCATGTTGATTCACTTTTAGAATTAGAGAAGGGTCATAGTACAGTGACCAAAGCACATTTTCCATACAGTAGATTTTACGTTCAGTCTGTGACATACTTTTTTTTTAGTGTTTGCCCCCACCCCCAATCAACCATGGAATCAGTCTTTACTTTTTAGAAGCCAAAAAATCCTGATTGTGATATTTTTAATCTGCATCCTTTCAAAACGGACCAAAGAAGTGTCACATATTTATTTATATTTACCTTTACCTTTTACCTATTCATATACTTACTAGTCTGTAATATAGGAATATCTATGCCTGAGATGTATGCACAGTCATACCTTGGAAGTCGAATGGAATCTGTTCTGGAAGTCCGTTTGACTTCCAAAACATTCGGAAACCAAAGTGCGGCTTCTAATTGGCTGCAGGAAGCTCGGAAGTCGCAGAAGCCCCATTGGATGTTCGGCTTCCAAAAATAGTTCGCAAACCGGAACAGTCACTTCTGGGTTTGCGGCATTCGGGAACCAAAATGTTTGGGAGCTAAGTTGTTAAAAAACCCAGGTGTGACTGTATAGGGGTGTCAATAAAGTAATGGAAATGCTGCCTTTGATTACAGAGGGGTTGACACATTCTTGTTGTCGTAATCTCGGCAAACCCCTTGAGAGGTCTGATGATGCAATGCATTTCCATAATGTATCTTCAAGACTACAAAGCTTAATTGCAGTTCTCTGTGATCCTCTAAAGACAATTGCAATGCTGTGTTATTTACTGTACAGTACTTTTAACATTCTGAAGATGGGTGATAGAACAAGAACGGCACTGAAATGTCTGCTCATTAACTTGCAAATCTTTTTGTCTACATTGGGCAAATCCTAGTACTCAACATTTCAACATTAAATCTCAAGCGTTTCTTCCTTCTATGTTAGGGAGAATATTATTTTTTTTAAAAAAATGCTTAAGTGAATGAAACCTAAAAAATGGTATACTTGTGGAGTAGAAGATGCAGAAACTGTGCCTGAATTGGTGTGTATGGTAAAAAGCGTGTTTGCTTCATCCTAGAAGCAAGGTTGTTTTTTTCCTTTATCAGTTTTTGAATCTTAACTTGGTTCTTGTGCATAGATGTAGGATCTAGATCACTCGGCCCTCCAGATGTTTTGGGACTACAATTCCTATCATCCCTGACCACTGGTCCTGTTAGCTAGGGATGATGGGAGTTGCAGTCCCAAAACATCTGGAGGGCCGGGTTTGGGGATGCCTGATCTAGATTAAATTGCAGTGGTTAGCAAAAGGTGACTTGATTTTTTTAAACCTCTCTTCAGAGATGTGCAAACCCCTGTGTGGAGAGTTTACCTGGCTGCTAAAGGCTATAAATCTATGCATACTTACTTAGGATAAGCCCAATTGAACTCGGTACAATTTCTTTTGAGTAAACACGCTTAGGATTATATTGAACAAACAGGATGATGGGTGCTTGGCAGTTAGAATATTTTTCCTAGCTCATGATAAGCTTCCATATATTTATTTCCTAGATAAACTTTAACTCTACCGTGCCTTTGCCTTCTTTTAAGCTAAAATCTGCTCAATAGCGACATCATTCTAGATATAAGTAAATATTTATATTGGCTCATATATAAATACTTAGCCTTAAATCTGTTAACTTTTTACAATTCCCCCCTCCTTTTCTGATGCTTGAAGGACCATGCTACTGCATACTTTAATCAAATCTGTCTTTTAAAATTATGGTTTGTACAATTTTTTTTTGTTCACTGCAGAAGTACTTCTTTTCAAAAAGGGCAATACTTTGTATAACTTCAGCATTTCAAAAGTGCATATCTTTTAAAGAATGCTTTTAAATTACATATTTTTTCCTGCCTTACCACAATGGCTCAGGATGTATTAACATGTAAAACAAAATAGATTAAAATCTAAAGCAGTAAAATACCACAAATAATACTCTTTTTTGGAAGAAATCTGTGGTAGGACTCTAGAGTGAGTCTTTTTTTCTTTCCTTTTCTGGAGGGTGGGGATGCAGTTCCATAGCTGGGAACACTATCAAGTGCTGAGTTCCTATCCATGGTATTTTATCTGCACAATCACAATGGGTTTCAGGAACCGAAAAGTCATATTGAAAAATACAACTTTTGAGCCCTCTGCGCTCAAAATGGGAACTAGGCATTCCATTTGGGAGACTATAACTCTGGTTTAAGGAGCCATTTGGTGCCTAACTTATACAGTGGTACCTTAGTTCCCAAACAAATCGGCTCCCAAACGCCGCAAACCTGGAAGTAAGTGTTCCAGTTTGCGAACGTTTTTCGGAAGCCGAACGTCCGATGCGGCTTATGCAGTTTCCGATTGAGTGCAGGAAGCTCGTGCAGCCAATCGGAAGCCACACCTTGGTTTTTGAACGGTTTTGGGAGTCGAATGGACTCCTGGAATGGATTAAGTTCGAGAACCAAGGCATCACTGTATGCCTGAGTTTCTAACACTGGGAGGCAGTTGCTCTTGGGTAGCTATGGGTAAACATTTTGAGCGTGGCAATAGATTTCAGCCCTGTTCTTCAATTTCCTAGCATTGTTATTCCATGAAATCGTCTAAAGAGGTTCTGTTCCTCTTGCCCCCAAGTAAAGTGGAACAAGTGGTTGCTAGGGAGGTGGCCTTTTCAGTAGTGGCACCCTGTTTGTGGAACGCCATTTCCAGAGAGGCTTGTTTTATAGTCAACAGGCGAGGGCATCCTTATTTTTTGAGACATTAAATATAAAAATATTGTCGAAAGTGTTCTAACCACTCTCTATCTGCTTTTATTCTCTCCTGTATGCTGGAAATTGTTATCTTTTGAGATAACAAATGAGATGCATTTGAATCGTGTTTATCCCTTTATGAGCTGCAAAGCCATTCAGAGAACAGTGTCGTTGGGCAGTTTTATCAAGTACTGTAGTAACTCAGTGTTGGGAAGTAGAGTTCTTGATGTTTTTGAAATAAAATACAAGATGCAGTTTCTACCTATGCATTCCATATTACGCCATCTGGTAAGTCACTTGGGGAATGCGTGGGAAAGAGAGTGGGAGTGGCTGGGAGACGAGTCTCGCTGTCTGTTTATATCTCAGTTGTATCTCTATATCCTGTCCTTTTCTCAGAGGAGTTGCTCAGCTCGCTTACATTGATTTATTGTACCTTTTGTGTATGCAACCAGGCTTCTAAATGACCACTTGGCTAGTTCCTTTTGGCAAGTAAGCATTGCTTCTAGGTGACTAGACCTGGGAAGAATTCTAGAAGTTTTCTTCCAGGTTAGACTCATGTTTCATAAATTACTAATACAACTCAATGTGTTTGTGATGTAGGCTAGTGTATTTTGTGTGTAGTCCGTTTGCAAAGTTGCTTGCAACTATCTTGAGACACAAGTGTTCCACTCAAGTGAGTTTTATGTCTGATTGGGGATTTGAACCTAGATAGCTCCTCCCTGGTTAAAGCCTAATACTTCAACTCCAACTGCATCGGCTCCACCCACCAGAAAAAAACTGGTAGCTTTTGCTTGTTGCCTGCCGCTACAGGAGTGCCCTAAGCAGCCGGCCCTTGCTCTTCCACTGTGAAAAAACCACCACATTGCCTCTACCTTTATTGCCCTCACTGGCATGCAGCCCATGCTTTTGATACCATTTGCACACTTTTGCTGGTTCTCCCCAGCAAATCAAGTAGCTGCTCTGAAATGTGTGTAGCACAAGGTTTCAAATACCGTAACATAAATGTTCACTTTAAAAATTGCTTTTAATAATAGCATTTAATATTAACAAAATAAAAAAAATCCTTCCAGTAGTACCTTAGAGACCAACATTCATAACATGCAGTGTATGCAGTACAGGCGCCAACCATTTTGCACGGGGACTCCCCTCCTGGCCCCTGTGCGTGTTGGCGGAGCGTGCAAATGTGCCCACTGTAGTTACATCTTCATGTGTTGATGGAACTAGACTGTGGGATGCGGGTGACTCTGTGGTCTAATCCACTGAGTCTCTTGGGTTGGCTGATCCAAAGGTTAGTGGTTCGAATCCGCTTGACAGTGGTGAGCTCCTGTTGCTCTGTTCCAGCTCCTGCCAACCCAGCAGTTCGAAAGGATGCCAGTGCAAGTAGATAAATAGGTACTGCTGCGGCGGGAAGGTAAACGGTATTTCTGTGCACTCTGGCGCTCGTCACAGTGTCCTGTTGCACCAGAAGCAGTTTAGTCATGCTGGCCACATAACCTGGAAAACTGTCTGTGGACAAATGCCAGCTCCCTCGGCCTGAAAAGCGAGATAAGCGCTGCAGTCCCATAGTTTCCTTTGACTGGACCTCACCGTTCAGGGGTCCTTTACCTTTTTAGAACGAGACTGTCTTCTGGGAGCTCCCTAATACAGGGAAATTTTTTTCTCCTGTATTTTTTCCCCTTTAAAAGAAATTGGAATTTGATGGGGAGGACAGATGCTTAGCAAATGCAAGCAGGTGGGGATGGTTTTGTTTTGTTTTGGCATTCAACTCTGACGTGGCAAGGAATGAAACCTTTTAATTATGAACTAATTATAAAGTTTTGCTTTCAGGTTCAGTGAACTTTATGAATGAGTGTTGTGGTGCTTTTAAGTGATTCTTTTAAAAGCTAAACAATAACTTATTAGAAAAACAGCATGCGTAGAAACAGAGGGCAGTATCCAGTTTACCTCTTAATTTATATTTGGGGTTCTTCTCAGACCCATGGAGCAGATTTGAGAAGGTTGTAGGAGAGAGGGAGGGGAGGTTCCTTTGGGCAGCCAGAGCTCTTTGAATTAATGAAAGGTCTTCTTTGGATGCAGCCCAGAGAGACTTCCCAATTAAATGCTGGAAGAGTTATGTGGTTTTGCTTCCTTTATTAAGTATATTGTTGTAGACCCTGATTTATGCATGTGCTGAATCATTCATATACAGTTAGACAGTGGTACCTCTGGTTGCAGACATGATCCGTTCCTGGCTGCTGTTTGCATCCCGAAAAGTCCACAACTAGAGTGGCGCTTCTGCGCATGTGTGAAGCACGCAGAACGTTTCTGGTGCAGCAGAACCTGGAAGTATACACTTCGGGTTTGCCGCGTTTGCAAGCTGAAAAGATGCAACATGAACCTAACGCAACACCAGGTATGACACTGTGTGTGTGTGTGTGTGTGTGTGTGTGTACACACACACATACACACACATACATACACCTTGCTTAGGGACGTAGGTAGCTCTTTGGTCTAAACCACTGAGCCCTTTGGGCTTGCTTATCGGAAGGTCAGCGGTTCAAATCCCTGCGATGGGGTGAGCTCCTGTTCCTCGGTCCCAGCTCTTGCCAACCTAGCAGTTCGAAAGCATCCCAGTGCAAGTAGATAAATAGGTATTGCTGCAGCGGGAAGGTAAACGGCGTTCCCGTGTGCTCTAGTTTCCGTCATGGTGTCCCATTGCACCAGAAGTGGTTTAGACATGCTGGCCACATGACCCGGAAAGCTGTCTGTGGACAAATGCCGGCTCCCTAGGCCTGAAAGCGAGATGAGCTCTGCAACTCTATAGTTGCCTTTGACTGGACTTAACCGTCCAGTGGTCCTTTACCTTTTTTTAAAAAACTGAAAGTAACATGTCCCCACAGTTGAAGGCAATTCCAGAAATTGGCCCCTTCCCAAAGAAGCTATAAGCGTTTGGAGTGGAGTTTTGAACGCCTTTAGTAATTTGCCACTTTTCCATTGGGACGTTGATTCCATAGGGCTGTGTTTGATCAAATTCCCATTGTGCTGAACTAGCAGTATCAATAAGTTGTCTACCACCCTCTTGTGTTGGGGTTTTAAAACCAACTCTGGTTGATAGCAGTCAAATTAGGTTATTTAGCACTAGGCTCTGCAGGATTCATCTCATTTGTCAATGTCCATGTTAATGTTGTCATAGCTGTCATCTAAATATTACAGAAGTGTACTAGATAGTCAGGGCAATTCCTTAACTAAATGAGGTTGTTGCCCATCTGACTATTTGACTGAAATCAGTGAAAGTGAAAGCGAGATGGGTGCCACAACCCTGTAGTCACCTTTGACTGGACTTAACTGTCCAGGGTCCTTTACCTTTAACTTATTCCTTGCTTAGTTATTTGGTTTTGTGAATACTTGGACACATCTTCCAAGATTGTGTTCTCCAAGTTGCATAGAAGGTACTAAGTTGCAAACAAAGCTGTTTTGTAAATCAAACTTTGGAGAATCCATTTTTGGCAATGGTTGGCACAGACTAGAAAAGTATTGCTTTTAATGCCTTGTGAAAATATCCTGACTTCACTTTATCAGCAAGAAATCAATCCAAAATGGTTGCTTCTTATTACATAGTTATCGAGGAAGGAGCAAGATGTTCAGGACTTTTAAGATGAGACGTTTTATTGCCTTGTGAAATATATGTCAAGCCAGAGGGTTGCAGCTAATACTGATATCTTTACTTGTGCTTATTTTGCTTAAACCATGCACAGACGTGTTGGATGCCAGGTCTGAGGGACTTGAATGAAGCTTTAGTTCTTAGTTTCAGGTGATACTGAAGCTTGTAGTTTTCAACATGCTTTGAGGGGGCGGGGATGGCTGTTATTTAATTGAGAGAGCCTTGATTAAAGTTCAGTAATTAAAATGTTTAAGTGTATGTCCTTCCCTAAAAATATTTTCAGGGAGCAATTTTCCAGCCCAATATTACTTTTATGTGCAAAGAGTTTATATAAAGATTTCCAGAAGAGGATGGTCTTGTCTGTCAACAGCTGGGGAAGAATGCTTGCAGAATGGAACTTGACCCTACCGTCTTATCCCACACTCTGTCAGATCTGCTTTGGGGATTACCCAAACTCTCTAGATCAGATTGTGGGGAGGAGGGGTACACAAAGGAGGAGAACGAGAGGGAGTTCTGTTTCAAGCCTTCTGCAGTGACTTTGTCAGATTAAGCCTGCCCGCAACCTAGAGATAGTTTGAGTTCTTGCCAATAAATAAAGGCGAAGAAAAGAGAAATGTTAGACCAATTGTGCAAAACAATATGGAAGGCAGGATTCTTTTGGAGATGGCACACTTAAACCAGTGGCAGATATTTGGGAAGAACAACAGCTGAGATTGCTGTACAGAGATATCTCAATGGTATAACCCAGTTGCAGAGAAGCATCTATAAAAAGCACATATAGATAATATTACTTGGATGGAGGCAAATATATTTGAATCTTGGAAAGGATGGAGGCTCTTTGGGTAGGTGCTTCCCATGTTCATGTCGGGTCCCATGTCAGTTGCCTGCCCTGGAAAGGCTTAAGCATCCTCTGAAGGAGCAGCTACAAAGTTCAGGGGTGTTCCAGCTTTTTCATAAGAGGCCCATGTGGCCTGTGTGTTCAGAAGCGCCATCCACCAGTTTCAGCTGATGTGATAGCTGCAGCAGTTTCTACACCCGGATAGTTTACCTAGTGTAGCCCAGACACTAGCAACCTCAAGACTGGATTACTGTAATATGTGGAGCCTTCCAGAGGAGAGCTTTCCACAAGCAGAGAGGCACCACAGGAAAGGCCTGTTCTCGTGCTGCCACCCTCCAGACTTCTCGTGGTGGAGGCACACATAGAAGGACCTCATGATGATCTCGGGCTAGGTTCATGTGGGGAGAGGTGGTCCTTGAGTTGTTACGGCCCTGAGCCACTTTGTAGGTCAAAACCAACACTTTGAATTGAGCATGGAAACTAATTGGCAGTCGGGACAGGCTTTGTGTTACATGCTTAAACCATCTTGCGACAGTGAGAAACCTGAATTCTACACTAGTTGAAGTTTCCAAACCGCCTTCAGAGGCAGCCCTACCTTTAACGCATTGCAGTAATATTACCTAGAGGTTACCAGAGGATAGATGACAATAGTTAGGCTATTCCTGTCCTGATTGGGGCACAGCTGAGCCACCCGCTGAAGCTGATGGAAGGCATTCTGCACCACTGCAGCCACCTGAGCCTCAAGTGACAGCAAGAGACCCAGAAGTACCCCCAAGCTACATAACTGCTCCTGTAGAAGAGGTGTAACCCCGTCAAGAACAGGAAACCTTCCACCCATCCCATCCCATTCCCAACTTGGATAGCCGCTCCACAAGGATACTGTGGTTGATAGTGTCAAACACCACTGAGAGGTCAAGGAGAATTAACAGGGACACATTTTGTCTGTCTCCCTCCCAACAAAGGCCATCATATCTAAGTATAATTCCGTATATATTTAGTGCACATATTTTATATTGTATGTGAAAAGTAAACCTCGTTGGTTCACGTTCTCCCCTTTCTATGGACCGTACATACACTGCATGCCAGCAACTATATTCAGGTCTTTTCAAGTATGCTACTTCAGCCGTAGGCATTGACGGTGGGGAAGACATGCTCAGATATCCAGTATATCTGAAGGAGCGTCTCCACCTCCATCGTTCTACCCGGGCACTGAGGTCCAGCACCGAGGGTCTTCTGGCGGTTCCCTCACTGCTAGAAGCCAAGTTACAGGGAACCAGGCAGAGGGCCTTCTTGGTAGTGGCGCCCTCCCTGTGGAATGCCCTCCCACCAGATGTCAAAGAGAACAACTACTATCAGACTTTCAGAAGACATCTGAAGGCAGCCCTGTTTAGGGAAGCTTTTAATGTTTGATGTATTACAGTATTTTAATATTTTTTTGGAAGCTGCCTAGAGTGGCTGGGGAAGCCCAGTCAGATGGGCAGGGTATAAATAACAAATTTATTATTATTGGATCTAACTTGATTTTTGTTAGAATGCCGAGGTCTACTAACAAGAGCCAAATACAAAATTGGCAAATATTGCATTATGGGAGTTGGAAAATAAGACACCGTTATTTGTGCAAATCTGCAGGTCATTTCTGGAGTTCTTTAAAAGCAGTCAAACAAATCTTCAGTGCTGGCAAATTGTATGGGGTTTGTTTTGTGTAATGGACTTCTGAGCTTCTATGGAATATGCTGAAGACAAAAGCGTGCTGAAATTGGCTTGGGACATGCATCTGAATTGCAACCGATGCCCTATTGGCTCCAGCCAAATAGCTCTGGTAGGAATTAAGCATTACGTCAACAGGAATCCCATGGGACAATCTGAATCGAACTGCCCGTCAGCAAACATCTAGTTTCATTAGCGAAATGTTTTGAATGAAGTTGCTGTTGCTTCGCTCTCAGAGGCTGTGGGGATTGCATCTTTAATGGATTATGTCTACTGTACAAATGTATGATTTAAATATGTGAATGCCATTTGGTTGGAGCACACAATGAAGAACTTGAGATAGAAAAGCAAGCTATAAATAAAACATTTTTAACATATATAAATAGAAAGCACTGGGTAGATCAGCGGTAATGCGCCCAAATACTTCCATTAAATAAAAGCAGCATACCAGATTAGGCTTTTGTGTATGTGTGTACGTTGGAGTGGATAATGTTAGCAGTCCTTGATTCACTATGTTTTTGTGCTGAAGTAAGATAATTGTGGCAAGTAATCATTTCCAGTGGCCATGCAGGCAGCTTTTGTAAGCCGTATCCTGATCATTTTTTGCTTTTCAGCCTATCTATGCATAACTTAATGTAGGTCAGTGGGCAAGTAAATTTTGTAGGCTGACTTGCGATGTTGCATTTCTTTTTGTATTGTCTGCACTGGTTCTATGTTTTTCTGCTGCACTACTTTTCTGTCTAGTATGCTGTCGCTGCTGCTAATTTTATTTACTGTTTCGTTTTATATGTTGGCTACTCTTTAGGGTTGTTTTGGGTGCGGAAGTTGATGGGTACAAAAGATTGTATAAATAAAACCCATGAGGTACACAGCAGCTGCATTATCAAAAAAATGTGCTAGTGTGAATAGCTTGCAAATTGCACCGGGGCGGGGGTGGGGGGTGGGTGGGAAAGAAAAATTTAAAAGTAGAATGATGTGGGTAAAAAAAAGAGTCCAGACCAGGACAGAAGCAGCTGGTGGCAGACTACTGTGAGCCTAATGGTGACCTTCTCACCTGTAACCTCATTAAAGTCAGCCAGGAAAACACAGCTGGAAACCTTTTGGCCTTTGGGTCACAAGGCCCCGAAATTCTCACTGGGAGGCATTCCCTCTTTCACAGAAAATGTGGCAAACTCCTCATGGTGCTCCACTGAAGTAGTTGTAGAGGACTCAGAAATACTGGATAACTTGGTGTCATCAGCACCATGCTAAATCTCTTCTTCCTTCTGGCCGTAATTATCAGGAAGCTGCCTCAAATGTAATCTTGTTTTAGTTGACTGTATCCTTCAGCGTTTTGTTGCCCTGTTCCATATAAAGGTAAAGGGACTCCTGATCAGTAGGTCCAGTCGTGACCGACTCTGGGGTTGCGGCGCTCATCTCGCTTTATTGGCCGAGGGAGCCGGTGTACAGCTTCCGGGTCATGTGGCCAGCATGACTAAGCTGCTTCTGGTGAACCAGAGCAGCGCACGGAAACGCCGTTTACCTTCCCGCCGGAGCAGTACCTATTTATCTGCTTGCACTTTGACGTGCAACTGGAGCTCTCCCTGTCGCGGGGATTCGAACAGCGGACCTTCTGATCAGCAAGTCCTAGGCTCTGTGGTTTAACCCACAGCACCACCAGCGTCCCACACTTTCAACAACACCGGACCATGCCTGTTCCCTGCCCCCACCCCTATTCTCCCCCACCCCCAATGTCTGCTCCTTAATCTGTAGCCAAGGTTTATTCTGTGGTTGCAGGCTGTGGATAAGGAGAGACCATAGGTATGATCCTGAGTTCTTGCAACAGACTAAGCCAATCCTATGTTGTACAGACGTAAAAAACAACAACTAGGCACAGCAATGTGGTTGTGATCACTGGGAGCCAGGGTATTCATGCTAAGCTGTGGTTTGGCCATTGAGTGCTTTTTTCTCAAGCGGGAAGTAGCTAACAACTACTCAAAATATATGTAGCCTGTCTGGCAATTGGCCTTCAAGGTGGCTTTGATAGTAAGAGGGGAAGATGAGGCCAGGTTCACTTATGACTGTTGGAAGTCATTCTTGGATCCATAGGTTCATAATCCACTGTGGTTTTTTTTACAGAAGTAAGAATTAAGAGAGCATTATTTACTTATTAGGCTGACAGAAGAGCAGTTGAGGAAACTCTGCAAGCCTTTCCTTTGTTTGCTGAGTCTTAGTAGTAGTAGTAGTAGTAGTAGTAGTAATAATAATAATAATAATAATAATAATAATAATAATAATAATTTGTTATTTATACCCCGCCCATCTGGCTGGGTTTCCCCAGCCACTCTGGGCGGCTTCCAACTGAATATTAAAAACAGTACAGCATCAAACATTAAAAACTTCCCTAAAGAGGGCTGCCTTCAGATGACTTTTAAAAGTAAAATAGTTGTTTATTGCTTTGACATCTGCTGGGAGGGCGTTCCACAGGGCAGGCGCCACTACCGAGAAGGCCCTCTGCCTGGTTCCCTGTAACCTTGCTTTTTGCAATGAGGGAACCGCCAGAAGGCCCTCAGCGCTGGATCTGTGTCCGGGCTGAACTATGGGGGTGGAGACGCTCCTTCAGGTATACTGGACCGAGGCCGTTTAGGGCTTTAAAGGTCAGCACCAACACTTTGAACTGTGCTCGGAAACGTACTGGGAGCCAATGCAGATCTCTCAGAACCGGTGTTGCCCTCATTTAACAGGGTGGGACAGAAAGTTTGTAAGTTCTTTCTGTAGTGTAAGAAACACAGGAAAATTACCAACGTTTGCATGGAATGTTAAAGTTCTATTAGACCTATTGGTCCCACAGAGCAAGTGGTATATATCTGTCCCACCCTGTTAAATGAGGTTTAATTTAGTGGAAGCAAAATGAACAAATGGCCCCTTCTTCTTCTGTAAAGTGGACTGAATGTGTTTGGTCTTCCCTCAAGGGTCTTCCAGGCCCTGTTCTATGCCTATGTCTAATGCTTTTGCCTGGATAGAATGCATGATTGAATTGTGATACTGTCTCTTGCTTGCCTGAGTGGAAGATGAGGGGAGGGATGACCACCTGACTTTTCCGTGGCTGGAACGGAGCCTATTGTACAAAGGCAAGGGCCTCACCTGTTGCTCTGCCCACTTCCTTGCCACTGGTTCCACCCACTTCCTGCCTCTCATCCTCCTTACCTTCTCACCATTCAGGCAACAGAAGGGCATGTGATCTTCAAATGAAAAGTGGTATATAAATTTAATAAATAATATATCAACAGCAGCAGCAATAAGATTGTGCACATGGTAATATGTATCTTGGAATGGAGGAGTATCCCCACCTCTGCTCTGCAGGCTAAGTAAGCTCTTATTCCATCTCTTGCACATACAATATGAAGCAGCAATGAGAGGGGGAGAGAGGGGGGGGGGGAGAAAAAGAGGGAAATAAGTACCGTAAATGAAAGTCAGCCATGAAGTGTTGGAATAGTCTGAAAGGATGTGGCTGGGTTGGCAGAGAAAGGCCAAAGGGAAAGTTTGTAAGTTCTTTCTGCATTGGAAGAAACACAGGGAAATCACCAATGTTTGTGTGGAATATTAAAGTTCTATTAGACCTATTGGTCCCACAGAGCAAGTGGTACATATCAATTACTTGCTTTGTAAGTTATAGAAACCTGTCAGGGTGTTTCAAATGACACAGTATATATATTTTTCTTAGTTGGGGAGCATTCTAGTATTATGGTGTACTTCCTAAATTTGCAGTACAGTACTTGAATTGGGTATGGTTTAGCTTTCGTTTAATTCATTAAATTACACCTTGAATGCAAAAGTGACTGTGTGTTGTGTCTTTCACCATATATTTATAATCTAAACTCATACTTACCTTCCTCTTCTGAAATGACTCTCATTAAAATATCTGTATCTAAAAGCAAATGGAACCCTAACTTGTCACTTGTGTGGTTGCATCCTTTGTTTTTTTGGAGTGGTGTTTACTGTGCTATATTTGGTACAACATAAATAGTTGTACATACAATAGTATATAGTGTTATACCTAGGTATTTTTTTTAAAGATCAAACTGGACCAAATTTACTTATCAGCAGTATGTAAGGGGTTTTTCCCCAAGTTTAAATAGATCCATTTTTCAACTAGATATGCTGGTAGGAAGAATACATGCTGGTTTGAGCAACTAATAAGCATTACCTAAATTAAAGTTGATCATTCAGTTTTTACCACTTTACCCAAGGTGGTGGTTGATGCAATTGTTGACGTGGGTACACACACACACACACACACACACACACACACACACGGTGTGGGTGAGGGAGCAGGGATAAGAAGTATTGCCTACACATAATATGTAAAGAACAAACCTTAACTGTGTGGATAAATGGCTGGAGCAGTAATCCCTTGTGCTTTTGGGGAAAATTTTCCACAGTCTGCTTTAGTAAGCCAGGGACCTTGCTGTTATCTTCATACTGCTTTTCCAGGCAATCATTTATTTGGCTGGTAGTGGGAGGTAGGCAAAACTGCTTTTACTTATCTTGTGATTTTGAGAAAACAATTCTTGCTTATGCATATGTAACGTAAAGCTTAGCAATGCTTTTCCTTTTCATGTTGTCGTCGGCATCCGTCTTGTCTCAAGATACAATGGAGTACGCCTGTGAGGGTGAAGTCAAGCCACTGCGTTAGAGACCTCCCGGGGCGCAAGCGTGGGCAGTGTGTATAAAGGCCCTGGGCTGCCTAGATGACATAGTATCTAGTGTTCAGTGTGTATTTGTGTGTCTTTGGGTATGAGAGAGAGAAGGAAGAGTGTCATATTACCATCTCTAAAACAGGTAAATGTTCCCTAGGAAATCATCTGCGTGTACAGGTCTTTGACATGCAGAGCAATCACTGTTGATTTGAGGCACCTTCTCTACCTTTAGGGTTTATTCCTGCTTTCTCACTGTGGCACAATTCAATTTGTAGCCTGAATTGTTAGGTCGATAAAAGGTGGTTTCGGTACCATGTGTGATGGTAATTGCTTTATGACAGGGGTCTTATGAGCGGATGCAAAAGCTGTATACCTTGTCCCGCAGTCTAAGTGCTTTCTGTAGTCCTCATCTCCTGTTCTGCCAGGAGTGGCTTGGCAGGATGCATGGACTTGTAGCTCCTCAACCTTTCGGAGGCTCAGCTTCCAGTACGGTCGCCACTCACATGTGTTGGGTTCCTGACTCTTCTCTTCAAAGCATAATAAATTGTGTCTTCTTTTGCAAGGGAGTACATTACCCGTGCAGGACGCGGGTGGCGCTGTGGGTTAAACCACAGAGCCTAGGACTTACAGATCAGAAGGTCTGTGGTTCGAATCCCCGCGACGGAGTGAGCTCCCGTTGCTCGGTCCCTGCTCCTGCCAACCTAGCAGTTCGAAAGCACGTCAGTGCAAGTAGATAAATAGGTACCGCTCCAGCGGGAAGGTAAACGGTGTTTCCGTGCGCTGCTCTGATTCACCAGAAGCGGCTTAGTCATGCTGGACATGACCCGGAAGCTGTACGCCGGCTCCCTCAGCCAATAAAGCGAGATGAGTGCCTCAACCCCAGAGTCGGCCACGACTAGACCTAATGGTCAGGGGTTCCTTTACCTTTACATTACCCGTAACCATTTCCCTGTATGCACACTGAATAGCAAAGCATCATATGCAAAGTGTGTACACATATTTACAAGTGTGCCATTTATTAGCTTGACTGACGTGCATTTCCTGTGCTCTGCTAGGTTTTTTTTAATGCACCTTCTGATTTTTGTCCTTTTAAGAGATTTGCATGCCCTTGTGCAATGTTTCATACTGAGAGCTTGCATTGCCTGCCTTTGGTAGGAAATGAGTGGGTGTGTAAAGCTGGAGGAAGTGGAAGGCAGCCATATGACTGTAGCGTACTGGTTTTTACTCTCTGGTTAACCAGGTGAAAGAAAGTTAGTCATCTGCTCAAAAGTTTCTTCACTCGCTTTAGGATATGATTCAGTCAGGAACACATGCCTAGTTTGAAACTGCAGAGTGGAACGGAAAGAAGAATGAATGATCTCACGTGGGGATTCATAACTAAATCTTACATGAAATTGTGATCTTGTCATTTTTGCCAAGCATGGAGACTGTCAATAACCTTGTTGGTGTCTCTGAATGGCATTGAACGAAACCCAGTTAGCTGAACTGGAGTCTTCAGGAGTAGATTTTCATTATTTTGTGTCTGCTTTTATTTTTAAAACCCCTGTCCTTGGGAGGTGACAGTTGTTTAAGGATTGAAAAACTGCTTGCTAAGCATGTGTATATATGTGTGTATTTTGAGGTATTAGGAGGTACTTAAAGGAGTTTTTGTAAGGCACCATCTGGTCACTGATTAATTTTGTTAATATTGGAGGCTGCAAGTCTGAACAGCTTGTGTGTACGTATGTGTGTGTGTGTGTTGTTCTGAGCTTTGTTTTGTATGTTGATATTGGTTCCTAGATGTCCCAAAATTCCCTATCTGTGAAAGTCAAGTAAAATAAGTCACTTTGCTTTCCCCCCCTCCCAAACTTTGGGGTGATCTTCTGATGTATAGAGAATGGGTGTTACAAGAGAAACAAAATTTATGAATGTGGAATCTCTTGCTCTCCTTGCCTATCAAACTACTGCCCTGCTTTAAGCTGCTGTCGTATTGTAACCAGGACTGTTCTAGCATTTTGATGGTGGTGCTCAGGGAGGTAACTACCCAAGTATTTACACACGGGGTCTGTGAGTTTTGGGGAGAATTCTTTCAATTACAAAACACATTTTGAGTGCTTTCACTGAAAGGGCAAGTTGAAAAGTTGGTTATTCCTTGCTGAAATTAACAGCTCACTTCTGAGATTGCTTCGGAAGTCATGGGGATAATTGAAGATTTACTCGCACTGGCAATATGTTTTGTTGTAGCAGTGCTGTGCCAAAACCTGTCCTCCAAATTTCTTAGTTTTTCTGCCTCATTTTAAGTAATCTCTGACGGCAGACAGTACCTAAAGGTATTTAAAAAATAAAATAAAATATTAAAGTATTTGACAAATCTACAGACGGCTTGAATGGCTTAACTAGTCAGTTTTTTTAAGCCTGAAGGAATCTTATGTATTTGCTCTCTCTCTGGTATTGAAACTTAATCCATCTTTTTGTAAGGGTGCTTATTGCGCCTTCCAGAAACATTATACTTGAATCACATGTGGCTAAAAATAATGAACTTCAAAGTAATATGAAAAGCGACAATTTCAGGTGCAACCAGGCACTACTAGCCTTAAATACAGAAGTGCCCAGAGATAGCCTTGCAGAATTAAGAAAAGGGAGTTCATTCATATTGCTAGGCTTAGGGGTGTGTGTGTGTCTTGTTTTCGAACAGCTTTGCATGTGTACTAGAAGTATAGATAATAAGCATTTTTGGCTATTCTCATTTCATGACCTACCTTTTTGGAGTGGGTAATTTTTTAATTTTTTAGCAGAAATGTAATGTGTGTGAACATTTGGGATTATGCTGGGCCTCCTCTGATGTTGTTCTCCTGGAAACTGTTTTCATGTTCCTGATGACTTTAGAATGGTTGGGTTTCCCTCTGTCTTGTTTGTGTTTCTTAGGCAAGCACCTGTGAGAAGTGACATAGTGGTGGGAGTTTATAGATAATTGCTGCTGAGCTGTGGCTTAAAAAGACTTTCTGCCTCCCAGGCATTGTTTATATGAGCTTGTATTTTGGGGGAGTCCTCTGCTGTTGAACAGATGCCTGTTTTTTTTGCTTTTTTTGCCTCTCTCACTGTTGTCCTCTCCACTGGGCAGAATTCTGTTGTTATCAAAACATTGACAGTCAAGGTCATGGGGAAAATATAAGCAATGCCTGGTTATAGCTTCTCACAGGCAGTACTGATATCAGTGGAATTATTCCCTCCCCACAAATATTCACAATACTCTTTTCTGGTTGTTTTCTTTTGGTGGTGGTGGTGGTGGGAATTAAACTTTCTACAATTGTTTACTGTTCCTTTTAGTTATTCAGTGAACATTTCTTTTTTGGTTATGTTGATAATGAGAGTTAACTCCTCAGTAGAGAGGGGAAATGTTCAGAAATTTTGAAAACAATTTGGCTAGGGAAGTGGGGTTATTTTTAAAAGCTGCTCTTTTTTTGAAGAAAACGAAAAGGAAAATATGTGGAATATTTGGATTTCTAGGGACACCTAAACTTTTTATACTTTGTTGAGAATGTGAAATGCAATGTGAGATTGTACTTTTTGATAAATTTACAAAATGTAAGCATACAACATTTGAATAAATATTAACAGTTGAAAATAAACCAGCTATTAAGAGATGGAGGTAGGTGGTAGATGGGGACAATAAGTTTCCATTTTGCAAATTTAATTACAGTTCTTATCAACAGAGTTGTAAAGAAAAGGGAGGTTTTGTTATTTGGGCAGTGGCTCAGTTCAGACATATCATGCTCTTAATCACCAGCTCTATGCTTTTGTGGTTGCTAAAAAAAGATAATAGAGATGGCACCTGTCTGATATGAAATATGAGGGAGTTCCAAATGGTAAATATTCACGAATAGCATAGCGTCTTAAAGTGAGATTGGTTAAAAATCGTACAGTCACTGCATTCTCACTGGCAACATTGAACCTTAGCGTGGCTCTTATCTGCTAATATACCCATCCAAGCCTGTGTATAAGAACATTGTAATTCATAAACCATCCATTCTCACTAAGTGTTCAGAGCCAGTGCTCTCCTGGAGGACCAGGTGTCAGGAGAGGGAGCAATAGGGGGGTGGCTTTCCCCAGAGCCTTGCTTGTGAGTTCCCAGAGGAATCTGTCTGAATCTTGTTGGAAGTAGAGTCCTGGGCAAGAAGGGTCTTAGTCTTATCCAGCAAGGCAACTCTTGGCATTATTTTTAACCCGGGGAAGAGATTAGAACATTTCTGCCAACTGTTGCAAGTTCTAGATATTGGCGTTGGCAGCGACTGCAGCATTGCTTCAGCTAGCTGGCTGTGTCTGGGAAATACACATTTTCCACATCCCTTATCAAGAGTGTTATGTGTAGTCATTTGGTCTGTGTGAAATGCATAACTGGTTTTGATTACCTCTTGGAATGTATGGGAATGGAGCTTGTATGCCGTTCCACCTCCTGCTTGTAGCACTTCTCCAGTGGTTACAAATAAATGGGATTGTTTTTTGTACAACGGGGGCCCAGAGGTTGGGAAGTGAGTGTGACTCCCACGTTTATCTCTGCTCCTCTTTCCCCATAATCCGGTTACGATCCTTTTACTTAACAGTGATGCCTTCCATTGCTTTGGTTGTCTTGATAACAACTGTGATTAATTAGGGAGTTGCCTTGGAAAAGCCGCCTGGGTAAGTCAGGGGTGTGCCATGATCCATGTGGGAATGATGATGAATGGGTCTTTGTTTCACCTTTCTCCTGGGACATGCAACAATAGCTTCAAGGAAGGGAAGACTCTCTCATGTCATGCTATGTGTTGCGTTTTGCTATCCTGCATTTTTGTCCCAGGAGTTCCTCTAGCTGAGTGTAAATTTATTCACATATAGGCTGTAGTGGGAGCTACAACTGCTGTCCAATACATTTTGCCGCCTAAGGCACAGCAGCCAACACCACCCCCTACTCTCAAGTCAAAGTGCATAGTGTCTAAGGCTGGTCCAATTACTTTGGCACCTGAATCAAGCGTGTTCCCCCTCTCCCTGGCAATGTAAAATGCAACAGCAATAATTAAACCACAGCTTGCTGGGAAAAAAGAAAAGAAAAAACCCACTCTGCCCGATTAGTGTGGTAGGCCCTGGAAGTTCCCAGTGTTGTTTTGCGATGTGTTATCCAAGCCACTGTGAATGTCTGTCAACCTGGGTAATTTCAGTTCATGGCAAGGGCCACAAATGGCACACTTCCACAAAGCATCTTCACCGAGTGCATAGCCACAGGTAAGCAGTTTCAGGAGTGAGGAGTTCTATCAGAAGTGTGAAATGCTTGCTTGGAATTGACTCAGAATAGTCAATGTTCCTGAGATTTAGTTCTGCACTTCAGTGAATGCTTATCTCTTTGCAAATAAAACTTGCAGATGTAACTGTGAGGGTTTCCATGTTCAGTAGCAAAAATGCACTGACTTGTTTTGAATTGGGTTTTTTGTTTGTTTGTTCAAAAGCAACTGTTAATCTTAACAGATCCAATAACCACTCATGTCAGTTTTTTGTTTTGGCAAGCAGATTGTAAAGGAACTTGATTGTTACAATTTGGAGTATATATTATTGTGCTTTACTTTTTGTGTCTGAGACAGTTGGCAATCTTCTCTTCAATCACAGAGGTGAAAGTAACCGAGAAGCCATAAGGAAGGTATTGTAGTGCAGTCGCATCCCTTTCCTCTCCAGTAGAAAAAAAATCAGGGAGTAGGGTGACCAGGAAGACCCTTTGCTAGGCAGAATAAATAATATTCTGGGATTGACTGGCAAATTGGCATAAGTAAAATGTTAATTTTTAAAGAATCCTCTCCAAACTTTGTACAGTACATTAATCTGATATAGAAATATTTGTTAAATTGGGGGTGGAGGCAATTAGCACCAGTAAGATTGAAAAAAGTTTTTCCCATTTTACTTATACAAAATTTGGTTTGTATGCTGCTTTTACACACACACACACACACACACACACACACTGAAGCAGCTTGCAAAAAAAAAGAAAACAAAAATGCATTAAAAAATCAAACAGTGAAAAAAATAATATAATAAAACAGCAACACAATAGCAAGCATAAAAACATACAAAAAAGAGAAGCATTTCAGTACAGTGGTACCTCGGGTTACAGACTCTGCTAACCCAGAAATAGTACCTCGGGTTAAGAACTTTGCTTCAGGATAAGAACAGAAATCGTGCGGCGGCAGCGGGAGGCCCCATTAGCTAAAGTGGTGCTTCAAGTTAAGAACAATTTCAGGTTAAGAACGGACCTCCAGAACGAATTAAGTTCTTAACACGAGGTACCACTGTACTGTAAATGTAACAAGATTACTGTACAATATCCCAACAGCAAAAATAACAAGGGAGCTTGACAGTTTCACCTCTGTCCTAGGAACACCTCTCCCATGATGTTGCTTGCTCACGGTCCCTCTCTCTCGCAGCTTCCCAGGAGGCTTCCAAAAAGCAGGGGTGGCTGGGAATACCCCTCCCAAAATGTAATAGGCCTATTTTCGTTGTGCCTGCAGTATCTCTAGTGGAAAGATTTGGGTAATGTCAAAAGATATGCAGTGCTTAGAAGCTGGGCAGTTTTCCAGACCATTTGCCAAAGTGCTTATAGTCAGCATTTTAACAAAGGTGAAACAATAAGAAACATTAAACTTCAGCATCACTCAGGACATTTTAATACTTTTCAAAAAATGAAAGATGCTTATTGTGCTGTTTCATATCACTCACTTACACTTTTTTATATCTTCAGTGAAGGTAATTGTGTAGAGGAAGATAGCGGTGGGGAGGGAAACCTAGAGGTAATTGTTGATTAGGTGAATAATTATTTGGACAATTTGGATTTCAAAAGATGCTGTTTTAAGCTAGTTAAGAAGTGTGTGTATTCAGTTCAGTGCTCGTTCATGAATAATCATCTCTTATGCATGTTTTGGCTAGAAGGGATTGGCATCTTATCGCACATTGATTAGCTGTTGTTGTTGTTGTTTTATTAAAACAAATGGCTTTTCATTATTAAAAATGCCCAAGGTGGTGAAAACGTATCAGAGAAAGTGTGTGAAGGAAAATAGGATTGGTCATAGCAGTTAGCCATGTCTTTACCTGACACCACAAACCAACCCAGTATATAGCCCAAAATATTTGGAGGGCAAATCCTGTTCACATTGACCATCAGCCATGCTGGACTGTTGGGAATCGCAATCAAAAACACCGTCAGGTCACTGTGCTGGGAAAGGCTTCTGTAAAGGGATGCTTGGCATAGCCAGAAGATTTCTAACCACAAATCAAGTCTAGTAGGTGTGACTAGAGCAGGGCACCTTCAGTTTGATTTCCTGGAGCAGGAAGGAAATTGAGAGAAGATTCTTAAGTTTAGTTGGGCCCAAGTTGTTTAGAGCAGGAGGTTGAAAGTGGAACCGGCCCAGTGGACCAGATCATTGGCTTCCCCACCTTCAATGGGCCACATTTGACAGGTGGTCTGGACTGCCCGTCCGTCGTGTCAACCATTTGATATTACAGTGACTCTTTCCTGCCTGAACAGTTTAAAATCAAGCCATATGGGCAAATGAACAGCCCAACTGCCAGCTGATGGGGCTTTTGGTAGCATTTTTTCTCAGGGTTTTGTTTTGCAGCTTGCAAACCCCCTTTTGGTTTTAGTCAGGTCTTTGCCTGCGCCACAGGCTGGTGTCATGCTGGAAGTTTGAGTGCAACTCAGCTTGCAGAAGAGGGGTCTTGCATGGGTTCAGACCGATAAGAGTTTGGGACAACCAGATTCCCAGACTGTCCCTGTATCGTTAACCTCTTGAGCTGACCTCTCTAGCTCTTTGCTACTCTCTAGTTGCAACCTGCTTACAACTTCTTCCTCCTCTTCCCACTTCTCTCTCAGACCTCAAGATGAGAGTTCACACGGGAACTATCTGTGATGGTTCTAGGGGTTGCTTGTGTGTAAATCAATGCCACCCTTGGCTGGTTGCCTGAGTGAACCCTTTCTGTCTGGACAGCCACGCGCCCGTGACTGTCTCAATCGCTGGCAGAATCCGTTAGTGGGCGTTTCTTGAACTTCTTCCAGCAAAGAAGCTCTTTGACGCTTAGTCTCCGCCTAGCCTCCCTGCGCGGAAGCCTTCTGCGCAGGGAGGGTGTGGGCACCGGAGGACCCGAGCTCTCCCCACTGGTTCCCGGCGAAGAGTCTTGGAGCCACCTCGCCGATTCCCCCATCTGCCCCCCTTCTCCACTGGTGTTACGCTGATTTCCTTCCCCAGAAGATGTGCTGCTTCTCTCCCTCCTGAGACGCTCTCCGGAACCCCTCTGGAGCCCTCCCTCTCCCTCTGGCTCCGATGGCAGTTCCCTGACACTATCCTTTAAGAGGAGAAAGGGGCCAGTGTAGTTGCCTTGCTCTACTATAGACTAGTTAGACTGTAACTAGGATATTTTCTAACCCAGTATGTGTTTCCTACAATAAACTACTTCGTTACTTTTCTTACCTACAAGCATAGCTTCTATGTGTGTGATTGCAATAGAAGAAGTCTGTTTTCTAACCAAGATTCACTCCCTTAATGCTGCCTTACTCTGCATATCAAAAAAACTTTCAATAGGTAATTGGAACCAAATAATACATGATACCATATGGGGCATAAGGTGTGGTTTGCCTGAAATGGCTACATAGGTCAACTGGAGAGGCTTGGCTTGTGCCCTGGTTTAGGGTTTTTTGTGTCACAAAAAATCCTTGCACCAGAAATTAATGGGCGTGTTATACTCCTGGCCCCCTATTCCATTTTAGACAGACATCAGATTCCTTACTAGCAGTAGGGCAGCTCCATATAGAACAAATTGCAGTAGTCTCTACTGAAATTATTAGTTTTCTCTGTAGAAGTCATTCAGTGTCTAGGAATCAGCTGCCTCTGAATGATGACACATGCACATGTGAGACACATGGTGTGAAAATAATCATTACTGCATGTGTAGGGGACAGGAATAAAGAATTGTAGCAACTATTGATTATGTCATAGGAGGAAGCCCATGGGCAAGAATAATTGAACAAGCACCGAGGTGTGAGTTAGCTGTTGCAGCCAGCTAGTGCTGCTTCACAGTGGAGAGCAGCACAATGCATGCCATTGATAAAGCTCAGATGCAGATGTCATAGCTTTGCATATCATGCTAGATACTCCCTTGCAATACTAGAACAACATGAAAAATACTTTGGTGTTTAACTTTTTGCAGTCTAGAACCTGCTTCTCTGATGGAAAGCATGTAGAAGGTAATTGAAACACGTAATGAAAGTCAAAAAACCCCAATCCAATTCAGCAACATAACAAAGCAATCTCCAAATGCGTGATGAAAGAGAGGGAGAGGAAAAATGCTTTCACTCTGCGTATGCAGAGACAGATATGTCAAGGCTGGTTGAAGAAGCAGGATTCGAAGAACCTAATGGATTAATAAGGATCAGTGCAAGTACAAACAATGTTTAGACATATATTTTCTCCTAATGACACAAAATGGGGAAGAAAGTTTTCAGTTGCATTGTGAACCTTTACCGTGAATGCAGAGTCTGACATGAGTAGAGTTGACATGATGTATAAAGGATCTGGTTTTTGGTGTGGCTGATATGAAAAGGGTGTGTTGTATGTTTGTATGTGAGCAGTAAGAGGAAATTGGTGCTAGAAATGTTATGGGGGCAGGGAAATGTGATGTGCAGTAAACTACCACATATTGGTAGAGAGATCAACATAGGTAAACATCAAATCATAAATTGCACGAGAGATACTTTTTTCCACACACACATATTTGTATGACTCGCTCTTAGGCTGTTAATATATTGTAAAGCCTTTATTTATACATTTTTGAACAACGTGGCTTTTTCCATATGCCTCTTTTAATTTATTTGTACTTAAAATGCTCACGTTTATGTTCTGTCTTTCTCCTTTGATTAAATATCCATGGGTATGTAATTGAGAAGTGATTGTTTGCTTCAGGCTCTGGAAGGAATATGCAGAAAGAAATATTAGTATATTTAGGAGTGTATATCTTATTACTTGGGTGGTAGGACATTTAGGCTATATTAGAATAAGACGAATGGTCCATTTCTTTTTTCCTGGCTGCACTGACTTCATCTCCTGCTGCTTGCTGTATAACCTTGATTTGCAGCAGAAGTTTGTATTTAAAACTTCCAAATATTCCTACTACAGTGGCACCTTGGTTTAAGAACAGCCCTGTTTACAAACTATTCGGTATAAGAACTCTGCAAAACTGGAAGTAGTGTTCTGGTTAGCGAACTTTATCTCAGTCTACGAACAGAAACTGAGTGGTGGAAGGGCACAGGTGGCAGGAGGCCTCATTAGGGAAAGCGCACCTCAGTTTAAGAATGGCTTTGGTTTAAGAACGGACTTCAGGAATGGAATAAGTTCGTAAACCGAGGTACCACTGTAATCATCTACAGAAGAGTCCTTGTATATTTTTATTCTGTAATTTTATTATCTCATGCTTGTCTCTCAGAATATGAACATCTTGAACTTCACCTGAAAAGTGTATAGAGAGATTTAAAAACAAGTTCAGTATTAAACAGGAACTTGCTTTAAATTTTTACTTAAATCCCCATCTCTAAGAGTTACCCTGTTTCATAGCTGATCTTGTCTCCTAATTAAGTGTGGACCAAATTCGGTTTCCTGCATAAATTGATCAGAAGACACACACACCGCACCTAGGGTTGGCATGGCAACAGGGAACTTGTATGCTTCCTATCCATATGGTGCCTGCTGACGCTGCAATAGTTGCTATTCCTGATCTCTGCAGGCTAGTTCTGGAAAAACACTTTCTGTTTGTAAAGTGGTACTTTCAATAAATGCAGACTTTAGGTTGCCTGTGAAGACTCTAATGGTTGCTTTAAAAACAACAGCAACCTGAATTTTACCACGTTACACTAATTTTATATATTTGCTCTAAAATATTTATAGCCTTTTAAAACTTAACATTTCTGACTGATGCTGTTAAGCAGATTCAGAAATTATGAATGAACCCAGATCATTGCTTTTTAGAGAAGTCTGTGGGGAGAGTGTGTGTGTGTGTGTTCATGTTCAGATTAGTATGCACATCTGTTGAATTGGAACTGTTTAGGGTAGCAAGCCTTTGTCTATTTTAAGGCACAGGTCAGTTTACAGCTATTATAAAGAAATTGTCTGAGTAAGAAAATATACTGGCTGTATTTACCAAAATATTGTTGCATATTTCATATCCTTACCCTGTTTGAACTCACCCCCCTTTTCATTAGTATTAAAAGGTGAATTCCCACTACTAAATTGCTAACATTGCAACCCTAGACAGAGTGCCTAAATATTCCAGTACGCTAGAGTTTTATAATTTTGTTGAAAATGTAATGTTTTCAGTCACAACCCTAAGAGATAAGGAAAAGACACAGGGGAAAAAAACCAGGTGGCATTTGAGGCAGTGAGTTGAGAGGAAGCAAATGTATTACTTGCCCTGGCACAGTATTGATTTTATTGAGGTTTGTCTGGGTTAACAGACAAAACAATACTTTAGAGGTCTGCGGCTGATCTTTTCAGCTTAGCTACTTGTATGACCACAAGCAAAGGCGAACTTAAAGGCTGCTGAGTTTAAGTGTTTGCTAAGCTGCTTGTTTTGTGTTGCTGATGGGGTGACTAGTTAATCTATAAAGAAGACAAGGAGTTAGATGGAAAAAAACCAAGTCAGCCTGTTGGATGAGCACCCAGAAACAGTGTTGACTAGATACTCACTTGAATTGTACCTGGGCAGCAACACTATGATGAATATACAACGAGTTTGGGAACATATCCTGTAGAATTCTATGTGTTATATTTTACCTGCACAATCAGAATGAATTTGAGGAACCAATATGCTTTTTCTGTGCAGCCTGAGCAGGAGCAAGTAAACAATGTTATAATTGTTGTAGCTTGCCTTCACTTACACAACCCCAATGCCCTCCTCACAGTTGTGAAGAATATTCTTACGTTATGAATGGTCCATGTCACCATTCAGAAAAAGAGGTAGGGGGAAAAAGACTTTAGAGCCATCTTGCCGAAAAATAGCAACTAGGCATTCTGTTCTGGTGACCGAAACCTTGGTTTAAGGAGCTATTTGGTGCCAAGTTTCTAACACTGCTCCCAGTTCAAATATTGGCCTAATTCCGGGCTCCAGCTCTGGTTTAAATATATCCAGACCTGATCCAACCTGGATTCAGAAATGTGAATATTGTTCTCTCATTCACTTGCATTGGGAATCCAAAGAAACCATAGCTTCATTTGCTTTCCCCCCATATAGGTACATGAACTTCTGGGACATAATAGCCCCACAAGAGGGGAATTAACCTTGTCAGAGTACAGACAGGTAGCTCCAGGAGTGTTTGTACAGACAACATTTTAAAAATACCACACCGCCCCAATGTATGTAATAATATACTGAATGTGTACTGCTGATTTGCTAACTGTGATTTATCGCAACTTCTTTGTTTACTATGACTTGAGCCGCGAACTGATAAGCGCATGGAGAAATATACCACTTCTCTAATAAAGCTGGCGAGACAGAACTGACTCAAGGCACAAAGTTCTTTCCTATAGTGATTCATTATTAATAACTGGATGTTTTGCTCAGAGGTCAATTCCAGGACTTCAGACTTAGTAAGTAGTGGTTTGTGGGGAGTTTTTGAAATGATGTACAACTCATCAGCATCATAATCCTATAGCAATAGCAACCTTTCAAACCCTTTTTGGGTTTTTTTTGCAGCGGTCTTAATCTTGGAGAAGGTTGCTGATCCCGTGAATGCATAAGCAGCTGCCTGATATAAAGTCAGAGCATTGGTCCACTTAGCTCAATATTTTCTACCTTGGCTGGCACCAGCTTTCTAAGGCTTCCACACCAGAGTCTTTCCCACCCATACCTGGGAAATAGGGTATCTCTTCCTCTTCTTGGCAAAACACCTGCCAAGAGACTGCTGCATAAAGGAGGATAACTGATCTCCCTCACTCTTGACCCCTGATTCTGAAATGGAGAGTCCTAAAAGGGCTAAGCTCTTTGTGAAAATACTTCTCCTTTTTTGTGGGGGCTGCACTGGCTGCTAATATCATGCTGGACCATGTTTACGGTTTTGTTGCTGGCATATAAAACCCTAAACAACTTGGAATTAGCTTATTTTGAGGGATCATTTTGTCTCTTACAGATATAACTGTCTGGGCACTGTTTTTGTCTGTAGAGGCTCTTGCGTGGTGGTACCACATGCCCTGAGGCCTGAGGTTTGATCTGCAGCTGCTTGGAGAAGGGTCTTATAAACATAGCAATCACAGCAACAACAAGGAACTCCCTCCTTGTTGACATGTGACAACAACTCTAGGCTTTGGACTTGGGTTCTACTTTTTGTGCAAGACTTCCCAGAAGACTTAATTCTACCCGTGTATATTATCAGTCACCGTGAAATAACATATATGCATCATGCACAGCTTGCATTTATGTTGCATATTGCTATTTTTAAACTTCTGTGCAATGTTAAGCTGACTTATAAATATTTTGGGTCATCCCTAAGTAATAGGTTCCCATCGCATGTGTTTTCTTTACCTAACTATCTGAGGAAAAATGAAGTTGCCTCACGTTCTCAGGAGGTCTTAAGCTTACAGTTAATGAAACTTTTATTGTTTTGTCTGTGCCTGTGCTGTGGAGCTGTGTGTGGACAAAAGATACACACACATTTCTAGAGCATTTAGTATTTCCAGTACATACCGTATTTTTCGCCCTATAGGACGCACTTTTTCCCCTCCAAAAATGAAGGGGTAATGTGTGTGCGTCGTATGGGACGAATGCAGGCTTTCGCTGAAGCCTGGAGAGCGAGAGGCGTCGGTGCGCACCGACCCCTTTCGCTCTCCAGGCTTCAGGAAGCTATCCGCAAGCCTTGCGCGCCCGGCGGGAGTTGCCGCCGGGCATGCAAGGCTTGAGGATAGCAGCCTGTTCTGGGGGCTGGGGTCGGGGGAAGCTTGGGCTTTCGCCACCCCAGCCCCGCGACTGGGGGGGGGGAAGATTTTTTTTAAATTCATTCCCCCCCCCCCAAAAAAACCGAGGTGCGTCCTATGGGCTGGTGCACCCTATAGGGCGAAAAATATGGTATACACAAAGCCGATAATTGGTTCTCCCACCCATCCATAATGGATTAGCAGGTGCCATTATTTGTCAACAGTGTTAAAGCTGGAATACAGGAAGCTGTGTTTGGCTTGTTTGGACAACTAGTAACTTTATATAATCTGACGGCTGAGGTTTACTTGATAGAATGACACTCATGTATACTGTGGTACCTCTAGTTATGAACTTAATTCGTTCCGGAGGTCTGTTCTTAACCTGAAACTGTTACTAACTAGAGGTGTGCTTTCACTACTGAGGCCTCCTGCTGCTGCCGTTGCGCCGCTGGCGCATGATTTCCGTTCTCATCTTGGGGCAAAGTTCTCAACTCGAGGTAACTCTTCCAGGTTAGCGGAGTTTGTTACCTGAAGCGTTTGTAACCTGAGGCGTTTGTAACTCGAGGTACCACTGTACTTGCATGTTGTTCTCCTTTAAACTCTCTCTTGGGTCCTTTTTTAAATTCGTCACAGTATCAGTACTAAGATTCGGGAGATTCATGCTGCTCTTTGTAGCTTGTCTTCAAAAGAATATAATAATTACAGCAATGACTGGATCAAATTTTGGTGATGTCCTCTTTTTATGATGTGGTAAGAACATAATTTTGGGTTCTAGTGTTTCGAAAGCCTAATTCAGCTCTTGTGTAGACAACCCTGTAGAATAAACACAGACCTAACTTCCAGTAACTGATATTTTTGCATAAACATACTGTTGTTTTTACTTCATGACAAGTGATAGGGAAGAAAGGAAACCGTAGAATGCAATTGTGGGGAATACATATTCTGTTTGCTTGATGGTGACATGTGCTACGTTTTTGTTTTGGTTGCATATTTATGGGGATAATTGTGGTGGGTGAGGAAAAGTGTACTTGAAGTGTTTTCCATCTTCATTTCCCGCCAGCTTGGATACATAGAAACCATACTTTTAAATGCATTTGTCATCCAAGATGGGAGTCAATTAGTTTTTATACTTCTTTCTCTCCATTGTGCTCCAAAGCATGTTTGTAAAGAATAAGCAGGCCACACACAATGCTATCCCTAAACAGGTACTTAATACTATTTTGTGAGAAGAGCTGGGAGAATAGATGCTGAATAGTTGATAGGATGGGAACGTTAGGCAGAGATTGTAGCCAGGTGCACAAACTTCATATTTCCTAGGCTACTGGATTTATCCTTGTATTTTAAATTAAGCATTTCCCCCCTTTAGCTTCTAGAGTCATTTTAATAAAAGAGCAGTGCTTTAGCTTTCCTTCTAGGGTATTCACCCTCTCAAGTTGACTTACAAAGGCAGTCAGCAAACCAATATAAGAAGATTGCAAGCCAAAAATTATAAATGTCATTAAGTGTAAACATTGATTCTTTAAATAATGGTTTTACAAATGATTTAAACCTTGATTCTATGTACAAGTTGTTTTAACTATTGCGCTGATGTGCACCGTCCCCTACTCTAGGAT
Organism: Podarcis liolepis; assembly: GCF_965112155.1. Classification (NCBI taxonomy): domain Eukaryota; kingdom Metazoa; phylum Chordata; class Lepidosauria; order Squamata; family Lacertidae; genus Podarcis; species Podarcis liolepis. The sequence goes on along the minus strand of NC_139558.1, from coordinate 32,066,356 downwards.
CATATAGTGAAAGTGGTTTATAAATGCCTATAATAAATTTTAAAAGTAAAATAAAATGAGGGCAGATGAAACCGCTGCTAAAACACAGTGCCATAAAATCACCCCAAAGCAAATTCCCAACCTGCTCCCTCAAATACTCCTATACTCAGCACTCAATAATCCTCTGCATGAATATGTTTTAAATGAATGGCACTGATAGGGAATGAATGGAATTGATAGGAAATGCTACAGCTACACCTTGCAATTGGCAGGAGGTGTATTTCCCCTCTTCTTCCTGCATGCTGGAATAGAGATCAGTGCTGTCCTCATGTGGGGTGTCCACCCAATGGGAAGGGAGGCAACCTGGAGCTTTGTTGTCTTTCCTACAGCTTTATCGGTTATGATGGAGTCCATTTGTCACATGTGGACTTTAATATGTCTTTATCAGATCTACAACAAGGCCTGATAGGCTTGATCAGCTCTACTGCTTTTTGTGAATAGCTTCCTGCTCCCCTCCCCATTTTATTTCCCTCTGGATCCACTGTTTACAGTTCTTCCAGAATCATCATCACCATCAACAAATGTATACAGTGGTACCTCTGGTTATGAATTTAATGTGTTCTGGAGGTCTGTTCTTAACCCAAAACCGTTCTTAATATGAGGCACGCTTTCGCTAAAGGGGCCTCCCGCCGCGCTGCTGGCATGCGACTTCCGCTCGCATCCCAGGACAAAGTTCGTTACCGGGAGCATCTACTTCTGGGTTAGCGGAGCTCGTTACCCAAAGCGTGTGTAAGGAGGACAGTTTGTTACCGGAGGTACCACTGTTTGTGCCTGTTCCTCATAATAACACTTCCTGCTTGTCAGATGGACTATATCCCACAGTAGTTTATGCCATAATAATTGCTTTAGTCTTTAAGGTGTTCTTTGTTTTTTGTTGCAAGAGATTAACCTGGCTACCTCTCCAGAAGTTGGTTCAAGGATGGGTTTTGCCTTTTGAGCAACTGAGCCTTGTATGTGACTCAGGCTTAGTATCTTTTTCAGATGAAGAGCTAGACATTGAGGAAGTTAGTTTTTGGAACATGCCCTTCCAGGAAAGCCTATGGAAAGGAATTTCCACCTGTCTAGACAGAAACATTCCGTAAGCACCAACTTATCAGGCAGGTAAGATGTGTACCGTGAGAAGGTGGCTGAGACAGTCCCCTGGGGCACATTGATTGTTTCCTTAAAGTTGTGATGACCCTACTGTGTTCACAACCTTGAGGCCAGTTTTGAATTCCTGACAGCATGTATCCAAAAAGGACTTTCCTATCCCCGAGTGTTGAAAAAAGGAAGGCTGCGCAGTTCAACAAGTTGCAGTGCTTGGTGTTTATCAGAGTTTTCAAAGGGGAGGGGAGGAGGTAACAGTTGCGTGTTAAGATCCCAAGACCTCTCCCAATAAATAAAGACACAATTGACACGGAGTTTAGTTTAAGGTTATTGGCATAATTTTGGCCACAACTTTGATTACAGATCATGAGTGGTTTGCTTAGGCATTTGTTCCTGACTAGCTGCACCTGACCTCAGCAGGGCAGCACTGACGCCTGGACTCCGGCAGACGTCAATAAGGGAAAACATCCTGGGGGATCATTGGACCAGGTTCAGACTCAAGCTCACCCCAAATGCTCCCAGGGGCTCTGGCATGGCCCTAACCCCTGGAAGGGGATTGGACAAAAGCAAAGCGAGCCCCTGGATTCCTTTAATGGAATACCCTGGCATTGGAGGGGCAGGCACAGCCTATCCACATCCCGTCCACCACCGTTGAACCAATGCCTAACTGCCAAACCTTACAAAGTTGTGATGATTTGCTACGCGGCAGGCAAAATCCAAGTGGCACCAGCCAATCAGCCAAATGGGAAAATTCCTACCGGGCCCCTGTCCCAAAAACAGACGACCCATGACTGCATAGCAAGCTCATAATGAACCCTAAATATAGGGAGGGTGGGCGGATGATCCGGTGCACGAGGCGAAAAAGAGGAAGCTCAACGCAACGTGCAGCGGTATATATGGGTCCCTCAGTTAATGCATGAAACGATCCCATTGGCCAGATTTACCCCAGCAACCAAGGGACCACCAATCGGGTTGTTGAGGCTACCCAATCGCTTCCACCCACAACAGCAGTAAGGTCAGTCTTGATCTCACCACAACGTGTGCTCTCTGGGAGGAGGACACGTTTTAGTTAAGAGCACAGATGATCCTGCCTGTAGAATTAACAAGAGAACTCTTATTGGGCTGTATTATGAATGATGACAGATTGAAACAAAATGTGTATGCAGTCATACCTTGGAAGCCAAATGGAATCCGTTCCGGAAGTCTGTTCGACTTCCAAAATATTCGGCTTCCAAGGCGTGGCTTCCGATTGGCTGCAGGAGCTTCCCACAGCCAATCGTAAGCCGTGGAAGCCCTGCCGGACGTTCAGCTTCCAAAAGAACACCCAAAAAGCGGAACACTCACTTCCAGTTTTCGATTGTTCAGGAGCCAAGGTACAGCTGTAGTATAGAATGGTCATTGGCCCATTTTATTTCATTGATTGTGGGTGACAGGTGGTCTCAATGCAGAGTTCTTCATGCATGTTTGAATTGATGGCGGTCTCTTTTTGAACTGTGTGTATTTTAGTATATTTTACTGTAGTGAGCGGCATGATGCCTAATTTTGGTGATACAACTCCTAGGGAGATTAGTGTTTGCAATTTGTAATGCGAACCAAAGGGACCCTACAAATTTTATTATTAATAAACTAGTTATTGAATTTTAAGTTTTATTTTAAGCACTTAAATGCTTTACCACCTGCATAACCAGTATTCTTTCCCTTATGACATTTTTAAAAATTACATTTTATACCCCACCTTTCTCCAAGGTGCTCAGACTGGTTTACATGATTCTCCCTCTCCCCTTTTAATATTCAAAACAACCCTGTGAAGTAGGGTAGATTGAGAGACAGTGAGTGGCTCAAGGTCACCCAGTCAGCTTTATGGTGGTTTGGAAATTTTAACTCTCATATCCTGGATCCCAGTCAGCTATATAGCCATTACAACACACTGCAAAACCTACTTTAAAAATATAGCCATTTTACTCAAAGTGTAGTGAATGATAGTGAAGAATTAAATGTTGTTGTGCCCCTAGTGTTAATTAAGCTTTTTATGTAGACCAGTTTAAAGTAGAGGGCACAGCAGGGGTGCAGAACAAAGTTGTTGCGTTAGATATGTCATGGTATTCTCTTAAGTTGGTCGATCCAAATAAATGACAGAATAATGTAAATTGTGTTACTTGCAACTTTGACATTCGTGTTGCATGAGCTATAATGGCTTTAAAAATACCTTGCAAATATAATAAAAGGAAGATAAATGTAAAGGGTAAAGGGACCCCTGACCGTTAGGTCCAGTCGTGACCGACTCTGGGGTTGCTTTATTGGCTGAGGGAGCCGGCGTACAGCATGGCCAGCATGACTAAGCCGCTTCTGGCGAAGCAGAGCAGCGCACGGAAATGCCGTTTATCTTCCCACCGGAGCGGTACCTATTTATCTACTTGCACTTTGCTTTCAAACTGCTAGGTTGGCAGGAGCAGGGACCGAGCAATGGGAGCTCACCCCGTCACGGGGATTCGAACTGCCGACCTTCTGATCGGCAAGTCCTAGGCTCTGTGGTTTAACCCAAGTGTCACCCGCATCCCTAAAAGGAAGATAAAAACATATTAAAACATGTGATGGCTTCTTAACAGAAACAGTTGCTCATGTGTAGTTGCTCATTATCAATCTAAAGGTTTTTGAGTAAACTCTGTTCTTGAAGAAAACAGTTAATAGCTCTTCCTTTTCCCATTTTTACCTTTCCAAATTGCTGTAGTAACTTTTCATAAACCTGTCTTTGTTTGTAGTTTGAGATTGTTATTTTTTTACATTGGTCAAATATTCCGTGAAATTGAGCACACACCCGTGTAGGTTTTGATCTACCTCTTTTAATAGCAGGATCCTGTAAGCAGAAGAGAAGGAAGAGGACTCCTTGCTCCCTACCCTGAATCAGGCTCTTTAGCTGATTCATCTCCATCACTCATCTCTTCCCCCCCCCCCAATCATTTTATTTGCACGCTGCCTTTCTATAGTTAAAACCACGCTCGCAGTGACTTGCAACATGAAACTATTTACATAATCACAAGTGTAAGAAAAGTAGTCATAAACACTAAATAAAACACATCACAAAGTATACAACCAAATTGTAAAAAACAACAACACCCCTACGTAAGTAATAATACCTAAAAGTAAAGATGCAAAAAATAATAATATAAATAATAGCAACAAAACCTCCTAAACAGTACCCCAGCCCAAGAGTCCGTTCAGGAGATTTGGAGATAGAAGCGAAAGTATTGTGTGGGTGGATGACTCTGTAACACACCTTTTGCAGGTATTCTTATGACGAGCTGGAAGGTGTTGCTCAATGGTTAAGAGTCATCCTGGATCAGTGGCTTATTTGATTTCAACATGGAACAAACATTCAGTGTAGAATTCCTCCTCTCTGCCCCCAAGCAGAGTTCTGGATTCAAGCCAAGTCTTTCAAATATTGCTGTCTGCTGATACTTAATGTTTTTATGTAGAATTCAGAGCGAGTTCACATTTTGGGTAGGGCATCGCCAGGGATAGGGAGTTGTCCTACAATTTACTTGAGTTTTGCTGTTTACAGATATAGACCATAGGCAGTTTTTCCCCTTCCCATACAGCTGTTTAAATAGATACTTAGATAGGCAGAACTTAATTTGATTAAATAGATGTACCTTTTTCTAAACAATTAATGCAAGCTTTTAAAAACTCCTGATTGCATGCATGGAAAGGTTTTGTGAAGAAGATGACCTTACTTGGATTATGATACCGAAGAGCTCATGACAGAGGAGAATAATAATACATGTTTTATGACCATGCTTGCTTGGTCTTTTGAGACTGGATGTACTCCTGATTTGAACCTGGCCAACGGCTAAATGTGAAACACTAAATTCAATCTGGTTTCACGTTAAACAATGCATCCAATCCGGCTTTGTTATCAATTTACCCCTTCTAATTGAAATATTTTTAATTGGCCGTGCTCTGGTGTACTTCAGAAACGGCTGTTTTATGAGGCATGTATGTGGTCTCGCCCTTAGTTGTGGGTCCCCCTCCAATAAATCTTGTCTCTTAGTTTACAGTTTTATAGTATGAATGCAGTTTGGCAATAATTTCTCATGTGAAGGTTTGGGTAATATGAGAGAGGGGGAAGGAGGTAGGGAGAGATGGGGGGTGGGGAGAATTAAACTGGGATGTTTCTTCCACTACATTTGGAGTGTTCTCTGTAGGGTGAGGATTGAAAATTTTGCTTAGTATAAAGCAACATTTTAAAGCCAGATGGCATGTAGATTCATCAATACTGGTCCAAGAGTCAAGAAGGCGGTTTCTGCATGTGCTGTAGAGGGATGCGAGGGGCAGATGGGGCTCATCAATCTGGGAGGGTAACTTATCTAGGAGAAGGAAAAATCTGACCCTAAACTGCTGCTGCCTAAACCCTAAATCCAGACTGGAGTCTCTTAAGATGGTTGGGTGGTGCCTTGTATGCCACCTTCTAGCAACCTCTGTAGCTCAGCTAGTGCCAAACATAGTGTTCTGTTTTCCTTTGGACCATATCAACAAGGCTGAGAAGGGGGTCTTGTTGTCTGGCACCCAGGACCTCCATACACACCTCCCAGGCTTGTACCCCGGGGAGGTCAGTTAGGTGCTGCTAACATAGCAGTCCAACCTCACTCCCTGGAGGCACATTCCGTTGTCTCTCGAGACAAATGGATGCCAACAAGGTTCGCAGCTCAGAAGACACTTGCCTCAAGCAAGGTGTCTTGTCTGTTTTTGAAACACTTTCTGCTTCCAGCTGGAAATTTATTTAGTAAGTAGGGACTGCATATGTGTCTCAGGCTGTATGTTATAATTCGGGGAGCACTGTCTAGCTGCAGTCTGTTTGAAATTAATAGCTTCAGTTACTTGTTGCTAGTAACTCTAGATAACTTTTAAATTATACTGTCTGATTAGTCACGGTACTATATCCGCTCTGTACTATATAGCAGCCTTGCAGATAAACCAAGATAACACTGCTGCCAGGATGTTAACTGGAGCTAAGCAAACAGAAGATATAATTGCTGTGCTGTTTTAATTGGGCTTCATTTATTGTACAAGCTTATTTTGATGTTTCAATGAAATTGTTCTGTTGCCTATTTTATATTCTTGTCAACTGCTTATAATCGATCCTGGCAATTAAGCAGTATATAAGTTAATAATAAGTAAATAATATATTTGGGGGTTGTTTCTTTGTATCTGTGATTTGAATTCTTGTTGTACAGTATATGAATTAGCCACTAGGAAGACCTTTTTAGAAGGAAGGAAGGAAGGAGGGAATTAAATCCTCTTACAAGGTCAGAAGAATATTATAGTTCTTTAAATTACATTCATACCTGCTTTCCCCATGTACAGTGGGACCTCAGGTTACAAACTTAATTCTTTCTGGAGGTCCGTTTTTAACCCAAAACCGTTCTTAACCTGAGGCGTGCTTTCGCTAATGGCTCCTCCCGCTGCTGCTGCGCCGCCGGCGCACGATTTGCGTTCTCATCCTGGGGCAAAGTTTGCAACCCAACGTACTACTTCCGGCTTAGCGGAGTTCGTAACCCGAAGCATTTGTAACCCGAGGTACCACTGTACCTTCAAGTTAATCACCTATGTATGTGAGAGAACACACAAACCAGCCTTGTATTTACAGAAAGGTGTTTTCCTTGGACAACCTAGAGACAGATCTTAATTCTCATTAGTCATGTTGTATAGGCAGGCTTGCAAACCGCCCTCCCCCCAGCAATAAAAAGTTGCAGCTTGCTTTAATGCAGCTCTACTTAACTGGCTTCCAGTTTAGGCGGGAAAGGTGTTTTCGGTTGTGTTTTGCTTATATATTGGTCACCTTAAGAATGACGCCTTTTCCGTCTTTCCAGATGAGCAACAAAAGTACAATTACTTGCCTGTTTTGACAAGTGTGTACATTTGATATAAAATTATCTGCCTCCTAATTTACATCATTTTGAAGTTATCTGGGGTTTTTTCCCCTATGAATGTGCCTTTCACCTGTAAAAGCCATTAAAAAAAATCAATTTGTTATGAACATGCTTGTGAGGAAGCAACTGGACTTAAACAGCCAACAATGTGCATGTAGCTCCACATGATCTTTTCTTAAATGGATCCCTACGTGTCTTTGGCAGCTTCAAGCACATGATTTCAAGTACCTGGATTAAGAGAGTATTGTGTGGCCAAAAACACTGTGGCCATGAAGTTGCTTCCAAGTAGTTTCTAGTGACAGAGTTCATATATGAATCTGATTTCTTGAACTTGATACACACACATACATACACACCCTTAACTTTATTTGTGACAAAATGGTACAATCTGCCATTTACCCAGAAATTAGGTATCCTTCCCCTGGAAATGACTGTGCTATTGAAAATATAATCTTGTGAATTTAATGAGCCATGGCACTTGCTGTGTAGAAAAAGAAGCACAAGGCTATTGTTTGAATATATTGCCTGCTTTGAGAGGGACTGACTGCAATCCAGAATATCATCTGTTGCTACAGAAGAGCTAAGCACATGGAGAATTGTGGAGCTAAGATCCGTGGCTTTCAGTGGTAGTTAAAAGTTTGCCTAAATTCTCTCAAGCACATTGTTCCTGGGGTGATATTTAGCACCATGCTTATATGTTGTGGAGAAGGTTGAGAGAGGAAGCATGAACGTAAGTGTGCCTTCGCTTTGCACACCCTGGAAAAAGAACTGTGGCTCCAGCATCCCTCACAACATCAGGAAAATGCACACACCCTCTCTTGGATGTGAGGAGAAGGTCAAGTCTTTTAGGCTTTCTCTTTTCACTTCCCTCTAACTTCTAAATCAGTTGGCACTATTATTTTGGAAAAAGTTTCAGGTCCCATTTTTATTTCTTAAAATGTTTTATTCCAAGTTCCAGGACTATCTTTCCAATGAATAGTTGTAAGCAACGTTAGAAACTCAGACACATAAAGTAGAAGCCAAAAGGCTCCTTAAATCAGGGTTGCAGCTGCCAAAACGGAATGCCTAGTTGCCCTTTTGGGGCCAGATGGCTCAAAATTCATATTTTTAAATATTTTTTTTGGTTCCTGAAATTCATTCTGGTGCAGATAAAAATATAACTAATTGGGGTGCCAACTTGAATAAAATATTGGGGGCGGGAGGAGGTAAGCCCTGCCCTACATAATCATATGACAAGATGCATACACACCATTTGAATGGCAATGCCCCTCAACGTGTGTGTGTGTGTGTGCGCGCGCGCTCAGGTATTATATTTTTTGGGGGGGGCGAAACCTCCATGGCCACTAGGAGTTGGCTCCTATGTAACTGATATAATTCTAAAGGATGTGTTGCTGGTGTGTGAAACAATCAAAATCCAAGGATTTGCAGGCATGCAACTCCAGATGGTGGAGATGTCAAGCTCCAGGCATCTTGACTTGGTTGCAAGTGGTCAATACCCGTGAATTTCAAATGCTGGTTGTAAGGGTTAGGATGATTTGAATTGGATTATATTGTGTATGTAAATTTTGCTGTGTACGGTCACATAACATAAGGGGTCCGCTGTCCCTCAGACCTTGTGGCAGGCCAGAAGAAGAAGAAGAGGCGAGGGGGGCAAGTAGTCCTCCTCCCCAGCCCCAGCCACTGCGCTTACCTTCCCTGGGTCTGCCACCACCACCAGCGCTGCTGCTGATTCTCGTGGGTAAGCAGAGCGAGCTCATCAGCTCCACTCTCTGGCCCACAAGAGCACCAGGGCGGCGGAGGGGAGATGAGTGGCACGAAAGGGCTGGCTCCGTAGAGGTGCCGCTTAAAATGGCGCTGTGCCAGCTCAGCCCAGCCCCCTTCCTTCTCTAGGCAGGGCAGGGAGAAGCCAGGAGGAGGGAGGAGTCGCCGCTGCTGCGGTGTGTGTGTGTGTGTGTGTGTGGAATGGAATGGAATGGCACGGGAAAAAAATGGCGCAGCCTGAACTAACAGAATCCCCATGTCGATCCACGGATAGTCCACGGGCCGGATCCTGAAGGCAATTTGGGACCTGCTCCGGCCCGCGGACCTTAGTTTGCCAACCCCTGCATAACATAATGGCATGATGCTCCCAACTTTTGAATTCAAGCAACATTTCATAAAAATTGTTTCTGTGACCCGAGAGGTATCAAGTAGGTACAGTATATTGGCAACATTACTGAGATTTCTGTATACAGACTTGAACTGGTACTGAACTTTCCCCCGAGGCACAATGGAACATTAGCTGATTCTGAGCTATATACAGAAAAAAATGAGTTAGTGTCGGAAAATGCGAACTTACATAGGTTTAGATCTAGGGTTGACGTTTTTACTCCCAACCAGGGTTACAGTGGTGCCTCGCAAGACGAAATTAATCCGCTCCGCGAGTCTCTTCGTCTAGCGGTTTTTTCGTCTTGCGAAGAAACCCTATTAGCGGTTTAGCGGATTAGCGGCTATTAAAGGCTTAGCGGCTTAGCGGCTAAAAGGCTATTAGCGGCTTAGCGGCTTAGAAAAAGGGGGGGGAAAGCGGAAAAAAATCGGAACACTCACAAGACGTTTTCGCCTTGCGAAGCAAGCCCATAGGGAAATTTGTCTTGCGAAGCAGCTCAAAAACGGAAAACCCTTTCGTCTAGCGGGTTTTCCGTCTTGTGAGGCATTCGTCTTGCGGGGCACCACTGTATTTGAGGCATAAAATGCTTTTTAAGTGGAAGTGGTAACTTTGTTGCATGACAGATCTCTCTTAAAATTTGATGCCACAGTTTCAAGACTAAATGGAGCGATGCTTTGTATGTTCTTAAATTCTTAAAGGCCTCTTTGTAGACTTCCTAGAAAGGGCCTTTTGTTCTGCCTTGGGAATGTTTCTCCATTCATGTGACTACAACTAGAGAATAAATTATTGTACGACATAGACACAATGGAGGAGATCCCCACTTAAACTCCCAATGAGCCAGTGATTATTATTTTTTAAATGGAGCCTGTTCCTCACCCATTGCTTCTTTTTATTATCCTTCACATTATTTCAGAGGAAAATTGCTTCTGAAGTTACACTACATAAGTTTGCCATAAGTTTAATTCTTACTTTAGTTAGTAGATGTTTAGGAAGCACATTTATATCTGGATTAACTAATACCAAATCTGGAGATTCATATCTCTGTGTGTAGAAACATACTTTCCCCTGTCCCCGTGAAAACACAGTGCAGCCCTTCCTCCTTTGTCTATTTTAAATGGCATTTTAGGCAGCTTTCAAGAACTTTATACAGTGGTACCTCAGGTTCAGTACTTAATTCGTTCTGGAGGTCCGTTCTTAACCTGAAACTCTTCTTAACCTTAACCTTAACCTTCTTAACCTTAGCCTCCTGCTGCCGCCGCACCGCCAGAGTCCGATTTCTGTTCTCATCCTGAAGCAAAGTTCTTAACCCGAGGTACTATTTCTGGGTTAGTGGAGTCTGTAATCTGAAGCGTTTGTAACCTGAAGTGTATGTAACCCGAGGTACCACTGTACACCACGGGCATTGTTATTTTATGATAACTTTTCAAGGGGCAGAAGCAGTGAGTCTAACTAACTGATGCCTGTTTAGGGGAGGGTTCAGTAAAACCAGCCCCCCGCTCTCCCCAAATCTCCAACTTTACTAAAGCACAAAAGCAGCATGCAAGAAAGAGGCAAATCGGGAATGCTGTCCAGAAATTAGTTTCATTTTCTCTCCCTCCTCCACAATCTCTTTCTTTTGATGAATAGCTTGACTGGTGTCTCTGAATTTATGTTATCTCTGTTTGTTTTCGTCCTGATTGATTGTATCTGTGTTTGGTTGTGACACACACTCACACGGTCTTCCTATGGGAGTGGTGCGTGAGAAGCTGCTGCTTGAGGGCTTTGAATGGATTTAGCCAAGAATACATACAGTTGTTATCTTCCAGACCCCCAGATGTGCGGTTTCCCTGCTTGTTCCTTGCAAGTCGGCAATGGCCAGCTTTCACTCACTGCCTGTGCATTCAGTGGGATCCGTCACAGACCGCGGCAGGTCACATGAGCCGGGTTTCTTTCTTTTTTCTGGACTGTGTGCATGGTCTCATTAGAATGCTGTTGCATCGTCCAATCTCTGTCTGGCAGCAGCGATGACTCCTGCCTCATAACAACAGTAGGATATTTGAGGTCTCCTGGTGTGCATGCGCACTTTGCTCTGCTTTCACTGGGTAAAGAAAAAAAAAAAAGACCCCCTTTTTCTGATTCTGTAGAACTCTGGCACAGGCTTTCATCCAGGGAATACAGCTTTTCTCTGAACAGCCTAGTGTTCCTGAATGCACAGAGCCTCGGGATGATTTTTTAGCAAGGAAAACTGGCAGTTCTGCATTTTCTTGAGGCTTGTTTGCAGAGGCTTTGAATAGGCAAGGGAAAATGGTAGGGGCTTCCTAGCGTCTAAGGCCAGCAATTGTGGGTGTTTGCCTTCCAGCTGCTCCTCTGTGAGGCCCAAATAGACTGGTGAGGATAGAAAGACAAGCCAGGGGTATGAATTGGTAAAGAGAGGCTTGTAGAAGCCTTTAGCATCACTGTTAAGAGTTCTGTTTCTCCACAAAGACAAAACTAACGTTTAGCCTCAGAATAAACTTCCCATCACAGAGGTATTCCTTTGTAAGCTACTTCAGATGTGATGTGCTGGGATAATAATACTTAACACTTTTGCATTCTAGATTGTCTCTCTCCTCTCTCACTCTGGTGAATAAATAACTTGGCCTATCGCACACATGCATGCAGGTAAATAACCATAATTCATAACAAAAGAATCATAGAATTGTAGAATTGGAAGCAGTCCCAAGAGTCATCTAGTCCAACCCTAAATGAAACCTTAAACCAAGGTTATGCGCACACCAACAGAATGTCTAGACGTGCTTTTTTATAGCAAGAATACAAAGCTGAAAATGAATGAAGTGCAGCAAAAATATTATGTTCATTTTTCTAGTCCTTCCCCTGCCTACTCCCTTAATACAGTGGTACCCCGGGTTATGTTAGCTTTGGGTACTGTAATTTCAAGTTACTAACGTGGCAAACCTGGAAATGTATACTTCTGGGTTTTGCTTTGCGCGTGCACAGAAACGGTGCCTCCGGATGCAGACTTTTCGGGGTAAGTGTGGACCCCCAGGATGAATTAAGTCCACTGTGTTCTTTCTCTAGTGTTCAGAGCGTAGCTGGAAGTGGGGAGGCAGAAAAAGGTCCTCCTTTCCTTCCACTCTTCAATTTTAATCTGAAATGCGCCTAGAACAATCAGAGTTTTGAGCACTGATTTGTATAGAAATGACTATTATTATGATACAATAATAGTAAAAGATGCCCGCACTGAAGGGTGTTGGACTAGAGAACCCTCGTGGTCCCTTCCAATTCTACATTTCTATGAAATCAACAGTTACAGTTAATTGAAAAATATATCGTAAGTTTAAAAGAGCATAAAACACAACAATAATTTTGTTAACAGTATCAAACACCAATAATGTAATATTATACCCACATTAAAAAAATTCCCTCCACAGTTCACAATAAAGATACCTGGTGATAATATATCTAGCTCACATCCAACTTGAAGCAGAATAAGAGGAAAAGATAAAACATGATGGCCACAAAGCAGCTAAGGTAGCTCATCCTCAGGAAGCAGAAACAGAACCTTCTCTCGCTAAAGTCCCCCAGTCTTGATTTCTGAATTTTTTTACTGCTAACTTTTTCAAGAGTTGATTCTGTAAACAACAGAAATTGGGTTTGTTTTTGTTTTCTTTAAGAAGCTTATCCACATGACAAGTGTTCCCCATAACAGCTGTTTGGCCATGTATATTTTTCTGCCTTAGCTTCAATTGTTGGATGAAAGTGTTTCCCTTTGTTTGCATTGCACATAAAACACAAGATCCTTCTATCGATCTTCTGTGTCTTTTGGAATAAACATTTTTTTTTTTAAATCACCCAGTGCTGACTTCAAGCTTTTGTGTGCTAAATGTGCCAAAGCACAAGCTTCTCAAGACCTTGATTCTTTAAGAGTGACCTGTGGATTATTTGTAGCCTGTGGTGTGCTTTTTAAAGTGTGACGTTTGGGCTGTTCTGAGACTACTTTGTGCATATCTCTGGATGCGGCCCATCAACAGACAATTGAACAAGTGGCCTCTCTCTCTCTCTGTGTGTTTGCTAATGCTATATTACCACAATATAATTTCATGATATGTAGCCCATTTTGGAATCGCAACATTTTGATTCCAATATGTGGATCTTCAGCCACAGTAGGGACCACTGATTCAGCAATTCAATTAGAATTAGAAGGGACCCTGAGTATCACAGAGTCCAATACCCTGCAATGCAGGAATAGGCAGCTGGCTCATACTGGATTATAATTGAAATTATCTAAAAATTGCTGTGAACCAATTTGGGGGAGGGGTGGGGTGGATGGAATGACACACCTTAAAAAAAGGAGAATGCATTTGGATTCTCAGGGATGGATGAGGGACCACAGAGTAGTATAAGCACTGGGGAGGAAAGCTAGTATGGGAGCATAGTCTGTATGTCTCCGCTTACTCTACATCCCCGTGATTCACTGTCCTTACTCGCTTCTTCATGGTATGGATGATAGGAAGGTCAGTTTGAAGAATTGCCAGCTGGGAAAGGCTTGATTTGTTACCCCCCCACACAATAAAACCAAAACTTGGGGAGGTTTACTTGGGTGATGAAAGATGCAGCAAATGCACAACGTGCATATTGGGCAGAGCGTCAGAGAGGAGCCCAGCGATGACAGCAATCCTGTATAATGCAGTAATTTGCCCGGAGGCAAGTTGCTTTCTTAATTTAGTATCCCTAGTAATGTTAGTAACACACAACTTGCATTTTGCCTAAGGCTTGTAGAATTCCACATAACAGAATCTACTTGAGCAAGTAGCATCATGGAAAAATCTAATTCTGGCCATTGCTTTATAGAAGCAATGCAATGAGATCCGGTTATAAGACTTTGTTTGAGTGCTTGGATGTTCCTCATTCACCATTCACTTGGTCAGTGCAGCACCCATGAGTTACTAGTGCCTTTTCTTTCTCTAACCTAGCTGCCAAGTGCTCCTAGTTTTTGTTTTTTGTTTTGTTTTTAAATCTTCTTAGGATTGGAACTGAATAGTATCTGCTCTGTGGTACAATTGAGCCTCAATCTCTGAATGAAATTTCTGTCTTCTTCTAAGCATCAGTTTATGTTGGGCTTCCTGGTCTGTTGTCTTGTTGTCTGTGGCTGTTTGTTTTAGAGCATCTTCCCCAAAGGAACAGTGAAACAGGTATTTTGGGCCTATTCTGACTCTGTGCCAAGGAAAGCAAAGATCTTCACATATTCTGTTTGATTTGCACAGCTTATTCTGGTCCAGATACAAATATTTACAGAGCTCGAGATCTTATGGAAATAATTAATCGAAGTGACAGGAAATACAGCCGTACCTCGGAAGTCAAACACCTTGCGAGACAAACGTTTTGGCTCCCGAACGCTGCAAACCAGGAAGTGATTTTTCTGGTTTGCGAATGTCGGTCGCTGCTTCCGCAGCTCTGATTGGCTGCGGGAGTTTCTGGCAGCCACTCAGAAGCTGCGCCTTGTTTCCTGAATATTTTGGAAGTCAAATGCACTTCCGGAACGGGTTCTGTTCGACTTCCGAGGTATGGCTGTACTGTAATTACTATGTGCATTCTTTATACACAGTCCCAGTATATAGTTTAGTAGTGGGGAACCTGTGGACCTCCATAGGTTGTTCGGCAACATCTCCCAATCAGCTCTAGCTAGCATGGCCCATGGTCCAGAATGATGGGAGTTATGGTTCTTCATTATCTGGAGAGCCAGAGGTTACCCAGCTCAGATAAAGAGACAGATAGAAATGCAAGCAACAGGAGGAACTTCTGCAGCAATTCTTGTTAACTTACAAAACTATTTCCACAAATGCAAGTCTAAGAGCATGTGTTGAAAACAAAAACAAAAGATGCAGCAGTCACTTTCCTGATAAGCTGTCTCTTGGAAAACAGACAAACAAAAAACCTCTTGGGCCAATCGCTTGTTTGACAGGAGAATAGTTTGGGAGTCCTGTATGCTTTAAATATAACTGAAACGTTTCAGTGCCTGTTCTGTGTTGACACTGTATAAGCTGTGATCAGTTTCTTGCCCAAGTCCCAAGATCTTTAAGTATTGCATACATTTATGGTGTACCATAAATTGAATTGCCTTTAAAATAAGGTTTTGAGTGCTATGTTTGGCTTGGGACAGTGGGAATTCTGCACTTCCCACAGTCTTCTTTTCCCATCCCACAGCTTGACATAACTCTCCCCAAGGGCCTGGGGGCTAGTAAATCCAAACTCTTTTCACATGCTATCCTTAGGAGCAGCAGAATGAATTATTAGTTTTAGTGTACTTCGCTGCTTTGTGGAAAGCACTGAGTTTTGGAGCAGCAGGAATCTTTTGAAGCTGCTGGGTCATGACTCTGTTCCTCACAAGGAAGAACGATTGCAGATTCTAGTCTTCCGAAAGGGCGTGAATATGAGGAAAGCTATACCTTGCGCAAATGCTGTGAACAGATTCCTATCATTCAATACTTAGTTTGCTCTTTGCTTTTCCAAGGTATTTCTGCTGCTTCTCCCTCTGCATGTATGCATTATTTTTAAAAAAGCACAAATGATGCATTTAAATGGGGAATGTTTGCAGAATGGACAGTGCAAGTAAATAATGAAAGGAACAAGTAGGCCTTTTGCTCACCTGACTCTGCGCTCTTTATTTAATCTTTTCTTTAATTCTGCATTTCTCTCTCTCGCTCCTTCGGTCCACCCCCCTTCAACTCATAGTAAGATTGTGGGGTGTGTGTGTGTGGCATGAGTCACTCTTCGTCTTATATAGACTGTTGCTTTATTTCCTGTAACGAGATGAAGAAGAGCTCTGGAGTGATTATAGAACTAAATTACTCAGTGAGCAGAGGTTACAGTGCTTGGATTTGCTTTATCAAGTTTTTTCCCCCTACTGAAAGAGAACGAGAAGAGTTTTACTGATGTATTAAAAGTGTGTTGATTTGGTGGCAAGAGCAGATCATCTGTCATCAAGGGCAAGTTTGATTCACTGCTTGAAGGTTCCACAGCCCTTGAAAGCAATTCATTCTGTAGCCCATAGCTACCATTCTAAAGCCTGAAATGAGGCTTTTACACTTACACACACACACACACACACAATTAAAAGAACACCACCCTTTTGGATGGGACAAAAAAGTTCATTCTGTTCAATTTCTCTTATTGGCCAATCAGATGCTTCTGGCAAGCCTTTCAAGAAGGCGTGAAGGCAATAGCTCCTTACTGTTGGGCATTAGCTGCTGGTGCCATTCCTCATGGTTGTAGATATAACATTGCGGCAGGGGCAGGCAGAGTGCAGGGAAGTTTGCTAAGCCTCTCCTGGCACCAGTCCTTTCAACCTTGCAGGACATTTCAGGTTGAGAGGTTCCATGTGGAACGACATCAAAGAGCAGTGCTGGTAGAAACAAGCAGTTTCCATGGAAAGGAAACCACATTCCCCTCTTTGAGCAACTTCCCATCAGCCGAGGGTGTCTTCATATGTGGAGTGGGTGGGTGTGGCTTCCCCACGTTGGTCTGGTAGGCCAAATTTGACCTGCATAATGTTAAACATAGGCTTTGTGGTCCAAATTGCATAGCTTCAAAGAACATTGTTTTACTTTTTAGGATGCAGAATCTGAGGTTAGCAGGATCAGAGGAGGACTCACTGAAGGCTGATAACTTCAGTTTCTAGTAATCACTTAGTGCAATTTTTAATAAAGCTCTTGTTTGCTCAGTTCCAGAACAGGGGTGGGCAGACTTCTGTCTTATCAAATCCCCTCCTATTTCTGTTTCCTTTTTCTGTGGTCTAGCTTTAGAACTTTACCAGCTGAGGTTAATTCTGACATGCATGTACATAAATCAGTATCGAATGGCTGGACAGCTTACTTGATAATTCATAGCTGAAATATGATCCTACCTTACATTGCCATCTGATGAGAGGTAAAAGAGCTGTATGTGAACTCCCCCATTGTTATTTGGGTTCTGGAAAAAAGAAGCTTTTGCATATTTTGAACACATTTTTGATGACCGGCTCCCTAAGATCTATTGGGAAGGCCCTATGGCTCAGGAATGATTGGTTCTGATGACAGAAAGAATTTTCTCTCTGGTCATGCGCAGATTGTGGAACATCTTTACCTATGAGATGCCTCACATTGTGAAACATTTTTTCTTATTACTTTTATGCAACAATCCTTCATCTGTAAAACGATTTTATCTGCTGAGCCTATCTTAATTTTCATCCTACTACTGTTGGATTTTATTGTTGTAAGCTGGTCTTGTTACACTGCAATTGCATTGGAAGGGGAGGGTTGTGTGGGTGTGTTTGTGGTGCATTACATATGTGTGTGACACACCACACATGAATCACTGAAATTTCTCGGGTTGCCAAGGGTAGATTTGGATTTGTTTGTTTGTATCTAATCATCAGACCTTCACAAAGTAAGAGTTTAACAAAGGGAGTTATGCATGCCGTTCCCACTATCCAAACACTCATTATATGAAAATACAGCTATCCAAACTTTGCTGTACACACACCACAGATTCAGACACCAAAACAGCTGGACATGCATTTAATACAGTGGTACCTTGGGTTACAGACGCTTCAGGTTACAGACTCCACTAACCCAGAAATAGTTCCTTGGGTTAAGAACTTTGCTTTAGGATGAGAACAGAAATTGTGCGGTGGCAGCAGGAGGCCCCATTAGCTAAAGTGGTACCACAGGTTAAGAAAAGTTTCAGGTTATGAACATACCTCCAGAATGAATTTAGTTCTTAACCCGAGGTACCACTGTAGTGCAAATAAATAAACAGCCTTAAACAATTACTATTTTTTGTGTTCTGCTGGCCCATGGCACCTGTTTCATAAGAAACTGTGGTGGGAGGGAGGGAGGGAGGGAAGGAAGGAAGGAAGGAAGGAAGGGGAAACATTTCATAGAATCATAGAGTTGGAAGGTACCCAAGGGTCATCTAGTCCAACCCCCTGCAATGCAGGAATCTCAGCTGAAGCATCCATGACAGATGGCCATCCAACCTCTGCTGAAAAACCTCCAAGGAAGGAGAGTCCACATCCTTGTTTGCCTTTGCAAGGTTTCAGAGGGTTTCCCCATCATTTTGGGATCAAAATTCTGTGGTCAAGAACCCATTAGAAATTTCCCCATAGGAATCACTGGAAATTCTTGACTTGTTATGTGAACATTTAACTGACAAGCCATTTGCTGAGAACGTGTCACGTTTGGATAGCGAGATGTGTCTGTACATCTGTATCCCATTGGTAGAGAGTTAGCATAGGAAAAGGTAGCTTACAAGAATACTAGTGCTACGTAATGTAAAAAGTAAATGATTTGTTTTTATCTCTTAAGAATTTTAAAACTATTGTCTTCTAGTTATAAGATGCGGCTTTTTGTTGTGTGCACATTTTTAGACTGAGGTCCAGCACCGAGGGTCTTCTGGCGGTTCCCTCACTGTGAGATGTGAGGTTACAGGGAACCAGGCAGAGGGCCTTCTCAGTAGTGGCACCCACCCTGTGGAACACCCTCCCATCAGATGTCTATTTCCAACTATCTGACTTTTAGAAGACATCTGAAGGCAGCCCTGTGTCGGAATATTTTTAATGTCTGATGTTTTACAATTTTTTATATATGCTGTAAACCGCCCAGAGTGGCCCAGCCAGATGGGTGGGGTATAATAGTAATAGTAGTAGTAATAATAATAATAATACGAAGAAGAAGAAGAAGAAAGTAATGGAGGAGTTAATGGGAAAGCAATGCTGTGGGAAATGGAATAACTTTTCTATTGTCTTTTATTTCACGCATGAATGGAATGGCTAATGGTTCTTTCTTCTTTTCTTAGGGTCGACATGTCAAGACAGGCCAACTTGCAGCTATCAAAGTCATGGATGTTACTGAGGTAAGTTCAGAGTCATCATCCCTTTCTTAAGGAAAGCGTAAAAGGAATTTATTCAACCCTGAACCCTTGATCTCTTCAGGAGGAGAGAGATCTTCACAACAGCATGCATGCAGATCTCTGGATTAGGGCCAAAATGAAAAGAAACACGCACTCATCTGATAATGTCGGCGTCATCACAATAAACCTATACCCTTTTTAGGTTGAAAAGGAAATGGACCCAATAAAGATCCCAAAGGCCTTAAATGCAGAAACATCTGCTAAAATGTTGAGCAGATTGTTGGCAGAATTCAGCAGTGTAAAGCAGTAGTTGTAATGGACTCGGAATTCAACTTCATATGAGAACGGGGAGAAATTAACCCAACCAGAGAGATAAAAATATACACCTGTAGTTAAACCCTTATCTTTAATAGCTTTAGTCAAAGGCATTAAAAAAATAGACCGGTTTTTCATCTAGAAGTAATATTTTAAACGTCAAATGGAAGGTTAATTCTGAATGGTTAATTCTGCATTTTACAACCAGGCAAGATTTATTAATCAACTGTGTTTTATTAGCTCAGCAGTGCAAAATCATTTTGGACCAAACAGCCTACTGTTCCAATACCTATTTATTTATATAAATCACTAGGCAATATGAAAGCTTCTTTTCTTGTTTTTCACAGAGAAGGTATTTTAATTGGCAGAATTATTTAGCTATTCTGGGTGGCAATTTTAGAGAATCTCTCCCCACCCCCGCCCCCGAGGCTTCATCCAGAATATTATTTCATTCTGAATTTGACATCCATTTTTTTGTTATGTGTGTGCTTGCTCATGCAACTGAAGACCCGGCAAGACTAAGCATCTGGGTTAACAATACTTTAAAAAACAAAAACAAAACATAAGGCAGCAAGCAAAGGCTGCTTCCTACAAGTATAGGGACTCAAGTCATTCTCTGTATAATATCTGTATACCAGCAGAACAAGGCTAGAGTTTGCCAAACATGGTTTAATGTGGGTTTTGTTTTTTTTTGTTTTTTAAAAAGAAGAGTACGTTCTTCCCATATAGAAGGAATTAATGTGCAATGACAACTTGCTTGAAGTCTGTCATAAGAAGACTCACGATTAAAGTAATTGTAATTAATGTAGGGGCAAGACATTCTTCAGAATGTAGATGGTTAAATATATCAATGCATGAATTAAGAAAACCATTTCCTGCCAGTAGTGCACCTGGCCATGGAGCCATAAGGCTTTTTAACAGTCTCCCTTCATAGAGAGGCAGAAGTAGATACACTGGGTGGCACCAGCAAAGGATATATTCTTTATTCTCTTCCTGCAGGTAACAGGATTCAAGTTTTGGAACAATAATATTCTGCTGTCAGGCTACTTGCAGAGAATGATCCTCCATATCTCTTAGGGAGTGATTCACTCTTAAAACCAACATGTTGGTTGGGACACTTTGTGGAAGATGCTTGGTGTTAATTTTATAAAGTCATAGTTTGAAACAAATACATATTCTTGTGCAGCTGGAATTTTTGCCTCAAGGCTGTGTAAAAGGTTCTGGCGTGAAAGTGAGAAATCAAGCTAGTGTAAAATATTTTAATTTATCCGGATACTTTTAAAAAGGAAAATGCTTTAAAGTCACAGTTCCTAGTAATACAATGAACACCTATCTTTAAGAGGAAGAAGCCGACACCAAATTTAAAAGTAATGATGGTGCAGAAACTATTAAAATATGACATTTGTTCAAAAAAATGTGAATTTGAAACTGCACATGTAAAAACAGATTGCAACACTTATCTTTTCCTAGCAGATGTGGGGACATCTTAGTTAAATGAATATCCTTTTGAAAGAACTACCGTATTTTTCGCTCTATTGGACGCAGTTTTTCCTCTCCAAAAATTGAGGGGAAATGTGTGTGCGTCCTATAGAGCGAATGCAGGCTTGTGCCATAGCCACGCGCAACCCCTCCAGCAAGGAGAGGCTGCACGGGGCTAAAGGGGAAGCCAAAAAAGCTAAAGGGGAAGCAAAAAAAGCGAGCGGGATAGATCCCGCTCGCTGCCTTGCCTGCTTCCATAGCTGCGCGCAACCCCTCGGGCAAGGAGAGGCTGCACGGGGCTATGGATTCTTTAGCCTCACGCAGCCTCTCCCAGGAGGTAGAGGCTGCACGAGGCTAAAGGGGAAGCCAAAACAGTGAGCGGGATCCATCCCGCTCGCTGCCTTGCCTTCTTCCATAGCTGCGCGCAACCCCTCCGCAAGGAGAGGCTGCACGGGGCTATGGCTTCTTTAGCCCCACGCAGCCTCCCCCGGTAAGGAGAGGCTGCACAGGGCTAAAGGGGAAGCCAAAACAGCGAGCGGGATCCATCCCACTCGCTGCCTTGCCTGCTTCCATAGCTGCACACAACCCCTATGGCAGGGAGAGGTTGTGTGCAGCCTGTACGCTGCTCTTTGGGGCTGGGGGGGGAAAATATTTTTTCCCTTGATTTCCCCCCCTAAAAACTGGGTGCGCCCTATGGTCCAGTGCGCCCTATGGTGCGAAAAATACGGTACCTGCTGTTGGTCAGCTTACAGGCCAGCAGTGCTTGTCCCACTCCCTGCATGATGGTGATGAAGTCCATTAAATTCAGGTGTGACTTTATTAAGCAATATTGCTTAATCTTGGTTGTCAGTGCTTGGTTTGATGCTGCATGAAAATCAATATAATATGACTCCTTCATTTCAGTATAGATAATGAAGACTTCTTGCTTGTTGAAGGATCATGGTTTGGGTTTTCTCCAAATGTTCCCATGTTGTGGCACTCATTTAATTTTGTTGTGACTTTTGTGGTTGCCTGTTCAGCATAACTTTTATTTGGGCTGAACAGTCCAAATGGATTACGTTAATAATGTTTTTTGATGCAGGCTGTTGTTGTTCTTGCATAACTTGAGAACAGGAGTCGTATCTGTGTCTAAATCTCTAGTGTATGCAAAGTGTATTTTTATCTACTCTAGTAAATCAATCAGACTTGGATTTGTTGGAGGTAAATGACAAGCAGAATTAAACTGCTAATAACTTATTTAAATACCACCTGTGAGTGCTTGTTTCTGGCCACAAAATTCTGAAAGGTTGGAGGAACGCGATTCTGCTGCAGACACTCGCTGCAGGGATTTGAAACTGAAGTCTGTGGAGCGGGAGAAGATGATAAAATACCTGTAGAAAACTTTCATTGGCTCACCTTGTCTGAGTCTTCAGTGTATGCAGTGTTTAGCTTTTTCAAGTTTATTTTTACAACAGTGGAGGGTTATATATTGGCTCTTATTGAAGGTTGGGAGTTTGGGTTTTCAGGGCACAATCCCTGATTATGTCAACGGAAGCCCTATTCAACCATTGAAAGAACTGTTAGGCTCACGCATGGAATTAGTATTCCTGACAAAAGCCCAGAAATTGCCAAATGGAATCATAGACTTGTAGAGTTGGAAGGGACCATGAGACCCTGTTGCCCAATGTGGGGCTTAAACCCTGAGATATTAAGAGTTTCATGCTCTACCATCTGAGCTGTCCATGAATCGTGGCTGTGACTAAAGTGTTGATTCACATGCCAGCGTTATGTATTCTGTTTGCATTAATGTGCAGTGAGGGGTCATGGGAGTGACTGAAAGAGGCTTCTGTGTGCCCATAGGTTGTGTGCAACATCTAATGGAATTGAGTACAGTGGCCCAGTTTCCACATCACAACAAATAGTGGTTAAAAGTTTATAATGTATCGTGGTTTGCTGCTTGGAGCAAAACAAACCACATTCTCTGTTATGGACATAGTGCTAAGCCCAGAGGTCATGGTTTGTGCTGCCACTTGTGCTAGCAGTGAAGTAGAAGCCACCTTGCATGTTCATGGCAGGCAACTATGGTTTATTGTGCCGTGTGAACACTGTGTGTGTGGTCCGTCTGTCTCAGGTATGTGAACAGTTTTGCTTGTGGCGAATGAATTGTGAGCTGACACTTAAGACTCATTTAATTGTGTGCTTTGGAATCACTGGCTATCAGCAGTTAAACTTTCCTTAGATTTGTATACAGTGCTACCTCCGGTTGCGGACAGGATCCATTCCAGAGCTCCGGTCGGACCCCGAGGTTTCCACAACCGGAGGGACTGCTTTTGTGCTTGTGTGCGCAGCAAAAACCCAGAAATATACTTCCGGGTTTGCCGCTTATGTAAGCAGAGGGATATGTAAGCGGAGGTACGACTGTACACTGCTATGCCTGCCTCAAGTAATTATTATGTTTTTCAAAAGTTACTTAGTCTGGAGGCAAAGGTGTGAAAGGAATTGACTTTCTACCATCACTGAAATCTGCTAATATTTTCCTGGCTCTTCAGCTAAAGCTGCATTCCTTTCCAGTACAGTGGTACCTCAGGTTACATACGCTTCAGGTTACAGACTCTGCTTACCCAGAAATATTACCTCGGGTTAAGAACTTTGCTTCAGGATGAGAACAGAAATTGTGCAGCGGCAGCAGGAGGCCCCATTAGCTAAAGTGGTGCTTCAGGTTAAGAAGAGTTTCAGGTTAAGAACGGACCTCTGGAACGAATTAAGTACTTAACCCGAGGTACCACTGTACGACTTCTAAAACTGGCTTTCCCCTTGAAGTGTAAGGACCACTTCTCTTAACTACGTCACGGGGGCGGGGCGGGGAATAGAAACCCTTCAAAGCGTGGCTTATTGAAGTGTTAAGCTTTTGTGGGCAACAGTGCTAAGCGAATCTGACGAGGAAGGCTGTGGCAAACAAAAGCGTATGACGTAATAATAAAGAGGTTAGTATGGAAGTTGTCACGGCATTTCACTTCACAGGTTTTTGCTGATGAAGGCGAACGCTGCTACGCCTTAAGAATGTGATTGCCACTGAATGGGTGAGCCTTCTCAGACTTAGGAAGGGAAAAGGGAAGAGAGAACTCACTGGGCTCTAACCTCAGCTGAAACCTATTAATCTCTCTCAGCTGCTGCAGTCTATTCCGAACTTCCCTATGGATGAAAATGAGCCTTTGAAAGTTTTCTGTCAAGTTCCAAGGAATGTTGAATCAGGGCAGCATCAAGCCTTTAATGAGCAACTGCAGTAGCGATACAGAGTTACTCTTTGTAAGGCAGCACTGGAAACGTATTTGCACAACTCCCCGCCCCAAACACAC
This sequence comes from Podarcis liolepis, assembly GCF_965112155.1. NCBI lineage: Eukaryota > Metazoa > Chordata > Lepidosauria > Squamata > Lacertidae > Podarcis > Podarcis liolepis. Next base: position 32,042,162 of record NC_139558.1, on the reverse strand, counting down.
ACTCGTGCACACATAAGAGTTTGTAAGAGTCCTTTGTCCCCATAGGTAAAAAACTAAGCCTTAAATGAAGCTGCAGGCAGATGCTTAACTGTAGCTTTTTTGAAAGATAAGGAGGGAGGGAAAAAGTCCTACTGCTTTGAATAAGCAAAAAACTTCATTTCCCTGAAATTCAGTCAACTTTTTGTTTGTTTAAAGGCGACAGCACTTGCTTTTTCAGGCAATGATTCAGGCATGGGAAATTGAATAATATGTATAATGTCCTAGTCACCTTTTTGTGTTTCCCACCCAAAACCGAATGGTTTTTTTGTTTGCTTGTTTTCTGAGTAGGGGAGGTTGTGGTATTTTCTTTTTTAAAGGCAAAAGGGTAAATGCTTTCACATTATTGGGAGTGATTCTCTCCTTCCTCCATGGCAACTCTATATGCTCTCTGTATATTTTTATGTTTCACTAGAGGGAGAAATTCCCATTGACTTCCAGATTTAAACTGTTGTTTACTCCCTTCGCCCTTGCACCAACAGTAGCATTCAGTTTAAGCCAAGATGGTTTTGGAGCATTGTAGCTGAAATGGCAAGAGGTAGATTCTTTCCTCCCCTAAAAGAAACAAGCCCAACGCTTTCCTTTTATGTAGAAGCTGTAGCTATGGGAACCTATGCACAGGAAGCACAAAGAAGCTACTTTTAGACATTTAAGCCCTCACCTCCCCCTGAGAATTATTTCCTTTAGCCTGTGGTCCTAGAATTAGTGTTGTATCATTCTCTGCATTAGCCTTCTTTAAGAATATATTTACTTCTGTTTCGGGATTTCGGGTATAAGCTTTATTTTAAAGTGGGGGGGGGGTGCACAGAGGAGTTTTAGATGGTCCAAATAAATCCTATTGTGAAGTACTCTCTCTTATTATAAAGCAAGGTGATGTGTTAGTGGGAGCACGTCATATCCTTAGTCACCACTTTCTCATATCTCAGGAAATCATTCTTCCTTTGACCTAATTTCCTCATACCCAAAAGAGTACACAAATGTGCTCAACTTCCTTCCTCCCCCAAAGCATCCTTTGCCGGCTGGTAATGTGACCCATCTAGAAGGAACAGCCTTGAATCTTGCTGGGCGATCTTGGGCCAATTACCCTCTTTCATCTCTCAGCTTTCAGGATGCTTTGTGAATATAATAAAGGTGTTGAGTGTATGCCATCTAGCTTTTTGGAGGAAGGGAGGAATACAAATGTATTTTTTTAAAAAAAAAAACAACAAAAACCCCAGATCTATTGCTGAACTATGGCCCCCTGATACTCTCATGACTCCAGCTTGAGAGCAGTATGGCATAATTATTGAATGGGTGAGCTGTGAAGCCACATCAGTTGTTAATTCAGCCTTGGGCAAGTTGGAGGGGTGTCTGCCTCAAACCATTCTTGCCATCTAACCCACATCAGAAGCTCATACAGTACAGTGGTACCTTGGGTTACAGACGCTTCAGGTTACAGACGCTTTAGGCTACAGACTTTGCTAACCCAGAAATAGTACCTTGGGTTAAGAACTTTGCTTCAGGATGAGAACAGAAATTGTGCTCCGGCGGTGCAGCGGCAGCAGGAGGCCCCATTAGCTAAAGTGGTACCTCAGGTTAAGAACAGTTTCAGGTTCAGAACGGACCTCCAGAACGAATTAAGTTCTTAACCCAAGGTACCACTGTATACTATATAAATGATGTAATTTTTATTAACTGGACTGTGAGGTGCTACATAACACAGGCTCCAGGCAGTGTTAGAAACTGAGATATGAAAAAGGGAAAGGTAAAGGGACCCCTGACTGTTCGTTGTGAATGACTCTGGGGTTGCGGCGCTCATCTTGCTCTATGGGCCGAGGAGCTGGTGTTTGTCTGCAGACAGCTTCCGGGTCATGTGGCCAGCATGACTAAGTTGCTTCTGGTGAACCAGAGCAGCACACGGAAACACCGTTTACCTTCCCGCCGGAGCGGTACCTATTTATCTACTTTCACTTTGATGTGCTTTTGAGCTGCTAGGTTGACAGGAGCAGGGACCGAGCAATGGGAGATCACCCTGTCGCGGGGATTTGAACCGCCGACCTTCTGATCAGCAAGCCCTAAGCTCTGTGGTTTAACTCACAGTGCCACCCACTATGAAAGCTAGGAGCTAAATGGCACCTTAAGCCTAGGTTATGGGTGCTGCAATGGTGTGTCTAGGTGCACTTTTTATAACAAGAATACAAAGCTGAAAATGGATGAACTGCAGCTAAAATCTTATGTTCATTTTTCACATGGTCTAGTCCTCATCTGATGACTGCAAAAAACTTCCTCGCCCAACCTCCCCTAATATTCTTGTGAGGATCCCTTCTCCAGTCCTCAGAGAGTGGCTGGAAGTGGGGAGGCAGAAAAAGGTCTTCCTTTCCTTCTAGCAGTGGCAGTTTTAATGTGAAATCTTAGGTGCAATGCTGCACCCAGAGCTCAGAAACTGCTTGCATTAATGAAATTGCCTGTTGCAAAACACGCCTAGAACAATGGGAGTTTTGAATGCTTGCTCCAAGCAGCCACTAGAGTCATTCTCCACTCCTTCCTAGTATTGGAAGTATTGTTTAAACCAGCCTTGTAATCAACAGCTTGCCTGGTGCCACAGGTGACCAAACATTCCATACAGGAGAGTGAACTGGGTTAGCAGATGAGGGACAGATCACCTAATTTCCTCTCTCCAGTCTATTTGGTCTCCATGCTGGCTTTGCAGTAAGGAGAGCTTATCCCTCAGTTATATCTGCCCTTCACCAGCCTATTCAGTCAAAGGTGTTTAAAAAACAAACACCCCACCGATTTCCATGCTGGCTTACCTAATAAAGCTCTTTCCTCCCTCTACGGTCTTCACAGAAACACACGAGCCTATTGACAGGTTAGTTTAAAAAAAACCTTGCTGACTAGTAACGTTTGAAGACTCAGGCTGCATTTAAAACTATAGATGTGCAAGTAGGCAAAGATTCTGACCTGTTGGTCAAATAAGGATGGGGCTGAATTTTATCATACTTGTGTCACCCCTCCTTTCTATTTATGAACTGTCTTCTCATGAGATCCTTTAGGGATTTTTCTGTAAACATTTGGCAAAATACTGATTATGAATACATAGAGGGGATTCTATTTTTACATCTCGTGTTTGGATTATTCTGATGTGTACTTATGTGCAATTGAAGCATTCTTGCAAGAAGATTCACTGGCTGCTGGAAGCTGTCTTGCTGACAGGGAAAAATCATATTATTTCTGTGTAGAATAATTTAAATTCAATATATTTCATGCATGCTTCATTTTCTAATATAAACGTTATGCATCACTTCCTGCAGAGAAAATGGGCCACTGTTTTCCGATCCCAGTCCTGAAGATTGAAATCCATAGATCAATCACCCTTTGGAGACACACCCTGGCAAATTTTGTTCATGCATTTTTGTTTAAATGGCAAGCAGGAGGCAGCTGATCTATAAATGATCATTTTCCGTCACTAGCTGTGATGCTATCTTCCTTCTTGGCTGCAGTCTTCAGCATCAAGCTGCTTGGCCACAAGTTAGCTTGATCTATCGTATCTGCCAAACAAAAGGAAACAAAATAATTTGTGGGAAACACATTACATGTCTTATGTAGAAAAGATCTTAATGCGTGTTTCTACATTATGAATTAAGATTTGAATTTGAGACATTTTATTTTGGGAGAGAGGATTAAAATAGAACACTTCTCCGTATTTATGCTGTAGCTTCAGGTAAATCGGTTCTGCAGCCTATTTTAAGGCATTCATGGACAGATGATAGTTTGGCCATCAGGAATATGCAGTGGGCTTGAGCGTGCCCACCGTTTCCATCCTTTCCACTCTACACAAATTATTCCATCCTGTACTTCATAGTTGGCAATAACCAGAGTTTGAATCAGGCATAACCCACCCCCCAAGTGTGTAATACACAATGCACCTAAAACTGGTTTCTTATCCTGGTTGGGAGGCTAGCAGTAACAACAGGGACATAGGTTCTTATACAGAGTCAAACCATAAGTTCATCTAGCTAAAACTGACTGGTAGTTGCTATCCAGGATTTCAGACGGGTCTGTCTCCTCACCCTACCTGGAGATAGTCAGGGATTGAATCTGAGACGTTCTGCACGGAAATTATATTTTCTGTCCCACTGGCAGGCAATTCATGGGGTGGGTGCAGTCCTTTCCCTTTTTCTATAAAAAAAAGAAAAGAAAAGAAAAGAAAAAAGGTAAATGACCCCTGGACGGTTAAGTCCAATCAAAGGCGACTATGGGCTTGCGGCGCTCATCTCGCTTTCAGGCCGAGGGAGCCGCTGTTTGTCCACAGACAGCTTTCCGGGTCATGTGGCTAGCATGACTAAACCGCTTCTGGCGCAACAGAACATGGTGATGGAAAGCAGAGCGCACGGAAACGCCGTTTACCTTCCCACCTCAGTGGTACCTATTAATCTACTTGCACTGCGTGCTTTCAAACTGCTAGGTTGGCGGGAGCTGGGACAGAACAACGGGAGCTCACCCCGTCACGGGGATTCGAACCGCCAATCTTATGATCGGCATGCCCAAGAGGCTCAGTGGTTTAGACCACAGCGCCACGCACACCCAGATTGCCCGCTGTCATTGACAACTGCTGTCAAATTTACCCCTACTGTTGCTGCTCCAAAATTTGCTGCTGCTGCCCCTGCCACCAAAGTAAGATTGCTGTTGCTCCACCACCCATCACTTAAACAAAGAAAAACAAACACAACCATTTCTGTTGTAGTCGTCTTCTGTTTTCTCCTCCTCCTTTCCATAGACATGCCAGGTAGAATGCCTTATTAGGTGCATCACCTTGCTGGAAGCTCTATAGTTTCCTGTTGGAGTTGATGCGCTCAGCACTGATCTGATAATATCTCCTGAAAAATATTCTTAAGGTCTGATTGACTTTGGTAGAGAAAGTTCCTCGCTTGGAAATTAGTGGGATGTTAAGTGTTCAGTTCTTATCTGGTTTGGTCTGTGAGCATATCTGTGATGAAATGGCCTTTGGGTGTGAATGGGATTTTTTTTTTGGTCTGATTAATAAATGCCTCTTTTGTCTGCTGTTCTTAAGCAGGTATGGTAACTGAAGATGGCTGTTGATTGTCTGCAGTGTCCTGCCTGTATGATGTCATGTCTGCGACAGACAGACATGAACACCTTGTGACTCTGTTCATTGTTGATTACCTTCCCATGTTAGCTGCAAGGTTTCAGTGTATGGCTGGCAGCTGTGCTGCTGTAAACATCTGGTCTAAGGATACTGGCAACTCTGTGAAAGTGCTTTTGTACTCTGTTAAAGCTATCAAAAACAAAACAAGAGTATATGTTTCCTGACTGACTAATGATCTATGAAAACAAAAGGAGCCAGTGTAGGCTATGCATATAATTCTACCCCTACATAAAACATACAACCCAATATATCATAGCCACAATAGCCAGTAAGTAGGTCCCTATAGATAATACAAGTTGACATTCTGAATAAATGTAAATATATTAATCAAATTGTAACAACATGTACACAAAACAGGCATCTTCCAAAAGCAATAACCGGATGCATTTTTACAAAAGTCTTCCATGTCAAATTGAGAATTATATTTCTTTTTTTATACTCTGATAATTTTGAAGATTATGCCTTCTGGATTTATGCTAAGCTGGTGTTCACTATTCTTGAGTGGCAAATGGAGACTTTTTCGAAGCAATGCATGCGTGTGGCTCTTGGCTATGGATGATATCCATTTCATGCACATTGTACATGTTGTTACATCTTAATTGATTAATATATATTTACATGTATCTCTGTAAATTCACAGGCTACCTTTGTGTTCTCAAGAGTTATGCCAAGTGTATTTTACTAATAGAGTCTAATAGAGGAACAACCTTCTACTAGTCCAGAACACCAGAGGAAATTAGTGTAAAATAATGAATATACGGATGTGGGTTGCAGGAAAGGCTTCCATATATTTGAGATAATTCCAGTTTTCATATTTATTTTATAAAATCTCAAATATGAAAACTGGAGTTCTCTAATCCTAGCTTTCATTGTAATTTGAATAAATTTGGCTAGTCATAAAATCATAGAGTTTGAAAGGGACCCCAAGGGTCATCTAGTCTAACCCCCTACCAATCATCTGTATATCTATCTATCTATCTATCTATCTATCTATCTGGTACAATTGAATGACTGCCATTTATGAAGAACTGCTAAGTTGTGGGAGTTATTTCCTTAGCCCAGTAGGGTAGCTCAAGTGGTTAAAGCAATGGTGTGCATAAAAGTAAAAGCCTTTGAGCATGTTCAGAAAGCAGTACAGAAATCAAATTTAGCAAAAAAGGAGCAACTAGCCATTCTGTGTTGGCGCCTGCAACCTAGGTTCTGGGAGCCATAGGGTGAATAGCTGTTCTATCCCAGTTTCTAACACTGAATGTTCACAAACAACAAGGGACTTTAGGTCCTGGAGAGAAAGTGGTGGATCAGTGTTCACTAAATGAGGTTGTTGCCCATCTAGTTATTTATGACTAAAATCACTATCAGGGTAAATCTTGTGTGATAACTTTAGAAGTTTGTGAGAAGACACTGTTCTCTTTTTTTGGGGGGGGGGATGTATTTTCACAGATCCAACTGCGCACTTATTTCGTTTATATGAGAGAGTTATTTTCTTGTTTACATTTCATCCTTCTGTATCAAATGTTGCACTGTTAAGAGGTGAAGAATAGGAAACAAAAGAGGGAGGGGAAGCCGCCACCGTTAGGAAAATCGCAGCAGGTGGTTGCATTATCATTGACAACAAAACGAGTATTGTGCAAGTGTTTTGGCTCTGATACATGGAAATGGTTCCAACATGTGCTTGCGCAGTTCTGCTAACCCTTGCTTCAGGCACTGCTTATAGTCCCATAAAATACCTAGCTGCCTATTGTTTGAAGTTTCCCTTTTATCTTTATTCTTATTTTATTGTCCTTTCCCAATGATACTGTGATACAGAGAGTTAATTTCTTTGCAAATGGCAGTATCACGCCCTGGCTGGCCTCTGCACCCCAGAGAGAGGGCCTATCAATGGTGAACAATATAGTATCCTTTTTAAATCACTAAATAAGGAGCAACGTGTTTTAAAGCCACTTAAGGAAATGTATTATGAAAGGTGATTAGGCCAGAGCTGGTGGCCAGTTTACTCCCCCAACCCCCATTGCAATATGAAGTTTGTAAATCTATGAATTGTGCAATAGTTTCTTAAAAAACAACAACAAACCAACCCAAAAAGCAAACCTGATTCCCTAAACTTATTGGTATCTAATTTACATGCAAGCTGTAAATATTTAGCAAACAAAATGGTAAAAGTACATGGCATTAAATTTGCATGCTTTGAAATAGCTCAAAGTGGATGAATTAAAATATTTCAGAGGGGGAATCAATAATGTATACAATGGGGTTTATATTAAATATAAATCCCTGTATTGTTTAAATTTTAAGATAAAAGGCAATGAACTGTTAACATACTGATTTTATTAGTATCCATTATGTTCCCCATTACATAATGGGAAACATCATCCCTGACCACTGGTCCTGTTAGCTGGGGATGATGGGAGTTGAAATCCCAAAATATCTGGAGGGCCGAGTTTGCCTATGCCTGAACTATACATTTTTTTTAAAAGAAATGCAAAGTTTTAAGCAAAAAAATAATGTTTCTGATGCATGCTACTGGTTTATAAATTTCTTTATTGGGCAATAAAGGTTTTTTATTTCCAATTTATGTGTTCTTTCTATTAATATGTTAGTACTGCATTTATTGTGGTTTGTATACTTCCAGCATTGTAGGTAGTTTTCAGTAATAAATTATGGCATGATACTGTACTGGTTCAGACTGTGGCTGTGTACACTCCCTGGTTTTCTTTTGCCTAGAGATTTCCTCTAGACATAATTTCCTGCAACATCAAAATAGTCTCTTCCCATATTAGCTTTCCCCTATGCTTTAAGATCAGCACCGAGTGATATGATAGAACTGCCATCTCCATCAGAAGTGGGGTACCCCAATAAGACCCCGACTGTTGTATCCTAATTATGCAATGCCTTCTCAATGGAGGTTCTCCTGGCACCAGCTTTTGTCATTGTTCAAGGTGTCACACAGAGGCTTAAAAAGCAACAACTTTGGATTAACTCTTGTGATAATTCCATGGCACCTTGCTCCCATTATTTATTTTGGCTTTGCTTCGCATGCACCCTGCCTTTCATCCAAGAAACTCAAACCAGCAGGCACAGGTCTCTGAGGAAGTCTCTTCTAGCCAAATAATGGGCTTGTTTTGTGCTGTAAAAGAGAAAGGGTATAAGAGACCTTCTGAACGTTTTCTGGTCCAAAGAGCAAATAAGAGGGCCCTGCAGACGTTACCATTGGTCCAAATCGGTAATCTCTCTTTCAAGTCTTCCAAATGCTGTGCTTGGAAACTGGAATGATCATACAGTAACCAGCACTACTCAAATTGTGTTGTAGACCCTACCCTTAGTTTCTTTGGTCTCTGCTGGCGGTCACATTTTCTCATGCTACAGCTGCCATGTGAGAGGTTGGCTGACAGGCTTCTTCTACTTGAGACATCTGCACTTATGATGCAGCTGTACTGAAAACATAGGTTCAGTGCCTTGCTGGATTTGCGTATGAGCTGTGAGACGTTAGTTGCTGGATCAGACGAATGTGGGCTAGTCTTGTGTGTCACTGTATAATGAAATGCCTTAAACAAAAAGCCTACACTGCCAGTCAAGAGTACTGTTTTTATCATAATATTCTGCTTATGCTAGGAAGTCAATGTAAAAAAAAATGTTTAAAAGATTATGTAGGAATGAGAATAAATTCTAATTCGAGGAGCTAATCAGATGCCCATTCTTTTATTGCACCATTGAAAATGTTTTATGCTTTGGTGCCGACGTTTTCCTAATTAATTTGAACATCATACTTACCTTGCTTGAGAAATTTATTTCTGTTTTCCCGTCGTTCTTGCATGCTGCTGTTTTTAGCCGGATTGGTATTTTTGGGTCCATCATCCATTAGTCACCTCACTAATCTCTTACGAGAGGTCCAAGAGACAAATAGAAATGTATAATATTTGGTGAGGGAACAAGATACTTGATTCTCAACATGCACTCTTATATGAGGGAGAGGGGAAAGATGGGCAGGGGAGCAGATTGGTGTTAATGAATTGCAATGCACTTGCATTTTTTAAAACTGCTTGTGCAAGTCAGTGATGTACAGTAACCACCAGATGTCACTGCTGTAGATCATATCTCAAGGCAACTGTATTGCGTGCGCATGTGTGTTTGGGCAAGGTCTGTTGTCCTAGGCACACAACATTGCTAATACGCTGTCACTCTCTTAGCAGCCAGGGCACGAATTTTGGAAATGTGTGTGGATTTGTTCTTGGTTGTAATTTCCCTTTTGTAGAGCAAAACTGAAACGTACACAGTAGGATCGTTTATGGCGCGGAAAATGTAGCTTGCTGCTGTAGTTCTCAGTAATAAGATGGGCTGTCACAAATTAAAGCTGGAGTCATGTCATGAATACAGAGGACATGTGCGGGACAGCATTTCAGGCCCAACAGTAAGGGCTTTAAAGCGATAATCGATGCCAGCTGCATTAAAATCACCACGAGAGTTTACAGATGCAGAATTGTATTTAGTTGGTTTGAAGTTGGCTTGCTTAGCCATTGTGTATAGTGAGTCAGGATCCCCCAGTTTGTAAGTAACAAGAAGCTAAGATTATTTGAAAGCAAAACTAAACACAGGTCAAACAATCTAATATTAGCACACTTGATCAGATCTTTGAAAGATACAAACGGGCAGGTGGGTGGAACAGGCAGCGAATTGCACTACTAATGCTAGATCTGGCTTTTAATACATTGGGCTGAACCTGTTAGTTGTTTTCCTCTGCCAAGCGCTCACCCCACCCATGATTTCCACAGGGTGGGATAATTTTGTGCTGCTGCTCTGAGGTTAATGGGGGAGATATATTTTGGGGTGTGTGTGGCACAAATACTGCAGTAGATGCATTCGTATAAACATATATCTATTTCCCTCATAAAAAGGACGAAGAAGAAGAAATCAAGCTGGAGATAAACATGCTGAAGAAATATTCCCATCATAGAAATATTGCAACTTACTACGGTGCTTTTATTAAGAAAAGTCCTCCAGGACATGACGACCAACTATGGGTAAGCATGTTCACAAGGAAAGGGGAATGTGAATTGCAACTAAATGTTCGATTCCCAGCAAAAATACCCTGAATGCTTAATGCTACGCTCACTAGCAGAGCAGGAGGAAAACTCAAAAGAGAATTTAATCTTTAAAATAATGTATAATTTTGTTCCCTTAAACACTCCCTCTTTAATGCTTGGTAGAAATGTGAAGAGTTGGCATAAATTCACACAAAAGAAGCACTTACTGTTCTAGGATTTTAACTAGTTTAAAGCAAAATAGTTCCGCTAGGTTTATCGTGTTTGTGTGACTGAGCTGGGCTAAGCAAGTTAGCCTGTGCTTGAGATGATCAGCATCAACTGACTCTTCCATCTCTCCCTTAAGAGGCTTCCCATTGCATCTCTGCATGAGCCGCTTTTCTAGTTTTGCCTCCTTCCAGTCAGGAAGCACACCCAGTAACTCCAGCAAAAAAAATACAACAGAGAGTAATGTGAGCACCCCCCCCCCGCAAATAATCCTTTCGTGCTATCCACAAGTCTCACTAAGTTCAGTGGGCCTTGCTTACACACACAGGTAAATGGGAATAGGAATTCAGCCTAGTGGTATAGAGCAGGGTTGGGGAACTTGTGGCCTTCCAGATTTTGTTGAACTCCCAACTCCCATCAGCCCTAGCTGACCCATGACCATTAGTTACAAATAATAGGAGTTGCAGTCATTTGACACCTGGGAACCCACAGATGCCCTAGTCCTGGTGGAGACTTATTGGGCTTCTAATAAGGGGGCAAGTTTGTGTCCTTGCTCTCAAATTTTAGAACACCACGGGTCTTGGCACTCTAGAAACTCAAGGCAAAAGACAGGGAGCATGTGTGTGCTAGGATCTGTTTTTTGCCTTGCTCATTGAGGCAGAACTTTTCTCTTTTTGTTCAGATTTTTTTAATTGATTTTTCAAATTTATAAACAAACAAACAAACATAAATCCTAACTGTAATAATTCCACTTTTGTTAACATTATTGAATGACTTCCTCAAATCCCCCTGGCTGAATTTCAATGTATATCATTGTAGCAGTTTTTCAAAACTAATTTCTCATAAAATTTACTTAGTCAAGTAACATCTTTCTTTCTTTTCATATTAACTTTAAACATATTATTCTATAACATCACATATTTAAATCCTAAGCCAATCTGGTAATTGCAAGTATATCTATTTAAATTATCTTAGCATATTTAGCTAAATAGTCTTTGAATTTCATCTATTACTCCTGGTACTCCTCCTCCTCCTGGTCACGGACTCTTCCGGTCAGGTCGACTAGCTCCCAAAAATCCATCATCTTCATCTGCCATTCCGAGGCAGAACTTTTCAATATCCAAACAATCTAGCAGTCTTTTAGTCACCTGTTACTACTATATACATGCCATACATTAAGTAATGTGAACATCTTTGTTCTCTGGAAGCTAATAAATGAATGTATTGATGTTAAAGGAATATAGATTAAGAACCACGTTGGCTGATATGATTGCTTGCCTTCCTTAATTGTCCAATAAGCTTTGTTGCAGTGCAGTTGAATCACTGATATTTCTATCATATATTGACTCTTTTTTTTTGCATTCTTGTCTTTTGTAGCTTGTCATGGAGTTTTGTGGTGCAGGCTCTATTACAGATCTTGTGAAGAATACAAAAGGAAATACTTTGAAGGAGGACTGGATAGCCTACATCTCCAGAGAAATTCTTAGGGTAAGGAAATTATAAGCATTTTTTTCTTTTTAAAAAACGAAACAAAAAATGGCGACATTTAATTTTTGCATTAATTTCCAGTGAAGTACATGGCTTTAACCCTGTGACACGGGACACAGGGTTAAAGCAGTTCTTGAACGTTAATCATTAAGAAAAAATATTAAACCAAACTTAAGCCAACTGTTAGATAATCATTTTAACATAGACCATGTGCATTAGAATCCGTACTAAGTGGTGGGGTCTGATGCTTCGCATGTAATGCAAATTAGACCTCTGGGAGTAGACAGCACCCTGATTACCCACGGAGAAGAACGTTTTCCAAATGGCTGAAGTACAGTCAAAACATATGGCCAAGGGCTGCTCCCATCTTTGTCTGCAAATCTGCAAATTGCGATGGATATTAAAATACAGCATGTGTTTTCTTCATCCACTTCACAGGGCTAGCGCAGGGTGGTTTCTCTGGGTCATGCAGCCAGGTGGTGGATCAATAAAAAGGACTGCATGCTGGCCTTCTTCTGTTTTCTTTGGCACAAGTGTTACTCTTCCTTTTTTGCATGTGGTTTCTTCTTTTGTAAAGCAATACCGAAGCTCAAATTTGGATACATACATACATACGTCATTTTATTTGCATGCTGCCTTTCCATTGTTAAAACCATGAACGCAAGAGAAGGCAGTTCTGTTTTAACCCATACCCGTTTGCAGTTGCACAGACATTTCCCTTTGTGTTAACTTTCCTGGATAACTCTTGGCGCCAAATGGAACACTAAGATAAAGTTCATACTCAAAATATAGGAGCAGCCCAAATCTCTACCTCAGTACTGCTCAAATCTGAACCCTTAAGTGTGCGTAAAACAGCATGGATTCCCGGTAGAATGCTCTCTTGCTGCTTCGTTACTTTCGGCGTGTAGGTAAAGCCCTGCTTTGTGCTCCTCCAACCTATTAGAGGGGATTTGTTGCCTACTTTGGAATCCTGCCTTAAGTGCTGTTTGGAAGCAGGGACCTTCCATAATGTTTTGGGTTTTTTAACACTTAAAAATCTACTTGTGTGCTCAGAATAATCCTAAATATAGAATAAAATCCAGATTGTGTTAAATAATCATCATAAAACAAGCAAGGCAGTATTCCCCCAACCTGATAAATCCATCAATCCCGCTGCAAGGTGTATTGACATAGTAATGCTTTCCTACAGCAAATGAGCATCAGTTCCTGGCAGGTGTTCCTTAAAAGGAAAATTACCTGTTGTGTTTTGGCAGCTACTAGAACCTTATCAGCACCACTGTAATATGTAAATTGTGGTCCATCCATACAAGTGATAGGGCTAGGAATGGGTTTAGCACCACACACGATTTTTTTGGACCTTCTTTTCAAGGGCAGGTCTGTGTAGAGTGCCCGATTACCATATCTTATGTAACAATGGATAGACCATTTACCTCCAATGAGAGGCTGCGGTTGGTGTATCAGAATAGGTGGTGGTAAAAAACCACTTCTGGCAAGGCTGCCACCTGATTGTTGGTTGGCAGGATTGAGGCTTGATGCAGTAGAGCAGGGTTTCCCAAACCTGGGTTTCCAGCTGTTGTTGGACTACAACTCCCATCATCCCTAGCTAGCAGGAATGGTGGCCAGGGACGATGGGAATTGTAGTCCACAGCTGAAGACCCAAGTTTGGGAAATCCTGCATTAGAGCTTTGGAAGTTTTTAACTTCCAGGTAATATCAGACTTTTTCTAGAATGGATAAATCCTTCCCTCCCAAATTGCATGGACCCACAACCAAAACAGATCACGGAGGCATTTGTTTATTAATTATGGCCGCTGCTGCTTCTGTAGCAGTATATTCCAGAGGTCAAGTCCGCATTCTTTGTGGGGAACAGTATTATCATTGCCTTTATTCCAGTCCTGCCCGGTGTTCAATTTAATTGGATCCCCTCATTTATTTTTAACACATGGTGTAAAAGCAGCTTGGGCACAGTAAATCATGATCAAAGATTTTTGTTTAAAGCAAATCAGTTAACTTTGTGCTATTAATCATTCAGCTCCAAAGCACTTTCAAATAATGTCCGTTGTGGGCAAAAAAAGAGAGAAAGAGAGAGAGAGAGAGAGAGAGAGAGAGAGAGAGAGAGAGAGAGAAAGAAAGAAAGAAAGAAAGAAAGAAAGAAAGAAAGAAAGAAAGAAAACTGGCTGCTTAGGGGTGTTGCTTATAAGTGACCTGGCACTTGCACTTGACTTGAAGTATCTCCATCACAATTAAGTTTCATGAAACCAAAAGAGAACAGCAGTAAATTTGCAAAAGTAACTGGCTCAGAAATATTTACTAGCCTATCTGTCCCCCCCCACACACTGATACCTAAAAGAAAAATGAACCAACTTCAGCAAAGCACTGCTTCCAGGTCATCATCACTTGTCACTGGAGATGGATAGGAAGCATGTCTTCTTTTCTCATGGAATTTCAGAGTTCTTCATTCATACAGCTCAGTACTTTGTAAAAATCAGGACGTACACGTAAGTTCTAGAAGATCAGTAGGTGTCCCACAGGACCAGCGTTGCATGTTACCTACTGAGGTGAGGGGAAGCACGAATGATTCATGCTTCCTGTTCTTTGTGCCGCTTGGGAACTTACATACAGTGAGAAGAAAGAGTTTCCAGTGCTGTCCTAGCATGCAATGGGAAGTAAATGAGTAATACTTAAGGCAGTGTTTCCCAACCGGTGTTCCGCGGCACACTAGTGTGCCGCGAGACGTTGGCTGGTGTGCCGTGGGAGGGAGGCGGGCGAGTCGGGCGGCGAGAGGCGGGGCGGCGGCGGCAAGGATCCGCGGCGAGCCGGGGGCGGCTCCGCGGTAGTGGTGCCGAGGTTTCTCTCTCCATTCTCCCCTCACACACACACACACACACACACACACAGGAAATAACACAGGATCAGCTGACAGGACCCGGCCAATGGGGCGGCGGTGGGGCAGCGCGCGCAAAAGGGAGGAGCGCGAGACAGCGGACGAGGAGGAGGCCGGCATGTCCGGGCAGCAGCAGCAACAACAGCAGCAGCAACTCCCGGCGACGGCTCCTCAAGCCCCGGGTAACCCTACTCCCTCACCGGCCTCGGCCGCCCTCCTGCTCCACCCGCCGCCGCCTCCCCCGCCGCCGCCGGCCACCTCGGCCCCGCTGCCGCCCCCTCCTTCGCCCGCTATCGCCGCCACCACCACAACAGCCGCCGCCGCCTCAGCTGCCGCCGTCCCTCAGGCCCTCGCTTTGCTGCCTCCTCCCCCCCCCACCCCCAAAGCTTGGAGGTTCCCCGGCAAGGGGGAGGGAAAAAATTGAAACTTTCACTTTCGTGCGTCCCTCTCGGCGTGACGCTGCACGCTGACGTCACGGGGCTGTAATGGTGGTGTGCCTCGAGATTTTTTTCATCAAACAAGTGTGCCTTTGCCCAAAAAAGGTTGGGAAACACTGACTTAAGGCACTGCAAATAATTGCAGCAAATAGTCAACCTAAACCATTTCCTCCCCCTCCCCTCCAATAATTTGGCCATGCTTGAAGACACTATCTGTACCAAATAGATTTATGTATCTGCTCATCCGCATAACAGTACAAGCTAAAGAGAAAAAAATGCATCTAGAATTCACACTGCTACTGTGCTTTTAAGTTTGTCACATCCAATTTTTAGCCTCCTCTGGAGGCTTGAGGCAGGTAATAAACATGCAGTAAGTAGAAGTGGTAAACAAGTGTTCCTAATTACTCCTTATGTCACATGTCTTCTTAGCCACCCCTTTCCTAAAGCTGAACATTTATGTGCTTTTTAGTCCTCTCTTACACAGCTGAGTCATTCCATATTCCTGGCAAAAGTGCACTGTTTTGTTTCTTGTATATCCTTTGAATACCTCTGCATAGCTTCCATAAGTGGTTTCATTGTCATTCTGCAGTGTGGTCCTTATAATATTAACTCTTGCCAGGCAAGCATAAGCTATACATATTTATATATTCTTAAAATAGCTGTTGTGCTTCACCTTTGTAAAATGTGTGCACAACACCTTATTGCTGCACTTATGTATTTTTGACAAGTAAGGTCTACATGGGTGGCATGCTGTTGAAAACATCTACAGTTGAACATGTTGGGCTGGGCTGGAGGGAAAGAATCCCCAAGGTCTATAGTATGGTTTTGTCAAATAGTTGCAATAGAATGTAGTTGCAAACTTAAAGTGGAAGACGACCCTACAGTCTTTTGTTTTTTTCTTTTTAAATGCAGGGATTGGCGCATCTCCATGCCCACCATGTGATTCATCGGGATATCAAAGGGCAGAATGTATTGCTAACAGAAAATGCAGAGGTGAAACTGGGTAAGTTAATCAGCCTGTTCTACTCACTTTTCTCCTCTGCTGTTGCTGTTCTTCCATACAGCAATAGGCAGCATTTGCTATCTGGCTGAAGAGAAGAGGGTTGCAAATCTATATTTTAAAATAGATTATTTCTTACTTTCTCCTCCGCGCTTTAATGTTTTAGCCGGCATGAAGCTAAACTATGCAGGGTATAACTGGCCATGCCATAAACATTAAGCTCTGAGGTTTCAGCTTCCTTTCTCTCTCCCCTACCCACCTCCCTGTGATGGGGGAAGAGGGTATGTGTTTTGCAGTCCTTGGCAAAACCTGCAAGTCCTACCCTCACCTCAGTGATAGGACCACGGCAAGGAACTGCACACAGATGGGGTTGCAAGCATGTTGCTCATCATGAAGAGTATTTTAGTGTTGAAAGTGTCTAGGAACCAAACTTGGGACAAGGTTGTCACTATGGGTTTGGTCACCATTTGGGGGTCCAAACAGCCCTCTCTTGCTAAATTGCAAAGCGAGACTTAATAAATAAAGCCTCGGGGAATAAGCACAGGCCCCCATAAGCCTAGACCCTCTTAATCAACGGTGATTATGCACGGCACTCCAGATTTATAAAAACGAAGTTGCCAAACTTCATTTAAAAGATGTGTAGCCTGCCTTCCAACTATGAACTGCGTTCAAGGATGCCTGAAAACTCCAGTTAAAATAATTAAGCAGCAACAAATACAAATATAACAGCAGCACAGCTGATAAAACATGCTAGTTAATATTAAAAGCTTGGGCAGAAAGGATTAATTTAGCCTGCACTTTGAAAGGCAGCAGTGTTGGCACCATGTGAATCTCCCTGGGTAGGGAATTCCAGCATCTGTTTTCCATCCATGCCTGTGTCAGATCTATAAAAGAGTACTTATTGTGATGCAACTAAATAGCTAAGCTGTTTTCTCATTTTGAGGGCACTGATTCATTTCTAGATTCCACTCGTAGCATTTGTGTCTTGACCCTATTCAATCTCTGCTTAGTTTCTGTATCTCTTAATCTGACTTCAGAGCATTTTTGCTTGTTGAGTGGGTTGTTCCTGGTAACAAGTAAATAAGAGGGTTGCCTTGGTTCTCCAATGAGTAACCATGCTGCCCAAAAAGAGCTGCTGGTATAGCATGCATTTTAGGAAATTGTATTTTTTGATACAGAGATTAATTTCTGTGTCAGAAAGTCTTCTGCCATGGCTTAGCATGAACAAGCATGTACGCAGCTTCCTAGAGAGGATATTGCAGCCATTTTGCTCCTCTCTTGCTGTTGTGCTCTGCGGTGTCGTGGTTTGGCTTGCCATCTTGTCCAAACCCACATTTGTGGTTCAGCTCTCCCTGACGAACAATGATCTGTAAACAAAGAACAACCTTTGGTTACGGCTCACGGTATGTCTGGAGAGAGACCAGGTTCAGGTGACACACTAAGCTAAATGGTGGATTAGCTCACTGCAGCATGACTGTGGCCAGTGAGAATCAAAGCGACTACAATCTCCTCTCAGCCCCACAGTTCGCTTGTTTGTGCTAAGCCATGGTTTGATTTAGTATGTGCAAAATCTGCTAAATGTGGCACGTGGCCCTTGATTATTCCACCCTTCTTCCTTCAAAAATGGAACCACTTGCTTGGCTTTGTGCATGCAGCTAGATAGAAAAGAACATTCTGTGGACAATGTTCTTGCAGCCCTTTGTTTGATATGGATGCTATCTTGCCAGTAAACCCATGAGATGTGTTTAAGATTACTTTCTACTAATGAGCCGAATACCTTCTAGCATCGATCCGTATAAATGTCCATTTTAACTCATTTTCCGAATTGTAGAAGCCTTGGTATATATCTGCAGCATATTGCCGGAACACCTATTATTTTACAGTGACCCTGGAGATCTCGCTTCAGTGTGTTTTGATTCTTCTTTTTTTCTGTTCATGACGTAGTGGACTTTGGTGTTAGTGCTCAGCTGGACAGGACAGTCGGTAGGAGAAATACCTTTATTGGCACACCTTACTGGATGGCCCCAGAAGTTATTGCCTGTGATGAAAATCCAGATGCTACATATGACTACAGAGTAAGAGAAATATTAACATAGTTGTTGGGCTGTATTGAGTGTTCTACAAATTCTGTATTTATCATTGGTGCTGTGCCTGGAAGACATGACTCCCCCCCTTTTTTTCTTTTCTAAGGAATTTCTCTTACAGTTGATTAAGTGGAGGGGAAAGTAGGCACAGACAGTATAACCTAATAAATTAATGCATGTAGTATAAAGCTTAACAGTGCATTTCCTACACGGAAAACTCCTATATAGGAAGGAGCATGAAACCCTCGTGACAATCTTAAGACAACCTTTCCATTTGTGTGTGTGACTTTGTGCAGCTTGTGTGTGTGTGTGTGCACACAGCGAAAATAAATACATG
The DNA here is from genome assembly GCF_965112155.1 of Podarcis liolepis. Lineage (NCBI taxonomy): Eukaryota > Metazoa > Chordata > Lepidosauria > Squamata > Lacertidae > Podarcis > Podarcis liolepis. The sequence goes on along the minus strand of NC_139558.1, from coordinate 32,023,508 downwards.
GGCAGTCAAAGTTGTGTGTCTGCACACAAGTTTCATACTCCCTTCTCCCCTCTCTCACACTCTTCATAGAGGGCTTTCAGTGTTGGAAATGTGAAGGTAAAGGACCATTAGGTCCAGTCGTGACTGACACTGGGCTTGCGGCGCTCATCTCACTTTATTGGCCGAGGGAGCTGGCGTACAGGTCATGTGGCCATCATGACTAAGCCGCTTCTGGTGAACCAGAGCAGCGCACGGAAACGCCGTTTACCTTCCCGCCAGAGCGGTACCAATTTATCTACTTGCACTTTGACATGCTTTTGAACTGCTAGGTTGGCAGGAGCAGGGACCGAGCAACGGGAGCTCACCCTGTCATGGTGATTCGAACCACCAACCTTCTGATCGGCAAGTCCTAGGCTCTGTGCTTTAACCCACAGCGCCACCCACGTCCCATTGGAAATGTGAAGGTGCCCCTAAATTCTCCTTTCCTCCACTCTTTCTTTCTGTGCAGCTCACATGAAATTGGGCCAAGGGTCACCCTTGGTTGATATGATTCTCCCATCCCACCTCCATTTCTTCTTCTGTGAAAGGAGAACTGAAGTTCAGCTTCAAAAGAAACCAAAGTTTGTTGTGTTGTGGTTTAAGACCCTGGTTTCTTTGGACATAACATGCAACTCTGATTTGTTCTAAGAGGAAGCTTTCATTCTTCCCTAACTTGAGGAAGCCGGGGGAAGCAAACATTCACCCATGCTATGGTTTAGTTGTTCATCTGAAACTGGTATTAGATATGAGATGATTGTCCTTATTTGACTTTTTCTGTCTGAGCATCAATAGATGCAACAAACATCAGCCTTTAAGGGCTATCAAGGTTAAATGGTCTTGTTTCATAATTTGTTTCCTTCTCCTTCTCCTTTAAAGCTAGGTTCCTTTTAAAGCAGCCTTATGGAAATCTCTAAGCACGTCTTAGGCAATCACAGGAGAAAAGAGAATAAAATATTTAATTCTCATTGCTAGAAACAGTGCATTAATCTAAATAAAGCTTGGGAACTTGAAATCCTTAATTGCCTTTGAGAATAAGATCTTACGTAAGACGAGATACTATTTTTATTAGGTATATCATAGTGCACTGAAACACAGTCGATTTTGAGAATATGTGAGAGAAGGGAAGGACAGAAGAAGTGGACAGGGAGCATCATCATCATCATCATTAAAATTTCTATACCACTCTTCATCAGAAGGTCTTAGTGCTGTTTACAATATTAAAAACACAAAGATTACCTACCCTAATAACGAACAAAAACAATATCGCTGCCAGCACCACAGTCATAGATTGTTAAATTAGCTAAAGGCCTGGTTATAGATAAATGTTTCTGGCTGGCACCCTTCAACAAATGGGGAGCCGTGGCAAGAAAGGCCTGTTCTCGTGCTGCCACCCTCTGGACCTCTCACGGAGGAGGCCCACGAAGAAGGGCCTCAGGAAATGAGCCCTGGTATCTCCTCATGTGCCAAAGAAGATGAATTATGACACTGGTAATGTTACAAATTTGCAGTTGTTGTGATAGTGGTGAATAAGGCTGTCTTTTTAGCTATCACAGTGTCCTCAAATTGCCACCTAGTGGGTCTCTTCTGGGAAATCAAAGTGTTCCTCCACCCATAATTGTTATCTCCTGTCTGTTATTGCTGACAGAGACATTTCTATCTCTGGGCAGCACTAGAATGTTAAGATTTTCTTTAATTTACCAAACATCCTGGAAAAAAATTAATTTTATGTATCTCATCCTACAAGAGCAATGCGGGAATACTTGAGAACTGGAGCTTAGGACAACTAGCCCATGGAAAAACAGCAGTAGCATCTCAAGTCTTCTTGCCTCCTATAATCAGAAATTCATCCCTATGTTTATTTTGTAATAGAATAAGCAACATGGCTATGACCTCTTTGGAGTAATTTTTTTAGCCTTTCTCTTCAAGTGTGTATTTTAGGAGTCTTCCTTGAGCTTAGTTTAGCTCCATATTTGCTTTCTGTTGGTGTCAGCACCCCTCAATTTTGTTTGGTTTCTATGTAATTACATTCACCAAATAGCAAAAAGTTTTTGATTTGTAAAAACTCCAGAAATGTTATTTCATGGAGGGAAGAGGGGGGGGGGGACTTGCAATATTTATTTAAATCCAACATAGTCTTACTTAGAGTTTGACTTAACACATGAGATTGGCTGTGTAGATGCTAAATAATAAGTTCTCCATTAGTCAGTTTAAATATTCTTATTTGGGTATTGTTTCCCCCACCCATAATAAGGTAAAAGGAAAGTCTAGGTTTATGCAATTCGATATGCAGTGCATCAGAGACAGAAAAGAAAAATGGATAAAAGTGTTTGCTAACATATGGCGTCTTTTTGCAGAGTGACCTTTGGTCATGTGGCATTACAGCTATCGAGATGGCAGAAGGTGCTCCTCGTAAGTGATATGTATCCATTTTCTATTGGCCTGATGGTTTTTTGTTTTTTTGAAATTTTGAAACCTATATTTTAACTTGCTCTTTGTAACCTAAGCTTGCACTTGAGATTTTTGAAAGCACAACGGTCGATTTCTGTTCTCTTGGATTCCCACCCCACCTCCTCTAGCAGCATAAAAATAAAGCACTATAAATAGTAGCGCCTTTTGCCAGATAGCCCTGTGCCAAATCATTACTTTGTGGTTGTGCTAGGGCTATAGAAACAAAACAATGGGAGAAACCTTGTAACTGAGATTTATTGAATCCATATAAACTTTCTGATGAGAGACATCAGATCTTCAAACAGATATGCTGCAGCAGTATCAATGCTTTGTGTTTGTGTAAACTGTGAAGAACAATCTCTAGTGCAGTGTTTCCCAAACTTTTTTGGGCAACGGCACACCTGTTTACTGAAAAAAAATCTCGCGGCACACCACCATTAAAGCCCCGCCCCGTGACGTCAGCGCGCAGCGTCACGCCGGGAGGGACGCACGAAAGTGAAAGTTTTTTCCCTCCCCCCTCAGTCCCTCGCTCGGAATTTAGCTCGTTTGGGGCATCGCTCCGGCTGCTCCCTCTCCCGCCACGCAGGAGCGATGCCTCTCTCTGGCTCTCCCTCCGCGCAGGCTGAGGGAGGGAGGGAGGTGCGCGTGTGACCCGTCTCTGCTGGGAGACCAAACCCAGCGAGGCAGAGTCGCGCGGAGGCGCCCAGGCAGCGCTGCCGGCTGCGAGGAGGAGCGCCAGGCAGCAGCAGGAGGCGCGGCCTCTCCTCGCCGCCGCCGCCCCGCCTCTCGCCGCCCGACTCGCCCGCCTCCCTCCAGGCATCTCGCGGCACACCAGCCGATGTCTCACGGCACACTCGTGTGCCGCGGAACACCGGTTGGGAAACACTGCTCTAGTGGATAGTCTTGCCAAGGAAACTTAAGTCTCAAGTCCTCCCCCCCCCCCCGTTTCTATGGGTTATCAGAAATAGCAATTTCCATAAAATTCCTCAGTGCAGAGAATGAAATGCTTTTTTTCTTATTTATCTCTAGCTCTCTGCGACATGCATCCAATGCGCGCCCTGTTTCTTATTCCTAGAAATCCTCCTCCACGGCTAAAATCTAAGAAATGGTATGTGGTAGCTATAATGGGAAGTTGTGTATTGGTTGTAATACAGCATTTTCCCTTTCACAAGACAGAAAAGCCACGTTTGGACATAATGCAGAACCACTGTTCAGAGCTACATTGAATGTGCCTTGCCTTTTTTTAGGCTTGTGTGATCTGCTTTCTCCTCCTCTTCCTGTGCTCAGGAGCTGTTCAGAAGTTTTCACTTTCCTTTAAATGTTGCTTGTCATTACTTTCAAACTTAGGATCGTGATTTAACACAACTATGGTGAGTTTCAGAATAAGAAAAATGGGAACTGTGAATTATAAAGCTGGGTTGCTAAAACCAACCATAGGTGGTGTTAAACATGGTCCTTGGTTGGGATGAAATGACCAGGAAAAGCTTTCGTATTCAAGCCCAGCAGGTTGCTAAGGTTGTTTATGTAGTGCTGAACTTGGGTTTAGTGTCCAAAAGTGGCCATTGTGTTACTTCTAAAGACCTGAAAAATAATTCACAGGTGTCTGAAAATTATTAATTGCTGAGTGAGAGCCCTAGCTGAGATCATTATATAGTTTTAATGGTTCTTAACAATGCTTACACGTTAAAATAAAGAACAAAAAATAGGCATGGTTGACACCAGCTTCTTGTTAAGCTGACAAATTCTGCAGCCACTGAAGCTGAAAATGACACAACCAATAATAAGGGAGTGGGCAAATGCCACCCAACTCCTGGCTTCCATGTTGAAGGTATTTGTTAAAATTCATGAAGTCTTTCACTATAATAATTGCAAACAGCGAATGGTATGGTTATCCATCTCACCAGATGACAGAAATTCATTACCTCTATCAGATTGTATTTTTAAGCCAAACCACTTTTATGTATAACTTTGACAGCCACTGAGAACCTCAAGGTGACTCTAGTTATGTTCAGGAATGCAGAGTTCTTGTGCTAATGTTTTAGAACTCTTTTTATAAATTGCATTTAAGGAAATTAAATGGAGTTGTTCCTTTGTTGAATTTGTGTGTGTGTGTGTGTGTGTGAGTGAGAGAGAGAGAGAGAGAGAGAATGACTGACTGACTGACTGATCATGTGCACCTGATGTTCCCGAGGATCTCTATATTGATTGATTGGCCAGAATGGGGACTCATGCTAAATTAAAACTATTTCCCCAGGAAAAATAGGCTCTGTTTGAACCAGGCACTTACTTACCATTTACTTCTAGAAAGATAACTCTCTAAATTTGTATAGCACTGCTTGCATTTGTTATTGAGTTAGAAAAATGTGATAATGACTCCCCTAAGATCCTTAACGTACCTAGATACATGCAAATATAATTTGCTTTTCCTTGTGAAGTTATTGCCCTCATATTTTGTGTTGCATTCAGCCAAATTTGTTTGTCAGAGATTGGTCCTGCCACTTTTTAGGATGCAAGGTGAACCTTGCTAAATAAATTCTGATCTTGTCAAAGTGACTTGAAATGTGTGTCATTTTCTTTTTGCTCAGGTCAAAAAAGTTCTTTAGTTTTATAGAGGGCTGTTTAGTGAAGAACTATATGCAACGACCTTCTACAGAGCAGCTTTTAAAACATCCATTTATACGCGATCAGCCAAATGAAAGGCAAGTCCGAATCCAGCTTAAAGATCACATAGACAGAACCAAGAAGAAGAGAGGCGAAAAGGGTATGTGATCTTTTTGAAACTACATCCACAGTGTTTGTGTGCATGTTGTAGTAGTAAGGTTTGTTCTAGAGCGGTATATAAAATAAATCACAGGTGTTCTGGTTTACAAACTAAGGACCAAACTAGATGCTCACTTAACACATAGCATGCAGATATATATTTTGATTTCCCTTCAATAATTACAGGTTACAGGTGGGCCAATTCTTACTGGGTGTGGGGAGGGGAGACTTATTTCTCCAGTGCCTCATCATGATCCCAAGCAACCCAACTTTCTGCATGACTAGAAGCCATTGGCAACCTTGGGGAATTTTCCCTCTAAGGCTCCTAGCCATAGCTCATGGGGAGGAGAAATCTACCTTCCAATCATGGTGGGACAATGAAGAGATCAGACCTCCCTCATGCTGCCTTCCCAGTAAGACACCCACCCTCCTTGCCTATAATTTAAGGAAAAACATGATGCGTGTTATGATTTAATGAATACAATCAAACCTTGGCTGTCGAACGCAATCTGTTCTGGAAGCCTCTTCGGCTTCTGAAACATTTGACAACTGAGGCGTGGTTTCTGATTGGTTGCAAGAGCTTCTTGCACCCGAGCGGAAGCTGCGTCGGACGTTCAGGTTCCAAAAAAGTTTGAAAACTGGAGCATTTGCTTCCGGGTTTTCGGCGTTCGGGGGTTTCTAAAATGGCCTCCCTAAAATTCACATCATTACTATAGTTGTTGCTTTTTTAAAAAAACTCATGTTGGTGAAATTGCCTATTATTATCTTTATCTCAGAGCTTTCCCAAAGCTTTGGCTGATAAAACAGCTTTTGCATAGAACTCCTATGTTCTGTTTGGAATGTGGGGTTTAAACATTCCGGGTTGATTGTTTTCATGACTGTTTTCTCCTTCCCCATTCTCCCCACCCCATCCCACTCCTACCAGATGAAACTGAGTATGAATATAGTGGAAGTGAAGAAGAGGAAGAGGAAGTGCCTGAACAAGAAGGAGAGCCAAGGTAATGTATCTCTAACATGGTGATCCAACAGAGAAATGTTAGGGGTCAGTTAAAAATTCTGTGGACATCTGGTTTGCAAGATCACCAAACTCAAGAAAACAAGAGCAGACCAAAGGCCTATCTGGTTCAGCATCCTCTTCTCAAAGTAGCCGGACAGGTGCCACCAAGCAGGTCCTGGAGTGTAGCAGCACCCTCCCCGCTTTAATTCCCAGCAGCAGGTATAAAGGGCCAAGTTGCCTCTGCCAATGGAGGTACAACATAGGCAACGTGGCTCATAGCCTTTGATAGCCCCACCCTCCATGACAGTAAGGTCTTACTCTTAAAAGGCAGGGGTAGAATCCTTAATATTAATGATTGGTGTAGAATAAGGAGTTTCTCTCTCTGTGTGTTTGCGTTGGGGGCAAGGAATCTATTTTATCATTTGTCCTGAACCCCTGTTAGGATTGCCATTCGGCTTAGAGTTGAGTGTGTTGCAGCTTGGAACATTTTGTTTGAGCACAGAAAGCTCACCAAGGTTCAAATCCCAGCTTAGGTGTGAAGCTCATTCGCTTCGTCTTGGCCTAATCCTCTCCGCAAGATGGAATAATGTTTAAATGATTGCAACAATGGCACATGAGTGGTCCACTGTCACATGACCAGAAGCAAAGCAGTGACCTCATTTCCCATCATGCAGGGGAAATGTAAAATATTGTTTGTTTGCTCAATATTAAAGATCTCGAAATACCAAACATACCAAATGGTAGCCTAGGCAAGTACGTTGTCTTGGGATATGATAAGCACCTCAAAGCATAAAGATGCTTGAGACATTGCAGTGAATAACTTGGAGATTACTAAGAACCAGCTGTGTGTGTGTGTGTGTGTGTGTGTGTGTGTGTGTGAGAGATCACTTTCTCTTAAAAACAAGAAAGCAAAACACCCAGATTTTTGTTCATACTTCTGGAGAAAATTGACTACATTCTGATTTCTGCTGATTTGGCACTCCCAACCCCCCTCCTGCAGTGTTACTGTACATTTTAGTGCTCCCCAGGGGAAATCAAAGAAAGATGTGAAATGAAAAAGTTCCCAGCAGCATGCTTGAGTTATTTACTTACTGGCTTTTGTTTTGGTTTTAATAACTCCCCCCCCCCCTTCTCCTTCTTACAGTTCTATTGTTAATGTGCCTGGAGAATCTACCCTCAGACGTGATTTCCTGAGATTGCAGCAGGAAAACAAGGAACGTTCTGAAGCTCTTCGGAGACAACAGCTGCTACAGGAACAGCAGCTCCGAGAGCAAGAGGAATACAAGCGACAGCTGCTGGCAGAGAGACAAAAGCGCATTGAACAGCAGAAAGAGCAGAGGAGGAGACTAGAAGAGGTAGAAGCAGGCCAGAATGGAAAAGCCTACTCTTTTCACCTTTTGTTAAAAGGGCCAAAGGCTACAGATTCTCTCCTAAGATCCTGAAAATGCTGGAGCCCCTGAATAAACACCTCCTGCTGTAGTGTTTCTGATGCTAGAGTACTTGGGTTGAGGCAATAGGTCTAATGATCAGGAGCAGCCAAGCCAAAGGGGGAGTTTTATTTGCCTGTTTTGCAGCTTCCTTTCTGTCCTGCAGTGTCTGAATTGGGTGCTAAAGCTTGGTGGCTATCAGACCATTTCTATAATAATAATAATAATAATAATAATAATAATAATAATAATAATAATAATAATAATAAAATTTATTTATAACCCGCCCATCTGGCCGGGCTTCTCCAGCCACTCTGGGCGGCTTCCAACAAAATATTAAAATACAGTAATGCATCAAATATGATATGATGACGTGATACTAAACCCACAAAATGTAACCCTAGCCTAAACAAGCTGAAAGTAACCAATATCTGCCTGCTGGATTATTCACCATGAGGCGTGCCAACTGTATGAGGCTGAGGCCTCTACACCCCCCCCCCTGTCCACTGGGATGGGGCTCAGCCCCCCGATCTTGAGGGGGCAGAGGAAGCCTGGCAGGATGTCACCCTGGGCTGCGCAGCGTTGGGAGACGCCATGTAGACTAGTGCATCCTGGCGCATGGATGTCACATTGAGAGGAGGCCTGGCCGGCCTTTCCTGATGCAACAGTCGTCACACGCAGATAGCATCAGCCCTACCAATGTTGGGCACAACTTGGTGCCTATGTTCAATAGTTAAGCCTAATTGGGGTGTGTTCCTTCAACACAGCAGCTGTGACCAAGGACACATCTAGTGGCTCGCTCCCTACCCCTTTCACAAAAAGGGCATGACTCTATGTAACAACTAAGTCATCATGTGTGCAACTGTGTGGGGGGAAGGCTTTTATTTGACCTGGAGCTCTGCACAATCAAGAGTTCTTGATTCCAGTAGGCCTTCTCACATAGATGTGGAGCTCCACTTCAGATGGGTCATTCTCTTCACGCAGAAGCTAGGGGCAGGATGCTCTGCATTGACAAATGCAAGATTGTTAGTGCTCAAATTGGGCTCTAGAAAAACATGGTGTTGCTTACTTTCACCCAACTCCAGTCTTGAAGAACAATGATCATTCACTTAGTTTTGATGTTTACAAGGCGCTCAACGGCTTCCTTAAATTGTTTGCCTTTTTCCTGCTTTGTGAGACAGTTTTGTTGTTTTTAGAAGTTCTTATATAATCATTTTTGTCTTAGTTTCACACAAACAGCAAGACCTGGCAGACTGAAATACTTTTAAATAATTACCTGAGGGCTAGTTCACAGATGAGTGCTTTTTTTGACGCTGGCATTCAGTTATTATGAAGCTGTCACAGACTAAACACTACAGATAGAACTTTCATATTGCCAGATGTCATGACAATTGTTCAGAGACAGCGGATGTACTAGCCTAAAACTGGCAGAGGTTTCTAGAAGTTTGATTGTACTTTGCCCCGACTTAGATGCCATGGTTTCACTATGACAAACAATGATTGATTGGCCAAGGAACAAGCAATTCCTCTTCGCCCTTCTCCTCCCCCTGCTTGAGCACCTGGTTTTGATGAAGATTCTGTGGTTTCTTAAACTACAGTTTCCAGTGACATTCCAACTGGGAAACTGTGGTTTCAGGGCTCTCTCCCAAGTGTTTCGTATGAAGGCATACTATACCTTCTTGCTTAAAGGAAATGCATATACAGAGCTATATGTTTTAGCTAGAGTTGTAAATGAGCCAGGATTGCAGTGACTCAGATGAAATTATATTCTTCTAGCTAGTGGGCAGAGCAGGAAACATAAACCTGGGAACTGGGGAAGCTTCTGTTCAATGTGTTATTTATTCCCATATTTTCTGTAGGATTTTCACTTTGTGAAAAGGTGGTGTGCTATGGAAGGGGTAATGTGTTCAGAAACATTTACCACCTTAGATGATTTTGTGTTCTGCACAGAGCAGAGGCAGTTGGTACATGCTTAGAAGGATTTGCTGTATGTCATGGTTTTAAAATTATGGCAATGCACCATGAAGAATTAAGTATTAATAAGACATGCTATTGAATTTTGTTGAATCTGTATTGTCATGTTCCCTATTACTGGGTTAACTGGCAAAAATTTGACTGGAAAAATCTTCAGTTTTGAACAAGAACAGAACAACTAATGCTCAAACTATTTAGAATCTTTTTGGCCAGATAACTAATAGTGATTCTTGGAAGAATGTTGACCAAATGAACTATTTAGAGAGAAGAGGAAGCAAATCAGAAACTGAAAAAATATATGAGTCAAGTGGCTTGAGGACTCTGTCCTCAATTCACCTTATGTGTTGCAAATGCAATAAAGTAAATCAAGGGGAGTTGAATGATTCTCTCCCCGCTCCCCCCCAAATATTTGAAGTCCTTTTTCATATGTTCTTTAGTGGACTGAATATTGATAGTAAAGAAGCCATGGATTGCTTTGTTTTGGGTAGTGGGTTTAAGGCTATCTATATAGCATTTTCCCATATGTTTTGTGACAGGGTTACAGGAATGTTTTATACAATATGTAGTTTCTGGGGATGTAATGCCAGCCCTTTTAAAATATGGGATTGCTTTCCAAATACTGGCACACACCCAGATGGATTTGACAGAGGTTTTTTGCAGAGTTGCATTGGAAATGCATTCTTTTTCAGAATTTAAATAAGAGTTTGAAAGCCAACGTGGTATATTAAATGGAGCGTGTACCCTGAATGTGAGAAACCCCGGCTACGCACTGAGATAGAATCCAGCAAAGATCCTGGTGAACTACTGCAATACATGTCCAACAACCCATTCCTTAAGACAATACATTCTTGTGTTCTCTAGAACTATTCAGGCTGGATATTAGGCAAAGCAGCACTATAAGCTGGGCCTATAGGAAAAGTCCCAAAGTCCTGCAGTCCTGCATAATAGTATTGAGATGGGCTGCAGGGGCTTTTTTTTTGGTAGGCTGTGTGTGTGGACTACTGAGCTGCAAGTCCAACCTGGTCTCCCACCAGCAGCAAAATCGGTGGCAGCTACACTGAACAAGGCACCTCCTCCCTCATTTGTGTATTGCCGTTGATAGGTGATTGGGGTACTTCTGAAACAGGAAGACATGCTCCATTGTTTCCCAAGCCGTCCCAGGAAACATTGGAGCAGATGTCTCCATCTGATCAACTTTTTAATCACACACAGCATTTTTGCACTAGTGGCAACAATATTACTTCTTATTATAATGTTTATTCTACACCTTTTCTCCAAGGAGACAAGAGGGCATAAATAGTTCTCCCCTTTCTCATTTTATCCTCACAGCAACAGTGTGCGGTAGGTAAGGGTAAGAGATGGTTACTGGCCCAGCGAGCATCAGTTAGGGATTTTATATGGAAGCCAACCTCAAGTTGAGAAGTAACATTTAAACTTGATTGATGCATCCCTCTAGTATCCCTCTAGTATGTTTCTAGTATCTGCCACTTTTGCATGTATTGCTTCATAGATTTGTTTCATGCTGTATATAAATCGATGTGCATTTAGAAAAACATCCACACAGAAATTCAAATTTAAATATGTACTGTATATAAATAGCATTTTTGAAAAATATATATCTTAAAATATACATTTTTATAGTGTGTTCTCTCCAGATATGCTGCATTTTGATATTGTATTGGGCCAATAACTGCATTCCAAAATTTGAGAATTGGAAATCCAAAGGATGTTCTGGGCAGGAGGTGCAAATCTGACCAATGTTTTGGCAAAAAGCTCAAGTATCCTTAGACAGAGAAATAAAAAGCTGAACTTGGTTGATTTAAGAGTTGGGCGAGGTGAGACATTTGTATACATCACGATATATACATATTTTAAATGCAGCAACAAAGAAGAGAACGGGAAGCTCGGAGGCAGCAAGAGCGGGAACAAAGAAGGAGAGAGCAGGAGGAGAAGAAACGAATGGAGGAAATGGAAAAGAGGCGCAAGGAAGAAGAGGAGAGAAGGAGAGCAGAGGAGGAAAAGCGGAGAGTAGAGAGAGAGCAGGTAAGTCAGAAACAATGCGAATTAAGTATGATTTCCCTCCCCACCAGAACAAAATATTGAAGAAAACCAGCAGGAAGCCTTGCGTGGTCAAAGAAGCATCCATATTGCATGTAAAAAGAATATTTGTTGCATATGTCACACCTAATGGGCTTCAAAATACAATTTTATTTAGGGGTGGGACACACACCCAAAGAAGGCTGGAGAAGCTGAGCTTTATATTGAATTATATTTGGCTCTTCACTCCCCTTCTTAGTCACTCGCTATAGCACATATGGAAATTTATTACACAGAGCTATGGCATTTAAATTGCTTGACATGGTGGGTGAATTTCCATTACATTCATTAAACTGAGGCGAGATGGGCCTTAGGTTTTGTGCTGTTACGATCTTTCAAATGCCAAAATCAAACTGTGCATATATATATTTTGCAGGCTTGTACACTAAAACGCCTTAATAGGGGCCTGTTTTCCAAATCGTATCAGCCTTGCCTGCTTAAAATAAATTATAATTTGATACATGATGTAAAAAATCAAATCAAATGCCTTAATATAAGTATCAATGTCAGTACTAGGAAAACAATATTCCGTGTAAGTGGTTACATAATTGGGCCTGAAATAACTTAACACTTTGTATTCAGGGAAAAAAAAATAGCGCTTGCCACTATGGGTAATTGTACTTGGATTGCAACAATTTCCCCTCCCCTGCTGTGACATTTATTTTGAGAATTCTGAAATGGTAAAAATGAATATTAAGTAACTGAAGCACATAATGGCAGAAATGTTACCTACTATTAGATACCCATGTGTGCTAGGTTGTCCTATGAAATGGCGGTAAATTGCCCCAAATCAGGAAATTCTGCATGCAGAAGAAGGCCTTTGTAGCCCTGCGAACATGTGGAGGCTACACACCTCATCTCACTCCCAACATCCCTTTTCCTGCCAGCTGTGGGGTCAGTCTATCATGCATTGAGAGGAAAGATCTGAATGGGGCATTAGGTCGATCATCCAGAAGTTTCTAAGCACATTCAACAGAACACAGTGAGATTTTGCCTTCTGCATTAATGCACAATTTATGAAGGCCTGAAGCTCTTGCAGTTGGGGACAGGGATGTTTGGGGTGGGGCTAGGTGGGCATTTCTGCCCCTTCCGCACGTTCTGAGAAGAGGGCTCCTGCGTGCAGCAAACATCCACCTCGCACTGCACATCTGGGCCCCATTGAGTGGCACAGAGATGATACACAAATCCATTTGAGATTGCTAGTTGCATGCGACTAGAGTTGGACCGGGGCTAAGGGGGGAAAAACCCAACCTTCTAACAATACGATGGCAACTCAGAGAGATGTTATTCAAACTCTATCCCTATGGCTGATTTTAAGAAATTACACTTCTGTCTTCACTTCACCTGAACTCTGGATTTGCAAGAGGTGCATATAACAAATCTGTATACATCATTTCTTTTCCTTCATGAGATTTCAAGTAGCTCCCATTTTGCCACAGCACTGAATCATTAATTGCTTTTGCATACACTGTCTCTCTGTGTTTGAGTGCATGTGTTTTATGTTACCTACATTTATTAATTTGCATGGTAGGATGTTCTTAGCTTTGGATATGGTGCTGCATATTTAGGCTTGGTTTAGTGGGCCAGACAAAGCAGTGTTTGACTTCTGAAGTGTAAGGCTTAGATTTCCAGATGAAAAGGCTTTTTTGGTCTTCTACCTGTTCTCTAGTGGATGTTTGTTTATTTGTGTTTTGTCATAACCACCATATACTTGGGCAAGACTGGCATTGCTTTGATGACAGAGGTTAGGATAATCTACAGTCGAGGTTAGAGTTGTGTTTGGCAGAGTAGTTACCTGTGGGAAGCTTGCAAAAGGGATGCCTTAACGAAGCCTGGCTCTAGCTGTTGCTAACGGTTCATCACACAGTGCCTAAAACTAATTATTTTAATAAAAGTTGCATGTGGTTTTGCGTTGGCTGTGTTGGTAAGACTTGTTGTGTTTTTAACTCTCGGTTTGTTTCAAAAATACATTTTTGCTTATTTTTTTCTTTAATAAACATTTTTCAAAATTCATCAGACAACCTAGGAACTCTTCCCACCTGACTTTCTCAAAAACCATCTTAGTCTTTTAGTGGAGTACTTTTCAGCCATTACTTTAGGTCAGTGTTTCCCAAACTTGGGTCTCCAGCTGTTTTTGGACTTACAACTCCCATCATTCCTAGGTAACAGGATGTGGTCAAGGATGATGGGAAATGTAGTCCAAAAATAACAGCTGGACGCCTAAGTTTGGGAAACACTGCTTTAGGTGATAGGGTTTTCTTAACTTGTTCACTGAGGATTCACAAGAAGCGATTCACCAGAAGTGAATTGTCACCTGAAGGTTGCCTGGGGTGGTTTTGCTACTCAGGTGGTTTCGATGCATTCCTGTTGTGAACAATTTTATTGCTGGGTAATTTCTGTGTGACAGGAGTATATCAGGCGACAGCTAGAAGAGGAGCAGCGGCACTTGGAAATTCTTCAGCAGCAGCTGCTCCAGGAGCAGGCCATGTTACTGGTAACGCACCTGTATCTGTTTTTGTTCAGTAGCAATAGGTTTTTTCCCTTTCTCTGGCTGGTGTCCCAGGCTTTTCCCAGTTGGACACAACTGAGCTTTACTGTATGCACAATAGAACTTGGAACAAAAGCCATTTATGTTATAGTGCATTGGGCTGGCAGGCACATGTGAAAATTACTGTATCACAGTGCAATAAGAGTAGATTTCTGTTTCTAAAGTTGGGGATGTACTGGCTTGGTAGTCAGGTTTTTTGTTTTTTTGTTTTTGGAACAGCCCTCCTTAGAATAACAAGAGTGCAGACCATAATATTTATTCTTATTATTATTAAACACTGAATATAAAGGCCAGGTTGTTGTCTCCTTCCCCCTTCCCTTCCCCTACCTCGCCTCCAAAAATACACTGTCCTTCAAGATTACACTTGATTGCTCTTCTTTAAAAAATAATTTAATTAATTAAAACGCCACTGTTCCTTTGGGTTTCCAGTCTTGCTCAGGTTAGCATAAAACATCGCCAAGAAAAAAACAATACCAAAACCCAATACGTGCTCCTTGGGGTCCAGTTTTAATGGTTGGTACACTCGGTTGCATTGTAGCAACAGTATACCCTTGGTATTCACGTCTTGAATGCTGACCTGTTTTCTCAAAGGAATACAGATGGCGGGAAATGGAAGAGCACCGACAAGCAGAGAGGCTGCAGCGCCAGTTGCAACAGGAGCAGGCGTATCTCTTGTCACTTCAGCATGACCATAGGCGGCAGCAGCAACAGCAGCAGCAACAGCAGCAACAGCAACAAGAAAGGAATAAACAAAATTATCATACTCCTGAGCCTAAATCCCATTATGAGCCTTCTGAAAGACCACGGGAGGTAACTGAAATTTTGAAATTTAGCAAGCTTTCTTCAAGGCTTATTCATTTAAAACATTTATGCTCCATATATGCATACAGTGGACCCAACTTTCGAGTTGCGAACGCAGCAAACCTGGAAGTGGGTTTGCTGCTTGCATGTGCACAGAAGCGCTCTGCAGTGCTGCGCGCGTGAGTAGAAGTGGTCCTCCAGTTATGGAATTTTGGGGATACGGCCGGGCCTCTGGAATGGATCCTGTTCATAACCGGAGGTACCACTCTGTGTGTGTGTGTGTGTGTGTGTGTGTGTGCGCGCGCGCACGCACGCACGCACACACACACACACAGATTCATATTCATTCCAAGGAACTCAAGAAGGGCTACATATTTCCTCTAGTTTATTATCACAATTATCCTGCAAAGTAGCTGAGGCTTAGAGTGATGATTTGAACCTGCTGCCTTTGTAGAGATGCCCAGTCCTGGATGTTGAACAGTATTGGGAGCCAGTGTGCTTCTGAGGTGGAAAAATAGACTCTACGATTCTATGATTCTTTTAAAGTCTTTTAGGATTGGACTTATTTGTGCCCATTCTGTATGCAAGCGACCGTTATATCATTTTTCAGCAATAGATTCCATATATGTGTGTAATTGCATGTGCGTTATATGGAGAATGCCACTACCAACCCTCTGGAGGAAGCAAGTGTGATGAATACACTGTAGGCAAGGATCAGAGGTGGGCTGATTTTCCAGCCATTTTCAGTTTTTCAGCCATTCTTGAGTTTCTCATTGAGAAACTGATGAAGCTTCTAAGGGACTCCTGGGTTTTCATGCACACACTTTGCAAACCTTTGCAGTCGATCATTATGTAGAAACACTGTTGTTCTATTAGCACCGTTTCCCCCCCATTTCTGGTCGTGTGTGTGTGTGTGTGTGTGTGTGTGTGTGTGTGTGTAAGTGTCAAAGAGAGAACCGTTTTACTAGTTAGAAAGACATAGTAATTCAAATGTGCTTTTGTAGTTGATGTAGCTTTTGCAAAGTTTTGTCATACCTGGTATTCCTTGAAATCCCACAAAAGCTGCAGGCAATCTTCCCAGTCAAATGTGGCTGTGCAAGTCCAGCTCACATACTTTTTGCTTTTTCTTTCAGGTTGACGATAGATATAGGAAAAATAACCAGGGCTCCCCTGAAGCACAGTCTAAACAGACGAGCAAAGTGTTGGAGCCACCAGTGCCTTCAAGATCAGAGTCCTTTTCAAATGGAAATTCCGAGCCTGTTCCGCCTTCACTGCAAAAGCCAATGGAACCACAGGTAAAGGCAGAAAAGGTCTCTGGGAGAAGTATGTGGGAAGCTGCTGAATGACCAAGAGGTATGGAAAGCCACAGATGCAAATGAAAAGCGTGAGGATGACTGTGTCTTGGAAAACACGCTCATTATGTGTGAATGACTTGTAACTCCTGCGCTAAGCGAAGCTAGCTAACACTGCCCTTGCACCTACTTTTTTTCTTTTCTCCTGGTAAAACTTAAACTTGCCCTGACTTCCCGCAACTTTCCTTAAAAGTTTGGTGGGTTGTAAGGAAGAACAATGTGTTTTAGTGTATTCTGTTGAAAAACTTGCGATGAAATCCAGAAACACTTGCATTCCGCCTGCTGACTTGATCTTTTGGAAGGACAGCGATGCAGCAATCGACCCAGAATCTCATTCCATTTTAATGGTGGTTTCCCTTAAAATTCTTCCAGTGACAGCTGAGTCATCTAGTGGCATGACTTAAGTAGCAAGCTACTTATGGCAAAAACAAACAACCAACTGTGTTGCACTTCTGCAATCAACCAGACTCAGTCCGTCTGTGAAAGCAGTCTTGGCCAGACAGCCATGCAACCAGGTCTCCAGGTGTAATTTCAGCTTCATGATTGCTTTTGAGGGGTGATTCCTTTGGCTACAAACAATATTTCACTGATATGTTCCCCTTTCTTTTTACTTAAGGATTAAAAAAAAACAACTTCATGGGATTCTCTTTGTATATTTATGGGTGACACCATGTAGGTATAATATATTTTCAGAAGTAGCCCCCTCTACCTTTTTAGCCTTGTTCAGGTACAATCTATATACAAACAGGTTGTTGTTCACCTGTGTAGCACAAGTGCAGAACCCTCTTTTATTTTGAGGTGATGTGTTAGAAGAAAATAACCTGTTTTTGAAAACCTTAGCCACTTTTGTAAATAATTGGCTGTTACATTTTAATAGATCTTTGAAAACCTTTACAGCGGTATAGGTTGTCAGTAGAAGCTCAAGAAAAACACTTTTCTAAATATATCTAAAATTCACTTTTAATATAATACACTTATTCAAGAAGCTTGCAGCAAAACAAATTGGCCGCTTCAAATCACTATGTGAAATTGTGGTGGTGGTGTCGATTGGGACGGCATTTTGCTCCCCTTTTAATTTCCTGTCTTCTTTGTCCTTGAAGCACTTAGAATTCCTTCGTTTATCCTAAGTTTGCAGTCTTATTCCATCTACTTGACTCCTGGATTCCTCATTCCTTAGCTCCTCCTAAACTCTGGCGATTCTGTACAATATCCCTTTATGACATTTTAATCTCGGCAACACATGATCCTTTTTTTCTGGATCTAAAAGAAGCTGACCTGTAAACTGTTAAGAGTCTGTTCAGCTGAACATTCCATGCCGGTGGATCAGCCAAAATCATCAGGGACTTTATTGCCATAATCAGAATTTGATACACCCACAATACTTGTTCTGAACAAACACACACATACATCCACTTTCTCACACTCTTGTTGCATTTAATTTTGCCCAGTGCTTACTGTGCCCAGAGTCCTGTGACTACTTGTTTGTAGGGGGAAGTTGAATCTGGACTACTTCCCAGATTAATAGAAATGGGGTGAATTTGGAAGCATTGAGGAAAACATTTCCATTTCCTTTCACAATATTAGGAGTGGGGGAAATTACTCTGGTGTGTTTATTTACTTTATAAAAATGTCCTTAATGAGGTGTGCAGGCTGGAAAAGAGTACTTAGCAAAATTATGTATATCTCCAAAAGAAGTGGCAGTGAATGGTTATTGCAAGGCTTCCCTTGGAGGGTTCAGAGTTAACTATGGATTTAAAGCTGTGCTTCCATAGTGTGTGTGGTCATATTTATGTGTCATCTCTAATGTGCATCTCTAGTATAAATTACCTGTGACACATACAATATGTGTATATTGTTTTTTATACAGCATAGTGTATGTGCATGTTATATAATGCCACTGTGCACATATTTTCAGCCAGTGACTGCTGAAAATGTAGTCTTATTTTTGTTCTATGTGATTCCGTCTTAATGCCTTAAAAGCAACTTACTGCGTGATCTAAAGATGCCGGCAAATTGTTTTGAAGCTAATATACACCGTACTTTTCCGTGTATAACCCCCCCCCCCACGTATAAGATGCCCCCTATTTTGGGGGACTAAAAATTAAGGAAATGGGGGGAGAATGCACAGAGTTGTTGAGCTTTGTTTAGGAACTAAAACTAACACACACACACACACACACGTCACAACAACCTCCTAACATCTGTCCCCTTCCCAGCAGAAGCCGCCTATTGTCTGCCCAATTGCCGCATCAACATCCAATCAACACCATCCCTTGCCGCAGACACCAACAACACGCTGCAGACTATCTCTGGCTCGTGGCATCAACCAATCCCATGTCCCCCTAGGCACTACCAATTTATAAGACAACCCCCGATTTTAAACATAATTTTCCAGTAAATTTCAGTAAAAACATGGAAAAGTACGGTATTTGCCAATATTATTTTATACTATTCTTTTTGATTTGATACTTGGATTTGAAAATTTTCATCCGGCATAGGTTCTGCAAGATGGAACTTGCCCTTATCTCTTCTTGTCAATTTGTGTGCCCAGAGCATACACCCTCCAAAATGCTGATTTTATGTTCTCCCTTGCTTTTAAGCTCGTATTGATTTTCAACCACATGCTTGCCTTACATCATATCCCAAGTTGTGCTTATCCCGCCACCCAAATACCCTCTTTGTCTTTTTTATTCTGTGTTTTGATGGGGGGCGGGGGGAGCCCGTGTGAACAGAACGCATTGAATGTTCTATGTTTTGTTTTCTTCGTAAGGTACAGTGGTCCCATCTGGCATCTCTCAAGAACAATGTTTCCCCTGTCTCGCGGTCCCATTCCTTCAGTGACCCTTCTCCCAAATTTGCACATCACCATCTTCGCTCTCAGGACCCAAATCCACCTTCACGCAGTGAAGTGCTAAATCAGAGTTCTGACTCTAAGTCTGAGGTACCTGACCCCACCCAAAAGGCCTGGGCTAGATCAGACAGTGACGAGGTGCCTCCAAGGGTAAGGAAGTAGAAAGACAGAATTGTGATTTTTTTAAACAAAAAGAAACAAAAATCAAAGCAAAAGTAATGAAAGGCATGCGCTAGATTTTTAACTAGTGATTTGCACACCCATAAGAATGACACTGGTATCAGAAACAGTACTTTAGGCAAGGAATTCTCCCTCCCCTTCTTCAGCCAAGATGTTACAGGAATTTCTGCCCTAACTTAACACAAAAATGCCGTATGGGCGGTGGCTGTTATATAGAAGTAAAATATTATGCCAAGTGATGTAGAGAAGAAAGCATATGAATAGCTGAAAGCTACCTCTTTGCCTCTAAATGGAATATCAGGCTTTAAACCGGTAGTTTTGTTGAGACATTTCTATCCACAAAGAAAGTGTTTTCTTGCTTGGTTTACTTCTGTCAAATATAATCTTGCTTTCCCCCAGTTCTCTGCCTTCTACTGATCCATTACTAGGCATTTGTTGGCTCCTTAGAGCTTAATTTCCTAAATTTCCCATGCTATTATAGCAGATTGCTTTTTGCATCCCTTGCTTCAAAGTCCTGTGTTCTAAACCGTCATGGTAGTCTGTGAGTGGGTATTTGTGTTTGTTTGCTAGTTACCTACTAAACTCTTACGTTCTTTCCAGCATCTTAGATGCAGTCCAAAATGAGCTTAAGTTGGTGAATTATTTTAGAACTATCTTGCTCAAAATGCTAGTGTTTTAATAATGTACCCCAACGCATTGTCGCAGCAACATGTTGTTCTTTTTTTTTTTTATATGCCGTGTTATCTGAATTGTTTATTCTTCCATGCAAGGTACCTGTGAGAACAACATCCAGATCACCTGTGTTATCTCGCCGAGATTCGCCGCTGCAGGGCAGTGGACAGCAAAATAACCAAGCAGGTCAAAGAAATTCCACAAGGTTTGTGGCATTGGGTTTCCCACTTCAGGAGGAGCAAATTGGGTTGGAGGAGCAAATTGGGTTTCCCACTTGGGAGGAGCAAATTGGAATCCATTTTTCCCCAAAAACACTTAGTGTTGAGAGATACTGTTGTAAGGCAGTTTCTGCTGTATCTGAGAAGCTTCTAAGGGCAAGTTTATACAGTCTCATATAGGAAGTTATCTCATGCCATTCAACTATAGTTGGCTTTCTTTTGGAACCGCATCTTAAAGCATGCTCATAGGTAGTGCAGGCAAAAGGCCTTGAATGAGTCTTAGTCAAGATGCTCTGAGTGGGAACCAACTCCCCAATTGCACCCACCTCTTCCTCTCACCTGTTGTCTATTCTCATGCTTGGGATCGGTGCATACCACCTCTCAGTAGGGAGAGCACAAGCCATGTGAAAGTTACTGCTTCTTCTCCTTGCTCCTCTCAGTAACTGCTCATTCAGAGAGGGCTACGAGGCTTTATAGGGATTGGAAATGGGCAGTCTGCTGTGGCATGATAACGCTGGTCCCGGACACTGGGCCTTTTCGTAGTGTTTGTCTGATTGTATCTCCAGCTAGAGATAACCTGAAAGCAATTGTGCGTGCGCCATGAAGTGCTTGTTCAACTTAGAATCATAGAATTGCAGAGTTGGAAGAAACTTCAGGCATTTCACGTCTTCATTCTGATTACTCATGAGAACGTGAGATTAAAATAACAACAATAATATAATTTATTATTGATACCCCGCCAATCTGGCTGAGTTTCCCCAGCCACTCTGGGCAGCTCCCAACTGAATATTAAAAACACAATGCAGCATTAAACATAAAAAAATCCCTAAACAGGGCTGCCTTCAGATGTGTTCTAAAAGTAAGATAGTTTATTTCCTTGACATCTGATGGGAGGGCGTTCCACAGGGCGGACGCCACCACCAAGAAGGCCCTTTGCCTGGTTCCCTGTAACCTCACTTGTCACAGTGAGGGAACCACGACAAGGCCCTTGGAGCTGGACCTCAGTGTCTGGGCTGAACGATGGGGGTGGAGATGCTCCTTCAGGTATACTGGGCCGAGGCCATTTAGGGCTTTAAAGGTCAGCACCAACTCTTTAAATTGTGCTCAGAAACATACTGGGATAGTGATAGAGGACTAAGAATGTCTTCCAGAAAAAAGAACCATTGTTAAGGCAATAAAATAAAATATTAACCTTGATCAATGTGGGTTTTTTAAAAAACAAAAACAAACAAACACCTTTTATTTTTATTTTCCCACATAGCAATATAGAGCCTCGCCTGCTCTGGGAAAGAGTGGAGAAGCTGGTGCCACGACCTGGGAGTGGAAGTTCCTCTGGTTCCAGCAATTCCAGTTCACAGCCCGGGTCACATCCTGGGTCCCAGAGCGGATCGGGAGAGAGATTCCGAATGAGATGTAAGACATGTTTTCCTCTCTCTTTGTCCTTAGGAGTCTACAGATTAATCTGCATTCTTCTTTCGTATTTGTTGGTTCACTCAGGCCAGGGGTGGAGAACCATTTTGGCTCCCTCAAGCCAACTTCCAACAGGTGGGCAGGACAACCTACCTGTCAGTCACATGACACCATTATGCCTGAAGATGATTGACAGCTGGCTGCCCTGCCCAACTGTCAGAATCCCTGGTGCAGGATTCCAAAGTGCCCAGCACCCACCAGGCTGTGGGGCACTTGGGAACCACGGTACAAGGAGTGTTGCTAGCCCTAAGTTTAGTGCTTGAGGAGAAGCTCCAGTTGTAGGGTTGGCAAACCGCTACTTTCTCCCTCCCTGTCAGCTGAATTTGGAAATGTTGACTGAGCAAGCCAACGCCTGCAAAAAGTAGGTTTCTTTCTCTCCCATTAACCTGCCATTGGCTGATGGGGATGGGGTAAAAAGAAACTGGCTTTTTTGCAAGCTGTGAGAGTGACTTGCAGGTGATGCCTGCAGAAGGCAGCCTCTCACAAAGGGCTTGCAAAGCACTTCCCTTTCTCCCCTACCCACCAACCTGCTTTTTGTACCAAGCAGGGAGAAAGTTCACAGCCAGTCATGGCAGGATTTAACCCCCTCTCAGCTGATGAGCAGGGAGTTAAATCCTGATGCTTTGGCCAAAGATACCTGTTCCCTGCTAGGAACAGATAAGGGCAGCCAGAACAGAAATGGACCCCACCCTCCTTGCCCATAAGTACCAGCAGCCATTTGATAGGTGGGTGGGCACCAGGGGAAATGGCTTCATAGGCCTACTTCAGTGTTTCTCAAACTTGGGTCTCAATCACTGTTCTTGGACTACAACTCCCATCATCTCTTACCACTGGTCCTACTAGCCAGGGATGATGGGAGTTGTAGTCCAACAAGATGATGGGAGTTGTAGTCAAACAAGAGCTGGAGGCCCAAGTTTGAGAAACAGTGGCCCAACTAGAGGGCCAGGATTGGTCCACAGGTTGCAGGTTCCCCACCCCTGATTAATTAATTTAAGGTATCTCGGTGGGGATGGAGGAATAAGATGCATTGAAATATTAAAACTCCTATTGCTTTAACATTCCTCTTAATTTGCGATTAGCTAATTTATTCTTTCCCCACCTCTTTTTGGTCTTTATTCATGTAGCATCGTCAAAATCTGAAGGTTCACCATCGCAACGTAGTGAAAATGCAACAAAAAAACCAGAAGAGAAGAAGGAAGCTTTCAGACCTAGCAAACCTGTGGTGAGGCTCTCAGACTGTTACCTCCTCATCTGTGTCTGATCCATAGCATAAAAGCTTGTCGTGTGAAGTTTTACATAAGAGACGGCCTACTGATATGTTTAAGGTGCAGGAGTGGAGAGTTAAGAAGGAAAAAAAAAGTTGGAAATGTTGGAAAGTTACATGGAAAAACTTATTTTCATAAAATCCAGAATTTGATATTCACTCAAGTTAAATCCTATGAACAAACAAACAAGCAACACCACGCTGAGTTAATCCATTTCCTGGAAATTATTTTTACTATTTTATTTCATTTTATTATTTGTACCATGCCCATCATGCTGCCATTCCCCAGCCACACTGGACACATTCACAGTGCATTAATGCATATCCTGGAAAAAGTACACAAACCCTTCTAAATGGATAGTTTTCAAATGTATTGAGGAGGTATCCACATAGAAGCTTTCTGTACATGACACTTCTCTTGCATTGCTTAAATCTCTACTCAAAGTGAGCAGGACACTTTCCCATAGTTCAGTTTCTTAATAGGCAACCATAGTTATATATTAGTAATAGTAAGAGCTATCAGATTTGCAACAATCCTAGCTATCTATGGCAAGAAGCTGCAAGTCCAGTAACCATTTGATAACCATTTCTGAAATACAGAAAACAGCCATATTTGAATTTTTATTTTACACTGTTTTTGGAAAATGAAGTTTCTGGAAATAATAGAAACATGGCTGCAAAGAGTTTTAGAATATACTGGTACAAGAGATGGTAGTTTTGGTGGACTAGGGGGACTAGACTAGTTCCCTAAACATTCCCCTGTTGCTACCTTCCCAAAGCCCAGGAAGCTTCGGCCTGGCTTAGGGAAGGAAGCCTAATGCTTTGTGGTCCAAGAGCCCACTGCCACCTTCCCAATATGTAGTTCAGTCCTGAAATTATGAAGACATAGTGGTTTTTTCTGAATTGTTAAGATGCACCCTGCACTGCAGCACCAGCCACACATGCTGTGCTCTTACCGTCTGCAAAGGAAATAGCTGTAGCTCTTAACTATACAAATTAGATCAAAGAAACTGGAGAAAGTCTGCATGTGGCAAAGCCAGTTACAAGGATTCTTGCTTGGACGGTCTGTGAAAGTGTGTAGTTCGTATAGTACAAGCTTTTTGCTGCCTTGGCCTGGTCATTAGTTACTGGTCGGCTGTCAGAAGGAGATGTTAATCCTGAGCGAGCGCTCTTCTGTTCAAACAAATAGCAAGGCACAGCTAACGACTACTTCTAGAATTGTACTGAAAACTCCTGCTTTTTCAAAGTACAGTGTTCTTCATTTTAAACGAATATTGGTTATCAGAATGCATCACTGAAACGGAGCAACAATCACACCATGAGTAAATGCCACATAACTCTTTTTTTGTTGTTCCTTCCAAACATCTACCGGAGCATTTCAAGTTATCCCCTTCATGTTACCATTTTTCGTAATGTGTGTATGTGTAGAACGGTTGAAAAAGCAAGTCTGTTATCTCCCCAGCACGGTCCTGATTCCTACTCATAGTATTGTTGTAGCTCGTTGTTTTGTGTTCTGTTCCTTTGTTCCTTAATGGCAGTTTTTGAGCAAGCTAGTGATGCAGCTTTAGAACCTAGAAGGCTGGATTTATTTTCTTCCTATACTAAACTTGTGTTGTAATGTTTGTTTCCCCCCAATTGCACTCCATTCACTCTTGCCCTGATGTCAATTTGCTGAACCTGTTCGTATGGCTGGTCTTCAGGGAGAAGTGGTAAGCAGTCAACTGTTTGTTTAATGCTACTGAGAGCAATGAACCCTCTTGCCTTTGTAATCATTATAACATTTGCACAGCTTTGCTCTGAGACACCTTGGGTGATACCCAACAGTGCTCTTCCACTCATGTAATGGGACTTCCTCTTCATCTCATCTCCCACTGCAGAACTTATATGCTCCCCAGATCTGTTCCAGAGGATTGGGGAACCCTCCCAGAGCAGAATATGGGGGTACGAGGGACTGCAGCAGAGCGGAGAGGAAAGGGACACACCATCCCACCTGTTAGTGTTTGATGATGGTGAAAGACACTAGGCAAACTTCCTAGTAATCAGCTTGACACCTGCTTTTTTAAGTGAAGTGTGAACACTTAGTTCAAATAAAATTATCAAGCTGCTTGGCCATTTTGCACCATGCACACCAAAGAAGTAATAGAATTAAAAAAAAAAGTTTTCTGAAGTAATAGCATGGGCCTTTAAATCAAAAGCATCAGCTGTGACTAGATAGATCTAGCTTTTGGAACCCGAAATGGGCAGTCTTATCCATCTGCTTGCATCCTTTTCTGCAGTCAAATCACCTTGTACTTTTCCTTCTGCTCCTTCTAGAATTTAACTGATTTGGCGAAGGAATTACGGGCAGTCGAGGATGTGCGGCCTCCACATAAAGTGACTGATTATTCATCATCCAGTGAAGAGTCGGGAACAACTGATGAAGACGATGATGACATGGAGCAGGAAGGAGTTGATGAATCTACTTCGGGACCAGAAGATGCTAGAGCAGTGTTAGTTCTCCTTTCCCTCTCTTCCTGATGTGATGTATTAATGGAACTTTTGCTTACAAGGCAATTTCATTTTGTGAATTCTCGTAGGGCTTCCAATACTGTATTTAGGTATGGAAATTGTGACCTGTGAAAGATGTTTAACCTTTGCTATCTTTTAGTTCTTCTCTAATTCTATGATCCTATAGAATATAGGATTGTGTGTGTCTCCTTCCATAATATAAACATAACATTGGCAATATGCTATATAAGGGTTCACAATATCTGAAAGTAGGAAAATGAATATATCTTGAAGATGTGGATAAAGTAAGATGAATAGATAACTGAAAAGTGCATGTTTTGAAGGCACCAATACAGTAATTAGTTTCAGTTTTAATACAGATATTTGACTCGCCATTCCCTGAGAAGCTACTAGCCAATTTACAAAAGCTTCCCTACCTGGCTGTCTGGATGATGATGATTTAAATTTCTGTACAGCCCCCCATCCGAGGATCACAGGGCTGTTTACAATTTAAAAACACAAGAGTGTGTATCATAGTAACATACTATCCCCTCCCGCCTCCCCAAAAATTCTTGTTCGCTGCAGGCATCCAAATGAATGGGGGTTTGCAAATAAATGTTTTCAAGATAGGCAAGGTTTCCACGATTAAACGTATCCTAGTACTTCTGTTAAAATAATCCTTGTGTGAAATTATTTTAGTATTGTCGTGGGACGCAGGTGGCGCTGTGGTCTAAACCACTGAGCCAGGCTTGCCGATCAGAAGGTTGACGGTTCGAATCCCTGCGACGGAGTGAGTTCCTGTTGCTCGGTCCCAGCTCCTGCCAACCTAGCAGTTTGAAAGCATACCAGTTCAAGTAAATAAATAGGTGCTGCTGCGGCGGGAAGGTAAACTGTGTTTCCGTGCGCTCTGGCTTCCGTCACAGTGTCCCGTTGCACCAGAAGCGGTCTAGTCATGCTGACCACATGACCCGGAAAGCTGCCTGTGAACAAACGCTGGCTCCCTCGGCCTGAAAGCGAGATGAGCAGTGCAACCCCGTAGTCACCTTTGACTGGACTTAACTGTCCTGGGGTCCTTTACCTTTACCTTTTGTGGATACTGAAGAATCAGAATAGAAACAGAAAGGGCACATGAGGACGTAATCGAAATGTCTCCTTTACCAATCAGATCCACTCTAAACCTCAGCAATGGGGAAACAGAGTCCGTGAAAACTATGATTGTGCACGACGACGTGGAGAGTGAACCTGCAATGACTCCTTCCAAGGAGGGCACTTTAATCGTCCGACAGGTATGCATTCTTTCAAGTGTAGTTTTTCCTCTCCCTCCCCTCACTCTCATTAACTCACTCATTCTTTCATACTCTCTTCCTACATAATATCAGTTGCAGGACATACAGACACAGTTAATAGCCTCTTGTTGAACCAGCAGACATTTCAGGCCTGCAAAGGGAGTAATAGTTTCCACACCATGTTTGTGCTTACGTGCATTGTAGTGACACTTCACAGCACTGTGCTGAGTTTATCTTAGTCTTGGACCAACACAAAGGTTAAAGAGTCGCAGGCCACTGAAAGTAATCTCTGTTGTGATTCTCAACCTTTTAAAAGGTGTTTTTAAAAAAACAACAACTAATTGTGGGAGAGACAGATGCAGCAGAAGAAGAGATCACCTAGTTTGCTTTAAATCAGTTACAAATGCACCATGTGTCCCTCTTAGGAGTTCAGAACAGCTTACATACATTTTCCAAGAGGTTTCCTACCCAGACAGCTTATGAAGCCAGACCTTCTCATCTTTAGCAACAGAACTATCAGGTCACATGGTCTTTCTGTCTCAAAATGTTATGCACAGAATTGTCAAGGCATTGCTTCCCTTGTCTTGAACTTGCGGGTCTGTTTAGTGTGGTAGTTTGTACAATATGAACCTCACTCATTACCGAGTTTTCCAGTTCTGCAGCTGAAGATCCCTATCATAATAGACCCCCTAGGATGTATTAAAATGTCATGCATATTGTTCAGATAACTAAATTAGGACATTCACCAGATGTTTCAAGCACTTTCATCTGACCGTGTCTTAAAAAACCAGAACTAAATTTTTAAAAAAAGATGATAGTGAAAATAACCTTAGGGAACGTGCAGGTTGATGTGGTCTTGCGAATTTGGCTAACAGGAGCTTAATTTTGCTGGTGAACAAAGCTGGCTTTGCCAGGGAACCCAAACAATTCCTGTAGTGTGTGGCTGAATTCTTCTCACCGCCACCAACTTTTCTAATGGAGGCATCAAGGCTTGGTTGATGTTATGCATTGGTTGAATCAATGAAAGTAGACCAGCTTTCTAGGGACAGAGAGACCTTTACGCAGCACTTGAGCAAGACAAGTGTGCCTGTTTTTTCTGCAGAGTACAGTTGACACAAAGCGTGCCAGCCATCATGAGAGCAATGGCTTTGCCGGTCGCATTCACCTCTTGCCAGATCTCTTACAGCAAAGCCATTCCTCCTCCACTTCCTCCACCTCTTCCTCCCCATCCTCCAGCCAGCCGACACCCACCATGTCCCCACAGACACCCCAGGACAAGCTAACTACTAATGAGGTATGTCTTGCCCCCACAGCTGGCTGCTTTCATAGGGTTATTGCTTCATAGCTAGCTTTTCCCCAGGAGCTCCAGCTCAGCGTCCCTTCTCTGCTGCTGTTCTTCTTCTTCCTGTCACTTAACCCCTCACTCCTCACAAATAACACATTTCAGCTCTTTACGTGCCAAAACCCCCTTAACTCTAGAGCAGTTTTACCCCAAACCTGCCAGTTGACTACTCTTGCTCCCCCCTTTTTTTAATACAACAAGTCATTAATTGCATGGCTTTTGGATAAGCTAAACTGACTGCCCTGTTGGTATTTGTTTAAACGCTGTTTTGGGGAGAGTGCTTACTTGGAGAGGTCACACTTAGGGTAATCTGGCTTCAATACTACCTGGTTTAGCATACTACTAAGTAACTACGCATGTAGTGGGTTCCTTGCTTTGGGAAAAGGAGTGCACTGTCTTAGAAAGGAAGCTTTCTCCAGCCTTACCACAAGAGGCTGCTTTTTTGAAATTTCTTGATGGGGAGAGGGAATGAAGCAGCCGGCTCTTCGATAGCTTGGTTTCTGTTGTTTTATTGTTTTGGAATGTCGTGTGAAAAGATCCGTCTCGGTTTTTGACGGCACAGATCCTCTTTGAAAGGCATTTTGTAAAACTGGAGGCAGCTTTCCTATGACATACTGTATTTTTCACTCTATAAGACGCACCAGACCACAAGATGCACTTCGTTTTTGGAGGAGGAAAATATTCTGAATCTCAGAAGCCAGAACAGCAAGAGGGATCGCTGTGCAGTGAAAGCAGCAATCCCTCTTGCTGTTCTGGCTTCTGGGATAGCTGCGCAGCCTGCATTCACCCCATAAGACGCACGCAACATTTCCCCTTACATTTTAGGATGGAAAAAGTGAGTCTTATAGAGCAAAAAATACGGTAGCTACTCTTTCCATGCGAAGATGTGTCGATACACTTGGAAAGTGCCCTCTGGTGGCAAGGAAAAGCATATGTTGAGCTCTTCCATATGAATTTTTGTACACATGATAGGTACCTAAACAGAAATACTTCCGACAGATTAGGGATGTGCATGTTTTAAAGGGAAGGGCACCATTTATTTTCAGAAGCTTTTACAAATGAACCGAACAAGGAAGGTAGGACTCGGAACCAAAACTCCACAAAACGCTCCTAAAGCAGCGAGGCTGTTCTGCCAGGGCTTTCAAATGTACAGATGCACACCAGAATCACACTCTTTAAAAAGGTTTCGGTCGGAAGCCAGTTATTTGCTGCACTGATTTGGATAGTCCCTGTGATGTTTACCAGGGGCTCTGCCTTCAATCCCAAAGTTGCATGGGGGGGGGGGGAGAGAACACGTTAAGAAAGTGTGAAATTGAGACAGTGTGCATGAAAATTCATGAGATGCTTAAGAATGTTAATATAGTTTGCTTGAAGCAAAAGGGCAAGGAAATCAGATTCTAGCACTGGAAAACAGAAGCCACCTTACAAACCATAGCATATTTGTAGGTGCTGCTTGAATGAAAAAACTTGAGGTTTTTTTTAATAACAAAACTAAATTCATGGCGGCGGTGTCTTAATTGTTCCTGGGTTATAGTGTTTTGGAATTTCACAAGAAATCCCATGTTAAAGCTTATCTTTCACAAGAGTCTCCTGCTTGAGGGCACAAGGGAGGAGATAATTTTTGCCCGTTTCCTTTTCTTTACCTCCCCTTCTGTTCCAGAGGGACTTTAACCCTCTAGAGCAGATTTTCTGGAACACACAGCAGGACTGCATGGAAAATGAGGGAGGGTCATTGAATATCTCTTCCCGCACTTCTGCCTGTGGACATGGACAATGAATGGAGCTCTGTCTACTCTATGCAAGTTTGGAATCAAACCCAGTGCATATTGCCATAGGGTAGAAGTCAGTTGTTTGAATACTGTCAAGGCCCACCTCTTCCTTTGTTCTAAATACCATGTTTTTAAACAGCCGCAGTGTTTTTGGAGTGGAGAAATAGCGCTTGTAGAATTTGGTGGAAGCAGAATTCCTTTTAAAACCCTAGTTGCATGAAGTCCACTTTGAGGGACACAGTAAAGGCTCTCTGTCTCAAAGAGGTTTTGTAAGAGAGAACTGAGCCGACACTTCAGATGTATGGGGGAAAAAGCCTAGTTAAACATCAACTCGCCCTCCCCCCCTTTTTTGTCTTTATACATCACACACTTTGTTTTTAACCCGTGTCATTCTGCCTTAAAGTGTAGTGTTGTCCCTGTGACACTTAACTCTCACAATCTGGCAAGGGATTTTTAAAGTCACCCCACTTCCACTTTTTAACAGTTTCATTGTTTCACTTTTCTTCTTTCGTTTGTGTTTTCCATGTTTATTGTGTTTTAACTTCAGGGTGCACCGGTGCCTGAATATTGCTTCATGTCCCTGTCCACACCTCCCCTCCCAAATAAGTCCCCTTGTTCAAAAAAGGTTCAGTATTTTTCTGTGAGAAATGATGGTGGAAGAAACTGCTGCAGCTTTCTGGCAAGAGGCTCAGTTTACAAGGGAGATTTGAGAGCGAAAGAATTGTCCTGCAATTAACCGGATGCTAAAACGGCGTATCAAACGTAGAATTGAATGCCTGGTTCCTAATTGCTCAAATTTTGTTGCATTAGAAGAGACTATAGTTCCCAGTTGGTCACTAGCTGAGGGTAGAAGACACAGAATAGCAACAACAAAAGAAAAGGAGTATTACAGTAGAAAGATGAAAAGCAGAATATGTTGGATGTGGAATAAAGAAATATTTACAGAATAGGAGCCTGACACGTTTCAGCAAGAGGAGACATTCTTGTATGCTTGTTTTAGTGAACAGGCCTCGTTACGTAAACGTCTAAATTAGGACTGTGAGTTGGACTGAACTTTCACAGCGCTTAGGAAAAATGTTTATTTAAAATGTTTGCTACTCACGTGTAGGCAGCACTTGAGGAAGGGGGACGAGAAGGCTTCTAAAACAGTGCTGTCCAGTAGTGGCTGGAATTATTTGTTTGGGTTTTTTGTGTGATCCTATTTGTTTATATTATAACCATTAATGACTCTGAAATTTACATTGCAGACTCAGTCCGCTAGTAACACACTGCAGAAACACAAATCTACCTCCTTTACACCTTTTATAGACCCTAGATTACTACAGATATCTCCATCTAGTGGAACAACTGTGACTTCTGTTGGTAAGTAATATAAACACCAATGAGTAAGGCTTATAGTAACTGTTGAAATGCGTAGAACAGTTCCCAATACAGTCGTACCTCAGAAGTTGAACGAAATCCGTTCTGGAGTTCCAACTTCCAAAACGTTCGGAAACCAAGGTGCAGTTTCCGATTGGCTGCAGGAAGCTCCTGCAGCCAATCGGAAGCCATGGAAGCAGCGTCGTGCGTTCGGGTTTCAAAGAACATTTGCAGACTGGAAAACTCACTTCCGGGTTTGCGAGCCAAAACATTCGATTTGCAAGGTGTTCAACTTCCGAGGTATGGCTGTGTATGTTTCACATGCTATACCTAACAGTATTTTTCTTCAACTTGATGTGCATATCATGTGTGAGCCCAAATGTATACTAAAAGATAACTGTTTTTTCTCTTTATTCCTTCCAATTTTTTTGCAGTAGGATTCTCTAGTGAAGCAATGAGGTCAGAGGCAATAAGGCAAGATCCAACCAGGAAAGGATCAGTTGTTAATGTGAACCCTACAAATACACGGCCACAAAGCGACACGCCAGAAATCCGCAAATACAAGAAGAGATTCAATTCTGAGATCTTATGCGCTGCCTTATGGGGTATGCAATCCAGTGTTCATCGCTAGTTCCTTCCTTTTATATGAACATGTTGCAGATGAAGCATAAGGTCATAACAAAAAACCTATTGGAAATTTGGGACTAATGGTTGTCGAAAGTGTTTTCAGATTAGCTTGCTAGGTGCAGTATGTTTATCAGGCAAAAGGTTCAGAAGTATGCATGAAGTTTACTAAAAGTAAATTGATGAGTCAGTTTGCACAAGAGTAGGCCTTCGTATGGGCAAACATTTCCATGAAAATTCCTGGAATGCAATTTCAGTGAGAGCACGGCAGGCATGGAAATGAAACCCACCCTGATCCAAACTCTAGATGGAAGGAAAAACTGCTTTAACAGCATTTCTGGAATGTTGGTGTGTATTCCATGCCCTGGTGTCATAGTCATTCTTGTTGTGTGAAAAGGTTTGGCGTTTGCCCAGAGAACTGCAGATATCTACTGAACTGGCCAATCAAGGAACTTTGTGTTCTGACTTGATATTATTTTACCCTAGGGGTGAATTTGTTAGTGGGTACAGAGAGTGGTCTGATGCTGTTGGACAGGAGTGGCCAAGGGAAGGTGTATCCATTAATAAACCGAAGAAGATTCCAGCAAATGGATGTACTTGAAGGTCTCAACGTCTTGGTGACAATATCGGGTAAATATGAATTCTCTTTTTGAAAAAACCATGTTGTGGTCTTTCTTTGAATAACAGAATGGTTCAAACCTCTACTTTATATGCTTTTATCTCTTTTTGCTAACTCTTTCCCCTTTTAAATTGCTGTTTCATCAACCAATAAATCTATCAAAGGTCCCTCCAGAGAACATGCTACTTTTAATATTGGATATGGAGAACTTGTGGCTGTGCAGATGCGGCTGGAATACAGTTCTCATCTATCCCAGACAACGTGGTCTATAGTGAGGAATGATGGGAATTATAGACCAACAGCATCTGGAAGGTTATAGGTTCTCTATCCCCGATTAACCAAGGTGATAGCCAACTAAAGTGTTACTCAAAGTTGTAGTTGGCGTCCATCTGACTTGAGAGACAGTGGAGTGCACCTCCAGGGGTGAAGTCAAACCATTGTGTTGTTGTTGTTTAGTCGTTTAGTCGTGTCCAATTCTTCGTGTCTTCGTGACCCCATGGACCAGAGCACGCCAGGCACTTCTGTCTTCCACTGCCTCCCGCAATTTAGTCAAACTCATGCTGGTAGCTTCGAGAACACTGTCCAACCATCTCGTCCTCTGTTGTCCCCTTCTCCTTGTGCCCTCCATCTTTCCCAACATCAGGGTCTTTTCCAGGGAGTCTTCTCATGAAGTGGCCAAAGTACTGGAGTCTCAGCTTCAGGATCTGTCCTTCCAGTGAGCACTCAGGGCTGATTTCCTTCAGAATGGATAGGTTTGATCTTCTTGCAGTCCATGGGACTATCAAGAGTCTCCTCCAGCACCACAATTCAAAAGCATCAATTCTTCGGCGATCAGCCTTCTTTATGCTCCTGCTCTCACTTCCATACATCACTACTGGGAAAACCATAGCTTTAACTATACGGACCTTTGTTGACAAGGTGATGTCCTGGGGAGGTCACTTTGGTGCTGCTAACACAACGGTCTAGGTCTGACAAACCTAGACCATTGTGTTAGCAGCATCAAAGTGATCTCCCCAGGGCTCAGGCCTGGGCAGTGTGTATGGAGGTCCTGAGCTGCCCAGACAACACAAACCCCTTACAGTCTCACTGATGCGGACCAAAGAAAAGCAGAGCAATACATTTGGCACTAGCTTGGCTGCAGGAGTAGCTGGGATGAGGTGTACAAGGTGCCGTCTGACTTGTCTTAGGGACTCCACCTTGGATTTGGGTAGGGTTTACTCCTTCGCCTTTTCTTCTCTTGAAGATATCCCATGAGACAGCAGAGGTTTAGAGTTTTCCTTCTCCCAGGTGGGCTACCTTCCCAAGTTGATAGCCCCATGTGCCCTACTCTTTCCTCTTTAGCAGGTGTAGCCTTCTTGACCGTTGGTCCCACTCAATCTTGTCCGCTCAATCCTCCGGAGCCTGTATTTGCATGTAGGGGAAGTCCCTAACTCACCAAGGAATGGGGCCCATCAGCTGCCCTCTCCTGGTTTAGCCAAACAGTTGAAACAGTTCCTGGGGTGTGACCGCTGTCTCATGCTGACAGCTTCTGGGAGCTGCTGGTGATTGCTGAATGCAGGTGGGGACCAAAGGGGAACAGACTGTCCTAGAAGGAGCATGACATGTCCTTCACCAGAGGTACTACCCCTCCCCTAGCAGCCCATACACCCTACTGAAGTATTATCTACTGCAATTAATGACCATGCCTAAGTTAGGTCTATTGATTTCAGTGGGTCTGCTCTGAGTATATCCTATTTGAGTATATCTGAGTATACCCAAGAAATTAGTAGGACTACAAAAAGAACCTTTAAATACCGTGTTTTTCGCTCCATAAGATGCACCTGACCATAAGACGCACCTAAGTTTTTAGAGGGGGAAAGCAAGAGAGAGAAAAAAATTCTGCGCAGAGCATGTAAGTGGCTCTCGCTTTTCTTGCTTTAAACCCTTCCATCCCTCCTCCTGCTTCGCTGAGAAGCCATCAGAGCAAGAGCAAGAGCTGCGCAGCGCCTCTTCTGCTGGCTTCCCAGCAAAGCGGGATGAGGGACGAAAGGGAGCCCTTACAGGGAGCGCTGAGCAGAGCCTGGCAGCGGCTCTTGCTGGCTTTTCCGGGAGGTGGGCGAAGGGACAGAAGGCAGCCCGTCAGTCCTTTCCCCCACCTCCCGGAAAAGCCCCCAAGAGCTGCGCTCCCTTTAAAGAGCCGCGCAGAGCGTGGGTTTCCCTGAGGAGGGAGAAGGGACTGGTGGGCTGCCCTTCTCCCTCCTCGGGGAAAAGCCCCCAAGAGCCGCACACACGGCTCCACGCGGCTCTTTAAAGGGAGCGCTGAGCAGAGCCTCCCGCCTGCATTCGCTCCATAAGACACACACACATTTCCCCTTACTTTTTAGGAGGGGAAAAGTGTGTCTTATGGAGCGAAAAATACAGTAAATGAGAAGCCTCTCTCTATGGAATACCATTTTGCCTTTCAGCTCTTGTGTTTATTAATGAAAGAGTCTTTGTGACCTCCCACAAAACATAAGGACATTGAACGGCTGTTTCTGCTGCTGCTGGGTTGGGACCCACTAATAGGGTACAACCTGATCCAAGCTGGGTCGTAACAAGAGCATTACCACCATGCAAATATATAGTAAAAGATGGGTAAGAAATAGATTCCCAGATGCATGCTTGGGTTAAAGGTGGAGCGGAAAAGGTTGATGATATACTTGGTTGAAGGTATGTCCCAGTCACTAAGGATCATGCAGTTAAAGGGTTAACATAACGTGCCATAAAAGAGGAAACAATATTCAAGTAGGAAACTAGTGAATGTGGCAAGGAGTCTTGATCTCCAATGACGCAGTTAAAAACAAAGGATCACACACAAGTCTTAACCGCAGTATTTCGCCATCAGCAACATGTGAAGTTTAAAAACAAAAAACTACAGGTCTTTTCCCACATCATGTCTGTTACGATAAAACTATTCCAGTGATGCAGTTCAAACCCAAGTTCCCATGGATTCACATGTTGTAACTGAATAAATACTACTATAAGAAATAAATAAAAAGTCTGAGGTAATATTGTGCAAATATTAACACAAATCTAAGCAAACATTCTGTTTGTTTAGGCAAGTCTAGCCAGAGACGCAGTCTTATTGGCATGTGTTGATTTTATCTATATTTTGATATTGTGTTGTTATGCCTAGCAATTTTAAAAGTTTGATTTTATTTGAATTTTATTACGAATATTTTGTATTGTTTGTATTGTAAACTATTTTTGTTATGGTTAAATAGATAAAAATGTGGCTTGAAAGATTGTACTGCCGGGTTGTGAGAGACGGGTGTTTGCATGCACCTTGTTTGTCCCTTGCTACAGTCACAGCATAACTGTTGTAAGCTTTAGGAGTTTGCTGTTTTGACCTCCTGGCTTAGGTACTGGACTGGAGGATTCAAAAGGTCAAGTTTTGATGGGCAAATTGGGCATGGGCCAGAAGCAGACCTCTCTGTCACTTCCTAATCCTCACCTTCCCTACTCCCCACAGGAATTTGGAATTCTGCATTTGGAATTCCCCATACCTGATAGCGCCCACCCCCCAATGGCTCTTTATAAAGCAACATTTTGCACTTGCCTTCAAATTAGGATTTGAAGCCAGCTTCAACCAGGAAGTAATGAGTTGGCTGTGAGCAAGACTCAGTTGTGAAGCAGTGAATTGTAGCTTAGTAAACCATGGTTTATTAATAATAATAATTTAATAATTTATTATTTATACCCCGCCCATCTGGCTGGGTTTCCCCAGCCACTCTGGGCGGCTTCCAAAAGAATATTAAAATACTATGATACATTTATTAAACTAGAAATGAGCGTTGGGGCCACATCCTCCCCCTTATCCCTCCCCTCATACCCCAACTGTGTCGCTTCAATCATGGCTTCTCTAAATCCCCAGTTTCCAGTTACATCGGTCACAGGAAACTGTGGTTTAATGCCAGCTTGGTAAACATGATACAAAAGCACGATTGAAGGGCTGAAGTTGATGCAAGAGTTGATGTAGAAGAGTATGTGAGCACAGAGCTTATTACTCATCCCTCAAACCATTATTTGGAGGACTGAAAATGTTAAATCTGAACTGTGTCAACATGAAACATAGCCTGGCCCATCCTACTTTCTTTAGGTAGAGTTTTGATTTTTTAAAAACATAACAGGCAGTAGCAGTAGCTGGAAGGAAAGTTTGCCTTTTGGCTTGAGCTTAAATGGTTGGCATAATTTAAAAAAAGTGGATTTTATCTATGATTGCTAATGTGTTTTTGTGGAGGCTTGTATCCCAGCTCTGTACCTTATCACCCATTCTTACCATACTTTTCTAGGTAAGAAAAACAAATTGAGAGTGTATTATCTGTCATGGTTAAGAAACAAAATTCTTCACAATGACCCTGAGGTGGAAAAGAAACAAGGCTGGACAACTGTAGGTGACTTGGAAGGCTGTGTACACTATAAAGTTGGTAAGTAACTCATCGTGCATATTTATGAAAGTCAGTGAAGATGGAATTATGTAATGGAAAGGTCTGGTTAGGGTAGGAAACTGTTGAAATGGGTTGTGCTTAGCTTTTGGTCTTCTCCTGTAAACAAGTCACAAGGTCTAAAAGAGACAGCTGCCTCTTTTATTTATATATTCCAGGATGAATGTTGTAAAAATGCATTCTTACGTCGCTTTAATCTTCGCTGAGACAACATGTTAACAGGAAACATGTGTAAAACTGAGGATGATACACACATCCCTTCTCCCCCTGCCTTGAGAGCAACACATTTCCCAACATGCTCTTAGATCTAGTGTAAAGGCAAATATGTTTTGGTTCTGTAGATCCTATCCTTCCACTGTCCCAGTTCTGAACCTGGCAGAGGTTAACTGGTTCACAGGAGCCACGTGAGGTAATTTTTGGGAGGCAGATTTTCAGAGAAATGCCCATGGGCCTCTTATCCTGTAGAGGGATAGACAAATAAACAAACACCAGGAAGCTTGTGTTTCTGCTCCTGGTTTCAAGAAATCTTGCAAAGGAAAGATGCCCTGCAATTTTTGGATCTGGTTTTAGTTTTAACTTGAAACCGTTATTTTGACTGATCCCACTATCGCCCCCGTCCCTCCCTTTGTGTAATTTGTCGTCCCCCTCCTTCCATTGAGAGTTCTGATTGTTGCCAAATAGCAAGGACTATTTGAACCAGCCTTTTCTCCTCATATGCTTAAAAAAAAGCCAACCCAACCCTTTAGGAGTCAATAAATGTCACATCCAGAGGGGTCAGAAGATTACTGCAACTTTTGACAACTTTAACAGTAACTTTTCTGAAAAAGAAATATCTGCACTTAAAAAAATGTACAGGAATGGTGATCCTTTTTGGTGCTGAACTTCATTATATAATTTATAAAAATTATATCCAACTCTGTAATGAGAATGATTTAATTCCCTGAAAAAGATGATATATGAGTTAAATGTAATATACTAAGGCTGGCACCCCATTGAAGGTACCAGCTGCTCAGTTGATAATATTTGCATAAACTTGCATATACACAAAATAGCTTTGATGGGATATTTTTTACGATGCATATATGTGTTGCAGCAGTTAATGGCTAGGTTTCCTCAGTTCTATTTTTCTGGTGAGTTCCCCCTGGAAAAAAGCCCTGGATTTCCTCTTTGTGACAGGAGAGAATGTTTTTCTTTCTAAAATGGCACCTTCCACCTGCAATTTTAATAAGTCCATTTTTAAAAATAATTAGGTTTTTAAGAAGATGGGCTGCACAATTGGAAGCACCCCTTGAATCAATCAAAATTGTTTTAAGTGATTTTGAGTCCCTGTCAGGGAGAAAGGTGAGATATAAATAAAATACTAATTTGTCAGTCTATCAAACAAAACACGACAGTGCTAAATATTAGTTTTATTATTCATGTCTTTCATAATCCCTTGGATTAATAAGGATATAGCTCCTCCAAAGTGTTATAGCCATTTGGATAAACTTTTGATTGTTGTAGGAATTAATACATTCAAACACTGGAAATGTGAACCTAAGGGATTTTATTCTACGCAAGTAAGATGCCTTATTTTAAGAAAATAAAATACAAAATTTTCCCCAAAGCACACTTTTCTGAGATATAGCATCAGCTCATATTTTTTTTGGAGAAGACCATAAGCTAACTCAGTTATGAGTGCATATTACATGTGACAATATGCATTATTTTTTTTAAATTGGTAGTTCTATAGCAGTTATAAGACAATAATATGACCCCCCATTATAATGTAAAAATCATATTCTCTGTCCTTTTTAATTCCAGTGAAGTATGAGAGAATCAAATTCTTAGTAATTGCTTTGAAGAGTTCAGTAGAAGTCTATGCTTGGGCACCAAAACCATACCACAAATTTATGGCATTTAAGGTAAGGGTTCAGATTGGTAAGTGTGGAACGTAGATAGCTGGTCAATGCCGATGTATTCCCCAGCCCTACCTGACAATACAAAGGTTGAACCTGTTTTGCTTGCCAAACAGATGCTCTCCCACTGAGCTGTGTATTTGATGAGGGTTGTGTGTGACCAGTAGCACACTTAAACATGTTCTTTATACAAACTTTAGTGCTACCTGATGAAGGAGAATTAGACAGTTAGTATTCCATAAGATCAAAAACCAGGAGACCATGTGTCTACTTTCATATGTGGTGGACCTGTGACAAGGTTAAAAAAAATTGGGAATCAATTTACAATGAACTCAAAAAAATATTTAGGTATACCTTTCCCAAAAGACCGGAACCGTGTCTATTAGGTTTAATAGGAATGGAAATCAAAATGGGAGACCAAAATTTGTTTATGTATGCTACGGCCGCCGCAAGAACCCTCCTGGCCCAAAGATGGAAAACAGAAGACATACCAACCATCCAGGAGTGGCAGGTGAAGCTGACAGAATATGCAGAACTTGCCAAATTGTCAGGGAGGATCTGGGACCAGGAAGATCAAAGATACAAGAATAACTGGAGTAAATTTATTGAATATTTAAAGGAGAACTGTAAAAGTGTTAAGACGCTAGCAGGATTGGCATAATACTTTCAATGTATATATGTGAGAATGAGGTGCGCGATAAAAAAGGAGGTAAATATACCAGTTGCAGGGAGGGAGGGGAGTCGGGACTTGGCAGAGTCAAAGGGAATGTATGGTAATAATATGATTTGTTGGAAAAAGAATATGTAAAGAAAATAATAAAAATTTACTTGAAAAACAAAAACAAAAACCAGGAGACCATGAAGACCAAATCTCTCATAGCAGGAACTACTGTAGTAGAGTTAAGAGTCCCTTTCCTTCTTGGGAGGTGGTTTTCCTCAGTTTGTATGTTCCTGCCCTCTCATTCTTAAATTGGGAAATAAGGGAACAGACTGAAACCAATTGGCTCATCACCATTTTCTCCACAATTCATCAACTTATATGGGAGATTGATTTGGCATATTTTGACTTAAAGAGTTATTCTAGGAATAAATTATATTTTGAATATTGAGGAGGAAATATAATCCTGGTGTTTTGCTTTGGTTTTTAAAGGGAAAAACTTAGCTGATCCTGTAGGGAGCCACTTGGTGCTGATTCATTAAAAGAGCCAAAGAAATGGCAAAAACATAGTTCCTCTGTACAGCATTTTTTTTTTACATGAAAATAAGTACTTTAATGGAAGAAGAAACCTCACACAGGAGAGAGGAGGGGGATGGAGGCATGCGTACATTTCTAATGGAGTGTACTAGTGTACTAAGTGAATTCTTTATTTTTATTGCTTGCACTGCAGTCATTTGGAGATTTGGTACATAAGCCATTATTAGTGGATCTTACTGTGGAAGAAGGTCAGAGGCTGAAGGTGATCTATGGCTCCTGTGCTGGATTTCATGCTGTGGATGTAGACTCTGGATCAGTGTATGATATTTATCTCCCAACTCATGTAAGAACCCAGATTTCTCATTGTGCGGTATTCCATAACCCATTCTGCATTACAAAAAGCGTGAGATGCATGTTCAAACCTTATTCATATGTGAAGGGGAGTTGTCCCTATGTTCCAAGAATGAGTTTCCATTGAGTGAGTGAGTTCTCTTTCTCTCAAATGTTGGGCACTTAATAATGTCATTGGTCCTGAGGGTAAGAGATCCAGCGCCGAGGGCCTTTTGGCGGTTCCCTCCCTGTGAGATGTGAGGTTACAGGGAACCAGGCAGAGGGCCTTCTCGGTGGTGGCACCTGCCCTGTGAAACGTTCTCCCATCAGATGTCAAGGAAATAAACAACTGTCTGACTTTTTTTAGAAGACATTTGAAGGCAGCCCTGTTTAGGGAAGTTTTAATGTTTAATGCTGTATTATGTTTTTAATATTCGGTTGGGAGCCACTCAGAGTGACTGGGGAGGCCCAGCCAGATTGGTGGGGCATGAACAATAAATAATACTAATATTTATTTATTTATTTATTTATTTATTTATTTATTTATTTATTTCTACTACTACTACTGGGATATGGGTGGCGCTGTGGGTTAAACCACAGAGCCTAGGACTTGCCGATCAGAAGGTCGGCGGTTCGAATCCCCACGACGGGGTGAGCTCCCATTGCTCGGTCCCTGCTCCTGCCAACCTAGCAGTTTGAAAGCAAGTCAAAGTGCAAGTAGATAAATAGGTACCGCTCTGGTGGGAAGGTAACCAGAAGCGGCTTAGTCATGCTGGCCACATGACCCGGGTGTTGTACGCCAGCTCCCTCGGCCAATAAAGTGAGATGAGCGCCACAACTCCAGAGTCGGTCACGACTGGACCTAATGGTCAGGGGTCCCTTTACCTTTACCTTACTACTACTACTACTACTACTACTACTATTACTACTGCTGCTGCTGCTACAGTGGAACAGACTCCCTCAAGAGCTTTTGGTCTCTCCTTCTTTTGAAGTTTTTAAGCAGAGGTTGTGTCTGCTTTAATCTGAGAGGTTGGGGGGGCACTCAATCTGTCATGGATGCTTTAGTGAGGATCCTGCATGGTACAAGCGTTGGGGACCAGATGACCTTCCCGAGTTCCCTCCCAACTCCTTCCAGTTCCTCAGAGTGCAGGTGACATCCAGTTCTTCCTGTTGTTCTTGCAGATCCAGAGTAGTATCCAACCCCATGCAATCATCATTTTGCCAAACACGGATGGGATGGAGCTGCTTGTTTGCTATGAAGATGAAGGAGTTTATGTTAATACATATGGAAGGATCACCAAAGATGTGGTTCTGCAGTGGGGAGAAATGCCAACATCAGTGGGTATGTATGCCAAGACCCCCAGCTTGCTTGTACTGCTAGGGAAATGATGTGGTCCAACGGAGAGATGGGTTTCTTTTCTTTTGTTGTTATTATCTTGGAATTCAGTCATTCATTTGTTAAACAGATCTGTACAGCGGTAAAGTACCTTTTTACTTGTATGTTGTGGTGCCCTCCAAATGTTTGGGGCTATAGCCAGTAGCTTTATTGAGCATTTATATTCCAGAATAATTACCATAATAATTCTTAGGACATATATAGTGCTCTTTCTAAGTGTTCAGATGCCCTACTTTTAACATGTGCCATGTACTTCTCAGAAGCCTTTCTGACTACTCTTGTTTGGTAGACCAATATTACTATCTTCCCGTTGTGGCCGGGCTAGGAGAGCAGCTTGTTTAAAGTCACGTAGTGAGTTTATGGCTGAGCTAAAATTATATTACTTGTAATTACAACTTGGTACCTTACAGATGGGGCTTGAGGCGAGCCGCTTTGAAACACAGACCGCAATCCAGAGATCCTTGTTACATTTTCACATGTGTTTGTGTCTGTAGCAATGCTCTTTATGCCTTCCTGAAATTGAGAAAGCTTAAAAATCCCATTGTTTGGCTAAATCAGAGAAGAATAAGAATCCTTTGTCTGTGCATTCCCCACAGAAATACTGGTATATTTAGAGTCACACAATGTAGTCCCTGCATCCAGTTATGGCTACCTAATCTTAAAGACTTCAGACAGACAAAACAAATTCCGCCATGAATGTTTCCGTAGTATTTCAGGAAGGCAAACTGTCTCCATATGACAGCCTGCCTGGGGCTCTTTTAGCAGTCCTTAACAAGAAGCTGTTAATCCAAATAAAAGTTTTTAATAGTCTTGATGAATCGAAAGCTTTATGGTTTATTCTAAGAGATCTTCTTCACCTTAGCCTTTATGTTATCTTTAATGTATTTGGCTGAGGACAGAAACTCGTAAACTGCAATCCTATGCCCACTTACCTGGGAGTAAAGTCCATTAAATACATAGGATGGTGCTGTTGGTATTTGAAAATTAAACTTTCAGAGATATCTGTTCTCTTGGGAAGGAAGTATAGTGTAATCAGCTAAAAGCTTGCTTACAGAAGCCAAGTTTTCATCTAGCTGTCTAGCCATCTAGCCACGGCAACAAGGATGGAAACATATCAATTTTGTTTATGGGTTTTACATGAATTGATTACTTTGGGTGAAATATTATCAATTCAACAAGCTGCAATTAAAAGTTGGAATGCATAATATAACCACTTTGCTTTGTGTTTCTTTGTATCATGAGGATGATTAATCGTGGCTTTTTGTTTTGATTGTAAAGCGTATATTCGATCCAATCAGATCATGGGCTGGGGAGAA
The DNA here is from genome assembly GCF_965112155.1 of Podarcis liolepis. NCBI lineage: Eukaryota > Metazoa > Chordata > Lepidosauria > Squamata > Lacertidae > Podarcis > Podarcis liolepis. The sequence goes on along the minus strand of NC_139558.1, from coordinate 31,980,347 downwards.
AAAGCTATTGAGATACGATCGGTGGAAACAGGACACTTGGATGGTGTATTTATGCACAAGAGGGCACAAAGACTGAAGTTTCTGTGTGAACGCAATGACAAGGTAAGAGATCTATTTCGCCCTCCTTTACATTCGTTCCCCCCTGCTCCCCGTTTCAAAATTATTGTGGAGAAGAGAGAGGAGGAACGCTGGTGATCAGTCCAAAATGTGTTCCACCCAATTCCACAATCCTCTCACTAGGGTTGGGAGGAAAGGAATGGATATATGGATCAGATATGGAAAGCCACGGATGCACACAATGACTCTTTTGGGCTCTTCGTTGGCAGGGAAGCAGAAAAGAATTCCTACAGCCTTGTACTCCCCAGATGTTGTTAGACTGCAGCTCCCACCATGTTGGCTGCGGCTGACAGGAGTTTGAGTTAAACAACATCTGGAGGCAGCAGGGCGAAATATTTAAAAGGACAGGAGAGGCCTTTCCACGTGGCTTTCCTTCTGCACATTGGTGTTCCACCGAGCTTTGAGAGCATAGCCACTGAAGCTCTATGACTTCATTCCTACTGCCTTAAAAGTGTCCCACTAGTACTCTTTCTTCTTTCTAGTTTTTGTTTTAAAACATGTGTAGGCATCCAGCCCAATTGCCTTCTAAATCCAGCCCTTGGACAGTCCAGGAATCAGTGTATTTTTACATGAGTAGAATGTGTCCTTTTATTTAAAATGCATCTCTGGGTTATTTGTGGGGCCTGCCTGGTGTTTTTCCATGAGTAGATTGTGTGCTTTTATTTAAAATGCATCTCTGGGTTATTTGTGGGGCATAGGAATCCGTTCATCCCCCCCCCCCCAAAAAAAAATATAGTCTGGCCCCTCCACAAGGTTTGAGGGACAGTGGACAGTGAAAAAGTTTGCTGAACCCTGTTTTAAAACCACCTGAGTCCCATTTTGTTTTCTCTCGTGTCTCTTCCTTTACAGGTTTTCTTTGCATCTGTACGGTCCGGAGGAAGCAGCCAAGTTTATTTCATGACCTTAGGCAGGACTTCTCTTCTGAGCTGGTAGAAGCTGTTGTAGTTTGACAAGGGATTGCTGTCATCTGGAGTCTTCATAACTTGGAACCATTTGCAACTGGAGAACAGGCCTGACGTGATGTAGGGCCACATGCCATTGCGTGTGGAGGCATCACCGATGTTGGGTTCTTTTTGTTTTAAAATTGAGGCTGCGGTACGCAGCTGGTGCTGTAAAGATATTGCCATTGGGTGCTATCTGTTTTGGGATCCCACTAGAGGAAAAATCAGGTCTCCCTCTCCTTTTCCTCCTTCCCCTCCTGCAGATTGCCTAGTGAGAAAGAAAGAGACGGATCAGAAGCAAGTTTTTTGAAAGGAGGCAGGCATGAGAAGGTAGCTGGAGGGTGTTGTAGGTGGAGTCAGTGTTGCTGAAGCAGAGAGCAAATCTAATATAGTAATATTAACAATGTATTTAATTGACATTTCTTTTTTTTTCTTTTTTCTTTTGTAATGTGACAATATGTGGGCAAAGAGGAAGATGCAGGTTTTAAAATTAATATTTATAAAATGTGAAAGGCACAGTGGTTTAGGGGGAGATAGGGTGACTTTTTTTTAAGTTTTGGCTTGGCCAAGAGTTCAGTCATTTTTTTTTCTATGTACCGAGTTTTGCCTAAAAACCACACGTGGATGATTTTTTAAATAAATAGAATTGTTCATTTTTCTATAACGACTCTTCATTAGGCTAGAACTTGGTAAATGTCAGTGTTAGCACTGCCTCAGTTAAAGGTTTAATTTTTGTTTAAACCTGAAATGTGCAACAACTTTTACTACCAGTCTGCGCATGTAGCCTTTGGGGAAAGAAAATTCCAAACATGTTTATTTTTGTGCCTACCTCATGGTTTCTAATGCATACAGTAAAAGAGGTGGTTTAGGTTTCTACTTTTTTTTTTTAGGAGAACAAATATTAATGTCCAATTATTGATAATACCAAAACTAGCAGGTTAAAGGTTTGACTGTTAATTTTGTATTGGGTTTCAGCAGAAGAGACAAGCAGTTATTTGAGATGGTTGATCGATTCGTAGCGGTGACACAGCAACCTAAGCAGTCCATTTCTTAAATTTTGAAAGCGAACTTTTCACTTTATTTTTTACCGATTTTATCATGAATAGAAGTTTTAAGGAATTCAGCCTAAAATTCAGAAGGTTTTACTCCTAACATGTGGGGTTTAGTAACAGGCAAGTAACAATAGCTAGGCTAGTTCTATAACTTGTTAAATGTTGTAGGAAACTTTTGGGGAAGTGACGTTTTCCTTTTCTAAGAATGCAATGCACTAAAACTATTTTAAGAATGTAGTTAATACCGCTTATTCATTTTTCTTTTTTTAAAAACAGCATATACTTGTGTTTTAATGTAACATCCAACTCTTGGCTCTTTCCCTCATTTGCCCCACTTTTTCAAAGGGAAAAAACCCCCTCAGTTTTGTTTTATCAGTAAGTTTTTGGCCTTCGTAATAAATGTCTCAAGACTAATAATTTGTTTAAAGGCTACATGTGTTTATTACTTGAGAAAACTTGAGTGTGTATTATCTGTTGGTGATGTAATAATGCACAGTGTCATTATTCGATCGTTATGGGGTTGGTTTTCTTTTTTAAGGGATTTTTTTTAAAAAAACCCCTCTCTTTTGGGGTACTTTTGTTGACAGCTGCCTTAAGTTCACTGTTCAGCCAGTGAACTGGAGTCCAGTGTTTCATGGGCTATGTCTTCTGCTGTGGTTACCTTTATTCATGGCATGACAGGTGTAGAGATTTAAATGTGATTCTTCGATCGAGACGCTTCAATACTTCAAATGAGATTTGTCACACAACTTACTTTGTGTTGAACAGTACCAGTTGGGTGAACCAGCTGCTCAGTAAGCCTTTCTTTTGGAATCAGACTGCTGTTCCTCTTTCTTTGACCAACTAATTTTTATTTACTAAGGGCTTTATTTGCAAGATCAGGAAGGCCCCCCTCTCCCCAAAAAGGAGTAAATAGCAGAATACACACAGATAATTGTTGGCAGATAAACCTTTCAAAGTCTCTCCTATTTGAGGGGGGTGGGGGGAAATGCTTTGGGTTTTGCATAGCACTGAACATCAGAGCTAATTCTAGACATGGCTTTCAGTTCTCACTGTACCTGTTGGGAAACAGGTGGAAGTAGCAGCTCTGCTTTGAACAGCAAGGAATTAATGGGACTCAGAAGACCAATGCAGACAGAGGCAATAGGTGTCTCTCTCATATGGCACTGTAGCATATTCTCCTGGTCGACTAGACGCCCCAAAAGAAAAATATTTAAAAGGCACGGTGTGGTTAAAAACTGATTTAATTCTTGACCTCTCTTCTCATGCCACCTTGCTATCTATCTATATTTTAAAGAAGACTACTGTTAAATGTAGGAATGTTGTAATATGGAGGAATTCTCCCTGGTCAATATGCTGATGAAATTCTGTACAACAAAATAGGAGGGTAGGGGGTAGGGTGGGGCGCATGACTTGTTCAGTGGGGCAGCCGCCTCGCTGCCCCCAAACCCCACACAAATGCCAGGGTGGCTGACTTGACAAGTCAAATCAGTATTACGAAACCACTACATGAAAAAATGTTGAAATCCATTTTTAAAGCAGTGCTGTTGGTGAAGCATAAAAATACTCCTAGTTTAGTTTTAAGCTTTAAGTAATAACTTTCTGTATCTTAAGTCAAAGTAATTCTAACTGTATGACTGCAGTGGCTTTATTTTTTATTGTATGCACATGTTATGTTGGAGAAAATGTTTACAAAAATGGTTTTGTTACACTAATGTGCATCACATATTTATGGTTTATTTCGAAGTGATTTTGTGGGGTTTAGGTTTTCATAGTAGTAGCAGTACACACTTTTGTGATTTTTTTTTTAAAAAATAACCCCAAACTCTGCCAACTATAAAGATGCTTAAACAATAATAAAAATGACAAAATTACTAATTGTAGAGCTGCAAAGCAGACTGGTGGCAATGAAACACTCAGCCTTTTTGCAGTGCTGTCTAATTTGTCTTTTGTGTATTATAAAATACTGTCCCCCTCTCCCCATTTTTCCTTAAATAAAGAAAAAAAATGACACCTAGTTGTGTATGTGGAAGTATTTTGAGTGACTTTCTTTTTTCTTTAGAAGAAAAGAAAAAAACAAATGTGGACATGTTGTTCCATTACAACATGGTACAGTTTTGAAATGCTTACTTAAAATGAACTATTGGGAGGACGTGTTCTGCATGAGAAAGTAACTTTCTGTTCCACATGCTGCTCTCAGAATTCCCAGCATGTGCTGCAGCTACTCCATCTAAAGAATCTATACAACCATACCTGTATGATTATCATTAGAAAGGAAACGGGCCTGTAAAAGCGCTGGTACTATCTGGTGGTATTTCATACAATACAGGAAACTATAGAAGGAAAATACCATCACTCTTAGCCGAGTAAGATTGTCTTCCATAAACACAGTTTTAAAAGCGAGTCCATAAGTGACTGTGGAGGCCAATTCTGGTTCTACACGTCCTTCCACAGCAGGGACATAGGTTTCCAGGCAAGAGTTGAGCATGATGAGGGTTTGCCAAGCGTGCTTTCCTCATAGCGCGTTTCTCCCTTTCATCCTGTGTTTGAGCATCTTCAAAACCCATGACACCTTTGGTAAAGGCTGTTCTCCAACTGGAGCACTCGCAGGCCAGTGTTTCCCATTTGTCAGTGTTTATACTACATTTTTAAAGATTTACCTTGAGAGAGTCTTTGAACCTCTCTTGTTGACCACCAGCATTATGCTGATGTAAACCCTACACAAATCCAGAGTGGAGTCCTTAAGGTCGTTGGATGGTGCCTCATCCTGGCAACTCCTGCAGCCAAGCTGGTGCCAAATGTATTGCTCTGCTTTCCTTTGGACTACATCCGTGAGGCTGAGATGGGAGTCTTTTTGTCTGGGCCAGGCTTGTGCCCCGAGGAGCAGTGGCGTAGCGTGGGGGGTGCAGGGGGGGCCGGCCGCACCGGGCACAACATCTGGGGGGTAGGGTTAGGGGGCGCAAATCCACGGGTTAGGGGGCGCAAATCCACGGGTTAGGGGGCACATATTACTTGCCTTGCCCCGGGTGCTGACAACCCATGCTACGCCACTGCCGAGGAGGTCCCTTTGGTGCTGCCAATACAGCAATTTGACTTCACCCCTGGAGGCGCACTCCATTGTCTCTTGAGACAGAGAGGTGCCAACAAAACACAAAACAGCACGAAGAAAATGCTAAGTGGGCAAGCTTTTCACATAAACTGCTTGGTATATTATGCCGGCAGCCTCTGAGAATTTCCTTGTCACACAGTCCCAATGCTGTGGCTTGTGTGAATTAGTTCTAATCTTCAAAACTCTGTTTGAGTTCACTCCTAGTCAGGGAACTCTGCGCTCTGCCAAGATTGTTTGCCCTCTGGGACGAAAGAGGCTGTCAAACTGCATAGCTTGAAAAGCCCAGGACAGCATTCTCCAGTGAATCCAGCTGCACAAAATATTATTGAAGGGGGGAAAAGGGGGACAAAAATAACTGTGGGAAATTCAATTCTTTGCTGCTCTAGCAGAATTGCACATCCCTTTCTCCTCATTTGTTCTAAAAATACCATTTGCATGAACTTGTTTATTCAAGAGGGAGCGATTCAATATATTTCCAAAAGTTCATCGGGACATGCTATTTCCAGGATCCCATCTGGTAAGGCATGTTTAGATAATGTGTTCCTGTGCAGATCAGGGTCTCCAAAGATTCCACACACACAGAGAGAAAGAGATCCTGCATACACATCAAGAATACAGGAGAGGCTAGAAATGCAAGATAGAACGGACTGGTTATCTGCACAAGAAGCTTGGTCAAATTTAAACGAGCTGGGCAAATAAAATAGACTGAAGATACCAAATCTCAGCGGATTTTAGCTGAATGGGCGCAGTGCATTGCAGAGTGTGTTGATGGCTCCTACAGGTAAATGAAAGGGCTGCTTCAAACCTGCTGAAGGTGGAAGGAGGTTTGGCAAAGATACATTCAATCCAGCAGCTGATACCTGGCAATGATCTGTGTTAACAAGCAGTCAAGGGAGTAAAGGTAAAGGTAAAGTGACCCCTGACCATTAGGTCCAGTCATGGCTAACTCTGGGGTTGCGGTGCTCGTCTTGCTTTATTGGCTGAGGGAGCCGGTGTACAGCTTCCGGGTCATGTGGCCAGCATGACTAAGCCACTTCTGGCGAACCAGAGCAGCACACGGAAACGCCGTTTGCCTTCCCGCCGGAGTGGTACCTATTTATCTACTTGCACTTTGACGTGCTTTCGCACTGCTAGGTTGGCAGGAGCAGGGACCGAGCAATGGGAGCTCACCCCGTCGTGGGGATTCAAACCACCAACCTTCTGATCGGCAAGGCCTAGGCTCTGTGGTTTAACCCACAGCACCACCCACGTCAAGAGAGTAGGGAAGTGAAAATCAATTCCACCAAAGGAAGATGGTATTTAACATTAGCGCTGTGCAGAAATCTGTTCTCCACTTTCTTCCTCCATAAAAGAGGCCTCCATTGTTCTCAGGATGCTTTGGGTGGGTTTGGATTTTGAGCCTTGCATGTGGTAGAGAAGAGGCCAGGAATATTCCCCTGCCCTTTGCCATTAAACATTTCTCTGGCATTCTGATGCCTCCCCAGCCGCCCACACTGCTGTTGATTTAAAAAAGCATCCTAGCAGGAGTTACCTGAGGAAGCCTTCCTTTCAGACCACTGTAGGCATCATTTGCAGAATGAAAGAAACAGCACTCCACTCACAAATACCCACCTCAAAAATAATGTAAGTGCAATGAAAACCATGCACCTTACCCATGGGAATTCCACTGCCATTTTATCTGCCTTTTGATAATGTTCAGATACAATTCCGTTTCTCATTAATTGACAGAAGAAAATTTTGGCACAGCACCATTAAGAATTCTGACCCTGTAGATAACTATTGTAGCTTATTATATTTATTTGTTGCCTTCTTTACACAAAAGTAGTGCTTTTCTCGGGGGCGGGAGCAGCGCAGGGGTAAGCATACCCCTACACATTTTGTGAATCTAAATCTGGCCTCATTGAGGGGCAGTATTTCAATATGAGTAGGAAAATGAGAGTACCCCTAAACATTTTTTTAAGAAAAAAAGCACTGCACAAAAGTGTTTCGAAGTGACTTACTGTGTGGCAACGAAACACTAAATCCAAGTATAGGAGCAAGAATAAAGTCAAAAACTGAAATGCTCATCCATAAATATATTTGAAAAAGTAGGTCCAACCAACCCACTAAAAAGAAGTCCACAGATGGATATTGCATACATCCAATATACTCTTCCAATTAAGGGCTGTAAACCCAGGTAAATAAATATAAAGGGTTGCATTGAAGGAGTTGTTCCATTTGTGCAAGGACTTTTCCCCATGCTCGCTTGTGTAAACGAGCTATGGAGCGTTAGGGAAAACCACAAAAAGATTGGGGGTGCATGGAAGGAGAGGGAGGGGAAGTTGTGTTGCACCAGTGAAAATCCTTGTGCAGCTGAAATAACTTGTTGGATACAACCCATAGATTCCTATGTATGTACAGAAAGTCATGCTGTTGGAGAGGAAGGATGACAATTCTGGCCTTTGTAGTTTCTTTCCACTGAATCAGTGCTGAGTTTTAATGGACCATAGGCATGACACATCCCCCACCAAGAAATATCCGTTGGGTAACATCTAACCCCTGCAATTCCCTGTGCATTTCTCACAAATACTTCTCACACTTCTCACATACCTTTCCAGGATACTTAAGCAATACCCCTGCATCCTGTCTTGCTAATATAGAGTCGTTGAGTTTAATTGTCTTGCCACACATCTTGCCAATTGTACAATCCTACCTTAAGGGGCAGATGGTACTTCACTGAAGTTTTCTGTACTATAAAGGTAGAGACAATAACATGATTCTGGATCCTTGGATCAGACCCAGCAGGGATCTTATGTTTCTTCCCCCAGCTCCTGTGTGACCTTTTTGGGAAGTTGACATGGAGCCAGCCTTTAAATCTCCAACCCAGTCATGAGTATTTTCCCTATATTTTTGTTCCTAGGTATAATCTTATTGCCTCAGGTGAAAGGTTATTGTGGTTCTGTCTTCCTTCACTGATCTTTTGCTTTGCTTAATTTTTGCCTGTTAAGCTTTAGTCGAATTCCCATAACTCTCTTATGGTTAATGGGTGATCAGTTGATTCTGCAGTGAATTTGCTAAGCACCAATAACTCAGCCAACCACATGTTGAACTGGGAACATTGAACTGAGGAGGGAAAATGCCATAAGAATAGGAAAATAAATTTTGTACTACAAAATAAAGCTTGCACCATAAGATTATAACCTTGTTGATCCCTGCTTTTGCCTGTCACAATTAAGTTAATACTTTCATGAAACTGATATTTAATATGCTCCAAGACATTGCTCACTTTGTTCTATTATACAAAGGCAGCCAAGACTTACCAGCTGCTAAGAGCTGATATGGAAAGCTCACGTCTTCTGCTTCTCATCACCATTAAAACCTGCAGGTCAGAGACCACCTGATCACTGACTGGCCTCAACTTGAGTTATACCAGCACTATTGTGCATATGTTTTTGGAAACGGTGCAGAAAATTATGAATGCTTGTCACAGATCTTTAATTTGTGAATAATATGTATGTATCATTTAACCAGCCAATTAAAATATGCATTCCCCAGAAATCAGGCTATTTTAAATTTTAGTGATCTAGCAAGCGTTCATTATTGAGAGAATTCAGACTAGTTAGCCTGTTCACCTTCCTTTGCATTAGTTTCAGCTGCTATCACATAATGAAAACCCCCTCACAATTTGGACCAGTTATATCCAGTTGCTTGAGGATGCTGGGACCTTGCACACTCGTGGCTCAGGCTGTGGCTCAGGAAATAGAGATACATGCAAAGTAGCAAACGTTTTTACAAGCAATGCTAATATGCATTCTGCAGGTTATTTTCACTGTCAGTTTTTTAATGCACGTTTTCTCCTAATATATGCATTTGAGTAAACATTGCTTGGTGGAGAACTGCCCTGCAAGATTCTGATAAGTTCAAATTTTCATGGATGACTGTGCTTTGGTTCTCATAGGGTTTTGAAATCTGCAGTTTTGAGAGAGTTGCCTTTAAATGTAAATAGCATACAATTCCTCCCCCATCACTAGCTGGATGTCCCCTGTCTGAAACCCTGGAGAGCTGCTGGTGGTTGGCCACTATGAGAATGCTGCAGCAGACAGGCCATTGGCTTGGCCCAGCAGGCTGCTCTAATGTTATTCTGCCTGCCAGTGTAGACAGTGTGCCCCAATTCAGTATAAGGCAAGCTTCCTATGTTCCTGTCCGTGGGGAAAGCAGACGGCAGCAATTACTTATGACAAATAAATGCCAGAGGTGGTCACAGCTCATGACAGAGTGAAAGAGAGGTTTAATGAGCTACGTGATTTCTCCCTGGGTGCAGAATCAGATTAGACAAGGAAAATGTTATAAAATTCTTTATTCTGTGGATACAATTGTTCCACAGAACAGATTTCTGAGTCATTTGGAGTGGTATTCCCCCCCCCCCTTAGGCAGTCTTAAATGGCTTACAGCAGACAATTTATAACCTTTTTGAAGAGGGAAGGAGTTACCTTTTACTTTTTCTTCCCATTGCTGAAGGTGGCTTTTTACCAAGAATATGTGTAGGGTTGGTTACACAAGACAAATTATGCAGACACCAACTGTATGTTTTGAGGGATTTGTTTACAGCCAAGTTACCTTGTATTCTTCAGTATTTCAAAAGAGCCTGTTGTTTGTTTTTGGTACCAGGCGGTCTTGGAGGAAACCAGTTTTCTGGATCCGATTCAGTTTGGGTTTAACTTTGATTTTGGCACAGAGACTGCTTTGGCTCCCCTGTATAATGACCTCCCTCAGGAGATAGACAGGGGGAAATGTGCGCCTGTTAAACCACCTTGACCTTTCAGAGGTTTACAGTACTGTCAACTATGTTATCCTTCTGGAGTGGCTGTCTGAGTTGTGGGTGGATGCTGCTGCTCTGCAGTCTGACTTCAATGGTCATTTACGGAGCCTGATGGTTGCAGAGAGCTCTTTGGACCCATGGAGCCTTCAAAGTGGGGTTCCTCAGAGTATGATTTTATTCTTTATGCTGTTTAACATCTACATGAAACTGCTGAGTGGGGGTTAACTGAAGTTTTGGAGTAGGTTGTCAAGAATATGCTGGTGGCACACAGCTCTACTCATTTACATCTGCAGGTGAGGCAGTGGATGTGCTGGACCGCTGTCTTGCCTCGGTGATGGACTGGATGAGAGCCAACAAACTGAAGCTCAATCCAGGTAAGACTGAGGCACTGTTAGTGGACAGCTCCCTAGACCGGATAGATGCAAGATAGCCTGCTCTTGATGGGGTTATACTTCTTCTGAAGGAGCAGGTATATATCTGGAATCCATTGCTGTCACTTGAGGCTCAGGTGGTCTCAGTGGCATAGAGTGCCTTCCATCAGCTTCAGCTGGGGACCCCATCTAGACAGGCATGGCATGCTGTCTAAGCTTTGGTTTGATTGCTGCAATGCGTTATACATGGGGCTGCCTCTGAAGACAGTTTGGAAACTGGTGCAGAAATCAGTGGCCAGTTTACTCATCTGGCCAAGATGGTATGAGCATATAATCCCATGGTATGAGCCTGACTGCACTGGCTCCCAATTAGTTTCTGGGCCCAATTCTGGTTTTGAATTTAAACAGCTCAGGACTGCAATTCCTCAAGGACCGCTTCTCCCCATATGAACTAACCTGGACCCCGTGCTTATCATTTGAAGCCTTTCTTCTAGTGTCCTCACCACAAGAGGTCTGGAGGATGGTAATATGAGAATGGGCCTTCTCTGCTGTCACTCCCTGTTTGTGGAATGCTCTCCTCATATATATTTATATATATTTGGCATCAGGCAAAAACATTTCTCTTTTCCCAGGCTTTTGGCTAATTAAACAATCTATGGCCTTTTAACTTGTGTGAGTGTTTTTGCTTTGTTACTTTGTTACATATTTTTGTGTTTTTATATTGTAAATCATCCTGTGGTCTTCTCATGAAAGGTGGTATAGAAATTTAATGAATAATAAAAAATTAATAATGCAACCAGTTGATGGTTATAACGTAGAAGATCAACTTAATTTCTTTTTTCCTGTCTGACAGCCCTACAAATGCTAACATTGTTAACTGATTGGCAACGGCAAAATGACTTTTGTTGTCTGAGGTTAATTGCAAGTTTTTCCCTCCACTGGAAAGAAACAGCGTCATAAAAAAGGAAGTCACTTCCCCTTGCTTTGAACAAGTATTGGGTTTTTTTGTTCCCCATAGCCTCAAAACGCTGGAAAGGTGTACCTCATACCTCTTTTGTTCTGACAAATCAGAATTGGGTAACTTGGGAAAGTTTTCGTAAGTTTTTCTGATATATATAGATATATATAAGTCCATCTGCTGAGACTCTTCCATTAAGATAAAATACTTTACAGCTCTTTGAAAAGTTCCAAGACAAAAGATGGAGAGATCTGGGTAAGTGTGAAATGCTTCTTTGTGGAGATAGCAGAGTAAAAAAAACATGGACAGTTTGATTGTTTGTTCAAAAGTAGGGGCGGGGAGGTAATGGACCAAGCATATGAGTGCTGATGGTTCTCGCAACTGTTTATTGACTATAATATGTATGCAGAGGTCTTCACAGAACTATATTTGGTGGAGTAAAACTCTGTAGATTCCATATGACTAAAAATTGAAACCTTTTGTCAAGGAATGAAAGACTTCCATGAGGTTTTGGTTTGGTTTTCATGCATGAAGGGCATGAAATATAGTCAATATTGGTTGGTTTACAGCATGGAGCAATGGGTGACCCTTTGTCTGTTCTGCTGAGAGGTAAATGGACAATGCCCACTCCAAAAACTCAGGACTAAAACCGCCCACTGTGGGATGTTTTCGTGGGTGGTCCAGGGGCTCTTAGCCCTGGATCTGCTGTCCTTTCCTGCTTTTGCAACTTTGCTTATAGGACAGAAGTCAGTCTAGATTTGCATCCATGCATATAAACTGCTATATGTAGATTTGTGGCACATGGCTTTGTACTCCTAGTCTTCTAAGGACATAGAGTTCTGTTGGCCCCTTTCCACATTCTGTTGCCTATTCCCCCTTGACTTTATGCCAAAGGGGACTGATTTGCACCTCAGCATTTCCCTGTGCATGCTATCCTACGCATGTACCTCTCTTTCCCACCAGAGAGCCCCCTTTCTCTTGCCCAAAGCAACCATGTATCCACCACTCTCACTGGGAGCCAATGGACTTGGGTTCTAGCTGATGTCCCCAAGGATAGGAAAATCATCCTCACAATCTAGGGGGCTAAGGCTGGCCAGTGGCTGGAGTTGCTGTCAGAAGAACTTTAGATGGTACAGAAAAAGCTTGGTTAGCTATATTCAGAAGGTTAAATTTTAGAGAAAGACAATGTGCCCACTTCCCGTATTTTGATTTTGGCTTATATCCTGGTTTGGAGGACATGACTCACGTTTCAGATTGGAACCGGAAACATGAACTTGCACAAAATGTATTGAGTAATGTGTAGACCATGCATTTTCAGTGCTCAGATACCTAATAGTTGGTAACCATGAACGTAATTCAAACATCCTTCAGCAAGCTTCTTCCTGTGGAGTTTAGGAAACAGCAATAAGAAACCAGAATAATAAGCCAGAATAATAATTTTAAATTGCTGAAAGTTGAGTTCTAGCCAAAGTCATGCTTTCCTTTGTCTTTTCCCAAACATACTTTAAATACATAAATAATCTAAGGAAAGATTTGGGTTTGCTCGCAATAGAACCATCTCTCTTTAGCAAACAGTATCCCTTCTAAAGTAAACTTTGGTTGCACTAAAAAGATTGTGTGATGATAACAAGCTTAAAATACAGTGTTTTGGAAGCCTTTCAGCAAGCAATACTAGAAGCACCTGGCTTTAAGCCCCCTGAATTTAGGAGGTCACAGGACTTAAATATGAATATATGTTGTGCCCATGATTATCGGTATGTTTTGTGCTGGGGGGAGGGGAAGTTATGTGGTCTGTGTTGATGTCAGAGTGTGACTGTCAAAGTCACAACCTTGTGCTGTTACTATATTGCAGGCCTGTTTAGCAGTAGCTGCTTGGCAGTAGATTCTGAAAACTGAGAGAGATCATCACTTTTAGTATTTGTAGATGTGGCTTGGATCACGTAAATTCATTTTGATTGGTCTGGAAAACAATAAGACTTTGGTTGGCTGGTGGTTCTAGTCAGCAGAGAAGAGCAGTCAACTGTCAGTTGAGAGAAATAATGTGGAATGGAGAAAGTTGAGGTGAAAATGGATGCCTGAGGTAATCCATATTAAGAACAACACATTAAGTTGTTCACCTCCAGTTGCACACAGCCCAGCTTCCGAGTGTTGAGACACTTCAGGGGAGGCCAACACATTTATTTTGATTTGTTATGTTTACTTGTCAACTTACTACAAAAAGAAGCCTCAAAGTGATTTACATTTTTTTTAAAAAAGCGTAGAATACTTTGGTCTTGGTTCATAGGTCATTGGAAGCTGTGGTGCCTTTGTGATATATGAGGGGGTTTTTTACGCACATATATACAGGCTGAGCATCAGATGGTGTTCGTTGTCGTCCAAAATATCTAACAGGTACCAATTTGGTCACCCTGGTTTTAGAACATGCCTGGCAAACCTACCCCAGGCAGCCGGAAACTGTGGTACTTCAGGATGGAACAGGAGGGTTCCATGAGTTCATCTATGCCATAATCCAGTCTGAAGTCTTCTAGTCCAGTACTAGACTATTTGCTCCCAAATTCAATAGACGAGAAGCAAAGTTACTCCAAGCACTTGTGATGGAGCAGTGCAGCATATGCACTTCATTGTCCACAGCAGAGACACTGTTTTGTACTCTGGGCTTGAGTTGTGGTGGCCTGCTTGTTAAGAAGGTTGGCCACCACTATGTAAAGTGAATCCAATCCATGTTTTCACCAGCTTCTGGAGCAATGCCAGTCCCAATTTTAAGCCCAGGAGCTCTAGAGACAAGGCTGTCAGGCAGTTGAAGAGATATTTCTGGCGGGCTTTTCTCATGCCTTAACAGTTTGTTCTAAAAAAAGTAGTTTAGTCACCATCTCGTTTAGAACACTTCTGTTGTTATGACACTCTTCTTCTCATTCGCAGGTTCCAAGGTGTCATCCATCTTTCTCTTTCCTGTTTTCTACGGAATATGCTGCCCAGGCTCTTATGTATTTTCATTGCCAATACATTGGATACTTCTGCCTTCAGAATCCAGCGTACGGGAAGTGCAGGTGAAAGCAGTAACCATCAATAGCCAAATCCTGGTTTCGAACATTCCAGTGTTTCTTTCTTCTTCTTTTTAATACAAAGCCATTCTTTTTTTTATGTAGATAATTGCCAAGATCGCACCGTGCATTTCAGGCCCACCTTTGTACTGGCAGGAGAACCAGTGGTCCTCAAATGCCCTCCTTTGAGATACAAACATATGGATGCTTTTGATCAGCCCTTGAATCTCACCTGGGGGAAAAATGGTTCAGCAACAATTATCCCTGCAGGATACAGAAAAACAAGAATACTCTTACAAGATGATGCTCTTTGGTTTTTGCCAGCTTCCAGTGAGGATTCTGGGGAATATATCTGCACTCGAAGGTAGGCATTCTAAGGCACAAGACTGTTAGCCTAGGCTACATAGGGTTAACCAGATAACATGCATATTCACGCATCACTGGCAATGGATTTACAAGACAGATCTGGGGTACTGTTTATCAAGTGTTGGAGAAGGTAAGATACATCTAGAAGTAAGAGTTCTTTAGAGCAGAGACTGAATGCATTGGATTTTTTTTGCTGCAATGTATCTGAGGCCAGGGACGCGGTGGCGCTGTGGGTAAAACCTCAGCGCCTAGGACTTGCCGATCGTATGGTCGGCGGTTCGAATCCCTGCGGCGGGGTGAACTCCCGTTGTTCAGTCCCAGCTCCTGCCCACCTAGCAGTTCGAAAGCACCCTTAAGTGCAAGTAGATAAATAGGTACCGCTTTATAGCGGGAAGGTAAACGGCGTTTCCGTGTGCTGCGCTGGTGCTGGCTCGCCAGAGCAGCTTCATCACGCTGGCCACGTGACCCAGAAGTGTCTTCGGACAGCGCTGGCCCCCGGCCTCTTAAGCGAGAGGGGCGCGCAACCCCAGAGTCGGTCACGACTGGCCCGTACAGGCAGGGGTACCTCTACCTTTACCTTCTCTGAGGCCATCTTCATCCACATAACTTCGGTGTACCAAAGGTACCATATTGTACCCAATATTGGTGTGTGTGGCATGTGGCGTGCATACATGTCATATGTGCGACTCGCATCTTCAGGGAGAGGCCAAGCAGGGAACCCAACATGGAACAGCTTCCTCTCTCACGCTCAGGAGGAGCCACCCAGTGAACTGTGCTGTGCTAGCCCTCCTCCACCCCCTCAACATTAAGGGGACCTGATCCCCTGCCAGCAAATATTGAGGGGGCCAAAGACCCCTCTGCCCCTAGGAGTTGGGCACACTTCAGTGTAACTATTCTTTCATTACTAAGAACAAGGCTCAGATCCTATAACTGAAGCTTGGTGTGACTGTCACGGGAATACCATCCCCTCCCAAAGTCACTGTTGCATTATAATAATGTTTAGGTGCATTGGATCATGTGGCTACTTTCAACTCAGGCATTATTGTTCCTGAGGGAAGTGCAGCCCTTGCAAGAGAAGGAACGACATGTTACATCCATCACAAATACAATGTGAAGCCTAGACACAAGAGGGTATGGCTCCTCAGCTCTGGACATTATTATTATTATTATTATTATTATTATTATTATTATTAAATGGCGGTCACAGAATGTGGAAGTGACTTACGCTTCCTTTCTTTGGCATCCTTGTTTCATGTGTGGAGTGAGGAGTCATGTTTCTCCTGCAAGGAGATGTCTTGAACTCTTTGTATGTCTGGCACTACAAGGGATGCGGGTGGCGCTGTGGTCTAAACCACTGAGCTTCTTGGGCTTGCGGCCAAAATGTTGGCAGTTCGAATCCCTGCAATGGAGCGAGCTCCTGTTGCTCTGTCCCAGCTCCTGCCAGCCTAACAGTTCGAAAGCACACCAGTGCGAGTAGATAAATAGGTACTGCTGTGGTGGGAAGGTAAACGGTGTTTCTGTGCGCTCTGGCACTCGTCACAGTGTCCCGTTGCACCAGAAGAGGTTCAGTCATGCTGGCCACATGACCCAGAAAACTGTGGACAAACACCAACTCCTTCAGCCAGAAAGCGAGATGAGCACTGCAACCCCACAGTCATCTTTGACTGGGGCCCTTTACATATTTTTTACCTTTTCATACGCATGTGGCACTTTGCAGGTGGTATGGAAAGAGGAAGGGCAAAGCACTCACTGAAATGCAACTAGTTGAGGGAAAGAGCTTGGGGCATCTGTGTCTTTTGCAAGGAGAGGAGCATGAAATGAGCTTTGAAGACCCTGCAATGTTTTGATGATTATTAACATTATCACTCTAGAAAGCACCATGCATACTTATTAATGGTTACAATTGTGGTTATTAATGGTCACATTAAGTGCTGCTTTGTTTTTAGTGTGGGCTAATGAATAGTCCGGGATGCGGGTGACGCTGTGAGTGAAACCACAGAGCCTAGGACTTGCCAATCAGAAGGTCGGCAGTTCAAATCCCTGCGACGGGGTGAGCTCCTGTTGCTCGGTCCCTGCTCCTGCCAAACTAGCAGTTCAAAAGCATGTCAAAGCAGTGGCGTAGCGTGGGGGGTGCAGGGGGGGCCGGCCACACCAGGCGCAACATCTGGGGGTTAGGGTTAGGGGGCGCAAATCCACAGGTTAGGGGGCGCAAATTACTTACCTTGCCCCGGGTGCTGACAACCCACGCTACGCCACTGTGTCAAAGTGCAAGTAGATAAATAGGTACTGCTCCGGCAGGAAGGTATACGGCGTTTCCGTGCACTGCTCTGGTTCGCCAGAAGCGGCTTAGTCATGCTGGCCACATGACCCGGAAGCTGTACGCCGGCTCCCTTGGCCAATAAAGCGAGATGAGCACTGCAACCCCAGAGTCGGCCACGACTGGACCTAATGGTCAGGGGTCCCTTTACCTTTACCTAATGAATAGTCCACGATATGGGGTTGGAAAAAGAGAAGCTTCCTTCTGGGCTTGATGAATGCAAGTAGCCAGGCAGAAGCCTTGCAGCAGCCTAACGTACACTTCCATGGGCAAGAATGGGTGTGATTTTTATTGAAAATGGCTCAAGGAAAGGGAAGGTCAAGAAACCTCCCCACCACGACATCAATTTTCCTCCTCAAGTTATAGCCTCAGTGTCTGCATTTTGTTAAAAAGCGGAAGAAAAGAAGTAATTAAAAAACCAGTTCATGGGTGATAAGCACCAGTAGCTGGCACGGTTTGGCCTTAAACTGTCCGTGATGTCTGTTCAGGGCATGCATTTAGAATAGGGATCCTGTCTAGAGTGCAGAAAGTGGTGCCTTACACAACTGGTCTCTTGTGGTCCCACCTGTTGCCACCTGTTTGAACATCTGGATTTGTGTACAGTGCTACCTCTGGTTACGTACTTAATTTGTTCCAGAGGTCTGTTCTTAACCTGAAACTGTTCTTAACCTGAAGCACCACTTTAGCTAATGGGACCTCCCACTGCTCCCACCCGATTTCTGTTCTCATCCTGAAGCAAAGTTCTTAACCTGAAGCACTATTTCTGGGTTAGTGGAGTCTGTAACCTGAAGCGTATGTAACCTGAGGTACCACTGTAATCCTTGTAGCAGTCAATGGCTAAAAGTGACATCCACAAGTAATTTCGATCACATTTAGCCCTCCAGTAAGAAACGGAAGATGGAAGGGGATGGGCTTGTATTTTTTCAAATGTCTTAAATTGGTCATTGCTGATAAACAGAAAATATGTGTCCCTCCCCCCAAAAAAATCTCTGCTGAGAGTGATACTGACGCTGTTGAGCCTGATAGTGACGAAACAGCTCTTACACTACCTCTGTGCAATATTTTAGCAGAAAAGTGTCCCAAGGTAGAGAAACACAGATGTGCTCAGTGTCCTGTGGCGTTGCAATGTACTTAATACCAGAAGTTACTCCACTGAGTGGAAAGAGACATGTGCAATGAAAAGTATGCAAGACTTCCAGTGTAAACCTCAGGGGGACTGGCATATGTGCAGAAAGAGGTCACTTATTGCAGAGGATATGTAAATGATTTTTTTTGGTGAAAAAGTCAGCAGCTGATGTCGTTTTCTTTCATAATGTGATTTCCATTATAATGCCTCTATATTAATCCCACAAGCAAATTCATCTGGAAGATATTATATCTGAATGAAAAATCCAAGTCAAACCTATGCAGTTCCTTGCCAAGTAATCAGGAGCAGAACAACATACACCTTTTTCAGAACAACATACACCTTTGGCAGAGGTTTTCGGACTTTTTGAGTCCACAGATCACTTGACCAACTACATTCTTTCTGTATGCACCCCTGTGGGGCTCAGGAGCCCAGTTCTATCATCCCTTGCCTGCAGAGCTGGCAGTCCCTCACCCTTTTTTTCCAAACACCCTCCCTTGTGGAGTGTTCCCTCAGCCTCCTCTCCTCTCCCCTCTCCTTGGGAGTCCCCTGGGCAGCTGCTCCTGGTCTTTGAGCTGCCCTCCCTGCCCCAAAGAGAGCTGCCCTCCAGAGGCAACATTCACAGGTGGAGCTTATTGCCAGGGCTGCCGCAACAAACAGCCTTTTAGAGGCAGAGATGCAAGAGGGCATCAGAATAGGGAGGGGAGGAAGGAAAGAGGGACAGAAGCCAGAGTTGCCAGCAGCACCCCTGACTACCATTCAAGGCACCCTGGTTGAAAACCACTGCCATATGATATTATTGTTTGTGTGTTTGTCGAGTTAGACGTACAGGACATTCATCTGAGTAAAAATAAAAAAAGGGGGGGATGAAGCAGGTTCCTGCCTACAAAAATCCCTGTACAGTCTCAGATACAGACCTTGGCTTGTGCTTCTCCTCATGAGCAAGGAACTTTAAACAACAACAACAGTCTCCAGCAACTAAGGATCTCTTCTGTCTGTGTCTTCTTGCTCAGTCCTTCAGTCCTGGTTCCACTAACTTGTTACTGTAATGGCTTATTGTTCGTTGTCTCTCAGGTTAGAGAAACATCACAAGACAGACCTCTCCCCCACCCGCTCTTTCCTCAAGGCTTGCGGTGCTTTGTCCTTCCTCCCGAAATAATTTTCTCAATTTATAGCAGCTGCTGCACAAGCTCAGGGAGACTTCCCGACTGACAGCTACTCAGCTTAAAAGACAGAACTGTCGGCTGAGGCCCACAGAGCCTCCAGACCAGGGGTCGGCAACCTAAGGCCCATGGTCATTTAACCAGCCCACGAGCCATATTGTCATATTGGCCCTTGTGTTCAGTGTGCTCTGAAATCAGCAGGGTGTGTGTAGTTCAGGTCCCTCAGCCAGAGTATTTTGTATTGTCTGAAGAATCAAGTTGCCAACCAATGATGCTTTTTCAGAGGGCGGTGATTTTAGTGTCCTGTGTGTACTTAATTGTTCAAGATGGTTAAATCTGAATAATAAAAAGCAATGGTGGGTTATGGTGCAATGATAAATCTTCCCTTGTTGTGTATGACTGTCGTGTTTCTTCTTCTCTCCCCGTGCCCATTTGCCCTCCACCTGCAGGAATTCTTCTTACTGTGCTGATGTGTCTGTTCATCTCACAGTTGTGGAGAAAAGCGCTGTTCGAAATATTTCCTATCTCCAGAAGGCTTTCACATTTAGTCCTGGAAAGGTTGTCTGTCCCGCCTTGGAGAGTTTTGTACAAAAGAATACAAACTACGAACTCAAATGGTACAAGGTATTATTATGGGTAATTTCTTCATGGCAGTTTGAACTTGGACTTCCAATATCCAAACCCACAGGGGACTATCATCTGCACTGCACTCAGAACGAAAGGCAGAATAATATAAGACGCTGACAACATGGTAGAAATTGCACAGGGTCCTATTCTGGGTTATGACATGCCTAAGCCCATTCATTTGAATTGCCATCTTAGTGTAATTGTGGCCAACTCTGCTAAGGCCAGGGATGGGGCTGCTATGGTCCTCCAGGTGTTGCTAGATTTCCACCATCTGCAGCTGGCATGACCAGGGGTCCAGGATTATGGGAGCTGTAGTTCAACCATATCTCAAGGGACATAAATTAACCATCCTTAGCCTAGGATCAGATTAATCAGCTGTAGCTTTGAAAAAAGACCTTAGATTATGGTGGCCTGCAGATGTGCTCTTGAGTTAAAGCTTTGGTACAATAGCCTGAAAGTTTCATTAGGTTGCTTTGTTTGTAGAATATTTGCATTTAAGATGACAAGCTGTTTTCACAAAGAAGAGGTCCATCATGAGCTCCCCCCCAAAAAACCCCCAAATGTTCTTTATGTTCAGAGGCAGCATAGCCTAAGGTTACCAGATGTCCCTGTTTCCTGGGAACAGTCCCCGGATTTACAAATCAGTCCCCATACAAAATCCTATAATTCCTACTGAAGTTGAAAAGTGTCCCTGGATTCATTGAAAAAAATCTGGTAACCTTAGCATAGCCCTGAACATCAGATACTGATGCCAAAAGAAAAGGTTGTTGCCATTGTGCCTTGGTTATGTCCAGAAGCATGTTAGACTCAGAATGCTAGACTAGATACAGCATTAGTTCTGCTCCAAGAGAACCATGCTAAGTTGAGTCCAAAGCCTGAGGCTATTTTATTTTTTTGGAACTGCACAGCACTTAATTTAGTTCGCTAAAACTAATTTCCTCCTTTTCTCTTGGTTAAAGCCATCCACTCCATCCAAATTCTAAACAAACCATTTTCCACGTGTAAATTTTATTGAATTATGAAGGTGCATGGTGCACATTTAATTTTGACACTAATGACTTGGTAACTGGAGGGCAGTAGTTCTGAAATCCTGCAGAGCCCTGCTAAATTTATCTGTAGTTTATAGCCCTTTCACAAGAAACCAGGTCTGTCAGCAACTGACTAGACCATGAGTTTTTATTTAGTGATAATAGTGTCTGGCCAATAATGGAAAGTGAAGCCCAGGATCACAATATCCTTTTACAAAGTTATTCTGGAATCGTGCCAAGTTGATTTTGTGATGGAGAACCATTTTGATCAGGTTTGCCTGAGGAATTTGATCATTGCTCATTCTGATATGAACTGACCTAATCTGCAATTCCTGGACTGACTAATGTGTGGATCAGAACACGCCCGTCAGATCTCACACTTCTCCAGATGCTGTTGACATAATTTTCGGTTCAATATAAATGATCAGAACATGTTTAAAAATACATATCCGGAGAGAAAACAAAATGCACGTTTTAAGAGAAAATGCAGTTAAGAATAAGCACCCAAATGTTGATTTTTGTTCAGATTTTTAATAACTAAATAAATAAAACATTAGTGCACATATGGGATGGAAAAGTTTTTTGGGTGAACACATGTGAAAGTGATATGGACCAGAAACGGAGGCTTGTCCTCATTTAATCTATCTTTGGTTGATCAATACAATATGGAATTTTCCACTTACGCTGCCACTACAACAGTTAGTCATTATTGTGTAACCATGTGGCTTATTGCAAGACTTTAACAAAGAGTGCTCTCCTTTCCTGGCACCACACGGAAACTGAAGAGAGTCAAAGCATAAACCAAATAGCCACACTTGCAAACCCTGCTTAGTTAAGGAAGCCAGCTTCATAATCCATGGTTTGTTTGTTTTTTAAGTTGGCCTGTTTTAAAACTGGTCAGAGCTTGTTTTAAACCACTGCCCTTGCTTTGAATGTAATAAACCAGGATTCGTGGAAAATGAAAATAACTCTTATTCCGACTCTGTGGGGAGAGAAGGAGGGGGAAAGGTGTGAGTCTGGTGCTTACTGCAAGATCCTCTGTGCTCATGTACACAGTAATAAACAGTGGCATTTAAGCTTTATGTGGACATTGTGTATAAAAAGCTTATTTGAGGCACTTTTCTGCTTTGGAATCTGTCAGGAATCAGACCCCTGCCGCAAAGTCTTTCCAGTGTTTCATGGCCTTTCCAAAATGCCATCACTGCTGCATCAGTGGGTGTTAAACTAGCTCAGTGACATTAAGAATTGACTGGGGGGAAAAATCACCTTAAGATTTCTTGGCACTGAAGCA
The DNA here is from genome assembly GCF_965112155.1 of Podarcis liolepis. Lineage (NCBI taxonomy): Eukaryota > Metazoa > Chordata > Lepidosauria > Squamata > Lacertidae > Podarcis > Podarcis liolepis. The sequence goes on along the minus strand of NC_139558.1, from coordinate 31,958,042 downwards.
TTGTATTTCGCTACTAAATGTTCAGCTGCCCATTTTATTTGTGTACTTTTATTTTTTTGTTTCTAGGACTCAATACCTTTGGACATTGACAATAAAAAATTTGCTGTTTTGAAGGGCACAAATTATCTCATCATAAACTCTGTGTCCTTGGATGATTCAGGCTACTATACTTGTCAGCTAACCTTTCGGCACGAAGCTGGACAATATAACATCACCAGGACCATTCAGTTAGAAACACTTGGTAATGTTTACTCTTGAACTACTAAAGTACGCAATGATGAGCAGGACTGTACATACAGATGATCCACTTTTCTTTGCTTAAAAAATACAAATTTGGTATGAAGTAAATTTTATATTTTCCACATGGATCAATTATACAAATGTGCATATTGTTGAAATATGCGTCACAAGGAGTCATTGCTCAGAACACAAGATATGCAAATGAAAGGTTAATTTGTAGCAGGAAAAGACTGCAAACCTGGAGAGCCATTGCCAGTCAGTTTAGACCAGAGGTGGAGAACTTACGCCCCATGGACCAGATGCGAGCCATGGGGCCTCCCCATCTAGCCCCTTATCGCTCCACAGGGAGATATTGAGACTTGAAAACAGTTCTCTGTTGTCACCAAAAGAAGGCTACAGTGGTACCTCGGGTTAAGAACTTAATTTGTTCTGGAGGTCTGTTCTTAACCTGAGGTACCAGGTTTAGCTAATGGGGCCTCCCACTGCCGCCGCACGATTTCTGTTCTCATCCTGAAGCAAAGTTTTTAACCCAAGGTAATATTTCTGGGTTAGCGGAGTCTGTAACCTGAAGCGTCTGTAACCTGAGGTACCACTGTATTTTTGAGTCTCCTGTGTGGGGCTGAATTTTCTTGTATGGGGTCACCAATGGGAAGGAAACGGGTAACCCTCTTCTCCCCATGTATCGTCACAGCCCAAAACACTCTTCTGTTGAGGTCAAAAGAATGTCTCCCTCAGGGTCAGAAAAGTTGCCCAACTGCAGATGCACGGAATATGCACATCCTGACTCTAAACAGCTTTCCTGGGATGTATTCTGGCAGCGAAAGAAAAGACTCCTACTCTTTCTCATCATTGCAACTGCCAATTGCTAAAGCCCTGAGCTTATCCAGCGCAACATTCCAGCTATTTGCTTCCGATAAGAGCTTGAAATAGTTTCAGAAGAGAACTAAGATCGCTGGCTAGTGGCCAGTGGAAGTGTGAGGAATTCGCAGCCTTTGTGGGAGGTAGAATGCTTGTGGCTTAAATGCCTCCGCTTGCAAAACCAAGTAATTTATGCCAAAAGAGAGCCCTGGGAGGTGATTTCCATTAGCTTGGGGAATGCAATATTTAACTAATAGTGGGAAAGGGTAGACAAATATACCTATCTCACTTTCCCCTTTTATTTTTAAATTTGTACAGGTTTCTTTGTCTGCTGCTCTGTTAAATAAATATAGAAATATATGTTAATTTACCTGTTAGTCAGGCTGACCAGCAGGGGGTGGTAGTATGCTTAATGTGTTTTCAGATCAATGTAAGAACTGCACATTCTTCCCCCATTTCAATTTATTTTAAACAAGCTGAGAACCTCTGAAAATTTCACAGAGCAAAGAGAGAGGAAAGAGAGAGAGAGAGAGACAAGATCTCTGAATGCACTGGAATTCTGGTCGATGTTCATTCTGGTGATAACAATTACATTTCAGCCGTGCCTTATTCTTTTGAGAGAGGTTATTTCTTTATCCTGGTAAATAAACTATTGCTGTATCAGAAAAGTGGATGTAATTCTCTGCAACATCTTTTCTCTGAACTCTCACTAGGCCAAAAGAAGAGAAGCCGACCTGTGATTGTCTACCCAAATGAAAAGGTTACACTAGCAGGTCTTGGTAAGACCAACAATTTAGTCAAGTAGTTTCTGAAAACAAAGTACCATTATGTTACAAAATAAGAATTATAACTCAGTTTTAAATTTCTTACCAGTGGGTTTTAGTACTACAGTAGTTCCAACCATAATAACAGCTAATGGTGGCTTTACTGACTTTGCTATAATTGTGGCAGAACTAATGATGTCTGTTGCATCCTGAGGAGTATCCACAATTCAGCCTTTTGCGAACAGGGCCAAACCAAACTTACACATATTGTGTCATGTCATGATTCTCCCCCCTGCCCCCCCCTTGTTCCTTCATGTCTTCAAAACTGAGGAAAGGAGTGGAGGAGCTGAACCTTTTCCTTGCCAGTTATTTGGGCAGAAACCAGGCTGGTGTGATTTTGACTGAACAAACAGCTGGCCGGACATGGTGACCACTCAACCACCTGCGGCTTCCATGTATTTTAAAACAAATGGAACAAGTACAACTTGAATACAGGAAAATAGGTTTTTGGCTCTAATTCTCCTTATCCAGGGATCTTTTGAAACTGAAGTTCTGTCTAGGGGTGGTGTAGGGGTCTAGGTGTTAGAGGTCTTGGCAGATCACCCTCATCAAACTACAATTCCCAAGACATCTTGTTGCTTGCACTTGCTTTCTTCTTTGGACAACACTTTAAAAAGTCTTGGCACTTTGTTCCTCTACCATGGTGTCAAAGACATGGTCCATATCGTTGTGAGAACCTATGCACGACACTTGAAGTAGAAAAAAAAGATGACATAGGTGTAGTGCAGAAAAGAGTGTTCTGTATGTTTGGGGAAAAGTCATCAATATGGAACACTTATTTCTTCTGTTTAATAGCTATTCCGGAAATGTAGGAATGTGTGTGCTCTTTGGATAAACCAGTTTTGCGAAAGAAATGGAAAAGCCACCCCCCCCCATTATTAACCTAAAGGTTTTCACCAGACCTCCTACCAAAATCTTTTTATTTTTATTAAACTTCTATATTGCCCTTCATTTGAGGATCACAGGGTGGTTTGCAATACTACAACACCGAAATGCATATTGTAGTAACAAAAGAAAACAATACTGTCTGCCCCCCCCCCCCCGGAGCAGTTTTAAAAGGCTATATATTGTTTAATTAGCCAAAGGTTTGGGAGAAGAGGAATATTTTTGCCTGGACCCTAAAGATATGTAATGAAGGCACCAGTCAAGGCTCCCTGGGGAGAGTCTTCCACAAGCAAGGGGCCACCTCAGAAAAGGCCGCTTCGGTCCTTGAAGTATTGCAGTCCTGAGCAGTTTAAGGCTTCATAGATCAAAAATGGCACTTTGAATCAGACCTGGAAACTAACTGGCAGCCAGTTCAGTCAGGCCAAGATTGACATTACAGTGGTACCTCTGGTTAAGAACTTAATTCATTCCGGAGGTCCATTCTTAACCTGAAACAGTTCTTAACCTGAGGTACCACTTTAGCTAATGGGGCCTCCTGCTGCTGCCGTGCTGCTGCCACACGATTTCTGTTCTCATCCTGAGGTAAAGTTCTTAACCCGAGGTACTACTTCCAGGTTAGCGGAGTCTGTAACCTGAAGCGTTTGTAACCCGAGGTACCACTGTATATGCTCATACCATCTTGCCCTGGTAAGCAACGGCTGAATTCTGTACCAGCTGAAGTTTCTGAACCATCTTCAGAGGCAACCCCATGTATATAACACACTGTGGCAGCCTAGAGGTCAAAAGCTGGCTGGGATATGGAGCCCAGAAGCTGATCTGAGATGTGTGCTTGTCTACAGGTCCTAAAAAGAATTGATGCAAGTTACAGGGACTCTGGGTAATTTGAACCAAGAACCTCATGGTCTGGAGCCTAGCCTAGTGAGCTACCATGGATTCTGTGTGAGCAAGTCTTCAAATATAGAAGGAAATGAGGATGTCAACATGACCTCTGCAATCGATAGGCAGTAGGTTTCTAGGTTGGCCTCTATTGTCGCTAAATCTAGGCTGTTTTTTCATCTTTTAAAAAAATAATTTGTATTAATTTTAAACAAATTGTATCAGACAATTTTACAACAACATGTGTAATTTTATTGCATCTTGGTAATCATTCGGACAAGTACAGATGGTATGTATCAAAGGGTTCACTGTGTTCTCAAGTCTAACTTGGCACATTTTTTTAAAAAAAAAGCGTTGAGGAAGTGATCGGTATTGCTAAATATTTGCACGAGTTTGAAAGTGATTTCCTTTCAAACAAAGCACGTATTTTTATTGTGCCTTCATGGGAGAAGGATATTTTGTACCTAATGCCCTGTGAAGACAGGGGCATCTCCGGCTGATACTGTGCTTTTGAATGATATCCAGCAAATGTCATTAAAAAAACCAAAAACTTCTCTGCAGCAATAAAATATTCCATGTGCAAACAAGTACAGTGACGCATGCTATTCTAGGCTATTGGAATGTTTGCCTTAGTCAAGAAGGATGTGGTTAAGCCGCACGTTGCTGGCTAGCATAAATAGAAAGGGTCATCAGCTAAACAAGCTTGGCTCTTATTGCTTTAATTCTGTAAGAAACTGTTCAGACTCTGCTCAAAAACTCACTTGCCACCAGCATCTCTTCCAACTCCTCTTTTTGGGATGTTGACTAAATAAGTGTTTTTATTTTGAGGCTTCAGGCATCTCTGGGAAATGTTGCTTCTGTGGGCTCTTGTTGCCTGAGGTATTTCACTCAGCCAGGACAATTATCTGTCACTTTTGCCTTGAGATTGTTGGGGTTGGCTGCATTTTATTGATCCTATTAGATTCTTGTTAGCTAAAGGTAAAGGAGCGGTACCTATTTATCTACTTGAACTTTGACATGCTTTTGAACTGCTAGGTTGGCAGGAGCAGGGACTGAGCAATGGGAGCTCACCCCGTTGCAGGGATTCGAACCGCCAACCTTCTGATCGGCAAGTCCTAGGCTCTGTGGTTTAACCCACAGCGCCACCCGTGTCCCTAGATTCTTGTTAGCTGGTGATAAAAGCTCTGAAGTGTGGCAGTTGTTTATTGCAATGCTCTAGAGCTGATCCACCTATTTCTTGGTTCCCCTACTAGGCTGGATGATTGGTCAAAAAAGGCTTGGTCAAATGTTGCCAAATAATACTCAAGTATTTTTAAAGCATTCTTTTTATTAGGACATTCAGTGCTATTTTTCTAGAAAAAAAAGGTGCTGGAACTCACCATGACTGCCTCCTTTGTTCTCTTATAATGGTGATACATTTCTTTTGTTGCGACCAACCCTGAATTGCTTGGTGATGAAAAGTGGGATATAAATCTTACAAATATATGAAAATTGTAAGCTGCTGTCTATACTGTGGCATTCCTGGCACCATGCAGTGTTTAACAACAATATTTGACTGGTGTATGCCAAGCGCTGAACTGGCTGCCCAATATTTGCATTGGAAGTGGGCCAAAAACCAAGACATTTGCAACACTTTAAGTGTCCACAGGTAATCAGACTCCAGAAGTGGTGTGAGAATTATATTTTCTTCTTCCACCTGTTTTACTAAAAACATTTACATTTATTTACATGATGAATCTCCTGCCAACCTAGCAGTTTGAAAGCACGTCAAAGTGCAAGTAGATAAATAGGTACCACTTTGGCAGGAAGGTAAACGACATTTCTGTGCGCTGCTCTGGTTCGCCAGAAGTGGCTTAGTCATGCTGGCCACATGACCCAGAAGCTGTACGCCGGCTCCCTCGGCCAATAAAGCGAGATGAGCACCGCAACCCCAGAGTCGGTCATGACTGGACCTAATTTTCAGGGGTCCCTTTACCTTTACGTGATGAATAATGGCTAATTGCTTCTCCGGGTAGACTTCTTGGTTTATTTAGTTCAGTTTCTAACACACCTTTCCCAAGGAGTCTGATTTGGTAACAATTAAAACAAAGGGCATGCAATAAAAACAAAAATACACCTACTTAATCCTGGCCGTTGAATGTCAGCTGAAATAAGAATGTATTGAGCTCTTCAGAAGACTTAAGAATTAAGGAGTGGTGATATCCATTATTGCTCAACATAGTACTCAACATTTGTTTGTTCTTGCTTCCATGTTTCCTTTTAAAACTAGGTTCTCGACTGACAATGATATGCAAAGTGCTTACTGGAGAAAGCAGCCATTTTTATACTGAGGTTTGGTGGCTAGCCAACAAGACTTACATTGGTAGGCTTTATCAAAAGGGCAGAGTTACAGAAGGAGAACGTCAGTAAGTATTATTACGCTCACCCCAATCTCTGAGCAGTGAGAGGTGCCAAAACATACCTTAGGTTTAGTTTCTTTAAAATGGAGGTCACTTGAGACAGCAGTATCTTTGGGATATGTGGTTCTATTTACACATATATACACAAGATGGTGACAGCAGCCACGAAATTAAAAGACGCCTGCTTCTTGGGAGAAAAGCAATGACAAACCTAGACAGCTTCTTAAAAAGTAGAGACATCACCTTGCCAACAAAGGTCCGTATAGTAAAAGCTATGGTTTTCCCAGTAGTGATGTATGGAAGTGAGAGCTGGACCATAAAGAAGGCTGATCGCCAAAGAATTGATGCTTTTGAATTATGGTGCTGGAGGAGACTCCTGAGAGTCCCATGGACTGCAAGAAGATCAAACCTATCCATTCTGAAGGAAATCAGCCCTGAGTGCTCACTGGAAGGACAGATCGTGAAGCTGAGGCTCCAATACTTTGGCCACCTCATGAGAAGAGAAGACTCCCTGGGAAAGAGCCTGATGTTGGGAAAGATGGAGGGCACAAGGAGAAGGGGACGACAGAGGACGAGATGGTTGGACATTGTTCTCGAAGCTACCAGCATGAGTTTGACCAAACTGCGGGAGGCAGTGGAAGACAGGAGTGCCTGGTGTGCTCTGGTCCATGGGGTCACGAAGAGTCGGACACGACTAAACGACTAAACAACAACACACAAGATGAAAAGGCTCACAGCATTAACAGATCTTGGTCCTCTGTTAGGTTTCTAGCCACTACCGCCCTGCCATAGCTTTGGATTCAGCAATGAGAAGGAAGCATCTCTGTGTCTCCTCCCATCCCAATTCAAGATGAGGCTGACCATTTTTGTATAGTTCTCTTACACTTCACTTTGGCATCACCTCCAGCTAGCCACCTAACCGTAACATCATCTAGCTTTCCAGCTTCTCCACAAGACTATCACGGGGGACTTTGTCGAAAGCCTTACTGAAATCAAGATGTGCTACATCCCCAGCATTCCCCTGATCCACCAAGTTTGAAACTCTATCAAAAAAAAGAAATACGATCAGTCCGGCATAATTTGCTTTTGAGAAACCCATGCTGGCTCTTTGTAATCGCAACATCCTTTTCTAAGTGCTCACAGACGGACTGTTTAATTATCTGTTCCAGAACCATTCCTGGTATCGATGTCAAGCTGACCAGTCGGTCATTTCCCGGTTCCTCTTCCCGCTCCTTTTTAATGCCTCCAGTCCATGGGGACTTCATCCATTTGCCAAGAATTTTCAACGATTATAGACAGAGGCTCTGAGACTGTATCTGCGAGTTCTTTTAGTACTCTTGGATGAAGTTCGCCAGGCCCTGCAAATCTTAATTTATTTATAGTAGCTATGAGGTCCCTAATACCTGTTTCCCTATCTTGGGCTGCAGCTTCCTTTCTACATCATTTATTATATTTTCACCTTTAAACCGCATTCCAATCAGATTCAGTCACCATAGTATACTTTGTGGCTGAATGAGAATATGAATCCGCATTGTCCTGGTTTTAGTCTGAAAGTGCTTCCAGACAGGTGGTTATTGTGGGATTGGTGCTCCTCCTGCATGCAAGTTTTTTGCAGGGTCCATATGATGTTGTTGGCATCAAAATGGCAGCCCATATTCCCTCCCATTGAATCTGGATTTTTTTCCTTCCTGGGGGAAATCCCAAAAGTTTGAGCATGCCAACACCCTGGTTGCAGTCTGGAAGCCCCCTGACACACTAACAACTGCATTACAATGGTTCACTACTGAGATCCTGTCAAACCCACTTTTCTTACTATTTTGAATACAAAATATTCAAAATCAGGGTGTTGCAGTGAAATGAACGTATTCCCATGTGCTATAAAATGCTGTGCCCATAGTTATGCACCTCGTTACCCACCCACCACACAATGCTAGACTAAAAAAATAATAATCAAATTACAGTGATCTTGAAATGCTATCAATTTTAAAAAAGGTGATCCTATAAATTATTGTTTCTTTGTTTTAGGGAACTTGTAGAAAATGATGAAAATTACATTGAGGTCCCCTTGATTTTTGACCCCGTGAAAGAAGCTGATTTCAATACAGACTTCACATGCGTTGCCCATAATAGTCTCGGGCATGAAATACGTGCAGCACAAGTAAAGCAACAAGGTATGTGTCTGTGTACGAATACTATTCTTGCCCTACTTGTTAATGTATGGTTCAGCTCTGCAAGATCTTTACCAGGGTTGAGAACCTGATTGCGCATCATGGCTGCGTTGGTAACTGCAAAGAGAATATTTAATTCTTCCAACTCAAGATAGGCTAGGGTTAACCCTTTGTTTGAAAGCCTGGGGGGTGCTATCAGTCAGTGTAGACAGCATTTGGCTACATGGAACAATTCTCAGACAGTATAAGGGTGTTTGTTGGGCTAAGAGAGAGTGGTTCCACGAGGTACAGTGGTACCTTGGGTTACAAATGGCTCGAGTTACAAACTCCACTAACCCGGAAGTAGTACCTCGGGTTGCGAACTTTGCCCCATTAGCAAAAGTGCACCTTAGGTTAAGAACAGTTTCGGGTTAAGAACGGATCTCCAGAACGAATTAAGTTTGTAACCCGAAGTACCACTGTATTATGAAAGAGGGATCAAGGAACTTCCTATCCACTTTCTTCAAATATGGCTGGCCTCTCTTGGAAATGGGATATTGGGCAAGATTATACCGTATTGGCCCGAATACAAGCCACACCCAAATATAAGCCACACCTTTAAAATTGCAGGGGGGAAGAAAAAATACCTGAATATAAGCCGCTCCCTTCCTCACTGCTCCTGGCTGCATACTGGGGGTGGGGTGGTGGGGCAGCCGCACTGCGTTGCTGGCAGCCTTTCCTCTTCCTCGCTCTCTCCTTTCGGAATTGGGGGGGGGGGGAGTGAGGCTTATATTCAGGCCAATACGGTAGTTCCCCAGATCTAGAAGAGCTGTTCTTCTTTTATGCTGTTAAACATTTTAACTTAGTTTCCTCCATTTTTCTTCCTCAAATGTCATACGACCTTTCTGGGAATTCAATACTCCGTTTGAAATATGTGGGCTTTATGAAATAACACCCCTCCTTTTTTATTTCGGCTGCGCAAAGTTTGACACCAACTTTTATTTTATTTTTATAGAACGCGATACGTCTTGGTACTTGGCACTCATTCCTGTGGCTCTGGTTGTCGCGATTGCGGGAGGAGTGTGCCTGCATAAATGTTGGAAGAGAAGATCAGCAAGGGGATATATTGCAACCAAATCCTAAAGGACAAAATGTTCTTCTTTTAGCATGAAAACAAGCCAACCGCTCAGTAATCTGCTCCAATATATCAAGAAACCTTTTGGATGAAAACAAAAATCACCCAAGATATTTTGCTGGCAGAGGCAGAAAAGCCTGATGTAATTTCCCATGGTGGTAAAAATATATATTAATGAAATAAATTGTAAATTGTTGCCAGTTAATTTACCTCTCAAATTTGCTGCTTGAGGCTCCTCACACTAGTCAGAAATAAGGCTGGTCCTTTCAGAAGCAGAAGGTGTGTCAGAAGGGCCATAGCTCATCTTGTTGTTGTTTGTTGTTTAGCCGTTTAGTCGTGTCCAACTCTTCGTGACCCCATGGACCAGAGCATGCCAGGCACTCCTGTCTTCCACTGCCTCCCGCAGTTTGGTCAGACTCATGTTCGTAGCTTCGAGAACACTGTCCAGCCATCTCGTCCTCTGTCGTCCCCTTCTCCTTCTGCCCTCCATCTTTCTCCCAACATCAGGGTCTTTTCCAAGGAGTCTTCTCTTCTCATGAGGTGGCCAAAGTATTGGAGCCTCAGCTTCACGATCTGTCCTTCCAGTGAGCACTCAGGGCTGATTTCCTTAAGAGTCTCCTCCAGCACCATAATTCAAAAGCACCAATTGATTGATATGATCATCACCATAATTCAAAAGCATCAATTCTTCGGCGATCAGCCTTCTTTATGGTCCAGCTCTCACTTGGGAGAAAAACAATGACATACCTAGACAGCATCTTAAAAAGCAGAGACATCACCTTGCCAACAAAGGTCCGTATAGTTAAAGCTATGGTTTTCCCAGTAGTGATGTATGGAAGTGAGAGCTGGAAGGGGCTAGGGAACGGGAAATGGCAGGCAGAGGAAAGGGGCCCACAAATCTCTTTGGCGCTTGAAATTATGTCGTCTACTCTAGACATTATTGGGGCTCACAGGTCAGGCATCATCATTAGTTGTCTGGGCCTTTAAATAGCTTTGGAGAAGATGGGACAGGACATATTCCTTACTTAATCCTATTTACTTTTATCTAATTCATTCGCTGAGTGAGGATCCTTTGGTAGCCAAAATGGCACTGTCCATATACAAGAGGCGGGTATCAGGAGGTTTGGGATTTGTAAAACTACAAAAAACTTGAGGGGGGAGGGACCAACGGGGGAGGCAAACTATAAACAGCCCAATAAGGGCTGGGCATGCTCAGTGGGCAAGGAAGGCTGACTGACACTTGTGGGGAGGCGGTGTGGAATGATGCATTCTGTAAAAATGCATAGCTGGTAGACCCTGAATAAGAGTACTCCACATTGCAGCATTTTCTGAATAGGAGTACTCCACTGTCAAATAGTAGTATTCAATACTACTCTCATTTCTTGAAACTATTAATGTGGAATGAATAAAAACACTTAGATCAGTAATCGAAAGAACTGTTTGTGCAATCCCCGTTAGAATGTCTTCATAACTTTGAACTGTTTTTCCTACGCAATATTCCAAACTGCTTTGAATCTCCCCTCAGTTCTAAAAGCTGTTCAGCAGGCGGCGTTGGAAGGTGCTGTCTAAACCTGTCAAAAGCTCTCTTGAAATGAGTTTCTCAGATATTTGGATGCTGGCAAATGTGTCTAATCTGACTAGAATATAATGTATGGATCTGTCAGCGTCTTACCTGTGTATGCATTAAATAAAAAGGGCTTACGAACAGTCTGGGAGCCAAGATATTTTTTCCAGCTCTAGTAGTTCTAAGATTTGGAAAGCTTTTGTTCTGAGATTAGCAGCTGCACCCTATGGACAAAGATAAAATCTGTGTTGCAACGCTTTTGCTGAAAGAAAGAAGTCAGCCTTCCTTCTTTCAGTGCCAGGTGCTGATGTCATAGTAACCGCAAATTGGCTGGTTTTCCAAAAACCTCTCCATATTAGTTCAGTGACCTCTGTTTGAGAGTTGCTTCATTTTCAAAGGATTCATTTAATGATTCTACATTAGTAGAAAAGAAGGCATATGTAACTATAATTACTTCCATAGGTGACTCTGTTTTTTGTTTTGCTTTTGTTCAAAGGTCGGTAGCTAGAGAATGAAAGGCAGCTGTCATGGTAGACGAGCTGTCTTTGGGGAAAATGGGAAGGGAAATGTAATATTATTACAGACCCAAGTTGATTTTCCAGAAACGACTTGGCTCGTCATTATCTTCTTTCCAGAAAATGATGTGATCAGCAACGTAACAATGCTTTCTGTCCCTTGTTGTAATCCCTGAAAGGATATTGTCTGTGTTGAGTTAACCACAATGTTTCCAAACAATAAATTCTGTATGTAATTATGATTTTAGATTCTATTATCTTTTTCTTTTGGAAGGTAAAAGATAAAACACAACACAACAAATGAAGGGGTCCAGTGGGTAACTCAGAAGTTTTGTTTTATCTTTCACAAAAAAGTTTTATGTCAGATGCCTTGTTAATAGTAGAGAGCAGCATTCAGAGGTTTTGAACTGCTATTCCCATCTGTCCTAGCCAACATGTGGTGGCTGAGGCTGATGGGAATTGTATTACTCAACAGTTGGGGGCACCAAGCTGGGGAAGACTGGATGATGATGATGATGATGGTGATGATGATTACCCTGTCCATCTGGCTGGGTTTCCCCAGCCACTCTGGGCGGCTTCTAACCGAATATTAAAAACATGATACAGCATTAAACATTAAAAACTTCCCTAAACAGGGCTGCCTTCAGATGTCTTCTAAAAGTCTGGTAGTTGTTGTTCTCTTTGACATCTGGTGTGAGGGCGTTCCACAGGGCGGGTGCCACTACTGAGAAGGCCCTCTGCCTGGTTCCCTGTAACCTTGCTTCTTGCTTTGAGGGAACCACCAGAAGGCCCTCGGCACTGGACCTCAGTGTCCAGGCTAAATGATGAGACGCTCCTGCAGGTATACAGGGCCGAGGCCATTTAGGGCTTTAAAGATCAGTGCCAACACTTTGAATTGTGCTCAGAAATGTACTGGGAGCCAATGTAGGTCATTCAGGACTGGTGTTATATGGTCTCGCCAGCCACTCCCAGTCACCAGTCTAGCTGACGCATTCTGGATTAATTGCAGTTTCTGAGTCACCTTCAAAGGTAGCCCCATGTAGAGCTCTTTGCAGTAGTCCAAGCGGGAGATAACCAGAGCATGCACCACTCTGGCGAGATAGTCTGCGGGCAGGTAGGGTCTCAGCCTGCGTACCAGATGGAGCTGGTAGACATCTGCCCTGGACACAGAATTGACTTGTGCCTCCATGGACAGCTGTGAGTCTGAAATGACTCCAGGCTGCACACCTGGTCCTTCAGGGGCACAGTTACCCCATTCAGGACCAGGGGTCCTCCACCCCCACCTGCCCCCTGTCCCCCAAGAACAGTACTTCTGTCTTGTCAGGAGTCAACCTCAATCTGTTAGCCGCCATCCATCCTCTAACCGCCTCTAGACACTCACACAGGACCTTCACTGCCCTCACTGGTTCTGATTTATTTATTTTTTAAAATAATTTTTTATTAAGTTTTCTATTTAACAATCCAATCATATCACATTAGTTATTCCAAATTATACCAATACATATCGAAGAGTCCAAATATATTGCCAAATTTTAAATTTTTGTTGGGGGTTCCCATGCTTCGAGTTCAGTAAGGGTCCAATCATCTCATATTTCTGCTGCTTTTGGATTCACAAGTCCCATATTTCAATCTTCTTGTTGTTATTGTTTTCCTTCTTAATAACCTCTGAGTTGTTTCCACAAGCGAGTTAAGGCAAGCATTATTATGTTTCTGTGTGAACTTTGTAAGGCTCTCCCTTTTTTAAAAAAAAGCTGGTAAGTCTTTTGTATGCAGTAAATCATCACACACTGATCCAAAAGTCCTGCTCGGGTGGCAGGCACCATTTTTGTCAGTTCCGATGAAATAAAATCTAAGCGTTTGCTCATTAATTTTCCCAGACCAGTTGCACTATAAATCAGTCTTTCCAGGGGAGATTTTGCCAAGTCAAACTTACAATCCAAACATGATAACAGAGCAATGGCTCACCTCCCCCTCTGACTATCAATCACGCAACATAGTCTGTCTCATAATGGTGGATCCCGATTAAGAACTGCGTCACAGGACAGCCTTTCATTTTCTTTCCAGATCTTCCCAAAAAACAAAGCCTTTAGTTATTTCCACACAGTTTATTTTCCATTCTCACTTGAGATCAGTCATGTGACGGTTCTTCTAGGGGTGGTGGTTGTTAGGTAGTATCATAATAAAAAGAAGAAGAAGTCCCCCCTCCTTTCTGTTCCGTTTCAACATACTGACATAGCTGTTATTCTTTGATACAGTCCATTCCATCACTCTTAACTTCTCAGTGGCAGGCTTAATTAGCAGCTGATATACCCTTTTCTTTGCTCCAAACATGTGCAATTACTTTTATATCCAATATTTTATCTTAAGTAATGCAACTAGCGTCGCTCTCAGAAGCAGTGTCCAGGAGATCCAAAGCTCACTCGAGGGCTTTCCGTTCAGTGCCCTCACCCCCTCCTTCTTTCAAACTCGGGGGTGATTTGTGGGCAACCACGAACGAGGCTGCATCTTCCCTTCCCCGGGAAGAGTTTTGGGAGGCTGATTTACCTCCATATCAGCCTCTTAATTACCTTGTGTGAGCTGGAGAGATGGTATTGTCGGCCATCTTCCAAGGCGCACCTAGCGCCCCCCCCTCACTGGTTCTAATTTAAAGGAGATGTAGAGCTGGTGTAGAGGCTGTAAGTAAAACAGTATGTTCCCTTGGAGCTAATTCCCACAAAACAAGATTCTATATGCCCATAATGCACATAGTCTAGTATGTATTGTACCCAAAATTCAAGCTGTTCAGTATTTTCACACAGTTTTAAAGAAAAAATGTTACTTGTACTGTAAGTTTTGTAAGGAAGTCAACCGTTCATATTTTCATAGGGTTTTTAAAATAGCTTTTAAAAAATAACATATGATTTCTAATGTTCAGAAACTGGCACAACAAAATCTTGTTTATTTTATTTAAAAACATATGCTCTGACATTGAACCAGGTAAGGCTGCTTACAACAGCAAAAGTCAGAGATGAAATTGGGCAACAAAGCTAACAAATGAATTAGAACAGTGCAATAGGGATTCATCAGTAGAACTATTGCATAATCATTGGTCAAAAGTTATAATTTGCAGGCACCACACAGAAGCTTGGTTAAGAATATGGGCAGCAATACACCATTTCACTTCGTGCCACATTATACTTCTAATTTAATTTTGTAAGTGTAAGGTGTATGGGACGCGGGTGGCACTGTGGTGTAAACCACAGAGCCTAGAGCTTGCCGATCGGAAGGTTGGCGGTTCGAATCCCCACAACGGGGTGAGCTCCCATTGCTCGGTCCCAGCTCCTGCCAACCTAGCAGTTCGAAAGCACGTAAAAGTGCAAATAGATAAATAGGTACCTCTCCGGCAGGAAGGTAAATGGCTTTTCCGTGTGCTGCTCTGGTTTGCCAGAAGTGGCTTAGTCATGCTGGCCACATGACCCGGAAGCTGCCTGTAGACAAATGCCGGCTCCCTCGGCCAATAAAGCGAGATGAGCGCTCAACCCCAGAGTCGTCCGTGACTAGACCTAATGGTCAGGGGTACCTTTACCTTTAAGGTGTATAGGGTTCAAATTAGATTTTTCCTCTGGTTGTAGTTGTCTGCCTTTTTCCTTCTATGTCTAGACTGTGGAATAAATCTCAGGGACACCCCCCCACTAGTAGTTGGTTTTTTTACATATAACATGCTTCAAACGTAAGCAGAGGAAGTGGTAATGTGATATGTGCAGTATATTTACTCTTTGAGGTTAATCCCTACCCCAGAGATATTTTAGAGGTAAAGTACCAGCTTCCTCACCCTCTTATTTAGTTAACTGTTTACAAGCCAAACCTTTTTTATAGCAGAACAAGCACACTTTATTTAATTAAAGCAGGCATGTCCGAAGTCCATTTTGGGGGCCTAACCCAGCCTGCCCTGTGGTAGTTTATTTTCTGGGGTGAAATCTTAAAAAAACCCCCACAACTTCAATCTTTTAAAAAGCTCAACAACTTCATTCCTAAAAAAGGTCAAATCTTCATCAAATCTGGCCCTCTTTGAAAAAAGTTTGGACGCCACTGAAAAGAAGGAGAAACCCGTTGATCACACATATTGGGTTCCTGATTCTTTTTACTTTTTTGTGTGGGTGGGCAGATTCCATCTAAAACCGCAGATGCACTTTCATTCCTTTCATTAATTGACCAGCTCTTTATTTTTTTGATTATTTTCTTTTATGATTCCTTCCTTAGGGATTACAGTAATGTCCTTAGGCTGCTCATAAGCCTTTCAAGTGTTGGGTTTATCTCTGGGAACAGAGTTTCCCTTTGCCGTTGGACGATGCTCAAGAAAGCAGCTGGAATCAGTTGTGCGACATAATTCCAAATCACTTGACAATTGTTTCTGTGTATCTGTCTTCATACGTATCATGTTATGAAGGCGGAAGGAAGATTGCCTCCTGCTTTTGGCATTTCCTCCTAGACGTTGTTAACTGTATCAGACTTCATTTATTTGTTTGGCTGCTTGAAGAGGTTTCCTTGATACATAAAAATCTGCTGAACAAGAGCGTGAACTGACTGAAATGCTTATGGGTGGTGAAAGTCAGTGTTTCAAACCCAGGGATGTTCTAGGAACGACAAACCTGACAAAGCTATGCAAGTGTGGGCCTAATCTAGATGGGAGACAATTGGGAATCCCATGTATGATCAGAATATAATACAGTAAGTATTCTAGAAAATTTCCAAATGATCAGAAAGTGCCTTAAAAAGGAGAAGGATTGTAGAGCGTCTGGTTTGCATCTAGGCTCCAGGTTCAATTACTCCGGCATCTCCACGCAGGTCTGGAAGTATTCATCTGAAGAGGGCTGGAGAGAGGAAAGGTCCATACAAGTCTTGCCCACAACATCCCTTTGCTTGCTGGCCCATGGTCAAATCTCTTCACTTTCAACACAAATGTCTAAAAGTGGGAGGTCTCCAGTCTGCCTAACAGCCTTTTTTTCTATGCTGTTAAAGGTAAAGGGTAAAGGGAACTCTGGACCCAGAGTCGGTCCAGTCGTGACCGACTCTGGGGTTGCGGCGCTCATCTTGCTTTATTGGCCGAGGGAGCCGGCGTACAGCTTCCGGGTCATGTGGCCAGCATGACTAAGCCACTTCTGGCGAACTAGAGCAGCGCACAGAAACACCGTTTACCTTCCCGCCCGTGCTTTCGAACTGCTAGGTTGGCAGGAGCAGGGACCGAGTAACGAGAGCTCACCCAGTCGCGGGGATTTGAACTGCCGACCTTCTGATCGGCAAGTCCTGGGATCTGTGGTTTAACCCACAGCGCCACCCACCTATAGATAACTTTCAGAGGGAGTTCTCTTCTTTAGCCTGAGTTGGTTTTAAATGGTGGTTTAGAACACCTTTTTGACCATTGGGTGGAGTTTATTTTGTACCCTATGTCATGCTCCCGTTGGTCTTTAATCATGGTGAGGGGATTTGTAGTGTCTTGGAGTAGTATTTTATATATTGTAGATACCATCCCTTTTCTGTGTCCCTCTATTGTTAAAGAAGGTTCCCCTGTAGGCCTGATACCATTGTGAAGGTGTTATGTTCTTTGGTTAATGTGGTTGCTGGGTTTATGGGGTCTGGGGTTGTGACCATAAGGTCATCTGCAAAGAGCCCAAGTTTGTAGGTATTCAGAAGCATGCTTACTCCAACCTCGGAGACAAAGTACAGACATCCTGGCTAGTAGCTGTGCTTTTCTTTCTGAATTCTAGCTGTAACATCAAAATTGCAATGATGTTTATATTAGTTAAACTCAGTGATAAATAGACTGAGAACTAACATAGGGAGGAAATTGGCAGGAGAAGAATGAGGTCATGTATCTTTTTGTAATTTGTAAGGAAATACAGTAAATATGTTTCCCACACGCTACTCACATGTTCTTTTGTTAGAGCCAGCCATGAAAAAATGCCAGATTTATTCAGAAATCATCTGCCAAGGCTTGCTTACATTCTCATACTGTGATTCCTTCTGGGTGCAATTAAATGCATATTAGGAAATGCATTCCCCTACAAACTACCACAAGCTGTTTTGCAAGCCACAGATCCCACAAAGCTATTTGGAGCTCAGGTAGAACATTTTGCTTTCTCTCATTGCAACTATTTCAGTGTTCACATGCATTGCACATGGCTAAGGTGGTGTGGCAAATCATGGCTCACTGCAAATAGCAGAGTAGTTGCTAATAGCTACTGCCAATAATATACACAAGGTGCCTTATATTCTGAGCTGCACATTCCTATGAACATTTACCAGGATGTGATTTCCACTGTGTTGAGTGGGAAGTGTGTGCATAGGATTGCCCCATGAATTCCTCACATAAAGCAGCTTTTATTCTGGAAAAATTGGGAAAGTCACAAAACCTAGGCTGACAGAGCCAGCAATCAGAGCCATTATAAAACAGCAACTTTTCTGTTTTCATCTTCTTATCAGTCACACATCATGCATATAATTCTTACATGGCTTCTACATCAAACCAGATTGCTTCTTGACATTTGTCCAAAACCAGGTCATTCAACCACATCACCCGGTGGGTGCTCATAAACATCTTTGTTTTCAGCTGTGCTCTTTGAAATCTTCCAAACAAATTGAAATGAACCACTGTTCTATTTTCAAAATACAAAAAGGAAACCTTTTGAAGAAGACTTGCTTTTGCAAATAAAGAAATGCAACCAAAGGTAAATATCGTCTTCTTCTTGTTGTTCTTTTCTTCTTGTTGTTCTTCTTCCTCATTTTCCAGAATGCTTTCTTTAGTCTAAAGTCTTAATACGTTTACACAGAACAAACCCTATCTAATAAACTGTTGTCTCAAGCTAGAACTCATCTTGCTATTGATTCAATGCTATCTTATATCTTCAATGCTATCTTTCTTAGATGATTGGATGGCTTTGAAAGAGAATTAGACTCAGCCAGACTCACCCAGCCCTACTATGTTAAATACGTATTCTGTAGTTGACCTCCTTTGTAATGTTTTCTTTTAAAATCTTTAAGATAATATTCTAGTTTTCTGTTATGCTGCTTTGACTATATACTCTATATTTGACTTTCTTCAGATTGTTTTATTTATGTTTTATTGATTTAATATGCTGTAAACCGCTTTGAATTTTTTCTTAAAAATAGAAAGTGGCATAGAAAATTTTTAAAGAGACATTTATGGAGAAAAAGGCTAAAAATGGCTACTAGCCACTGTTAAGTATAATTGTTTGATTGACACTGAAATGGAGAATGTCTGATTGTGTGTTACTGAAGGCTTTAACATGGGGGTTTTCTATTTTAAGCTCACTGAACATATATATATAGGTTGATAACTGTTACTGTTTTCTGCTAGTTCTGATGAGGTGTTTAACTTTAGATCACATGGAAGGCTACTGAATTGCAAATTCACTATCTTGGAAGGGTGGTGGCTGTTGTCTTTTGTTCCCAGCCAGTGGGGGAGTAAGGTGCCTCTCCAGGAACTGCATAGCATTTGGGGCTGGAATGAAGGCATGCTAATGGAGCCTGTGTGAGAGAAAGCTAGGTTTGTCAGCTCTAATTATAAGTTATTTTATTTTTTATAAGATGCTGAGCATGTGTTTGGACAAGATATTGTGAAACTGTTTGGATGTAACATCTATTGGGTTTTGTTCTGTTATGAGGAAAGTTATGCAAGGAAGGTTTTGAATGGGTCTGGATAATGTTTTATTCCAAAAGGAGTCTGTTTTTATGCACCCAGTTGCTTCAAGCTGCATAATACTTTAATATCTGCAATTGCCACAAAGGCTAGGTTCTACCGCTACTGTTGGAGTTGATATGCCTCCAAATGCCAGTTCCTGGGAATCACAAGTGCTGTTGTGCTTAGCCTTCTGTTTCCTTAGGCACCTGGTTGGCTGATAGAAGAAGAGGATGCTGTAGTAGATGGGCCACTAACCAGATACAGGAGGCTCTTCTCATCTTCTTATGCTGAGATTCCTGAGTCTACCTTTATTTAATTTTGGTGGGGGGTAGAAGAGAAGAATCGGTCATCCGCAATACCATTTTCATTGTCCTTGACTACTTAGTTATAATGTTTCTTGAACAATACTTCAGATACAGACTATTTCAAACAGAGTAGTTTGTTTACTCTGTTTGTTTAAAATAGTTATTAACAGGGGAGGCCTCAGTGAAGCTGCAAGCTGTGTATTTGCTTGGCTTTGCCTTCCTCCTGCAAAAACATTTGTTTCACAGCAAAAACAACTCCTGATTCACTTCTAATTACTTGGTAGGTGTGAAGGGAACATTACCAGGCATTGCCAAAAATAAAGATGGTGCTCTTAGTGATTATTTCCATCCTCTGGAAAAGATGGGCCTAGGCCAGAATTGCGAATTGCAGCCAGACAAGAAGGCTCCTGGAACACAAAGGTCTGCCTGGCAAACTCAGACCCAAGCCAAGCTAGATGGCTCTGGCTTCAGGAAAGAATTAGTGGCTCAATTGCTCATTTTTAAGCACGAGCTCATGGAGAGGGGAGCACAATGTTAAAACCTCTAGGAGCCAAGATGGTTGTGTTTGGCGTGCATCTTGGTCACATTGCAACATCAACCTCTGAAACTCTAGACATGGGACTTCAGAACTCAGAGGAATTATTATTTCTGTGTTGAGAAAGCAACTTGATTAAGAAAAATCTGGAGGCAATGCAGCTTTTCATCAGATGAAGAAATGTTCGTTTTTGTGGATGTTGGAAGGCACAGAAGACTGGGAGATTTTGGCTTTAATGTAAGTTAACATGGTTGATGACAGATATACTGGGATTTGAAATAATAGGTGCCCACTTTGAATGAGCACACAGCATGCATACACCTAAAGATGCCACTCTTCCAATATACATTACTTCTCACAATTCATTAAAAAAGAGAATTAATTATAAAATTAAGAAAAATTAATGATTAATGAAGGAAAGCCAATAATGGTACTTCAAAATCCTAGCCAAAAGACTAGGTGCAGAATTTGGCGGCCAGGTTCATCATCATCATCATCATCATCATCATCATCATCATCATCTTTGAGGCTGGTAATGGCCATGTTGCGAAAGGCGGGAATTCAGTACTACTGGGGCTTCTGTTTTCATTTATCTCTGTCTGAGATGGTACCATTCACTCTACAATGAGGAAGTCCTCATGATTTCAACCCCCTGAAGCTAGCAAAGTTGTTGAAGGAGAAGGAGAAGAAGAAGCGGGACCTTCACATTGACACATTGCTTGGGAGTGACAAAATGGCGGCTGAACTTCACTGAGGAGACCAGCTCTGAATGACAAGCCAGGCAGACCAGACAAAGGACACCCACCAACACCAGCTCAACAAAGACAGATACATAGTGTTAAGTCGTGGGTTGACATAGCAGCCGGCACAGCGATTTCTTCAAGTAGCTCTTTATTATGGTAAGCTGGAATAGAACTGACTGCGAACAGCTCAGCCGGCCTGTATTTATAGGCAGCCGGCTGTCAACATTGTAACCACAATAGCCCAGAGTTCCCGCCTAAAATAACTGCCGCGGACCTGAGTGAAAACTATCTACAGACCTGAGTGAAAACTATATACAGTATCCCCCTGTTGGCCCAGGGTGAAACTACACTACATAACACCCCTCCCCACCGAGATAAGGCGTTAGTTACAATCGTAATGGTTTCCTTATATACAGCACTACGCGTAATGGTTCAATTAAGCACAAAAGCATATCGGTTACATTTCCCCTACTTAGACCAACAGTGATACCTGTCCAACAACATAGTCCTTTAAATAAGTTGGGCGCTTGGAAACTCTGCCAGACCGCCGGGGACTGGTAGCCAAGTCCGGAGGGCCACACAGTTCTCGCTGAGGCTGTGGTGCGACCCTAGGTGGCGTTGGAACCAACTCCCCTGGATCCGCTGCTGTGGGTGGAGCCTCCGCAAGTGGAGTGGTCTGAGTCTGTTCTGAAACGGCTTGGTTCGGCTCCACGCTGGCAGTTTGCGAGGGAGGTGTAGGTGGGGCCTCGCCATCTGTACGTGCCTCTTCTGGAGCCGCAAGCGCAGTTGGGGGCACCTCGGTAGTGTCCAAGTCCCCAACCCTGCGCCTAAGCTGGTCTATGTGCCGTCGCCACAAGCGTCCGTCTTCGAGTGCCACCTGGTACGAGCGAGGTCCAGTGACTCCCACTACTGTGGCTGGCACCCAAGGGATGTCCCCCACATAGTTCCGGGCAAAGACCTGGTTTCCTGGGACAAATGACCGTGGTGCGTTGGCACAGCCTGGGGGTTCAGCCACGGCAAAGTCTGGGTGTAGCCGGTCAAGCGGTGACCTGAGGCGGCGGCCCATAAGCAGTTCAGCAGGACTCCTCCCTGTGGCCGCATGAGGGGTGATGTGTTGCACGAACAAGTATTCGGCGACCCGCTCATGCCAGTCTCCCCGGTCCAGGCGCGCCAGTGCCTCTTTTGTCGAGCGCACCATTCTTTCCGCTTGCCCGTTGCTGGATGGATGAAAGGGTGCCGTTAGGGCATGGTGGATGCCCAGTCCCAAAAGATACCGCTCAAACGTGCCTGACGTGAACTGCGGTCCGTTGTCAGAGACAAGGACATCAGGACACCCATGCGTTGCAAACAGGCCTTGCAGCACCCGGATGACAGCTTCGGTAGTGGTGGAGGGCATCAGGGCGACCTCCAGCCATTTGGAATAGGCGTCCACCACTACCATAAAGGTCCGGCCGTGAAAGGGGCCAGCCAGATCGATGTGCACCCTCGACCAGGGTGTCTTTGGCGTCTCCCAGGTGTGTCCCTTAGCTGCCGGTGGTGCAGGCCTCGACTCCTGGCACGCTTGACAGGCGGACACCCAGGCAGTGATGGCATCGTCCATATTAGGCCACCAGATGTAACACCGAGCCAACGCCTTCATTTTGACAATTCCCGGGTGGCCAACGTGCAGAGCCTCCAGGACGCGCTGACGGAGTCCCTGGGGAATCACGACGCGGTCTCCCCACAGCAGGCAGCCGCGATGAGCTGAGAGTTCATGTTGTCTGGTTGCGAAGGGCTGGAACTCCGATGCAAAAGGCCCTTGTGGCCACCCCCTCCACACCCAGTTGAGCACCCGGCTGATGGTGCGATCCTGGGCAGATGCGGAGGCCACAGTGGCAGCCGATACAGGCGCTGCCGGAAGATCCTCAATCAGAAGGAGCGATGAAGCTGGAGCCGGGTCTTCCACAAATGCTGGAAGAGGGCAACGGCTGAGGGCGTCGGCATGGCCCATCGATTTCCCCGGGCGATGGATGAGCCGGTAGTGGTAGGCAGCCAGGAAAACAGTCCATCGCAGCATGCGTGGTGAGAGGACCGGTGGAGTTGGACGATCACCGGCGAGGAGGCCCAGGAGTGGCTTGTGGTCAGTGATGAGGTCAAAAGTCCTGCCATAGAGGTATTCATGGAACCTCTTCACTCCAGCCACAAGTGCCAATGCCTCCTTGTCGAGCTGGCTGTAATTCCGTTCCGTCGGAGATAGTGTCCTGGAAAAGTAGGCGAGCGGTGCTTCTCTTCCATCTGGAAAACGGTGACTAAGGACAGCACCGATGCCAAAAGGTGAGGCGTCGCAGGCAAGGACCAGCGGCCTGGATTCACTGTACTGTACCAGCACACTGTCTGAAGAAAGGAGAGCCTTGACCGCGTTGAAGGCCGCCGTCTCCCGATGACCCCAGGCCCAAGGCGTCTTAGTGCTAAGGAGTCGGTGAAGAGGCTCAGCCACTGTGGCTTTGTGGGGCAGGAACATGTTATAAAAGTTCAGCAGCCCCAGGAATGCCTGCAACTCCGTTTTGTTCTTTGGGGTGGGGGCCTGCTGGATAGCGCGGATCTTGGATGTGGTTGGATGAAGACCGGAGGCATCGATAAGATAGCCCAGGAACTCTACCTGTGGAACGGCGATCTGGCACTTCTCCCTCTTTACCTTGAGCCCGGCCTCCTGGAACCTGGTCAGCACGGCACGGAGGCGCTCGAACAGCTGCTGGTGTGAGTCTGCAGACACCAAGACGTCATCAAAATATGGTACCACGCCCGGAAGCCCTTGCAGGAGACGCTCCATAAGGCTTTGGAAGATGCCAGGAGCCACACTCACCCCGAACTGCAACCGGCGGCAACGGAATGCCCCCCGGTGGGTGACGATCGTCTGGGCTTCAGCAGTGGCATCATCGACTGGCAGTTGTTGATAGGCTTGGGCAATGTCCAGCTTAGCGAAGACCTTACCCTCACCCAGGGAATGCAGCAGGTGTTGGACAACAGGAACCGGATAAGCGTGCTGCTGAAGTGCCTTGTTGATCGTGCACTTGTAGTCAGCGCAGATTCTCACCGACCCATCTGGCTTGACAGGCGTGACGATGGGGGTTTCCCACTTTGCGTGGTCAACCGGCTCCAAAACTCCTTGGGCGATCAGTTTGTCCAGTTGTTCGTCCACCTTAGCCTTGAGAGCAAAGGGAACCCGGCGTGGCTTTAGCTTGATGGGGGCGACTTGTGGATCAAGGCTAAAGGAGATGGGCGTACCTGTATATTGGCCCAAGGTGCCGTCAAAAACCTCGGCAAAGTCTTTGACCAGACCCTCAGTCTCTGCGTTAGAGATGCAGTTGATGCCGGTGACTTCCAGGCCGAGGGCATCAAACCAGTCTAGCCCTAAGAGGCTTGGCCGCTGACCTTCGACCACCACCAACCGGAGCAGGCCCGAAAAATCCTTGAAGGCGATCCGGAACCGGCCAACGCCTACCACGGGAATGTCGTTTCCCTGGTAGTCTCTCAGGTGTACGCGGTGAGAGTCGAGTTGCCTTTTGGACACTCTGGGTACCAGTCTTTTGATGGTGCTCCATGACACGATGGACAGGGCAGACCCGGTGTCGATCTCCATGTCACATGGAGCTCCTTCAATGAGCACCGTGACGTTCAGCTTGCGTCGCGTAGGCGAGTCGGTTTGGCCAATCGTGGTTCCAGACGGGCAGCGGCAGTTGGTGAGAGCGAAACAACTTTCCTTGGCAGACTGGAGTGAAGACTTGGACTTGCGAGTTGATGAAGGGGGGGTGTCAGACGGAGCCGATCGGCAGACCTTAGCGATGTGGCCCCTTCTGGAACACTTCCTACAGATGGCGTCTCTGAATCGACACTTGGCACGGGAATGGTTGCCTCCGCAGCCAGCACATTCCGGTTGGCCCTTGGACTTCTGTTGGAACTTCCTGCGCTCCCGCTTTGTCTGGTGCACGTCATCGTCTTCACTGGAGGATGCCTCCTCACTGCTGGCCTCTTCATGATGCACCGGAACTGGCTCCCTAGCAAGACGCGGGCTGCTGGACTTGCGGATCTCCTGGGCGGAGCGTTCAGCAGCTTCTGAGGCCACAGCCTCCTCAATGGCTTTCTGTAGCGTGAGGTCTGGCTTGGCTAGGAGGCGCCGTTGCAGATGGATGTCCCGGACCCCGCAGACGATTCGATCCATCAGGGCATCGTCTAAGTCTCGGAACTCACAGTGCATTGCAGCCTGTCGCAGGGCGGTGGTGTAGTTGTTGATTGACTCCCCCTCTGCCTGGTTCCGGTGGTAGAACGCATGGCGGGCAGCAATCTTGGACGGCTTTGGTGCGTAGTGGTTGCGGAGCTTCTCTTGGATCGTGTCCCATGGTGTTGCCTGGACTGCTTCAGGCGCAACCAACGCTCGGGCCGTCTCAAACACCTCAGGCCCACAGAGGCTGAGGAATAGGCCCCGCTTCCGATCCTTTGATACTGCTGTCAGCTCGTTGGCTTGGAGGTAGCAGTCGAACCGAGCGAGGTAGGAGTCCCATGATTCAGAGGCTGGCGCAAACGGCGGTAGAGGCACAAGTGAAGCCATGATTCCGATGCCGGCGTGAAGGGCGATGGATGGAACACAGTGCTCTAGCCAGAACAGTCAGCTCTGAATTGGTTCTGCCCAGTGATTTCGCTCAGTGATTCCGCTCTGTGATTCAGCTCAGTGATTCAGCTCAGTTCAGAGGCTGGCCGCATCTGGCTGTGCTCTGATGTCCATCCATCCCATCCTTGTCGCCAGTGTTAAGTCGTGGGTTGACATAGCAGCCGGCACAGCGATTTCTTCAAGTAGCTCTTTATTATGGTAAGCTGGAATAGAACTGACTGCGAACAGCTCAGCCGGCCTGTATTTATAGGCAGCCGGCTGTCAACATTGTAACCACAACAGCCCAGAGTTCCCGCCTAAAATAACTGCCGCGGACCTGAGTGAAAACTATCTACAGACCTGAGTGAAAACTATATACAGTATCCCCCTGTTGGCCCAGGGTGAAACTACACTACATAACACATATAATATTCCAAGTATCATGATGCCTACTACTTTGCTTGATGTTTTCATCTTTATATGCTATATTTCTAGGAGTCAATTTACTACATCTTCATATATTAATAACATGGGTTGAAGCGCAGGGGGGGGGGGAGAAGATCAGTCCCATCCCCATATTTTTATAGTTCACTAAGAGAGAGGCAGGGACGCGCGTGACTCTGTGGGTTAAAACAGAGCCTAGGACTTGCAGAAGGTCAGCGGTTCGAATCCCCACGACGGGGTGAGCTCCTATTGCTCGGTCCCAGCTCCTGCCAACCTAGCAGTTCGAAAGCACGTCAAAGTGCAAGTAGATAAATAGGTACCGCTCCGGCGGGAAGGTAAACGGCGTTTCTGTGCACTGCTCTGGTTCGCCAGAAGCGGCTTTGTCATGCTGGCCACATGACCCGGAAGCTGTACGCTGGCTCCCTTGGCCAATAAAGCGAGATGAGCACCGCAACCCCAGAGTCGGTCACGACTGGACCTAATGGTCAAGGGTCCCTTTACCTTTAAGAGAGAGGCAGGAGTGGGGTTTCTTCTTGGTTTTCTTTAATTTATATTAAATTCACTGCCACAGCAACTTCCCCCACAATGGAGTAGTTTTTACCTTAAAGTCTAAGTTCTCATTCTATGCTTAAGCACATAGACAAAGATTCTGTGAAAGTAATATAGCCTTTTTGATCAGACTGTATACTTTCTTATCTACTTGATATGTCTTCCTGATTTGTTGTGAAACTGAGGGCTAGGTAATTAATATTAAAGCTTTCTGTTCTCTGTTACATCATTTTTAGTCCTCTTCTGCAAATATTCATGTAGTGAGTGAGAAGGATCTATGTTCTCATACTACTAGCATGCCTGGAGAACCTGAAGAATATATTTGTTTGGGGGGCACATGAAACTAAAACATGATGGGTTCTTTTTCATGGAAAACCTCCATGTAGAGCCTCATAAGGTGATTTTTAAAAAATTATTGAACTGAAAAAAGCAGATGAATCACTGACTTCAAACTAATATATTGCTTGAATGCTTCACCTATAGCACTGCCATGATGTCCCTATTTTCATCAGAGAAATATTGGAGGGTATGAAACAAACAAAATAGCACATGGAAGGAACTGGAATTTAGTCTAGCTCTGAGCACGTTTGCGGATCCTTGTTGAAAAGCTTTGAACATTAAATGTTTGGGATGTAATCTTAGGGAAGGTCCTGCTCTGTGGCAATTATGCATGATATAATCACTATAAATAAAGGTGGGGAAACAGTTTTTGTTTTACCTGGAAGCATCCTCCCCACCCCACCCAAAAAAAAATTGGTTCACCCATGGAGTCTGCTAGAGTTGGGCTCTATTTTTCCTAACTACTGCAGGAACTTACCAAATGATCTCATATGCTGTCTGCTCCATCCTAATCCCTGTCACCTGGAACTCTTACTAGAGTCATAAATCATGAGTGGGGTTGATAGTCATTTTGGCTCAGGAATAGCCTGTCAAATGCCTGTGTTGGCATCTATGGTGGTGGCAGCCAGAAAAAGGCCTATCAGGCATATTTCAGGAGCTATTGCCAGACCCTTCCTTGAGAGAGGTATGCGCTGTTCTCAGGAAGCGTCTGGCAGTTTTAATTTTGGAGGGAGGGTCCCCCAATGAGAAGATTTAAGGATATATTACTGCATCTGTTCTGAAGACAGGGGTTTCTCCTCAAAAAAGTTTGTTCAGACTGGTGTGTTTGTTCAGACACCAGTGCTGGTGCCAACACTAATACTACATTAAAAAACAAAGCAAAACCGAAAGTGAAACTGATGAGGCTACTGAAAGTCAAGAAGTAGCACCATGAAGGATAATGCAGGAAGGCAGAGTTATAGGCTGCCAACAAACAGGGGTGCCAACTTGAATAAAAATATGTGGAGGCAGGTAAGCCCCGTATCTGTTAGGATTCCAGCTCTGTGTTTGCAGTCATGGGATTGTTGTCCATCACATGACGGTGTATGTTTTCATTCCACAGTGTGGGAAGTGACGGAGACAGGATGTTTGTATTACTGTGTTCTGTGAAGTGGGACTATTGTCCTTTGTTTCTTTCTCTTTGCTGTCTGATGAGAAAGAGGAAGGAGCTAAGTCAGAATGCTCTGAGTGTATTATATGTAAATAAAAGTAGATTAGCCAAAATGCGGTGCTACTGGGTTCTGTTACTCAAACTGCCAATACTCTGCAGGATCGTAAGTGTTCTAATGCCTCTTGGTATCAGTTGTTGTGATGTTCGGGCTGAAGAAAGCTTTTGAAGCTCCTGAACGATCGACCAGGAGGGAGAGAACATGCCAGTCGGGCATGTGTCTCTACCAGAGTCCTACATGAGAGTAGGATGATCCTAACAGTATCATCAATCACAAGACATGGTGCACGCACACCATTTGAATGGCAATGCCCATTAGCTTGGGGGAGGAGGGGGGCGTCTCAATTTTTTTATTGGAGGGCCCGAAAGGACCTCAGCTCCTAGGAGTTGGCTCCAGAGCCACTAACCATGCCACTGCCCACTTCTCTGTGCTGGTTGAGATGGTAGTGCTACTCAGTTGTGCTAGAAGGCTGGAAAACGGGCAACAAAACAGCACTTGTGGGCAGGGCAACGGGAATATACTTGATGAAAATCACAGGAATGCACTTGTTTGGGAAGGACATTGTTTCGATTCTGTGGCACAAATCAGTCTGCAAATTTTGTCCACACCAGATGAAAAGGCTGCTGTGAAACTACCCTACATGGGATGTCCGTCCGCCCATAGTGACTGGAAATGCATTAAAGTTTATTATCTGCCCTCTCTGCTCCAACATTTCTCTGTGATGCCGAGGCTGAAGAAAGGTGGGTGTGGGCCTGGCAGTTGATTGGCTCCCCATGGATGCAACTGTTCCCACCATGTGGAAGGGGAAGCAAGACTGTCTCCTGGATGTGCTCCTCCCATAGTCTCTGTGCTCTATTAAATATATTACTATGTTACTCTTGCTACTATAATTTGTTAATTTGAATAAATAAGGTTGTTTGGAAGAGAGAGTGAGAGAGAGTGAGAGAGAGCGAGAGAGCGCTACCTTGCCATCCAAAATGGCACCCCAATTTTTCCTGGGTGGGGGCTTGAGCCAGAATTGAATAGAAAGGAAGTAAAATAAGCCCTTGACGGACAGTACACTCTCCTGGGTGCTGACCCAAGAGCTGCATAAGATTAATCTAGAAGCCAGTGAGGAAACTGCATAGGACTGGTAGTTTATAGTATGTCTGAAAGAAAACCATATGCCTATTTCTACTTCAGTGAATAAAGGTCACAAGAAAAACATCTGGGATATGATTAGCTATCACACAACCTTTTAAATAATGCTATGGACAAATTAAGGGCATTGTGAAATTACTTTTTAATAGGCTATGTCTCAGTCTGCGCCAAATCTTGATTTCCTGGAATCATTTTTTTAATCATCTGTTTATCATTCTTGCTGTGGAATCAAGCCAAGTGAAGCAGCACAACTAGATACTTTGAAATCTAGTAATGCTACCACAATTTCCACTGTGTGTGCCTGAACTACTGACAGGACGCCTTTCCAATTAACAAAGTAGCACTTAGCTCGGCTTTCCCAGTGTGACTTTCCAGGATTTCAGGTATACAATTCCTGCGGTGGCTGGCCCATTAGGGCAAATAGGATATTGTTCTACTAACCTCAGTCTTGATTCCTCCAAGACCACCAGCCTGCATTCTTACTTAAAACCAGCCCAGGCTGCCTGCTTACTCCTCTGTAGTCCTTCTACAACTGAGCAGGGAGGTGGATGGGGACAAAGTAATTAGTTGGCTAGTCCAGTAACGGCTAGACCAGGCACGTCCAACAGGTAGACCGTGATCTACTGGTAGATCACTGGATGTCTGTGGTAGATCACTGGTAGATCACTAGCTCCCCTCAAAGAACCTCAACAACTTTGGCTCCCCTAAAAAAAGCTCATTTTTTTGCCCTGCATCCCCCAAAAACGGGGCTTTCCTTCTCCCTTAAAAAAGCCTAATAACAACTTTGATCTGAATGCCTAAAAAATGGGCCTTCCTCCTCCCCAAAAAGCTCAACAACTTTGACCTGAATCCCCCAAAAGGGGGTAGATTACTGCCAGTGTTTGTAAGTAGATCGCAGTCTCTTGGGAGCTGGCCATCCCTGGTCTAGACTATGTAGAACAGAGATAGACAACAAGATGTTGCTGAACTACAACCTGCACCATCCCTCACCACCAGCCATGCTGATGGGAGTCATAGTCCAACAATATCTGGAGGGTGCAACAGCTGCTACCCTTGCTCTAGAGCAGTGTTTCCCAACCACTGTTCCGCGGCACACTAGTGTGCCGCGAGATGTTGCCTGGTGTGCCGCGAGATGTTGCCTGGAGGGAGGCGGGCGAGTCGGGCGGCGAGAGGCGGGGCGGCGGCGGCGAGGAGAGGCCGCCCAGCGCGGGGCTCTCGCCGTCTGCCTGCCTGGCTGTCTGCGAGCTCGGCGGGCAGCGCCTCCGTCCGCAGCGCCCGCCTCGCGGCTCTCATTCCCTGCCCCTGCCAAAGCTCACCCAGCCAAGCCGCGCTCTCCTTCCTGCCTCGCTTTGCTGCCTCCTCCCCCCCACCCCCAAAGCTTGGAGGTTCCCCGGCAAGGGGGAGGGGAAAAAATTGAAACTTACACTTTCGTGCGTCCCTCCCGGCGTGACGCTGCGCGCTGACGTCACGGGGCTGTAATGGTGGTGTGCCTCGAGATTTTTTTCATCAAACAAGTGTGCCTTTGCCCAAAAAAGGTTGGGAAACACTGCTCTAGAGGGCTTATCCTTCTTTAGGTGGAGATGCCTAGATGGCAGATTAGCTGGGAATTAACCTGTAAACTTGCAATTCAACTGGTTTCAGTACCTTGATCTGTGAAACTCACCTAGGCTGGATCTACACTGACCTGTTTAACATTATTTTCCCCTGTTAGAAAGATATAGATATCTCATTCTAAAATGCCACAGGGCATACCTGTTAATTACCTTGGCTTTTTTTTGGGGGGGGTGAGTGTTAAATGTAAGTAATACCCGGCCACGCCATTTTCCAAAACGCCGTTTCTTTCCCTGCTAGGATGGAAGAAGCAAAAAAACGGGAGGAGAAACTGAACACTGTCCCTTGAATACCATTGGAGGAGGGATCAGAGTTTGAATGTAGTAAAAAAAGGGCAAAACACTACATAGGGACATATGAGGAGTGTTTCACCTATATGGCAGCAGAAAATGAGTAAAAATTAAGTGATAAAAAGACAAGGTAATAATGCATTATGAATGTAAAAAGTAGGATGTCATGTGTCCATCTGCACCAGGGGTAGTCAACCTGGTCCCTACCGCCCACTACTGGGCGTTTTAGGATTCCGGGTGGGCGGTAGGGGGGGCACATGTTATTGCAGCACTGGTGGGCGGTAAGGAAATTTTACCATCAAGAAAGTTGCATTAGTGGGTGCAGTGGCGTAGCGTGGGGGGTGCCAGGGGTGCCGGCCGCACCGGGCACAACATCTGGGGGATGGCACGAGTCCAGAGGGCCCAGACCTGTCATGCCCTCGGCCCGCCCCTATTGTCAGAGCGGCCGTCCAGCCTCTGCCTGCTCCTACCTTGCCCACCCGAGGACTGCGGCAACGCCCGCCCCCGTGGCCACCTACCCCAGCCTCGCCCATTGGCTTGCCTCCCTCGGCCCCGCCTCTCTCCGATGGCCACGGGGGTGTTCTGCTCGGCGCCATCGCCTTTTTTCAGGAGGTAGGGAAGCTGGACGGGGAGGTGGGGTCGGAAGCGGGCAGAGAAGGAGGGGAGCTCGTAGCCAAAAGGGCTGCACCGGCCGGCAAAGGGCCGGGGAAAGTTTGGAGAGGAGAAACGCACCGTCATGATTTCCTGGTGGAAGCGGCAGGATTAGGGATGGCGAAGCGTAATTATGCACGAATTTTGCTGGGTGAGAGCTTCGGGGATCGATCGGCGGAAATGGGAATCAATTGGAATATGAGAAAGAGAGAGAGAGAGGGACCATCATTCATAGGCATAGATTTGTAGGGTTAGGGGGCGCAAATCCACGGGTTAGGGGGCGCAAATTACTTGCCTTGCCCCGGGTGCTGACAACCCACGCTATGCCGCTGAGTGGGTGGTAGGTATAAAAAGGTTGACTACCCCGATCTACACTATCAAAACCATTCCTTAACCTTTCCTTAATGTTAAAAACCACGAGTGTAGATCTGCCCCTGCTTTTAGCTGCTTGTGGATTCCCCTCTGGAAAAAAAATATTTTTCATAGCATCATACTGCATGATTCCCAGTGATGAGGCCAAGCACAAAGGATCTTGGGTGGTACTTCAGTCTGAAAGAAAAAAACCCCTCATAGCATTCACTAAGCTCTACATTGTATATTCTATACAATCTGACTGTCCCAAACCAGACAGTTACACAGCAGTCAAATAAACTGGGATGCCTGTGTTAATGAAACACAGTTGTCTGAAGTGTTCAGCAAATATTATTTTTCTCCACGTTCTTCTTAAAGCAAATGTAGTGTTTTCCTGGAACCCTGCATGCCACATGCTGAAAACTTTGTTAATCCTGTACCATGCTAGGGAAAAGTTCAAGCTCTTGCTGAAAACTTCATTTTGTTAACTTAGAAACCACCAGTGTGGCAACAACTGCATTCCATTACTCAATCTGGATGAGAAAGGCACTTAGCACATTCTATGGGGCTGATTCCTGCCACTGTAAACTGGATCCTGAAGCATATTATATCAATTTAACCAGATTTTGAGTGAGTATCCAGTTTCAGAAAAGCATGGGGGAATAAAGGGTACAAGACTTTTAGCTCAGGCTCCCATATTATAACCTCTCGTTTTGTTTATTTATTACTTCACAGGGTAAATGTGTTCAAGCCTCCAAAAAAGGGTCAAAGGACAAGCTGTACAGCTGTTCCCATTATGCATATTTACTTAGGAATAATACCCACTGATTCCCATAAAGTGTGTATAGATTGTAAAATGCTAGTGTCACATTTTAGCATGGTGCTTTGGCTGTTTGCTTTATTTTTTGGTGAGAACTACTTGTTCGCATGTAGCTGGGAGTACTTGAGAAGTACATGCAGGGCTGTCCGTAGGATAAATACAAACACAGCCTTTCAATTCAACTTGGGGCCCCCTCAGACCCACAACCCAGGCCACCGCCTAGTTCACCCACCCCTAAGGCCAACCCTGGTTAGGTGACACAAATAAAAAAATATAGTATTTTTTGCTCTATAAGACTCACTTTTCCCCTCCTAAAAAGTAAGGGGAAATGTGTGTGCGTCTTATGGAGCGAATGCAGGCTGCGCAGCTATCCCAGAAGCCAAAACAGGAAGAGGGATTGCTGCTTTCATTGCGCAGCGATCCTTCTTGCTGTTCTGGCTTCTGAGATTCAGAATATATATATTTTTTGTTTTCCTCCTCCAAAAACTAGGTGCGTCTTGTGGTCTGGTGCGTCTTATAGAGCGAAAAATACGGTAACTAACAGCACAGTCTGGTTGTGATCGTTTTGCCTGCTTCAGCCAAGAAAAGGGGGCTTGCTAAGGGCCCAATTTGTTTGAATATAATAATAATAATAATAATAATAATAATAATAATAATAATAATAATAAGAAGAAGAAGAAGAAGAAGAAGAAGAAGAAGAAGAAGTGTTTTTTTGCATGGCAGCTCAAAGGGACTTATAATATTTTAAGCAAAAACCAAGCACATACATACATGGAAACCAGCATTTAAAAAAAGAATCTGAAAGATAACTCTATTTTTTAAAAAGGTAGATCGAAACAGCCCAACCCCACAAAAGGCTATAATAGCCAAATATATAATATATAAGCCAAAGCCTGATGGAATGAATGAATGATCTTCCTTAGAAGATACGTAATTATGGCACCAAGCAGTGCTTTTTTAAAAGAAGAAGAAGAAGAAGAAGAGGAAGAAGAAGAAGAGGAAGAAGAAGAAGAAGAAGAAGAAGAAGAAGAAGAAGAAGAAGAAGAAGAAGAAGAAGAAGAAGAAAAATAAGAAGAAGAAAAAGAAAGGTGCCGGTACTCACTATGAAGTTTTTGCAGTAAGCGCCACACTTTTAATATTGTGTGTGTGTGTGTGTGTGTGCTGGTACTGCATATCCTTGAGTACCCCCAGAAAAAAAGGCACGGGCGCCAAAGGAGACTCATTCTATAAACAGGGAGCCACCACTGAAAAGGCCCCTTCTCTTGTTGCTGTCCTCGAGACCTCCTGCTCAAAGAAGGGCCCTCAGATGATGATTGCAGTTTCCAGATGGGTTCACATGGGGAGCAGCAGTCCTTGGAGAATTGGGGTCCTGAGCCACAAAAGACTTTATAGGTCAAGCCCAGCACTTTGAATAGTGCCAGTTTCATTAAAAGTGCTATCCAGTTAAAAGGAGTCTTCAGAATGGGTTTGTAGTTATGCTCTCCCCAGGGAGGTTTGGCTGGTGCCTTCATTATACCCCTTGAGGCGGCAGCTGAAAAGGTTTTTCTTCCACCTGGGCCTTGGGCTGACGGACATGTGAAATATAGAATCGTAGACTTGGAAGGGACCCAAGGGTCATCTAGTCCACCCCCTGCAATGCAGCTGCCCCATATGGGGGATCAAACCTGCCTCCTTGGGGTTATCAGCACCATGCTCTGACCCAGTTTTTGTTGTTGGAGGGGGAGGTTCTTGGTTTCTTTTGGTTCTTAATTTTATTATGCATTTTGTGGTTTGTTGGTTTGTTTATGTTCTTATTTTTATTGTGTTTTTCATACTGTCATGTTGATGTTGTGAGGCGCCCAGATAGGCACAGACGAAAGGCGGTCCACAAATTTAATACATAATAGTAATTTTCAGTGATGTATGGAATTAATAGTGATGTATGGAAGTGAGAGCTGGACCATAAAGAAAGCTGATGGCCGAAGAATTGATGCTTTTGAATTATGGTGCTGGAGGAAACTCTTGAGAGTCCCATGGACTGCAAGAAGATCAAACCTATCCATTCTTAGGGAAATCAGCCCTGAGGGCTCACTGGAAGGACAGATCCTGAAGCTGAGGCTCCAATCCTTTGGCCACCTCATGAGAAGAGAAGACTCCCTGGAAAAGACCCTGATGTTGGGAAAGATTGAGGGCACAAGGAGAAGGGGACGACAGAGGATGAGATGGTTGGATGGTGTTCTCGAAGCTACCAGCATGAGTCTGACCAAACTGCGGGAGGCAGTGGGAGACAGGAGTGCCTGGCGTGCTCTGGTCCATGGGGTCACGAAGAGTCGGACACGACTAAACGACTAAACAACACCAAGAGGTATTTTTTATTCTTATCCTCGCCCAGTCCCTAAGGCTGATTTCTGAGGAGCCAGGCAGGTGAGGATCAAGCTCGCGAGTCTCGGCTTGTTCCCTGAACCAGGATCCGGGATCCGAGTCCATTCTTCCGCGCCTGGGTGATTCAGAGCAGCCCCGGCGCTTCTGGCAGCGGCGACCCACCGCCTCCTCCGTCCCGCCCCAGCGTCCAGGGCCGCCAAGGGGCGGGCTTCGCCTTAACGGGCAGGGGCGGAGCTCCCCTCGGCCCTCGGTGCCTGAGGCGAGTCGTGGCGGAGCTGCCGGCCGGGAGAGTCCAGGTGAGGAGAAGGCGCTGGGCGCAGGGCGCAGGGCGCGCGGGTCTGGGTCGGCTGCTGAGGGCTTGAGAATCCGCGAGGGGGGCAGCTCGCCGCCGCCGCCGCCTCGCCTCTGTATGAGGATTAGGCGCAGCCGTCTTGCGTGGCTCTTTCTCGAGCACAAGGGGAGCGCGCTGTGTGGGGAAAGAGTTTAGGCAAGTTCCTGGCACCGGGTGAGTCACGCTTTGGACCCGGCAGCGCGGCCTCTTCTTGCCCGCGAGGACAGGCTGGCCTGGGGCGTGAGGGGGCAGCAGGTTCTTCCAAGAGCCGCGGGGAAGAGACCGGACGGGTTCCTCTCGCCTCCGCCGCGGGCTTCGCCGTTGCCTTTCCTGGCGCCACTGAGGGGGGCAGATCAGCAGGTGGAGAAAGGGAAAGGGAGCTTCAGCTGCAGTCATTTCCGAGGAGCCCTGACAGACAGACAGACAGACAGACAGACAGAAGCCAACTGGGCATCCCTCTATAGAGGTGTCTTGTTTAGGCAGGTTGCTGTCAGTCTTGAATGGGTACAGAGCTGCTTCCCTTTTTTTCAGCAGCCTGCCTTGACGGACACTTTCCCGAAATGGGCTTCAGAGGCCCTTTATGAAGTTGACCCGAGTGGATTTAGAAACACGCAGGATCCAAACAGGTTAGAAACCTAATCTGGTTTCCGACTGGGGCCTGTTAATATCCTCTCGAGTTCTCTACCACGAGCAAACTATGGTTTTTACCCCTTTGAGGGTTTTTCTGACTTTTTACTAAAGTGGGCAAAAGGACATCAGACAAGATACCTCCTTTTCAAAGAAGCACCTTCTATAGAATCAAGGGAATGCGTTTAACAAGCTGCTAGTCCCTATGATTTTCAGAGAGAGGGAAAGCACCAAAAATCTGTTTTTTAAATTCCACTCCGTTGGCAACAACCCATCTCCAAATGGCATATTTGATTCTCCTAGACTTATGAATGCTAACTGATCTCCCCCAATGCAAGGCCTGTCTTTGGAAATGGCAGTATTTGGTATATGATGTGTAACTTATTTCTGTCCATACCATACCTATTCCAAATGCAGCTGACTCCATAGGTTTAGTCCAGTAATTTGGGGAGGGAGGCAGCTTCACAAAGTTAAAAACATAGGATGGTATTCAACCAACTCAGAGTAGACTTATTGAAATTAATGCACAAGACCAAGGTCCATTAATTTCCATGGGTCTACTCCAAGTTAAAATCACTTGAATACCTGGAAACTTATTGCCTTCCAGATGTTGTTGAATCACAACTCCCATCAGTCCCGGCAAGAATGGCCAATGGCCTGGGATGTTGGGAGTTGTACCTCAGCAACATCTGGAGGGCCAAAGGTTTAGCACATCTGATGCAATTCACAACTTAACCTAACTTCATTGATTTCAGTGGGTCTGTTCTGAGTATGACAGCTTGGTAGGTGTGGGCAATTTAAATCCACCCTTCCCCAAACAAGAACCGAGTGATTCTCATCCTTGATGGCTAGCATGTTAAGTCTTTGCTCAGAACTATTAAGTGATTCATGGGTGATGCATTGGCAATACATTTAAAGTTCATAAGTGATTGAAAATCCAAGCATGCCATTACATTCTCTCTGGTCCAGGTGTTAAGTGTTTTCAGTTATATATATCCAGTGAGCCTTAGCTTCTTTTGTTCCTTTGTGTCTCTCACAGAGTTAAAGTTCTTGTTTGCTATTTTGGTGCAATGTGTAAATGGGACATTGTTGACTTTGCTGCATATTTTCTGGGTGATGGTAACTATGAGGTGCTGAGTGAACTTTCCCTGTTAACTTACTCTTGCCTTGCTTTTGACCACTCCTACATCTGGAGGGGAACCAGTTGAACTATGGCTTGCCTTTCTCTTGAATGTGGCCTGCATAGATTGTGAATGTGACCAACATTGTGTGTTGGACATTCTGAAGTTCTAGTTGCTAAATCAATGATTATCAGAAGCAGAATGATTTTTATTGGATTTCTCATTTGTCCTTAACTATAAGGTTCCAGGTTACAACAGTATTTTTTTTAAAAAATCTGTTAAAACAAATTGCAATCAGGATATATATTTGGAGTGACAAAGGCCAGGGTAAAAAAGTGAAACTTGAAAGTAGTATGGGGGTCTATTGTGAGTTGCATTCCTGTAATGAATGTTCTTACTTCCAATTCTAAGATTCGACTATCCAGAATTGAAGTGCAAGCTCTAAGCTTGCAGTGGTTTATTGCTCTTCACCTTTATGTCGCAAGTGACCTGCTAATAATGTTAATAAAGGCTTAAAAATTAAAAACAAACTAGTGACTCACTTGATAGTGATATTCATTTTAATAATAGTAATTGGAACTGTGTATGGGGGGGGGGTCCTAGTTTGCTTTTAAGCATCACCTTTCTAAAAGAAGAATGTCTGCTTTTGGTTTACTTAGCATAGAGCACTGTGTGTGTTTTGTGGAATGCTGGCTATCTCTTTCCAGGCATTAATAAATCAACTGCTGACGGAATAAACAACAGAAATAGCTAAATTAAGGTCCAAGGCTAAGTGCAAGGCTATAATTTCTTGTAACTCCTTTGTAAAGTTTGCAGTTGGATTGTGTCTATCCAGCCTGGGCTGTGGTTTGTCTGCACGTGTTGGATGTAAGGAGGAATGTCAACTCAGGTTTGGTTAGGTCCTCACATGACTCTGTGCCAGGTAATGTGGCTGTATTGGTAAGCCTGGGCACGCTGGATTCTGTGTGCAGAGGTGCCACTTACATGTGATAGTCAACCATTGTAGATAAGCTGAGTGAGGTTTAGGCAATGTGTGTGGAAGGGAGCTGAGCCTGGTGGCTGCAATCTTGATGCAGTGCTGCACATTCTGTACATACACATTTGTTAATTTGGGAAAAAGGATTTGGTGCCTCCAGACTATTAACCCAAGAGCGCTGTTCTGAAAGTCAGTGACCAATACAGCATAGATAT
Organism: Podarcis liolepis; assembly: GCF_965112155.1. Classification (NCBI taxonomy): domain Eukaryota; kingdom Metazoa; phylum Chordata; class Lepidosauria; order Squamata; family Lacertidae; genus Podarcis; species Podarcis liolepis. The sequence goes on along the minus strand of NC_139558.1, from coordinate 31,919,680 downwards.
GGATTGTTGCTAACATCTCCTGTTAGCTGCTTCCCAAACCAGCAGTTGGAACACAGTGGATGAGGAGTAAATGTGAGTATTCCAGAACTTTTTTTTTTTAATATAAAAAAATCATGTTTGAAATTGTGTCAGAATTTAAACTTAAAGAGTCAGTGCTGAATTTGATTTGTAGGTGCTAGGCCTTCAGAACTGCCACACACACACACACACACACACACACACACACACACACTGTAGAGCTACATTTGGAAGAGCACTGTGTGTGTTTCATGGGTGCCAACTCCCTGGGGCTTTGGGTGCTCAAGCACCCACAAAATTCCCTATGTGAAGGGGCTAGGCACCCACAAGTCTGGATGCAAAGGCCATGCATGATCCTGGGCATCCACAGTCGCAGGGCCAAGGTGGCACTCCTGGTGTGTGTGTGTAAGCTGAAGCAAAAGTGGAAACTTTTCAGCACCTGTTGAATACCTGCTTTGAAAAACATACTACCCTTTTGCAAAAGGAAGGCTGAGTGGAGTTAACCATGAGCAGGCTGAGGACAAAATACTAGCGGTGGCTTTTCACTTGACATTTTGTACTAAGTGTTAGGGAACATGGACATCAGGCCGCTTGTGAAGGGCATTTGTACGTTTCATTTATTTACAACTAAATACTACTACACTGCAGTTTGATTTCAGGTGGCTTACAATCTCCTAACATCCCAGTAACACAGCACAGTAAGCAAAACCTCATTATCCAAGGTTGACCGATTTTAACTTTAATCCTGCTTTCTGCCATTTTTTATTAGGAAAGAAATTAGACTGCAAGTCTTATAATTTCGTCACACCTCTCTTAAAACTGGTGCCACATTGGTTGCCTTCCAACCCGGCTGTGAGGATTTTGAGTTTAAAGACATTTTACATTTTTAGCATTAGATGACCAACTGCTTCACATTTTTATGTTATTTACGAACTCCTGATGCTATCCAGACCGAGGGTTGGCTTTTAATGTGGTGTTTAGCCCTAGAATTTTAATCTTGTTTTTATCCAACATCCTTTTCAGAGAAATCAGACGCAAATATTCTGTTTCTCTCCAAAGTCCTTATCGAAGTTGTTTTTCTAATGGTCTGACACTCCCAGGCTCGCTCACTGCTTGTGATTTTTAAGAAATTTGTATTCCCCACCCCCTTCGTGCCCCTAACAATATGCTCAAATATCTTCTCATGTGCCTCACTGGTAACTTGTGTTTGTTTTAGGAGAGCTTATTTTATCTTTTTTTGTCCTCTTTATTTAGATTAGACTTGCACTTTTTAAAGAAAAGAGTCTTGGCTTTTGCAGCTCTATTGACGTGCATTACTAACCACACATCCTGTTGGGTTTCTTTCTTAATCCATGTTGTGCTCTCCAGACGAGCTTCTGTTGTTGTGGTTTTAAATAACTTCCAATACTCCTGAATACTTTCCCTTTCAACGTCCTTATAATGCATCTCCACCATTTGGAGGAATTTTCCTCTCTTGAAATTAAACGTGACCCTGTTGAACCTTGTTGGTGGCTTCCCACTTCCATTTAAGTTGATTTGATAGCACTGTAGTTACTGTTCCTCGCTAGTTTGGCAGCATCTTTGTCTTGTGCCAGCTCCGAAGTATCTCCAAGAATGAAGGACCTCTCAATACCAGCTGTGTAGAACAGGGGTCAGCAAACATTTTCAGCAGGGGGCCGGTCCACTGTCCCTCAGACCTTGTGGGGCCCCAGACTATATTTTGAAAAAAATAATAATGAGCGAATTCCTATGACCCGCAAATAACCCAGAGATGCATTTTAAATAAAAGGACACATTCTATTCATGTAAAAACACGCTGATTTCCGGACTGTCCGCGGGCCAGATTTAGAAGGCGATTGGGCCGAATCCAACCCCCGGGCCTTAGTTTGCCTACCCATAGTATAGAATGAAACTTGACAGGAAATCTAATTTTGTTGATTCTGGCCAACAAGAAAACAATGCTAGCAGAATTTATTCTTATTATACACGTCCAAGGAGACTAGGTCTTCCAAGTATCCATATTTTCCTGGATAACAGTCCTGGATTTACAGAAGCCATACCGGTTTCTGATTTGATCCTGAAATGTCCTTTACCTTAGGACGTCCCTATTTCCATCGGAGATATGTTGGAGGATATAGGACATGCCCAGGGCTTTTATAGCCAGAACTCACCAGAACTGAGTTCTGGCACTTCTCAGGTGGGCACCATGGCCGTTCTGAGAGAACAAGGGGGATGTTCGTGGTGAGTTCCAGCACCACTTTTTCTAGAAAAATAGCACTGGATGTTCCTATTTTCATTGGAGAAATGTGGGCGGGGATGTATCTGTTTACATCAGAGAAATGTTGGAGGGTATGGGATCATGAAGGCCAGACTGCCCAAAGTATATACAGCATGTTTAGCAGTGATCACTACTTTCCCCCAGAAAAAGCAAGGACTTGAAATCTCCCATGCAGCACATTTGCAGCTCTTGTGAATGTGGAATATTGGGTAGGAGCTAATGCAGGGAAGTGTCATGATCAGCTGTGGAATGTTGTTTGTGGCAGTAATTCTTACAAGGTAGTGTTTTTCAACCTGGTGCCCTCCAGATGTGTTGGATCACAACTCACACCAGCTGCGCTGACTGGGGCTGATGCGAGTTTGTATCTCAATGCATCTGGTCACCAGCTTGGGTAAATCTGCTGCAGTGTATGTGGTCAGGTTCCTGTGTACCTAAACCACTCAGCAAAGAGCTAAGAAATTTCCAGTATTTCTGTAAATGGCGTTTCAATAATCTGTTTTCTTGCTGAAAATGATTGTGGCAATGGTTGAGCTGTTGATGCAGCCTGGAAATTACTAATGTCTCTCAATTTGGGAATGCATATAGATTGGTATGGCAGAAGCCAAGCTTGACATGAACTTTCAAATAGCCGTTTGCATGGTGGGAAGTATCACTTTTTAAAAATCCTTTCAACCCTCTGATGTAAATTAGACTGAGAGATGGTAACTGGCCTAAGGACACACAAAGGGTCCAGGATCTGAAACCAAATTCATTTCATACACCAGGTGATCAAAAAGGGCTCTTTACGAAATGTTTCTTCTTTTACACCATTGATGGCTGGTAGGTAAGTGTGGCTGCGCTAGTAATTTTTGTGGACTTCAAGTTTATTTGACTTTCTTCTAAATGCACTAGTCCTAGCATCGGATATGTCATCCTTCCCCCTTTATACAGATTGTGAACAATTTGGCTGTAGCAGAGAATTTTAGAAAGCTATTGCAGACCCGAATATCTTTCCTTTCCTTTTCCAGCAGAAGATGATATCTGCGTTGCAGATCTTATGCTGGATCTGTCTGGCTTATTCTTCATCCAGTATTTGTAAGTCAAATTTATGTTTCTTATTTGTTTGTTTGTTTGCTTGCTTTAGCTACACCACGGTGGATGTAATCATACTCCCATCTAGTTTCTCCACAAAGTTACACAAATATAAGTGCCGCTTCCACGAGGGGCTGGTTTGTTTGCGTTATTTTGCAGGTGCATAGCTCTTACTTTATTTCTCCCTGCTTGCTTAATTACTCTGAGAATGCGCGAACTTGAAAAGCACAGGTGAAAACCAGTGCATATGAGGGAAAATGAAGGCTGTGTCTGTGGTCTGTAGCACTTCACTTGTGTGTATATGCATCACTAGTTAACCTATAGTCAAGTGATGAACATCCATCACAGTTTTCTATCTCTCCTTCCACCCGCCATGATGTATAGGTCAACTGGGGTTGCAGTTTCTCAAAATGCAGCACCTTCCCCAGCAAAAATGGGAAGAGCTGTTCTTAAACCCATTTATTTTTCAAAAAAACCTTTTAATTTTATGTTTTATATATACTGTCATACTGGCTGTTGCCTGTATATACTTTGATACTGTAGTGCCTCTTACTTTGCTCAATGAATGCAATATTCAGAGGTGAACTTCTCATGAACCCTTCTAGAAAATCTCAAGCAAAATTCCTCTCATCTCAAAACTCTTAAAGAAGTAGCAGGTGCGCCAACACTCAAGATTACATTAAATTGCTGTATTTTACACCACCAGCGATTATATTTTGTTTGATAACGAATGGGGTGCGGAATTGGCTTCCTGGGCTCTTCTTTGTGTTTCTGTTAAGAAGCTGAATTGCATTCTCAATTAAATGCTGCCAGTTTTGCATTAAGAATGCACCAGACGTGTATTGCATAGCGTTATGCTTGCATTTCTAAAATTCTGAGAGCTGCGTCGCACAAGCTGTGATTTGCAGATACTCATATACGCGCCCCCTCTCCTGGCTCAGTAAACTTGACTTCTCCACATGCTCAACCCCCCAATTCCACGTTAGGGCCCTATTGCATTCTCTATGCCTGCAATCCTAACCCTACTTACTTTGGAGTAAACCTTGCTCCTGAGTAGACGTGGTTAGTATTTGGCTGTTTGGGAATGAAACAGGGTCAAAAAGCAATCCTGCCCTTGCAAGGCTGCCTTATCTGTTGCTTGCAGTCTTCCCATGTTCCAGGCTAGAGGAAGGGAGCCTTTCTCAAAAGCCTCCAGTCACATTTTCCAGCTGTAGCAGTTGCCAGATAAATAGAAGGAGACAGTTTTCCACCCTGGGTTTGGAGTGGGGAATACAGGGGAAGATGCAGGTAACCTGACAATGCACCACCTCAGATTCAATTGGAGCTGGAGAATGATTTGTGGCACGGAAGTGCTGTTAGTTTCATAATGCATCCGAGCATTCATGGGACAAGTTCATACTATTAGTTGGACCAGTTTGTGCTAGCTAGATAGTAAGTTTGGGCAGCGTTGCTAATTGCAAGGCGCAAGGAAGAAAGGCAAAGTTGGCACAAATGAGTTGGCACACAGTGGAATGATGGGGAGCTGTGTTGTGAATTTTCAGGCTTACTGCAAGTGTGTCTGTTTGCACTAGCAAAGTACATCATTTGTCACACATTATATGCAATTTACTCATTAGGTGTACGCTTAGCGACCAATGTGCGTGCAGGGGAGCCTGGGGTCATCTGCTGTCCGCTGCTGTCTTCCAAACAATCCAATTACTCTGTGACTTGGCACATAAACGGTAGTGATATACCCATAACTACGGATAACTACTCCAGGATCCATCAACGAGGAGACAGGCTTTGGTTTAGCCCTGCAGTGATAGAAGACTCCGGATTTTATGAGTGTCGCATTCAGTAAGTTTCTGCAAAGTTCATGTTTTTTCTCTCAATTGAAAGTATCTGCTAGGTTCTATAGTACTGACTTGAGTGAGTTCAGCAATGATAGGGAAACATAAGTTTAGAATTTTGCCGGTTTTGTCTTAACAATTTTTGGGGGGCTTCAATTGTGTAATGTTGAAGTGAGAAGCAATCTGCAGGCTGTGTATAAACCCTACTGAGCAAACCGACTTCTTTGAAATAAAACGTGCATTGGAGTCAACTACATTTCCCCCCTTATGTTTAGTAAAATTGATACAGGAGGTAAGTTTTATTTCTCTCCAGTCGCTGTAGTTTATTTAAAGCCTGATGCACACTGTTTGGAGATAACAGGGGACTGTTGCTGAATGCAATCCATGCTCTTTGCTCGGAAGGTAATAATAATAATAATAATAATAATAATAATAATAATAATAATAATAATAATAATAAATTTTATTTGTACCCCGCCCTCCCCAGCGGGAGTCGGGCTCAGGGTGGCTACCATCATAAAACTAACACAGTATACAAAGAACATAAAAACAGGCAATCAATTAATTAAAATACATCGTAAAATTAGTTCAAAGGAAATTAAAATCTGGACAGATGGCACTGAGAGTGGCTAATATTCTCCAGGGCTAACTGTTACCACTGGTCTTATAAAGGACCTGTGAGCGGGCTAGGAGGCCTCTTCAATGCTTGTTCTTATACAGAAAGAAAAGAATCAGACTGAACCCCGACCAAAGGCCTGGCAGAACAGTTCTGTCTTGCAGGCCCTTCGGGAAGATGCATGATGCAGAGGGATCGGAAAAGGGATTAGCAGGCAGCCATCATGTTTGTATGTGGCTTCAGCCATGATTTGTGAAATTGGCCATCTGAACATGACCTCAGTCTAATAACCTAACAACCTATAGTTTTCAGGCTGTAAAATACAATTCTTGGAAAAAAGAGCAGGATGCAAAAGTAAGTGTCTCTGCAAGTGGTGCACAGTGGGGCGACTTCTTTCTGTGCACCCCAAATTCTGCCCCACAGGGTCCACAACGGGAAGCTCTGTTGCACAAGTGGAGGTTTGTAGTGCATGTGAAATGGCAGCATTGGCTACAATCCAATGTACACAAAAGGATTGTTTTTGTTTCCCCCCAGTAATTTTTTTTAGAACTGTTACATCATGTTATTCCAGCTAATTCTGGCATTTTATGAACACCATGAAACCAAACCTCCTGGCCACAATGTTGCCTCTTAAGCCATCCCTGACACATTTTTATATTCTGTCCTTCATATATTTTCTTCTTCTACTTCCTGGAACAACAAACTAACAATAAACATCCAGACACTTCTTGAGTATTATTATTTTGAGTTGGTTCTTGTCTGCTGAACTGTGATCCAATTCCACATCTTACTGTTTTAAAAAGTGCACCCAGATCTGGTTATGCTCATGATGGTTTTCTAACCATTAAATGCTGATATAAGGCCAGTATCCTGTGGGTATCTCTTAACAATTAATAGATGTACTGATATCCCTTTTTTTCACAACAGAAATTCAACAAGAGATAGGAAGGAGCTCCGTGTTTTCAAGAACGATGATGGTTTATGCTTTAATAGAAATTACGTTTATCCACAAAGAATACATTTGCATAATACTGGAAAGCTAAAGTGTCCCGACCTCCAGAATTTTGAAAGTGAAAGGACTCCACTTCAGTGGTCCAAGGTTGGTGTCTTTCTGTGTAATAACAGCCTTTTGAATGTTTTATCTTATTGGCGGTATCTTTTTTTGTAAATCAGAGGCGGGGAACCACATTCAGGTGGTGGGCCATATTTAGTTTTGGAGAACCCTCTGTGGGTCTTGCATGAAACATTACAACTTAAAAGACATAGCACAAAAGGAGGAGGAAGGCAGCAAACTCAAGCACTAGATATAGGCCATCAAGTTCTAATAACAACCAGCTGAAATAGGAATAGTTTCTATGTGTGAGTGCCTGGAGGTGGTTGGAGGATGGATGGCGGCTAACAGATTGAGGTTGAATCCTGACAAGACAGAAGTACTGTTTTTGGGGGACAGGAGACGGGCAGGTGTGGAGGATTCCCTGGTCCTGAATGGGGTAACTGTGCCCCTGAAGGACCAGGTGCACAGCCTGGGAGTCATTTTGGACTTGCAGCTGTCCATGGAGGCGCAGGTCAATTCTGTGTCCAGGGCAGCTGTTTACCAGCTCCATCTGGTACGTAGGCTGACACCCTATCTGCCTGCAGACTGTCTCGCCGGAGTGGTGCATGCTCTGGTTATCTCCCGCTTGGACTATTGCAATGCGCTCTACGTGGGGCTACCTTTGAAGGTGACCCGGAAACTACAACTAATCCAGAATGTGGCAGCTAGACTGGTGACTGGGAGCGGCTGCCGAGACCATATAACACCGGTCTTGAAAGACCTACATTGGCTCCCAGTATGTTTCCGAGCACAATTCAAAGTGTTGGTACTGACCTTTAAAGCCCTAAACGGCCTCGGTCCAGTATATCTGAAGGAGCGTCTCCACCCCCATCGTTCTGCCCGGACACTGAGGTCCAGCTCCGACGGCCTTCTGGCGGTTCCCTCACTGCGAGAGGCCAAGTTACAGGGAACCAGGCAGAGGGCCTTCTCGGTAGTGGCGCCCGCCCTGTGGAACGCCCTCCCATCAGATGTCAAAGCGATAAACAACTACCTGACATTCAGAAGACATCTGAAGGCAGCCCTGTTCAGGGAAGTTTTTAATATGTGACATTTTAGTGTATTTTTCATCTTTGTTGGAAGCCGCCCAGAGTGGCTGGGGAAACCCAGCCAGATGGGCGGGGTACAAATAAATCATCATCATCATCATCATCATCATTATTATTATTTATTATTATTATAGTTTAAGGCAGGGGTTGGGGAAGCTTTGACCCCTTAGGTGTTGGTGAATTGCTGCTCCCATCATCCCTGGCTTTTGCTTATGTTTGCTGGGGTTGATGTGAGTCTGTAGAGTAACAACATCTGGAGGGCCAAAGGTTCCCTGTATCTGGTTTAAGGAAAAGATGAGCCAAAGGTTGCTGATGTCTCAGTAGGGCCAGTGGAATAGTTCTGTTTCCCTTCTCTCCCTCTGCTGGGGAGAGATGGCATGGTTGTTGCTGGATGAGCAATTCATACTGTTTTCTGGTACAAACTTCAAAATATGGTACATGTGGCTTTTGGCTAGTAAGACGCCTATTTATTTTTTTCAAGTAGTTTTAAAACATGAACAAAAATACGTGGATCATCGCATACATGAATATTTATGGGTATTTATTTTAGTTTGTTTTGGAGAAATGGGTATGTTTCTGTGAGGATGATTTTGATGGTCTCTCTCCCAAGTGGACCCATTGTTTCGTCTCATTTTCTTGAATATACAGGATTATGTGGTGTACTTGGTTGGTGATGTAATATGATTCTATGTTGGGGATTCCCCATCCTGCTTTGGAGGAGGGGAGGTGCAGGTATTTGGGGCTTATTCTTGGCTTTTTGTGAAAGAAAATAAATGAGTGTAGTTTTTCTCTATTTTGTCTGAGAGGGTGAAATTGGTGTTGTTCCATTTCCTCAAGTCTCTGTTGATTTGTCACCGCAGGGGCTTGTAATTGTGGAGGTATAGTTTGTTGAGGTTTCTGGTTATTTGAACCCCTAGGCACCTGAAGCCTGGGAAGGTTCTGAGCCAATCTCCCCCCTATGAATAATAATAATACCTTGCTAATAATACCTTTTTTTTTTTGAGGGACACGGGTGGCGCTGTGGGTAAAACCTCAGTGCCTAGGGCTTGCCGATCGTATGGTCGGTGGTTCGAATCCCTGTGGCGGGGTGAGCTCCCGTCATTCGGTCCCAGCTCCTGCCCACCTAGCAGTTCGAAAGCACCCCTAAGTGCAAGTAGATAAATAGGTACCGCTTTATAGCGGGAAGGTAAAAGCGTTTCCGTGCGCTGCGCTGGTGCAGGCTTGCCAGAGCAGCTTCATCACGCTGGCCACGTGACCCGGAAGTGTCTCCAGACAGCGCTGGCCTCTTAAGTGAGATGAGCACGCAACCCCAGAGTCGGTCACGACTGGCCCGTACGGGCAGGGGTACCTTTACCTTTACCTTTAATAATACCTTTTGTGCGTGGAGATATATCCTTATTTGCAACTCTCCGTTCCCTCCCAACAGTTGTCCTTAGCTTTGTGAGTCTGCATTCTGTGGATTACATTTCTCTGCTTTTTATTGTGCCAGTCTGTGTTTGGGTCCTGTAAATGAACTAAGTTTGTTGCCTTCAGCTTTTAATAATATTTTTTTCTGCCTCTTTTTGTATTTCAGGCATGCACTCCTGGATTACCTGAAGATGGGAGATTTAGCCATTTTGAGGATTTCCTTGCAATTAAAAATGCAATGGAGAAAGACAAAGGAGTGTATATATGCCAGCTGACATACACCTATCTGGGAAGACAATTGAATGTGTCTCGTGCTATTAATCTAACACTTTTTGGTAAGTTTGTGTAAGAGGGAAGCAGGGAAAGACCACCTCCCAGCCTGCTCTGGCTAGACTTTCCCTCCCCACCCCTACCAGTTCCGTTGCAACTGGTCCATTAGAGCAAATGGGACACTGTGCCACTAATTCAGCCTTCATTCCCTTAAGACCATCTGCCTTCCTTCTTCCTTGCATCCAGACCACACCCTCTGCTTCCTCCTCCTTAATCTCAGGGTTGACATTTCTTAGCAGGGGAGGATGGGGACAAACAGAATTTGTTGGCATTGGCTTGTGGTTTTACCTACTGTTAGCCTTCGTCCCTTCTGCTCCCCCAGTCCCAATGGGAGCTAGCTGCCATTGTACAAGTCCACGTATCAGCAAATAAGAAAACTATTCCTTCTTGCCACCTGCCCTGTGTCAAGAACCCTGATGACATCTTACATTCAGATATTTGTGGGGCTTTTAAAATGTAGTTTAGTTTTATTTGTAAAATGCTTTGGAAGAGTTTATATCCTGAAAGATGGGATATAAAGCAGTTAATATATATATTTGGTTCTTGATACTTTATTGGTTAGGGCTGCCACATCTCCGAATTTTCCTGAAAATACTATTGGTAAGCTACAGAATGAAGGTTATCTACTAATGCCACAAATGCATCATAAATGCATTGTTAAAACAAACGTGTTTTGTTCCTGAACAGCACTGGGCAAGATCATATTTTTGTTGTTGTATTCCTTTGTCCTTTTACTCCCATCCTGCTTCTGGATCTGTTGAACACTTAAGGTAGTATTTGACTCTGGCTGCTTTTGGAGTTAATGTTCAGTTAAGCGTATCTATGTTAGGTTTCAAAAAGTCCGTCTTTTCTAGAGAGGAGTCTTGAATCTTAACGAAAAGTATTGTGACATAAATGTGCAGAACGTTTGCATCAAGATAGTCTGGTTTTGTTCAGAAGTATTAATAGCATTTGTGATGGACTTGCATGTAATGTCTGGTCAAGATGCATATATTTTGGACTGTAGCCAACAGTTGCACAAGTGAAGACAGCTTGCACCAATCAGTCTCCCACCCCCTGCAGTTCCTTCAAAATCCTCTTCAGAGGGTTGTCTGGGAAGGTTTTTCAGGAGGTGAAGGGGAAGATTGGTTGCACAAACTGCCATCTGTTGGTGCAACCACTAGGTATAAACCTTTGTTTCTAGGCTGCCAATAAATGTTTTACTTGTATCTGGATATGCATCATGAAGCGGCTTTTTCCAATGAGTAGTGAATTAAATGGTTGCTAGTGGACGACAGTCCGCAGTAACTAGAAAATAATATCAAGAACTTCCTAGCAGAGCAATGAGTAATAGATTGTGCAACGATGATTTGTTGTTTCTGTTAACACTTCTTTCCATTGTTAGCACCTCCGAAGAGAATACCGCTGGACATCATTTATCCAAACAATAATTCAGTTGAAGTAGAACTTGGTAAGCAACTACTGCACTTAATATGAAACTATTTTTTCATGGTCCTAAACTACACCCTAACAGTTTCTGTTATTTGCAATTATTCTTTCATGTTTTTAGGGTCCAGTATTGCCGTGACCTGTAATGCCTCGTCGGGTATTTGGGACGAACCATATGTATCCTGGAACCTTGAGGATAACTCTACTCGGGATTTAAAAGCAACAATCACACAATCTCTGTAAATACTAACTCAATTTCCTTTGGTCTTTGGAATTAAGACAAGTTGGGGGTTACTTGATGGGACTAGTCATTGAAATCATTGTAAGGTGGCATGATATCTAATGTGGTGCCTTCCAAGTGTTGTGGACAGCGTCGCCCGACCAATTATCAAGAATTAATTTTGTAATTATTATTATACTTTTATTTATACTATGCCTGTTTTCCCCTGAGAGGGAAATACAGGTGGCATATAGGTAAAAATAAGAGCAGCTAAAAACATATTTTAAAAAGAACCATTAAAAACAATTAAGCATTGTTAGAATATATATCCTGTTAAAATCAAACAGCTAATTACAATAAAAAAACAGCATGGCACCACAGCTCTTTCATTAAAAGCAGTCAATTCCCAATTCCCTCGTTGGAACAAGGAAGTATTCACCTGCTGGCAGAAAGATAACAAGAAGGGAACCAGTCTAACTTCTCTAGGGAGGGAGTTGCATAGTCTGGGAGCAGTCACTAAGAAGGCCGTCTTCTGCGTAATTTGGATACTGGGATGATTCATAGTGGAACTGAAGGAACGTGGCTTTTTGCTGAAACCAGGAAATTTAATAATTCCCCTCAGCATTTAAGCACAGTTTCTCTATCTTTAATCCTTGTACCTTTGTTCAAGAAAAGTGTGACACAACATCATACAAATAAGCCCTGTTAAACTTTCATGTTTCTTATTTTTTTCTGCTTTTTTTAATGCCATCAGGGTTAAGTCACCTAATGGAGAACTTCAGCTAGTGAGAGAAAAGTTTAATATTTCTGTTGTGAAACCTAAACACTACCAAAAATACTTCTGCACTGTGTGGTCTATTAGAACTGCTCCAAGAGTTGTATACATCATGCTAAAACCTCCAGGTAAGTTTTTTTACGTATAAGATGGTGTTGTGCAGCCACATGTTGTGTGGTTTTCTGTTGTACACACAGCTAGTGCAACAAGTGAAGGGACAAAGCAGGCATCAGAAACACAATAACGTTTGTTTTAGAATTTTTTTTAAAGAAATGCTTCTATTTGGGCAGGTGATATTATGGGAAAGAATTGTAGTCATAGGTGTCCACAGGAATTATTCCGGGGTGGTGAAAATCAAATGATGAAAGCAGCCGGGTGGGCTTTGGGAAGTTGGCAGGAAGGCTCCTGGACCCTGTGGGATTATCATGCCAGCCCCTCCAAGCTGGGCACAAACTTCCTGGGCTTTGGGAAGGAGGCGCCAGGCTTTAATACTTTAATACTCTAATTTAGGGATGCGGGTGGCGCTGTGGGTTAAACCACAGAGCCTAGGACTTGCTGATCACAGGGTCGGCGGTTCGAATCCCCACGACAGGGTGAGCTCCCGTTGCTCGGTCCCTGCTCCTGCCAACCTAACAGTTCGAAAGCACCTCAAAGTGCAAGTAGATAAATAGGTACCGCTCTGGCGGGAAGGTAAACGGTCTTTCCGTGCGCTGCTCTGGTTCGCCATAAGCGGCTTAGTCATGCTGGCCACATGACCCAGAAGCTGTACACTGGCTCCCTCGGCCAATAAAGCGAGATGAGTGCCGCAACCCCAGAGTCGCTCACGACTGGACCTGATGGTCAGGGGTCTCTTTATCTTTACTCTAATTTACCAGGAACATTTCGGGGACTAGCCTTGTCCCCCTAGTCCACTGTCCGTATGCCACTGTTACAGTCCTGGTCTCCTCAGCTCCAAATTGATATTGTAGAGTTGGAAAAGGTTCAGAAAAGGACAAGCAAAATAATCAATTCCCCTATGATGGAACATTGCAGCAGCTGGGACTTTTAAGTTTAGGTGAAAATTATGTGGAGAAATTGGATACGTTTTCTCATAAAGCGAGAGGCTGGAGACATCCAATGAAGCTGAACATTAGAAGATTCAAGACAGAAAAAAGACAACTATTCACACATAGTTAAATTATGGAACCTGCTCCTGCAGGAAGCAGTGATAACCACCAAGCAGGAGGGCTTTAAAGGAGGATTAGGCAAATTCTTGGAGAAGGGGACCATCAGGGGTTACTAGCCATGATTGCCATGCTCTGCCTTTGCAGTTGGAGGCAACAGTGCTTCTGAATACCAGTTGCTGCAAACCACAGAAGGGGAGATTTGCTCTTGGGCTTGACTCCTGCTTGCAAGTTTTCCCACTGGCATCTGGTTGGCCACTGTGAGAACAGGATTCTGGACTGAGTGGGCCATTGGCCTGATCCAGAGTCCTCTTCTTATGTGGGCACAAACCTCTTATGCAATCTGTCGCCATGACACTGTGCACCATTATTTATTTGCCTCACTTTCTTTTAACTTCTTGTTTTACCTTTGCCAATACAGCTCGAAACTTTCAGGGTTATTTGATTGGAGGTCTTGTTTCCCCGCTCCTTGTTATACTGGCAGCTCTGCTCATCTACAAGTTTTTCAAAGTTGACATTGTGCTTTGGTATCGGGAGTCCTGCCAGGTTCTTCTCGGTAAGGGAGGTAAGTCCGCTGCTGTATTTTCAATAGCTTGATGCCATCTAGTGGTCAATGAGAAACAAAAGGGTTTCTCCTCCCCATCATTTCTAAATTTTGCTGTAAATGGTACCTTGGGTTACAGACGCTTCAGGTTACAGACTCTGCTAACAGAAATAGTACCTAGGGTTAAGAACTTTGCTTCAGTATAAGAACAGAAATTGTGTGGTGGGGGCGCGTCGGCAGCGGAAGGCCCCATTAGCTAAAGTGGTACCTCAGGTTAAGAACAGTTTCAGGTTAAGAATGGGCCTCCAGAATGAATTAAGTTCTTAACTCGAGGTACCACTGTACAGTGTACCTTGGTTCTCAAACTTAATCTGTTCTGGAAGTCCATTCCAAAACCAAAGCGTTCCAAAACCAAGGCGTGCTTTCCCATAAAAAGTAATGCTAAATGGATTAATTTGTTCCAGACTTTTAAAAAACAACCCCTAAAACAGCAATTTAACATGAATTCTACTATCTAATGAGACCATTGATCCATAAAATGAAAGCAATAAACCATGTACTGGAGTCACAGAATCAATCAATCTGAACTGGGTTCCACACAATCACAAAAACAAGAACAAAAAAGCCGCAAAAAACAAAAACACAAAATAAATAGCAAAAACAGACAGACCTCAGCATAACACTCAAAATGGAAGTGTGGCACTCAAATTGGAAGTGTAACACTCAAAATGGAGCACGTTTGGCTTCCAAAAATAGTTCACAAACCGGAACAGTTATTTCTGGGTTTGCAGTGTTTGGGTTCCAAGTTTTTTGAGTACCAAGGTGTTTGAGAACCAAGGTAGCACTGTAACAAGGAGTCAATGCTTGAAGGCTTCCATGAGGGATTATGTTTCACTCGCCATTTCTGTCTATGCTTTTTATAAAAAGGAGGGATTGGAATGCTTTGCCTAGTTTCAGCTGAGGGGCTGTGATAGTATAGCAACCCTTATCATACAGCTGTGGTCATCCAGACCTTGTTGGAATGCAGCTCCCATGACTGACCATTGGCTATGCTTGCTGTTCAGCAACATCTAGAAGACCATGCATATGTTTAATAAGAAGCAGATACTTCTTTTTCTTCTTTTTTTTAAAGTACCCTGACTCTGGACTTTTGATCTTAAATCTTTTGGGATACTGAGTAATTTTGATTTCATTGGTATTATTTGTCTCTTGGTTCTTTTAAGAGCTAATAGTATAAAAAAGGTATGTGAAAACCCAGTCCAATGGACAGGGTACAACTAATAAATGTTAGTATGTATGTATTTATTTGATATAGTCAAACACATAGTGGTGGTTCACACACTAAGTCTCCAGCAACAGGAAAGAATGAGATATTGTTTCCTTTAGGAAAACTTAGAAAGCACAATGTTTTTAAACTACATTTTTCTTTCTCTAGTTTCAGATGAGAAGCTCTACGATGCGTATGTGTTGTATCCCAAAAATTCAGCGAACTGTGCATATTCATCTGATATCTTTGTCCTGAAAGCATTGCCTGAAGTCTTAGAAAAGCAATGTGGCTATAAGCTCTTTATATGTGGAAGGGATGATCTGCCAGGCCAAGGTATGTATATTAAAGAAGTGTATTTACGTTTGATAGAGCATTGTTCGGAGACAAACTCTGTGGTAAACTACTTGAAATTATGATTGTATCTCAACTGCTTGCAGAAGGTCCTTGGCATCTCAATTTAAAAAGATCAGATACGTACAAGCTATGGTTCCAAAGCAAGGTCTGAGGGCATACATTATTCAGCCACCTTGCTGAAGCTAAGCAGGCTTGGTTTTGGTCAGTGCCTGGATGGGAGACCACTTAGGTACCCATCTCATGCCACTTTATTTACTTCACTTTAAAAGCTGGGGGCAATGCTCAACCATGTGTGGGTTGGAGCCCATACTTTGCATGCAGAAGGTCCCAGTTTCCATCTTTGGCAGTTCCATGTAGTCTAAGATTGCTAAAAACCTAATTGGACTAACGGCTTGACTCTGTATACAGCAGCCTTGTGTGTTGATTTAAATGTGTATGTGGTTTTCCTCCACATCTGTGGTTCTAGATCATCATAATGCCCACCCCAATCCCGTCTCAATAATTGTTTCAGGCCTTTTCCTTGACCCACTTTCTTCCTTTTTCTTGACATTTCATCTCGCTTCTTGGATATTTCAGTGGTAATCCCTCTGTCTTCTCTTGTGTCTCTCTGACCTCTACCTTTGGACAGACACTTTCATGTAGTGCCTTGAAGACTCCCTTTTGCCTTCACTTTTTAAAAAAGGGTTCTTTCCCTGACCTCTTGGCTGTGGAATTCCCCTGCCTGAATACCACTTTGTCTTAACCTTCAACAATGTTCTCCACTCTGCTTGTAACACCATCTGGTTATTTTCTCACCTATGCATTTCATACATCATTCCTTCTTCTGCTTTCCCTCTCCTGTGTCAGTCTGAGTGGGAAATGCATAGCTTCTTCTGAGAGTGACCTGTCAGGTAAGAACTGTCAGCATTGCCTGTTCTAAGGATCGGGGACAAAGAAAATGAGGACTAAGGCTGGGTTTGCATAATTGACTGCTATAATAATACAGTGGTACCTCGGGTTAAGAACTTAATTCGTTCTGGAGGTCCGTTCTTAACCTGAAACTGTTCTTAACCTGAGGTACCACTTTAGCTAATGGGGCTTCCTGCTGCTGCCGCGCGATTTCTGTTCTCATCCTGAGGCAAAGTTCTTAACCCGAGGTAGTATTTCTGGGTTAGCAGAGTCTGTAACCTGAAGCGCCTGTAACCCGAGGTATAATAATAATAATAATAATAATAATAATAATAATAATAATAATAATAATAATAATAATAATAAATAATTTATACCCTGCCCATCTGGCTGGGATTCCCCAGCCGCTCTGGGTGGCTTCCAACAAAATATTAAAATACAGTAGTCCGTCAAACATTAAAAGCTTCCCTAAACGGCTGCCTTCAGATGTCTTTTCCTGAATTAGATGTTTCTTCATAAAAACTAAACAGTATTAATGTTTAATTTATAAACAAATTTAGTTGTACATATGTTTCCTTAGTTAACCTATACTGATGCTTCCTTTACATGCAGCGGTGGTCAGCGTTGCTGATGAAACTCTGAAGCAATGCAGAAGAGTGATCATCGTGTTGGTACCGGATTCATCCTGCTTCAGCACGCAGAGACTGACCTCTGAGCATGAAATTGCAGTGTACAGCGCTCTTATTCGGGATGGAGTTAAAGTGATACTGATTGAGCTGGATAAAATCAAAGACTACGACAACATGCCAGAATCATTAAAATACCTTAAACAAAAACATGGAGTGCTCAGGTGGGAAGAAGGCCTTTCGGAGAAGTCTCAAAGGGCATCAACAAAGTTTTGGAAAAATGTACGGTATCAAATGCCAGCCAGCCGAAGACCACCTTCCTCCGAGTTTCATTTGCTGCCAGTACTTTTTAACTCTTCTTGGATACCAGAAGGGTCGTAACAAGACCACATATGCACCGTTCTCTTGAACATGTTCAAACAAGGGGTGCAAGGCATGGTTCCAGGTGTGCTGCATGAATAACCCCAGAAAGCGGCTGTTGAGAATTGCAGTCCCTAAGAATGTCTACTTTTGATCACTTGGCAAGAGCCTTCTCTACCAGGATGCGATTAGCCATGGACCTAGGAAGCTTCTGGTTTGGTTCAGTGAGTTCCTTGGACAAATGGCAAAATGTGAATGCTTGAGCCAAAAATGGTTTTACAGAGGAAGGAAGCGAATGTGAAGGAAACTGTGTTTCCCCCTCCCATGTGCAGACTTTATATGTAGTCAGGTTTTAACCTGAAACATAAGGGCTCACTTGGAACAGCTTAAATAGCTGCTTCATTTGTCCAATACTTGTTCGTTCCCCTTTTAAAGGATAATTCCATATACTATGCATATTATTACGGTATCTCCCAAGGAGAAAAACAGTAAGAGAGCACCATATTTTTGGGGTGGATTGTCTTACCAGTGAGCAGATGCAAAAGCAAGAGTGTGAATTCTCTGTGATTTATTCACATTTTAATTAAATTGTAATGCCATAGTCTTTAATGCAGAAAAAAAATCACATGAGTGACTTTAAGTGAAGTTACGATACGATACGATAAGTTATTAGATGGTAATTATTTTTTTACACTTCTGAAAAGATTATTTGCATGATGTTTCAAAATGGCCAAACATTTGCAGACTCGTGAGCACTTTAACTGTATCTCTATGATATGAAATGTTTCACATTATTTTTAGAGGCTGCATTCTCTAGCGTGGAAGCCTAGATTTGACTTTTTAAATCTCAACCAAATATGTAAGGCTAGAAAGTGGCATCATCTTTTTTTTGTACAACTGTGTGATTATTTCTATAGGTGAAATAATTTTGTTGTAATTATGTAATAATTCATTTAACTTGCACAATACACTGATTCCTATGAAATTTTTATATCTGCCTCTATTGTGGATGGTTTTGCGAAACCCACATCTGAAGCACTGTTGAGGAAGAAGGCACCTGGTCAGCTATATCAATTAGAAAACAAGAGAGGATGTTTTAGAGCTAATTGTCTCATTAACAAGATGCCATTCACCCAAGTGTTCTTTTACAAACAGAAATGAGATATAGCCAACAAAAAAAGTGCAGTTGGTTGCAGAACTCTAGCTACTTTGCAATCCTCCAGGAAAGAGATAAGGTAACATCAATTTTAAACAATCAATTAGACCTGTCAAAAACTGACCGTTGTCCCACAGCCATGATCATTAATGCCTTGTTGGCATCAAGGCTGGGCAACTCTTAACACACATTCTGTGGATTTGCCTTTGAAAATACTTTAGAAACTTGTCCGAAATGTGGCAGTTAAAGTTTTAACTTCTTGTTGTTGCTGGTTGTTTTTTTTTTAAAAAAAGTATACGGCTATTTATTTATTTAGAGTATATTTATTCTACCTTTTGGCTTTAAAAGACCCCATGATGCCTTTTAAAACAAAAAAATAACATATACTATATGTGCCAACACACCCAATAAGACTCAAGACAAGATAGATGGGTAGCAGGTTATATTTATTAAAATATAACAACTAGAGAATATTCAGAATGATTCAACCAAATTAACCAAAACTAATGAGGTTCAGGCAGTGAGGTGGGTTGCTGGAGGCATTTCAGCTTCCCCATCTTCTGAGCCAGCTACCAGGCGCATGCTGTGATCACCCAGCAAGGCCTGAGGGAACTCCTCCCCCTCACTGCATACTCCTTGGGTAAGGTAAAGGTAAAAGGTAAATGACCCCTGGATGGTTAAGTCCAGTCAATGGCAACTATGGGTTGCGGCGCTCATCTCGCTTCAGGCCGAGGGAGCCGGCGTTTGTCCACAGACAGCTTTCAGGGTCATGTGGGCAGCATGACTAAACCACTTCTGGAGTAACAGAACACCATGATGAAAGCCAGAGCACACGGAAACCTCATTTACCTTCCCACCACATCAGTACCTATTTATCTACTTGCACTGGCGTGCTTTCAAACTGCTAGGTTGGCAGGAGCTGGGAAAGAGCAACGGGAGCTCACCCCGTCACGTGGATTCAAACTGCCCACCTTCCGATCGGCAAGTCCAAGAGGCTCAGTGGTTTGGACTACAGCGCCAACTGCATCTCTTGGGTATATGAACATGACATGCACACTGTTACCCTCTTAGTGTGGTGTAGTGGTTAAGAGCGGTGGACTCGTAATCTGGTGAACTGGGTTCACGTCTCCGCTCCTCCACATGGAGCTGCTGGGTGACCTTGGGCCAGTCACCCTTCTCTGAAGTCTCTCAGCCCCACTCACCTCACAGAGTGTTTGTTGTGGGGGAGGAAGGGAAAGGAAAGGAGAATGTTAGCCGCTTTGAGACTCCTTCGGGTAGTGATAAAGCGGGATATCAAATCCAAACTCCCTCCTCCTCCTCCTCCTCCTCCTCCTCCTCCTCGTCTTCTTCTTCTTCTTCTTCTTCTTCTTCTTCTTCTTCTTCTTCTTCTTCTTCTTCTTCTTCTTCTTCTTCTTCAGCGTTCACCCCAATGTGCCTGACTACTCTGCCTTTGATATTAGTCAGCTATGGAGTCAGCTATGGAGTGGGCTGAAATAGCCTGCTCTCCACTTCTATAGGGCACATCATCCCATGTGGTTGCCCACATGGCCCCTGTGGGAGAGTCCACCTCTCCTCATCTTGCAGGGGAGGAGGGTGTGGCAAAGGCATCCCCTCCTCATATTGAGAAGGAGTGGAATTTTATCAACCCCACTGGCTTTTCTGCTCATTCTGAGCTTTCAGGGTTTTAGACCAGGTTACTTGAAAGGGACTCTAAGAGAAGAGCTGTGGTTCAGTGGCAAAGCATCTGCTTTGAATGCAGAAGGTTCCCGGTTCAATTCCTGGCATCTCCCCAAAGAATCCTATATGAAACCCTGGAGAGCTATTTGCCATTCAGTGTGGACAATGCTGAGTCAAATGCATCAAAGGTAACTGAAGATCTAAGGTAGGTTCCTAAGGACACTTCTCATGTGCTCTTGCCCACGCACTCGCGTTGTTGGGGAGGCTCTGTTCTGTGCCTTATCTCTGGAGGTGGTGTTGCCAGAAACATGGGATGTTCTTCCCTGCTGCAGTTTCCAAACTCTGGAATTTCCTGCCTCAAGAGGTGAACTTAGCTCCTCCCCGAGTGAGGTTTAGGCAGCAAGCAGAAATATGTTTGTCATGGCATGTCTGTGACTTGAATAGCTCTTAGATTGTTTTCTTGGTGTCCCTGATTATTGGCAGCAATCCTGGTTTGCTTACATTTAAAATAAAATAAAACGATTGCATGGCTTTTAATCTTCATTGATTACTTCCTTGAGTGCCTTATTATGAAATAAAAAGGCAGGCTTAAAGCCTGCCACATGGCTTATGTAAAAGGAAGTCTTGCCATGTGTTCTGGAGTGCCATGTGTTTCTATAGTAAGAGCTGTTCGACAGTGGAATTTGCTGCCAAGGAGTGTGGTGGAGTCTCCTTCTTTGGAGGTCTTTAAGCAGAGGCTTGACAACCATATGTCAGGAGTGCTCTGATGGTGTTTCCTGCTTGGCAGGGGGTTGGACTTGATGGCCCTTGTGGTCTCTTCCAACTCTATGATTCTATGATTCTATTTTGTTTTCCAAAAGCTTTGGGCAAAGTCCTTCCCTTAAAGCTCCTGAATGAATTTAGCAGTCATGTGTTAAGACAAAAAGATTTCCTTATGCATTGGTGACTGATTAAATGAAGCAGAAGGAAGGTGCAAGCAGAATGTGTTGCGATGGCATTTATATTGGGACTTCTGCTTTTAAATTTATTCACGAACCCAAGTACACCTAGAAGTAAGCAACATTTCTGTTGGGTAAATCAAACTTCCAGCTGCAAGACACTCAATGCCCTTGGAGTACAGAAACAAAAGGAAAGGCCAACAGGAATTTACAGCGATGGTGACAGAACTTTCCATAGCTTTCAAAGTTTTACAAATAACAATTTCTGAGGCAAGTTGTGTATACCATATCCTTAGGCTAGAACATGGTATGGAAATTCAGAGATACTTTCAAAACATGCAGACAATCTTAGCAGCGTTCATCCTTGGTATGTGCCCATTTTAATTGTCTATACATGTCTTGCTAATTTCCTGAGGCACAGTTCAAAATAGGTCTCAACAGGCAAAACTCAGAAATATATCTTCACCCAGCAAGAATACTCCAGACAGCGTTCTATTGCGTGGACAGGCAGAGTCCCCCAAACCCTTGGCGGCTCAAGACAATGTGCTATGGGATTAAAATTGGCCACAACTTTATTATGTTTCAGATGTGGGTAGACCTTGGCTCAGGCATTGGGCGTTTATCCCTCCCAGTCCCCCGCCGGGGATCTGGGGAATATCAGGGTTATCCAGTGTGTGGGGTGGATGGGCTGGCTCTGGAGAACATATGTTCAAGCAGAGAGAGCCCGCCCCTGTTATGCTGCCGCCGCAGGGGAAAGCAATGACGACCTCTAGGCATACGGTCAAAGCTTCCCCTCAAAAACCCCTTAAACAGGGAACCCTGGTATCGCCGCCGCAAAGAGGAAGGGGGCGTGGGTCACCACTGCACACCCCCATTCAGGGAAGATAGACTAAAAGATTCCGCCCAAGGCCTGATACCACCAAAGTTGTGACGTTTTGCTATGGGAAAGGCAAACCTGCCAAAGCAGGAGAATTCCTTTCCGGCCCTTTAACAGCGACCTTGACGTAGCAGCGCCCATGTAACTGTGGAGAAAAGGTTAACCTGCAAAAGAAGTCTTAACTGAGGGTGGGTAGGGTGGGAGAAGCTCTGGAGCCAACTGATGATTCCCAGGTAAAATCCTCCCTCTATTGTGTGGGCAGGTGGTCCCACCCCTTACCTGGCCTGATCACCTTGGCAACGCTTTCCCAGGCAGGATTGGACGACTGAGGTAGGCGGAGACCTCCAGGTATCCCACCTGGGGGGAGGCAAAGCCAAGCCTGTTCTAATGGTACCACATAGGGTCCAGAAGCTGCGCGCGACCACGCAAAGGGCGCCCCCCCCATTTAATGTGGGGAGCGGTCATTGTTGTGTCCACAATCGCAAGATCTAGTTCCTCATGAATCAATGCCAGTTCTTCAGAGCTCATTAGCATATGTGATCAGGGGTTTGGGGGGGATAGCCGTACACAGCCTCTCTGAGCAGCTGGATGAAGGCTCCCCCAAGAGCCACACTCCCTTTAAAGAGTGCACGGAGCATGTGTGCGGCTCTTGGGGGCTTTTCCCCAAGGAGGGAGAAGGGCAGCCCCCCTCCCTCCTCGGGAAAAAGCCCCCAAGAGCCGCACACATGCTCCACACGGTTCTTTAAAGGGAGTGCTGAGCAGAGCCTCCTGCCTGCGTTCGCACACACATCTCCCCTTACTTTTTAGGAGGGGAAAAGTGTGTCTTATAGAGCGAAAAATACGGTACATTTTACAGGATCCAAGTAATCAAAGCATCTGGAGTGAAGGTGAGGCAAGGAGGAAGGGTGGAAAAATTGACACACTTTTGTCCTGTGGTGCAAGGAAGGTTCTTCCACATTTGATCTCACTGCGACAGAAGTGGCACATTGCAACATACATATGCACCACACATGGTCTGATAGGTGATTTTTGTGCCCCCTGGTTTCACCAACCCCTAGATACGCCTCTGGTGACCGACAATATGGATGAGGATGTGGTGACCACTACAGCAAAAGTGATGTGTAGACCAGGTGGCCAACTCCGTAGCTGGTAACCCCTAAGAAGGAAGTGCATTAGGGTTTGGTACATGCCATTTTGCAAGTGCAAATGATGTGGCAATTTCTTAGCTCTTTTCCAGGTACTTGACAGACATTCTTCCCATTCTTGACCTGGTACTTTGACTTCCTCTCACACCGTTTTCATGATGCCATGCTCTTTACCAATCTTGGAGGGTCCTTTTCAATGTAGAGTTGAAGAACTGTTCCAACTAGTTTTGCAGCAGCAAGGGAAGCGCTGAGATTTGAGAGAGTTTGACGTCTCTTCTTGTGAATTACCACAGGCACACATGCTTGCGCTCTCCCCCCCCCCCACTCCCACAACTTCAAAGTGAAGTGATAAAAATATCACCCTCTTTTTTGAAGCAACCATGATTTGAAACAGAGGTGCAGTTGGGTAATATTAGACTCTGGACTGCATACATTTTAAGCACATTTTCCCTCTCAACTTGTTTGGTCTGTCATACAGATGGCTCTTACTCAATCTGGGGCCAGAAGAATTTCCTGCGTGAAATTCCTTGTTTGTTTCAGATGAGATTATCTTTTCCAACTTGTCTCTGGAGAGAGTTAAGCACACCCACACCATTGCAAATGTTGGGAAGGAAGCCACCCCTTTCAGAGTTTTGATTTGTGCTATTTTGAAGTTGGTGCATAATTGTTTGCTCTGCCCTAACAACTTCCTTGCCTACAACTCTGTAAACGGGTAAAACCCGTTTGAAGGAGAGGAGTGAAGCTCTTGCCACACATCTGCTTGTGGGTTTCCACTTCTATCTGGTAGGATACGGATTAGACTTGCTTCTGTAGCTTTCCTTACGCAGCGAGAAGCGTACACTGGCAAGTTCGGTATACACCAGGCATTCCGTACAATGGAACTGCTCCACAGGGTGCTAAATTTCATGGTCTTCACCATCAGCGAATGTGCACACTTCCATAATGCCCAAAGCTGATTTTATAGAGGAGAAGATCAGAATGCAGCAACAGGTTTTTCTCTTCAACAGAGCTTCAAAAAGAGAGGTGTGGTATGGCTGTTTTGAGCTCTCATCGGACATAAGGGTGTTTTGAGATATTAATGAGTCTTTTGTATTTCCATTTAAGGAGTACTGTAGACTTTCCAGCCTTTTTATATTGAACTGTTGCCAGAATAGACCCACACTCTACTCTTCCATGAAGGATTACAGTAACAAGGGGCAAGGCAACTTTGGGGTGGAATTTTCTGGAAAGAAGATGTTTGGTGCTTCATCATGAGACACTACAGAGTTTTTGGACCTGAAAGGTGGTTGATTCTCTTCTGCCCCAGGTTTGTGGAATTAACTTTATAAAGGCTAACAATGACTGTCCAATATTTGAGAAGGTTAATGAGAAAATTCTTTAGTATTTAGAAATGAGCTACTTAATGTGCTGGTATGATCTGCCATTGTATACTATTGTTTTCTTTTTTGAGGAATGTACATTTGTTTATTAAAAGTATTTGTACATCATGAAACGTATCAAAGCGGTTTACAACATTAAAAAAGATAAAAGTCAAACAATGAAAGCATTAAAAAATGATTTTAAAGCAGAAGAGTTAAAAACAAGCACCATTAAACCATTGTAGGAGATTGCTTGCATAGGTGCTGGTGGAATAAAAAGGTTTTCATCAGGCGTTTTAAAAGTTGGCAGAGAAGACACGCACTGAATCTTTATTGGCAGAGTGTCTGGACCGATGACACTAAAGACTCAGTTTCTCGTTGTTGTCAAATGTGACTCACAAACTCAGGGATGGACCAGCAATGCTCCTGAAGATGATTTCAGTGATCGTGCTGGGATATGGGAGTTCAGGTGACTCCTGAGATACCCTGGACCTAAAGATCCTATGAGATAGTAAGAAAATACTTTTAAAGCACTGATAATTTTAGCAGAAGCTAGGAATGGAGGCTAGAAATAATATTTCAGATTGTTAGAAACAACCATCTTTTTTTTTTTTTAAAAAAAAGCAAAGTGGGAGACTTGAGCATCTTGGATTTTCACAGCTTAGTTGAAAATGCATTTTTTTTAAACAATCTCACTATTAGACAACTGTATTATTAGAATAACTTCATTTCTAGCTGCCATTGGTCAAATATAAATATTGCTCAGGAGAGGCTCTCCATTCCTTCAGAGAGGCTTTTCGGGATTTTTCTGTAGTATCTTGCCATTGGCTAAAGTTCAAAACTGGAATGTGAAAATCCTTCATGGTCTTCCCCACAATAACGAATAGAAGTAAAGTAAAATAATATAATGCAAAATTTGAGATTGAAACCAGCAACAAATAAATATGATAATGTTTGATCTAAAATGGCAGGTGACAAAAGAGGATCATAAATTATCTTTAATTTAATACAGTATTGATGACAGCCAGGGCAAAATTTTTATACCTGTGGTTAATTCTGCATCGATAGCTCCCAGCAAGAGGCAAATTTTTCCTTTTTGTGATTATAATTGTTAGATTCTAATGTCCTTGTAGAAGAGCAGTTCAAGCAAAACTGCATGAAAGCAATTAATAATAACTATGGAAGCGATAACAGCCTACTAAACCTTCTGTGGGCATTGCCTGGTGCCAAACATACTGTGAGGCAGAGTGTGGCAGCTGCCTCAGGTATCAAATGCTGAAGGGAAAGGTGTGGACAGAGCTCTGTGTGTCATGCGGCGCCCTAAACAAGCTTGCCAACCTCAGGTGCAGTGGAGGATGCGGTCCTAGTGCCTTTGCAAATATAAGATTCAGCTGCCAGTCCAGTCAACTTCTGCATGTGGAATGGAGAGGGGGACGCCATCTTGTCTACTGCCCGAGGCAACAAATGTCTTGGCCCAACCCCGACCTTACAAGCAGTGGCTAATGAACTATGGAATCATTACAATATCCTTCTGTGATTTTACAGCCTTATATTACAGGCTAGTCACAGTTACTTTACTATGTGGGCCACGGAAGTGGGAAATTGCTTTGATTTCTCACTTTTTAGGTGTGTTGTTGTTGTTGTTGTTGCTTATGTGTTGTAGCTGTGCCTTTTTCCTTAATAGTCCATTTCTTTTGGTCACCGAATAATGGATTTGCGGCGATCTTATTCCTTACACTTGAGGTTACTTCATATGCTTCATTTTTTAAATATACCTGCTTAACCTCTATCTCAAAATATAATGCATGTCTGCAACTGTGTATATTAATACTGGGATGTGTGTTGTTGAGCTGGGATTGGCTGCAAACGCATGTGTGGAAGTCAATGACTCTCTCACAAGTTCCAGCAACTTTCTTTTGACCCAACCGTGTGGTGATTCTGATAATCGCCTTGGGCTGAGACTAATCTCTTCATAAACGTATCCAGCCAGGGAACAGGTGGTATCTCTATATCTAGCAAGGCCTAGATGTGGCCAGGCAATGGTGTAGCAGTTGGGGTTGGACCTACAATGGCCGAATGAGGCAGCCACCTCAGGGGAGGGGCAGGTGCTGGGTGCATGGAGTAGCAGCGAGAGATGTAAAGGCCATGCTAAGCTAGCCTGTTGCCCTCAGGTGAAGTGGAGGAAGCGTTCTCCTTGGCGGCCTTATTAGGATTTTGTTTGTGGAATGAGGGGTTGAGGAAACCATCTTGCTTGACTGAGGCAAGTAAATGGCTTGGACCAGCTGTGGGAACTGTTCTGTACTGAAGTTCTCACCCTGGGCCAGCAGGGGGATACTGTAGATAGTTATGCAAATGAAGGATCAAAAGTGACGTTCAGTGATTGGATAGTTAGTATGCAAATGAAGGATCGAAAGTGACGTTCAGTGATTGGATAGTTTTAGAAAGTTGTTACAGTAACAAGGTACTGGAGTTCTATATAAGCAGGCTGACTGAGGCCTTCAATTCAGTTCTGTTCTGGCATCTGAATAAAGAAGAGCTGTTTGAAGAACCGCTGTGTCGTCTGATATGTTCACCCACAACTTAACAGGAACAGAATGAGTTTTGTGTATGTGCATGAAAACTTAACATTTGCTTGCTGGTGCATGAACTAACATGTTGTGCACTTTCAAAGGGATATGTTTCTTCCGTAGCAAGCTATTTGTGTTACTAGAGCACAATAGTTATTAAGGTAGCTGCACCTTACTGTGGATGGTTAGCACCACAAAGGCTTCCCCATTCTCCATGTTGTAGGAGAATGATTTTCTCTTCATAGATGGAAAGATGAAAAGCTTTTCTTTTGGTTTCTGTTGCATGAAGTGCTAAGAAACTTTTTCTTTTTTGAAGGAGGGAGAACAAAAAACTAGGAAAAAAACGCATTCTTGCAGCTGCAGATACCAGTTACTAGTAAAAATAATAATGAAAGTGTTTTGGGGTTACGTATCAAGTTAAAAGGGCATTAATGAATCTTTCTCTCTCTTTCCTTTCGTGTAGTAAAACATGAAGACCACATTAGGGATTTCCTGCACTGTTATGCTATCATTCTTCTATGTACTCAAATCAGGTGGGTGATACAGAAATTGATTTTGTAGGAAACTTTCCAAATATTTAAAGGGGGGGGGGGGAGGCGGACATGAAGCAATAGTGAAAACCAGCAATCTTTGTTAGATGCCCAAAATACTCTAGGATTAAAACTCTGGCTTTTCACTGCTGTGCTGCCGATATTTGCTTTGTATGTTCATGATTATGCAAGGGTGAGTTTAAGCTTATTATTTATTTCTTACATTATGTATTTATTTATTACCTCTGTAGCAGTGGCGTAGCGTGAGTTGTCAGCACCCGGGGCAACGCAAGTAATTTGCGCCCGCTAACCCGGGGCAAGGCAAGTAATTTGCGCCCCCCCCTAACCCCTAACCTGCGAGTTGCCGCTGGCGCTGCCGCCCAAACGACGATGCTTGCCCGGAGGAGGAGGGGGGCAGAGAGGCGAGGAAAATGCAACGGCCCAGCAGCTGCAGCAGCACCGGCGGAGGCGGGGCTGTGAGGAGGGGCTGCCTGGCGCGTCCTCCGCGGCGAGCGCTGAGAGCCGCTGCCTGCCGGGCGCCTTCAGCCCGGACGCGCGCACAGCTCGTCGGTTCCGCGAGACATGCGGCTCCGCTACAGCCTGCGCCCGAGGCTCTTCGGCGACTCCGGAGGCAGTGAGCGCCCCTCCCCAGATGTTGCGCCCGGTGCGGCCGGCCCCCCTGGCACCCCCCACGCTACGCCACTGCTCTGTAGTCCACCTTGTTTTTACCAAGGAGCACAAGGTGGTATACATGGCTGTCCCCCCATCTCATTTAACTCACCACCACAACCCTGTGAGGTAGGTCAGGCTGAGAGGCCCAAGGTCACCCAGTGAGCTTCATGGCTTAGTGGGGATTTGAACCCTGTTCTCCCAGGTCCTAGTCTGACACTATAACCTAAGATTACCTAACTTGCAACATTGTGGGTAGATGTAGTTGGCTCCTATCGGTTAGCTGAAGTTAATTTCTCCTTTAACAGTCAATAAAAAAAATCTCACTCGAAACTAAAAATAAAAATTTCCTTTCCTCCTTGCAGAGAAATGCATTGTCCAGGATATTAAATTTGCTAACCCATACGTTGCTGAAGGAGAACCTCTAGGACGCCATTGTTTTTTTTACCCAACACCAGATCTTGAAAACGCACCCTATAATTTCAGCTGGTATACAAGTGGAAATGAAACACCTGTAACGAAAGACCCATCCTCCAGAATTCATCAGCGTGGAACAAAGCTGTGGTTTATTCCTGCAAGATATGAAGATTCTGGATTATATGAATGTGTTATACGGTCAGGACTTGCATTTAACTGCGGTGCATGTGTGTAAATGGCGGAGGGTGGTAATTCAGGCTACACCATTGGAAATCTGACTGCAGTGGTACTTTGGTTCTCAAACTTAATCCGTTCAGGAAGATGGTCCCAAAACCAAAGCGTTCCAAAAGCAAAGTGCACTTTCCCATAGAAATGGGAAAACAACCCCTAAAACAGCAATTTAACATGAATTTTACTATCTAACGAGACCATTGATCCATAAAATGAAAGCAATAAACAATGTACTGCAGTCACACAACCAATCAATCAGTAGCTGAACTGGGTTCCACACAGTCACAAAAACAAAACATATTTTTTTTTGCAAAAACAAAAACGCAAAATAAATAGCAAAAACAGACAGACCTCAGTGTAACACTCAAAACGGAAGCGTGGCACTCAAATTGGAGGCGAAACACTCAAATCGGAAGCGTAACACTCAAAACGGAGCATGTTCAGCTTCCGAAAAAAGTTTGCAAACCGGAACACTTACTTCCGGGTTTGCAGTGTTTGGGTTCCAGGTTGTTTGAGTACCAAGGTGTTTGAGAACCAAGGTACCACTGTATTTCCCAGTGCAACTAATCTGAGATAAGCAGATATTGTTTAACTGCTGCTTGAGGCTGTGCTTTGGAGAGAGGTTGCAGATCATAGAATCGTAGAATCAGAAGGGACCCCAAGGGTCATCGAGATTGATCATTCCACTCAAAAGCAAAACAAAAACAAAAAGCCCATACACGAGCCCCCCAATTCAATTCCTTGCAAGTGGAGCAAGTCTGTGTTCACAGCTTGGTGCAAGCAAACTTCAACCTCAAGCACCTTCTCCTGCTACTCCCAGGCCCAGCAATTTACCTGCAGCCATAGGGAAGGCTGAAGGTGGAAGCTGTCCCTCCACTCATATTGGAAACATCCATTTCCACCAGTTAGGATTTGGGAGTTCATGTTCCAATATGCCCAGGGGTAACACAATGCTCTTTCCATTAATTTCCACTGGGAAGAAGGCCCTTGAGGCTATTTGCCTCAAATTCCACAAGAGATGCTGGGCCATACTTTCGTCTCTCTCCCCAACAAGAGTAGATGTCCCCCTGAGGAGTGGCAGTGCACACGGTTACTTCTACTGCCTTCCCCGTCACTGAGGGGAGTCCCTGGGTCCTCGAGGGCAAGGAAGGGGGGAGGTGGCTGAGGTTGGTGTTCCATGAGCACCACTAAACTTTTTACAGGTGCTCTAAATGGGCATTGGGATGCGGGTGGCGTTGTGGATTAAACCACAGAGCCTAGGACTTGTGATCAGAAGGTCAGCGGTTTGAATCCCCGCGACAGGGTGAGCTCCCGTTGCTCGGTCCCTGCTCCTGCCAACCTAGCAGTTCGAAAGCACGTCAAAGTGCAAGTAGATACGGTAAATAGCTACTGCTTCAGCAAGAAGGTAAACAGCATTTCTGTGCACTGCTCTGGTTTGCCAGAAGTGGCTTAGTCATGCTGGCCACATGACCCGGAAGCTGTACGCCGGCTCCCTCGGCCAATAAAGTGAGATGAACGCCGCAACCCCAGAGTTGGCCATGACTGGACCTAATGGTCAGGGGTCCCTTTACCTTTAAATGGGAATTAGAAGCTTGAACTTTTGCAAGTGCTCAACTAGAGTGGCTTTCAAAGTATGACATGTCAGGGTTTAACTTTAGGATGCTTGTATATCATGCCTTGCATGCTGCCCCCAACGCTCATGTATATAGACAAAATGGTAATACCGGTTTTTGCCTTCAAAAGTTTGGCTGCCCTTTGCCAGCTACACTTTCATTGGTAGTTCTCACTGAAGAATCTTAACAGCAAAGACTCTTGTGGCACCTTAAAGACCAGCAAATTCATTGTGGTCTAAGCTTTCATGGGCTGCAGTCCATTTGATCCGTTCCATGCAGCACTATCTTAGGTAGAAAGTATACAAAAGCTTAAACGGTGGTACCTCAGGTTACATACGCTTCAGGTTACAGACTTCGCTAACCCAGAAATAGTACCTTGGGTTAAGAATGAGATGAGAATGCTTCAGGATGAGAACAGAAATCATGTGGTGGCAGCGTGGCAGCAGCGGCAGGCCCCATTAGCTAAAGTGGTATCTCAGGTTAAGAACAGTTTCAGATTAAGAACGGACCTCCGGAACGAATTAAGTTCTTAACCCGAGGTACCACTGTATATACTTGCTAGTATTTATGGTGACTTGAGACTTTGTGTTATTTTTGCTGAGGGATGACTGCCTTTTGGGGAATATTGTCAGATTTCATTCAAAGTTCTCATAATTCTAATTGACTGACACGTGATTGTATAACAGCTCTGAATGTGTTTGACTCATACCAGTCAGAGCATCCCATTGCTTAGTATTTTCCAACACTAATTCCTGACCCCCCTTTTCCATTGCACAAAGCCATTCAGCCAAAATGGTATGCCATCTATCTTTGTCCTAAGATGACTGGTAATCTTTAGTTTATCCTCCCATCACCTAATCCTCAACTCGATGAAGTTCAGTAAAACTACACTCTCTGGATAAAAGCATTTCTTCAGGCATTCACAGTTATTTGACTGTGGAATGTGCACAGTCCAGTTTATTTCAGTGTTTGTGCTTGCATTCCAGCAATATTGCCTAAGTCCAGGACAATCCGAACGTTTTCAAAACATCGTTAAAAAACACTGGTAAACGACTAAAGGGTTTTGTTTTGGAAAACCTTCAAACTGACGTAAGATTGGAATGACTGTGCAACCAGATTGAACTATTTTGGCAGAGATCTATTAGAAATGATTCCTTTGCAAATTGGGAGATTTCAGATGTTGCACCCTTAGGTATGGAAGCGTCAGATTTAGGTCCTGTAATTTTAGTGGGTATTCGTTTATGACCATCTATTTTCCTATTTCCATTTGTTTCCATATTTGGTCCAAGAAGTACAATCCTATATGTATCTTCTCCAAGGGTGAGAAATCCTTTCTTTCTGCCCGTGGACCACATTCCCTCTTGCATAACTTTTCAAGAGCCACACCAAAGGCAGAAGTGGGCGGATCACTGAATGTAAATTTTACATTTTTACCATAGGATAGTTTTTACACACAGTCACGCATTTCTCTTTATCCCCCATCCAGTCAAGAAAGGCCTTCTTACAGTTCAAGTACACATTCCACCCAGGCAAAGAATACTCACGGAGCGTATGAATCAGGCCCAGTGAGGGGTCTGGAAAGAGTCCTGGGGGCCAGACAGAGAAGCCTGGAGGACTGCAATTGCCCCTCAGACCTGACGTTCCCCACCCCTAGTCATGGGGGAAGCCAGGATTTATGTTGTGATGGGGGCAAGACACCTACCTGTCACCATCTTCTATCTGGCTCTGTCTAGCAGATTCAGAATGAAACATTTCAACAACAGTTGTTTTAAAATTACTTTCTTCTGACGCCAAGTTTTCAGAAAAATCTGTCAAAATCTTCAGTCATTTGAAAACTAAGTCAAATAAAAAATTGACGTCAAGGAGCACCTTTCATGCGGTTAACGAGTATATTTTGCAAAATTACAAAGAACACACATTTTTTTATCTTATTTTTAAAAAAATCTAGACTAAAACAACTTTTCTTGGATTTGCTGAAAACCTTTCACAATATAATCCAGGTGACCTCAGCGCGCATTTCAATTTCAACTATTCTGATTATTTCTACTTTTAGTTAAGTATTTTTTATTTATTTGATTTGATTTAGGGGTGGGGGAGCTGACTCCATGCCCCTCTGGCTACACCCATGCCCCTAGTCTAGGCTGAAGTACGCCCCTATGAGTTCAATGGGAGTATAAGATTGCAGCCTCAATAAAGTAGACAGGGGTCTACTTGGTAACAAAAGTTTGCTTGCTACTGTGTCGTCATTATAACAAAAGGTATCCAAACAGCCGCCTTCCTTATCTTATTGCTAGGAGCTCCTTTGGGATTAGCAAGAAGGAAAGAGCGTAAGATAGTAATTGTGAGGGTGGGGGTAACACTTGGAATGGCTGTGGGTATGCTTACGCTGCAAAAGCATAAAACTGAAGTAATTTTAACTCTGACATTTTCATCTTTAGTTACCAGAATTCGACAATATGCTACAGAAATAGGATTAGAATACAGGTTGTCAACGACAGTGCTGCTCTCTGTTTTAATGAGAAGTCCAGCTACAATCAAACGGTACCAAAAGGATCAGCTGCAAAGATTGTGTGTTCTAACACGGAGGACTTGACACGAGAGCTGGATTTTTTCTCTGTTCGTTGGTATAAGGTACAAACCCTTATAGGTCCCCTTCTTCTGTGGTACTACCCCATCACTTCTTTTCTTCTAAAGAATACTTAATGTTAATGTTAGTAACTTCTCAATGCCACATTTCTCTCACAACTGAAGAGCCAGGGCAGTGGGGGGGGGGAGTATATCTGAAGGAGTGTCTCCACCCCCGTCGTTCTATCATAGCTGTCAACTTACAGATATGAAAATAAGGGACCAGCAGCCTTGAAAATAAGGGACCAGCAGCCAAAATAAGGGACCTGCAGCCTCACCTGTTCCAGGCACTCCAGTCTTCCTGTCCTCCTGCAGTCTGGTCAAACTCATGCTGGTAGCTTCGAGAACACTGTCCAACCAACTTTGTAACCAGAGGTTCAACTGAATAGAATCTGAATCACATGCACCACAAGGCCTATGCAGCCTCAACTTAAGATGGCTTCCCAGCAAAGTTTGCAGCAGCACGTGCAACAAAATGGCGTCCAGCATTCAAAAAACCCCTCAGCTTGCATTAACTAGCCACACACAAGCCATGCAAGCTCCACCCCCCAGTCGTTTAAGAACCTCTTATTGGGTGAGCAACACAGCCAAGCAACACAGTTGGAGCCTCCCTCCTCCCTGGCCGGCAGGGCGGGAGGGAGAGGAGCTGCTTCCTTTGAAATTTAAGGGACATTTATCAATAAGGGACAGCAGCGGGACTTGGCGCTGGAATAAGGGACTGTCCCTTCAAATAAGGGACACTTGACAGTTATGCGTTCTATGCAGACACTGAGGTCCAGCGCCGAGGGCCTTCTGGTGGTTCCCTCACTGCGAGAAGCCAAGTTACAGGGAACCAGGCAGAGGGCCTTCTTGGTAGTGGCACCCGCCCTCCCACCAGATGTCAAAGAGAACAACAACTATCAGACTTTTAGAAGACATCTGAAGGCAGCCCTGTTTAGGAAAGCTTTTAATGTTTGATGTATTACGGTATTTTAATATTTTGTTGGAAGCTGCCCAGAGTGGAAGCCCAGCCAGATGGGCGAGGTATAAATAATAAATTATTATTATTATTATTATTATTATTATTATTATTATTATTATTATTATTATTATTAGGAAGCATCATCAGGTGGGGAGGGAGCACCCACCCCTTCCATTGCCCGCTTATTTTCTCCAGCAAAATCTCCCAGGCTACAATTAAAATCATTTATTTTCCCATCTGGGTTATGAAACTGGAAGTGAGCCCAAGGCAGGCAACTCCCTTCATTCCAGTTTTCTCAAGAAGCGTGGGTTTGGAACTACATATTCTCTTAGGCAGCTTAGTCTCAAACTAGACATAAATGG
Organism: Podarcis liolepis; assembly: GCF_965112155.1. NCBI lineage: Eukaryota > Metazoa > Chordata > Lepidosauria > Squamata > Lacertidae > Podarcis > Podarcis liolepis. The sequence continues at coordinate 31,885,241 of NC_139558.1, read as the reverse complement.
GATGGCACATAAATTTAGTACGTTGCAACTTCTCCAGAGCTCATTACAGCAAAAAGTATACAGGGCCGGCAGACACACGCTTGCCACTTTGCCTCTTTACTCAAAACAAATAATGTAACATATATTAACATAATACAACCAGGTTATTTCATAAGAAAAAGTCACTATGGTGCTTTTTAAAAGGTCTGTGTACAATATTGCTTTTCATGCTGAATGTTTGACTGAATAGTTATTGCATACATTATATAAAATAGAGGAACATAATAATTTCTCTTATTTTTGCCTTCCTCTACAGTGAATTTGTTTAGCATAAGACTCTATACAGAGATTTGTTTAGGATAAGCCAAACTAAGCATGAGCAAATAGTGTGTACTTTTCACATTCTGTGTGCATTTAAACAGAACCTTTCTTTGCTTTTAGGAATGCAAGGCAGTGCAGCAGGATGAACGAGTTTTCGTCTTGCAATCATATCTTGTAATAAACAACGTGAGAGAAGATGATAAGGGAAAATATGAATGTAAAATAACATACACTTATTTGGGGAATCAATATAATGTTTCAAGGAGCATTTTTGTGATTGTTAAAGGTAAATCTTTATGTTTTAGTTCCTTGGTAAAGCCTGTATTTTGTAAAATATTCCCTATGTAATGGGGTTGTATGCAGTTTTAATTTTAAAACTTGAATCCATTTTTAGTTTTATTGTATGAGGTCTCCAGTGCATCCCTTAGAGATTGCATCCCTTAGAGATTCCTCACACCTCCATCACATGTGGTTTGTTGTTCCTATTTCTTTGCCACATCTCCAACAAAGGTTAGATTTCAATTTATATATCTTTGCCAACTTAACTGGTGTTAAGTACCACCTATGGAACATCTTGATAAAATTTTCTTTGATTGTGTATAAGGCGGTAAATCGAATATCTTCTCACCAGAGTTTCTCCCATTGCTCTAGATAAATAGTATGTCCGACATCTTTGGGCCCATTTAATCACAGTTTCTTTCACTTCTTTATCCATCAATTCCCAGTCCAGTAAAATATTATATGTTTTAGATAGCAATTTCTTATTGTTTTGAATTATTATAATATTGAATTTTCAATCCTCTTTTGCAAAGCCTTTCTTTTGATCAGAATTAAATATACTTCCTAGTTGTATATACAGTGGTGCCCCGCAAGACGAATGCCCCGCAAGACGGAAAACTCGCTAGACGAAAGAGTTTTCCGTTTTGGAGGTGCTTCGCAAAACGAATTTCCTATGGGCTTGCTTCGCAAGACGACAATGTCTTGCGAGTTCCTGCTGGTTTTTTCCCTCCCCCCCCCTTTTCTAAGCCGCTAAGCCACTTATCAGCTGATCCGATCAGCAGATAAGCCGCTAAAAGCCGCTAAAAGCCGCTAATAGCACTAATAGCGCTAATCCGCTAATCCGTCAATGGGCTTGCTTCGCAAGACGAAAAAACCACTAGACAAAGAGAATCACAGAACGGATTCTTTTCGTCTTGCGAGGCATCACTGTAATGCCATCTCTCAATTTCATATTGACGTATCTCCTCAAAGGATTTTAATCTGAGTTTCCCTTGTTCTTCTTTCAATAGTTGTCTATATGTTGGCCAATTTGTTCTCATATTCAGTTTTTTTACAGCAAGGTGTCTGTGGTTCCAACTGTAATCTATATTTATTCCAAAACTTTTATAGTGCACTTCTAAATATATGATTTGTAAATTCTTTACTGACTTTCACCTTCTCATGATTGAGATACGCATGCCATCCATCCCTGATGTTAAAACTTTCAAGATCTAATATATTAGTTTTTTTTCAAGATCTAATATATTACCATTTAGTATCAGTTCACTGGGTTCCCAATGAATGACACCCTAGTGCCCCGTCCCCCCAGGTTGGCTTTTTCTTTGCATTAAAAAACACACACACACTAAAGCACTTTTATAACTGGAACACTATTGGACAATTATGTTATTACTTTGACAGAAAAGACGGGTAAATTAAAAAACCTACTAAAATGGGAAAGGAACTATTTTGAAAATGCATTTCAGTAGATGTAGGGCGATAGGCTCACCTGCCCACTATGTTGTTTTAAATGTATAAACCATGCATCATGGAAAAGGGTAATGCTTCTGAATATCAGTTTCTGGAAATCACAGGAGGGGAAGAGTGCTCTGTGCTCAGATCCTGCTTGTGGGTTTCCTATAGGCATTTGGTTGGCCTCTGTGAGAACAGGATGCTGGACTAGATGGGCCACTGGCCTGATCCAGCCAGTGGCGTAGCGTGGGTTGTCAGCACCCGGGGCAAGGCAAGTAATTTGCGCCCCCTAACCTGTGGATTTGCGCCCCCTAACCCTAACCCCCAGATGTCGCGCCCGGTGCGGCTGGCCCCCCCTGCACCCCCAAGCTACGCCACTGGATCCAGCAGGCTCTTCTTAAATTCTTTAAGAGTAGTCCTAGGACCGTCTTTACCTGCGAACACTACACTACACTACACTACACTACACTACACTACACTACACTACACTGCGAAAGTGTGAAGAAGCAGGAGGAAAGCAGTCATTTAATGATGATGTCATGTAGCTGCCCTGTAGAAAGTTAGTGAGCAAAGCATGGCCATTATGCAGTAAAAGCACAGTTTGGAAGCATCCCATGTTTTCTCTGGACATGTGCTGCTCCCAAGGGTTAACTGTGCGGCGAGGTCCGAGTCCAGTCCGAGGTCGAGGGTGCAGTATGGAGGCTGTCCGTCAAAGCTGAAGCGGGGTCCAAGGCAGGGAGTCGGGTGAGGTCAGGAACTCTGCTCCCACAACCTGGGACTGGGGCTGGCTGGCTTTTATCTGCCCCGAGGCATAGGGCGGCCCTGGTCCACAGGTGACTCGCCTCTCCTGGCCTGGAGGCGAGCGCTCCTCCTGCGGGAACTTAGTTCCCTCCGCCTCTCTCTTCCCTGAGCCTCTGCAGCTCAGCAGAGGCTGGAGGGTTACTGGACCCAGAGGCAACCTCAGTTTCCTCTGACGGGGCTGAGAGTGGAGCATCTGCAGGCAATGGGTCCTCCATCCCCTCAGGGGCCAGAGCAGACTCAGCTGGTGCCTGCACCTGAGGATCCAGCACAGGTGAGGACCCTTCAGGCTCAAGCCCCAGCCCCGGCTCAGCTGGTTCTGGAGGCGGGGAATCCTGTGCAGGCTGGGATCCCTCAGGCTCAGCCTCCGAGTCCGAATCCCAGGCCATCACAGGGCAGGTCACTTGAGGTAGAGACGGGGAGTTGCTTTTGGATGTCAGATACAGTATGTAGTTATTCTCTTTTGCACTTGCAGGAAAGCATCCCCCACTTTTAAGGATGAAGAGCCAGTGTGGTGTAGTGGTTAAGAGCGGTAGTCTCATAATCTGGGGAACCGGGTTCGCATCTCCGCTCCTCCACATGCAGCTGCTGGGTGCAGTCACGCTTCTTTGAAGTCTCTCAGCCCCACTCACCTCACAGAGTGTTTGTTGTGGGGGAGGAAGGGAAAGGAGAATGTTAGCCGCTTTGAGACTCCTTAAAGGGAGTGAAAGGCGGGATATCAAATCCAAACTCTTCTTCTTCTTCTTCTTCTTCTTTTGAAAGTCCTTGTCCTTGGTTGCTGCCCTGTGGAGTTTGGGCACAGTTGTCTGAGTTAGGAAAAGAGAGAGGGGCTCTTTGAAATCCTTGAAAGGCAGTCCTGGCTATCGTTCAGGCATAATCCACCAGCAGAGGGCAGAGAAGATCTCCTGCTGGGAAAAATGGGAGGGCAGCTGCTATGGAAAGCAGAGTCACTTGGTACCCAGAGCCAGCCCTACCATGAGTGAGGTGGCTTCTCAAACAGCCGACTTTGAGTTGCCATGAAAACACAGCAGACTGTTAGTTATTTAATTCATCATCATTTTACTCCCAGGGAGAGGTGGCTGTGTGATTTTCTGCATCAGGCACTGAAATATCTTGGCCGGTCTTTGGTATTGTGTGTGACGGACAGGCCCTGGGTCAGCCTCCTGGGGACCCAGCAACCAGTGAGAGCTGGTTGGGCCATCAGCCAATCAGGAGGGATTGGCAGGTCAGAAATTGAGAAGCTGGAAGTTTAACAGTCAGATAGAGACTGTCAATCGGTGAGGGCAGATGGCTGGGACCTAGATCTGTCTGAGTGAGCTCAGATAGAGAATTGACTGCCAGTTAGTGAGTTAGATAGCTACCTGCTCAGTCAGGAACAAGTTTTAACCAGGCAGGGCAACTCAGTTTGATTCCCTGAGGGGGAAGGTGAAACCCTACAAAGGGTTGAGTGAGTGTTTCTGGTTTGTCTAGGTGGGAAAAGTCTATATTGAGACTTGATTTTAAAAACAGTGTGGCTGAAAGCTCTTTGCAAAGAGTGTGTGCTTTGGACCAAGTTTTGTGCCTTGTTTATGTAATCGTCACATTTGGAATCCTCATTCAGTGCCGTTAAATAAATAGTTTTGTTTTGTTTCAGAAGTGCATCCTCATACCAGCGGCATGTGGTCAGTGGTCTAACGGGGACTAGGTTAGTCCCCTAAATGTTCCCCTGGCGCCTCCTTCCCAAAGCCTTGGAAGCTTCTGCCCAGTTTAGGGAGGAAGGTGCTATGCTGTGCTCATGCGTGTGATTCCCCCCCCCCACCTCCATCACACTTGCAAGCTGGTGCCTCTGGCCTTCACTGTTCCCTTACAAAAAAATTCGCCGTATGCTACTGCCTCATACATTGAACCTCTGGGAGTGGACAAGGGGCAATCTTCAAAGAAGCACAATACCTTGCTTCTGCTGACTCACAAATGCTGCCACAAACAGTCAATCCCAGACCTCTCCTGTGTTAAAAACAGGAGAGTTGTGTCTTTTAGCACACTCATAAAATTAGTCATGTTACCCAGTGCTCATATTTAGTGTGGGTGTCTGTCACACTGTTTGTGGGCAAGGCATTTGCTGTTCTGCGTCTGGTAGCAAAATTTCTCAGACCAGTCCTGAAGGTAGTTCAGGAGAGTATCAAGTTAGGGCATTTGGCTTCTCCTCTGATTTTCTCCTAACTTTCTTCTCTAGTAGACTTTGGCTTCCAGTTTCTGGGCTCCTAAGGAAGGAAGGAAGGAAGGAAGGAAGGAAGGAAGGAAGGAAGGAAGGAGTGGAAATTAAATAATAAACTCCACCCAGCTTGGATGGAGAGAGCTCTCTGCTACCTCCCTGAGATTTTGCCTGGGTGTGGCTACCTGCCCTGGAGCCTAAGGAACATCTTCTGTTGAAAAGACCTCTGGGCCATACTGAGGCCTGGACTCTTTTCCCCATCATCAAGAGTCAAGACAAAATCTATTATTATATATTGACCATATCTATTATCTGAACTATTATGGAAATCCCATCCCCCCAAAAGAGTTGTTGTTCTTTATCTGATCTTATAAAAATATTTCTGCCTTTTTCTGTTGCTAGAGAATGAACCAAAGAAAAGAACTGAGATTCTGTACCCCAGAAATAATACTATTGAAGCTGAACTTGGTAAGTCATTTAGTGCTTTCATATTTTAAAGAGAACTGGCCGAACTAAAACACCTACAACAACACAAAATGAACACGAACCCAATCATTTCATTATTTCCATGAGTCGAAGCCACTGTTATCAGTAGTAATCACTAGCATTGCACTTTCTAAGTAGTTCCGTATTTGACTGTTCAGTGTCCTCCTGCTTTTGCTACAGAATTTCCCCCCTAAATAGTTTTCGAAATCTGCAGAGCTCTGATAATTGTATTTTGTGCATGGTTTACTCTTGTTGCCGTTGGTATCCATCTGTCTCAAGAGGTGATGGAAGAGTTTGCCATCAGGGTAAAGTCAAACTGTTGGAGATTTATAGTGCCTGCTGTGGCTGTAGAGACCAATATGGGAGAGACATGTTTTATTGCAGATGGGGCAGATGAAGGCGTCTGGTTTCACTGTTACAGATGTACCATGGCATTTCTTCTCTCTGTGCTCCTCCAAGAGGTCTCTTCTGGGCACTGCTGTGGATACATGACCTCACTGTCTGTCTTCATGCCCTGCGGTCATCTGCAAGGGATACCCAAACACTGGCGTTAATGTTGCCAGCCTTCATGTCACATTTGCAGACATCTTTATAATGCAAGGTTGGCCTGTCAACAGGCCTGGTGCCTGAATCCAGCTTTCCCGTAAAGCACATCTTTGAGGATCCTGCCATCTTTCATTCTGTGTACATGACCAAGCCAGTGTAGACATCACTGAAACACTACATTAGCACAAACAATGAGAGATTATATACCAGAAGATGTGACATGATTGTACAACTACAATTTATTGAAAGTGTCTTATGGCCATTTTCTGATAATGAATTTTGCAGGCTCCAAAATATTTACGACGTGCAATGTGTCAAGTTACAGAAACTCTTTAAATAGCATCACCTGGAAAGTCAATAATACTCCAGTGAACTTCCTGTTTAATGGTAGAATTGAAGAAGGATTCGAGTAAGTATATCTATTTTTATTTTATTTTTTAAAAAAGTTTTTATTATTAAAATAATTCAGCATTAATACACACATGTTACGAATATACATACAAACATACATTTCATACAATCCTTAAAAATGTTAATGCATACCCACACTCAATCCCACAGATACTTCCTTTTCCCATCACCGTCCCTCACCTCACCTTTGTGTTAGACTTCCAATCTACTCAATTGCAATGTGTAATAGAAAAAGAAGCAGAAAATTGGTTTAAAGGTGTGTGAAAGAAAGTAAGAGAAGTGGAAAGAAATTGCAATATCTATTTTTAACGTAAATAAATCCAGCATGATTTGTTTCCTCTCGTTGTGTACTCACGACAAATGGCATGGGACACTTCTGTCCTTCAGCTTTGTCCACAGCAGATTCCACACAGGATATCGTTTAGAAAATGGCCATGTATAAAATCTGCACAGCTGCATGACAGGGTAGACTGAATCGGCCCAAGAGTGACTGATGTGACCTTGTCCACCAAACAGCTAGTTTAAATCTGGGCTGCAGTTTTTGCACCTGGAAATCCTTTGCTGCAACCCCCACAATGCCCCTTTAGAACACATTTTCAATGTGTACTTCTACTACTTTTTGAACAGAAAAGACTTCCCTGTTGAAGGAGCATGGGCTTATGTAGTCCCTCTGACCATCAATGAGGTGAAAAATGAAGATTATGACCGGCGGTTTGTTTGCCAGGCGGGCGAAGTTGCTGCATACTTCTTAATACAACGCCCACGTACGTATGTCATCTGGTATTTTTATTAGTAAAAAAATGAATAATTGTGAAGAATGCAAATGAATAAACACACCTTTCAAATTGCCTCTGGAGGGTTGAGGACCCTCAGGAATCAGCGTGTTTTTACATGAGTAGAATGTGTGCTTTTATTTAAAATGCAATTCTGGGTTATTTGTGGGGCATAGGAATTCATTCATATTTCCCCCCTCAAAATATAGTCCGGTCCCCCACAAGGTATGAGGGAGAGTGGACCAGCCTCCTGCTGAAAAAGTTTGCTGACCCCTGCTCTAGGATAATGGGACTTGTGGTCCATCTTCTATTCTGCAATGCATCTAGCTGGACTAGATAACCCTTCTGGTCCCTTCCAACTCTACAATTCTATGATTCTAACACCTGGAGGGCCCAACATTTCCAATTCCTGTCCTAGTGGGATCCCAGTTGCTTACCCTACTTTGAAATATTCATATATGCTTTGCTTGTCTGATCCTGGTACATCTGAGTGGCTCCACTTTTTCAATTTTCATTTTCTTTTCCATTTCAGCCAAAAATATCCTGGGACTGATTGCACTGGTGTTGCTCATTTTTATTCCTGTGCTAATCTGCGCATTGTTCAAGATTGAGCTTGTACTTTGGTATCGGAAGTCATGCCACCCTTTTCTTCATAAAAAAGGTAATGGTATATTATTTACTGCGAAAGGGAAAGAATGCAGTGTCTGGATCTGCGGCCACAAAAATAAAAGCAAAGAAGGGGGTGCGGGAAGCATGCCATAGCAAAGCAATGGGCGGCTGTAGTCATGTGATATCTACAGATGGAGTGGTTGCAAGGCAGTTGCTAATGGCTGAGATTCAGTGCCGATTACTGTATTTTGTTATCAGAGGTGCCATCCCCTTGCACCTTCCATGCTGTTGCTGTAGAAACCCAGGTGGGCAGGGCTAGTAATGTGGCTCATCTCTGCCTCATCACTTTCAGCAGCTGGCCATGTTGGCTTTGGAAGTAGCCACAATGCCAGCTCCTCTCGTGCAAACTCCTAGGTTAAAAAATGACTGGAGTGGTATGGGAAGGAACCAAAATAAAGCTCGCAGCCCAAGCTGCCCCTGTATCTTGTCCCAAAGCAGGATTGGCCATTGAATGTCACTTAAAAACGTGAGATATATGCTGATCTACTTGCTGATAATAGGCAGCATAAAAATAGCACAGTATACCTAGCACCTTATGTTATTATTTAGCTCTGCCAATTACCTTGGTCTGTGGTGTTCAGTTTCTTTATTTCTTTTCTTTTCTTTTTGAATAATATTTATTAAATTTCAATTTTAACAATCCAGTCAAACCATATTATATATTCCAAATTATACAAATTATCCAATAATCGAACAGTCCCAAAATTATGCCTAATTATAAATTTTTGGCTGACTTCCCATGCTTTGAGAACGGAGGAAATCCTAATCACCTCATAGTTCTACTGCTTTTCATGATCATTATAATAATTCCCATAATTCATTCTGATGTTAATCCTTCATTATTTTCAACAATCTCTGAGTTCATTCTGCAAATGAGTTAAGTCAAAACATTTCTGTGTGGATTTTGTGTCTTTCTTCTTCTTCTTTATGCTCCAAATCTGTAATCCAAGTTTCCCCTCTGTAAATTCGCATCATCCCTTCACAAACTGGTGTTGCCTAATCAGTCCAGGAGTCTTCCACTGCAGGTGGCTGCCATATCGACACGCAGGCCAGATAGAATCAAATCATGGCGTCTGCCCAATGTTGTTCCTTAACCAGCTGCTATTCAAACATTAGCTTTTCCTGGAGGGGGTTTACCAAGTAAAACTGGAAATGCAAGTATCGAAGAGTAAAATATTAGAGGTTTACATGTGATGTTCAGTTTCAGATGGCAAGATCTATGATGCCTACGTACTGTATCCAAAAACTGATACCCAAGATTGTTTTGCTCTGAAAGTGCTTCCTGAGGTTTTGGAGAAAAAGTGTGGGTATAATCTATTTATCCTTGGCCGGGATGACTTACCAGGAAAAGGTAAAAAAAGAAAAGAAAAAAGCATTCATTCATCCTTATTGTTTTTTAAATGAAAGAGGTTGTCTCAGTCTCATCCATAAACTAATGAGGTGTTAATAACTTGCAATAACTGATAGACATCTTGCAGTTCTGTTTAATATGGAGCACGAACCTTTCCATCCTGCTTGCTTGTTTTTGAGCCAAAGTTAGATACCCACACAGAGTTGAATACGTATTTCAAATCCCAAGGCATCAATATGTTATGAGCATAGGGTCAGATATCTGGGATTTTTCCTCCTAAGAAAAATTTCTGCATCGTTAAGAATCCATGAATATCACAAAAAGTAGGTGATTAACTTGCAGAAGCCCATATTTGATGTGGTATTTATCTTATCTTATTTATTTAATTTACAGCTGTAGTCAACGTTATTGATGAAACCATTAAGCAAAGCAGAAGGCTAATCATTATTTTAGTACCAGGATTCCAAACCTACAGTATATCACAAGGGGTTCCTGAGGAGCAAATAGCTTTGTACAATGCCCTTATGAGTGAAAGTGCTGGGATGAAAGTCATTTTGATCGAAATGGGTAAAATAGAGGATTACAGCAGCTTGCCAGAATCCATTAGATACATCAAGCAAAAGCAGGGAGCCATTAGATGGAAAGGTGACCTTACGAAGAAGCATTCTTATTCTGCAAATACCAAGTTCTGGAAAAAGGTCAGATACCGAATGCCACCAGGACACCAGATTTCTCCAGAACTACCTTTGGTTCCAACCTCTCTCACTACAACAGAAACCCTTGTATCCTTTTAATAACTCCTGGCACAGCTGTTTCAAAAGACTACTTTGATGGATGATGCTGTTACAGCCACCATTTGTACATGGTAAACGGACTCTTTTGACAACATCGCTTCCACTAGCATTTCTTAATGTACCAAATTCACATGGTGTTTCAAACAAAAATATGATCAACTTGAAATGACTTATTTCTACTAATGTACGATGAGCAGGGTTTTTCATTTGTTTCTCTTGTTGTGGGAGGAAAACTACACACAGTGGCTACACTCCAGCTGAATGCATGTGGATCAGCTATACCCTTGTATCCTATTTTAAAGAAAGCTGAAATGCTGACAACCAGCTGTTTAGTGAATCTAGACCACCGCCTTCCTCGTCCTGCCAATCAGCCTATCAATGGGATTTTAGCTTTGCACAAAAGGTTGGCTCATAGAAGAAAATCACATCTGGAGCATAGGTCTTTGTGTCTGATACACCACCCGGCTAGAGACAGATCCATGGAAGCAGGGCTGCCTTACTTCAAAAAGTGAAAATCTGGACACTGTTCAGCGATTTCCACACGGACACTGTTTCCTACGACCAAATTCTAGCCATGTCCAGGAAATTCTGGATGTATGGCAACCCTAATGGAAGTCTCTTTCTGTGAACACGCAGCCCCTAGCTACATTTGGCCAATTGTTTCTTTGTTCTGCTGAAATTCAACCTTGCAGTTTTTTCATTGTTTACTCTTACTTTATTATGGTAACACTTGACGACTGACTTAGACGTGTCTGAAATCATTTGCAGCCTCTTATATGCACCATTTCATTTGAACTCACCCTTTGCAATATTCAGGGAGTAGTTGGGTTACTTTGTGAATTGTCACTGTTTTTATATTTGACTTTCGTTTAAGTTTTGATGTAATAGATTGTATTTTTTATATTTTGTTTCCCTTGCCCCTCACTGCTTATTCATACACACACCTGCCCCAAATTTGCTTTAATTCACAAACACCATGGAAACGGCCATCCTTCAAAATTCACACTTCTCTGAACTTTGCAATGTAGTTTTCCAGACAATTAATTTGTACAAAAATGCATATACTCGGGTTAAGTGTCCATAAAAATGTGCATATACATGAAAATAACATACAGAAATGCATCATTTTAGAGGATGTTGCTTTGCAAAAATGTGTCTTAGGCAAATCACGTATGAGCATGTGTATAACAGGAGTAATTTGCATTAAAATGCTGATGGATTTTAATGAGAACTCAAAAGAAAAATTCACAAACTGATGTGGAAATGTGGACCTAAGATTGGGAAACTGGGGAAATTGAAATGAACAAGTTTGCCTATCCTTACTTATATCAATGCTTCATACATTGAGTGAACAGGACTCTAGTCCATGAATGCTTATGTCGTAATAAAATAATTATCTGTGAATCCAACATAGAGTAGACCCATCAAAAGCAATAAACATGACTGAGGTCCATTAATGTAAATGGGTGTACTCTGTGTAGTTGGATACAACTCTCTGGCTTAAAGTACCATAACACTGTTTGTTCCTTTGCAATATTTGCCTTCTACGATTGTTGTTATGAATAGTAATGATTCTCAGGAAATACATTTTTTTACGGATAAACATGTAATGTTTCAGAGGTAGAAATGTTTTTAACTTCCAGTTCTTTTATTGATTTAGAAGGGGCAAAAGAATACTAAAAAGTAAAATGTAAAATATATTATTATTATTTATTGAATTTATATAACCCCCTATACCCGGAGGTCTCAGGCTCGTTCACAGAACCAGTAGTGTCAAACTGTAAGAAACTTACTTGTGAAATAACTCCAACCATGATAAATTGGTGAATGGACAATGATATACATTTTTTTTATTGACAAAAATGTTCAGGAAGGATGAAGTGGTTTGGACCTTATGCTGAACAGGAATATAGCAAAGCAGCATTACTTAACTAATCCCACAATAGTCATTATGACAATATGCTTCTGCTCTATATATTTTACTCATGAAACTTTTAATTATCATTCAACATATTCAATCCACATTGCTTGTATTTACAGAGCATATTTTTTTTTAATGTTAAGAGAATCTTGTGTTTGTGCATACAGGAAAGCGTAATTTCTATGATGAGGCGGGTCATGCTCTCAGGAAACAGTCTTGGATTCATAAAGGCTGTTGCACAATTTTAAAATAATCATGCTGTATGGGTCTCAATCTGGTGGCTTCATCCTGATTTGTTTGCACAATTTTTGTGAGGAGGGGTGTAACATGATGGCTGTTCGGCGGTCATTTTTTAAAAAATTGTACATTCATGACCATCTGTGTTCCTGATGCTTTTGGAGCAGTCACTCACAATCCCGCTTTCAGTACTGTTTGCCCCTGCAAAAGTTCGGGTTCATTTCCAAGCAGTGTATATCCTGTAACTTACTGCTGAAATCCCACCTTTTTATCCCATAGATGTTCTAGTTTTATTGTATACCTGAAGGAGCGTCTCCACCCCCATCGTTCTGCCCGGACACTGAGGTCCAGCGCTGAGGGCCTTCTGGCGGTTCCCTCATTGTGAGAAGTGAGGTTACAGGGAACCAGGCAGAGGGCCTTCTCAGTAGTGGCACCCCCCCTGTGGAACGCCCTCCCTTCAGATGTGAAGGAAATAAGCAGCCATCTTATCTTTAAAAGACATCTGAAGGCAGCCCTGTTTAGGGAAGTTTTTAATATTTAACGCTGTATTGTTTTTAACACTCGATTGGAAGCCGCCCAGAGTGGCTGGGGAAACTCAGTCAGATGGGCGGGGTATAAATAATAAATTATTATTATTATTAGTTTTATTGTGTGCTATAGACAGCAATAATGCGGTACCATTGCAGAAGCATTGCAAAGCAAACTGCAAGCAGAATAAATCTACAACTAATGCACTAATGTTAAGAAGATGTTTCAGAATACACACAGTAAAACAGCAGTCTGGAGGAGCCCTCTGTTTTATTTTAGGAGCAGCTGTCTTTGTTGCCACAGAAGATGGTCACAGCATCAAATTAACTCGGAAATCCAATCATCAGGCAAAGGAATGGGAGGGTCTTAACATCCAGCCTGGGACAGGAAGCTAGCTCACTGGTTTATGGCTTTTAGTTGATCCTAATAAAGGTGGTAGGGACATGGGTGGCGCTGTGGGTTAAACCACAGAACCTAGGACTTGCCGATCGGAAGGTCGGCAGTTCGAATCCCCATGACGGGGTGAGCTCCCGTTGCTTGGTCCCTGCTCCTGCCAACCTAGCAGTTCGAAAGCACGTCAAAGTGCAAGTAGATAAATAGGTACTGCTCCGGCAGGAAGGTAAACGGTGTTTCCGTGCGCTGCTCTGGTTCGCCAGAAGCGGAGTAGTCAGGCTGGCCACATGACCCGGAAGCTGTACGCTGGCTCCCTTGGCCAATATAGCGAGATGAGCGCCGCAACCCCAGAGTCGGACATGACTGGACCTAATAGTCAGGGGTCCCTTTACCTTTACCTTTTAATAAAGGTGGTATCCTGTTTCTGCTGCTGCTGCTGCTGTATTTTCCTCAAATGAATCTATATGGCACAGCACTGAAAACCATGATGTGTTGCAGGCATGTCCAAAGTCCGTTTTGGGGGCTTAATCCAGCCCGCTGGTCAGTTTAATGCGTGCGGCCCCTGTGGCAGTTTATTTCCTGGGGCAAAATCCAAAAAAACCCCCAACAACTTAAATCCTAAAAAAAGGTTAACAACTTTGGTCGGCTCTTTGGTCGGCCCTCACGGTCCTTCACTTCATCAAATCTGGCCCTCTTTGAAAAAAGTTTGGACGTCGCTGGATTCCTTCTGTTTGATAACCATTTGGCAATGTGACTCCCAGATCAAAGAGTTATGCCATTTTGCTTTAAAATAGCACACTTTGATATTTATATGATACGGGGTTCCACTTACGCTCTGTGAAGAGCCGACATGTTCTGGGAGGCCGTGAAAGAAGGAAAGTAGCAAATGTCAAAGTAGCTGCACAATTTGTACTTGCGGTTTCCATTTGCAGTTTGAAATGGCATTTAAACAACCTTGTTAATGTATTTAATAAATTACTTTGTATTCTATCAGCTGTAGGGATCTCTTACCAGGAGTACCTAACACACTGTACCAGTTTTGTTTTAATCAAAATAGACCTCTTTCTTTGATGCTTAGGGACCTAGAAGTACCCAGAAGAGATATTTGAGGTACCAACAGCAGAGCTTTTACTAGTTCCCAAGAAGAATTCCTTGCGCTCTTCACTTGCTGCAATGCACAAAACCATGATCAGGTTCCATTTTAGATATTTCTTTTCCTTCCTTTCTTTTCTGCAGTTTCAGTATTTCTAGAAACAAGTAACTTATGAAATTGAGAATATCAACTTTAGAGCTGGATTGTTATTTAGATTTATTAGACATGTTCTTGAATAGCGATTTGAATTTGAAAAGCAAAGTGTTGGGAAGTTGTGTTTTAGTGGCAGTGCAACTAATGACGGCCCGTTTCATGAAGGATTTGGAAGGAGCTGTGAAATACTACTGGTGTTAAAAAGATTTGGGATACAGCTTTGGTTGAAGTGACCCCTGTCATTCAGTTCTCTGATGGTGTTCTGCAGAAGCTTTCCTGCGTGCAGGCACTCACAGAATACTCTATGACCAAATGCAGTGCTTTCGGGGGGGAGGACGCAGGGGTATGCATACCCCTAACATTTTGTGAATCTTTGTACTTTTGTCCATTTACTGCAGGGGTGGCCAACTCTCAAGAGACTGCAATCTGCTTTCAGAATTAAAAACTGGCAGTAATCTACTCCCGTTTTGTTGGGGATTCAGCTCAAAGTTGTTGAGCTTTTTTGGGGAAGGGAAACCCCATTTTGGGGAGGGGGTGTTCAGCACAGAAAAAGCTCCGTCTTCCCTTCTAGATATCAAACAACAGTGGAGGGTGGGGTGAGGGGGTGGGGCAGGAGTCAGTTTTAGCAGTGCTAAGGAAAGGGAGCCAGAGATCAACCGTGATCTATTAAAACCTCAGGGGCATCTACCAGTAGATCACGATTGACCTGTTGGACATCCCTGATTTACTGTACCCCCCCCATAAAATAGTGATTTTCTTGACTCAAAATGAGAGTGTCCCCAAACATTTATTATTATTTTTTTAGGGAAAAAAGCACTGACCAAATGTTTGACTACCAAATGCTGCTTAACCACTGAAACTGCTAATAACAGAAGAAAGAACAGTTGATAGTTCTAAGAAGTTCAGAAGCTTCCTGAGGAGGTTCTGCTTACAATGAGATTTCCTTTGAAGCTGCTTATCTTGCATAATGTCTCATTTTGTAGCAGATGTCATGGCTATTAATAGGTGTTCTTTCCCCATTCTTTGAAAGCACACAGTGAATTATTACATTCATACACATTTCAAAAATATCCTGATTCTAGTCCTAAATTATAACTACAAAGCAGTATTTAACTTTGCATGTTTCCCTCTTATTTTAAAAAGAGGATTTCTCCATGACATATTGTTATTAGTTTGGTGGGGAGTAGGCTGTATACCAAGACCCTTATAAATAATTAAGATTTTTTAATTGAGATTTTTCCATAATACAGTAAAACTGAAGCTACAAAAGATACAAAGGAGAAAAGCAGAGGAAGAAAAGAAAGGGACAATAGAAATAAAGAGGAGAGAGAGAGAGAGATGAAGGAAGGAAGGAAGGAAGGAAGGAAGGAAGGAAGGAAGGAAGGAAGCTTGCTGGTTAGGTAACAGGCCATTAAGGTAACCAAGGAAGCGGATCTGTGCCAGACAACAAATGGGTGGCCCCCTCCCCTTAGAAAATACAGTAAAGGCTGAGTTGTTTGTGTGTAAGCTAGAAGCTGGAGGAAAAAACAGGCTGAAGCCTCTGAAGGAGAGACATACCTGATATCTGCTGACATCCAAGGCTGTGGCTATGGGGGAAGCAAAACCCTCTTGAGATGTTAATTCTTTGACGGCCCCCCCCCCCACCATTGTAGGCTCAGGTTGCATATATGTGTAAATAAACCATATCTCATAAAGACACCACAGCCTCCACTAAAGGAAACACAAACCCTGGGGAAATGCCTGGGATCCCTGGAATCTCGCAGCCCTTGGAGATTGAGGTGGTGTGTGACAATATTTTAACTAGTTGCTATTTTCCATTATCTGATCAGTTATCTGTCTGTGCTGGTTTCCTTCCAGTAAAAATAGCTGTAAATTTGAATACTTACTTGCTTATATCTTTTTTTTTCTGAAATGCACAATAGTGCTATGGTTCGATGTTTGTATTTTAACCTGATGAGATGGAGATTGTACTGCTGCTCTCAGATAGGGGCTTTGACCGGGTGAGTGTCTGCAAAAAGTGCCTATAAACATATTCTTGATGGTTTTTATTTCTTTGTTTAGCAAAGGAAAGTCTTGACATTTGTTTCTTCTTGAAATGCCCCAAGGGGACAACAGAGGATGAGATGGTTGGACAGTGTTCTCGAAGCTACCAGCATGAGTTTGACCAAACTGCCATTTAGCTTCTGCACTACAAAGAAAGCTGGTCCACCCAGGATAAGACCACCAGAGCCAGTGTGGTGTAGTACTTAAGAGCAGTAGACTCATAATCTGGGGAACCGGGTTCGCTTCCCCGCTCCTCCACATGCAGCTGCTGGGTGATCTTGGGCTAGGCACACTTCTTTGAAGTCTCTCAGCCCCACTCACCTCACAGAGTGTTTGTTGTGGGGGAGGAAGGGAAAAGGAGATTGTTAGCCGCTTTTCTTCCTCATGCATGCTAGCTTCTGGGGAGCAGTCAAGCACCGTACCCCTAGACTAGTCCTCAGCCTCAGAACATGTTTCTGGTTCAAGGTTTGGAATCCCTGGTAGCATGTGCTCGAAAAAGCAGCACCTGAATGACTTGTTAGTATGCACATAGAGCCCCATCGCATGCTGCCCAACCATGCAGAAGGCATGGCTGGTTTGTGCAGCAGGAGCAGGGCTACTCTGTGATAACCATGATATAGAAAAATAGGAGTGAGTGGCTTTTGCTGCCCAACTCCACAAAGGGACTAAGTCCCCTAAGTCCATGATTGGTCAGAGATGAATGGATGGAGGCAGGATGCAGCGAAAGCAAGGCCAGTCTTTATTTTTCTGTTGCAACAGAGATCCTTCCCCTTCTAGCAAGGAGGCAAGAGAGACCTGGAACCAAGAAGAAACACCTCTTTTAAGGGTTTGCATTTTGGCATGGAGAAGGACATTGCCTCTACAAACAGTCAGAAATTACATCACACACAAGGTGGGGTTAATGTGGCTCAGGCAGGCCAAGGTGCGATATTCCTGAGGATTTAGCAAGTTTTACATAGTTCCAGACACAGTTTACACAAAAAAATAGCATTTGATAAGACAATCAGGATGCCGGTCGGACAATCCCTCAATCTGGGCAAACAATGGCAATTAATACAAAGGAGGTTCATAGATATAGGAGAGGAATCCCTTCGGGAACTTCCCCTGATTGCTATCTGCCTACATGTTCTCAGGCAAGGCGGATTAAGGAGGCAGAGGAAATAAGTCTTCAGGAGAGCCAAGAGGGTTTTTGAATTGCTGTCCTGTACTATTTTAGACATGTGGTATATATACTTATGTACAGTGGTATCTCAGTTCTCGAATGTAATCCGTTCTGGAAGACCGTTTGAGTTCTGAAACATCTGAAAAGCAAGGTGCAAAGGGCTGCCTGCAAATTCAACTGAGAAAATTGAAAAACACGCAGTGGAAGCTGTTCAACTTCTGAGGCGTATTCAAAAAAAGGAAGCATTTACTTCTGGGTTTTCGGTGTTTGGGTTCTGAAATGTCCATCAACAGTTCAAGAACTGAGGTACCACTGCATGTGTGTTTACCTTGTGCAATTGTCAACATTTATTCTATATTTGAGACCTTAGAATTCTTATAACAACCACATGACTGCCTTCACACATTGTTTTAATGCATGTAGGGCATCTGTGGCCAGGCCCTGAAAACAGCAGGATGAGGAAGAATCCTTCTTGTTCCTGTCTTCAGGAACGTGAATGCCAGCTGCAAGGCTCAGGTGTTATTGCTAGGTGGCTACAGCTATTGGACAGTAGGCATTTTGCACAGGACTTTGTATCATTACTTTGTTTAAGCACTAACAAATTGTTATAGGTTTGAGGGAGGACCCTCCTAAACCCTAGAAATTAATAAATGGTTGGCTTTTGATCAATTGGTATATGGATGAAAGTACTAGCTGCAGAACTGGGCCGGACAAGGAATCCCTGGCTGGCCTAGTGAAGAGCAAATCTGGTAACATGCCAAAATGTGTTGATGGGCCATCTGAGAGCAATCCTTTGGTCTGAGGAGACAGATGTTGCCAAGGTGATGGGCGTGTGTGTTGCAGTGACAGGAAAAAGGAGTCTGGTAGCAAGGGATTCTGGGAAGGAGAAGGAGAAACAGAGTCTGGAATCCATCTTGGGAAGGCTGGCTGGGAAAGATGCCTTGGCTACACTGCTGTGGGGGACAGTCATCTCTTGAAATGGCCATGCTGTAAGACCTGGACTCCCTCCATGCATACTGAAGGTGTAAATAGGTGATTAAACCATATTTCTTAAATCTACGACTGTCTCTGCCGTGTCTCAATTCTCCAAAGAAGCACAGACCCTGGGTGAGTGCCTGGAACCCCTCTAGGCTCTTGCCACCGCTGGGCAGAGAGATGGGAAAGCACAGAACTTTTGTAAACAATATCAGTTCAGGAAATAATTTTGCAATTTGAGGTGGCTGCTTTGCTTACTCAACAAAATCCTTATCTGCACAGCGTTTCATGTGACACTGATAGCTGGTAAGTTCACAAACCACACAGGAGGAGGAGCT
Source organism: Podarcis liolepis (assembly GCF_965112155.1). Classification (NCBI taxonomy): domain Eukaryota; kingdom Metazoa; phylum Chordata; class Lepidosauria; order Squamata; family Lacertidae; genus Podarcis; species Podarcis liolepis. Next base: position 31,866,348 of record NC_139558.1, on the reverse strand, counting down.
TCAGCTATAGATATAATGAAAACCCTTTAGAGTTTTGGGTCAGCTAAGCATCTCAGTGAAAGGAAGAGGAACAGGGAACCTGCCAAGTTTCTCCATTTCGCACTCTTCAGTCGGTGGGTCACATGCAATAATAATAATATTATAATAATTAATTAGGATATGTTGTATTCTGCCTCGTTGTACTTTGTCGTAAAGAGTGGCTGATAAATTCATAAATAAGTACGTTGAGATAATCCTCGCCCTCGGAAATGCTCGGAAAAGATCATTACATAATCTTGTTATTTCGCTTTGCTATGTTGTTATGAAATTGTTTTGTAATGTTTCTTGGTTTGTAAGCTGCTTGGAGCCTGTGTGTGTGTGTGTGTGTGTGTGTGTGTGTGTGTGTGTAAAAGTAGCTTACAAATAAAATGAATGAATTAATGAAGGTGGCTTGCTTCAACAGCTAGCTGATGGCTGCACAACTTCCATTTCTATTGTGGTACCATGGACAGTAGCATTGCAATAGTAAGTGGTTGTATACGCATGCTATACATTTAAAGCACACCCCCCACTTAAACAGTCCTGGGAACTGTAGTTTGCTATGGGTGCACTCTGAAGGGTAGGCAACTGTTCCCAGCTTTCTTGAGGGAGGGGGGGGGGGGAATGTGCCTTAAATGTGGGGTGTGTATGCAGCCAGTGTACTGAGTTCTAGATATTCTAGTAGGACAGTCTCAGCTCTGGGTGTTATTTTCTTATAGTCAGATCCTATATTAATATTTGAATCATGATTCTAAATATTGGAACATTCGGTCTATCAGCTACTAAGCAGTTCACAATCAGATATTTTAACTTATTTCATAAAATGGAAGGTGGGAGGGGATTTCCACAAAGAAGATAAAAGTGCTACTGTGAAAGAAATGTAGAGGATGATTATTTATCATTAGTTATGGAGCTACCTTTTTTACTCGCTGTGTTGAATATCAGTCTCTGAGCTGAAACCGAAATGCTGTGCAAGTATTTAATACAACAAGGCACAAGTTGTTCAGGTGGAATTTTGCAAAACAATGTCTTTCCAGTTGAAAAAAATGTAGATCTTTCTCTTTCAGCATGCTGATAATTTTGAAGAGTCAAATAACAGGGCTTTCTTTTTTTTCTTTTTCTAGTGTGTTTCCCTTTCCCCCCCAATTTAGCAACACAATGACTCTCTTATATTTCATCTTGCTCATGGCTTTCTCTGCTATTGCTGGGAAACCGCAATACTGTAAGTCTTACTCTGCGCTGATTTTACTCACAGAAATACTTTGAATATGATTGATTCATTCTGTTGAATGAATGAACTGCTGGTCACAGTTGTGCATCTAAACTAGAATGATCTAGACATCCATTTGTCAGTTTTCATTTCTTAGTGCAGAAAGTATTAATCTGATGTGTAGAGATCTTTCCTATTCTGGTTAGTTTAAGAGTGTTCTGGAAAGGTTTATTTCTATGTGAGAGAAACAGAAATAAGGTGGTTGGGTTATTTATTTGGGAAGCTGTGTACAGCTGGATTAAACTGGTTCTGTTATGTTTCTGTGAAGGTCATGCTGACTATTATAGTAAGGCAATGAGGAGCCTGGGCTCTCATTCTTGCTTCATCTTTCTTTGTTCTGATGTTTTCTTCTGTATGCTTAGTGCTAAGGTTTAGTCTTATTCTAAGTTTCTAAGTTTTATTTTAAGTGCTGCAACTGGATTTTTTTATGGACTGTGCCAATTCTGACTGTATTGGATTTGTGACCATTATGTATCCAGGCATGGCCAAACTTGGCCCTCCAGCTGTTTTGGGACTGCAACTCTCATCATCCCTAGCTAACACGACCAGTGGTCAGGAATGATGGGAACTGTAGTCCCAAAAAACAGCTGGAGGGCCAAGTTTGGCCATGCCTGATTTCAGTATTATTAAAGCTCTGCTGGATGACGTACAATTGCCTCTGGTCTATTTTTTGGGAACTCTGCTACGTGTTTAGTTTTTCCCCTCTTCCAGCGCTGATGTGACACCATTACCATTGAAAAACTTCCTTAAAATATACATAAACACCCCAATCCAGTTTCCATGAGCACTGCAATTTGATCGGTGAAAACCAGGTTCTATGACCCCTCAGCCAGTGCAGACGGACGCCTGCCTATGTCACTGTGTTTATTTGGGCTTCATTGAACTGCTTTGATGCATCTTTTGATAGGGATGCACTTTGTACTGGGATGGTGGGAAGATTCATGAGCTGGATCATGTCCATGTCAAAAGTGCAATTCCTAATCCAGAAGAGGGCACATGTAGATGAATGTTGTTGCTGCTGCTGTTGTTGTTGTTTTGCATTTGTTTCCAAGACACAGTTACTGGTTTTAGTATGACATTACCAGCAGCATTAAACAAGCTAGGAAATCTCTCCTGATGTAGGTATGCAGAATGTTTTTCTCCAAGCCCCCATCACTTGATATTTTGCAAAGGAATTTTGAATCTATACGTATGTTTGCAGGGCTTACAATAGCAGGTGAGGCTTTTGTTGTAAAGTGCCCTGTGCATGGCACTGCGGTCTGGAAGCGTGGGGATACAACCATCTCTACAGACAAAAGGGCCCGAATACATGCTTCTGGGAATGAGCTTTGGTTTCTGCCTGCATCTGTTGAGGACAATGGAGATTACACATGCATCCATCCTGAGTAAGTAAAAAATGAGCAAAAGCTTTCTGTGAGTGTGTGTCATAGAATCATAAAATTGGAAGGACCCCAAGGGTCATCTAGTCCAACCCTCTGCAATGCAGGAATCTCAGCTAAAGCATCCATGACAGATGGCCACCCAACCTCTGCTTCAAAACCTCCAAGGACTCCCACCAGCTCTCATGGGAGTCTGCTCCACTGCCGAACAGAAAGTTTTTCAGAATATTTAGTCAAGAATCTCCTTTCTTGTACAGTGGTACCTCAGGTTAAGAACTTAATTCATTCTGGAGGTTTGTTCTTAACCTGAAACTGTTCTTAACCTGAGGTACCACTTTAGCCAATGGGGCCTCCCGCTGCCGCTGCGCCGCCACGGCGCGATTTCTGTTCTCATCCTGAAGCAAAGTTCTTAACCCGAGGTACTATTTCTGGGTTAGCGGAGTCTGTAACCTGAAGCATCTGTAACCTGAAGCGTCTGTAACCCGAGGTACCACTGTAACCTGAAGCCATTGCTTCAAGTCCTACCCTCCAGAGCAGAAGAAAACAAGCATGCTCCCTTTTTCCATGTGACAGCCCTTAAGATATTTGAAGATGGTTAGCATATCTCCCTTCAGTCTCCTCTAAACATACCCAGCTCCTTCAAGAGCTCCTCGTCAGGTTTCATTTCCGGACCCTTGATCATCTTGGTTGCTCTCCTCTGCACATGTTCCAGCTTGTTAACATCCTTCTTAAATTGTGGTGCCCAGAACTGGACACGGTACTCCAGTTGTGGTCTGACTGGCAGAATAGAGTAATACCATTACTTCCCTTGATGTGGACACTATACCTCTGTTGATGCAACCTAGAATAGTGTTAGCTTTTTTTTTTGCTGCTGACTCATGTTAAGCTTGTGGTCTACCAAGACCTCTAGATCCTTTTCACATATACCACTAGTAAGCCAGGTGTCTCCCATCCTATGTTTGTGCATCTGGTTCTTCCTGCCGAAGTGCAGAACCTTACATTTGTCCCTAATGAAATTCATTTGGTAGCTTGCACCCAGTTGTCCAACCTCTTAAGGTCATTTTGAATTCTGATTCTGTCTTCTGCGACATTAGCTACCCCTCCCAGTTTGGTGTTATCTGCCAATTTGATGAGCATCCCCTCAATGCCTTCATCCAAATCATTTATAAAGACGTTGAACAACAGGCCCAGAACGGGCCCACCACACTGGTCACTTTTTTCCAGGATGACAAGGAACCATTAATGAGTCCTCTTTGGGCTAGGTCAGTCAACCAGCTACAAATCCACCTAACAGTTACCCACATTCAACCCACATTTTACCAGCTTCCTCATGATAATATTATGGGGGACTTTGCCAAAAGCCTTACTGAAATCAAGATACGTTATGTCCACAGCGTTTCCCTGATCTACCACGTTTGTAATTCCATAAAAAAAAGAAAAGAAATCAGACTGGTCTGGCATGACTTATTTCTAAGTAAGCACAGCATCCTTTTCTAAATGCTCACAGACCGGCTGTTGAATTATCTGTTCAAGGACCTTCCCTGGCATCTATGTCAAGCTCACCGGTCAGTAGTTACCTGGGTCTTCCTTTCACCCCCTTTTGAAGATGGGGGCAACATTTCCCCACCTCCAGTCCTCACCTGTTCTCCAAGAATTCTCAAAGATAATAGACAAAGGCTCTGAAATTACACCTGCAATCTCCTTTAGTATCCTTGAATGCAGCTCATCAGGCCCTGGAGATTTGAATTCATTTAAAGTAGCTTAAGAAAATATATCTTAAGAAAATATATGGGAGTTGCTTTGTGTTTACAGGTATGCTCCTAAAACGATGAGTGTCATAATAAATCCAAATATAGAAGGCACTTGTTATTATGAAGATGCTCTTTATTTGGAAACAACTGGAAGCCCTGGATCCGCTAAAATATTCTGCCCTTCTTATAATGACTATGAGAACGCATCTGATACGAAGTGGTTCAAGGTATGTATCATCGATATCTGGCTGTATGGTTCTAGACAGACAGTGTTGGACTTGACGGTTCTCTGTGTAGCACCAGCCTCCTCTAGAGCATGAGAAGGGAAAGTCTCAGTTATCTGCTGAGATGCCATCTCCTCTGCCATGAAGTAAGTGTTGAACACAACCACTTTTGAATGTATTAATCTGACACTAGGCTCGCACACTCCCTTTCTGACTGTGCAGGTGAAATTTAGGACTTGGCATTGAAATTTTGGAGGACTTCAGCATTCATGTCCAGGCTGGCTCTCTGGCATATTATTGAGTGAGCTGTGTGGTGGATTTAGGAAAGTGTGATGGGTTCAGAGCCTCGGGGTGCCAGGGACGATGCAACTGTGATTTGCAGTGGAGCACAAGAGGTGTAGGGCTGCTAAATTTGAGACCCCAACACCCCCACCACTGAGGTCACACACCAGTTCTGTCATCCTTCACTGCCCTGGAAATGGCAGTAGTCTTGTTCATGGGTAGATCATTACTTATTTTGTCATACATATCCCGACTTTCTTCCCAATAAGGGACTACACAGCTGTTGACAATATGGTATCACATACATTGCAGCACACAATGTTAAAATATTGTTTTATTGTTTGCTGTTACTTATTTGTGCACCATTTGGTTGGATTCCTCGGCTATAGCAGTCAAGGTGTAAGATGACCATAAGATTATAATTTCCCACGGCCCCAAGTATGCAGATAGTTTGCTTGCAGAGGCATTATGAACTTCTGGAAACTTCGGCTCCTCTGAACATGCTGATCCTTCCCTCTTGAGTCTCTGTTTTCTGTTCTGACTACTGTCTTGTTGACAGAGGTGGCAGAACTCACCATGAACACTCCCCACATTCTCTTAGAATGGCAATGGCACCCAACTGAGAAGTGCCAGGACTGAGTTCCGGAGAGTTCTGGCTGGAAAAAAAAGGCAGTGCTTGCCAGCACGCAACACTGGAGTTCACATTTAGAGGAGCGGTAGTAATATTAATTAATTAATTAATTAATTAATTAATTGGGATGTGGGTGGTGCTGTGGTCTAAACCACAGAACCTAGGGCTTGCTGATCAGAAGGTCAGCGGTTTGAATCCCAATGACGGGGTGAGCTCCCATTGCTTGGTCCCAGCTCCTGCCAACCTAGCAATTCAAAAGCATGCCAAAGTGCAAGTAGATAAATAGGTACTACTCTGTCGGGAAGGTAAATGGTGTTTCTGTGCACTGCTCTGGTTTGCCAGAAGTGGCTTAGTCATGCTGGCCACATGACCCAGAAGCTGTCTGCGGACAAATGCCGGCTCCCTCGGCCTATAGAGCAAGATAAGCGCCGCAACCCCAGAGTTGTCCGTGACTGGACCTTTACCTTTACCTTTAGTAATATTTAATAAGTCATTAATCAGTGGTGAAAAATGAATATATGTTCTGTTTTTTAGGACTGTAAACCTCTTCACGGAGCAAGGTACAAAGCGGTTAAAAACATCCTTTACATTTCTGATGCAATTAAAAGTGACAATGGATACTATACTTGCCAGTTTACATACCACCATGGTGGAAGAGCATTTCCAGTAACTGCAACAACGCCTTTTAGAATTATAGGTAAGATGATAGTGGACATAAACCAGTTTGAGCCAGCAGTGGTGTAGTGGTTAAGAGCAGTGGACTCATAATCTGGTGAACTGGGTTCACTTCCCCGCTCCTCCACATGCAGCTGCTGGGTGACCTTGGGCTAGTCACACTTCTCAGCCTCACTTACCTCACAGAGTGTTTGTTGTTGGGGGAGGAAGGGAAAGGAGATTGTTAGCTACTTTGAGACTCCTTAAGGGGAGTGAAAGGTGGGATATCAAGTCCAAACTCTTCTTCTTCTTCTTCTTCGATAAACAAACAAACAAATATTTCGTAGTGTGTTTGTACATACCAAGGTTGCTTTGGTTCCTAAAAAGATAGTGTGGTCCTATTAGCAGAAACTGGTGTTGAAGTGGTATTAAATAATGAGCCAGTCTTTACAGTATTATGCTGTTCTAGTCAATTCAATTAAACTTTTTATTGCACTAGCCATAGGCCATGGCATCATTCAGAAGGAGAACAAAAAAACACACAACAACAATAACCATAAAAATCATTGGGCACCACACATACAATAAAACCATAAAATCATTTGTTGCTTTAAATAGAATGGAATAGCAGAAGATTCTCAGGTAAGATGTGCGAAATTAAATATCCGAATCCCCTTTGCAGTTGACTGCTATTTTATCTAGTTCGTCCCTCCTGATCTTCTTAGCTGCCAGTGCATAGAGTGCTACTTTTTAAGTAACAAATGTGGGAATGTTCAGGGATGCAGGAGAGGATATATTGTCTGATTATATCCTTATCCAACTTGTGTTAACTTTGCAGCGGATGCGTTTGCTCAGGCTCTCTAAAGCCTCTATAATGACTGTTCTGGTATTTCCCCCTTATTCCCTCATAAAAGATAAGACACGACACAATCTTCTACAAAAGTATAAAAAGAGTTTACTCACATTCTGTTCACAATCAGATCTCAGAAGGCAGACTTAGCTTAATGAAGTAACATACACTTGGAATCTATCTCATTAGAAGACAGTCCCTTTGTCCTCTCTTGGCTGGAAGCCAAGAGGGCATCTTTGGCTTAGTAGATGTTGTTTCTTCGATGCATGCGGTGAAAAAGAGAGAGGTGGCTGCCCTGTGCTTTTGTCGTTACCTGCACAGGTGAGGCCACACCCACATTCCTCACATGCAGAGGAAGTCTGTCCCAGCCCAGAAGGAAACGGGAAGTTTTCCTGCTGGTTGGACAAACATTCCTCCCCATGTGCAAACATGTTCACTCTAGGAATGTTGTACTTGACTGCTCTTGTGTTTCACATCCTACAACAAAGTTGTCAGTGTCACTCAGCAGCCATTTCACCCTTTCCACCCTATTCAAATGTGTTCTATTCGTAAACAGGGGTTTTGTAAATTGGTCTCTTGGGTCTAGCTATAACAGGTGCTGCAATAAATAATGGCACCGGTCCTTGACACAGGGTTGTCCACACAGACAGAGACTCTCTTTGTAATGTACTTTGCCGTCCATCCAACACTGCCGAGGGCATCGATTGGAATTGTAAAAGCGATTCTTGGTATGGCAAGTGGGAGCTTTGTCAGGTATCTGGTTCGGGCATGCTCCGTTTTGATAAGTGGGAACCATGGTGAGCTCTTGGTAGAAGCAATCATGGTTAGATCTCTTTCTGCATCAGACTTAAAGAGACAGTCTCTTAAGTGCCTCTTATCCATCTTCATGGTCACCTGAAGATCTTGTAATTGGTATTGGGACAAGAGGTTTTGGATGCCAGCCTTCCAGCATTTGGTCTGTTCTCGTTCTGTGTGAGACATAGCGGAGAATCTCTATGCTGTTCTATATTTCTGTCTGACGTGATTATTCTAACAGTTGTAACCAGTTCTATTTTTCGGGGGGGGGGGGAGGTGCCGGAACTCACCATGAATGCCTCCCTTGTTCTCTTATAATGGCAATGGTGCCCACCTGAACTGAGTTCTGGCAAGTTCCCACTGAAAAACAACAACCCCGGGTTGTAATTGTCTTTGCCGTGTAAATTGATTAGTTTGTGTGGTCAGCGCTCTCATCAATGGGAGTGTGCCATAGAAGCAGCCAGAAGCAGAGGGGTTTTCTGACTGGGACTGAAGTGCTTGAGAAGGAAGGTTCAACTCTTCCTTCCAGCTGCTACAATTTTGTTTAGACCACAGCGCCACCTGAGTCCACTGAGCCTCTTGGGCTTGCCAGTTGTAAGGTCTGCATTTCGAATCTGTGCAACGGGGTGAGCTCCCCGTTGCTCTGTCCCAGTTCCTGCCAACCTACCAGTTTGAAAGCACACCAGCACGAGTAGATAAATAGTTACCGCTGCAGCAGGAAGGTAAACGACATTTCCATGCACTCTGGCTTCCCTCACTGTGTTCCATCGCTTCAGAAACAGTTCAGTCATGCTGGCCGCATAACTCAGAAAGCTGTCTGTGGACAAGCGCCGGCTCCCTTGGCCTGAAAGCGGAGATGAGCGCCACACCCCATAGTTGAATTCAACTGGACTTAACCATCCAGGGGTCCTTTACTCTTTACCTTTACCTTGCTACAATTTTGTCCCAAAATGGCTTTGGAAAGTCTTCCCTGTAATCTCTGAATGTTCTGGTCCAAAGTTCAGCCTGAATTCTAGTAGAGTTGAACTCAGCAGTAATCCTAATTTATATTTGTGGGGTTGAGTTATTTTTGGTTTGGTTTGTTTTTTTAAATAAGCAACAGGGATTACTCTTCTGATATCACACCGAAGTAATCTAAGCGATGCCATATTTAAAATATCTTGGAAAATATTACGAATATAATCTATAATTCTAAATTGTGAAATCACAGCTTAAACATTAATCTAATGTTTCCTATCTCTGTCTCTTGCCCCCGAATTCCACAGATTCCTTTTTACTGACATCTCCTAAAGTTTTATATCCAAAGGATGGTGACGTTATAGAAGTAGAGATTGGTAATGATACTATTTCTTCAGCTATTTATTTTTGTTTGTCTGTCCTAAATCTCCACCCATTCGGTTTCATCGGATGACCTGGGGGTGTGTGTGTCTAATTTTATGCTGATGATGTATGGATTCATCCTTCTAGGTTCTCCTGCACAACTTTTATGTAAGGCATGGCTGGGCCACGGAAAGCAGGACATAGCCATAAGCTTTTGGGAAGTCGATGAAGCAAACGATTCCAACCGCTTTGTTACATCCAATAAATCGTAAGTAAAAAGATGTCCATTGTTAGGAGGTGGGGGAGGGGAGAAATAATTTAATTAGCTAATTTTTATGATGCTGCCAGAATTTCTAGAGTAGTTTACAAAAATGCATATTAAACGATAACAGCTTAATATCACCAAAAAAATCAGTTGCAATCCAAAAAATATATGTTGGAATCAGTTTTTAAAACCTGGGATGATGACAATGACAACAACAACAGTTCTTGTTTAGCTTTGAAAAGATACTGTCCCATTGTGAGCACCAAGTGAAGCAAATTCCACTTCTAGGTTGCCAAAGCTGAGCTAGTTCTAATGACATTCTTTGTACTAGGTATATGGTACCTGGCGAAGGACAGTTTGCGGAGGCTGAATTAAGCATCACAGAAGTGAGGGAAGAAGACCTCAGCTTAACCTTTAGATGTGTCCTGGCCAATGATCTGGAGTTCGAAACAACAGAAGTGACACTGGTGCCCAAAGGGGCAGGTGAAGGTGAGAAGAATTTTAATCCTCTCTTTGTTCAGCAACTGTCAAATCTCAAAACGTAAGAAGGACGGTGTTCCTATATTTCCCTCAGAACTCTCCCACCAGAACTCTCACCATCCCTGCTCTTGGCCTTCCTCAAGTGCCTCTAAGTGGCTGGAACAAGCCCTATGTTACTTGTTTGCCAGGGTACAGGGGTATATGTGTGGCAAGGCTCTGTGTGTGGCAAGCTCAGGAAATGTTGACACCTGAAGCGAATCAGAACATGCAGCCATCTCTGGCCTGGGAACTCAAGTTCTTGAAGTGTGTATTTTAAATATACAAGGAAAAGTCGCTCCCCTCCTTTGCCTTCTGCCATCTCTGCAGCCCCACCAGCAATGAGCAGCATCACTGGCAAGCAAGCACCCTGGCCAACGCTGGGTGGGGTGTGTGTGTGACACTGTGTGGTCACTGTGCACATGAGCTGGTGGCCAAAGGCAGCAGGAAGGGTGGCAGCTGTGGACCACACACCCTGCCTCCTCTTCCTTCTCATAGCGGCTTCTGTGGGGAAGCCAGAAAGAGTGCCAGGAGGTGGAGGCCATTGCGACAGCAAAGCTCACCCAACTGGGAAGGACAGGCTAGGTCACAGGCTTCCTCAAATTTGGTCCTCCAGATGTTTTGAGACTACAATTCCCATCATCCCCTCCACATATGTTTATAGTTAACCCTATCACTACACTCCCTCCAAGAAGTTGCTGAAACTTCCTATAAATCATACATCCTATAAATGTATGATAAGTTTACCAGGGTAAGCCACCACTTTTGCAATATCTGCAAATCCTTTAATGCTAATTGAGTGGGACGTCAGCATGGCCAGTAATCTGGAATGGTGGGAGTTGCAATCTAAGGGGCACCCATTCCCTCCTTGCTGTTTGTCTGATCAAAATCATGCTCTCCAAGTTCTCCTTGCCACCAGGAGAAGACATACAGATCTCACATCGTCTCCCATCCGATGAGAAAACCTTTTAAGTAGAGTGGTACTTCGGTTTTCGCATGCCTCTGTAGTCTAACATTTCGGAACTCGAATGCCGAAAACCCGGAAGTAAGTGCCTTGGTTTTCGAACGTGTCTCTGAAGTCAAAAAGGAAACGCGGCTTCCATTTTGACTTTTCTGTATTGAGGCTTGTGTTTTGAGGCTTCCGCTTTCTGAACATTTTGGAACTCGAACGGACTTCTGGAACGGATTATGTTCAAAAACCGAGATACCACTGTACAGCCAATTTAAGGATGCCAATCTTTTCTCTCTACCCTTTAGGCTTCTGGCATAGGCTAGATTAGTAGGAGTTCATTTACTGGCTGTAGAGATGGTAAGAATCCCAGTCACCACAAAAATTAAATGATTGGTCTTGTCCCAAAATGGCCTTTGAGACTTGAAGGGTTCGATCCATTCAGAGATTTATTATAAAATCCTTGAATTTCACTTCAGAGACAATAGAGAACTATCAGTCAGGACACAGAAGCACTAGCATGGTGTGTTTTCTGGAGCAATCACTGTATGAAACAACCATTCAACAATCCAATATGACCCAGCCTGTACTTAGAAGAGCTTTCTCAGAAGCTTTGTTTAGAGTTGTCCACCATCTTTTGGGCAGTGGAACTTCCTTCCTAAGGAGATTTAACCTGCTCCTTCTCTGCCAGTGTCAGCTCTGAGGCACCAGGCAAAGATGTCTCCCTGCCGCAATTGTGCTTTTGGACCCACTGATTATTTGTTGTTTTTATAAATATGATTTCCTACCTGCCTTTCATCATAAGGTCCCAGGATTACAGCAATTTAAGAACACGTTTTGTAACAGTCTCACACAAATTGCGGTCACAATAACGAAGTGACCTGAAAATATGTATCTCAAGTGTCAAAATTCAGGGCAAAGAGGTAAATCTTCACCATAGGCTAGAGTTTTAGGTGAAGATGATGATGAGTAAGGCTGCTGGTCCTGGATATGCACAGTCTGTTGTAGTTTTAATTTGTTTTTTTTCTGAACAGTTTTAAGGTGTTAAAGTCAGTTGGCTCAACAGTAATTGCTATGTACAGGCAAGGAGCATATCTGTTTTATCTGTTTTTCTTCTATGTGTGCTTAAAAGTCATATATATATATAAATAAGATATTTATTGAAATTTTCAGAAAGTAAAAACAGACAAAAAAGAAAAAATACAAAAAGAAAAAAGAGACAAAAAAGAAAAAAAAAACAGATAAAAATAGTTAAAAAAATAGATCAATCATTACATATATTTCATTAACTTATTTCCCGGACCTCCTCACACCTCCCTCCTCTGTATTCCAGTTCATTATTATTCCAGCAAATCCTTCCCCTATTTCAAATCCTATCCCTAATTCATAAAATTCTGTCATCCCATTACCTTAATCTATTTCATCTTATCTTATACATATATATATATATATAAAAACAAAAAAAGACCTTAAAATTTGAAACTTAAATCTTAATTTTTGCCAACTTCTCCTGACCATAACCTTCTTACCTATTTCTTTAAACATTTTTATAAGAGCCAAATAAATTCCTTTCAACATTCTCCTAACATTCATCAATTTTATAAAACGGTCCTAATGGCAAAAATAAAAATAAACAATCCAATATTCATCCAGCGTCTCTTCCTCCTGGTTCCGGTTTTGTCAGTCCTTTTTATCATGTTAATCTAGCACATTAACCTGGCCACCTTATATCCGAGGCCCTCATGTCTCTTCCATGTCCCTTCCGCTGCACTTTTTCATATTTTCCTTTTATTCTTGGGGATTCCAGCTTGGTGATGTTTTTGACCCTTTTCAACAAGTCCATCCCTTTTCCACAGTCCAGACTAAACTCGATGTAGTTTTTAAAATCATGTTCCAGATTCCCTTCAAAGTTAAGAGCCCACACTGCTCCAAACATATGGCGGCCCCTTTCCAGACTCGAAAAGCCCAAATCTCCCTGTACAGGGGGGTCTATCCAGCCCCCCATTTCCAAACCAAACCAGGTTTTACCTTTCCCAGTCTGGTTTTTCCCAAGTTCCTTTATCAAGTCCAAACATTTATAATCCTGATGGGCCGCTGCTCTCTCCGTCTCTGGCGCCCAAGATTCAGCAAACTCCTCTTCTCTCAGTTGTTCTGTCATGGGACGCTCCTGTTTTAATTCCTGAGTGGGGTCCATGTAATTTCCCACTACCTGCTCAAAGGTTCTGGCCGCATTAGTCATAGAATCCATCTTCAGGCTTAACTGATCCAGTAGGGCATTTATTTTACAGAAAGCACCCAACAGTGCTTCTGAAGACATTGTTCCACAAGGTCACCAAGTCCTTTCCCACAGTTATAATCAGTGACCTCAAAAGCCACGACAGTTTCTACACTAGGAGTAGCTGGCAGGTGATGTCAGGACTCCCAAATCCCATCAGCCCCAGCCAGCATGGCTAGCGGTCAAGGGATGATGGGAGTTGTAGTCCAACATCTAGAAAACACCACATCGGCTACTCCTGTGCTTATTCTGTTGCCAAGGCTACACACCCTCATATCAAAGGGCCTATTTTACAGAGCAATTCTTCATGTCAAAAGACCTCTACTGCCTTATGGGCGGCCATTTTGCTCTCCAAGATATTCTTCACGTCAAAAGGCCTCTACTGCCAGGAGTTTGTTACAATTTCACGATTCCCCTCTAGGGGGAAAAGTTTCTTATTGTTCTTTCTCTTAAAAACAATAGCAATAAAGTTTCTTTTTTATGATACCTTGTCCATATTTGTTCTTTAAACAGACAAAAGGAAACAATGGAGTAACTATGTTTCTCTTCTTTTAACTATCTGACAAAAACCTTTATTTCTCGTCAATGAGCTTCAAAACGTCAATTCTGACACCCCGCTCCAGGGTCAGGACGGTGGAAAATTACTTTACTTTAAGTTCACTTCTGCAGGTTTAAACAAGTCAAAAAGGATCCCCCTTCTTCTCCTGCTACCGAAGGGGGGTTCAGCAATTTCAAATGGTGAAAGTCGATCCTTTAAAATGGTTTTTAAGGCTCTAGTTTACGTTGTCTTTCCTTTGTTCTGGCTACAGGGGAACGGAAGGGTGACTTCCTGTTTGATCCTTTCTGTTTCAGTACCAAATTAGGGTAGATTTCTAAGTCCAAATTCCTTTTAATTTCGCCAATTCTTGTTTAAAATCCAGACATTCTATGTTCCAGTACTCACGGTTGGTTATTTTAGATGCCAAATTGTCCCAGGAAAAAGGCAGCGCTCTCCGGCAATGACTGTGCGCCTTCGCTCCGCAGAAAAAGCAATTGACTCACAGCACCGTGCCACTTCCCCCTCTTCGCTTCGGAGCCTGTTTGTGGGCTCCTTTGCGGGTTGGGGGGGCGCTAAGGGTGCCCACCAAGTCCCACGGTCACAGGCTTCATCCGCCTGTGATTTCTAGAAGGGTCCCCGCTTTGCCGTAGCGGAAAAGACCCGTTTCGTGCGGAGCTAGTCCCTCCAGTTCAGAGGGAGTCCGCCATTACCAGTGGCGGCACCCCGGAAGTCTCTAAAAGTCATATATTTTAATTGGAGAACAGGCACTGGAGGAGCAGCTGTTTTGGCTCAGTGTTTTTAACTGATAAGAAACACTTAGAATGCCATCTTGACCAATGGATACTCTCCAGTTTAAATAGTTATTTATTACACAAGCACAGACCTGCAGTGCTTCAGTTAAAGAGTCCAGAACTACATTGCCAAATGTCTTCCAGGAAGTTGCCACAGAACTCAGACCCCATTTGATAATGGCTAACAGTTACTCCGTACACAAATCAATACACCTTGGCTGCTTTGAGGGTCAATACGCAGTGACAGGAACTGAGACTAGCAATAATGGAACTAATTCTGGGAAGTGGTGGCCTGGGGTTTAATTGAAGTTCCTTTACACAGGAAGTCAGCCCATTCGACCTTCTAGTATTGTCTGCACTGCAGAGGAACACCACTCCACGTTTTAGAGAAGGGCTTTCCCAGCAAAGCATGTGAGCTGGCTCTGAGCTCCAGCCCTTCCCTCCTTCTCATGACACAAGACATCCTGGTTAGTCTACTCCAGACTTATTATTCTAGCATCTCTACTTTCACTGCTGTTTTGTGTGATTGAAAATAGAGCCCAGGATAGATTTATATTTTTGGTAATCATCTATATTTTCTTTTCATCAGGTCATAGCAACACCTACGTGATTGTGGTGTTTGCTATTTTAGCAGGTCTTACAATGATCTTGGTGATGGTTTACCATGTTTTTCGTGTTGACATTGTCTTATGCGTCCGAAGGATATTTAACTGCATTAAATCTAGGGATGGTGAGTATGAATGCGCAGTTTGTGCAAGCAGTAATGAGCAGTTGCATGTCCCAGAGCCAAGAATTTATCCATGATCTACAGATGACTGGCTCCTCATGTAGTTGGATGTTCACCATGGTGAATTACCACTTGATAAAATGTTGTATGGATCTGAGCGGATGTCACACTACAAGGGCCTTCTCGGTAGTGGCACCCACCCTGTGGAATGCCCTCCCTTCAGATGTCAAGGAAATAAACAACTATCTGACTTTTAGAAGACATTTGAAGGCAACTCTGTTTAGGGAAGCTTTTCAGGATTGATGTTATAAATAATAAAAAAATGTTATTATTATACAAGAGGAACGCAAATTTGCTTTCAGGGAGCAGAGCAATGAAAAGCTAGAATGGGTGGGAAAGGATGGACTAACTCTGTCTTGATGGCAGTACTAAAGGTAAAGGGACCCCTGACCATTAAGTCCAGTTGTGGCTGACTCTGGGGTTGCGGCGTTCATTTCGCTTTATTGGCCGAGGGAGCCGGCATACAGCTTCCGGGTCATGCGGCTAGCATGACTAAGCCGCTTCTGGTGAACCAGAGCAGCGCACGGAAACACCGTTTACCTTCCCGCCGGAGCGGTACCTATTTATCTACTTGCACTTTGACATGCTTTCGAACTGCTAGGTTGGCAGGAGCAGGGACCGAGCAACGGGAGCTCATCCCGTCATGGGGATTCGAACCGCCGACCTTCTGATCAGCAAGTCCTAGGCTCTGTGGTTTAACCCACAACGCCGAGTGGCTTAAATTGGATCAAGTTGCTTCAGAAGGCACATGACATGTTGATTTTATCACTTGGCAGTTGCTTCCCTTGAATTTGGAAGTGTGTGGTGTAATGGACTGTTGGAATGTTGGAATGAAGTTATATGGCTTTAGTAGAAATGTTATAAGGAATTAAGTATAAATAGATTAATAGAGTATTAAAGGGAAAAATAAGGTTAGAATCTGTTAAGATAATTAAAGGATAGAAAGCAGAGGAAGATGGAAAGGAATTGCTGAAACAATTAACAGAAGTGGAATACAAAAAGGGAGGTGTGAGGAGGTCATTGAAATAAGTGAATGAAAGATAAGATATTGAAATTGTTTGATGCGTTTTAAACTGTTTTTGTTTTGTTTTGTTAGTTTAATGTGTTATGTAGTGTTTTTGTATTGTATTGTTCTTTTTTTTTAGTGTTTAAATTGTTGGAAAAGTAATAAATATTATTTTCAAAAATAAAAATAAAAATGGACTATGACCTGGAAGCCCAGAGTTCCAATTCCCACTCAGCCATGAAACTCACCTGGGGCCAGTCACTGTCTCTCAGCAGAACATGCCTCGTAGGTTTCTTGTGAGGATCATAAGGGGTGGGGAGAATCATGTGCACCGCCCAGAATCCCACAATTACAACATCTTTGCCACTCACTCTCAAACTTTGGGATTATTGAAACATGTGCAACAAAAAATTAATCAATTCGAGTTGTGCAACTCAAATTGGGTCTACTAGACCTAACGATTTTAAGCAATGTGGACTGAATTATCTTCTGGGGCCCCTCTGAAGCTTAAGCTTCATTAGTTGCCTAGTAGATCTGCCCCTACTAAGGACTGTGCTTTCAAGTTCTTGGAATTCATCTCCCCTCTTTAGCTTTACTAATTTGATATAATAATCCTAAATACAGTGTTACCTCGGGTTAAGAACTTAATTCGTTCTGGAGGTCCGTTCTTAACCTGAAACTGTTCTTAACCTGAGGTGCCACTTTAGCGAATTGAAGAGTGGTGCTGCCGTGATTTCTGTTCTCATCCTGAAGCAAAGTTCTTAACCCGAGGTACTATTTCTGGGTTAGTGGAGTCTGTAACCTGAAGCGTCTGTAACCCGAGGTACCATGTAGTATAACAAATATGCACAATTAGTGCTATGGTGCATGCAACTTTATTCACATTCAATGGGCTGAATAATTTCAAGTCTATCCGTGTTCTTTTCACGCTTGTACATTCTAAAAATTGTGCTAAGCATGCTGCATATATGGTACATGATTTACAAACAGGCGTGCTAATAATCTGTCATCCGGCTGTTTAACCTGTACAACCAAATGAATTCTGCATTTCTAACTTGAAAAATAACAGCTTTCTGAAATTCATCCTTCAGCTTTGCACCTATTTCTTGTTTTATTTCGCAGATGGGAAAGTACATGATGCATATGTTATCTATCCCACAAATGACACTTATGAAAATAATTTTATGGGCTCTTTTGTTCATCAGATTCTACCGGAGGTTTTAGAAAAACAATGCGGGTATAGATTGTGCATTTATGGGAGAGACGTGTTGCCTGGAGAAGGTAAGCTGTTGTGCAATGAAGAAGCTGTGAATTACAAATTGTACTGCCATGATCTCAGCTACATACCACTACTAGCCTGAGAATAAAGGCTAGTCAACACAGAGCTCCAGTATGGTAGATCATGGATATGGAACCTGTGGCCCTACACAGGTGTTGTTGGACCAGCCTGACGCATGGTCAGATATGATGGTAGCTGAAATAAAATATAATCTAGAACAGGTCTGGGGAACCTCCAGCTCACAGGTCAAATAAGGCCTGTTTGTTTGGCATTCCTCCTTCCTTGGCCCCCAGCCACAGCCGTCGAACTCTTCTTTCTTCTTCTTTGGTGATCACTTGTAGCCAGGTAAGATTGTCCTCCATAAACACAGTTATAACAGTGAGTCTGTAAGTGACTGTGGAGGCCAATTCTGGATCCACACGTCCTTCCACAGTGGGAACATTAATTTCCGGGCAGGAGTTGATCACTATGAGGCTTTGCCAAACACAGTTCTCCTTTTCGTCCTGAGTTTGAGTGTCTTCAAAGCCCATGACACCTTTGGCAAGGCTGTTCTCCAACTGGAGTTCTCGCAGGCCAGTTTTTCCCAGTTGTTGGTGTTTATACTACTTTTTTTAAAGATTTGCCTTGAGAGAGTCTTTAAATCTCTTTTGTTGGCCACCAGCATTACGCTTTCGGATTTTAAGTTTGTAATAGAGTAGTTGCTTCAGAAGTCGATAATCAGGCATCCACACAACATGACCAGTCCAACGAAGTTGATGTTGAAGAATCATTGCTTCAACACTGGTGATCTTTGGCATCAAAGGAGCATTAGAATGTGTTCCAATTGTTCCTCTGCAAGCAGGGCTTGCAATTGGCACTGAATTTATATTTAGCACTGAAAGCAAGCCCTGCTTGTGATGGGGGCTCTTCCTTAATAGACAAGGCTCAATTCAAGCTGCGCCAGAAATAGTCCAATTCTGGCATGGTAGGCTCTGGAGGTCTTCAAGTAGAGGCCTAGCTAGCCATCTGATGAGGATGCTCTAGCGTTCTCTTCCAAACTATCTGATTCTAAGAGTCACAAGAAACCACTTGAAAAACCAGAGACAGACTGCACCGCTGGTGCCCCTTACTTGAGATGCAGTGGCCAGTTTTGGTATAATGGGTATCTTCTGAGCCTGAGATTTTTAATAGCCTTCTGAAACATGCACCATAGAGTTGGAAAGGTCTTGTGCTATTTCTTAACTGCGTACTTTATACATTGGCAGATGCTATTAGTGCAATTGAAAGTAGAATACAAAAGAGCAGAAGACTGATCATCCTTCTAACAGAATGGCTGGCCAAGAGGGAACATTTTGCATACGAGCATCAGATCGCATTCTACAATGTCCTCATCCAAAATAACGTGAAAGTGATTCTGCTGGAAATGGAGGAAATTGGGGACTACGAACGGCTGCAGGAGTCTCTCAGGCACCTCATTCACCAGCAAGGAACTATAAAATGGAGAGCAAAATACATGGCCTCTCCATCCTCACCCAACACTGCCTTTTGGAAGCACGTGGAATACCAAATGCCATGGAGGCGTCGTTTAAAGAAGCCAACCACAGCAAATCCTGCATACGGTTTGCTGTAAATAAGCCTGCAAAAGCGACTAGCTTGCATGAATGTTTGCTAGTTCGCTGTGGGCCTCTTACAGCAGCCTGTTGCATTTCTTTGCTAGGTGTAAGGGGAAGGGTGGAGCACTCTGGCTTGTGGCCTGCAGTTCCCTGTTGCTTGTGGCTATCAGGCTAGCACTTAAATTTCGAGACAGCAAAATGATCTGCACGCTTCTTCTTTTCAAAATGTATTTTAAATGAAAGATTTCTTAATCGACAAAAACACGTGCATTGTCCCCTTTTTCAAGTTGCGTTTTCTACAGATCAGTTTCGTTTGTTGTGAGACATTAGTGTTACATACCGTGTCAGGTTAGGAAGAAAAGGGGGAAAGAGGTGGAGGGGGGAGCAGTGAGAGGGGTGGGGTCGGGTGGTAATACTTCTATTCTTCTACTGAGTGTATGTGTGGGGTTTTGTGTCAGCGTCACTTGTGTGGGTTCTCTTTACTATTCGCTTTTTGCATTTCTCTGTTGGTGAGAGAGGTTGGGGGTGCTTCTACTTCTGAAGGAATTTTCCGTCCCCTCTTTTTCAAATTATTGCACACTGTCCTGGATCTTTCAAAATGTTCGTCTCTAACCCAGGCTTTTTCAACCTGGAGCTTTCTTGAAGTTGTTGGGCTCCAACTCCCACCAGCCCCCTTAGTTCAGCAGAAGACAGCATTGTGGGACAGAGGTCAGTGGCGTGCGGTGACATTTTCGGTAGGGGAACAGTTAGGGCACTAACGCGGGCATGCACGCTCCATTCTAAATAATAGTTGTGGCTCCCCTGTAACACCCTGTGCGATCGAACTAGGCGTGCTCCCCTAAATCTGACGGGGGGGGGCATAGGTGCCAAATCCTAGGGGCTGAGGTCATTTTGCCTTCCCCCAATAAAATATTTGAAAGGGCCACCCCCAAAATCGAAGAATATTGCCATTCAAATAGTTTGTGCGTGCTGCATCATGTGATTGATTATGTGGGGCAGGGTTTACTATCCCCCCCAAATATTTTATTTTATTTTATTTTAAGTTGGCAATCCCTAAGGGGGCGGGGGAGTTAACTTTTTCAAAGAGACTTACAAGCAACTGCTGGCTAGCTTGCAAGAGAGCAGCGCCGTCGTGTGGTTTAAATCAACACCTGTTTTAACTAGAAACTGAAGGAAATGCATTTGCTCCCCCCCCCCCGCCCCGCCCCAGCATAGGAGATCAAGGTGTCGCGCGCTTCTCTTCCACTGCAGCAGCAGCAGTTGAACCTGTCGTCCTGGGAATTTCCTCGCTTGGCCGGGGAACCCGAATACTTTCCTAACCAGCTGCGGTTGCTGCGCACACGCGCGCGAATCTGGGTCACAGGGCGGGACTTCCAAGCAAGCCTAAACCTCAATACTGCCGCCTCTTTCTTTTTTAAAAAAAGAAGACACCCCCCCCCCCAAGATTTAGGACCCGATCCTTTCTTTTCCCTCTTCCGCCTTGGTCACGGAGCCCCCTGCCGGCTTGCATCGCCTAGATACGCAAATCAACGGTTTGGATAGAGAATCAATCGTTTTCCCTTTGCTGCTGGGGTTTTGTTTTTTGTTGCTACGTCTGCCTTCCAAGCGACGCGCTGAGTTTTCGGTAGGAAGGAGCCGGCCGCGTCTCCCTCGTTCACTCCCGATTCTCCGCTCCGCTTGGTTTCCGCAAGGTAAGGCGCACGCAGTTCTCACAGGGACGATCCCCCCCCCCCCTCTTGCAATCTCGGTTAGATGGTCGCGCAAGTGGTAGTAGCTGACGTGTAGCGCGCTTTGCAAACAAAATGCTGCGCAGTCCTGTACAGTTTTGGGGTTTTTTTTTGGGGGGGGGATTAAGACCCATTGAAATCTGCGGCCCCAATCCTAAACATGCTTACCCGTTACGCTCAGTAGGACTTTTCTTCTGCTTAAAGATTTGCATTGCTGTTGCTTCCAGACAACTTGCTAATTTGAGCATTTCTCCTGATTTTGCTTTTGCACAAAGTTTCCAGGTAGGTTACAAGGCTCCTGATATTTACTGTTTATTTTCTCTCTTTTTTTTTGCGGGGAAATGATATGACGTTGTGGTCAACTGGGATAGGGGACAGTGTGTTGAGATTTCTCTTTTTTCCAGACAAATCCTCTTCAATTGAGCAGTCCGATTTTGCTGCTCTCTCCTCGACACTCACTCACAAAACAGCGAGACCATCTGAAAGCAGTCCAAGTTCGCAGGTAGAGGGGCTAACGGTACTCCTAGACTGTTGCTGTCGTGTCCGTGGCATCCAGGCACATATCTGCAAATTATATCTTATTCCTCACAGTTCCTTCTTTTATTTCCCTTTCCATCAAGGAGCTCGGAGTGTAATTCTCCACCTCCCCATTTCACCCTCAAAGCAATCGTGTGAGTTAGGTTAGGCTCAGAGACAATGACTGGGCCAAAGTTACCCATTGAGCTTTGTGGCTGAGTGGGGAATTGAACCCTGGTCTCCCAGGTCCCTAGTCCAACACTCTAACCACTGCACCACACTGCCTGCGTGTGGACATTGATATGACAGAAGATGGGAAGATGTAATTTCTGCGGCATGGAAAATTACTTAGCTTAAAGCGGGAGAATAATGAGCGGGCATTGTTAAAGACCCTCAGTGTAGATAGACTTGATGCTTAGTATTGCAGCTTTAGGACCCAGCTGGCTTCCAAGTCAGTGGGCTTAATCTCTAAAGTCTAGAAGGCATATCTAGAATGTGATAGTAATTCACAGTATTCAGCAAAATCATTAAGCCATGAGCAATACGAAATGAGTCATACCCAAATATGGAAATATTTTCTTTTTTTATGTAGTAATAACTTTCCCGTTTTTTAAAAAACCCTCCAGTTTTAGTTGTTTCTCATATTACTCATATCCTTAGATAAAAACCTCTACTGATGAATAAGACAGCCTGCAAATCCAGACTCTGCTTTTTAAAATCAAAGCCTCTAGCTTTTACTTTTCTTTTTTTTCCAGAAAAGAAGGTGCAACTCAAATGAATTTTGAAATGTATGTTGGAAATCTGTCTGTTCTCCTGCTGATGATTCTTAGCTGTGCCAGCCTAGGTAAGTATAACTCAGTTTTTCCTCTCTTTAAACAAGTTTTAGCAAGCCACACACACACACACATATATATATATAGAAGTATAGAAGATAAGTCACTGTTTCTGGATCTTCATATAAAGCTCCCCAGAAACATTTTGAGACGTTAATTTAAAAACCAACTGTATATGCAAAGTGGTTACTCAGTAATCTCACTGTTCTTCAGTGTATTGGTTCTATTATTGGTAAATGTCATTTTCACTGAAAGCAGACATTTTTATTTCTCAGGAATTACAGTGTGGGGTGTGATACTTAGAGCAGAATCCTTGAAATAAGTGGATTTAAATAACTTGAAGTCAATGGGTTTCTCTGGGTATCACTAACCTTTGATACTGAATTGTGTGTGCTTGTTCCTCCAACCACCCTGCGTAGTTCGAACTTTATTTTTTAAAAACCTTGTATCCCGCCCTTTGTCCGAGGATCTTCGGGACAGAGTTCAACAATATATAAACCAATAAATAAATAAACGATGCAGCAAAATAAAATCTATTTCCGTAAGCAGTCTACTTCTACATAAAGATGCCCTATGAAAAAGGCAATCATTAAGACAGTGATTCCCAAAGTTGGGTCTCCAGCTGTTTTCGGACTACAGTTCCCAACATCCCTGACCACTGGTCTTGCTAGCTAGGGATGATGGGAGTTGTAGTCCAAAAACAGCTGGAGACCCAACTTTGGGAAACACCGATGAGAATATGCCTAAAGAGTTTTGGCACCAAGCCAACCCTCTTGGGGCAGGGCATTCCTCAACTGTGAGGTTGTTACCAAGAAGTCCCTCTGGTGTGTTAGAGACCTCCTGGGCCTGGGCCTACCAGCTGGCCCTCCCAAGCAGGTCTCAGGCCATGGGCAGGTTGATATATAG
Organism: Podarcis liolepis; assembly: GCF_965112155.1. Lineage (NCBI taxonomy): Eukaryota > Metazoa > Chordata > Lepidosauria > Squamata > Lacertidae > Podarcis > Podarcis liolepis. The sequence goes on along the minus strand of NC_139558.1, from coordinate 31,843,194 downwards.
AGAAGTGGGTCCCTCTGGTATTTCGGTTTAGGGAGTTCATTAGCAGTGGTATTAGCAGTTTAGGGAGTTACATGTCAGGGCCAAAACCTTGAACTGGGTTTGGTAGTTAACTGGCAGCTAACACAGATCTTTGAGGATTGGTGCCATGAAGTCTTGAAACATCAGACCCAACATGACTCTGGTGGCTACATTTTGCACTAGCTGCAAATTCTGAACCCTCTTCAAGGGCAGCCCCTTGTAGAGTGCATTGCAGTAGCTAAACCGGAGGTTATTTGAGTGTTGATCACAGTAACCAGGCTACCCCTGTAATTTGTGTACATCAGTAGACCTGCTGTCCATGCCTGCTGTCCCTCTCTTCCTGCACATAAATAGCCATGGCTATCTTCCCATCCTCATCAGTTAGAAAACACTCTGAGGCCTCACTCAAGAGCTGTCTCTTTCCCCAGCTGTTCCTTATCTGGCTCATCCTCCAGCTACTATTTATCAACAGGCCCAGCTGTCCAGGGTCTGATTCTTCATGCAAGAAGGAAGCCCGGGGAGCAGTGGATCGGTCCCTGGTGGTCCTTTGTAAATGATGAACCAGCCTTATCTGGAAAGAGAGACTGCATAGACTTCCAGGGACAAGGTGGAATTTAGGTAAAAGATAGCGGCAAAGGACCCCTGGACGGTAAAGTCCAGTCAAAGGCGACTATGGGGCTGCGGTGCTCATCTCGCTTTCAGGCCGAGGGAGCCGGTGTTTGTTCACAGACATCTTTCCGGGTCATGTGGCCAGCAAGACTAAACCGCTTCTGGCGCAACGGAACACCGTGACGGAAACCAGAGCAACAGGAGCTCACGTCGTTGCGGGGATTTGAACCGCTGACCTTCTGATTGGCAAGCCCAAGAGAGCCAGTGTGGTGTAGTGGTTAAGAGTGGTAGATTTGTAATCTGGGGAACCGGGTTTGCGTCTCCGCTCCTCCACATGCAGCTGCTGGGTGACCTTGGGCTATTCACACTTCTTTGAAGTCTCTCAGCCTCACTCACCTCACAGAGTGTTTGTTGTGGGGGAGGAAGGGAAAGGAGAATGTTAGCCGCTTTGAGACTCCTTCGGGTAGTGATAAAGCGGGATATCAAATCCAAACTACTACTACTACTACTACTACTACTACTACTATTCTTCTTCTTCTTCTTCTTCTTCTTCTTCTTCTTCTTCTTCTTCTTCTTCTTCTTCTTCTTCTGTGGTTTAGATCACAGTGCCACCTGCATCCCTACCTGCACACTATGAAGCTATTCTTGCAGGGGGAGTACAAGTGCATCTAGAACAATGGATCCAAACTACAAGAAAGAAGATTCCACCTAAACATTAGGAAGAACTTCCTGACAGTAAGAGCTGTTTGACAGTGGAATTTGCTGCCAAGGAGTGTGGTGGAGTCTCCTTCTTTGGAGGTCTTTAAGCAGAGGCCATATGTCAGGAGTACTCTGATGGTGTTTCCTGCTTGGCAGGGGGTTGGACTCGATGGCCCTTGTGGTCTCTTCCAACTCTATGATTCTAGGTCACCTTCTACCTAATTCCTGGATGTGGGTGCCACTGATTCACAGCACTTCTGTTCTGTTGGAATTTAGTTTCTGTTTATTGGTCCTCATCTAGTCCATTGCAACCTCCAAATACTGGTCAAGCACCTACACAGCTTCACCTCTCACTGCTAACCATATCTTCCACACACTAGTGCATTTCCCCCCCTTCCTTAGAAGCTTCATGCTGCGTTGCACAAACATGCATGATATTGTGGATCCTCTACAAACAAAAACAGGGGCATGGACAGAGCTGCATTGCCATTGCCTTCTTGTTTTGTTTGAATAGTGCCAGCATACTCCGTTTCCTGTCTCAATAGTCAGGCCAAAGAGGTGGAACGACAGTCTTGTGTTTCATGAAGCTAGGTCACATCAGGGCTAGCGTTAGCATAGCTCCAAGAATGAGATGTGCTCTTTTGCCCCCTGTTTTCTAAGAAAGGCCACATTTCTTTCTTTCTTTGTGTACACCCTGCAGGTCAGCTTTGCCCTATACGCTCGATCATTAACATTCCAGAAGGAGAATATTTTTCAATTTGCTGTTCCGGGGTGGAACAAGATAGAGGCTATGCTGTACACTGGTATAAGGAAAGAGGAGGAGATTGGACCTTGATTCAAGGAGACAACAGAACTGAGTTGAGCGGGACTTACTTGGAATTTTGGCCAGCTGTGCTGAATGACACTGGAAACTATATGTGTAATTCCAGGTAGGTGGAATATGTACCAAGAGGTACTGTACATATGTACAGAGATGTTTGGAGGCCTTGGCCTGTTTTGCCAGGTCTTCCTTTCACGTAAAGAAGATATAAAAAGGTAAAGGGACCCTTGACCATTCAGTCCAGTCGTGGCCGACTCTGGGGTTGCAGCGCTCATCTCGCTTTATTGGCCGAGGGAGCCGGCGTACAGCTTCCGGGTCATGTGGCCAGCATGACTAAGCCGCTTCTGGCGAACCAGAGCAGTGCATGGAAACGCTGTTTACCTTCCTGCTGGAGTGGTACCTATTTATCTACCTGCACTTTGACGTGCTTTCGAACTGCTAGGTTGGCAGGAGCAGGAACTGAGCAACGGGAGCTCACCCCGTTGCAGGGATTCGAACCACTGACTTTCTGATCGGCAAGTCCTAGGCTCTGTGGTTTAACCCACAGCACCACCCGCGTCCCACAAAGAAGATGTACAGCGGTCCATATTTGCATAGGAAGCTGCCTTTCCTCTAGTTGGTTTTTCTCCCTGCTGTACCTGGAAACACCAGAGTTTGAACCTTCTCAGTGCTTTTGTTTTGGTGGTACTCAGTACCAGCACTCCCCCCCTCCAAATCTTGCAATGACCCTTGTGGTCCCCTTCCATCTCTACGATTCTACTATTCCCTCTCCCACCCTCCCCACCCAGTTCCTAAGAAAAGGCTGGTTATGTAGAAAGGCAGGCATCAATGCTTTTATCCCCTTGCCCTTCCCAGCCCCGCAACAAGGCAAGGCTTTAGGGGTCCCCGGCTGTTGCACAAGCACACTGCCTTCCCACCCTTTAGCCGGAATGGAACAGTTTTTTTTAACTGGTGCTGACAGTTCAGCAACATTGCTACTAGTTGTATCTTGGTGTGGTTTCAAAGCAGGAGTGAGACTTGCTACACTGTGAACATCAGTGAAAGGTAACAATGTCAGGAGAGCCCTCACAGTGAGTTCCTTCACTTCCTTCTCAGTTAGTAAAGCACTAGCAGCTTCCCCTCTTCCGAAAGCGGGCCTTTTCCTGTTATGCATTCTGGATTGGGCAACTCCTTGAAGCAATATGTTTCCTGGATCATCAAGGGGATGACCCCGTTTGACCCTTAAGGTGAGCGTGGCAGAGACGTGCTGCGAAATACAGGACTGAGAGTGTTGCAGATTGTTTATGTAGCACCTCTTTGGCGATCCACGTGCGACAGCAGCTGCATGGTTTCCAATAGAAGAGCTGGCTTCTGGCACTCACAAACCACACGAGGACTTTAGTAGTAAGAAGTGCCTGGAATGGTTGGATCCAGTACCAGAACTAATGCAGCACAGTTAGCTCCAGCAGGGGCCAAAGAGGCCCATGGCTGCTTCCAAACAAAGCTAGATGGGGATTTCTGGTTTAGTGCTACTCTCAATGCAAGAAGCGTCCATTTGGATGCCATTCTGCAACTAGTTACAGTGGTACCTCAGGTTACATACGCTTCAGGTTACAGACTCCGCTAACCCAGAAATAGTGCTTCAGGTTAAGAACTTTGCTTCAGGATGAGAACAGAAATTGTGCTCTGGCGGCGTGGCAGCAGCAGGAGGCCCCATTAGCAAAAGTGGTGCTTCAGGTTAAGAACAGTTTCAGGTTAAGAACGGACCCCCGGAACGAATTAAGTACTTAACCCGAGGTACCACTGTATTTTATTTATTCATTTATATACCGCTTAATGCCAAAATCGTCTCCTGTTAGTTCCCAACCTTTTTGCGATGGCAACCCACAAACCCAAATTTACATGGCATGGCGACCCATCAAGTTTATTGTGGCATGAATTTTGGATCTTATTTCTTTATTGCTCTGAGTTTTTGTGACTGATGCTCCCTCACCCAAATCCATACTGTGGAAAGTCCAGCTATCTCCCGTTGGCCCTGAATGTGCAGAGCAAACGATATTCATTTTGTACCACATACACACACTGATGATGTTGCTGCCTAGCAACAACACAGAACACTCTCCTGTGTGAATGATAGGACTTGAAAGCAAATAGATGCTATTGTCTAGGGTTGCTCTCAAGGGCTTGGGTGCCAGTCCAGAGAGGCATAAGTTTCCTTTCCAAAATTATTGGCCAATGAGAGCTGGGATGATGGCGCAGCAGTGACCAGAACATACTGAGGTTGAATCGGTCTAGGGAATCAGTCCAGGTCCAAACATAATCCAAATGCAGGGTCAATAATGAAGGGAGTCCAGGTGAGTTGCAGGAAGACTAAGGTGGAATCTCTACACACTTCAAAAACTGCTCTGAAAATGCTTTTTGTAATAAAGCATTCTTAAAAATACACTGAATTTTCCATAAGGCTCACCATCGCCATCTGGTGTCACATTGCATATTGCACTTAAAACACACTTGAAACATTTTGTTTGCGGCTGTATAGCTGAGTCCTAGGTCTGAGTTTAAGGAGCCAGAGACCTGGGTTGTTTTGAGCAACTGAAGGGCTCAAGCGGGAGGCATCTTTGGCTGCCCTTGCCTTATAGAAAATGCTTTATTTGGCCGTCTCGAGTCCTACGTAATTTTCTCAGTGGCATCTATCAATTCAGTTTTCAGATGGCTTTTTTAAATCTAAAAATGACCCAGGAGCGAAAGTCAAGTTAGGTAACTGTTATCCAAAGATCTTGGGTTGGGCTGCTGCTTGTTGTTTTCTTCCTGCCCCCTTTACTGACACCTTGGCTCTTGTGGCTGTCGCAAATTAGGTCACAGAGACCTCACTCGAGTATGTGATTCTGTGCCTTGAGTGTTCCAGTGAGCGTTCCAGTTTGCAAACGTTCTTTGGAACCTGAATGTCCAACGTGGTTTACACGGCTTCCGATTGGCTGCAGGAGCTTCCGGAAGCCAATTGGAAGTTGTGCCTTGGTTTCCGAACATTTTGAACGGATTTCTGGAACGGATACCGTTTGACTTCCGAGGTACCACTGTATTGTGATAATGATGAGCTATCACAATCATTGCATTTTTATACCACCCTTCATCTGAAATTGCAGGACTGTTAACAACCTAATAACTCAAAATTACTACTACTACTACTATTACTATTATTCTTATTATTATAAAATAACAAATTTCCCACCCACCCCAACACCTAATTTATGAATTATTTTGTTTGTTTTGGTTCATTGCTTTTGGTTTCCTACTTTCAATGGCCTAAATGCCTGATTTATTCAGGAACTCTGCCCAAAAAACCATTTACAAATGTACCACTACATATGCAAATATGGTTTTGTCCTTGTGAGAGAACTGGTCTGCGAAAATGGCTTTTAATGTGTCATGGGTTCTAGGGCTGGGTCACCCACCCCATGAGGCATGATGGGACGACCTAGGGAGCAGGGTCTGCAGGGGCAGCTGTGGCGAGCTCCTTGGAGCCCGGATCTGCCGCCTCCTTGGTGACCTCCCCAACTGCTACCTCTACAGCAGGTTCTTGGCAAATAGGAGGTGCTGCTGGTCTCCTCACACCCTTGTTCCTGATGTAGATCTTCACTCACCCCTTTTCCACTAGCCGGGGAGGGCCGCCATTTTGTGGTTTGCCTCAGGTGTCAAAATATGCCTTGGGCTGGCCTTGATGGGTTCACTCATGGAAGGAAATCGGGATATAAATGTAAGAAAATATAGGAAGCCACCTTAACACACACACACACACGCTTCTTCCTTCCTCTCAGCAATGGAAAACACAATCCAAAGAAATGGTCTTTGATTGTCCTCCAAAGAAGTAGAACAAGTTGCTTCAATGCCAACCACGTGTCATCTGCTATACATGGAATTCTTGGAAGAACCTATCACCTGAAATGCAATGATACATACCACAAGGCAAATGTTGCCAAGATAACATGGTACAAGGTATTTATTAACACAGATTTCTCTGGAAATTGAGTTCCTTTACCTTTTAAAAAATTAAATAATTAATTTTTGTCGGGGGTGGGGCTGGAGGGCTGGAACAGATATGTACCCAAAAATCCACCTATATCTGTAATCATAAAGTTGTGGCCATTTCTAATCCAGTTTATTAATCACATCTTACACTGTTACTGGATCTGCAACAAACAAACAAACAAACAAACTGTGTGGTGATTTTCCCCTCCCTTTTCCAGACTAACTACAAGGTTGTGATGAAATATTTATCATGACAAGCAGTTTAGACTCAGGGGCCAGCAAACTTTTTCTGCAGGGGGCCGGTCCACTGTCCCTCAGACCTTGTGGGGGGCCGGAGTATATATATATATTTTTTTTGGGGGGGGGGGAATGAACAAATTCCTATGCTCCACAAATAACCCAGAGATGCATTTTAAATAAAAGGAAACATTCTACTCATGTAAAACCACGCTGATTCCCGGACCGTCCGCGGGCTGGATTTAGAAGGCGATTTGGCCGGATCCGGCCCCCAGGCCTTAGTTTGTCTACCCATGGTTTCTTTAGAGCAAGACAATGAAGGCAGAATGGAAGGGGAGGGTTGGCTCACCATATTGTTTGCATACTTGTTCATGTACTGTATTTTGAAGTTTTAGGCTGCTTCTAAGACACATTTTGGAACATCTCCACTTTAAACAGGACTGCAGGAAGCTCCCTCAAACAAAGGAGGAGTGGTCTATCGATGAGCTAACAGCGGGAGATTCTGGAAACTTCACATGCGTTAAGTCATTTGTTCATGCAGGAAAGACATACAATGCTACCAAAACAATAGGACTAACAGTGGAAGAAGGTGAGAGGCGGAGTGAAAAATAGGACGATAGTTTGCTTTGCATTAAACCCTTTAAATCTCAACTTACCCAGGAGCCCCTATACATGCTAGCAGGTGTCAATTTTATGCCCATTTGTGGCATGTGGCTGTGTGCTGAATCTTTTAAGTGCTTAGCAATGCTTTACTCAGTATTTGATTTTTAGGGTCTCCCATGTGTTAAAAAAGCAAAGGAGCTGGGGCTTGCGGCTATAGTGGAGGCCATTTTGTGTGGATAATACATGGCAGGGGCCTACACTCTGCCTAACTTTTGGTTTCTGGAGACCCTCTGCCTCCTCTCTGTAGGCTCAGCTGCCATCAACACTCTGTAGCAACACGTGGCTAATAAAGAATGAGCAATAATCAATAATAATGTAGTGTTTCACAATAGCAAATAGTACATACGTGATGTTTCAAAGTACACTAAATCAAAATAATAATCGTAACCACTCACTATAACAGAACATCACGATTAAGGTCAGATGCCTTTAAACAAGTGCATAGCAATTAAGGCCACATAGGTACATCAAAAAATAGTGGAAGACAGAAGTGCCTAGCGTGCTCTGGTCCATGGGGTCACGAAGAGTCGGACACGACTAAACAACAACAACAGGTACATCAAATAACAAAGGATCAGCAGCCTTTACATGTACCAGTGTCTGCTGATCCTATTTGATGTACCTGTAGGTAGACATTTTAATCGCTGATGAAGATTCATCTTCAAAACAGTGCCTATATCCGGAAAAACTGTTCTTCTGTTTTCTGCTGGAGCACCTGGCCACGCTTTTTTACAGGACATTGATTGACTGTTTAAAGGCATCTGATCTTAATCACAATGTTCTGTTATATTGACTGGTTATGCTTACTGTTTTGATTTAACATACAGTGGTACCTCGGGTTGAGAACTTACTTCGTTCCAGAGGTCCGTTCTTAACCTGAAACCGTTCTTAACCTGAGGTACCACTTTAGCTAATGGGGCCTCTCGCTGCCACCGGTGCGCGATTTCTGTTCTCATCCTGAGGTAAAGTTCTTAACCCGAGGTACTATTTCCAGGTTAGCGGAGTTTGTAACCCGAAATGTTTGTAACCTGAGGTACTATTTGTATGTACTATTTGTTATTGTGAAACACTACATTATTATTGATTATTGCTCATTCTTTATTAGCTGCGTGTTGCTTCTGGTTGGTCTAGTTTTGCCGTTCTGCAACACAGGGGATTTGCTTTGTTGCATCAACACTCTGTAAGCTGACAGGTTCCTATCAGGCACTTTTTGTCAGCCCTGGATTTATGTGAATAATGATGATGATGATGATGATGATGATGATGATAATAATAATACTTTCAAATCATATAACAACAATTATAACAACAACATTATTTCACCCAATTTCAAATATGTCAACATTAGACTGAACTGTTAGGGGAAAGGATGGCTTAAGTAACGTGCTGTTTTGCATCCCCAAGGTCTTGAGGAAATCACAAAGCCTGGGCTAATTGGATCCGAAAGTTATACCATCCTAACGGAAATAGGTACCTCTTCCTTTCTCTAAAATGAGAGAATGTTTTGTAAGGCTAGTTGTGTAAGTGTGTGTGGTTGTATGGGCTGGTTGTGTGGCATGCAAGTGAAGACAGCAGGCATTGCCACATTTGTCCCAAAATGTGTAGCTGGGTAAGACATTACATCCTGAGATACACTGTGGGGACAGAGTAGACGTATTTCATGAACCATGTGGACTGCCTATTGCAGATTATGCATGCATGCATGTATTACAGGTAGAATTTTTTTACAAAATAAATTTAAAGTGACTTATGTTGATTTGAAACACAAAACTGCCATAACCTAAACAAACCATTATTATTTAATTACAATTCATTCATCATTTTGGTTGGCCCTGTAGAGTGCAAGTTTTCATAGCTGTTATCTGCACAAGAAACTTATGGGAGACATTTTAACTGCATATTTAACCGAACCATGCATATCACTTCCATCTCTGTGGTAGATGGCAACCCACGGCAGTTTCCTGATGAGGCAGTATCCTTCTGAAATCTTGAAAAAAACTTGAGCAAACACCCTTAAAAACTTAATATAGGACTACAAAATAATGGGAGTTGGAAGCAAAGCAACTGCTCCCAGGCCTTTGGGAAAGGGTGAGGATTTTAATGGAGCCATTCGGCTGGTGTTGTTTATTGTCTGTTTTGATGCAGCCGGAGGACTCTTTACTTTTAAGGTGTGGGTTGTTAGTTATATTCAGAGTAGACCCATTAAATTCAGTGGACATGACAAACTTAAGTCCACTAATTTCAATGGGTCTGCTGTGAGCACAATGTGGTTGAACTTAAACCACTGTCATCGAGGAAACGCTGCTCTGAGTATGACTTAGGTAGATACCACCCAGTGGGGTTTTAGTTGTATAGTTTTAGGAATGTTTGTATTCCTGCCCTGGGCCTAGATAGTGGAAGGTGGGCTAGAAATTTCACAAATAAATAAAAATTAATTAGGCAATCATTTCCGCTTTAATAACAATTGGGTGTATTTATTAAAGCCCCCCTAAATTATTAATTTTGAAACATGTTCTGCTTAGGTAAAAAGGAAATCCTCAACTGCACAGCTTTTTTAGGTTACTCTAACAATGTAGTTGGAGACTTTCTGCTTTATTGGTCACATCAAGATGACATGATAGGTCGCTGTGAGGACAACGACTTGCCATGTGAAATGGAATACCATTAGTAAGTAATGTTGGTAGGAAAATATTGTGTATCAATGTTTATATAGTGCAATCCTTGGCATTTTGGTATGTTGTGATTTCCTGTGCTCTCTGCTTTGCATTCTTACCTAACCAGCTAAAATTAAATATAACCATAGGGCTTCTTTGTAAGACAGACACAAACTGGTGTTTAATAGCCAGCCGTGTCCATGGCAGGATCTAGAATCAGTTTAGATTGAAAGCAGGATGTTTACATGGATTGTTCCAGATTAACGAAAAACTACATTTTTGGTGCTACAAATGGGTTAGTGTGTAGCTAGCCTGAGTCTATGGGACGCGGGTGGCGCTGTGGGTTAAACCACAGAGGACTTGCCGACAGGGTGAGCTCCTGTTGCTCGGTCCCTGTTCCTGCCCACCTAGCGGTTCAAAAGCACGTCAAAGTGCAAGTAGATAAATAGGTACCGCTCTGGTGGGAAGGTAAACGGTGTTTCTGTGCGCTGCTCTGGTTTCACCAGAAGTGGCTTAGTCATGCTGGCCACATGACCCAGAAGCTGTACGCCGGCTCCCTCGGCCAGCAAAGTGAGATGAACGCCGCAACCCCAGAGTCAGTCATGACTGGACCTAATGGTCAGGGGTCCCTTTACCTTTACCTTTAGCCTGAGCCTGGATTCAACCAAGTGTCTAGAGGATTGGGAAGGTGCATAACACAACAAAATTATGGCTTTCAATTTTGCGCTCTTCTCTGCAACTATCTGCCTATTTATGTTTATTGCATTCCCCTCACGGTCTCTTCCACCTTTCTTTAATGTTCATATTGTCTGCATTATCTGTGAACTGGTTTGGTATGTTATAGATTCCCCTCTGTCTTTGGATTGGATAAGGTACACTTCTTCTTTTTCCTTTTTCTTCTTATTCTTCTTTCAATAAATTTGTACGCTGCTTGATTATGAAAACAAACAAAAAAACCTCAAAGTGGTTTACAAAAAGTTTTTTAAAAAAATGAACAGCAACAATACTGAAAAGGATTTTTAAAAAATCAATATTATAGCATTGTGGCAGCGGTATCTCATGTTTCCCGTCCGATGTTATTGGACTACAACTCCATCAGTCCTGGGCCAGCATGGCCAATGATAAGGAATGATGGGAGTTGTAGTCAAACCACATCTTGAGGATACCGTATTGGCTATCCCTGCATGGTGTTACTTCAATAGACCTCTCTCACTTCAGCTTGGCATTTTCCAGCTTGTGATGTTAACCATTGTGGGTTTTAAGTGTTTTTGTTTTACTTTGGACTTTGTATGTAATATTCTGTATTTCCATTTTGCCTGGAAATGGCAATACGACGGCATACACGCCGTACATTTAAAGCACATATAAATCAAATATTCACCCTGCAAAGAATCCTCGAAACTGTACTTTACTCCCTTACAGAGCTGCAATTCCCAGTACCATTAACAATTCTCAGGATTCTCGCTTTAAATGTATAGTTTGTAAGCAGTCCAAAACAGGTGGTATATAGGTTGTTTTTTTTTAAAAAAAGTCCATAAATACATGCTCATGCTAAATAAAAGATCATAAAAAGGGTTTATAAAGCAGTGCCTTGCAAAGATTGTGTGAACTATGATAGGATCATCCCTCTGCATGACAGAACTTCACCCATAAACAGTGACTGAAGGAATAATAGAAAAGCCACACTAAATATCTAGGGTTGTAGCCAACATTAATCATACTGAGAACGGGCCCCTTGAAATTAATAGACCCAAGTTAATCAGGTCCATTCGTTTCAATCTGTCTACTCTGAGCATTACTAATTTTGGGCACAGCCTCTAGTTTGGAAGTACCCAATGAAGCTGCAATGAGAAGATTTATTTCGTTGGAGAGGGTGGCTTATTTCTCATATAATTACTGTAGCACACTGCATTCCTTGTGTTCTTCAGTCACAAAGGGCACTTCTTCTGTTATGGATTCTTGATCTGAGATTCCTGCATTCCAGGGGGTTGGACTACGATTCTATGATTCTAAGATTTTCTTCAGTGATCTGCCGTTGAAGATTTGTATCCTGAAATTAGATTACAAGCATCAAGCTGACCGATGAAAGACGTCTCACATTCTTTTCTTTTCTTCTAACAGTCAAGAAGAAGGGAAAAACTATTCTTTGAAGCAGTTGTGGATCAAGAGCGTTAAAGAGGCGGACATCAATTTTTCATACACCTGCAATTTTGTGGCAGCTGGTTACCCTGAGAAGCAAATAGTTACACTTCAGAAAGGTACTGTACGGTTTTCTTCTAATGCCCGGCGCCCACAAAGAATATTAACTGGGGCCCGTCTGTGGACCAGATACAACGGAAGTGCAAAGCACTTATGCAAGGAAAATCAGAGCTTTTGTGTGGAAGCCTAAGAAGCAGTCCTCTGGATGGGAGGCTCAAATTGTTGATAGTACAACAATTTGTGCAATACTACAGTACTTAGTATTTCTGTCTCAGTTGAGTGCTCCCTTCTTTTAGAATTAGTTTACCTTATTTGAAAGGAAGTGGGAAATAGCAATGGCAAGGGTAGCTCAGTCAGTAGAGCATGGGACTCTTAATTGCAGGGTTGTGGGTTCAAGCACCATGCTGGGCAAAAAAACCCCCTGCCTTGCAGTGGGTTGGACTGGATGACCTTTGTGGTCCCTTCCAGCTGTTCAATTCTATGATTCTATGTTTCTGCCCGCGGCTGTCTCTCTTAGCTGACAAAATTAGTGATAGTTCCCTAATTGGATCTATCATCCTGGTGTTGGCGTAATTCAGGAAAAAGACTAGTGCCGGATCTCTCAGCACAGGTCAACGTTTGTAGCGGCAAATACATACAGGGCTGCTACTTTTTCTTGCCGATCTTGGTCTGAGATTGTAAGAGACATGCTTTCCCCCCAGCCGGACATTTTGACTCCTGCAGTCTTGCTGTGGAGACAGCTTGTCAGGAAGATTTGGTGGGGAGGGGGGAAAGTGTTAAGCACCCACCAGTTCTCTCTTTTAAATGCTCCTCCTCCCAATCACATTATCTCAACAAACATGGGTTGTTTTTTTTTTTGGGGGGGGGGGGCGCTTTGGTCGCCTCTTGGATGTTGACTGTAAATGAACAAGAACAATTGGATTTCATGGGGCTCAGTTTGTTAGAGTTTGAGAGCAAACGAAGCATGAGCTCACGAATTGAGGATAGATAATATCATCATCCAATAATAATAATAATAATAATAATAATAATAATAATAATAATAATATACTATTTATACCCTGCCCATCTAGCTGGGTTTCCCCAGCTACTCCAATCGGCTCCCAACAGAACATTAAAAACACAATAAAAGATCAAACATAAAAAACTTCCCTAAACAGGGCTTGGATCATAGGATCCTTCTTACACCTTGGGGCAGAAGCAAGAGGCACGACAACATTTGTTATCACTTTTTCTGCCTAAAAACATACTGGACAAACACTTAATAGCAGAGTGTTCCAGCATCAGTATAGACCAGGGGCTCCCAATGTGGTGCCCAGTAGATGTTGTTGAACTCCAGTTCCCATCAGCCTCAGCCAGGGGGATTATGGGAACTGTAGTGAAGCAACACTGTGGCGGGAGGGGTATGTTGGCTACTCTTGAGATAGACTTATTGCAGTTTTTCTTGAGAAGAGTACTTATTTGGAGGGCTCTGTCTCAATCGTGTGTTGCCTCCTTTTGTTTTCCAGAAACGAATCGAGACTTACCCTTGCGGGTCTTTACCCCTGGAATTATCGCAGTGATCTTGCTTTCCCTTGTTTCTGTTCTTGCGGTCGTTCTGTCTGTGATATTCAAAGTTGACCTTGTTTTATTGTACAGAGATGTCACAGGGAAGGATGAAACGATTGGAGGTAAAACATAGTAATGCTTGGTTTAGGGTGGGGTGGGTGGAGAGCTGTTTTGCCTGGGCAAAAATGAATTTTGTAGGTCTTGGTTGGGGAGGCAGACAGGGTTGTATTTGCTTTTTAAGCTTTTCTATTGCAGCATTCCTTGGTTTGCAAAGGGAAGGACCTTTCAGTTTATTAGGCTGCATGGAATGAAGGATAAGTGGCTACCTTCAAGAAATGCAGGAGGTGCACAATTACCGGTAGTTCCAGTAATTGCACAAGGAATGTCTTTTTAAAAATAGACAGAACACATAAATACTTCATGGGTGAATTAATTTTTTTCAGATGGAAAAATATATGATGCATTTGTGTCTTACCTGAAAGACTGTGTACCCATATGTGATGAAGAGAGAAAATTTGCACTGAACATATTGCCCACAATATTAGAAAAACATTTTGGATACAAACTGTGTATCTTTGAACGGGATATCTCTCCTGGAGGAGGTAGGTGGATGTCTTGTTACTGTCTTACTGAGTAATTTTTGACAACAACAACATATTTACATGCCGTCCAACTGACTGGGTTGCCCCAGCCACTCTGGGCAGCTTCCAACAAATTAAAACATTAAACAACAAACATTAAAAACTTCCCGATACAGGGCTGCCTTCAGATGTCTTCTAAGTCAGATAATTGTTCATTTCCTTGACATCTGATGGGAGGGCGTTCCACAGAGCGGGTGCCACTGCTTCCCTGTAACTTCGCTTCTTGCAATCAGAAGGCCCTCGGTGCTGGACCTCAGTGTCCGGGCTGAACGATGGGGGTGGAGATGCTCCGTTAGGTATACAGGGCCAAAGCTATTTAGGGCTTTAAAGGACAGCACCAATAACCCCTTTTCATGGGTGTTAACCCTGATTCTTTTTTGAAAAATTTAAATGCATACCAAAACGAGGGATGTTTTGTAGCAGAATTTAGCCACGCAAGGTGTACTTGAGCAGTTAGGAGTTATGTCAGAAGACATCTGTTAATCTATTTATAAGTCAAATCTAGTTGCTCATAATTTTCAGATTTGTAATGAACTCTGACTTGGATCCAACTGACTTCAGTATTTTCACAATTCAAACCAACGTCAAGTTAATTTATATTTTTTCTACCTTATGGGCTGCATAAGCAGCCAAACTCATCTTTGTGCATGCTGAGCTGTTTGGAAACGAACAGATTGCGTATACAAAGGAATAAGAACAAAACCATTTGCCCTGCATGGGTGTGGGATGACTTAATATTGTCCCCTTTACTCATGTTTTGCCAAGGGATCCAATCATTTTAGAAGTCTGGACCCAAACTATTTCTTGCTGGAAGAAATAGCCTTATCAGCTTGTATGTTTTCAACTATCTGCTATTGGGCTTTGATTCACATTACTTCCCCCATCGTCCTTGAGGTCCAGAGAGAACGTTGGGCATATGAAACCGCCATATACTGAGCTGGACCACCCAGTATTATCAATTTTGACAGACAGGAGTCCCCTGCTACATTAGATCTGACAGATATATTAAGATTTTGAAGGAGAGAAATGCCTTTTTTTCCTGCTGCATTATTCTAAGGCGCTTTTCAGATTGAGGAAAAGTGGACGCTTAGCCCTTTTACCGGGCGGCTGGCCTTGGCCGCCTGGGCAGCTGGCTCAAGCTCCCGCCCGCTGCTTCAATTCATATTGGCCAATGAGTGACCTCCTCTTGGAGGGGGGCAGTGCCTCGCTGGCTGAAAGGGCATTACAAACGTTTGTTATAGGGGGGAAATGTAATATCTTGTCCTTCTGTAACGGAAGGGGGAGGGAAGCCTACCAGAGAAGGGCGAGTCCTTGGCCTTGTTACTCTTAAGGGTGACACAGATGTTTGTTTTGCTGGAGAGCAGTGCTGGTGGTTTATTCATCTGTGCCAAACAAGAATCTGTGACCATAGTAGGTGACGGTTTTATCGTTTGGTTAACAAGTGGTGTTGATTTAAAGGAAGAATGAGTTGCTTCTGATAATATCGCAGACCAGGTATGAAGTTCTGCCGCTTACATGCCCACATGCCTTCCTGCCTTCGTAGAAGTCGTTTCCTCACAGTTTCTCAGAGACCTCAGAACATCACATTAGAGTTGTGCAGAGTTCATGAAGGGCAAAAGAAAATGGCTGGTGTCCTTTAAAGTATTTGCAAACTGCCTTTTTCTTCTTTGACTCCAGGACTCTGTCATGATGCTGAAAATAGACTTCTTAGTTGAAAATGGACTTCTGACTTTAAGTTCTTAATTCTAAGTGTGGGATGGGGAAGAGGAGGCTGAAATTGCTTGGTTGTGAGTGAAAGGCATTCTGCACATGCCCAGAATCACTCACTATTGCCGTTTACTGGAATTTTTGCTTAAGAATTCTTTGTCATGAACTCGCTGACTAATTGTGGGCTAGTCACTTATTATTGTGCCTCAGTGTTCTCTAGCTGTGAAATGTGATACGACCCATAGTTATATAGTTATATTGTTACACACACACAAAATATATACATAATCTGTTTTCTAAAATTAGAAATAATCCACTTTAAACTTTTCCATCCTGCTTTGTGGCAGAAGAGACAGCATTAGCACATTTCCACAGGCCTCTCATGTTTGTAATTCATGTAATGTATTAGTAGACCAATGCTATTTCAGATGTTTCCATTATAACTGCTCCCTCTTCTGCCTGCAGCTGCTGTTGATGATGTCCAGTCATATATTGACAGAAGTAGAAGATTAATCATTATACTGAGTAAGAACTACATCTCTGACAAAGTCATGTTTGAGCTTGAAACCGGGCTTCACAAGGCCTTGGTTGAAAAGAACATTAAAGTGATACTAATAGAATATATGCCTATACGTGACTTTGATTTCTTGCCCAAGTCTTTGAAACTTCTTTCACCAAGCCACGTGGTGAAATGGAAAGAAGAGAAGTCACTCGCTTTAAATTCCAGGTTTTGGAAGAAGCTCCGCTATGCGATGCCTGCTAAGCCCTCCTCAATGAAGGAACCGGATATTTTGTAAGATGTACATTCCAGGACAGAGCATGAGCAATTCAGCCACCCCTGAAGGGCTTCACTCAGTTTTCATCTTAGTAAGGCTACTAGCTTTATATCAGAGTCCTTTTAGAACAAGATGTTGCTACAGGCTGCTGACTGTTTGCAATTAGAGTGGCTATATTTGGGAAGTTTTGTGTCTCATATCCCCAAAACAAAATGTGTCAGAAAATATACCGTGTGATCTTTAAGTAGATGCAGCACTCTCTGGAAGCCAACTCAACATAGGACTCAATAGAGAATATTTTGTCTCCTTATATGGACAGATGTCATTCATAGGTTTGCTGCCTTCAGTGTTGCAGACCCTGTCCTGTGGAACTCCTTGCCAAGAGAGGATCAGCAGGAAACACTCCTGCCTTCTTTTATATATCTCCTAAAATTGTAATATTCAGGCAAGCCTTTGCAATGTGAAATTGTTTTTACCAACCTGTATTTATTGATTTTTTTAAAATGGTGTTTATAATTATTATTATTTTTAAAAAATCTAATAGTAATTTTGTATGCTGTATATTGCCTTGCTGTATTTGTTATGAAACTGCAGTCTATAGATATTTCCAAAAAAATAAATGTCTGCATCTGTGTGCACACACTCCAACTGTGGTGCTATTTTTACTTTCAAAAGACACGCTGGGTGGGAACAAGATATTTGTAGAAATATAATATATGTTACCTTGGTTTGTTACCTCACTTTTAAAACCAGACATTGCTGAATCTGATAAGGAGCTACAATAAACCACAGTGGATTAGCTGTCTGTCTTCAGATTTATTGAATAATGAAAAGAAAATGTCAATAGTATTACTCTTGGTTGCAATAATACCTTGGTGCTGTATCAAGTATGCAAAGAATGGCTAAACTTTCTACAATTATCTAGTACTGTACCAACTGTCCAGTCTGATTTTCAAGTAGCAAGGTGTCTGCTGACTGGGTTTACTCACTAGGAGGTATTCCATTTTGCCATTTCAAGCCGCAAGCCTTTTTCACCTGCCCATTTTTCACTGTCTGTACATATACGTACTACAGCACTCCTGAAAAAAGCACAAGAGCAAAGAAGTTGAACGAGATGCAAGGTTGAAATGCCAAAACAGAAAAGTTGCAGGACTCTGGTGCACAACAAGTGAATGTGCAAGCCCCGTTGGTAGGGTCGCCATATTTTGAAGAGCAAAAAAAGAGGACACATTTTATGACTTCTACTTTTAACTATGGGTTGCTATGACATCTCTAATGTTACACACCTGTGAGAAAGAGGACCTGTCCTGGAAAAAGAGGGCACATGGCAACCCTGCCATTGGAGAAAAGAAATTGAAGGCTGGTGCAGGGAACAGGAGTCTGAATAGCTGGGGCAAGGTTCAAGGATGGGATTGTAATCCATTGTTTGGTATGAAACAAGTCAATTAGTTTCCCTACTCTCTATAGCAAACAGTTCAACTTTCCTATTGATGAGAGATTGTTGTATTTACATTGCACCCATTTCCAGCTTCAACAGCAGTCTATAGGGGGCAAGCACACAACATTTTACCTGATCACAATCATATACCGGTAAATGCTGGGCTTTGTGGTTTTATGCTTGGTGCAGGAAGCAGCCTTCTGACTCATTAACCACAGCCTCCATAGGGTGAGGAATGCTTATCGTGACTACATGTCATCTGGTAGTTTAAACTGTTGAGTCGCTTCAACTGGACAGAAGTTCATTCTTTTCATATTCACTAGATACTACAATGACAGATAAACCATGGATGTAAACAATCTGTATATTCCGGTGCCAGGCTGGCACCAACCATATACCACATTTGGGTGGGTGGGTGGGGGTTATTGGGTTGTTTTTATTTTGATTATGTGTTTTCTGGTTTTATCTTGTGATTTTTATCTTGGGAACTGCCCTGAGACCTGCAGGTATAGGGCGGTAAACAAATCTAATAAATAGTAATAAAAGAATGCAAAATAATATTGAAGGGGCTAAAATGCTTTTGTTTGTAGTGCATTGTTTATATTCTGGAAGTGGCAGCTGCCTATAGGTGTTGTTTATAATTGATGAGCTAATCCAGGCTTCCTCAGCCTCGGCCCTCCAGATGTTTTTGGCCTACAAGTCCCTTGATCCCTAGCTAGCAGGACCAGTGGTCAGGGATGATGGGAATTGTAGTCTCAAAACATCTGGAGGGCCGAGTTTGAGGAAGCCTGAGCTAATCTGTCATTTTGGATTCTGTTTCCCTTTTTTCAATTCCTAAATTCTCCACATTTCCGCAGCCGTTTGCATTTTTTAATAAAAAGAAATCCTTGTGAAAATTCATCAGCATGTTTATCCACATTTCTGCTATTAAACATGTTTGTAAGCAATGTTGCCTAATATGCAATATTCTTAAAAAGCGGTTTCCCCTAAAATAATGAATTTTTGTGTGCTATTTTCACCAATATGTAGCATTTTTTCTCCAGTATATAGATTTTTGTAGACATTGCTTGGCTGAAGGAACTGCGTTTCAAAATTTGGACAAGTGTGAATTTCAGTTTGCCTTTAAATGGAAACTGAATCAGATGTCTCCCCCATCCCTAATTTTCATTATTAATCCATATGACCTGCCCTCAATGCATTTTTATGTACGGCTTACAAAACAATCATGCAATATCTAAAAATACAGAATAGACTTCTTAAAACAGCGCAGTAAAAATAGCAACATAAAACTTTCCCTAGTGGGGACAGAATAAATACTTTTTAGTTTGGCTTAAAATACAAATTTAAAAGGCCTGTGTAAATAAAAAGGTCTTCAGGTGGTACTGTAAAGAAGGTGCCAGATTAGTCTCTGTGGGAAAGCTATTACCAGGGTGCCACCACTGAGAAGACCCTCTCTGTTGTAACCACCAATTTCATTGACTTGATGGCAAATTGAGCTGCGCATCCAGAGAGTAACTTGGGTAGGTATATAGAGGAGAACTGTAGTTTCTACCCACAGAGCTATAGTGCCCAGCGCCTTTAAGAACCTCCTGTTCCCATGATTCTTTGGGGGGCAAATCATGTGCTTCAAATGTAGGCTGTGGGTCTTCAGTTTTTCAGGCTCCCTCTTTCACTTGCAAAGTCAGAATGATGGTAGTGTTGAGATCATGCCCACAGACTCTTTTTATCAGTATTGAGGCTCCCTCAGAGGCCAGAAGCCTGTCTGTAATTTGATAATTTATTGTACAAGGATGAAAAGGCAAGAGGGAGAGGAATGCTTAATACTTTCAACTTTTCCCACCCTTACACAGTTGTACCTTGGATCCTGAACGCCTTGGTACTCAGATGTTTGGTTCCCGAAACCCGGAAGTGACTGTTCAGTTTGTGAACGTACTTTGGAACCCGAACGTCCGACGGGGCTTTTGTGGCTTCCAATTAGCTGCAGAAGCTTCCTGCAGCCAATCGGAAGCCGCGCTTTGGTTTCCAAACGTTTTGGAAGTCGAATGGACTTCCGGAACGGATTCCGTTTGACTTCCAAGGTACGAATGTACATTGAAATAAAAGTAACTGGGTAATATGCTTTTCATTCCAGGGCAGACTTGCTCAAGTGTGAAAGGGCAAGAGAGGATTCACTTAGTGCCTTTCCCAATTGTCAGAAATGACCGACTCACATTGTGTGTCACTTCAGAGGCCCAGAACTAGATGCAAGTTGGTGACCTGGGAGGATGAACTGAAGGGAGGGGGAAAGTGGGGCAGGAGAGAGAAAATACGGCAAAGGAAGTGTATATTGGTCTACAGCCTTCATTACCAATTGCAAATTTAGGAAGTGTAAGGGGAAGCAATGTTGTTGCAAGCCTGAACACTTTTCAAACAGTAGCAATGTGTTGTAACCATGTTTCTTACGCTGTTTTCCCCTGCCCTTTTTACAAGAAAAGTTGCTGGAAATGTGTACTTGATGAAAAAAAAGAAAGAAAGAAGAGGTGACGAGGCAAAGGAAATTCTGATTGAAAGGAAACTCACACGTTATATCCATTTGAGAGCTAACCACAGCTCTTAACACAGCTGCGTAGATGCAGAGGTAAGATAGCTTTCTCAGATAACAGTCTCTTTTCAGAATGCAAAATTTTTAATATTATTGTTCTCTGACTACTTTTCAGCAAACCTTTCTATTTACTTAAGCTGAAGAGGTTTATTTTCTGAATGCCTATTTTCTTGTTTTGCCACTGAGAATTATACTTCAGGGGTGATCGTGATCCCCTGCTTTCCATAAGTGAATGGAAAGAAATCTATGGGGTTTTGCAGAGGGAATATCACATAGTGTTAAAAGCCTCTTTATAATAGCTGATTTATGTGCTGGCATCCTTTATTACAAAATGTGAAGTAAAAGTAAGGCTCTCTGTAAATGGGTGATGTAAATGCTATCTGGACAGTCCCCTGAGTTGTTTAGTTGTTTAGTGGAGTTGTTTAGTGGATAATTTAAATTATAATCAAATTTACCTCCCCCTTTTAACATTCTACTCTAATGCTGTCTTGCCATAAATATTCCAAAACTGTAATACTGGCTTTGTATTCCAATACGCCAGTCACATATGTTCATTTCACCATAATACCCTAATAGAGCGATTTGATGCATGTCTGTCTGAAGTTCAGAGGGACTTACTTGCCTGCAAGGGGGCAGGAAGTGTACATAGGGTTGCAGCCTAAGATTTCTGCAATACCTTTTTTTAGTATTTTGAATGAAAGCTACAATACCATCCTATTTCAGAAGACAATTATTTATTATTTCATTTTATTTATTAGATTTATATACTGCCCTTCAACATAAGTTCTCAGGGAGGTTCACAGAATAAAATACAGGACAAAAACAAGTAAATAAGCTATTCAGTCTATTTATTAGATTTAGATATATAATCTTAAATGACAAATAAAGATGCCACTGGGTTCGCCAGTGAAACATTTCCTTGCGATGTAGAAAGAGCAATTATTTACCTTAGTATTTTGTAGCACCCCGCCAAAGTAATAAACATTGTCTTTCTCAGCAATCCCATAGGCAACACAGTATCTGTGGTTTTCCCCATATTATAGATAGTGAATGCCAATTGATAGCAGAACCCAGAAAATCCAATGGCTAAACCAAACTCAGAACCCGGAACTTCCAGGTTTATAGACAGTGCTCTTAATAACCACACCAAACTTGTACTTGTTATGGAAACATTGGTTCACCTAGCTCAGTATTCTTATTTATTTATTTTTTAAAAAAACAAATTTTATTTGGTTTTTAAATAAATGCAAATACAATTGCCTGGACTAAACGCTTTGCATAATCCCCTACTTTTACATAAACCTGTCTCTGGGTTTTCCGACAAAAAGCTTTTCACAGTCCTAACTGGAGATGCCAGGGATCAAACTTGGGAACATGCACCTAGCCTCCTATCAGCTGCAATGCTGTGCTTACCAGGAGGGAGAGGGGTGAAGCGAGAGCCACTGCTGCTCCTGCCTTGCACTGAGCTTCCAGCCACCACACCCTTCCTCCCATCTCTGCCAGAAAGCATAGTGTGATGCAGCCAAGGGGAGGTCAGGTGTGTGGCAATACACTTCCTTGCCAGCTGTTTTGTTGGGACCTGCAGAACAGCTGCTCTGTTCTTGAGCTCTGGCACTTAGTCTCTATAGGTGGTTCTACAACAATGTTCTTCAAAGTTTGCCCTGGAGAACCCTGAGATTCCTTGGAAGCTTCTGGGTGATGGCTGATGCTTCCTTGAAAGGCAGACTGCTGAACAGCCACCTTCTCCTGGAATGTGCAGCTTCGGGGTGTGTGTGTGTGTGTGTGTGTGTGTGTGTGTGTGTGTGTGTTCAGTGATTGCTGGGCCTGAGCCAAAACAGAAGCCCTACTTTGGGACATTCTGGTTGTAGTTTTTAAAGAATTTTTTTTTAAAATTAGGAATTTAGACAGAGCATATTATCTTAAAACATATCACCCTTAATTCCCCCCTTTCCTCCTCCCCCCACCCTCCCCCCACCACCCTGACTTCCCTCAGTTCCTAGCTCTGGTTTCTCTATAAATGCTACTCTCTGCATGTTACAAAATTGTATAAATCCTTAATTTGTCTAACTGGTTATTATCAATAAAAAGTCTGTGAGTGTTTATTCAAAGCCTGCCAAGGAGTCCAATTCACTTTGTTGGATCTTTAGATACTTTGTAAAAGGTTCCCATTCATCTTTAAAGTCACAGTTATCCTTGTCCTGTAATTTATGTGTCTGTTTTGCCACTTCTGCACAGTCCATCAATTTCTCTTGCCATAATTCTTTACTCGGGATTTCCTCGTTCTTCCATCCTTGTGCTATTAAGACTCTCGCTGCCGTTGTCGCATACATGAAGATATTTTTCAACTTCTTTGGCATACTTTGGGACATTCTGGATATTTTTCAAGGTGGGCAGAATTGGTGAATTGCTGGGAGGTGTGGCTCCTTCCCTTCCCTTTCTAAAACAAAATTCTCTAAGGGTTTTGCAAAATGAAAAGCAGATCCTGGGAAGGAGGAATCATGTGCGGGAGCCGAGGCTAAGAGCCAGAGATTCTGCTTAGCTGAGCAGGTCCAACTTGATATGATGGGGAGGTTACAGAACGAAGCTGTAGCAGGTATAATACTTTCTTTACAGAAGAGGCGCAGAACCTGTGGCCCACCAAATATTCCTGCCCTGCAACTCCATCACCCCTAGAAAGATCTGATGGGAGTTGAAACCCAATAATATCTGATAGACCACAGGGTTCCTACCCCCTGACTTTCCCACCACAAAGCCCTTTCCCATTGGCTATAAAATACTCCTGTTGCCTGGGCTATCTTTCCACCTAGCAGCTGTCTGGAACGAGTTAGTTTCAAAGAGAGCTGGCCACTTATTGTTTTGTTTTGTTTTGTTATGTTTTTACAGCTATAGAAAACAACACCAGGGAAATAAATCAGGCTATCTCTGCCATGAAGGTTAATTGCCAAATGAAGAAACACAGTGGTAGAAAATAATGCTAATACTCTGTTATCTTTTTCTGACATTAATGGAAAGAGCAGAAGTCAGAGGTTTTCGAGGTAAGACGTCATGTTATACTCTTCCTTAACATGCTTTAAATGCTCATTTTCAAAGGTGGTACAGTCCTCTCAGCCCACATTTTCATAGAATCATAGAGCTGGGAGGGTCCCCAAGGGTTGCTTGTCCAGGCTTCCTCAACCTCGGCCCTCCAGATGTTTTGAGACTACAATTCCCATCATCCCTGACCACTGGTCCTGCTAGATAGGGTTGATGGGAGTTGTAGTCCCAACACAGCTGGAGGGCTGAGTTTGAAGAAGCCTGGTCTAGTCCAACCCCCTGCAATGCTCACAGGCCATTGCATGTTTTATGCCTGCATTGAAAAGTTTGAAAACTGTAACCTTCGTAGTGGCAGGTTTTTGATATTGCACCCGATTTCTGCACGGGGAGGCCTTCAAGTAAATGACAGCTCAATGTATTTTCTTTGACGTTGACTAAACTATAGAATTCCACAATTAGCAATGCCAGTAGCACAGCTTCCATATTCCCCCCCCCTTAAAGTCCCTTTCTGCAGGAGCAGGGAGTCTGTTGGTTGCCTCCACAATTTTGCTTCCTTCACATTGCCCAGGTACCAGTGTAGAATATTCAGATAAATTTCTGCAAAGTTTTCTAAAGGGGCGAGAAGAATAAAAATCTCAGGGAGCTTACACCCCTCCCTATTTTCTGGTGGGATTCAATCACTTCTTGTCCAATTTAGGCTGCACAGTTAAAGTTGATTTGGAGCTGTTATGAAACAAACCCAGAATATTTTCTCTTTTTTGTGATAAGTGATGGGAAAATGAAGGCAAATACTTGCTGCAACATCATTTAATCTCCCCACAGTCAAATGCTTGTGGAACAGGTTGTCTGGAAGTGACCCAAAAATGGAACTTTAACCTGATTGCACGGATCTCTTTATCTTTTCAGAACATCTTTGCAAACAACCTGATGTGAAGTACCGGGCCATCAGTGGCCAGGCATTTGTTGTGTCGTGTGACGTACCACCAGAGAACCCTGCCTCAATTTTTAACTTTTCTCGTCTTCATGACAGCCAGCTTCAGTGGATCTGGCAATCAAGAGATAGGAAAGACCCAGTGCTTCTCAGAAAAGAAACCATCAACCCCAAACTACAGGGAAATGCCCTTTGGTTTAATCCAATAACAGTTCAACATTCTGGAACATATGTCTGCAAGAATAGGTCGGTTGCCATGACACATCTCAGTCAGACCTTTTGTGGATGTGTGCACTAGTATTTTGAGAAATCTACACAGAGCCTATATTCCTCATCATGATTACTATTTATTTCTTAATTACATTCAGTGTGGTCCACCCAGTTAAATACTTTTAAGTCTCATTTGTTAAAGGGGGAGAAATGTAAGCATCAGCTTCATGTTTGGAAAAAGAGAGAGCGAGAGAATTAACTGTGCTTAATGAAGCCAGATCATTCATTTTAAAAGGTTTATATTTCATCTTTGTGCTTTCAGGGCCTCTCAGGCTGTTATTCTATTAAGTACTATACATAAAATATGAACTCTGTCTGCTTAAACACATTCCAAATCAAATAGCACTTGACTTTGTTGTTTTTATCTTGCTACATTCTCTGGACAATTTCTATTTAAAAAAACCCCCACTGTTATTTTAACAACATTTTACAAATATTCATCATTCAGACTTTTTTTTACCTAAATGTTACATATTACCTTAGTACCTTATTATCTGATCGTGACAAATTACGTTAATAGTATATTTGAAGTGATAAAGGTAAAGGTAAAGGGGCCCCTGACCATTAGGTCCAGTCGTGGCTGACTCTGGGGTTGTGGCACTCATCTCACTCTATAGGCCGAGGGAGCCGGCATTTGTCTGCAGACAGCTTCCGGGTCATGTGGCCAGCATGACTAAGCCGCTTCTGGTGAACCAGAGCAGTGCACAGAAACGCCGTTTACCTTCCTGCCAGAGCGGTACCTATTTATCTACTTGCACTTTGACGTGCTTTCGAACTGCCAGGTCGGCAGAAGCAGGGACCGAGCAACGGGAGCTCACCCCATTGCGGGGATTCAAACCGCCGAGCTTCTGATCGGCAAGTCCTAGGCTCTGTTGTTTAACCCACAGCGCCACCCGCGTCCCTCTTTGAAATGATAGTTAGTGCTAAATTGATAGGCTAGGATCCAAAGATGTCTTGTCTCAATTGGAAAGGCAATTCCACTCACAAAAAGGAGGTTTTGTGATTCCTGCTGACTTCATCTCCATTTGCTCTTCTCTGCACCATAACTTACACCATCCCCAAGGCTTCCCTTATTCTCAGGAGCTAGCATTTTTGGGGGGGTTGCTGGAAGTAGCAGCGTGGAGAAGGGACAGGAATCACTTATGGATCTTAGAATGCATTGCCACATTGTGACTAAAGCAGCCTTTTCCCAGCCTGGCACTCTCTATATAATGCTCCTTCTACCCTTGAAATAAATTGACCCTCTGGAACTCACTGCCCATTGATGTTAGGCATTCATTTTCAGCACCTGCCAAAAAGGATTTTTTGTTTGAGCAAGCCTACCCAGACATGTAAATTTATTATATATTCTAACATGTACTTTTATTCTTTTCATGTGTGTTTTTAAACTGCTGATTTTATTTTGAAAATTGTTAGGCTAACTTGTTTTTTAACGTTGGATGTTATCAGCCATTTTAATGTATATTTTTGGTAAGCTTTGTAGGGGTTTAGTGGTATGTAAATAAATAACTACTTCTCCCATCAGTCCCAGCCAGCATGGCTATGCTGACTATGGCTGATGGGAATTGAAGTCCAAACCATATGGAAGGCATCAGACTGGGGAAGCCTGATCAAATATATCTAGTCCAATATATATCAATAAATTGATATATCAGTATCAATATATCTAGTCCAGTATATATCACTTTTCACAATCTAGCTTTCTCTGTATGATTTTACATGTGTTTTCTTTTCGTGTCCCACAGGAAAAGCAAGTGTGCCAATATTTTCATAGATGTTCAAACAAGGAAGATGGCCAATTGTTCAGATAGTAGCGTGAATAACTTGAATCTACTTGTTCTCAGAAAAGGAGTTATTCCTTGTCCAGGAAAAAGCTGTTACAGTGATTTTCAGCCGTCAGAGGTGAACTGGTACAAGGTACAGGTGCCACTATCTTTAGAGCACTTTGGTTTATCAATCTGAGTCACACTTACATGCAACAAATATACTTGTGGTGAGTGTGGGTGAGGGAAACTTGCTCTCTGGTAGTGTAATGGGTTGAAACTATTTCCACATACAGTTATTTGATGAATGAATCACTCCGTTGCCTGGACTGGTATCTTGATAAATGATGGCATGTTGAGAGCACAGTTACAATAAACTTGGAAAGACATGCCCAAGGGTGTTTGGTGAAGTGTGGATATCAAAATTCACCAGTCATTTTCGTAAATATTTTAAAAAGCCTCTTTATTTCCATTTTGTAATTGTCTTGCATTGTCTTAATGTTCTTTTAAAAGACCTTTGAGTCACAGGCTACAAATAAAATTTGGAACGATAGATCTGTATGGGTATTTCAAGTCGATATTTGAGGTGGTTACCGTGTCCTCATGGTTCCCATTCTATGTTACTTTTGAACCCATGCACAACCCCTCAAAATGCTCTATTTAAAACCCTGTTGTTATGTACTGAAGTTCTCACCCTGGACCAGCAGGGAATACTGTAGATAGTTATGCAAATAAGGGATCGAAAGTGACGTTCAGTGATTGGATAGTTTTAGAAAATTGTTACAGTTACGTTGTACTGGAGCTCTATATAAGCAGGCTGACTGAACCCTTCAGTTCAGTTCTGTCCTGGCCTGTGAATAAACAAGAGCTGTTTGAAGAATCGCTGTGTCGTCTGATATGTTCACCCACAACTTAACACCTGTGGCAGGGAAGAGAATATGGGAAGGGATTTGGAGCAGAGAAATGATGGGTAGACTTAATGGCTTTCCAACAAGTTTCCTTTCCATCTGGGTTGTTTTACACTTGCAAAATGCATGGTAGCCCTTATGATAGGACTAGGGCTGTGTTGTTCAACCATGTACCCTCAGTTACAGATAGGTAGCCGTGTTGGTCTGCCATAGTCAAAATAAAAAAGTTCCTTCCAGTAGCACCTTAAAGACCAACTAAGTTCTTGGTATGAGCTTTCATGTGCATGCACACTTCTCCAGATATCTGAAGAAGTGTGCATGCACACGAAAGCTCATACCAAGAACTAACTTAGTTGGTCTTTAACATGTACCCTCAGTCGTGCTTGGACTACAGGTCCCATCATCCTTGACAATTGGCTAGGCTGCTAGGGGTAATGGGAGCTTAAATTCAACAGCTTCTGGAGATCCAAAGTGGAAGATTACTGGACACAGGGAGGAAATGTAAAGTTACTCTTGCAACATCACCCCCGTGACGGATGTTTAAACTGGTTCAGAAATGGTGGGAGAGGGAGGGAGATGGGTTTGTGAAGGGAGGGAGCAACACTGAAACAGGAAAAGAAAAATCTCCCTGGATCTGGGATGGGGAACATCTAGCTTTCCAGGCGTTGTTGAATTCCAACTTCCATCAGACACAGGCAGTGGTCCAGAGCTGATGTGAGTTGCAGTCCAGGAACATCTGGAGGGCTGCAGGTTCTGCACTCCTGCTCTACATCCTCAAACTCATTTAGCCACGGCTCTTTCATTTTCCTGAGCCATCCTCCCCTGAGATGGGGGAGAAAGGGACTGGAGCTATACCAACAAGAGGAAGAGGGGTGCCCCTTTCCCTCACATAGATTCTCCTAGCCATTTTTAAAGTTGTGGAAGATAAAGGGAAGGGGTTGGTAATTTGGGGGAAGGAGAAGTATAGATCAACTCAATAGATTCAGCCTATGTCAGCTGCCAATTCCTGTTTTACAGAGCATTGCAATGTTTGTTTGCTTCTCTCGCCCCTTAGAATGGATTAAAAGTAAGACTTCAAAAGGATAAAAGACCATCTCTGAGATTTGAGGATGATAGTATAGTATTGTATCATGTCTACGATGCAGATAATGGTACTTATGTATGTGATTATACACTGACTGACAACAATACCCAGTGGACCATGAGAACAATAGTAAACGTAACTATCATTGGTAAGTCACTTTACATCCAGCTTAATAAATGGTTCTGATGTAATGCTTTATATTCTGGCACTTGTATTATATTACATTGTCTCCTACAATTCCCATTTAGTCTTTTCCATTTATATCTTTAAAGAAAAAAATAAATATCTATAAATGTTGTGTAGGTTGACTGAACCTGTCAGACTACTGTAAATTCAAGATTACATTAAATTACTTGGAAGTAACAATGTGCTTTGTATCTATTCTACGATATACTGCATCATAAAAAAATTCTAAATCCTTATTAATGCAATACCTTTAATTTGGCCAACTAAAAGGGCACAAAATAGTTTGCAAGTCCTAACAAAGGTTTTAGATCCCCACCCCTTAAAAGCTAACACAGCTGCCTTTGCTGTTTGTGTAACTTAGGATACATAGAGCTTTTAAAATATGACGTGTATGCTAATGAATCACCCTGTGATCTATGTATGTGATTTTAAGTTGCTTCCAGGAGCCATAGAAAGCTTCTTTCGGTCTCCATGGAAATAACATGACATGCCTAATTGCACAGTATATCCATTTATGGTTATTTGATGCCCTTCTCTTTCTCCACCAACAAAAAAGTATTGTCTGCGATTAAGTCATTGATTTTCTCACAACATATTTAATCTGGTTATTAATTCTACATGCAAAAGGTTTATTGGAAATTCCATAATAGACACCTTTTTTCATGTCGTAGCACAAGACACTATCAATCGCCCAGAGGTTCTGGATCCCCGTGGTGTGAGAATCCTTGAAGTAGAACTTGGTAAACTGATTACGTTCTTAATTTGTTTTGTAATGTTGGCAATAATCCAGTGCTATTATCAGTGCTATTTTTCTAGAAAAAGAGGTGCTGGAACCCACAATGAACACCTCTCTTGTTGTCTTAGAATGTCAATGGCGCCCACCTGAGAGGTGCTGGAACTGAGTTTTGGTGAGTTCTGGATGAAAAAAAACTCCTGATGATTATTATACCAAATATTATTATATATGACCACTATTGAGCTCATGTCCTCCTAAGCATTTGGTTAGCTCAGGCCTGGCATAGCGATTGAACAAAGTGAGGCATCCATCCCTCCAGCACATTGAAGGCAAAATCCATGATGCCATCTTCCCATTTTTTCCTCACACAAGGACGGCGGCCATTTTGGGTGCCGTGATTGTGTGCAATTTCATGCCATGTTCCCCCCTGAAAAAGCACCTTTTCCAGGCAACAATATCCCAAAACACACTTTTTTGGGGGAGGGGGGGAATTGTGGCACAGAACCATGTGAGATCCCAACACCCAAAATGGTTGCCGTCCTCTTGTGAGGAAAAACAGAATGCCCCAGTTTTTCTGGGACACTTGCTGGGTATGGCAGTTACCTCAGAAAGCTGATGCTTTGTGTGGGTGGGTAAGGA
Source organism: Podarcis liolepis (assembly GCF_965112155.1). Classification (NCBI taxonomy): domain Eukaryota; kingdom Metazoa; phylum Chordata; class Lepidosauria; order Squamata; family Lacertidae; genus Podarcis; species Podarcis liolepis. Next base: position 31,813,049 of record NC_139558.1, on the reverse strand, counting down.
GTGAGATAAAGCCTCTGGGCTCCATTTCCAAGAGGTGAAAAATGATGAAGTTGAAGCGGCTCTCCTGGTGAGGCAGAGCTGCAATGCTAGCTTCTCAGCAGATGTGTTGTTCCTACTTACTGGGGGGTGGGATGCAATAACAGGCACATTGGCACACCAATGGGAACACCAGATAGTCTCCATGGCAATGTTTCTCCAGCCTCTTCCTTCTCCCTCCCGATAAGTGGCAGTGACACACCTTCCGGTGAGTTAGGGGGACTTCTCCTGCATGCAACAACAGGCTCTGGTGGATTGTGTGGATGAAACCAATAGTGGGCCCAATGGTCAGAAAGGCGGTTTCTGTATGCACTATAGAGGGGCAAATGGGGCTTGTCAAACTGAGAAGGTAGCCCATCTAGAAGATGGAAAACTCTAATCTTAAACCCCCATTGCCTTGCAGAATATCTTCTAAGGCTAAGGTATAAACCCTACACAAATCCAGAGTGGAGTCCCTAAGACGGTTGGATGGTGTCTTGTACGCCTCCTTCCAGCAACTCCTGCTGCCAAGCTGGTGCCAAACATATCACTCTGCTTTCCTTTGGACCACATCAGCAAGGCAGAGAGGGGGGTCTTGTCATTTGAGCAGCCCAGTATTGCCATACACACTGTTTAGGCTTGTGCCCAGGGAAGGTCATTTTGGTGCTGCCAGCGCAGTGGTTTAACTTCACCCCAGAGGCCTACTCCATTGTCTCGCTGGACAGACGGCTTACAACAGCCAACAATATCGCCCTTCATCTGTAGATCTCAGGGCGGTTCACAACATGAAAATACAAGAGAAAACACAAAATGCACAGTCGACAACGACAACACAAACCAATAGCTCACATCCCCATGCTTCCACTTCAGATCTAAAAAATGTGCATACATACTGATTTTTACGTGTGGTTTTTCCTCAGGGCAACCGCTTGAGCTCAAATGCCGAGCACAGTTTGGTTTTGAACTAAATGCTTCCTCTTTGATGCAGTGGTACAGAGAAACCGGCGAAAGGAAGCAACTGCTAAAGCAAAAATGGTATGAACAGTCTCCAACTTGAAAACATGTATTTGTAGAATGTAAGCAGCTAGCAAAAGAACAGGAGAACCAAAACTGTTATGTACTGAAGTTCTCACCCTGGGCCAGCAGGGGGATACTGTAGATAGTTATACAAATAAGGGATCGAAAGTGACGTTCAGTGATTGGATAGTTTTAGAAAATTGTTACAGTTACGTTCTAGTGGAGCTCTATATAAGCAGGCTGGCTGAACCCTTCAGTTCAGTTCTGTTCTGGCCTGTGAATAAACAAGAGCTGTTTGAAGAATCGCTGTGTTGTCTGATACGTTCACCCACAACTTAACAAAAACAGTATTCTTGTTTAGTTTCATACTACAGTTCCCTTCAGCCTATGCCAGCATGGCCAACGATAGAGAATGATAGGTTGGGGAAATCTGTTGTAGCACATGATCAAAATACTAATGTAACTGGAAGAGGATTAGTGAAGGCTCTTCCATGTTTTCCTCTCCTGCCGTACACAGATGGGATTTCTCTCTTTCCATGTGACTCCAACCTTGGTCTTGGTAGCAGTTCCATAACTGTGAATCTTTAAGTCCTCTTTTTGGGAAAAGGATACAGGGAAGAGGATACAGTAAACTGAATGGGAAACATAATGCAGTCCAACTTTTGGCTGGAGATCAGCAGTAATGTTTAAGGCAGCAGAATGTTTAAGGATATGAATTCCCTGGAAAGAGGGGTTGTTGTTAAAGCACTCTAGGAATGGTAGCTGTGTGAGAGGATTGTCTCCTAACAATTCCCAGTGCCCTTAACAAACTACAGTTCTACAGTTCCCAGGATTCTTTGGGGGGTAAGCCATGATTCCTTAAAGTATCACAGAATCATAGAATTGTAGAATTGGGACCCGAAGGGTCATCCAGTCCAACCCTCTGCAGTGCAGGAATCTCAGTTAACACATCTGTTATGTACTAAGCTTGGATCCTGGAACAATAGGCAAGTAGGATCCTAGAATGCAGCAACTGATTGGCTTGCAGGAGAAGACCAATCAGGCTCCAGGAGGAAGTTAATCAGCCTATTAGGCTGGTAGGATCGTAGAATGCAACAACTGGTTGGCCTGCAGGAAAAGACCAATCAGGCTCCAGGAGGGAAGCAGAATCAGCCAATCAGACGGGACTCATTGTGTAAATAATGTATATAAAAGCCTGATGTTGGGGGGGGGGGGCGGTGGCGGCAATTAAATCACTGTTTTACAAGCTGCAATACAGAGCATGAAATCACTACAGGACTCAGTATGTTTCAGCATCCATGACAGATGGCCACCTAACCTCTGCTTAAAAACCTCCAAGGAATGAAAGCCCACAACTTCCTGAGGGAGACCGTTCCACTCCTTGAAGGGGAACATCAGCTATCCTTCTCTGGGTGTCCTCACCAAATGAGGTCCATAGAGTGGCTACTGAAGAGGTGGCATTTTCAGTGTTGGCACCCTGCTTATGGAACACCCTCCCCAGAGAGGCTTTCCTGGAGCCAATGTTATGGTTCTTTTTCATATCAAATGAAGACCTTTAAAAAAAAAAATCTGAAGAATTTTCAATGTTTCAAAGTACTTTTTAGATTTGCTGTCCTGGCCTATTTCCCATTTTAGATTTTATTTTTTATCTTGCATTTTTGTATTGGGTGGCACTATTGTTGCTGTGATTACCTTATTGTTGGGTGGATAAACGGAAGCAACAAATGAATATTTTCTAAAGAGTGTGTCCATGGGCTGTGGCTCCTACATGGGTTCGTCAGCCAGACTCCAGGGGAGATGATGTAATCCTGTGTTTCCATGAGGTTGGTAAGTATGCAACTGCCCTGATTTTTGCAATTTGGGTCATCATCGCCTTTATAGAAACCAGAACCATCACCTGCACAAATATGGCATTGGTGGCACCAGGGACTACTGTAACTGTGTGAGAATGAATGCTACAAGTGGCTGACGAAAGCATTATTCTATTTAGGGTCAGTCCAAAGGAACTAGAAGGCAGCTGCTTTGATCTTGCTTTCAACCTGACCAATTTAACTGAAGAGGATTTAAGCAGCCAATTCATCTGCCTGGCTCAAAACTCCATTGGGAACACCACGGGGGTGTTCAGATTTAAGAAGAGAACAGAAAGAGGTAAACTGGCAAACCACCTAGCATGCGGTGTTCTTTTATTTTTATTTATTTTACAAGTTACATTTGGGATAACATCGCTAGTCTGCTCCTTGATTAAAATTGCCTTTCCATTTTTCGATCGCCAGAGAGGTTCTTTAAATCGTGACAGCAGGGAGGGGGAACAAGAGTAGAAGCTCTGAGATTCTAAACCTGAAAACGATAGTATCATTTTAATATTTTTTTACCTGGGAAAGACATTTGGCAGCTCCGTCTTCACATGCCCTACTCCAACATCTCTTTCTTACAAACAAAATTTAAGAAGAGAACAAACCAAACCCCACCAAAAATAAACAAATACTTCTCTTATTTTTGTTTCCTTTTAGCTCTTCACTTCTTACTCACTTTGTGCTGTTCCATGACAACTGTATTTCTAATCTTTTTGGGAAGTATGGTGGTTTACCGGCACCGGATTGAAATAGTGCTGTTATATCGGAATTATGTGGCCAAAGGTGAAACTGCCGGTGGTAAGAGCTTGTGTTCTACTTTTCTTACCTTGGCAATTATCTTTTCAGCGAACGGTCTGTTCTCTGTTTATTTATGACACATGTATCCCGTGTTTGCTCCAGAAAACGCACAGTGGCGTACGAGGTTCCCTTATTTCCTCACAGCAACCCTGTGAGGTAGGTAAGATGGAGAGGTTAGTGACCAGGACAAGATCGCCTGTAGCACTTTGTGGTGTGCTGCTCACCTGGCTTCCCAGAGCCAAAAGGTAGAGGGTTGAGGCAACAGGGAGATGGAAGTGATATGGGAATACAGTGGTACCTCGGGTTACAGATGCTTCAGGTTACAGACGCTTCTGGTTACAGACTCCACTAACCCAGAAATAGTACCTCAGGTTAAGAACTTTGCTTCAGGATGAGAACAGAAATTGTGCTCTGGCGGCACGGCGGCAGCAGGAGGCCCCATTAGCTAAAGTGGTGCTTCAGGTTAAGAACAGTTTCAGGTTAAGAACAGACCTCCAGAACGAATTAAGTACTTAACCCGAGGTACCACTGTAGTGACAGGACTGCTGGATGAGCTCTGCTGCTGTCTGCACTGCTCTGAGCTCCCTGCTTCCTCACTTTTCTCACTCTAAGCAACCAACAGTGATACTCGGCTTTGGGAAACAAGGTGCACACTGGTGGCACTGTGGTCTAAACCACTGAGTCTCTTGGGCTTACCGATCAGAAGGTCAGCGGTTCGAATCCCTGCAATGGTAGTGACCTGCCGTTGCTCTGTCCCAGCTCCTGCCAACCTAGCAGTTTGAAAGCATGCCAGTGAGTGCAAGTAGATAAATAGGTACCACTGGGGCAGGAAGGTAAACAGCGTTTCCGTGCACTCTGGTGTCCATCACCGTGTTGCGTTGTGCCAGAAGCGGTTTAGTCCTGCTGGCCACATGACCCGGAAAGCTGTCTGTGGAACAACACCTGCTACCTCAGGCTGAAAGCCAGATGAGTGCCGCGACCCCACAGTCGCCTTTGACTGGACTCAACCGTCCAGGGGTCCTTTACCTTCTTACCTTTAACGTAAAACCTCATATGTTGTGAGTTTTAAAAATAAATAAATGAATGCAGATTTGGGGAGGGATGAGGCATTAAAAGCATTGGGTAAAAGGTGAACTCATCTGGAAAAAGCTAAGACTTTGTGGACAGCAGGATCTAGAATCAATAGACTGAAAGCAGAATGTTGGGGGTGAACAATTACAGATTGAGAAAAGCTACATTTTTGTACACAGCACCCAAGGCCAGGTCACTTATTCTGGCAGGTGAGGTAAAAAAATCCACAAATGCCTTTCTCTCTCCCCCCCCACCCCATGTCAGTAAAAATAACAATAAATTAAATACTATTAATTTGCTGCTCTTCTATGATGCCCTAAATCAACTGCCTGAGGTAATGACCTCACTCTGCCTAATTGTAAGGACCCTGAGAGGTCATGCAAAATTACTAGATAAGTTTGATTAGCTGTGCACTAATGCAAGGTTTGAGAGGATGTGTACAGCAGAGTGTTGAGTGGGAGGGACACAATTAGTGGGATTTTACCATGGATTTAGCTTTTGGCTTCTGATTTTGTGCTTATTTTCTTAGAAATCACTCTGCATTATTTATGACATTTCCTGAATATATAATTATAAATGACATTATGTGCACAGTTGAGGGTCTGGGCAATTATAAATTATGAAGTGCATGCTCCGGGGGGATTTGAAAAATACTGCATGTTAAGGTCACTCAATTGGGGACTCTTGATAATAATACCTTTGCTGTCACCTCATGACTCATCATTTGGAAGTGGCAGGGAGGAAATAAGGGGAAAGTCCTTGGAAAAAGTTGTGTTTCAATATGAATCTGGCAGCATGACCTCTCAAGGAATACTGCTCAAGGCAGACTCGTAATTTTGTATGATGTGGGTGGAGACATACCAGAATGATGAGCAAGATCTTGTTAGTATAGAAATGCCTGTTTAGCCTAGCATAAAGAAAGCTGAGTGAAGAGACAATTAAGCTCAAGGACAAGGCAGGTGGAAAAAAAAATAAACCTCATGAAATAAAATGAGGTCAAGAAGCTAGAAGATTTGTAAAACAAAAACCCCTGAAATTCTGAAGAAGAAAGAACAGCTGGGAATCTGTTTCATTTTAAATACAGTTGTACCTTGGTTTTCAAACGCCGTGGGAATCTAACGTTTTGGCTCCCGAACGATCAAAAACCGGAAGTGAGTGTTCTGGTTTTCGAACGTTCTTTTGGAACCTGAATGTTCGACATGGCTTCTGCGGCTTCTGATTGGCTGCAAGAACTTCCTGCAGCCAATCACAGGCCGTGCCTTGATTTCTGAAAATTTTGGAAGTTGAACGGACTTCTGAGGTCCCACTGTATTTTACTTTGCCTTCATGGTTATGTTTGGTCCAGAGAAGCTAGGATTAAGAGGAGATATAGCCATCTTCAGATACTGTGTGTGGAGAAGGCTATCCTGCAGAAGATGGAACAAATTGTGGTTAAATGTTAGGAGAAACTTCCAATTGCATTGGAATGTGATGAGCTGTCCTTTGCTGTAGGTATTTAAGCAGAAGCTGGATGGTCAGGAACATCGTAGTTTCATCCTGCATTGTAGATACCACACAGGGAGTAAGGATAGAAGGATCTGTCAGTTTAAGTTCTCTCAGTTTCTCATTTTTCCAATCTTAAATCCAGTTCCCCACATCTTGACATCAATTTGTCGATTTTTTCCTCAATCCTCATGGAAATTATTTAGCATTTTAGTGCCAATTTCTCCTAATAAACACATTTTTGTATGCAGTTTTGACTAATGTATGCATTGCTGCTAGCAGTTTCTCCCAACCTATACTATTTTCACTGATGTATTAATTTTAATGCATACTTTCTCATAATATATGTATTTTCTGGTTGGAGAACTGCATCGCTAAATTCAAATAAGTGTGAATTTCAGAGGGAGGCTGTGTTTCAGTCCTCATGTTGTTTTGGATAAGTGCAAACTTGATAGGTTCATCTACCTGAACTGAATCAATTTTTCTCACCCATTCCTAATTGGGGGTTGGACCATATGACTACCTACCTCGCTCACTTACAGTACTTCTCCAAAATTCTTGCACAGGCAGCTTGTAATTATGAAAGATATTGAAGATACTTAAAGTATCTAAAAATACTCTCTGGAAGACTAGAAAGGTCACTTGCTAATGCCCCAGATTACATACAAAAGGGGTGGGTTCAAAGGGGTTTCAAGAGACAAAATGTTCTACTTAAGGTTGCAAGGCACATTATTAAAATAGAAATTGTTTCCGTTTGGGGCACGGCATAGTTTTCAGATAATAGGTCATGACCTATGAAGATACTACATGTGTGGTCTGTACATGTTCTGAAATATTGTGGTTGACCACAGTTTCCCAGAATGTGTGCACCATATGTACACACACACACACACACACACACACACACACACGTCTGCACAGGGGGTTCACTCAGTTGTCTACAAGAGAATGACTTTCATGTGAGAAATTTGTTAACAGGTGAAACTTACCTCAGTTTCTTGAACCCCAGCAAAGGTACCTTCGTAGTGTAAGAAACCGACAGTTAACACTCTCTTGTCTTGTAGTGGCCTCTGCTGGTCAAATTTTACTGGGACATCCCGGAATCACAGAAGCCAACCTGGCTTCTGATTGGATCCCGGAATGTTCCGTCTTTTGGGCCTGCACTCTTACGCGAGCCAAAAGACTCACTTTGCCCAGGGGTCTTTCACAAGCCAGGTGAGGGGTGAGCGCATAATTTTGAGAACAGCAGTGGCGATGTTTGTACTTTTGTGTGGCAGATGGACAGCCATGTCTCATTGCATACATATGAAGAGAGGAGTGGGTGATTATTATTTTTTTTACCCTCAGTGTGACTCTTCACACTATGCTTAGCAGGGGTAGCGAGTGCTTTACTCTGTTCTTTATCCTGTTTAATAACATCAGCTTCACTGTTACGCTTTCGAGTCCTGTACTGTTTTTATACATACATCACTGTGTTCCATGCTTCCCTGTCATGGACAAAACAATAGCCTATGGAATCTGCTGCATTAGGGTAAATGGGGCATTGCCCCACCAGCCTCAATCTGCCCTCTGCCTTCCTCCCACCTTCCTTCCTTCCTTCCTTCCTTCCTTCCTTCCTTCCTTCCTTCCTTCCTTTCTTTCTTTCTTTCTTTCATATATTCTTTATTGAAAAAGGGAAAGTACAAGATTACAAGTGTCCAGATAAGACATGAGAAACAGGAAGAAACAAAAGAAACAAGAAATAGTACCCATGTAAAAAACAAAACAGAAGAAGAAGAAGATATATATCAGGATGCATGAAATAGTATATGAGATGCTCTTATTTTGTTACACTGAGCTGCTCAAGGTTTATTGGCAACTGTGTAACAAATATTTCCATGAAAATCGGCACGTAATTTTAAAATATAATTTATTCATTAATTCATTTGCCGCCTGCCAACAACAGGGCAGTGTACACCAATCAAAGCAATGCATGTAATGAAACCATACAAATATATTGTGTGGTTTTTTTTTATAAAAAAACTTCACTTTTACAAAAAACCCATATTTAATATTCAAAATGTCCAAGAGCAGAGATCTGGACTGTGCTGAGAACATACTGGCACCAGCCTTCAGGTGGGACATGGAGGAACAGAGAATGCCATCTTTCTTATAACCAACCCAGAGAGTAGCATTGCCTATCAGCTTCCTCCTCCTCCTCAGTCCCAGGGATGCCCTTCTTGAACTTGGCAGAGAAGAGATTGAGAAAAAACTAGGGCCAATTGGCTCCACCTGACACTCTGCCTACCATGGACCTTTGTGCCGTAAGGGTTCCAATAGGCAACAGCCACCACAAGCTTTCTCAGGACATAATACAACCCTGGGCATTAGATATCCAAAGAGAGAAGCTTTGTGTCAGATGTCAGTGGTGGTTGCTCGTGAGTAACCAGCCAGGACTCCGACCTGTCTTTAACAGGTTTTATTTTGGTGCAAAACTATTTACAGCGCAGAACCATCAGTTCATGTCTGCCTCAATCGCTAGCAGAGTCCGGGAGTGGTCATTTCTGGGTCCTCCCCCAACATAAGAGCTTAGTCACCCCCAGCCTTTTCCTTCCTTCTTTGTGTTTTACACCTCTGCGCAAGGTGGGCGACGGAAGAGGCGTGCTTCCCTCCTGGCTGGCTTGGCAAGGAGTGGTGCTGAGGCTCCTAGCAGCATCCTCTAGCCCTTTCCCCTCCTTTACTTGGGAGGTGTGGCTTCCCCCACCTTCAGACTGATGAGGTACGGTGCTGGGGCTCCCAGCAGCATCCGCAGGAAGAGGAACTGCTTCTCAAGATTTTCGGAGGTTCCCTGTATTCCAGCTGCCCCTCTGCCTCCCTTCCTTGTTCCGATGGCAGTCCCCTGACACTTTGCTGAATGGCAGATGAAAAAACAGAAGAGGGAGAGAGGAGAGCAAAACAGGCATTGAAAAGCGACAGGAAAAACCTGGCAATCTCTGGGGTGGATCTAGACACATCAAGAAAAGCGATTTAGTTAAACGTGTTGTAAACGTCATACAGGGAAATCCCGTTGGCTAAAGATGGTACTCCACAATGCCATCTGGGGTCATGGTGTTATAACGCAAATAAAGCGCTTTGCCTTGACGAATGTAGCGGAGTCCCTGCTCTGTTCAATACGGAATAACAAGCTGTTTGGGCAAGGCGTATGTGCATCTAGGGTACAGTTCACCCAGAATACCAGAGATGGTGGTTTGACTCAGAGAGGTTATGGCTGAAAGTGAGATTTGAAAGTGAGATGTGTCTGCTTACTGCTAAGAAACGAGGGGGGGATTTTAATTTGCCTTTTACTTTTTCGTATTTTCCATTGTGCTTTCAGTAGTACTTTTTACCATCTCTACAGCTGGTCTCCTTTAAGAGGAAAAATAAGGGGGATTCAGCAGACTCGTCTTCCATAGCCATGCCCCACTATTTCAGAAAAATGTTGTTGCCTCCCGTCTTTTCTCACCTCTCATCTTTCTTTAAAGGATACTTGCTTCTTCACTGCTTCATTTAACTTTGTCCTTTAAATTTTTTTAGATGGCAAAGAATTTGATGCATTTGTGTCCTGTGCAAAACCAGATCTCCCTGAAGCAGATCACACGCTACTCGATGAGGAAACATTTGCTTTGGAGAGTCTCCCTCAAGTTTTAGAAAACAAATATGAATATAAGCTATGTCTCACTGAGCGGGACATCCTTCCAGGAGGAGGTAACATCTCACATAATTGCATAATAATAAAACCAACTCTTCAAACACCTGTATTTGTGTTAGGAAACTTTATCCGCCCCTAATGTCCATGTGTAGATTTGCATACACAGCAAAACTGGCGTTCCTTCACCTCTCGCTTTCTGTTCTGCTTGCTTCGCTACGTCATAGTTGTGGCGCCCTGCAGCGCCCCCTAGGCTTGGCGCCCAGTGTGGCAGAACCGCTTGCACTGCCCTAAAATCCGCCAGTGCTTGGGGGAGGGTGATTTTCAATGAGAAAGTAGGACAAGGAAGCAGCCACCGAATTTGTGCCTTAAGTTACAATCCTCTGCTTTTATTTACCTGGAAGTGAGCTTCATTAAACTCAGTGAGATTTACATTTTTTAATTTTTTTGTAATTAGCTTTGAGGTTTTTAAAACACACACACACAACAACAATAAGGAGGTATATATTTTTTACGAAATAAGATAACTAATACTTCTAACTCACAGACATGCTTATTCTTAGTTCATATGGGATGGAGCAAAGGGTTTGCAAGCACAATTCCTCCCTCTTTCTAAAACGCTGTGAAACATTTTATTTCATGCTTTAAGAAAACAGAATGACTTGCATTTGGGAGATGAATTGCAGGTTTTGAGCTTGGAAGGGGTGTTCCATTATCTCTTTCTCAAGGCTCAAAGACTACAGCTGGTTCATGGTGGGTTTGGAACAGAAACCCTTACTCTGCCCCTTACACAGCCCTTAGAAACAGCCTTTGTGATGGATTGGAGTGTGGTATTGTGTGGCTAGAATGTCATTCGGAAGTAGGACTGGAATGAGGAACAGGACTTTTCAACATTCCCTTGTCCATCAGGTTTAAAGCACATTCAAGCCAGGAGCCATATAAGCACATTCCAGTTTCTGCCGTTCTTTACCACAGATGTTTTTCACCATCCTTGCATTCACTACTCTGTGCCAGGGTATAAGAATATCTGCAGGAAGGCAGCATGATTTGTATGATAAGTTGGTAATAATATATATATATATTTCTTTTCCCAGCATACACAGATGACATTGTAAACGCTGTCAAGAAGAGCAGACGGGCGATTGTGGTGTTAAGTCCAAGCTATGTCAATGGCCCGGCCCTCTTTGAGCTCGAAACAGCCGTCAACACTGTCCTGGAAGACAAGGCAATAAAACTCATCCTAATTCAGTTCAAGTCTTTCCAGGAGCCACAGTCATTACCTCACAATGTGAAGATAGCTCTCAGGGTTTTGCCCAGGGTTACCTGGAAAACATCTACCTCTCCCACTGTGAATAAGCAATTCTGGAGAAAACTGCTGCGTCTCATGCCAGCGAAACATCCCAACCGAACTGAAGACAAGTGGTGTTGGTTTCCTCACCTTCGGTTATTGGGCACGGATAAGAAAAACTCCACTGCAGAGAGGACAAACTGGACCAAAAAATGGAGGAAGATTTGGGAAAGAACTTCCCTAAACTGAAGACTTGTCAGGAGAGTGGCTGTAGAGAACATGTATCAAATACAGAACCTTCCCTAGCCTTAAAAGGATGTTGAGCTGTGGAGCTGAGAGAAACCTTGACCTGGAACCACAGAGAGCCATTGGTGGTTTAAACAGACTTTGTGGCCCAATGGTCAAACATCATATGTTAAACTGTGGTTATCTTTCACTCATAGTAAAATGGAAATATCCTTACAGAAGTCAGTATTTTGTAATAGTAAAAGGTGCTGAATGCTGTTGAGCTGTGCCACGCTTTCACAACATGACTATTTATTGATAATTATTACATGCATCAGGGGGTAATGCCCACCTGCTGGAATAAACTTTGGACAAATAAGTGTTTTTGTACCATCTCTGATAACTGGAATGAGATTGTGGTTCCCAAGTTACAGGCTGTGTTCAACTTACTCCCTAATAAGTGTATTCATTGGTAAGTCTCAATGGCAGAAATGTGACTTCAGCAGTTTCAAGAGAGCAGTTTGTATAATCTAACATTCCAGTTATATGCATGCTTAGACAGAGGCAAAATATCATCAGTGTAACCTCTTATTATATGGGACACGGGTGGTGCTGTGGGTTAAACCACAGAGCCTAGGATTTGCCGATCAGAAGGTTGGTGGTTCAAATCCCCGCAACGGGGTGAGCTCCTGTTACTCAGTCCCTGCTCCTGCCAACCTAGCAGTTCGAAAGCACGTCAAAGTGCAAGTAGATAAATAGGTACCACTCCGGCGGGAAGGTAAACAGTGTTTCTGTGTGTTGCTCTGGTTCGCCAGAAGCGGCTTAGTCATGCTGGCCACATGACCCGGAAGCTGTACGCCAGCTCCCTCGGCCAATAAAGCGAGATGAGCACCGCAACCCCAGAGTTGTCCACGACTGGGGTCCCTTTACCTTTAACCCCTTATTGTGGACACCTTTACATTGTTGGCAAATCTGACACCACATTTGCCCTGGCATTCTGGCATTTGGTTATCATGGAAAGGACTAGAATTTTGAGTAAAGACCTTTTAAGATGCCCTCCTTTCCCTAGGACTCATCTACACTTTCCTTTGTCCCACAATTTCTTCCATTTGGTCTGTGACTGCTAGGCGTTCATCCAATAGGTCTTTCTTTTCTCCCGCATCTTTCCCCAGGAAAACCCTCTGTTTACTGCAAAAAAACCAATTGGCTTTGCTCCGATTCAGCAGGAAGCAGCAAGTTTTTCCAGCCAAAAAACCTCTCCACCGCAAGCCTAGAAGTCACAAATGAAACAGAAGTATGGATGGGGTTTGGGAAGTCCGATACCTAGTCCTGCAAGTTACACATCTTTGTTTTAACCAATGCTGTCTCTCACAATTTTTGCTTCCCCTTCTCTTCTCTCGATAAGTGGTGGCACATTTTATGAACAGTCTTGAAGTACAGAAAAGACATGATTATAAGCAAGGAAATGCAATAGGAGCAGTTGGAAAACGGGATGTGCTGTAAGGTTTCCTGAAATTAAGTTGACCATGTAAATTTACAGGGTGTTTTCACATAAGGTAAATTCTCCCATGTTGTGAATATTGCTTTCCTGCAGGAAATTTCATTGACCCTGGTGTGCATGGTCACATAGAGAAGCGTTGAACACATAGTGTTGTATGTATATTGTGGAAATCTGGCACTAACTGGGGTACACAATGTAACAGAAACTTTGCTTAGTCCTTTTCCGAAACTACCATTGAACTGATGAATGCACATGAGAGGAGTTCACTCTGCACATTCAAATATACGCACTCTGAATTCAAATATGTCAATTGTGTCCAAATTTATTTCATTATTATCCCACCTTTCTTCCAGGAAGCACAACACAGCTATCCCTCACCTGCAGTTTGTTTGTTTGTTTGTTTTTAAAAACAAACTTGTGAAGTAAGTCAATCAGAGAGATATAGTGACTGGTCTAAAGGCAGCTAGTGGGATTCATAGTTGAGTCAGGACTTGAACATCAATCTCCCAGGTCCCAGTTCCACATGTTAACCATTACACTGGATCTTTAGAGTTATTTCTAACTGCTTTGGCACCCGGAGTGGCACACATGCTGTGCACCCAGAGGTGGGGCTAATATATATGTGTGTGTGTGTGTGTGTATGCATAAATTTTTGTAGTAATTCTGATTTCACGTATAATGGATATGTATTTTTTATTTGATTGAATATCTAGAAGGGCATTAAGTTCTTTCTAATAAGATTTGGTTTGAATTATTATTAGTGAATATCAATATACATATCAAGGCTTTGAGATTAGACCACTGAAGAAGCCCGGAGAACTACAGTGGTACCTCGGGTTACATACGCTTCAGGTTACATACGCTTCCGGTTACAGACTCCGCTAACCCAGAAATAGTACCTCGGGTTAAGAACTTTGCTTCAATATGAGAACAGAAATTGTGCTCTGGCAGCGCAGCGGCAGCAGGAGGCCCCATTAGCTAAAGTGGTGCTTCAGGTTAAGAACAGTTTCAGGTTAAGAACGAACCTCCAGAACGAATTACATACTTAACCCGAGGTACCACTGTACTTTGGGAGTGTGCTACCTGCAAGCCCCAGTAAAAGGGCCCCATCGGGGGGCGAACAGCGGCCTCTTGATGACTTGGACTGCCAGGGCGAAACAGGTGCAAAACGCCAGCACCCTGTCTACAACTTCATTAGCATCCATCTACAACTCCACTAGCATCTCTCGGTATTGTGAACAACACCGAACTTACCTTTTGTTGGTATCTTCATGAACTTACCTAAAAAGATAAAGAAAACAAGAGACTGAGTTAAGCAGTCTATTGAAATCAGACATTAAAAGTTCATCTTAGACTGGGTAGTTCGCAAGTTTCTGTGACTTTGCACAAGGTTTTCTCAGAAGATTGATAAAGAATGTATAATTATTTTGGTAATTATTGTGTGTATATTAGTCGCCAACATGTTGATGAGTCGTACTACCTGCGGGGGTGGGGCTAGCCGCCTGCGGGGGCAAAGCGAGCATCCCAGGGGGGCTGGGCGGCGATGTCACCCCCCTCAGGAATGACACCTGGGGCGCCACGCACCCACTGCACCCCCCTTCCTCCGCCAGTGCACGTGATCTTTGTTCCCACTGTGTCACTGCATGGTTAAATCTCAGCTCTGGGTTTGAGACTCATCAGTGTGCAGTAAAGCTAATACGACAGCAGATAACTGTGCGTCAGTAGAGACACTGCAATATTGATTTCAGTACCTGGCTAGTTGCTACAGGTAACCTGCTCCTCACATACAGCCATAATCTCACCTTGCTGAGTGTTACAGGGTTGGGCACCTGGCATCAAAGGCTGGCTTCAGTTCTGGCTAGCAACCACTAGATGTCTCTAGCATAGTAGTTGACACAGTTACATATGAGAACTCGTTTTCTACAAGGTCATAAATGTTTCAGCTCAGGTAAGTAGAGGAGGAGAAGGACAACCTGTGGAGCAGTCTCGTGTCTTCTGGTTCCCAGGGTCTGAGTGAGTCCATCGAACCAGCTCATTACCTTCTCAGCCGATGAAAAGCTGTGTTACTTTCCTCGCAAATGGAGTGAGAGACTACAGTTGCTAGCAGCGGGTTGCAGAAGTTTGAAAAGTCCTGGGCTTTACAGGTGAACCTTACTTTCCAGTCAACATCTGAAGAAGATTGTTAATTCTGGACTAGTAAAGCATCCAGACACGACATAGGCATATTGCTGGAGCCGACTGAAGCATCCAGGATTAAAATGGGCGTTTAATAAATGTCCAATATAGTTGCCACACACTTTTTCAAACAGGAGACAGAGTTTTGCTCCTCGCCATGGGGATTCAGAGATTTGTGTGCCTGAGCTGGCTGGTATTTCTCTCAGCCCCGGAGAGTTCTGTTGCCACGTTGTATTTGAAATTGCCTCACAGGAATACGAGCTCGTTGCATGACCCATTTGACGCTACAGAATCGGGGCGAGATGAGAGGTTGCATGTTTTCACTGTGGATTATGAATACGTCCAAATACCCTTTGAGGTCACCCTGTGGATACTCCTGGCTTCCCTTGCAAAAATAGGTGAGTGAAAATTCTTTTGGGAATCCCAGATGGGAGCTTAATTTTGTAAGTGGTGATTCGTTTATTGCAAATTAGTCTCTAGCAACAGGTTTTGCTTTTGTTTTTAAACTTGTCATGTGGGCACTGCCAAAAGAAAGAGAAAAAGGTGTGTTAATGCAGAGCATCCAGCTCACAATATAAGCCTCTGGGGAGCTCCTTTACTATATTTTCTACAAATTAGAGAAGCAATTCAGCAATAAAATTACCATCAAAATCACACATGAAATTTGTCGTCAAGCAAACAACTGAGGTGCTTGCAAACAGGAGCTTATCGCTGCAAATGCAACATTTAGATGCCACAAATGAGTTGTTGGCAACAGGTTTTTAGATTTAAACTCATTGGATTTCTCTTCAGAAAGCATGAGTTAAGTGGGAGGGGGGTGCAGGCTTGCATTTTGATGCGAACAACCTTGTGTGGATGCTGTGGAAAGGCTGTGTGCATGAGGAGCACTGTTGCTACCATAAACAGAGATTCGGTAGCATCCTTAGTGAGATGGTTTTGGTCACTGACATCCACAGTGTGTTTATTCCTGGTGATGGGTGATGGTGGTAGGCACTGATACATTTGTTGTTTTAAGTGGATGAATCTGTTCTGCTTATACCCCAGCCTGAGATCAGTTTCAATGAAGCAGGCTTTAGAAATATTTTGAACAAATAAAAAAAGCACTTCTAAATTCCACAGATGCCAGTGAGCGAGTTCAGCGAGTGCTTAAATTTGACTTGACTCCGTTGAAACAATTCTCAGCATTGTAACACATTTTGGTTGCTCAGAAATGGTGAAGGCTTTGCACTTAGTCAATATATGGGATGAGGAACAGCTAGCACTGAAGGATTTCTTTTTCACACTTTTAACTTTATTGTTGTGTTTTGTTTTGTAAATATTTTTTATTTTATTTAAGCATTGATGGAAGGAAGTCATATTTTAGTTTAAAATTTGTTATAAGTGTAAGTCAAGGTGGTGGGTGGGAAAGGGGGGATATGTTTGGTTTGATCTGTGAAATTTTTTGATATTTCTGTGTTATTATTATTTTACTCTTCTTTTTTCTGTATTTTTTGGTATTTGGAAAATTAATAATTTTTTATTAAAAAATGATTTTTTTAAAACAACAGCACTGTTGTGATTATTTCCCTGTTGTTGTTGTTTTATTCTTATTCAAGGATTCCATCTCTACCATAAACTGCCACACTTTATGCCAGAAAGCTGCCTGCACATTGCCATGGGAGTCTTGGTTGGTGGGATTATTTTTGCCACTGATCATAAATCCCCCCCAGTCATGACCACAAGTATTTATTTCCTGTATCTGCTCCCGCCCATTATCCTGGAGGGAGGCTATTTTATGCCTACTCGTCCCTTTTTCGAAAACTTTGGGTCCATTCTCTGGTGGTCTTCCATGGGGTCTCTCATCAACGCCTTCGGCATTGGAGTCTCGCTTTACGGGATCTGCCGGATCACAGCCTTCGGCCTCGAGGATGTCAACCTCCTTGACAGCCTGCTGTTTGGCAGCATAATCTCGGCTGTGGATCCTACGGCTGTCTTGGCCGTGTTTGAGGAGATGTCTGTGAATGAGCAGCTTTACATGATGATCTTCGGAGAGTCTTTGCTGAACGATGGGATCACTGTGGTAAGTACATTGCAACGCTTGTAGAAATGGGAAATTTTGGGGGCGGGGCGGGAAGCTGCGTAATTTTATTTTAATGAGTTTATCCGCCCGTTCCTCTAAGGCGGTCAGGGAAGAAGGGGTGTGTCAGATGCTGTTGTGGTTGCTCAAGAGTAATAATAATAATAATAATAATAATAATAATAATAATAATAATAATTTATTATTTATACCCCGCCCATCTGACTGAGTCTCCCCAGCCACTCTGGGCGGCTCCCAATCAAGTGTTAAAAACAGTACAGCGTTAAATATTAAAAACTTCCCTGAACAGGGCTGCCTTCAGATGCCTTTTAAAGATAGGATAGCTGCTTATTTCCTTCACAACTGGGCGCCACCACCAAGAAGGCCTTTTGTCTGGTTCCCTGTAACTTCACTTCTCACAATGAGGGAACCGCCAGAAGGCCCTTGGTCTGGATCTCAGTGTCCGGGCTGAACGATGGGGGTGGAGGACCAAGGCCATTTAGGGCTTTAAAGGTCAACACCAACACTTTGAATTGTGCTCGGAAACGTACTGGGAGCCAATGCAGATCTCTCAGAACTGGTGTTATGTGGTCCCGGTGGCCACTCCCAGTCACCAGTCTAGCTGCCGCATTCTGGATTAATTGCAGTTTCTGGGTCACCTTCAAAGGTAGCCCCACGTAGTGTGCATTGCAGTAGTCCAAGCGGGAGTAACCAGGCAGGACTCTGACCTGTCTTTTACAGGCTTTATTTTGGTGCAAACTATTTACAGTGAAGAGCGTCATAAGTTAATGTCTGGCTCAATTGCTAGCAGAATCCGGAAGTGGTCTGTTCATGTACCTCCCCCAACACAAAAGTTTCGTCACCCCCAGCCTTTTCCACCCCTCCCTGCGCCTCAAACTACTGCACAGGATGGGCGATGGCAAGGGCGTGCTTCCCTCCTCTCCGGCTTGCTCAGGAGCAGCATTAAGGCTCTCTCTAGCATCCTCTGGTCCTTGCACCTCTTCTCCACTGGAGGCGGAGCTTTCCTCCTCGCCAGAAGAGGAACTGCTTGGCAAGATTTTCAGAGGCTCCCTATAACACAATTCCCCCTCTATCTCTCACCTCTGCGCCGATGGCAGTTCCCTGACAGGGTGCCAAATCACGGGGGCCAGGCTCTTCACCCACTCTCTAGCAGTTGCTACAAGCTGCCCAAGGGAGGAGGCTGGCAGTGGCGGTCCTGGAGAGACAACAAGATGCTTCTTCCTGACCCAAGCTGCAGCTTCTCAGGACAAGTGTCGGCTGACCCTGAGCTTGGTAGTGGCACTGGCAGGGGAAATAGGGACATTCCGGGATCAAATCAGAAGCTGAGATAGCTTTCATAATTCCGGGACAGTCCCTGGAAAATTGGGACACTTGGAGGGTATTTTATTCATTCATTCATTTATTTAATTTATATACCGCCCTATACCCAGAGGTCTCAGGGCGTTTCACAGAAAAGATCACAACGCATAAAACCAAAATAAGAACAATAACCCAATAACAACCCCCCAAGAGCCACATTTTAAAAAGGTATAGGATGTCCATCAGGTCAACCAAAGGCCTGGTTAAAAAGGAATGTTTTTGAACTTAATTCGTTCTGGAGGTCCGTTCTTAACTTGAAACTGTTCTTAACCTGAAGCACCACTTGAGCTAATGGGGCCTCCTGCTGCCGCTGCGCCACTGGAGCACGATTTCTGTTCTCATCCTGAAGCAAAGTTCTTAACCTGAAGCACTATTTCTGGGTTAGTGGAGTCTGTAACCTGAAGCGTATGTAACCCGAGGTACCACTGGATAATGAAGGTGCCAGGTGAACTTCCTTGGGGAGAGCATTCCATAGACGGGGAGCCACTGCAGAGAAGGCCCGTTTTTGCGTTGTCACCCTCCGAACTTCTCGAGGAGGGGGCACACGAAGGAGGGCCTCAGAAGATGATCTCAGGGTCCGGGTAGGTTCATATGGAAAAAGGCAGTCCTTGAGGGTATGAGTTTGCCTGGCCACATTGTGTGATGGCCAGTGCCTGTGTGGTTTGTTCCAAAGTCACTGTGAATGAGGCTGCCTAGGCCTGTGCACACCATGCATTTAATGCACACACGCCCCAAGAATCCTGGGAACTTTAGTTTGTTTAAGGTGCTGGGAATTGGGGTTCCGTGTGGGTGTAAACGACAGTTCCAGGATTCTTGGGGGGTGAGGAGGAGTTGGCTTTAGGTGGGCTTGAATGTGTGGTGTGTACAGGTGACAATGGTAATATTCATCTTTTAATAACAATATGAACCTGTTTTGCTTTGCTTTGTTTTCCCCACTCAGGTCTTATACAACATCCTCATTGACTTTACCCGCATGCATAAATATGAAGAAATCGAACCTGTGGACATCCTGGCTGGATTTGCTCGCTTTTTTGTCGTGAGTCTCGGCGGGCTGCTCTTCGGCATTGCCTTTGGGTTTGTGGCAGCCTTCATGACTCGCTTCACGCAGAACATTTCTGCCATCGAACCTCTCCTGGTCTTCATGTTCAGCTATCTGTCATACTTAGCTGCAGAAACACTGTACATCTCGGGCATCTTGGCGTAAGTACAGCAGCAAGTTCTGTTTATTTGCACACCAGCCACCATTGGTTCAAAACGATTCCCATCTCCCATCTTTTATACTCTTGGCTAATTGACTCAAGTGATAAGAAACAGTGTTCAAATAACAAGGGTGCTTAAGGAAGTATGCAATAAGCAATATAAACAGCAGTTCTGCTATAATTTTTTGCTTGTATTTAAGAGCCATGAGCTCAGCACATCATACTACTTTATGTTTGCTGCGTGCTGTAAATGTTAAGGCTAGTACACTTCTGGGGCATATTTTCAAAATGGGTTGATTTTGATTGCCAATGTAGATTTAATTTGGCACTCCATGAACCCAAGTTACTGTAAACAATTTTTTGAAATGCCGCGGAATACTAAAGTGAGGATGGAATTGCACATTCAAAGATGGACCTGCAGCAAATAGTCCAGGTTTTTAACCAACCTGCCATTAGGGGCGCAGAAAACTTTTCAATTTTGTTCACTTTTTAATGTGAAAATGCCTGATTTGCAGTTTATTGGGTTTTTTAAAATATTTTTTTTATTAACTTTTGTATTTTAACAAACATCTCATATCAATAACATACATGTTACAAATCTTCATCCCCTTTCCTCCCGGGCTTCCCCCAGCTCCCATTTCTGGTTTGTTACCCCTTATCATATACTGCTGTTTCAACCAATCCACCATATCGTTTCTTCTTTGTTTTAAATGTTCTATATATAAAAAAGTGTGTATGTTTATTTAAATCCTACCATCAAGTCAGTGTTCTTTTTTTTGTTTCTGCAAATATAATTTAAAAGGTTCCCACTCCTTTTCAAAGTCACTGTTGTCCTTTTCTCGGTCTATCTGATAATTTTGCCATTTCTGCGTAGTTCATCAATTTCTCTTGTTCTTTTGTTGGAATTTCTCCAGTCTTCCAGTTTTGTGCTACCAAAATTCTCGCTGCCATAGTAGCATACATAAATAATGTCCTCTTCTCTTTTGGTAGATCTTGACCTAAAATACCTAACAGGAAGGTTTCTGGTTGTTTAAAAAATGTTATTTTCAGCATTTTTTTAATTCATTGTATTTCATTTCATATCATTAGTAGAAGATGCTAATAGAAAACTATGTTTAAAATAGCAATCTCCCAAAGATAACAGCGGAACAAAGGAGGATTTTAAATGTAGAAATATCAGCCCAAGAAATTATAGACGCAATAAAAAAACAAAGGCAGGGAAGTCTCCAGGGCCAGATGGAGTAACAGCCAAATACTATAAAAAACTGAGCGACCAGCTTGTGAACCCTTTGAGGGAAATGATGGATGAAGTTTTAAAAACAGGTGAAGTCCAAGAAACATTGAAAGAGGCCTACATAACTTTGATACCAAAACAAGATGCTGATGTATCATTGGTGAAGAATTATAGGCCTATATCATTTGTTTTGGCAAACAGATTGAAATTTTTTAAAAAGATTTTATCCACCATGATCAATCTGGATTCCTTCCTGGTAGACAAATTAAAAATAACATTAGAAATGTATTAAATATTATAGAATACCTGAAAGTGAGAAATGAGAAGAAAGTAGCGCTGATGTTTATAGATACAGAGAAAGCATTTGACAATGTTTCTTGGGACTTCATGAAGAAAGTGATGGAAGAGGGTGTCATACTAAAATGCTGACAAATTCTTGTGAGAAATTGTTCCAAAAGTTTCGAGAAGTGACTTTAAGGTCAGAAATAGGAAAATGTTTGAGAACTGGAACTGACAGGTCTGTCCATCTTGATGTGCCGTGCCTTCCTTTCAGGTGCTATAAGCTGTAAATAGCTGAAGCAGGGCTGTAAAAGCCACTTCCAGGTAATGTAGAGCCTGGGCGTTTCCTCCAGATGTTGCTGGATCCCTGCCCTCACCAGCCTCAAACAGCATGGCCAATGGTCAGGGTTGATGAGAGTCAAAGTCCCCCTGTATCTGGGAGGAAATGAGCTCCTCATCCATGATGGATAAACAATACTGAGCTAAATGACCACAAAAGACACCTCGAGGTGATTGTGGGAATAATCATCCCTTCAGTGGGAAAGATGTTTTCTTTCTTTCTTTCTTTCTTTCTTTCTTTCTTTCTTTCTTTCTTTCTTTCTTTCTTTCTCTCTCTCTCTCTCTCTCTCTCTCTCTCTCTCTTTCTTTCTTTCTTTCTTTCTTTCTTTCTTTCCTTTGCTTTTTCCAACGGCTCATGCTTCCTTCCCTTTGTGAGCCAACAGGATAACGGCCTGCGCAGTGACCATGAAGAAATACGTGGAGGCCAACGTTTCCCAGAATTCCTACACGACAATAAAATACTTCATGAAAATGCTGAGCAGCGTCAGCGAGACCCTGATCTTTGTGTTCATGGGAGTGTCTACGGTCAGGCGGAACCACGAGTGGAACTGGGCTTTTGTTTGCTTCACGCTGGTCTTCTGTGTGGTTTGGCGGGCGCTAAGTAAGAAACAAATGCTTTAATAATCAAACTAAACCAGGTGGATGAAAGGCCTTGCGTCACTGAAAGCATCATTCAGTGCAGAGAAAGGCTAGGAAGTTCAGAGCTGACTGGTATAACCAGTTTAGCAAAGACTGTTCCGCAGGTGTGTTGTGTTCGACGGGTCAGGTCACTTCATACAAAACTGAACTTTGCTGAGAGAAAGAATTACCTATAGAAGAGCAACCTTGGATATATTGTTGAAGGAAATTATACCACAAGTATAATTACTTTTCATCGTCATCCAGGCAACCATTTGCATATAAGCCACTTACTGATAAATTTTTAAAAATCTTAGCAATTTTGACATTTTTTGAAAGCACTTCCAGGGAGGCTGGGTAGGATCATATTTACTTGTTTATATCCTACCTTTATATCCAACCTTAATTAGCATTAAAAAATGTCAAATTCTAGCAGTATAGGTGGTTTAGAAGGTTGTGTTTCTCCCTCACAAGATAAAATGGTGATCATCTCTTGATGATAACAGGCCTTTTCATCTTTTATTTGAACATGTTAAGGATGGAAGGAGTGAGATTGCATGTGCCATCCCTGCTCCTCCCCTCCACACATTTATTTGGAAATTCGGAACAGAGCCTGTGGGTGTACAGTTGCATGGATATCTAGGGAACCCTGAAGCAGAAGGATTTGCAATTGTACACCAAGGTACCCCCCCCTCTCTTCTGATCTCCAAACAAACACATAGAGGTCAGGATAGAAGACCATATGGCCTCATTTCCCGATGAGGACAGTGTGCGTCAACATCTCCCCATTGTTCTGAAAATGTGCAGGAAGACTGTCATATTTTTCCATTTTTGGTAACTTCTTTTTCATAACCCCCTCCCCATTTCTTTCTTCTCCATACTTAATACAAATTTATATCATCTCAGTATCAGGGTTGTTGAAGTGATGATCTCTTGTTAATTCTTTTAGAGATTTCTTTTCCACTGTTTATAAATGAAATGGCCACTCTCTCAATATAGGAGGAGAACTACATGCCAGTCTACACATGTAAATGCCTGTACTGTACATGTAAATGCTGGTTGTGTATGCATTCCATACTGATGTATCCTCAACGTCCAATCATGATGCCCAATGTTCTTCAAGATCCCTAGCTATCTCACAGGACTACAATTCTCAGAGTCTGCAATGTGTGTAGATTTAATCAGGCACAAGTTTATGCATCAGTCTTCCCCAGTATGGTGGCTCCCAGATGTTGTTGGATTACATTGTTCAAGACCCTGGGCTGTGCTAGCAAGGCCTGGGGGGAGTTCTAGTCCATCAGCATCTGGAGAGCTCTACATTGGTGGAGGCTGTTACTGACAATATTATAGAGATGTTTTGAACATGGACTTCCTACATTTCAGCTGCTACAATGCAATAGAACACACTTGATTTGGGGGCAGCCTGTATGAAAGCACAAGTTTGCATCCTAGTTTGGTGGAACTTTCCATCCTGTTACTTCTCTTTGTTAGTTTTCTTTTTTTTTCTTTTTTCCTTAGGTGTGCTTTTCTTGTTCTGCATCATCAACAAGTTCCGGACTCACAGATTCTCTCTTAAGGATCAACTCATTGTCATATACAGTGGCTTGCGAGGGGCCAGCAGTTTCTCCCTGGCATTCTTGCTCTCTGCATCTCTCTTTCCTAGAAAGAAGATGTTTATAACGACTACTATTGTGGTTACATATTTTACTGTCTTCATCCAGGTAAGAAGATGAGTTACCTGCCATATCATGGTATTAGTGCTGACAGGGCTGTCTCTAAGGAGGTGTGGAGCTCAGGCCAAATCAAACTGTGTTGAGAACCTCACTTCCTCATCCCCCGGCCTCTGGTGAGAGAAGAGGAGCTTTCACTCTTCCTTCACATGATAATCCAGATTGGAAGAGAGGTGCTGTCCAATTTGGCAGTCTCAGTTCAATGAGGATTAAGCGTGCTTCACGATTTCATGGGGAAATGAATATTGTATCAAAAGTTAACTCACTTTCTTTGTTCCAAATGAAGGGAATCACCATTAGACCACTTGTCAAGTACCTGGATGTTAAGAAGACCAATAAAAAAGAGTCTGTCAATGAGGAAATTCACATACGAGTAAGATGAAGTTTTAAATTTATCTTAAAAATTATAATTTTAATTGAATGTCGGGGAACTATTTGTCCATGGTCTGTTCTGTCTGGGAGTAGGTTTCCAGAGTCCTAGGCAGAGATATTTCACATTGCCTCCTTCCAATTGATCCTTTTAAAATGGGAGATTCTGTGGTGGTATTACTCAGAGTAAACCCGCTGAATTTAATTGACCTTACTTAGTCGTGTTGCTTGATTCCAATGGGTCTACTCTGATTGAAACTTAGTTGACTGTCACCTCAGGATTCAAACGTAGGAGCCTGCATGCTGTCTAAGCATGTGCTCTGCTACTGTTATAAGCCTTCCACCTTAAAATGTGTGGGACCTTAATAAACTGGGAAAGAGTCATAGCTCAGGTGTGAAGCATGCAGAAGGTCACGGGTTCAACCCCAATTTCCAAGTAGGGCTGTGGTTTGTGTTAAAGCTGCAGTCCTATGCATGGGATTAAGCTCCATTGAGCCCCATGTTAGGGATGGGGCTTCAATTCTATTCAATTCACATTAATAGGCAAATCTACCTAATTTTCAGTTTCTGAAACCAGCTATAAACCGAAACATAGCCATCTTCTGAAATTTCCACTTCTCCCAATTGTGGAATGCAGTTCTCCAGCCAAGCAATATGTACAAGAATGGATATTTTAGGGTCAACATGCACTAAAATGCACGTGGTGGTGAAAATAAAAAAAGCAAAAATGCATTATAGCTGAGCAAATTGCTTTGTAAAAATGTGTATAGTAATCAAATTCTCAAACAAAATATGTATGGTAGGAGAAATTAGCACTCAAATGGTGAATTTTCACAATGACTTCTTAAAGAAAACACTTGTAAACAGATGTCGAAATGTGGAGAGCTGGAGTTAAGACTGGAAAACTAGGAAACTGAGAGAAACTGAAATCGACACATTCACCCATCCCTACTCCTACATAAATACATATACCTAGCTATGACATTGGTTAGATATAGGAAGTGGAATTATTTTTATCGCCACCTGGGACAATTAGAATCAGTCTTCTGACATCTTCTGTCAGGATGGCATAACTTGATGCTTGAAGAATTTTGCCTTTGGGCAGAAGAACTTTCTGATAGTGTTATTCTTAATGGTGGTGCTGTGTTAGTTCTGTGCCATAGTTCAGTGGTAAGCACCTATTTTGAATACACAATGCCCTAGGTTAAATCCTTGACCTCTCAAGGAAGGGCTGAGATGTTACCTGACTGAAACCCAGGAGAACCACTTCCAGTCAGTGTGGACAGTACAGAGCTTAGATGAGCCAATGGTCTGGCTCAGATTTTTTGTATTCTAGATTATGGCTGTTCAAAATTGTGTTGTCATCTTCTTTGCACATAAACATTGTTACAGCAGTGATGGCTTTAAAACGTTGTTCACACCTTTCTCCAACTTCCTGTGTGTCTGCAGCTGATGGACCATTTAAAGGCGGGAATTGAAGATATATGCGGACAATGGAGTCATTATCAACTGAGAGACAAGTAAGATTGTGTCTGCGACGGTCAGGTAAAAGAAAATAACTGAAAGTGTTACTCTAATATAGTAAAATGGGCCAGACTGAAAATGCTCTACGGTTGTTGACTTCCACTTCTTTGTGTTCTCTTCGGCTTCGCACTATAAGTCTGAGAGCCAGGTGTTTTACCTACTTCTCATTGAATTTATTACAGTCATACCTCATGTTACGTTCTTTCAGGTTACGTCCCGCAGTGACCCGGAAGTACCGGAAAGGGTTACTTCCGGGTTTTGTCGCTCGCGCATGCACAGAAGCCCAAAATGATGTCACGCGCATTCTCAGAAGCAGCGAATTGCAACCCGTACATGTGCAGATGCGCTGCTGCGGGTTGCGCTCTTTTCATGTTGCGAATGGGCCTCCAGAACGGATCCAGTTCGGAACCAAAGATACCACTGAACTGAGGTGCTGTGTTTAGCCCTATTCACACAACCCGTGCACAACTGGGTCCCCTGCTTCTGGCTTGCATGTGTTCATCTGAGCTTCTTTTCATGCAATGTTTAAAAGAGGAAACAGGGACTGGGGATAAAACTACCACATACATCAGTGGCGATGCTTGAAGGCGGTAGCATGGTGAATTCGGAAATGTTAAGAAAAGTGTTTGTGGCACATGCACACAATGTATGGGAGAGTGTCCCTTGCCAACCCCATCCAGATTTTGCAGGCTTTTTCGAGAGCACCTTCGGTACATCACATCTTGACCATTTGCTTATGGTTTCATGGTGTATTTGCCAAGATAGCAAATGGCAGCAGTGGCACTAACAGATTAAGTGTGCATAGTATTGCAGCCTCAGTCTCTCTGTTCCCTGCTAAAAAAAAAGGGGGTAAGCAATGCTGATTGGAGCTAAGGCAGCCTGTATTTACCACTATTGGGTTGCTCTTTCTCCAAATTGTCCATTATTTACATAAACTTTTTATTTTTATTGGTACCTTTTGAAATGCTGATGGACACAACAGACCCAAATGAACAGATCATTTAGAACTCTGCTGTGGCACATTATGACTTTAAGCAGAGCTATTCCTCTTACGCCTTATTAGAACACTCCCTTTCTACAAAGCAAATCAGGATTTCCCTTTCCCTTTACAACCATGAATGTGTTTAGGTGCTGTCAGGGGTTCAGGGAGAGAGGCACAGAGCAGGCAGGAGTTGGACAACGATGGGGAGGAGTCCGAGGACAGTGAGGAGGAGGATGACAATGACTCAAGGGATTCCATGAGTCTTTCCAGCGAATCAGAGGATTCCCAGAAGGGGGTGCCTGTGGTCAAGACAAGAGCAGTCCCAGGGGGGACGCATCGAGGGCAAGGGGCCAGCAGGGGATCCCAAAGTGGCAGCTGGGAGTCAGGACCAGCTTCCCCACCAGAGCGTAGCGAAGGGGGGGGGGAGGTTCCAGTGTGACAGGGGAAGCAGCTCCGGCAGCAGAAAAGGAGGGGAGGTCGGAGCAAGCCATCCTCCCGGAAGGGGAGGGGAGTAGTGAAGGGAGTAGTGTAACTGTCAAAAGGAAGGTTAGAAGTTGGGCGCGCGCGCCAAGTTCAAATGTGCAGGCGCGCGGAAGAACAGGGAGCCCGGAGGAGGAGCCAGGTCCCAAAGCCCGCAGGAGGGAGGGAGAGCAGTCTGGGGATTCAGCATCAGGGGAATCCAGGAGGGGCGAAACCCCAGCGGGCAGGAAGACCCTGCGGAAAAGGAGAGAAAGGAAGAGGTGGAGCAGCGCAAGCTTCTTAAACTGGTGCAGGGGAGGGACTGACTTAGAGGGGACTTCAACGGTCTAAGCATAACAGACATGGGGCTGCGCGCCTCGGCTGTGGAGCGGAAAATGAACTGCAATAAACTTCTTTGTATATAAAGTAAACCTGGCGTTGGTCCTTTGTGAGCTGGGACCTGAGGCAGCCCTGACAGGTGCCTTCACCCTCTTTCTCCCATTACTGTAACTTGTCCTTGTCTTATCAGTTCAACACAGTGTCTTCGTTGAACTACACCTCTTTGCTGTTTGATGTCTGGTCCTTAAGAAGCTCAGGAAGATGCCTTAGGCTTGTCCATTATTTAATTCTTGAGTGATGATCGAAATAATGTTTTGTTGTTGCTGTTGCTGTTGCTCTTACCAGATTTAAGAAATTTGACAACAGAGTCCTCAAGAAGATTTTGTTACACAAGCACCAACCAAAATCCAGCATTGTCTCCCTGTACAAGAAACTGGAAATAAAACAAGTCATTGAGATGGTAGAGCGTGGAGAGATGAAGCCACCTTCTTCTAAATCGTCTTCTTTGTGAGTATCTTCTTTCAGCTCAGATAAGCGGGATATGGATGCGTGCTTAAAAATAAGGATTGAGAGTAAGTTAGTTGCACTAAAGCCCCACTAAAATTAATGTGAAAAGCCCGAGATGACTAATTTAAGCACTGCTGATTTCAATGAGACCTGAGGGCAACTTATTTTCTTTGGATCCAAACTCATTACTTTGTGATTCTGTGATACATATAAAACACAACTGAGATGATGTAGGAACCAGATTTCATTTTGTCCAGTCACCCCTTGATGTATGGTGGCTTCCTGTTTATATTACTATCCTGTGTTAAGGAATAACGAAACCTGATGTTTTGGACTACAATTCCCATGAGCCCCATGTCGACTGGAGCTGATGGGAGTTGTAGTCCAAAACACCTGGAAGGAACCAGGTGGGTGAAGCCTGACTTACCAGATGCTGGAATACAATCACAGTAAGAGTAGGACATTAGGAGAAAGTTACAGTCCGCTTTTAAAGAAACCAAGGATGTTACCACTGAAGCCATTTTTCTCCGTGCAACTATAATACCTGCACTAACCTTACTATTTAACTACAAAATGTAATAAACAAGCAAAGGCTCTCAATAAAACAAACATTTTATTGAGTGGTTAACAGGTCTCCTTTGCTTTACCTAAAAACAGATTTGTATCATAAGTTTACAGCACTGAAGCGCAAATGTAAAAGGAAATGGGTTTATTAAACAGAAAGTTTCCTGCTTCTCCCTGAAGCAGATATGCTTACCGTTATCAAGTTGCTTGGTTAATAGCTAACTTCATGAAAAGAGTTTTCCATTTTTATATTTGAGTTCTAGATGTATGACAAATTGCTTTCATAATGTTTGTGGAGTTGCTCATTGTTCACCTGAAACTAAGGTTATTTTAATTGAAACATCTAGAGAACTAGATTAGCTAACCATTTACACACAATTATTTCTTCTGTGCACAAGTAGTCCTAACTCTGGACTAAGCCTGGAACAGATTTGCAGCGATATAGTTAACTAGACAATCCTGACCGTATTCTACAGCATTTCCCAAGGTTGTGACAGTTAGAAGAAGTGTCAGTGACAATAATTGCTATGGGGTGTATCCAGCGCTTTGTGGTTGTTGTAAAAATGAGGCGTTGAAACTGTATCTTGATAAAAGTGCTGTGGGTGCCAGCACGAAAAAGAAAAGAAGAGGCTATTGTGCTGCGCACCAGGGATCACAACACAAAAAACACTGAATGTATCTGTGATCTCTGATTTTACAGTGTACGTTATGAAGGAATTTGAGCTCAAGGACAGTTAGAACTGCTCTTGCTGTACAGAGATGTCATGGTGTGTGAACTGTCCCCTAGAGTAGAGCTGTTTTTGCATGGTGGTGCATCTGTAAGGACTGAGTACCTATTTCTGCAAGTGATAGCTGTCGTGATTCAGCTCCAGTTACATTTGGGGAGTTTTCCAAGATTTGTTGACTGGTGATCTTGGCACATCTGTGCAAGTATCATATGACTTGAAAGTGCACAAGACTCAAACTAAGCCAACGGGGGAGAAAGGTGGGCTATAAATAATAATAATAATAATAATTTATTATTTATACCCCGCCCATCTGGCTGGGCTTCCCCAGCCACTCTGGGTGGCTTCCAAAAGAATATTAAAATACTATAATACATCAAACATTAAAAGCTTCCCGGAAAGAGGAAGGAAAGAGACAAAAGAGACAAAAGATATTAACATAAAGTCAATATTGCAATGTGTTCTGAGACTTGCAGTGATTTGCTTTCATCCAACTGCTCTCACATAAGAAACTGGCATGTGACTCAAAGGCGTTGCTATCTCATTTTGGAGAAAAAAAGGGATAGGGTGGTCGGAATGACAAGGGAACTTAAACCAGCATTAAAGAATAAGCCATTACAGTGGTACAGTGGTACCTCGCAAGACGAATGCCTCGCAAGACAAAAAACTCGCTAGACGAAAGGTTTTTCTGTTTTCGATTTGCCTCGCAAGACGAATTTCCCTATGGGCTTGTTTCGCAAGACGAAAACGTCTCGCGACTTTGTTTCCTTTGTCTAAAAACAAAGACATGTTTTGTTTATAAAGTTAATTTATTTTCCCTTCAATTTTTGAACTGCTCTTTACAGTATGTGTGACTTTAAAGAGCAGTTAATAAACTGTTGTTGTACCAAATTTGGCTTTGTTTGGACTTTTTTTGACCATAGGAACGCATTAATTGATTTTCAATGCATTCCTATGGGATTTCGTGATTCGCAAGACGAAAAATTCGCTAGACAACAAAACTTGCGGAACGAATTAATTTCGTCTTGCGGGGCACCACTGTACCTTGGTTCTCAAACTTAATCCATTCTGTAAGTCCATTCCAAAACCAAAGCGTTCCAAAACCAAGGTGCACTTTCCCATAGAAAGTAATGCAAAATGGATTAATCCGTTCCAGACTTTTGAAAACAACCCCTAAAACAGCAATTTAACATGAATTCTACTGTCTAACGAGACCATTGATCCATAAAATGAAAGCAATAAATAATGTACAGTGGTACCTCGGGTTACAAACGCTTTGGGTTATGTGTTTTCAGGTTGCGGACTGCGGGAAACTTGGAAGTACCGGAAAGGGTTACTTCCGGGTTTTGCTGCTCGCACATGCGCAGAAGCACCAAATTGCGTTACGCACATGTGCAGATGCAGCGCTGCAGGTTACGAATGTTGTGGGTTATGGATGTGCCTCCATCGTGGATTACGTCCGCAACCCGAGGTTCCACTGTACTGCAGTCACACAACCAATCAATCAGTTGCTGAACTGAGTTCCACACAGTCACCAAAACAAAAAGAGAGAGCTGCAAAAACAGAAGCACAAAATAGACACTCAAAACAGAAGCAAAAAAACAAAACAAAAACAGAAGCACAAAATAGACACTCAAAATGGAAGTGTGGCACTCAAATCAGAAGCGTAACACTCAAAATGGAGCAAATTTGGCTTCCAAAAAAGGTTCGCAAACTGGAACACTTACTTCCGGGTTTGCAGTGTTTGGGTTCCAAGTTGTTTGAGTACCAAGGTGTTTGAGAACCAAGGTAGCACTAGGTTCAGAGTGGACCAATTTCCAAGAGCAGCAGCAGCAACAGCAACAACCTCCTTTCCTTCCTTGCCCCAGCCTTGGAATGCTGGTTGGAATGAGCCAGAAAAAAACCAACAGAAAAATGGGGTTGCCATGCAGAGATGGTTGCTGCAACATAGAAAGCGACACTTTCTATGTAGGTCAACGACTAGAGATTTTATGTGGATTTCTTAACTTCTTCTTTTTTTTACAATTGTTTTAACTTGCTTTCCTTTTGGACTTGCAGACTGAAACGCCAACAGCAATAAAATAGTGTGAATGTATGCACACTCATTCATGCACACATCCACACTACAAAGAGATGGCTTGCTTCTTTGATTTATGAGTGATCCTTTGCTATCCCTTCTTGGCAAAACAGCCCGAGCGTAACTAATACGTGCCAATATTAGTGTGTACATGCAACCACTATGCAGGAGTAACCGTTGGCCCTTTGACTTAGTCATTCTAATGTTTGCTTTCCTTCTCTGCAGGAGGTTTAGAAATCGAAGGATGCAGAGACTTTCGCCTGCAGAGGTGGATTCCATACAGAATATACTGGCTCACAATCTGTATCAAGTGAGGCAAAGGGTCCGTTTCCCTTTCTGGTAGCGTGCTTCATATCTATAGAACAAAAGATCATGTTTGCACAGTCTCTGAAGCCTTAGCAACAGTCAGCGAGAGCAGAAATGTTAGTGTTACTGGTTGTAGCTGAGCCACGGGACAACATTATGGAAAATATAGATTCAAACCCGCAGTTAATATGTGGAATTCTCTACTTCAGGGTGCAATGGTGGTCTCCAATGTGGATGGCTTTAAAAGGGGATTAGACAAATTCACAGAAGGTTAGATACAGTGGTTTAGTATCTATGATAGCCATGTTGTTGGAAATCCCAAGTGGAGGGAAAACGGTTGCACTCAGGTTTTAATTTTTGGCTTTCCATAGGCATCTGGTTGGCCGCTATGAGAACAGGAATGCTATTTGGGCCTTTGGCCTGATCCTGCACCCATCTTATGTTCCTATGTACTTGTTTTGTGTGTTTGTGTTTTGCTAAGGCACAAATTCGATATCTGCACTCACTGGGCTGTTTCCCCAAAACACAAAAGAAAAGAAACCCCCATCCTTTCCTTTGCGAATATTCGCTTTTGATTGCCACTACACTGCCAGATAGCAGGAGACTCCCGAGACTGGCACCAGGGGGCAGACATCCCTTGCTTTAACAACACAAATAGTACAAGTGTCTCTCTGGTTGTTTCTAAACAAGGGGGTAATCGTCTTAATCTGTCGCAGCACAAGCCAGCAAAGGCTCCTGTGGCACTCTGTAGACTAGCAAATTTATTATAGCAAAAGCTTCCATGGACTAAAGACTATCTTTGCAAAACAATTTCCAGAGGGATAGTTGCAGTAGTCTGTTGCAGCAAAACAGCAAGGAATCTTGCAACACCTTGAAGACAAACAGTTTTGTATTTTAATGTCACAAGCTTTCACGGATTAGTGGGCAGTAATTCATGAATGTATATGCCACCGTAAATACAGCACCACAAGACTCCATTGTTGCTTTCTTAAATCTAGAGTTGCTTAATACTGTTGTTACATAACCGTAGCCCCTTTAGGCAGGGGTGGGAAATCTCAGGCCTAGGGACCAAATCATAGAATTGTAGAGTTGGATAGAACCCAAAATGTGGCCTTTCTGCCCGGCCCGCAAGACTCTTCCCCAATTATGGCCTTCCCCCAGACCACAACACTTCACTGGCCCATAGCTGTCAACTTACAGATTTGAAAATAAGGGACCAGCAGCCTTGAAAATAAGGGACCAGCAGCCAAAATAAGGGACCTGCAGCCTCACCTGTTCCAGGCACTCCAGTCTTCTTGTCCTCCTGCAGTCTGGTCAAACTCATGCTGGGTAGCTTTGAGAACACTGTCCAACCAACTTTGTAACCAGAGGTTCAACTGAATAGAATCTGAATCACATGCATCACAAGGCCTATGCAGCCTCAACTTAAGATGGCTCCCTGGCCTGGCTTTGCACTGCAAAGTTTGCAGCAGCACATGCAATAAAATGGCGTCCAGCATTCAAAAAACCCCTCAGCTTGCATTAAGTAGCCACACACAAGGCATGCAAGCTCCACCCCTCCTGTCGTTCTTAGACTTCTTATTGGGTGAGCAACACAGCCAAGCAACACAGTTGGAGCCTCCCTCCTCCCTGGCCAGCAGGGAGGGAGGGAGAAGAGCTGCTTCCTTTGAAATTTAAGGGACATCATTTAAGGGACATTTAAGGGACATCCATCAATAAGGGACAGCAGCGGGACATGGCGCTGGAATAAGGGACTGTCCCTTCAAATAAGGGACACTTGACAGCTATGCACTGGCCCTCCTCTGTTTCCCCCCTCAAGTACTTTTGACTGGTTTGTGTCCTTGAGTATGGAGAGATTGCGTGTAGCTCACTTCTCACTTCTGCATAGCTGGAATGCACTGTAAAAAAAAAGTCAGAGTCACATTTGTCATTCTGTTCACTTGTTGTTCTCTGTCCTCACCCACCACGGCCACGTAGACTCCAAACATTTGTCCACAAGCAAAACATTGTTCCTACCCATGGCATACAGACTATGTAATAATAATAATAATAATAATAATAATAATAATAATAATAATAATAATAATAATTTGTACCCCACCCATCTGGCTGGGTTACCCCAGCCTCTCTGGCGGCTTTCAACAAAGACCAAAAATACACTAAAATGTCACACATTAAAAACTTCACTGAATAGGGTTGCCTTCAGATGTCTTCTGAATGTCAGGTAGTTGTTTATCTCTTTGACATCTGATGGGAGGGTGTTCCACAGGGCGGGCGCCACTACCGAGAAGGCCCTCTGCCTGGTTCCTTGTAGCTTTGCTTCTCGCAATGAAGAAACCGCCAGAAGGCCCTTGGAGCTGGACCTCAGCATCCAGGCAGAACGATGGGGGTGGAGACGCTCCTTCAAAAAATGTACATTGCTTGATCCATGTTGGTGGAAATGAAGGCAGGGTCAAGTGCGTTGACTTGGGTCAAAACCCAAAAGTCACCTGCTCTCTCTAGAAAATCACACAGAAAGAATATTGAGTTGTGATTTGCTTGTTTTCAGACGCTGTCATACAACAGGTACAGCCTTGCCGCAGACGCAAATGAGGAGCAAGCCAAAGAAATCCTCATTCGTCGCCAGCAGAGCCTGAAACAAACCGTGAGGAAAGGATACAGCCTTCCTTGGGGAGGGCAGGTACGTCTTACATAAGAGGTGGTATTGGTGTGGAATCGAGGTTTGCAAATATCTGCGGCCCAGGCACTCTCTTCCTCCCTAAGAGTATCTATTGTTTTACAAAGGTGCATACACAACAAACAGCAATAGCCATGTGCCACAGTCTCCGTGGGTTAGGCAGCCATAAGAAAAGAGTGTGAAAGCTAGAAACACAGCTGCTCAGGAAAGTAAAACAGTAAAAAAGGTAGTTGCCAAGTTTTGTTGTTTAAATAGAGATGTGAGCAGGTCCCAGTAGATAGTCCTCCTTGACATTTGTTTCCCCAAGCTGGAGGCATTGGTTATTGCCAAAAATCTATCTGCTGTATCTGATTTAGGATGGTCCAATTTGCTTCCTTTATTTGCAAGTAAAAAGGTAAAGGGACCCCTGACCATTAGGTCCAATCGCGGACGACTCTGGGGTTGCGGCGCTCATCTTGCTTTATTGGCTGAGGGAGCCGGCATACAGCTTCTGGGTCATGTGGCCAGCATGACTAAGCCGCTTCTGGTGAACCAGAGCAGCGCATGGAAACGCCGTTTACCTTCCCCCCGGAGCTGTACCTGTTTATCTACTTGCACTTTGACGTGCTTTCGAACTGCTAGGTGGGCAGGAGCAGGGACCGAGCAACGGGAGCTCACCCCGTCATGGGGATTCGAACCGCCGACCCTCTGATCGGCAAGCCCTTGTCCCTGTGGTGCAAGTATCTGCTTTAATTACAGGTTCCAAATATTTTGGCATGTGAGTACTTTACTCAGCCCAGTTTTACAGTGGGGTTAGTAGACTAGACCTGCGGTATAAATTACATGTGACCTATATATGTGCTTATTTTGCCCGCAGTAATGCTGGCCAGATTTTTCAAGCATAACAAACAAAGTGAGCCTTAAGCTTGTAGACCCCTCCTTCCCTCCCTCCTAATGCATGCTCTAAGGGATTGAAACATCCACTCTCACTTTAAAATAAAAGCTGCAGTTTCCTGTTATGTTTGAGCCAGGAAAACTGTGGTTTATTCTGATGCTGGTTTGTTAAAACAAGCCATGGCCGTCCCTGGGTCGGCTCAAACTACCAACCTTCTGATTAACAGCAAGACACACTGCTCCACTGTGCCACTGGGACCTTCTCATTGTACACATTCACCAGGCCTCATGCACATAAGCTTTCCACAAAGAGGGAATTATGCACATTTCTTGGTCAATATGCATAATCTCCAGCAGACCTTGGGGAATGTCCATGTATCAAATGAATTTTATGAGTTCTCCAGTTATTATGCATAATCCCAAACAGGCCTTGGGGAATGTTCGTATCTCCACTTTATCTTGTACATCCTCCAGCCATTATGTATAATTCCCCAAAGGGCCTAGGGCAATGTGCATATCTTGACTGCAATCTGTACATACTCCAGGCAATACAGTAGGCATGTTCTCAGGGCACTATGCATAGTTTCTAAGAAACACGCCCACCCCTTTTTTGTTCATAAGAGTGTAATCTGTGCTCCCTGGGCTTCTTCCCACAGCCTAGTCTCATATGGCCCACAGTATGGCTTCTCACTGATCAGCTAAGCAGCAGAAAAAAGGAGGGGGCGCTCCAAATAAAGTGGTTTTCTGCCCTCCAGCCATTTCACAACTCCCAGCTCTTCTTCATTTAGCTGAGCAGCATAAGGTGAACCGGAGGAACAGAAAAGTTTAAACCTCCCCACACCACCACCACATACACACAAGTTTAATAGTGGCAACATTGGGTCCATCAAATTTGCAGTATCAAAAATATAATGTGAAGTCTGCCTCTGGTTCTGAAACAAAGTCCAGTTTTGAAACCTTAATGCTGTATCTGTGTAGTCAATTGGAATTTATTTAGAGGAAAAACCATTCTTGCCTGTAAAGTTGGCATGGCCAAGGTAAGATATTGTAGAGGCCTTTTTGGAAATGTTTAGGGTATTCAGTGTTCACTGGTTGTGAACTGCAACAAGGTACAATCATTTGCTATTCTTTAGGAAGCTTCTACTCTAGGAAGGTTCCTGAAGATGCAATTTATGGAATTTCCACTTCTCAATCCTTTCATCTGCTACAGACAAGTTACTTCCCTTTCCTGTCTTCTCTTCTTGGAGGTCGCACTAATTATTTGCCCTGATTTCATCAACACCACAGCTATATTCCAACCTCTGAAAAGCTACTTCCCACAGGAAGCATTATTCTAAAATATGTGATTCTATGATTTGCACCACCTTGATATTTTATGTGCATGGGCATTATATAAATACTTCTATAGATAAAAATGACATAAATAAATTTGAAAGCATAAAGAAGTACCTTGCAAGGTTTAGCATGAGTTCCCTCTGTTATCTGCTGCCTTGTAAAGTGTGCTTTGAACTGATGCTCTAGATGTTTCAGGTTTGTTTAAGCTACTTTTTGAAGATTTTTTTCATTTACAATAGAGCTATATATTAATCACTCATTTCAAATGTAACCATCAATTCTCACTGACATACTTTTTTTCCAGAGTCACCAGAATTCACACTGCACATTTGAATCACCTTTTCTCACACCTATTTGTCCATAGGCTGCCAGCAGAAGTATGCGCTACTTATCTTTACCCTTTGGTAACGCCCAAGCAACCAGAAGAGATGATGATGATCTAACAGGTAATTCTCTTTGATCAAAAGAACACAGGAAAAATGTCGAATTGCTGCCAATTCACACTATTTATGAATTTGCAAATAGCTATAAAACACACATTCCCGCTAAGTGGAAGTTGGGACAAAGGATTGATGAAATGGTGTCTACCAGAATATTTGTTTTCCCTTGGAGACACACACTCATCCTTTGTGATGACATTACTGTAAAGATATCACAAAGAATAGTAAACAGGACTGATTATTTTTTGACTTAGTCCTTTGACCAAACAAGATTGGAGATAGGAATGCCGCTATTTGCAAAGGTTAAAAAATGCAGAAACCAACAGCACCTTGTGCGAAAAGGAAGCAGTTCGGCTGGGCTCAGTTCTGTAGCAGGTGTTCCCCTGGTGTTGTAGATGTCATTTGTGATGGCCCAGTGCTTGTTCTGGGGTGCGCAGCTGCAGACTCCTTATTCATTTATGGCAACTGTGGCCATTACTGTCATTGGGCAGTGCGTTTGACAGTATCTAGTGCAAAACAAACAAACAAAAACAAAACAGCAGCGGGCCAGGCTCAAGGCTAAGGCATATCTTAGGGGACATTCTCCCAGTGGTGTGAATGTTTCATTTGTGGTGGCTCAGTGCTTATTTTGTAGTGCACAGCTACAGATCCCTAATTCATAACTATGGCCCGGGATCATCATCCATTTACTGTATGTGCCTTGTGAAAAAACAAGACTTTTCATTCTGGAGAGTAATGATGCATCTCAAAAGAAAGAGCGTGATAGTGGTTGAGAGTACGTGGGCTTTTGCAATTAATATTTTGTGGTGGTGGTGATGATGATGATGATGATGATTTATTGATACCCCACCCATCTGGTTGGGTTTCCCCAGACACTGTTGGCTTCCAACAAAATGTTAAAAATCAGTCATTAAAAACTTCCCTAAACAGGGCTGCCTTCAAATGTCTTCTAAAAGTCAGATAGTTGTTTACTTCCTTGATGTCTGATAGGAGGGCCACTACTGAGAAGGCCCTCTGCCTGGTTCCCTGTAACTTCTCACAGTGAGGGAACTGCCAGAAGGCCCTCGGCACTGGACCTCAGTGTCTGGGCTGAACGATGGAGGTGGAGACACTCCTGTAAGATCTAAGAAACTATTTAAGCCATATGCACATCCTGGCTCTTGTGCTATGTCTGAAACAGTCTTCAGCCTTTTTCGACAAGAACCCACACATACACATCTTAAGGAACCAATTTATTTATTTTTAGTCACATGTATGGCTGCAATGCTGGGGGTGTGGCCGACTTTAGAGTAGGTTGTGACACCATCTATAAGATTGTATCTAACATGCTCGCCCTGTGAACTCATTTTTTTATAATTAATAGTTCGAAGCATGATTTGGAAAAAGAGAGGGAAAAGTGTAAGTAGCCACAAATGCTTTCAAGCCCTAAAGCACCCAATGTGTGCCAAAGGGTCTGTGCTTCTTTATGGGATTATGGTCATATGATGCTGATGAAAGACTTGCCCTCTGCAACCTAAGGCTTATCAAAGGCCCCTGGAGCTAAAATTCTTTGGTCTTGGGTCTTTTAAACCCTGGTGCCCCGAAACCTATCCTATTTTTCGACACAGGATAATTAGAGACTTGCCTAACTTAGATTTTTTAGTCTTGCATCATTTAGTTGTGCCAAAAATAGTGAGCAGAAATTGCAATGTAAAAGAATATAGGTGGCAACGGAGCCATGTAAGCTGTGTAGCCAGAGGAAAGGGGGTCAAAGATCTGGTGAACTAAAAGAAAAATGCTGAGGTGGGTGTTGGTGAGATAATTTGGAGGAGAGAAGGATAAGTGAAGGCAGGGGCAGGAAGGGGAGCATGGCAAATAAGTTGGGCTGACATTTCTCATAAAGTATATGCTTGCAGGCATTGCTTTTTTTCCAGGGGAATGGAAGGGTATGCATACCTGTCAGGGGTTCAGGAGCAGAGGCAAGGGCAAGGGAGGAAACAGAGAGCGAGGGGGAGGAGGCAGAAGAAAAGATGAGTGATGACGACGACCCGAGATCTCCGAGTCTTTCCAGTGAATCAGAAGATTCACAGAAAGGAGCACCAGTGGCCAGGGCAAGGGGGGAGCCTAGGGGGACACCCCAGGAAGAAAGGGCCAGAGGGGGCTCAGAGGGGAGCAGTTGGAAATCGGGACCAGCGTCACCAACAGAGAGCAGGGGAGAGGAAGGGCGCCAGGTATCAAGCGCTGGCAGCTCACAACAGGAGGGAGGGCACGAGTCAGGAGTGGCCACACCTCCATCGGGGAGCGAAGAAACGGTCAGACGGAAAGTGGAAGGTTGGGCGCGCGCGCCAAGTTCAAATGCACAGGAAGGTGGCGCAGTAAGCAGCCCGGAAAGGGAGCCAGGTCCTAAAGCCCGGCGCAAGGAGACAGGAGGGTCCGGGGGGTCAGCGTCAGAAGAATCCCGGAAGGAAGAGACCCCGGGGGGCAGAGGGACCCAGAGAAGAACAGTCAGGCGGAAAAGGTGGAGTAAGGCTAGGGTATTAAGTTGGTGTACAGGGGGCGGAGACTCAGACGGAGCTTCGCCGGTCTAACCCTTAAGACGTAGAGCTGCGCGCAGCAGCTTGAGAATGGAAACTGTAACTCAATAAAAGACTTTTACAAGTGACCGCTGGCTAGCGTGATCCTCTGTGAGCTAGGATCTGGAAGCAGCTCTGACAATACCCTTAAGCATTTTGTGCATCTTTGTACTTTTGTCCATTTACTGTATTTATTTTCCCCAATTTGAACTATAAAATGGTGATTTTGTTGAGTCAAAATGAGAGTACCCCTAAACATTTTTTGGGGGGAAAAAGCACCTCTCATAGGAATGGGAATGGCATTAGAAAAATCAGGTGAAGAAGAGATCAAGTAGTCTAGAAACAGTTCTGATTTTTGTACAGTGAATATGCTTTTCCCTAGTCATGAGGGCTATAGCCTTGCAGGTCTAAAACCCAGGCCTTGCCTTTGCATAATCTATGAAATGGCCATAATTCTCCAAATATTGACCTTGACCTATCCAGATTCGCAGAAGATGTACATCTCTAACAATTCAATCCTCTGCATGTTGGCTTAAGTCCCATTAGGTTCAATGAAATGTACTCCTCTTCCGAGGGGGGGGGGAATAAAAAAATGAGGCACAGGTACTTGTATCATGATAGAAGTGCTGTGAGTGTCAGCACAAAATGGCTGCCAGGAGCAGCAAAAAAGAACAAGAGATTATGTACTGGTGAGAACCACCACAAAACACCACTGCTTCTAGGGCATCAAAGAAGCATTTCAGTTAAACGCACTGTAAATTTAAACAGGGAAACCAGGTAGAGAAAAACAGGACTCCACAGCGCCTTCTGGTGGTACAATGTTATATCGCATATACAATGTATACAAATCACTTTTTCTTTGCCAATCTAGCTGAGTCCTAGTTAAGCATGTATAGGATTGCAGTGCAAGCACAGCACGTTGAGCAAATGAACTCAGAGAGAACAAGTTTCCATGTTACACTGTGTTATGTCCATTTATTAACAATCTCTTTGTGTCTGAAAGGAGAAGGAGGTGCAGAAGGAGGCGGAAATGTAGGGGCTGAACCCCACTGATATTATTCACTTGTTTCTGAATCCAGGGGACTGTAGCAGCGACTCCGAGTCTGTGTTCATCAGGCTCAATTCAGAACCTCGGCCAGGGTCACAACGAAGAAAGTGGCAACAGCGGGAATCACTTCAGATGAAGCAGCTGCATTCAAGAGTCGAGCCAGCAGGTTTTACAGGTCAGAGAAGGAGAACAAATGAATGGATTGAAAGCGCCAGAATACAAAGGCCACTGTTAGGGTCGAAACCTCAGCTTACTGCAGTGCTTGAAACCGATATTATTCAGGAACTTGAGTCAGAGGACGAAGGGAACAGGGCATCGATACCATCAGCGTCTTCTAACAAATGGACAGCAGAACCCAAAGGTGATTTTTGTGGGCGAAAAAGCCACTTTACTAGAAGAAAAGAGTGATTCTTCTTCTTCATGGAGCATAACTGCCGTTTGGGTAATGGTGTGATTTGTTTTGGAATTTGATTAAAAAACACACCCTCTGAACTCATCCTGATTCCAGCTTACGGATGGAAGAGGTCAATGCATAACAAAATGTGTGAGACCTGATTGGCAACAAGGTATACATTGCTGGCACTGAAATGTGCAGGAAGTTTTGGTTGTTCATGCGGAAGTCTCATTATAAAATTAATTTACGTTTCCACTCTTGGAAAACCCAGCCGTTGTAGATGTCCACAATGAACAGAGAAAGCTGGATAGGTGGTGTTAACTGAAGTATTGGCAAGGGTTTCAGTAATGCAAATAATCACTGGGAGTTGGCTTTAGGTGTGATTCTACACACAGTGCTATGAAATGGGCTTGGTCACGTGCTCGGGGCCTTTTCCTCGGGGAAAGGTAGGGAAGAGGTGCAGGGGGGCAAGAAAGAGCTGTGTCTTGCCAGCTGGGTGGTACTCAAAGAAGCAGGAGGGCCAGAAGGCAAGTGGGATGGCCAGAAAAATGAGACAGGCAGGTTGGAGGGGGCTGCCAATTCATCACTCCCATGCACCCGCAAAAATGGTCTCATTCTACCTCATGGTTGGTGCAAGCGCAATGATTTGCTTATATAATAATAATAATAATAATAATAATAATAATAATAATAATAAATTATTTGTACCCTGCCCATCTGGCTGGGTTTCCCCAGCCACTCTGGGCGGCTTCCAACAAAGATTAAAAATACATCAAAATGTCACACATAAAAAACTTCCCTGAACAGAGCTGCCTTCAGATGTCTTCTAAGTCTGGTAGTTGTTGTTCTCTTTGACATCTGGTGGGAGGGTGTTCCACAGGGCGGGTGCCACTACCGAGAAGACCCACTGCCTGGTTCCCTGTAGCTTTGCTTCTCGCAGTGAGGGAACCACCAGAAGGCCCTCGGAGCTGGACCTCAGCGTCTGGGCAGAACAATGGGAGTGGCTGCCTTGTAAAGAATACAGCATGCACAGGCCTTACTTTGGAAGCCACGAGGATCAGCTTCTGCAACCTGATTCCGATATATCTCTTTCCCTTCACGGAGGCCCACTTATAGGTCTGTTTGCATACCCTCCAAGTCTCCCTGTTTTCCAGAGACAACAGTCCCGGAATTACGAAAGCCACCTTCTGATTTGATTCCGGACTGTCCCTATTTCCTCCGCTGGTGCCACCACCACTGAGCTCGGGGAGGAGGAGGATGAGTCAACAGTCAACACTTGAGCAGTGGCAGCAGTGGCAGCAGCAGTGGCAGCTGCGAGGGAGCACCCTGTAGCCTCTGCATGGTCTCTCCATGGCCACTGCTGCTGGCCTCTTCTCTCAGGCAGCTTGTAGCGGCTGCTGGAGAGTGGGCGAGGAAGAGAGGCTGCCATGGCAAGGGCCTGCCCCATGTGATGTGCGGGCTCTGAGGGGTAGGCCGAGGGCAGAGCCATCCTGGGTGGGAAGAAAGAGTCTTGATTTCCATTTTCATTTTTTAAGCTCTGTGGGTCTGCATCTATTCTTGCTCCTTTCTAAAACGTATTTATTGGCATGTTTCTCTTTTTGTAAATCGACCAAAGAATAAAATAAAATAACATTGAGATTCAGGGTTTTTCTCAGGACGGTGGGGGGCATGTGTGCTGTCTCCTGTTGCCGTAGAGGTGTTGGCACTCACCCTTCTTCTCTGTGGGAGTGGGGACAAATAAAAATGGTGTGTGTGTGTGTGTGTGTGTGTGTGTGTGTGTGTGTGTCTCAAGGAATGACTGAGAAATGTCCCTATTTTCATCTGAGGAATGTTGGAGGATATGTGTTTGCCAACGTTTGGGGCCCTGCGTGTTCAGTGCTGCCACTCTTGTGAAATCATCCTTTTTTGCTGAACTTATTTCAGTTGTACCTAATGATTTGTGTAGCCCTTAAGCCACAATTTTCCACTGGGGCTTTTTGCAAAAAAGAAGGAGAAACCCTCAGGTAGAACCTGTCAGTTTGCAGTCTATCTGCCTACCCCTGCTTTGCAGAACGGTTAGTGTAATTGTTAATCATGCATCGAAAATTAGACTCATACCCGTTGTGCAAATAATGGATTAACTATTCATTGTTGCTTAGTGTGGCTGTACACATACTTCAGATCTGCCTCTCAGAGGCAAACCACACATTTTGAATGATTTCAGGGGCATATGCCAGCCAGAGGTTTTGGCCAGACTACAGTATGAAGCATAATTCATAGTCAGG
Source organism: Podarcis liolepis (assembly GCF_965112155.1). NCBI lineage: Eukaryota > Metazoa > Chordata > Lepidosauria > Squamata > Lacertidae > Podarcis > Podarcis liolepis. The sequence continues at coordinate 31,769,690 of NC_139558.1, read as the reverse complement.
CCAAGTCAGGTGTTCTGTTAAATTACTTCTTGTTCAGGCTAGGCCTGGAATTCAATCCGATTGCATCACGGAAGTCAAGATATGTGGAGTGGTTTCTTATGGTTGGTTCATTATGCTAACAGCAGCAGCAGCAGCATGCAAGTTTTAAAATCAAGGGTGATTTGCTCATGCCGATACGGGAACCCTACACAGCCTTTGAGAACCACTGGGTCAAATTCAGAAATGGATTCCAAGATTGGCGCCAGCAACCAAATAAATATTCCAAAAGTGAGGAGGGATTCCGGCATTTGGAGAGTATGCTGGGGCTTAACCTCATTCTAAATGAAAAGGTGACGAAAGAGAAGGTGGAGCCGGTGCTGATACTCGCTGCTCCAAAACATTCTGTATACTGAGCAGCTTTGTTATCAGAAGATTTGGACTCTCAGCTTTAGAAACGCTGGAAATCAAGAGCACCCAGTGGCCTAACACCTTGCTTTCTGCTGAGACATTTTTTCCTGATCCTTAAATGCAAATGAAACTTTTCAGTCAGTTTCACCCGTGTAAAGTTTCAAGAGTCAACACTGCGTCTTGTTTATTGTGGCCCATCCTTCTCACAGAACACTTTGTTTCTTTCAAATAGAAACAGGTGGGTGGGGAGATGATTTTGGAGCAGTATGTCAAGGTCAGTAGTAATATATAATTCTTTTGTCCCTGTATAAATTCGCACCAACTGTAACTGATTCACTAAATATTGCTAAGTGCTTTGCAAGTGGCCAAGCTGCTTTGGATTAATTTAGTAAGTAAAAGTTATTTTTCAGAATTATTATCATATGTAGGGTTATACAATGTGTCCCAGACTTGTTTTCGGAATGATACTTGTGAAGTATAAACCTCGCAATTAACAAATAGGTCTGTTAGGGTGTGTGTGTGTGTGTGTGTGTGTGTGTGTGTGTGTAGGCATCCCATTCTCTTTGTGACACTTTCTAGATGCAGTTTGTCAGGGGGTGTTCAGATGCCATTGTTATTTTTACATGAGCGTACTTTGGGCTTATGCCCTTGGCATCTAAAATGTTTTGGTGGCTCAGTCCCAGCACACGGTGTGGAGAAATCTAATTATTTAATTTATTACAAATGTTTGCTTATTACTAAATAAGTTGCTTGATCAAAAAGAAAATATTCTCCACGTGGTCTGCAAACCAAGTCTGTTTTTGATTACTCAGTTCATTGCCCAAAGAACTATAGTGCTAGCACTTCCATGTACTAACATTATATTTTAAAAAATCCTTAGAACATTGGTGAATTAAGGATATGTGTATTTTATGTATGAATAAGGCATGTGATTTCAGAGAACATGATGTTTTTGAACTTTCATGAGGCATCCCAGAAGAAGCTAGACATACAGTTAAATACTTATATCCCCTTGCTTTCAGCAGGGGTGTCCTAAATTCCTCTGGATTTTTTTGTTCCTATTATTATTTTATTATTTTAAATATGCAGAGTGCTTTGTCATTTTGTTCTCATTCATATCTTCAGTACTGTGAAGCAGATCATTCGTAATCATGCTGAGATCCGTTAGGAAGCTGACTGTAGGGTTAGGAATCAGCCTCAGCTGCCTAGCATGGGAGTCTCCAGGTGAACTGTGGCTTTAACTTGTGTTTCTCAGGGTTTGTGCTAGAGCAGGCTGAATCCAGCAAATTCTCTTGTGAAACCAGGAGTGAGATGCCTGCACTTTCACACACACACACACACACACACACACACACACACACACCCATTTGACATCATCCTTTCTTTTCCCAACCCAGCAAACAGGTTACGTACCTGAAACTTCCTTTCAAGTAAAGCAGAGAAAAAAGGTTGAAACTTGAACTCTCGAGGCAGTGAAAGTGGAACAACTTGAATAGAAAGTTAATTCTGAGTTAGGCAAACATACCTCCAGGCCTGCTTTTATGAGGAGTTCGCCTCCTTTGAGATCTGTTTACAACTTATGCATTAAAGTAAAGGTTATGTGGTTGATTTAAAAAAGAAAGAAGGAATGTAACAATTGCCTTCCTGGATCAGGGCAAGATCCATCTAATATATCCTGTTTGCAGGCTTCTCATGAACATTTGGTTGGCCACTGTGATAAAGGTAAAGGTAAAGGACCCCTGGACTGTTAAGTCCAGTCAAAGGCGACTATGGGGTGCGGCGCTCATCTCGATTCAGGCCAAGGGAGCCGGTGTTTGTCCACAGACAGCTTTCTGGGTCATCTGGCCAGCATGACTAAACTGCTTCGGAACACCGTGACGGAAGCCAGAGTGCATGGAAACACCATTTACGTTCCCGCCACAGTGCTACCTATTTATCTACTTGCACTGGCATGCTTTCAAACTGCTAGGTTGGCAGGAGCTGGGACAGAGAAACGGGAGCTCACCCCGTCGCGGGGATTCGAACCGCCGACCTTCCGATTGGCAAGCTCAAGAGGCTCAATGGTTTAGATCACAGTGCCACCTGTGTTCCGGCCACTGTGATAATCGGATGCTGGACAAGGAGGTCTTAACCAGCAGGTCTCTTCTTATGTTCTTAATCCTTCATTCTTCTTCCAACAACAGTCAGCCAGAAACCTATAGTTATTCAAAATCAGGGCACAAACAAGCAATGGTATTTCTCCATTGTATGACTCCGGTATCTAGAATTCAGAGATACACTGGCTTTATGGAGTTTATATATATTTTAATATCTATCAGGTGTTGAGTAGTGGGGGTACTACTACAACAAAATGTTGCAGTGTGGAGTGGTCCTGTTCAGGGTTCTAGCTAGTCTGTCATGGATGCTTTCAGGATAATACATACCATGCCTCCTGCTTCCCACCCAACTCAGCCTTCTGTGGCTATTCAGTTCTTCTTTGGCTGTTTTGGTTTGTGAAGGTTTTTCCCACCATCTCCCTTAGGTTTTTGTTTCCTAAGTATATATTTTGGTACTTCTGCAAGCTTTGGGTTTCCCTCAAGCTTGCTGATACCACTACAGTCCAGCTAGGTGAGTTCCACTGTTAGAAAGAATGATCGATCTTTTTGTTCTGGTAATTTCATCCCAACAAAAAATGGATCTAAGTTATATAGGTTTTAAATACCCAGAGTTTTCTTTTTGAAAACGAAAAATAGCCTGGGACAAAACAACAACAACATCAACAACGGAGAAATCTGTTGATTTTTGTCACTTGGGTGCTCTTTGTTCTAACCCAGGCTTCCTCAACCTCGGCCCTCCAGATGTTTTTGGCCTACAACCCCCATGATCCCTAGCTAGCAGGACCCGTGGTCAGGGATGATGGGAATTGTAGTCTCAAAACATCTGGCGGGCTGAGGTTGAGGAAGCCTGTTCTAACCCATGTTAAAGTATTGGGATAAATAAATAAAAAGGTCCCTGGACTTTTGAAACAAAAGCAGAAACCAGGGAAACAAACCTAAATGCTCTTCTTCTGATGCAAAAACAAGTGGGTAAAATTATATCTCTGGTTCACTTTTCATTGCAGAATTTAAACAGAAGTCTACATTGTTACCTGCACTGCAGCTTCTGGACATTTTACATTGGAATTTTAGCTTGGAGTAGGGGAAAAAAAACCCTTTCCAACCTGCTTATGTGGCAGAGCAGGGTCCTCATATTATTTGTACTGTAGATATAGAGAGGAAGGTGGCACTTTTAAATGATCAGTTGGCTGAAATAATATGGCATGCTGCATATTTGGAGAGCTAGTGAGTCAAAGTAATCAAATGAGTCAAAGTAAACAACATTTGAGGTAATGGATTTCCTTTGAATTTTAAGAAAGGTGTCTACTCTTATCTGTGATTAACTGAGATACCATGCATCACCATATATGCTGTGCAAACAACAACCACCCAGCAGAAACTCTAATATAGGGGAAATAAAAAGAAGCACAGTGCACAATAGAATTATGAAATACAAATATTTAAAATATATTTTAAAAATATATATAACAGGAGTAGCAATGTCCAAAAGCAATCAAAAGCAGCATAAAACAAATTATTGATTTGATGCCTGTCATCAATGTCTTTAAAGACCATCTGAAAACAGGAAGAAATGGAACCTGAGAGATCTGATCCAGGAGCATGTTCCATAGTTGTGGTGTCACCACTAAGAAGGCCCTGTCCTTAGTGCCATATTTTCAATAGAGAAAATTTAGGTGTGTATTCTAGATGTGACTGCCTATTCACTTTCAGGGGTGGTGGTGGACATCAGGCTATTTTAAATAGTACCAGCATCTATTTCTTTTTAAACGCTGATTCAGTTTAATAGCCTCTGAACAGCAAGGCTATGGTTCTTTGGGGTTTATGAAAATGTAAATTTTGTGACTGGTGCTAACAACCGAATTCGGTTGAGTGAACACATGCATCATAGTGATGGTTCACCCACCTGCTCTCTTGTCTCTAACTTATACAAAGCAATTAGAAAAACATACCAATTTGGTCTTGTGTGTAAAGACCCTCCCTTAAATTATGGCAGGGAGCTGAAATGTATAACTGTCCTGCAGTATGATTATTCTATTATTTATCAATACCAAGTGTAATTCATCTCCTTCCTATTCATCACAAATAAGACAATTTTCTCGACACCAGTACCAATTCATAGTTCACCCTCAACTTTCAAATGTTTGAATCCAAGCCTGAGTCATTCCTTCCTTAAAAATGTAATGAAAGTAATCCACTCATTCATCCTTGGCTTCAAAATGAGAGAATACTCTGACTGATGCATTTCATATGTCTGCCTCTCGCAAAATCTAATGTGATGTTTATTCCTTGCCAGAAAGACAGATGATCGTCTAGGGGGTTGCCTTGCTCTCAGATGCTTTCTCGTGGCATACGCAGAAGAAATAGCAGGCAGGAGTGCTAAAAGTTCCTAAGAGGAACCATGCATCACTGAAATTAAATTGAACGTTCCACTGGAAAAAGAAAATCACACAGACTGCAAGGTGGATATCTATGCATGGAGCAACCCAAATAAAGAGATGGACTTTTTCTCTCCTACACTACCCCTTCCTATAGATTCCATTCCTATGGATTCCACCCACAGATTCCACTCTCTGGAGGCTAAAGGCAGGGATGGGATAATGTGCCACTTTTTGTACTCTCTAATCTCCACCTATAAACCCCTGAATCCTGAGTTTTCAAACAAAACAATTCCAACTCTCTCTCTCTCTCTCTGTGCAATGATTCTCATTCCATCTGTTTGTAATGGAATGTTTTTTAGTATAGTCTCAAAGTGCAGCAGTGACCTCTGTTGATAACAGGTTGTAATGAACTCCAAAACCCACAAGTGGGCAATACTTTAGGACCAACCAATTTGATAGGTTTTAGGCAACAACCTGTTTATTTTGCATCTCTTTTGTTGAAATTATAAACACTATATATTTGCATGTAGATCTGCAGAGAAAGCATAGCAAAACCCAGTTTAGTGGGAATTTACAGCTTAGTGAGACAGTTTAGAGCTATTCCAATCTGGGTTCAGGCCTGGCGATGGAACTGAGTCACCCTTGGTCACACAGGCGGCGAGTTTGCACCCGACAAGTTCTGTAATGGATCCTCTGTAGCTTCATATGAGTGGCATGAGTCCAAGTATCATCCCACTTTCTGTGTGCAGGGAGCGGGAGTCGATGGGAGTGGTTTTGGAGATTTCTGTTTCACACCACTTCCCTATGATTTGTTTACCTGCAAGATATTCAGACAAAATGATACCTCCACAAGGCTTCATGGAGATTTCAGCAGATACATTCCAGAGGTTAAGTTGGTGTCAGTAGTTACCTAAACATGTGGCATCATTCCTTTCAATTTCTTTACATTAATACGTAGTATTTTTGAATTACAATATAGTCAATAAGTTCATCATCTCAGCAATGGCATCCTGCGAGGATTTCTGTGGTCAAAAGGCAACTTCCCACTTTTTCTTTCTCCCTCCCCCCAACTAACCCATACATGACAGTATCTGAGGAGAAAATGCCTGAACAGGTTAGCTGTAACTCTCTGTGTCTAAGCTACAGTTCATCCTAGAACACCCATTGCAAAAATGCCTGATTGCAATGGGTGTTCTAGGATGAGCTGTAGCTCAGACACACACAGTTACAGCTAACCTGTTCTAGGTAAAGGTAAAGGGACCCCTGACCATTAGGTCCAGTCGTGGCCGACTCTGGGATTGCGGTGCTCATCTCGCAATATTGGCTGAGGGAGCTGGCGTACAGCTTCCGGGTCATGTAGCCAGCATGACTAAGCAGCTTCTGGCGAACCAGAGCAGTGCACGGAAACGCCGTTTGCCTTTCCGCCAGAGCAGTACTTATTTATCTACTTGCACTTTGACGTGCTTTTGAACTGCTGGGTTGGCAGGAGCAGGGACCGAGCAACAGGAGCTCACCCCATTGCAGGGATTCGAACCACCGACCTTCTGATCAGCGAGTCCTAGGCTTTGTGGTTTAACCCACAGCATCACCCGTGTCCCATAACTGTCCTAACCTCCTATAAATTCACAAGGTGAGAGTTCTGGAATACTTTTTTTTTTAATGACTCTCCCCATACACATGCTCCTAACTCTGACATTTACTGACTGAAGGAACATTGAGGGTGTGGCGATAACCACGGGACTTTTTTCAATTCAGGCACAACCCACCGTTAGTGTGGGAATTAAAACCTCACTCGCTCTCTAATAGCAGCAGCGTATGACTGAAGGTGCTCACAATCAGCCCCAAATCCACTCCTACAAATGTCAGATCAAACAGCAACTATAAAAGGCAAGTGTGGAATGACCCAGAGCTTTTGAAGACCTGAGCTTTCCTGCCTCAGGCCTGCGTTAAACTCTGATGCACGAAAGAGATTGAAAGAGATCGTGCAGCCTGCAGCCATCATCAGCAATATGATGAACCACCTGTTTTTACTGCTTGTCTTGGATTGCCTAAGCGGCATGGGAAAGTTGGCAAGCAGCCAGCAGGTCTCCTGGAGGGCACACTCGGCCCGGAGAGATTATGAGCTGTGCAGACCATATCTGCTTAGGCCACCTTCTAGTTGGGCACGGTAAAGTGAATTCAACCTCAGCAAGCCAGCAGTGAGCATGCTTACTTATGGAGGGCTATGCTGAATGCGCTCACAAAGCCTGCTTTGGTCTTTGAAACCACCTTGCTCTCTAAAAGCTAGTGCTGAAGAGATTCACCTGAAAAGTTAAATGCACAGGCAGTGTGCCACTTCGAAACTACGAACTCTTGGGATTAATGAGCATGTGAGGCAGAAACTTTCACTAAGGCTTTCCTGCTTGGGCTGATTTCAAGCTTGCTGTTTTGCATGGGCATTTTGTGATCTGTTTTCAGCAGGCTGTGTTTTGCCTTATCACTGAGAGATCAGTCACTTTCGGAAAATAAGGCTGAAATGAAGTGATTAACACTGCAGGGCATAGGGCAGTGTATGTTTCATTAGGATAAAGCATGTAAATTTAGAGGCGAGACCTTTACTGATTTCCCTGTGAAGCAATTTTCATTACAACTGGAGTAGAGAATTTTGCTTAATACATGATATGAACACTGCACTGGAAATACACAAATGTAAGTCATGAAGAAAGAGAAACAAGTATTTACTTCCAAATAAGACAGTTGCCTGACTAATGGAGGCAGGCAAGATTTTGTGCAATATTTTTGCCCCCTCCCCAAAGCATGGGAGTCCAGATGGTTTGCCCCTTGCCCCAGCTGCTTTTGACTCATGATATAGTATAGATCTCACAATCTCCTTAAAAGGGAGCTTTATCATTCTTCCAGCAAGAGTCCCTTGTCCCTGGTTTATATCTATAGTACAAAACAGGAAGTTCCAAAGTTCCCACAGAAGAAAATATGAGGTGTCATGTGTTTCATTTGTGGACTTGACTGCGAGGACTCAACCTGAAAATCACCCCTTATCTGAGCACAAATGTGGCTGGTTTACAGGGATATATATATATATATATATATATATATATATATATCTGATTCACCAAAATTTCATCAGGCAGAGGTATTGTGATCGATGATAAAGAAGGGAAGGAAAGAATAATGAATGCCCATTCGACCAGACCACCAACATTTATTATGATTATGATTATGATTATGATTTTATTATTATTATTAGCAAATGCATGACAGTAAAACGAATAGTCATATCAAGCTTGTGGTAACATTACATAATGCTAGATATCTCTTGAAAGAACTTGATGCACTTCCAAATGGGCAGCTTAGCCATACTTTGGATCAAAATGCAAATCCTTTAATTGGTTATAGGCATCAAAATTCAAAGCTATTTCTACTTGGAAACAGATTTGTGCCTCATCCCATCATAGTCCTATGACATCCAGCTTCTGGGGATCTTGCTTATTCACATAAATGGGTTAAACAGAAAAATATGCATTTCATAGCATATAAATGGCTACTGGACTGTGGGGAAACTGCAGAAGTATAGAATTATGGCTGTATGTGCCTTACTGTATTTTTATGAAAACACAGCCTATAAATATTTCAATAAAGTTTTGCTTTTTTATTTATAGAGGCTTATCATTTTATGTTTTTAATAATTATCTTTTATGGTCAACCCAATCATGGGCTGAATAGGTTTCAAAAATAGCCATTACTTTTGCACAATCACAATATGTCCTTGACATGTTTTTCACATAGATGTATCTCCTCAGAAAGATAGGGTTTCGCCAAAACAATCCTTCAAAAAAGGATGTGAGGAATAAATGGTAATTTGAAGTTGTAAGGTTATTTTTACATATATTATCACACTGCTCTCTCCCTGACACACAACTATTGTCCTACAATTTCCTTCAATATTGCTTTCCCCACTTAAAATAATATTCTACATGCAATATTGAGCTAAGGGACTGGAGACTGTTGTCATTTCTGGAAAGCAATCATAGCTTTCTGGTCCATTTTATGAACTCCCCCCCCCCCCCCAGAATTCAGGGCAATTGGATAAATAATGCATATGCTTAGGCCTCACCCTTGTTAGGAAGCAAACACACAGAATAATCAGCTGTGCATTTGCTCCTAAAGACAAAGGACTCAGAATGGAGTGGCGCAATCTCCAAGATCACTTCTGTCCTCCAGTTATATCCATGAACAATGTATTCTATCGTACTGCGAACCCTACTCAAGATTAACTCCACGACTTTGACGTAGACAAATAAGATTGTGTAATGAGATATGCTCAGTCCAAGATTTCTTGTTTAACCAATTGAATTGTTTCAACACAGGAAATACAATGTTCCCCAGAAAAATGAATCTGTTCCAGCTGCTACAAATTCAACAATGTGACGTTCCCCGTTACAGATCTGTCCTGCTTCAGTAAAAGCTGTTCACAGAGACCATTTGATTTGAAATCAAATGAGGCAGTGTGCTACAATGGTTAGGGTCCATGAACATAGCCAAGGGGAGCGGGGAGGGGAAGCTGCCCCCCTAAATCAATCAAAACCAATACAAATCTGAGGTTCTGCACCCCCTCAACAAAAGTCTGCCCCCTCTAACACAAATCCTAGCTACGCCCATGTTAAGGTCCCACTCTGCAGCCCGTGGGACTCAGCTTCAAATCCCAACTGCTGAACCTTGATACTTCCTGGTCTCTTTGTCCTTTCGGTGCATATCAAAGAACCACCACAGAAGTATCATTTTTAGGGTTCCTTCCTTCCTAAGGAGCCGTAGCAGTTCAACAGGCCTTAAAGGTAAAGGGACCCCTGACCATTAGGTCCAGTTGTGACCGACTCTGGGGTTGCGGCGCTCATCTTGCTTTATTGGCCGAGCCAGCCGGCGTACAGCTTCCGGGTCATGTGGCCAGCATGACTAAGCCGCTTCTAGCGAACCAGAGCAGTGCACGGAAACACCGTTTACCTTCCCGCCAGAGTGGTACCTATTTATCTACTTGCACTTTCGAACTGTGCTTTTGAATTAGATTAAATGTGTTGTGTAGACATGCTAGGAATCAAGCAAGCCTTGATTTTTCAGTGCCACATTCAGTAACCACCTAGCTGCCTTGTAAGTATTGTTTAACCATAGTAAGATGGCCTATGCATCTTGCTACAATGGCACATCAGTTCCATCTGTAGGCAGCTGCTGAGTGTACATGCCACTTGGGGGGCAATTCTCTTTCTTGTTTAATTCTGCACTGGATTACAGCCTAGCTCAAATATATATAGTACATGTAACAAAAGCCTGCAAGAAGCCTACTACTGTGTATTAAACATTGTGGCTGGCCAACAATTCTTAAACTGACATGTTTGCATAGGATTGAACTGGTTTGTATTAAGAATCGTAAATATTGTTTACATTACTGCTGATACTTTGCCTCTTTCCAAGGGGAGTAAATTATTTGTAACACTGGCTGCATGCATGGCTGCTTCAAGGCATTTTGCTGTCTGAAGTCAAGATGACAACCCTCCCCATTCCATGTACAGAAGCTGACTGCATGGAGAGCTGAATCTTACTGGTACTCCAGTACTGGTGACAGGATCGCATGCTGCACTTACTTGGAACATCAGGCTAGTTTAGGGAGCTATGTGCAAGCTGGTGTGGCATATTTTTCCAACAGAAAGGAATGGTTGGATACTTCAGATGTCCACAGCCACAGTGAAGCTGCCACTGCTCCTCAGGACCTGTGGCCCAAGTCAATCATCTCACCCTGCCTTTTGTGCCTATAGTAGAAAATATCTCAGTACCTGCATTTTGCAGAGGTAAAGGCAGGTTGGGATGGCCAATCAGGAAAACGGCAGAACCAGGGAAATGGCAGAAAGGAAAGGATTAAGCGGTCCCTTTCTTTCAGCAGTTGTCCACTCAATATTGCAGCCTCCTGAGCCTGGTGTTGGTTTAAAATGAAACGGGGGAAAGATAAATGCAACTGCTTCCCTAATGCAGTTTCAGTCTCAGAAATCTCCAAAGTGGGTTTTAAATATTTATGAAAATTATGCTTACATTTGGAAAATGCCCTGTTGTGCCCCAACGTGATTTCGAATGCATCCTTTACATGGTGTATCATAATACAGAAACCCGAAGTCGTGTTTCTTAAACCAAATGAAAATAAAAACAATTCTTTTTTTATGCTACATTGTCTGATGTTGATTTTAGAGTCCGATCAATTGTGCTGCAATTTGGCATTTGCTTTTCGATTTTGAAATAACTTTTGTTTAAATATTAAGCAGGTACTTCTGTATGAGCCTAAAAGGTTATTAAACGTGGTCGAGATGTCTGTGTCGTCTCTAGTTTGGCTCTACATTGTCACATTGTCTGTGATCTCCTTTTACCACACATCAGTGTTCCAAATGGGGAACATCCAACAAGTCCATTAATAAAATGCATTAGTGCCCCAATGGGGAAAGGATGATGAATTCCTAGTTATTTCTGTGGCTAAGAAAATACATTGTGGCAATAGCCAGAACTTCAAACACACCCGCACTTCTTGGGCGTGAGGTTTTCTATTCATTCAGTGGAATGTTGCTACAGTCCTCAAATCCACATAGAATCTACATGCCTAGGAGGCTTGCCTTCACAAGGGTGTGGGCTGATGGTCATGAGACAATTGTCATGAGAACAAGTACTCAGGGTGAGGCAAGTGACTGTTTCAAATGGAGAGGGAGAGGTTTTTTATTTATTTATGTGCCTTTATTAATGTTGTGCTGTCACACACTGTCATTTAATCATTAATTACGAGTTGTTTTTTAATTGGAATTTGTTGTTTCCTACTTTTGAGTGTTCAAATCACACATTATCTTGTTACAACTCTTAGAACAACTCTGAAGGGCAGGACCCATTTTAAAGATGTGGAGCTGGGTGTTAGAATAAGAGCTTGCCTTAATACCACCCAGCAAATTCACTGCTAAAATCTGGGGCTTCCTGATTTGTCTCACAGCCCATTCAGCAGCTCTTATTATATTATTTGCCACAAAGAGTTAATTGGCCACAGAAACAACATGATAGCCTGTCTGTGTACAAAGCTTAATGGGTAGCCTAATATTCTTCCATAAGTGGCAACTCCATATCAGTTTTTCTAAAAGATCAAAATAAATAAAAATCCCTGAATAATTGAGTGCCGTGATAGAAAAAGACCTGATTCCACAGGACAATTCCAGTGCTTCTAATTAATCAGAGTAATCCAACCTGAATTATCCAGGCTATGAGACGCTTGGCTTCCTAGTATCTAATTCTGAACTGACACAAAACTATGGGCACCTAGTCATGGATATTATTGGAAGCAGAATTCTATTTATTCACCCCGGGGTTGGCAGCATCCAAGACATCAACACTAATATGATCGTAAGTGCAAACAAGTGCAAAGCTCTCAAGGGAGTCAGTGACATGTCCTTTCCAAGGGCTTTTGAAATATTAAGCTTGAGATATGTGTGTGCATGCATGCTGCTGAGTGAGAGATCCATAGCTCACTCATAAAGCCCATGATTTTCAATGCAAAGCGCCCCATGTTCAATTTCCACCATCTCAAAGCATAGGGCTGGAAAAGAGTCCCTGTCTGACATCCTGGGCAGCCATTGCTAACCATTCTGGGTTGGATGGACGATGTTCTGGCTCTACAAGGTATCTTCCTGCATTCCTATGAACATCTGACCTTCTAGCTGTTGCTGGACTACAACTCCCATCATTGTCGCAGCCAAACGCACCAGATGGACTGTCCCAGCCGAATAGGCGCCAGTATCCAGGTAAGCTTAGCTCCTCGCTGTCGTGCCTGCTCCTCACACCTCAGGTAGTTTGCCTGCCTCCCCCTTCCCCAAGAAACGGCAACTGAGGGAGGGGGTGACGTGCCGGGCGCTCCATTCCCCCGCCCCCTCCCTTCGCCCCAGAGATTTGGCGCGCGCCGGGAAGCAGCAGCAGCCGCCGCCGCCGGTGTGTTTCCGACCGGCTGGGCGGGCGCGTGTCTATTTGCAGCCCTGCCTGTGCCTCGTGTGGGTGACCTTCGGTGAACCCGAGGCGGGTCTGCCGGCGGCACCACCTGTCCCGGCTGAGGGAGGGGAAAGAGAGCGGAAGACTCTGAGGCAAAGCTGGGAGCCACCACCGGCCTCGGACCCTGCCCGGCCCTCCTTCTCCTCCTAGCGCCGCAGCAACCAGCCTCGCGCGCGCCCTGCCGAGCACTGAAAAGCGCCTGGCGAGGCGACACGGGTTGGGCGAGGCGGACCCTCGAGAAAGGGGCGGGGCCAGCAAGCAGCAGGTGCGCGCGAGCTGCCCGCCTCCCGGCCGCGTGACGCCTGTCTCCCCCTGCAGGCGGCGAGCGCAGGACCCCCCGACGCCCCACAGCGCCGCCGACCATGGCGCAGCTGAGGCGAGCGGGCAGCCGCGCGCTCCTCCGCTCCCTTTCCTAGCCGCGCCTGAGGGAGGGAAAGCGGCGGCAGCTCCACGAGATGGGCGCTTCTCGGGGCCCCCGCCGGCCGGGCCCCTGGCTGGCGCTGCTGGCTTGGCTTCTGCTGCTTTTGCCAGGCGACGTCTCCTTCGCCCTGTCGGAAAGCGGAGCGCCCGAGCCGGCGGCGATGCTGGGCGTCAGCCCCACTCCCGGGGCGGAGACCCCTGCGCCTGCGCCGCCCAGCGGGACCCCCTTCGAGGAGACTAGGCTGCACGTCTTCACCTTGGATTACCTGCACGTGAGGGTGCCCTTCGAGATCACCCTGTGGATCCTGCTGGCTTCTTTGGCCAAGATCGGTAAGGGGCGGGAGAACCCCACCAGGTCGTTTTCGAGTTTTTCTTCAGGGGAACAGGCATGTTGCCCCCATCCAGCTTGCGGTTGATCTCCAAGTAGCCCCCTTTTCCCAGCCTAAACCCTCTTCTGTGGGGAGACAGAATTATAGAGTTGGAAAGGGACCCAGGGGTCATCTAGTCCAACCCGCAGCAATAGAGGAAGCTCAGCTAAAGCTGATGGCTCCCCCAACCTCTGCTAAAACAACCTCCAAGGAATCTGAATTCAGATTGAAATTCCCAGGTGTCAGAAAAGGTTATTTATGTATGCCACTACTGTGGCATCCGGTGTTTTGTTAGCCAAAAAATGGAAAACTAGTGAGGTCCCAACCAAAGAAGAATGGCAACTTAAGTTGGCAGAATATGCAAAGCTTGCAGGCTTAACATATAGAATAAGAGAACCAGAAGAACATAATGTTTAGATCGGAAAACATTTATTGAATATATGGGCTGAAAATGCTGGCAGCATTAAGATAAATCCAACGAGTTTTGACGGATGTAATAATGGAATACTGAATTTTGTAATAGTTTTTGTAAAATAGGCAGGGATTTGTGATATGTAAAATGAACCACGGAAAGAGAAGAAGGGAACTCATTGATATCTTAAGGATTGTAAAAATGAGTACTTTAAATTGTAAAACACAAATATATGCCTCCAAGGAAGGAGAGTCTACATTTGGGAAGTCAGATCGCTGCTGCTCTTTTTCTTCACGAATTGCCACAAGAAGCAGGACAAGGAGATCCTGTGCGGGCTCAACTTTGCTGCCTCCTCCTCTGCTTCTTCTTGTGGTGAAGATGTCTTTGCGCTGCAGTTGTTATGCATAAGGGAATCAGGGTGGATGCCTGTCACTGAAGAAGCAGTGAAGTAACAGGCATCTCTTTGCTTTCCTGACCTGACAAAGGTCTAGAGTGGAGATAAACATCTCTTGGGAGGATTCCTGCATAATAACTTGATGGTGTGTGTAACCTGAAGCTTTTATGCATTTTTGCTGGCTGGTTCTGTTTGTGTTTCTTCAAACAAAATGAGAGAAAGAAAGAGAAAGGTGGAGGGAGGGGGAGGTAAAAAATATTTTGTTTTAAAATAAATTTCATTAGAGTTTATAAAGAGAAATACAAAACTTAATCTCAAATATCTTTTTTTGTCCAACATTAAGCTAAGTAGGATAAAAACACAATGAAAAGAAAAAGAGACAGAGAGATGGAGAGATGAGAAAGAAGAAATAGGAAAGAGCTTTCAAGAGGAAATAGAAAAGATAAAGTTCAGAGATTTAAGAACTTCTGATTCATCATCTGCACGCTGTATATAAACAATAATCACTTCCTCCACTCTACTATAACACCTAACAAAACCACTTTCTATAAACAAACATTATCTTCAGCCTTCAAACCCAAATGTCGTTATTTCTTTTTCACGCAAAAAGTCTACGAGAGGTTTCCAATCTTTAGTAAACATGTCAGTTTTGCTATTCTTAATTTCAACAACCATTCATCTATTGTTGGTACTGATGAATCTTTCCGTCTTTGTGATATAATATGTGATTCTTCACATATGGCAGAGGGAAGGGCACGCCATCTTGCAGTGAATGTATGTGCAGTATTGCATATTTCATAATCAGTAGAAATCCTTTCAGCATTTCAACAGTTTTGATATAGCCCTTTTAGTAGTCCAGTTCCAGTGTAATCCCATGTCAGCATTATTCTCTTAGTTGTGCACACTGTCCAATATCAGAATGTGTTTAATTCTCCCAATGAAATTTAAATGAGATTTAAAAGTGCATAATTTTGAATGCATCCCACAACTGTTTTAAAGTACTAAGGGTGTTGCACTTACTTGGGAATAATCTCATTGAACTGATGGAGACAGTGGTCTCACCAGGATAAGGTTTTGGGGGCAGAGATCCAGAACCTCACTCAGCAGAATGAGTGGGATGACTCTCAAAAGCTGGCTTGCTTATTTATTTATTTCACTTAGAACCAGGACTCAAGGAGGCTCATGGAAAATGAAAGAAATGCAGATAAAACATAAAGGTAAACGACCCCTGACAGTTAAGTCCAGTCACGAATGACTCTGGGGTTGTGGTGTTCATCTCACTTTACTGGCCGAGGGAGCTGACGTTTGTCCGCAGACAGTTTTTCCAGGTCATGTGGCCAGCATGACTTATCTGCTTCTGGCGAAACCAGAGCAGCGCACGAAAATGCTGTTTACCTTCCCACTGGAGCGATACCTATTTATCTACTTGCACTGCATGCTTTTGAACTGTTAGGTTGGCAGGAGCTGGGACCGAGCAACAGGAACTCACCCTGTCATGGGGATTCGAACCGCTGACCTTCCGATCAGCAAGCCCTAGGCTCAGTGGTTTAGACCACAGCACCACCCATGTCCCAGATAAAACATACATAGCTTAAAAATATAAGAGATTATGGTTAAAAAGTAATTTATGTGGAATTAAAGTTTGAGCAGCGCTATGTAGATTCCAATAATAATAATAATAATAATAATAATAATAATAATAATAATAATAATAATTTCATTCTTTATATCCTGCCCATCTGGCTGGGTTTCCCCAGCCACTCTGGGCAGCTTACAGCACATAAAAATTATAAAACATCAGACACGGAAAATTTCCTGATACATGCACCTGATCAGTTTCAGTTGCTCTTCCAAAGAATTTTTATAACTACTGCATTCACTTATCATTGCAAACTATAAAAGTGCAGAAGAGTCATAAAAAGCAGTTCACAAGACACTAATGTACAAGGAAAGCTACGTTTTTAACTTTTATTCCTAGTCATCTAGGAAAGGCTGCTGTGAAATTTTGGAGCTTGCCAAAAGTCAAGGGCACTTAAGTGTCATCGTAGGATGCACTTCAGAACATAGCAACTTATGACTTCTAGTTGAATTCAGTGGTGAACTACCAATGGCTGATTCTGCTTCTGTGAACAAGAACCATAAAGCTATTTGGGAGCGGTTTATTTTCTTTTTCCATTGGGTAGCTGTGTTTTCAGTTCGTCAAGCTGTGTAATTATATGGGTTATATATAGAAAAGGAGAGGTATGGGTCAAATGTGAAATGTGACCTTTAGTGCCTGGGGGGAACCGTTTTGACATGGAAAAAGAAAATGAGCCATACAAGAAATACTGCAATGGGATTCACCTTTGGGCAACATACTCCTAAGCATGTTTGCTCAGGACTAAATCCCATGGGGTTCAATGGGGCCAGCACCCTAGTAAAGTGCTCTTAGGACTAAGTGCACTAAGACTGCAATCTAGAGCACATTGACTTGGGAGCAAGCCCCATTTAACACAGAGAGTTTTACCTGGATGTAGACATGGATAGGATTATGTTGTAGAAAATTTGACCAAGGTCCTTCAGAGTCTAAGAACCAATGACTGCCTGTGAACCAACTTCTTGCTTTGTTAGGACACAAGCAATAAAAAACAACGATTGGGCCTTATAAGTCCTTGCACCCAGTTTACCCTTCCTAAACTCTCATCCTTTGGCTTAAAGTGTGTGAATTCCTATAGAAGAAACCTTCTGGCCTTAAGATGAATGCTTGTCCTTCTCTGTGTAGCCTTCAACGTGGCACACTCAACATGCTGTTGGACAGAGTGCGCAGGATGGGAGTTTTGACTGTTCAGGTGAATTGTGATGGGATGGAAGGTGAGAGTTCTGCAGGCTCCTGACCCGTCCACTACTGGCCTCTGGTTCGGTATTAGGATCTTAGTCCAGTATCTCAGTTGGTGGTACAGGAATATTAGTTGACTATTCTCTTCTGAATCTGACATTGAACTAAGGCCATGGCATATTCATATCTGTGGTACAGATAGTCCCCTACTGCTGCTCAATCTATAGTGTCCTCAAAATATTGTACCTTAGCCCAGACTTAAAATGTTGTATTTTGCAAAATATTAAAGCCTGTCTCTCCTAGTTCCTCAGAACATTTACATTTAAAGGCCACAGTATTTGCTGGTTTTATGAATATTAACTTGATTCATATCAGTTTTATCTGTTCCTCTTGTAACATGTATTTTATTGCTTTTCTATGATTTTTACCTTGCCCGGGGGACAGGAATTGTGAAGATTGGGATAAAGCTTTCTTAAGTAGATAAATTCAGTGCAATCTTAATCATGTCTAGTCAGAAATAAGTCCTACTGATGTCAGTGGACCTCACTGTGAGATAAGTATGGTTAAGATTTACAGCCCTTACGGTTGCTTGGGACAGGGATATCTGAAGGACCATTTCCTTCAACATTATCCTGTCCATCTGACAGTAGCTGGAGAGGCCCTGCTGTGTGTCTGAGGATTGGTTGGTGGTGGGGATCTGGCAGAGGGTCTGCAGAACTCACTGTTGTGGAAGATCAGACTGTTCCCTTTCTTTGTGTCCTTCAGATACAGGACCATTTTTTAAAAAAAATTGACCGTCATGGTTTTGATTGGCACTTAAATTTTGTTGGTGAACATCACCCGACTGCATGGGCGTAGCAACGGGGGCAGCTGCCCTCCCATCAAGTAAAACAATAGAACTACAGTGGTACCTCAGGTTAAGTACTTAATTCATTCCGGAGGTCCGTTCTTAACCTGAAACTGTTCTTAACCTGAGGTACCACTTTAGCTAATGGCTCCTCCTGCTGCCACTGTGCCACCGGAGCACGATTTCTGTTCTCATCCTGAAGCAAAGTTCTTAACCCAAGGTACTATTTCTGGGTTAGCGGAGTCTGTAACCTGAAGCGTATGTAACCCGAGGGACCACTGTACTTAACTAACTGACCAATCATGTTGGTTCTGGCCCTCCTAAGAAAAGTCCTACTCCTTTCCCCAACGAAAACCCTGACTACACCCATGCCCCAGATACATACCATAATATCTGGATTTTTGCTCTTGGTTTATTGTATGATGCTTTTTCTCTCAGCTGTATGTTGTTAGGTGCCTTCAGCATCCCTTCACTGAGGTGTAAATTTATACCAATAGGTGCATAAGTAGATAATTTAAGGGCAGCATGGCACTGGCTTTCATTTTGTGCACAAGTTAACCATCTCTCTCTCTCTCCCCCAACCTTCCCTCTGTGCTTTCATTCTGAAGGTTTCCACCTGTACCACAAACTGCCCCACGTAGTGCCAGAGAGCTGCCTCCTTATTCTGGTTGGATTAATTCTAGGTGGAATTATGTTTGGAGTACAAGAAAAGTCCATAACGGTGATGAACAGTGACGCCTTTTTCTTGTACCTTCTGCCCCCAATTGTCCTCGATGCCGGCTACTTTATGCCAACGCGCCTCTTCTTTGAGAACTTTGGCACCATTGTCTGGTACGCAGTTGTAGGGACTCTTTGGAACGCATTTGGCATCGGCATTTCCCTCTTTGCCATTTGCCAGATTGAAGTATTCGGCCTGAGCGATATCACTCTGCTGCAGAGCCTGCTTTTCGGCAGCTTGATTTCAGCCGTGGATCCCGTGGCAGTGCTGGCCGTTTTTGAAAACATTCATGTCAACGAGCAGCTGTACATCCTAGTTTTTGGGGAGTCGCTGTTGAATGATGCTGTAACGGTGGTAAGTCACTTTGCTTAAGTGTTCTTTGCTTAAGTGTTCTCCACACTGAGAGCCACTGTGGTGTAGTGGTTAAGAGCAGTAGTCTCATAATCTGGGGAACCGGGTTCGAGTCTCTGCTTCTCCACATGCAGCTGCTGGGTGACCTTGGGCCAGTCACACTTCTTTGAAATCTCTCAGCCCCACTCATCTCACAGAGTGTTTGTTGTGGGGAGGGAAGGGAAAGGAGAATGTTAGCCGCTTTGAGACTCCTGAAGGGGAGTGAAAGGCGGGGTATCAAATCCAAATTACTCTTCTTCTTCTTCTTCTTCTTCTTCTTCTTCTTCTTCTTCTTCTTCTTCTTCTTCATTGTTTTGAACTCTCCCCACTTCCCACATTTCTTTCAGCTATATAACAGAGTGAAAGGGAAGAAGCTGGGGCTTTATTGTGTTTTAGGAAAAAATAATTAGAGCAGAAAAATGCCTGCGATACATGCTAATGGATTTAGTACTGGATCTTTTAAGCAATTTGTGCACTTTGTAACATTTTGGGTCGTTTTAATCAGGAAGCAGAAGTGTCTTTGTGAAAGGGGCCAGAAGAGGTCTTTAGCACTGAATGAGTAATAGGGCAAGTAGGTCTGCTGATCGAATGGCTTTTGCAAACAGATGTTTCGGTCACTACCTCGTTGTGAATATACATTACCTACCTGCTTGTAGGTGGACTGAGATTGCCAGTTTATTTTATGCAGCACACTTTGCAGCCGTTACATGGGAGCAATGTTTAATCATTAACTGGATTGGTTTTCAAAAGATCATAGACCTCATCCATCTACCAATTCCCCAAGCTATCCATTTCCATATGAATGAATAATCACACCAGGAACATTGCTAGACTTTGTACTTACCTCAGGTTCCTTTTGGAAAAGTATTGCTGCACTGATCGCTTCCTGCTATAATTGTTTTAATTGCCACTTTATGGGTAGTATAATGACTCGCACCTATATAAGCACATGCACACCACACAATGCATGGATTCACACACCTGAACAAGCACACATAAGAAGGGGAAGTGTGTGAATGGGTGGTAGTTGTCGCATACCTCAGGGCAGGCTCATGCAGAGCTTGTCCGAGGCCTGGGGTGGAAGTCTTGTTATAAACTAAACTAAACTAAACTAAAAAAAAAAAAAAAAAAGCCAGTCCCTAGCAAGTCCCCTCACCAGCCACCTTAGCTGTCCAAGGCGTGGTTTGGTCAACCTCTTCCAGCTAGCTCTTGCAACCCAAGATACACAACTACTGAGAGCTCATGTGGCAGACTGAACGTTGTGAAGCATCTTGTCCACATCCTGCCACCACAGTAAGGGAAACCGCTCCTAAATAAATTTAACTAGACAGTGCACTGGACGCTGCCCTAGAACTGCCCCAATAGTGAAGTCTACTTCAGAGTGAATCTGAGTAGCTTTGCCCTTAAAGTGCTTACCGTTGGTCTCCCAAGATTTTGAAGGCCCCAGAAATCAGCTGGATTCAACAGTCTGAAGCGGTGCTATGCTGGAAATTTCTCATACATTTTCCAGACCGTTCTCTACCAATAAGTGAGATAAGAAATTGCATCTGAGAATAATCAAAGGGAAGAGAAAACTTTGGCAAAGTTCTGAGTGGTGAGGTACAGTTTTTTGTTTGATGCAATTGTCTTAAATTTGAGATGGTCGAGGGGTGTCTTTCATTCTACAAATTATCTAACCTGCATTGCAGGGAGTTGGACTAGATGACCCTCGTGGTCCCTTACAATTCTATGATTCTAACCAGTGGTCTGCGCTCTGAGGCCTTCCTGGGTGCCCAGGCTTCAGTCAAGGCCCAGGGGAAGACATCATGAGGTAATTCCACCTATTTACCCACTCCAGCAACAAAATCCTTCCAAGCCGATCCTTTTTTCTATGTTTAACACGAAATTACCTGACCTTCTTCATGTTGCTGAGCGAAATTGCTATGGCCATGGCAATGTTCTGTATTGGAGATGATCAATTAAACCTGTTCAGTCCGGGCATCCCGTAAAATCAACACCCTGTGATGCCTTACTATGTTTCAAACCAATGTAGCATAATTCACAACATGCTAATGTAAGTCCTTCTTGACTGTACTTTCTTCAAAGTAAAAAATTAAAATAAATGAAAAGGACTAAAAAAACTTGATTCCCTTCTCGCCCATATAATGTATCTGATCTAATAATATGAAAAGCGTATTTCACCAGCCAAGCTCTGGAGATTTATGGAATATTTATAAAAAGTGCTAGTATTATTCTAGGGACATAAGAGCATAAAACGAGCTGTGCAAGTTAAGACCATAAATTCATCTAATCCAGCCTTCTGTTTCCTACAGTAACCAGGCAGTTGCCCTTCCCTAATGTTTGCCTGTCAGCGCTTGCTTTTTGGAAACATGCTTCTTATGGATTTGGAAGATTCCATCCAAGTATCATGACCAATAGCTGCTGACAAGCCTCTCAGTGATTAATTTGATCTGAACTCTTTCTGAATACATATAAATTCATGGTTATGAATTCCATAAATTAATCAGACATAATCTTATCGGCCTGTCATCCTCCACGCTCAGTTTTCTTTCCCCCTCTTGTTTCAGGCCAGGGCCGGCTCACACATGAGACAGGGTGAGGCAGCTGCCTCAGGTAGCAGAAGGCCAAGAGGTGGCGCTTCCTTAGGCATCCCACTGCCTCTGCCAGAAGCTGCCATCATTGCCACTGCTCCACAGGTGCTACCATGCAACCCAAGCAAGGGAAGCTGTGGCGGCGGCGTGGCAGCATGGGTCACAGTGGTACATTCCTGTTTCACCTCAGGCAGCACAATGCGATGTGCCACCCATGCTCTAGGCAATTCCTCCACCCCCTTGATCATTTTGGGTGCCCTTTTCTCCATGTTTTCTGTTGTATCCTTTTTGAGGTGGGATCACCTCTCTCATTATGATGCATGTTTGTGTTATTTTCACTAATATATTCATTTTTTACACATTTCACCCTAATACATGCATTTCTGTAAACACTGGATAGAGAACTACTGCTAAACTAAATTTAGATAACTGTGAATTTTGAGGATGGCTTCGTTTTGGTCCTCATATTCTTTTGGAAAGTACAAGCTTGATAAAATTGCCTTTAAAGTATGTGTATTCAAACATGCAAGGTCTACCTTCTGTGAACGAAAGTGGTACTGTCCAGGAAAAGCCTTGCTGCTTAGTTCTGCTGAGGATAAACTGGACTGATGCCTAGGTTTAATGGATATCATTTGATAGCATCAAGGAACGCCTGGGGAATTGAACACTGGGGAAGTGAGCTTGCTGCTTTAATGTGAGATGGGAATGCACTGCTGAGAGTTCCATTTCTATCTTCTATATTGTAGATTTACATTGCATGTTAATATATTTTAAAAGAAATGCTGTTCTGGGGCTTAAATGTGGTGGCCAGTCTTTTAATTATGCAAGCGTCTTATCAAATTAAATCTGTTCAGGTGAATGCATCCTGCTGTTGCATCCTTTCCAGACTTTCTGCTTTTTCTGTGTCTCAGTTCACAGTACTGTGATTACTGCATTTTTTTAAAGCAGCAACGTGGACATTGTTCCATGCAGTGAGCCACAGTTTACCCTACATGTAGCATGATCCCTGGGCTCATGCGTTCCTCTGTCCTCTGGTGTGGTCATGAGGAGGAGATCAGAAGTGATAGCTTCTGTTTTCAGTTGACTGCATGTGGTTCATCATGTCTGAATGAGGACAAATTGTGGGTAGTTTTAACTATGGTTTGTCTGAACAAGCCAACTACAACCATGGCTAATTATCCTGTTGGGATAAACTACAGTTAACGCTAACCACAGTTTGTCCTAGTTCAGAAACTAGGTTGGGCCGGCAATATAAAAAGATGAATGGAATAAGAATCTGATGTTTGCACATTTTTCCTATATGAAGCAGCATCAAGTCAGACACATTTTAAAGCAGCTACTGTGCTGCACTGCGCTGACTAGACGAAGATAATCTAGATCTATTACATCTACCTCTGATGTAATAACCTTGTATATGGCTAGAAAGAACGCAAACATACTTTGCATTATTTCAGGGCAATTGCTTGTCTAACTAATGGGATGAGTGACAGATCATTTTCACTGGGATAGTATCATGGTCTTCAGTTACATCAAACTGTACTATTGTCTAAAATTACATAGTAGCAATATTACATAATTTAAAATTTCCAATTAAAGCTACAGCGAGGATTCTAAAAGAAGTTAACTTTTTCTCTCCCTTTCATAGGTCCTGTACAACCTCTTCAAGTCTTTCTGCAAGATGCGTACAATTGCGGCTGTTAGCATATTTGCTGGAATTGCTAATTTCTTTGTAGTTGGAATTGGCGGAGTTTTGATTGGAATTGTTATGGGCTTTGTAGCAGCTTTTACGACACGTTACACCCATAAAATCAGAGTGATTGAACCACTGTTTGTCTTCTTGTACAGTTACCTGGCATACATAACAGCTGAAATGTTTCATCTCTCAAGCATTATGGCGTACGTATCCATGAAAATATACTGTGCTAAGAATACCGTGGATATATTAGAAACATTAACCTTTGCTCTTATAAGACCACAGCCCAATGCTGACTCAATGGGAGCAAGACATGCATAGAGTTTCACTGTCAGTTGACTAACTTCTTGTCATCAGTCAAGATGGCAAGTGGAGGGGTAGGTGCATGCCAGAGTTCAAATTCAAAGCTGGGTTTTGAGCAGCTTTTTATCCAGATCAGTACCTGAACTTCTAGTGCCTTGTTTTTACTGATAAATGCAAATTGGTCAGCGCAGGAACCTTTTTTGCTTTTGAATACAACATTTTGTATGTACTCACTTTTTAATATCTTGCATAGAACAAGTAGAACACCCCCCCATTTACTCATGTTAAAATTTCCCATTTAATTTATTTTTCATTTTGATCCCAAGTAAAGTGACCCTAGTGAAGTGAAATTTAGAAGCACATTGAAACTTTTGCAAAGTTTAGTAGCAGGTCAACGAAACTTGATGACTGCATCCAGTGATCTAGATTTTTCCAGTCACCAGACAGAAACTGCCTTGTTTGTGCAAGGTGACTTGCATTACTGGTATAACCATGATGAAATGCAGTTTGTATTATCATCAAACTTTTTTCTTTCCCTTTCCTGCTGTAAAGATGGTTTTAGATAAGTGAATATGATTGCCTTAAGTGTGCTTTACCCAACTGAAATCAATAGAATAAAATATGCCTGACTCTTTGTTTGATAACTGGGCACAGAAATAAAATAAAAATTAGGAGAGCTGTGGCATCTTTTTAGACATATATGTATTATTAAATGTTCTGAGTCTGGTGCAAATCTTGAGTAATAATGATATATTCTAGCCATTATAGCTGCAGTTCATAGTTATACCTTGACTAGCTAGCATTACAACGGTCAGATACCATACATTGGCTGTGTGGCTGATCTTCAACATTCCATTGCAAACTGCAAACTCAACAATCAAGCAGAGGTTGTGTTAATGGGTGGTGATGTGATGAATTCTCCAAGAACTGCTTGGTGACTCGCTTGACATCACTGTCTTCCCCCAGTGGAGCAACCTCCATGCAGTTTACTTGACCTGCAGTCACAGTGATGTCTGTTGAGCTCTTCATACTTTAGTTGGAAACCAGAGTAGTTGTGGACCATAGGCCCATGGCTTGCAGACTCATGTGTCCTCTGCAGGTTTATGGTGCATGCAACTGTAGCTGAAACAGAAATAATTGAAAACCACATAAACTTCCTGTTTTCTACCTGTCCCCAGCAGATGTGCCTTCCGCTCACTCAAAGCATTCTTTGTATCTCACCCTTTATGTTTTTTAAGTTACCTGGCTGATTTAAGTATACACCCCAAAAATGCGACATATAAATGTAACCATATAGGTTTGTTTCTACATGGTGTTTGAAATGGCTGATTCATGTGTGAATCTAGCCTTAGTTGGCAATGGAAGACATTTGATAGGTGCGGCTGTTCAACATCATGGAAAATACCTTAGAGTTCAAAATTAAAACAGGAAGCATAGCCCTAGGTCCACCCACATAAGATATCTGTTTGAAGTTCATCCTCTGTCATGAAATGGCATCTTGTGAAAAGTGAAATCGTGACACGCTGAATCCCACAACGCTGAGTAACTAAAAAGGAGACACTTAATTATAGCAGTCAGCTGGTGCCCATGGTGCACTGTGGCAGCATGTAGTGTCCTTACAGAACAGCAAAGGAAACAAGCGTTTCCTCAAAGAATGATCACTTCGTTTTCTGCAAGTAAATTGAAACGGAGCCTTCCCTTTAAAAAAAAGGTTAGGAACGAAGCAATGTGTGCATCTTAATTTACCATGAGTCCCTGGCACTGCTTTGCAAACAGGTTTTTAAACTTCCTTGCATTTAAACATCAGTTGGTAATACGAAGTTATGCAAGAGACTTGCTGTTCAGGAACAGTGAAACAATGTCCCGTGACGCACACAGATCTCTCAGTCCCATTGAAGTCCATGCAGTTCCCTTGTATTTACTAACCCACACAATCAGCCGACAGCATGATCCTATCAAATGTCTGGTTGGAAGGAAGCCCCAATGAGTTCAATTGGATGTACTCCAGCGTGTGTATAGGATTACAGCCTAAATTCTCAGAGCTCTTCCTTCCTGTTCTAGCTAAAGTTGGTTCCACCTTTCAGTCAATCGCTTTTTGAACCTCTCCATGTATTTAATGCTTCAATAGCAGCTAGATTGCTGAAATGGAAACTTAAGCAGAATTTTGCTAATCAGAGGAACCGCCTTAAAACCTTCCTGGAATAACAGGCTATGCGTTTTGCATTGGGCTGTGTAAGCTTTAATGTAAGTATTTTGGAAGCGGAATTAAAAGTTGCTTCTTCTGCAGGATTACAGCTTGTGCTATGACCATGAGTAAATACGTGGAGGCGAATGTTTCTCAAAAGTCCTACACCACAATAAAGTACTTCATGAAGATGCTGAGCAGTGTCAGCGAGACCCTGATCTTTATTTTCATGGGCGTGTCCACAGTTGGAAAAAACCATGAGTGGAACTGGGCCTTTGTTTGCTTTACCCTCCTGTTTTGTTTGATTTGGCGTGCACTAGGTAAGAGACACTTAGAACGGTATAGATTGCACTTCAACATACTTTACACCTGAAACATGCTTATCTTTTATGGAACAGTGTGCTTGACCAAAAAAAAAAAGAATGAAAATAAAGCTGCCATCAAGAGAAAAAGCAAAAACTGCTTGAAAGAAAGGCATGTTCTGGACACAGAAGACTGGGGGTCTCTCCAGACAATCCTTCAATGTTATTTCAAGTGCTAAAGTAAATCAGTCCACCAGTCTATAAGCTATGTTTAGGGAAGCTTTTAATGTTTAGTAGATTATTGTATTTTAATATTCTGTTGGAAGCCGCCCACAGTGGCTGAGGAAACTCAGCCACATGGGCGGGGTATTAATAATAATAATGATGATGATGATGATGATGATGTCAATTTGGTTGGCTTCTGTGCTTGGGAGTGGTGTGGTGTCTCACATTTTACCGGCAGCCCGTCTGCAACACCAAAATTCAGGGCCTCCTTCCACTTCTCAACTTCCATTCTGCATTATAGTTGCAGCACCCCTGAAGCTTTGGTTCCAGTGTGACCAAATCAGTTGGACACCTGTAAATCCGCCTCCGTTGGTGGGAATGTTACTGTTCATTTCGGGCAGTGAAATGTTTTGAGCTGGCCCTGGTAGGGGAGCTTTTTAAAATTCCTCCTCTTGATTTAGGTTATCATGATACTTCCATTAAGAAAGTGTCCTTGGTCCAACCCCCACCAACTACAATGAGAAAAGTCTCTCTCTCTCTCTCTCTCTCTCTCTCTCTCTCTCTCTCTCTCTCTGTGTGTGTGTGTGTGTGTGTGTGAGAGAGAGAGAGAGAGAGAGAGAGAGTGCTGTGCAGGAAGTGGGGAGAGATGTGCAGGGACACTCAGGTTCCTTGTACAACAGAAGCCCTTGGGAAAGTGTCACATGTAAATAAAACTTCTGCACCTCTTTTTCATATGACATAAAATGTAATATAACTTTCTTACATTTATTTTGGGAACATTATTATATTTGTCTTAACTTTAAGGCTCTGAACCATGCTTGTCTTTCTATATTTTCCTTAGGAGTTTTTGCATTGACTCAAATTATTAATGTGTTCCGGACAATTCCTATAACATTTAAGGACCAGTTTATTATTGCCTATGGAGGCCTCCGAGGAGCCATATGTTTCTCTCTTGTTTTCTTGCTTCCTTCTGCCGACTTCCCTAGAAAGAAGCTTTTCATTACTGCTGTTATTGTGGTGATATTCTTCACAGTCTTCATTCAGGTAAGAATATCCCTCTTTTGGGATGGGATTAAATAGTTATTTGCACTAAAACCTGCAAAGAGCCCAGTCAATGTTCCTACTACGTATTTTGGCCATGGGACTAATATAGTACAGTGGTACCTCGGGTTACATATGCTTCAGGTTACATACGCTTCAGGTTACAGGCTCCGCTAACCCAGAAATATTACCTCGGGTTAAGAACTTTGCTTCAGGATAAGAACAGAAATCGTGCTCCGGCGGCACGGCAGCAGCAGAAGGCCCCATTAGCTAAAGTGGTGCTTCAGGTTAAGAACAGTTTCAGGTTAAGAACAGACCTCCGGAACGAATTAAGTACGTAACCAGAGGTACCACTGTATTGGCACTGACAGCCTGCAAGTAGACCAGTACCAATGTCATCTGAAACTTCTACTGGAATAAGTGAATTTACTTCCAAGAGTAATTCCTTCCTCTTGTCCTCCTAATGTCTTGTATGATCATATTTTACTTGTGTAATGAATATTCTGTAATTTGGAAGAGATATCTCACAGAAGGACTTATACACAACTTAGTAAATCATATTCTGAACTAGTTAACACATCTTGTCTCCAGCTTTACAGGCAAATTGCAAAATCAGTTTTAAAAACAAAGATTGCAATTCGTGACTTGCCAGTAATATCTTCCTATATAGGTACATAAAAATGTGAGGCTGTCGTTATGCTGCAGTCCGCATGGCCGCCAGTAGGAGGCCACACCAGCTCCAGTGTGGTTGGCAGGTGACACAGGTGAACTGTGTCATGGAGGGGAGAGCTTCACAGAGCTTTTTGACAAACTGCTTTGTAAGTTGGCTGTCTCCCTCTGTTAAACATGGCTGCAGCAACGTGTAATGGAGAAGGGAGGTGCTTCATTCACAAAAGGTGGGCGACCTGAGAGAGGAGGGGGAGGGGAGGTTTGGCTGAGCTGCGAGGAGGTGGGTGAGGTGTAAAGGGAGAAGGGGTTGGCCAGGTATGGAGGAATCAGAACGAGCCGGGGTGGCAGCCTCTAGTCATTCATAAATTTGACCCAATGCATTTTACAGCTTGTTGACTACCAACCTCATTTTATCCAGAAATGAAGTGGCTCACAGAGAACATACTTTGCTCTTTGCCCTTTTAATACCACAGATAGAAATCTAGGAAGCTAGCTTATTCCAGAGCTGTGTATACACCACACATTTCAAGCACCTCCCATCAGAATCCTGGCCACTGTTGTTTACTCCTCATAGAGCTATAATTCTCAGCACTCTTAACAAAATACAGTTCCCAGGATTCTTGGGGACGTGTGTGTTTACATATATGCAACCCCAGGTCAGACTGGTTCTCCACCTAGTCCAGCATGGTTTTCTGTGAAAGACAACAGGTTCCTAGGGCCACGGACAGTTTTCCACAATCACCTACCGCCTATATTTCTTGGGCATCTAGATTCAGACATCAGCAGTAGATCTTTACAGTCTGTGCTGTCTGGTTTCGAAAATAAGAAAAAGAAAGAAAACCAGGTACGTTTTGGGGGACTTTATTGTGCTGTTATCTGAGGCAACATGCAACTGTCCTACTGTTTCTGAACATTCATTTACCAAGCTACACGCTGAACAGAATATGAGAGTGACACAGTGGAAAGGGAATTTTAGGGCTGATGTGATCTTCATGCTTGTTTTTGTGTTTCCTGAAAACAGGGAATAACAATTCGTCCACTGGTGGAATTTCTGGATGTTAAAAGAGCAAATAAGAAGCAACCAGCTGTTAGCGAGGAAATTTATTCTCGGGTATGTTGGAGTTTTGGGTGTACAACATGTGCTGAATGTTTCTTCTTTGGTGGGAAATAATGTGCCATTTATAACATGTGCTTGTTACATGAATTAATTCATTTTGGTACTGCATGTGTCACATACCCGTGTGTCTTTGAGTTCGTGGATACCTTTTCAGCTTGCAGTTCTGGCCTAGTGTCTCATATCACATCCCCCCCCCACTGGCAATCTTAAGATAGTTACTTTAAAACACACTAGTTAGGCACAACAATTTAATTCGGTTTAACCTTTATAGCTCAGTCCCTCATGTTAGCTTGGAAGTACGTTTCAACTGAGCTCACTGGTTGTTAACTCCCAGGTAAGTATTGAAGCTCAGTTAAATTCTGCACATAATGAAAGCAGGGGTGTGATCTACTCTCTATAGACACAGCTGTGCACATGTGGCTCAGGGCAAGTTTCTTACTTCACTTCCCTCTTTCCCCTGGAGCCCGAGCTACTGGTATACCAGGATGCTGGAGAAGAGAAGTATGGCTTCTGATACATAGACGAGACACGCACATGCCACCCTTTGAAACTAACAGCTGATTAGGTGCAGTGTGTGATAGTAAAGGTAAAAGGTAAAGGACCCCTGGATGGTTAAGTCCAGTCAAAGGTGACTATGAGGTTGTGGTGCTCATCTCGCTTTCAGGATGAAGGAGCCGGCGTTTGTCCAGAGACAGCTTTCTGGGCCATGTGGCCAGCATGACTAAACACTTTGGGCACAACGGAACACCACGATGGAAACACCATTTACTTTCTTGCCACAGCACTACCTATTTATCTACTTGCACTGGCATGCTTTCGAACTGCTAGGTTGGCAGGAGCTGGGACAGAGCAACAGGAGCTCACCCCGTTTCTTGGATTCGAACTGCCAACCTTCCGATCGGCAAGCCCAAGATGCTCAGTGGTTTAGACCACAGCTCCACTCGCTCCCATGTGCAATAGTGGCCACAGGTTAACTAGGGTGATACGGTTGCATGAATACCATACATTTAAAGTACATGACTTCCCCCAAAGACTCCTGGGAACTGTAGTTTATATGTCTCAGCACCCTTAACAGACTGTAGTTCCCAGAATTCTTTGGGGTAAGCCATATGCTTTTAATGTATGGTGTGAATATAGAGTTAGAGAGAAGAAAGAAATGCCATTTTCTCTCAGCCATTGTGTTCTTAGAACTGGGTCATCAGGTTACAAACGTTGAATGACTTTAAGAGAAGCTTAGATAAACAATATTTATATTGGCTGAAATTTTCCTCAGTGATTGCATGTGGCTTAAGTCTGTGGCACATACAAAAACAAGTAATAAGTCTGTTTCCACATTTTAGTTCTTTGATCACGTGAAAGCTGGAATTGAAGATGTGTGTGGACATTGGAGTCACAACTTTTGGAGAGATAAGTAAGTGGTGTACTGAAACGTTAGTGGAGTGTGGGAAAAGTGAGAAGCCCATATTGTTTCCTCAGTTCAATAATTACATTCTGAAATCTCTCAATGATTTCTATAAAACATTATTTTGTGTGGCTTCGTAGATGAGATGATTTTAGCAAACCTGAATACTGATATTAGCTTAAGAATTTTCACTAATCAAACTACATGAATTAAAAACCTGACTTTATTTCAAAAATCCTACATTCAAAATACAAGTGTTTGTTAATAAACATGAGGTAATCTGCTGGGACTTCGGTTTAGCTATTGAACCATTCTAGTTCAAATGTGTTGTTATGAAGTGCATAGTTTGTGTCCAAACCTGAAGTTCTTCCATGCAAACCTGACACTCCTTTTTTGGATCTTTTGACTCTGTGGCCTGAGTGTGTCCTGAAAGTGGTACTTCATGGAGTCAAAGAATACCACAGAGTATCATTCAAGCATCTTATCGGAATAACATGGAATTAGCATACAGTGGTACCTCGGGTTACATACGCTTCAGGTTACATACACTTCAGGTTACATACGCTTCAGGTTACAGACTCCGCTAGCCCAGAAATAGTACCTTAGGTTAAGAACTTTGCTTCAGGATGAGAACAGAAATCGTCCTCCGGCGGCGCAGCGGCAGCGGGAGGCCCCATTAGCTAAAGTGGTGCTTCAGGTTAAGAACAGTTTCAGGTTAAGAACAGACCTCTGGAACGAATTAAGTACTTAACCCGAGCTACCACTGTATTTCTGAAAAAGGTGTTAATCAGGACTCGGACTTTCACAAACAGCACGGTATCAGTAGCCTTAACCCCTAATGATTCAAGCTGCCCATTCAATCAGCATCCATACAGGTATATGGGAAAGTTAGGATGTGGGAAAATTGGTCAGAGAATGTCTCTCTGTGTGTAGGGTAGCTGAGGCTAGAAGAAGCTTGTGGGCTGGACGATAGAGGCAGGGGGAAGAGAGAGGATGAGACCAAGCAGTAAGCTGCCTGGGAATGTGAAAGGGCGAGGGGCTGACTTAATACCTGAGAAAAGGTGGCTTATGAGACATGGATGGGAATGAAAAGTCTGACAGCTGAGGGACTTGTGAGGAGACAGAGAGTATTTGACACCCGTCCTTTATTTCTGTGAAGCTGGAGTTCGATGGAAGGGAGATGGTGTGGAGGCCCTTCTACACCAGGAAAAATATCTAGAGGCATAAGAAAGAGACTAACAAAGGCTAATAACCCCTCTTTCCTTTCTCATTGAAGTCAGGATGGGTACCACACCTGGATTAAGAGGTTACAGTATTGGTTAGAGGTCTTGTCCAGGCTTCCCCAACCTTGGCCCTCCAGATGTTTTTGGCTACAGCTCCCATGATCCCTAGCTAGCAGGACCAGTGGTCAGGGATGCTGGGAATTGTAGTCTCAAAGCATCTGGAGGGCTGAGGTTGAGGAAGCCTGGTCTTGTCCCTTCCTGGCCTAAAAAGTGGAAGGTGAAAATTAACAGTAACTGGGACCATCCCCTTTGGTTACTTCTAAGCTGGGAATTTTCCAATTTGCCAGGCAGTTCCAAAAAGGAGCAGAGGAAGCAAAAGGATTAAGCTGGAAACTATAACAGTGGGAATAATTCAGGGGTGCTCACTGTGTGTGTCATATAGGAAGCATTTCAGAGTATGTCTTCCACCTGTCTTTTGGTTATAGCTCAGGCTGCTCCTAGTCCTGCCTGTGAGCAGAATTTTGGCTGCCATTCCCTGCACAGGCTATCCGTATCAAAAACTGAAAGTTGACCTTGTAACAGTGTTTAGAAGACACTGCAGCATTTTAGAATTTAATCTGCAGCATTGCTTCTGCTCCTCACAGGTTTATAAAGTTTGACAAGAAATACTTGCGAAGGCTTCTGATTAGGGAAAGTGAGCCTAAATCAAGTATAGTTTCCCTGTACAAGAAACTTGAAATAAAGCATGCGATAGAGATGGCAGAGTGTGGAATGATAAGTACAGTACCATCGCTGGCTTCTATAAGGTAAGTTGAGGGCAGTAGGGTGCAATATCATTGCTAGTTTGAATCTTGATTAAGTTGCATTTTGAAGTGTGCATTCTACAGTTGCCAAGTCATAGCCAAAAGTGAATTAAACAGTATTTTGTACATCTAGGATTAACTAGTCTTCCAGATGGCTTGCAATAGAAGAAAAAAACAGCTTATAATAAGAAACAACAACTTATTAAAGCTAAATACAACAATGGCTGTACAATATATGGATCCAACACCAAGAATAAAACACTTAAAATGCCTGGGATTTATTACTATTATTATTATTTGGTGCTATAATGACAATAAAGTAAGTGGCATGTGAACTTCTTCAAGGAGAACATTCCATGACCAAGGTGCCACCACTGAAAAGGCCCCAAAACCTGTTGTATCTACCCATTGTATCCACAAAAGTGGAGGCACTGCAAAAAAGGCTTTTAATAATGTTATTAGTGAATGGGCAAACTCAATGAGAGTTCAGTTGGTAAATTAATCAACCAGAGCTGCAACCTCTATACCCACTTACCTGGAATAAGCCCCATTGAACTTACTTGAACTAGTTGAAACACACAGGATTTTAGTATCAAACATCCAAGCTGTAATCCTACACGCACTCAGCTGTGAGTAAAGTCCATTCAACTCAATGGATCTTGCTCCTGAGGCCCATGATTCTGCCATCTTGCTCAATACTGTCTAGCAGTAGCTTTCCTGGTTTTCAGACTGGAATGTCACCCAGCCCTAACTGGAGATTTCAGGACTTGAATATCAGACCTACTGCAGATACCCAACCAGTAAACTACAGCCCTTCCACAAACAACCTGTCTTACTGTAATACGGAATGGCAACTGACATCTTGAAGATAGTTTTTCCTTCTAACAATTAATGCATGCTTTTTACTGTGAGGTGCCATGATATTTTTTACACTGAAATTACTTCCTGTCTGATGTTTTCAAGTTTTCAAAGCAATCTTCAGTCGGTTGACACCAGTAACAAAATTCTATCATGGTTACATTTAAAAGAACACATGGCTCAGTCCTATTTGGGATTTTGCTAAAATTCTATTTGTGTTCTTGCATATATCTTGAAATTATCTGAAATGTAATAGCTATAGTTAGACCAGCTGGGACTTTTGTTATAGAAATTGTAAGGATAGGCATTCTCTGCCCCCCCCCCCGGCACCATTTATGGAGAAATGTGAGTAACAGTGAAATTCTGTATACTCAGAAGTAGCCCTGCTGAGTTCAGTGGCAATTACTTCCAGGTAGCTGTGGCCTTGGGACGCGGGTGGTGCTGTGGGTTAAACCACAGAGCCTAGGACTTGCCGATCAGAAGGTTGGCGGTTTGAATCCCTGCGATGGGGTGAGCTACCGTGGCTCGGTCCCTGCTCCTTCCAACCTAGCAGTTGGAAAGCACGTCAAAGTGCAAGTAGATAAATAGGTACCGCTCCGGTGGGAAGGTAAACGGCATTTCTGTGCGCTGCTCTGGTTCGCCAGAAGCGGCTTAGTCATGCTGGCCACATGACCCGGAAGCTGTCTGTGGACAAACGCCGGCTCCCTCGGCCTATAGAGCGAGATGAGCACCACAACCCCAGAGTCGGTCACAACTGGACGTAATGGTCAGGGGTCCCTTTACCTTTACCTAGCTGTGGCCTTATTTATAGTAGTACAAGTTATTACATATTTTCCTTTATATTTTGTTTCACCTTCTTACAGTGAACTTAAAGAAGAAGAAGAAGAAATAAGACCTTCCTATCCTGCCAAGATGGATGATATAAGATACATTTTAACAAAAAATCTCTATCAGATACGGCAAAGAGTAAGTAGAATACAGCATTAATGGAACACCCCGTGGTGAATGTATCTAGTTTCTCAGCTGGCAATGTTTTTCCCTCCCTTAATAAAATCACCAGGATGCCATCCTAAGCAAACTTACTTGGAAGCCATTTCCATTAAAATCAGTGGGACTCGCCTCTGGGAAAATGTATTTAGGATTAGTGTATGGGAAAGCTGATAAATAAACATGGTAAAGACAAAGAAGCATGAGAAGTTGTACTCCAGGCTTTATAAAATGTCTTAAGAAGAGGAGTTTGTGACGGTTTTCTAGAACACAAAGATGTGCCACTCAACACTAGGCATGAGCATAAATTCTCAATATTCTGAGCTACACACACACACAAACACACACTTAATACATACACAGATTTAAGGTGATGTGCATAGGTAAATTTCACAGTAGCTTAAAATAGTTCCTTCTCCGCTGGTTGTTAAGAGAACCCTGTGCAGCCAACCTCTATGTAAATAGGATGTTGAAGCTTATTGTAGCTGTTAATGTTCACGATCCTATTGTTTAAGCTGGAATTGATCACCCAGGGTTTCTGATGATTAAATACAACTCCACATAATGTATTCCACTGCATTTTACAGTGGACCCTCCGGATACGAATTAAATTCGTTCTGGGGGTCCATCCGCAACCTGAAAAGTCTGAAGGCAGAGGTTCTGCTTCTGCATGCGCACGATTGAGCACTTCCACCCATGTGTGTGGCGCACAGAGCGCTTTTGCACATGCGCACGCAGCAAAACCCAGAAGTATACACTTCCGGGTTTGCCGCGTTCATAACCCGAAAGTTACGTATCCAGAGCGGTACGTAACTAGAGGGTCCACTGTACTGTGTGATAATATAGAAATGTCTAAATGGGCCATCTCTTTCACATTCCTGTTTGTACGATGCCCGTAATGGCGTCTGTCCTTAAAATCTTTATAGACCTAGATCCCATCAAAGCAGGGAATTTATATTTTTGAAGGAGAGTGAACATTTAAAAAATGAAGAATTATGTCCAGTGGTTTAGTGCAAGTGAAAAGTAGCCTGTTCAGCTGATCCTTCTATCCTCCTCCTCCACCTCTTTCTTGCCATCCTTGCATCCACTGAAAGCCTTCTCCAGAGGATTGGGGAGCCTCCTGAACAGGAGGGGGAGTCCTGTGGGGCTCCAGGGCAAGAGGGAAATCACCCAGAATGGGGTAGAGGGATATTGCAGTTGCATAAATGTTATGAACACAACTTGCAATGCTTAAAATTCTTATTTCTTGTATGCTTTACTGTGGCGATCACACAGGGTCCCCGGACGTTTCACCATCTATTGATCCCTGTGCCACCACTTTATTTCTCACTGCCATCACCCAGGCCCTACCTGGTACAATACTGAGTCCAGTCAGGTTTAAATTGGAACATAAACTTCTGTTTATTTATTGCAGTTTAACAAGCGTGTGGTTTCATAAACGGTATTGGTCAATTACAATCATAGGGTGCCTATTCAGACCTATAACTTCCGCTACCTGCTCTCACTCACTAAACCACCTCTCAGATATTTACTTGTCTTCCTAGCTCCTAACTGTTCCTGACTCAACTTATTTTGCTACACTAACTCAACCTACCCACAGACACTATCCCAATTCACTCCCACTCCAACCAACCACCCGACTCCCAACAAACTCCCCTTTCGCCCATCCCAGAGCTGGTTTTATAGTCCCTCTGACTCCACCCCCCTGGGTTCTGATTGGGTAACTTGTTTAACTAATTCACCTCCAGCACTCTCATATGTTAACATCACAGTAACAACCAAACAACAACCCAAGGTCCAAAGGCTGAACAAGCATTAAATTACACACCTTGGTTGCATATAATTCATTGTAAACATTATTCTAGTTTGAGTTTCTGTGAGATTTCTTAAAGCACTGAATTATAGCTACTTTGCAGCCCTATACCACTCATGGCATTAATATGGCCGTTGCTTTTATTCTCATTTCAGACTCCATCATACAACAGATACAGTCTCGCTGAAGATGCAAGCGAAAAGCAGGCAAAAGAAATTTTGATTCGTCGCCGACACAGCCTGAGGGAGACCGTGAAGAGGGGCAGCAGCTTGTCAAGACAGGTACTTGTATGACACAGAACCGTAGAATTGTAGAGTTGGAAGGGACCATGGGGGTCATCTAGTCTAGCCCCCTGCAATGCAGGAATCTTTTGCCCAACGTGGAGCTCAAACCCACAACCCTGAGTTTAAGAGTCTCATGCTCTACCAACTGATCCATCAGAGTTTGCACAAAGGAGTTGAAAAAATAACAGCCCCATCACAACTCACAGTGTAATATGTATTTTATACTCTTGCATTTGTCCCCAGGTACAAAATGTATCAGAAGCTGCCGTAATACTAATCATGCATATATTTCACTTTGCTTGTACAGAACACATTTCATGTTTCTTTCTGCAGGCGGCAGCCAAACCACCCCGTTATCTGTCACTGCCTAAAAACACTAAACTCCCCGAGAGAGTACGGAAAAGAAATCAATCTTCTTATAAAGGTAATACAGTTTCTGAGTAAAAAGAAGAGTGAATTTGGCTTTTGTTTTGTTTCGTTAATGAAGTGGTTACCTGGAAAACAAGCAAATGTGCCAGAGAGGATCGTGGGTTATTTCCATACTTTCCAAGAGAACTGCTACTCCCTATGCAAATAGGTCCATTTCTTTCACTTGCCGAAAAGGTGCTCTTGGTGATTTTTTGTGTATTGGTGCATGCAATTGCATGTATGCTTTGTGTATATAGTATACACAAGAGGTAGCATGGTAGCCATTGGGATGGCAGCTGCTTACCTGCTCAGATGAGTGACCAACAGTGGCAAGGAGCAGCAACTGCTGCTGCCTGCATTCTATCTAGAGTAAAAGGGAGAGGAAGGAAGGAGTCTCTAGCAGGGCAGTGCACCTAGCAGGAAGGGACGTTATCTGGCTAAAGCCCCAGCCCTGGGAAGGGGTATGATGGAGCCATATTTGCCTCTGCGGCACATCCCCATCCTTTAGGCCTTATATTGTAGATCTTATCTCCACAAAAACCTACCAAACTTGTTTGGCCAGGGACAAAAGCGGAATATGGGGTGAAGTGGCTCTATCACTGCACCTTTAATTTTCAGGGAGGGGGAAAGAAAACTTACTGTCCTCCTCTGACTTTATAGCCCTAGGCCCAGATCCAAAGCTACTTTAGACACACCCAAAAGCTTGAACATACTGTACCATTCTTGGCTTTCCTCCTTTGCACTGCAGATTCCCAGCCATGAACTGCTTTGGAACGGCTCCATTGTTGCCAAAGCAGTCAGGGAGGTGCTTGCTTGTAGAACCACAAGCCCAAAGGCCCAGGGTGTGAGGAGCTAGTTGTGTGATTCTTTGGATCTCAGCCATCGATTCACCACAATGTTGAGTTCCCAATAGCACTGCATTGTGTGTTCACCTGTTCCTTTCATACCCTCTGCTTTAAACAGAACATCTCTTACTCAGCACACACACGTGAAGGAAAAATAATAAACAAATAAATTGTTA
This sequence comes from Podarcis liolepis, assembly GCF_965112155.1. Lineage (NCBI taxonomy): Eukaryota > Metazoa > Chordata > Lepidosauria > Squamata > Lacertidae > Podarcis > Podarcis liolepis. The sequence continues at coordinate 31,731,491 of NC_139558.1, read as the reverse complement.
TGTGAACATCAGGTTCAAGCAAATGGCAACAACTTTTGAATGGTTACCGTGGTGACTAGGACACTTAGCCAGATTTTCATCAGATTCTTGCAACTGTGTCTAATGTCTTAGACTCTTAAGACCATGGGTAGGCAAACTAAGGCCCGAGGGCCAGGGCCAGGCCATTCGCCTTCTAAATCCGGCCCGCAGACGGTCTGGGAATCAGTGTGTTTTTACATGAGTAGAATGTGTCTTTTTATTTAAAATGCATCTCTGGATTATTTGTGGGGCATAGGAATTCGTTCATTATTCCCCCCCCCCAAAAAATACCGGTAGTCCTGCCCCCCACAAGGTCTGAGGGACAGTGGACCGGCCCCCTGCTGAAAAAGTTTGCTGACCCCTGCTTAAGACCTTGCTTGTTAATTACATGCCTTTGCAAAACAGCTTTTTTCATCTCAAAAGTCTGTCCTAAGATGTCATGTTCTCTCTCTGGAACAGGAAAATAACAACAGTGTTGTTGTTTATCTGCCTGTTGTGATTTCCCAAGCTTCATCATCATTATCATCATCATTTATTTATTTATATGCCGCCCATCTGACTGGGTTGCCCTAGCCACTCTAGGCGACTTCCAACAAATTAAAACATCAAACACAGTAAAACATCAAACACTAAAAACTCCCCTATACAGTCATCACCACCCAATGTTTTCTGTGTTTTTTCTCAGACCTGAAGTTTGGCAATTCTTTTTCCGCACAATGCAATTGCAGCACCAGCCTGTCCAGTGTGGGCAGACAAATATAACATCTCAGGGCTTCTGTGCCTTTGATTTAATATCTCCTGTTTGCACGTCTAACCTTGCAACTGCTTCTCCTGCAGAGAATTCCTTACAGATAGCTTTGAAAATCACGTAACTCTTATTTAAAAGTAAATAAGCACTCAATTTCAATGCACCATCAGTGTTTCCCAAACTTGGGTCTTCTGCTGTTGTTTTTGGACTACAATTCCCATCATCCCTGACCACTGGTCCTGTGACCTCTCACTTGAGAGGAGAGAACATCAACAACTTTTCTGTCTGGATTTTCACTGTTTGAAATCTGGCAACCCTAGTATAGGCAGCTTTGGGTAGGTAAGCTTGTGCAATTTTCACTACAGAGCTGGGGAATAATGTGGTACGTGTCCCAAAGTTAAGTTGCGAGGGTGGTAAAAACCTCTGCAATATGTCCTTCTCCCATCATTTTTCTGTACTGAGACTGACTGTGCCCTCATGTGGTAAGACTTGGTATTAGCAGTGGCAGCATGAACTTTTGTTTTCATTAGACCTTCCCCCCCCCCCCCCCGCTGCGGCAAACCTTAAATTCCAAATAAAAACTTGCTGGCAAAAAATGACAGTGTAAGGATGCGTTTGGCTATGGCAGGAAGCTGGACCATAGGTAATGAAATGCACCACAGTTTTAGGAAACTAGTAATACATTACACCTGGGCACTTGCATGATTAAATACATGATGTGTGGGGAAGGATAGTGGGAACTCACTTTGTTGCTGCCCCCAATCTACATATGGGGAAGCAGACATGTGTAGGAGGGCACTTGCTTTATGCAAGTACAGTGGTACCTCAGTTACAGATGCTTCAGGTTACAGACGCTTCATGTTACAGTCTTCGCTGACCCAGAAATAATACCTTGGGTTAAGGACTTTGCTTCAGGATGAGAAAAGAAATTATGTGGCAGTGGCGTGGTGGCAGTGGGAGGCCCCATTAGCTAAAGTGGTGCTTCAGGTTAAGAACAGTTTCAGGTTAAGAACGGACCTCCAGAATGAATTAAGTTCTTAACCTGAGGTACCACTGTATGATTTTCCCCCACCCCATGGCGTGGAACCATGATTGCACTGGAAAGCATAACTCTGCTCTCTCGATTCATATAACTGTTAACGGTGTTAGATTAACCCCCCAAAGAGGGCCATCGTTACATCATGGTACTTTGCGTAGTGAAGCATTGGGCATGCTGAGATTTTGTTTTGCATATATTAATATATACTTTAATTTACAGTACCGGACGACAGCGATTCTGAATCTGATCAAAGCACAGTGCTGAATTTGAAATCCCAAGCAGGAAAAATTCTGAGAGACCAGAGGCTTCAACAGCAGCAGTGTAGGATGGAATGGAAAAACGAAACGGAGAGGAACAACAGAGAGACAGCAAGCCAGGGAAACAGAGGCTTCAGACAACCACTTTTGCCAAGGCCAGCATTTGGCGCACTGAACGAGGAAGAGTCAGCGGAAGATGAAGGACCCGCCAAACCACTCCCACCGCCGCGTTTAATCCGACAGGCTTCAAAAAGGCCTAGTGATAAATCCGAGAATAAACCATATTGAAAGCTGCTAAATGGAGCCATTAACAATGAACAGCAGTGGGAGGCACTTTAAATTGGACAGATGGAGCCATTTAAGTTCATGGGTACTGGTTGGGGATGGGAGGGAAAGAAATCATGTTATTTCACTACGTGAAAAAAACAAAAAACTCTTCACCTTCTGTGGAACCAAATAATGCAACTATTTTGTTTTATATTTTGTTTTTAAACTTCTGCGATGAAGATAAGTTTTATCAGTTAGATACAGTACTTTTGAATGTAAATTGTGTTTTGTGTGTTTGCCAGTGGCAGGTTTGCAGTATAAGTTGCACTAAGAAATTGCACAATGCACTTCTTTTTAAAAGAATTCATCCTCAGAAAGCAATTCTAAGAGTGCCTGATGCACTGAAACACAATTAGGTGTTGCAAACTGTGAAACTGAACAAATGCAGGAGATTAAGGCCGCAGTACAGCCTTTATCATTTTGCCCATGCAATATGGAAGTTGCTTCTGAAACTCAAATTCTAACACTATGTAAAGATGTAAATGGAAAAGCTTTTCTTTCTATTGCCATGCTTTTTACTGTAATAGAAAAGTGGTATGGGAATATACTGCTCTTATGCATTGTCAGAAATGCCCCTCTACTTGATAATTCCAACAACTCTTTGGATTTAGTTGTTGAAACTTATCACTTGAAATATATTAATTTATAAATATATATATGCACTTTTCTGGAGCATTTTGTCATTTTTGTCTTAAACCTACAAAGTTTGAACAAATAAGTAAATGAGCTCATGATTGGATAGTCACCTCAATACGTTGTTTTCAGTCCAAAATTGTTTCGTTTATTGACTTCAAAATTGAATTTGATCCTCTCAGTAGGTTTTATGGATCTGGATTTTATTTCACGGAAAATACAGTTATATTTGCTTAATAAATGAAAAGATATATATACAGAATGGCAAAGTGTGAAATGAAACATAAACTGGATGGGGCTATGAAAAAATATGATTTTGACAAACATTTCCCAAGCAGTTCTAATAGCATAATACATCTTTATTTGGCGGTAAAATGGCTAGTTTTTCCTGTGTTTGTGCTGCAGTAAGTTTATGGATGCTTTGAAAGCAGAACTGCTGAAGTAATACCTAATCTCTAGTGCCATCTGTTGGAAGATACAAAACACAACTTTCTTTTCAGTTTGCTCTGTACCAACACAGAATACTTCATGTTTACACAAAAGTATCAATCATCAGCTAATGGTGATTAAAAGCTCTGTGAGAAGAGTTGATCATTTGAAGACAGAGTCCTATACATACTTACCTTGGAGTAAGCCCCACTGAAGATTGCAGAGTAATGTGGGTAGTTTATGCCTCGCATAACAAATATTTGAGGAACCAGGCAGTGACAAAGTGAGGAAGTCCAAACTCTATACATGTGATGTAACTATTGTTTATCATTTAGTACAAAAATGTTTGTTATTTATAATGTGGCTAAACTACAAGGTTTGCCACCACCACAGGACTCTCGACACAATCACCTCAAACAGCCTTAGGAGTGGTTGGTAATGGTGTGAAAACTCCAATTGATAATCCATATAGCAAGTTGTTCTACAAGTGCCCCTTTAAAATGTGGGGGTTTTTTGGGGGGGGTATTGTTTTTATTTTGATTATATATTTTTGTGCTTTTATATTTTGATTTTGTTCTGTGAATCACTCTGAGACCTCCGGGTATAAGGCGGTATATAAATTCTAATTCTAATAATAATAATAATAATAATAATAATAATAAAAAATAGTGTAAACACTTTACAAGTGTAAATACTCAACACATGGAAGCTGTTTGGAACAGCCTCTGTGTGGGATGTGCAATTTATAGACCAGCAATTATTTTTGCTGAAATAATGAGCAAATAGACAACAATAACTGACGACAAGCAGAAAAGGTGGACATTCTTTTCCCTTTTATTTCCAGTTACCAACATTGTTATGTAATTCCAAGAGCTCTTAACTTTCAAGAGAACAATGCGAAGCCATTTTAAACTGCCTTCCAATGAAGTACAATGCATCCCTGAGGGACTCTTTTTACAGATGTTCTTTGTCCCAAATGCTCCACAGATACGAGAAATGATTCCTAAATGTTTATTCTGCTACATCATGTAAGTAGTTAAGATTGTTTTCTGAGCTCGCAGTTTCAAAAGAAACTTTGCAGACCAGTTTTGAACTGTGAGCAGGTAAATGTTCATACGCACATTTCCCTAGGAATTGAGCCTCTTCCTGGACGGCACTAAAGCAAGCAAAGGTTCCTAAGAACAGAATGCATCTACGCTTGGGCAGAGGTACTTAACCAGCTCCCAACTCACCACCTCTTTGCTCTGATCCCCAATCTCACCACAGCTACTCTCACATGCTTTGAAATTCTAGCCTCAAATTTTATGACAAATGCAACTGGACTTTCATTTGGAGGGTGTGGAGAGTAAAAGCAGAAGAGGTGCAACCTGGAATGCAGAAGCAGCAGGCAGAAAAAATGTTCAACATCATCCCTTGCCAACCGGCTTTTCGGGATGGTGAGGCCATCAAGGTTCATTTCCTTGCTTTTGTGTGCAATATGTAGTTAGGCCCTAAATAAATACGCTTAGAATTGCAGCCTTAGTACGGATGACAATTCTATCTTGCCTGTTTTGTAAATGCATCACATTTTTTTCTTATCTGTTTTATTAAATGAGTGCAGCCTACCAAGCGTTCTTGTTTTTGCTGCTTCCCTCAGATTGCAGTCCACAATATGCATTAATCTTAGTGGGACCAAGTTGTCCAAGCCTGTGCCAGTGCCATTTTAACTAAAAAGCAGGCCATATTTCATTATATTTCAGCTGGAGTTGATTGGACAATTGTTTCTATTTCAAGCAGCTGATCAAAGACGGACGAATACAAAACAGGGACATCCCTATCTATATATTTTTGAAGCAAGCTCCATCTACTTGTTTTCAAAAAGGCATACCGTTAGTTTAAGGTTTGTGGCTCTTGAGGTTTGAGTTACATGTAATACAGATTCCAGCTTCAATGCTCTCATGTTACATCACATTATTACACTTGGTACGAAACCAATGCTCCTGACAAACCTGACCAGGTAATTCCTCCAAGCCCCCAAACTCAACAACAAAATTGCTGCCAAGCAAGTTAAAACTCTCTTTTAAATATGTGGCCGCCGTCACAAGCCTCCTTTAAGGATGTCTGCTGCAGAGAGCAGCCTTTCCCCATTCCTGTACTATTTCAAGTATAAAGGAAACATGCATTCCTTGAAACACAACACTTCAGTAAACCATAATAAAGAGGAAACGACTTGCTTAGGATGTCCTGTAGCAAAGGAGGAGGTAGGAAACTCCTTGAAAACCCCCAATATGGACTCTTCCTGCTTTTGAGTCTTTGCTGCGGCTTTGTAAACCCCACAGCTGATGACCCTGAGTGGTAGTATTCTTCCCAAGTCAAAAGCACATTTGTCATTAAGGTCCCCTTCCCCAGTAAGTGTTCAGTGTTAGAATTGTTCCAAACCAAGATGGCACAACTAGTAGAACACCACCTTTAATAATTGCATGTTAACTAAAGATTCATTCCTCTGCAAACATATACAAGGACCACAGCCCTGCAGAAAGTCCAAACCTTGCCCTGCATCTTCTGGCAACGATGTGTGAGGCCTGAAGGAAGTCTGCCCCACATTTTGAGATCTAACTGGACCACAGCAGAAATGGATAACATCTCTTCCATTCTCCGTTTTTCTTTTGGAATGACACCAGATACCTGGAGTCAGGCTCTTAGTCCTATTGTCATACTTGTTTTTAAAATACCTACACCAGGATTTTAATCACAATTTAAAATTATTTGAATAGATGTAATGTTCAGCAACTTTCCCTTTGCACTACAACCAGCTGTGTGAATTAACGCCCCTTCACCAGCCTCAAATTTACCTGTTAAGTTTACTGGTCAGGATGAAAGATAAGGGAACTGTTCTTTCCTTGACGCTATAGTGTTTCGTTATAAAGCGTCCCAACAACAGTCCTCCTGAACCCTTAACATTTTCATTTCTCTCAGTTGTGTTGCTTTTTTAAGTAGCAGCACTAACAGCTTATCTTATTTTAACTCTGGCGCCCCTGATGACTGTGTATCGGGATTTGTTGAGGACCATGATGAGAACAGCTATAAATCCCAACAGGCCCCCAAGAATGGGGGGCCCACAAGGGCTGAACTCCTGGGCGATTCCTGACAGAAGAGGGGAAAGTATGCGGCCGATGGCCGAGACCGACTGACCGACACCTATGAGCATACCACTGGCGTGGTCCCCCCCCAAAGTCAGCTCGAGGTCAGTAATGCAAGTACGTCCGATGGTGGTCGAAAATGCTAAGAAGGTGGAGGACAGGACCACTGCCCATACGTTCTTCGAGAGAGAATATATCATCGTGAGCACGCAGGTGAAGATGGTGGACCGCAGTAAGATGGCGTAGGTGTTGTGCTTATATAGTCTTGTAATTGGTCCGAGCAGAAAGCCGGCAGCCACTCCAAGCGCGCTGCTGTAGCTTATGAGGTAACCGGTGAGTTTAGGTTTGATCCCAAACCTCTCTTCAAGTGCCAAGACAAAATTGCTATGGTAAAGCATGACTGCGATCGACATCAGTAGCCGTACCAGGAAGACGTCCCGCAGATCGGAACGGGTAATGCTGCGAATCCTCTTCAACACAGAGACAACCTGAGCCCAAGAGGTCTGGGGGTGTGTACTGTTCCTTGTGGCTTCGCGGGATAGAGGGTCCTTCTGCAAGCTGAGCTTTGCCACTGGTAAGGGACTGCCTTTTAATGGGTTAATAATGCTCCAGTCGTTACCATGCTTTTTCTTTTCGAGCCATAGCAGAATCCAGAAAAGACCTGCAAAGGAAATTGAGACACCTTTACAAATCAAGGCTGTGCTGCCCGTTTTCTGGAAATAACCTAGTAGCCATCAAAATGTATTACACAGGCCCAACGTAAGATGGAGCCAAACTTTGGGGGCAAAGCAGAGAAACTGTTGTGGCAACATATGCACGCCACAACCAAGCACACTTCTTCAGATTTATACCCAGAACAAACTTAGTTGGTCTCTAAGGTGCTACTGGACAATTTTCTAATTTATTTTGACTGTGTCAGACCAACACTACCTGAATCTATTACATTGGCTACAACAGAATGCTGCCTATGGAGATCTGACAATTACTTGTAGGGCAAATGGATGTCATCTGGCCAAAATGGCACAGGGGACCAAATGGGGAGGGTCTGTGAGCAGTAGGTTCCCCATCCGTCATTGATGCAACTGTTGCAGTCGGTCAATAAATATACAAAAGACTGATAACAACAACAACATTTATATTGTAAAAGGAGGGGCATCAAGAGAAAAATATCAAGCAACATACCAGCATTCAAGATGAAGATGGAAGCACAGATGAAAGCTGTGATATAAAAGCCCCCCTCGAGCTCCGTAAGGTAACCTCCAACAACAGGCCCCAGAATGAAACCAATACTGGCAGCGGCGTTGAAATGTCCTATTACTCGGAGGCGGTCCTTCTCAGAAACCAAGTCAGAGATGAGAACTTTGGAAACTGAGTGTGTGTGTTTGAAAATACCTAGAAACGAACGAGAAATGTGTTTAGAGAAGAAATTTACTTAGAGAAGTGCAGGTCCCAAACTGTCAAACCCATGTCATAAAGGCAGCAGAGAAGCAAAGAAAAGTTGAAAATGCAATAAAATTTTCTTTTCAGTTTCTAGCTTGGGCTAGTCACACTTCTCTGAAGTCTCTCAGCCTCACTCACCTCATAGAATGTGTGTTGTCGGGGAGGAAGGGAAAAGGAGATTGTTAGCTGCTTTGAGACTCCTTAGGGTAGTGATAAAGCAGAATATCAAATCCAAACTCTTCTTCTTCCTCCTCCCCAGAAGTGACTAATTGTGTGATCATTTTAAAGCTGGGCATTAGTGTTACGAGAAGAAAATCACAGATACTTAAGATTATTTTTAAGACAAAATTAAATCAAATAGCTTTTATTGTGAAACTATAATATCAGCCTTAAAAATATTGCAATTCATGGTTTCTATCACATTTTTATTCTGCCTTTCCCTCAAATCCTCACAAAGGCCCTGTGAGGAAGGTTCAGCTGAGCTTGCGTGCGACAGGTCCAAAAGTAACTAACCAGCCTCCTGAGTGAAGATTTGAACCCGGATCTCCCTGGTGCCCTTTACCCACTAGGATGTACTTTTTGCAACTGACTGCTGTTTCTGTTCTTGTTTAGAGATTTCCTATACCTTTAGGAAACAGCCGGCGGGAGATACTTTGCAATGTTGCTAGCTTTACTACAGGGCTGGAGGACAAGATGCTCCCACTTTGCTAACGAATGACGCCATAATGAAATTAAAAGGTTGCATTTTGGGAACTTTTGACTGTGGCAACAACAACAACAACAAATGTAAGCTACCCTAGGAGGGGTTTTTTTTGAAGGATAAAGCTATCCTAAAAGTAAGAACAGCCCTACACTGAATAATTCTATCACTCGTAGCAAGAATGGGCATACCATGGCCCTCGTTTCAAATCTTGTCCCTTAATTAAAATGGGAGAGATATGGCTTTTCCACTGGGGGAAAATGGTATTAAAAGTGCTTAACTGGCTCTATTACATATAATGCATTTAACTCTTCAGAATTTGTGCTTCTCAGAAGTAAGAGGAATGAACTATGCTATGATTATCCACTACTGATTGAAAGATGAACTGAGCTCGGGTATGAATAGCCAAGCAGCTACTTACCCACAAAAATCCGGGCAACAGCAAATAAAACCACATTGTTGGAGACACTAAGCATAAAATAACCCAATGCGCTGAAGATAATGCAGACAAGTAGGCAATAAGGTCTTCCCACCACATCACTCCAGGATCCCTGGATAATACAGAAGGAGCCTGTTCAAATCAACACAGCTGCCTACTTCCTATTTCCATGGAATTATAAATAACATTAATTGAAGGGGTGGGGTTGTTGCTCAACCCTTTTCATTAATGCGTTCTGATAATAATTTCACTCTCTTAACATAGTGTGACAATAACAGTTAAGCTAAATAAAGAAGTTGATATTTTAGATAGATAGTGGCACTGACTGGTACTGAACACGGGTATGATTACAAACGTAAAAATGTGTTTTGTGATATCTGGTTTGAACAAGCAATTTTTGCTTGGGTTGGTGTTGGTGTTGGAGCTATAGAAAAGGAGGGGGAGACATAAACATTTGGTTATAGTCTGGGATTAAGGGGGGGGGGGAGGAAGAACCTAAATGCCACCATTTAGGGACCCCATCCTGTAAAAGCTAAAGAACCGCATGGCATTTCCCTGATGTATTAGATAATTTTCTAGAACTGCAGTAACAACAATAAATAAGTAAAGTCCAGCTACAGAAAGGGCAGCTTCTTATTTTGAAGTACATGCGGAAATTTCAAAATTAATCTGACGTAATGGTTTAATTACTCTGTTGTCTCCAAAAATAAAGGCAGCCCAAGAGGCTACCTATAATGCACAACAAATTGCTTTTGAAATTGAGGAGTTTCAAATACAGTTTGCCATGTGGTGGTCATTTGTTGAACAACAATGGAAGCTCCCCTACGTTTGTTTAGCAGACAGGGGTCCACTGTCCCTCAGACCTTCTCAGGGTCCGGAATATATTTTGGAAAAAGAAAATGAACGAATTCCTATGCCCCACAAATAACCCAGAGATGTATTTAGAATAAAAGGACAAATTCTACTCATGTAAAAACACGCTGATTCTCGGACCGTCCACGGGCCGGATTTAGAAGGCGATTCAGGTGGATCCGGCCCCCGGGCCTTAGTTTGCCTACCCATGGAGCTCTTAGATGCCAGCTCTGTCACTATGCATCCCACTCAAAAAATACACTTTTAATTTGATCAGTTTTTATCACATCACTTCCACAGCATATGTATGTACTGTCGCACTAACCTTATGGGACAGGCTCAGCTGAGAGATACTGACTTACTCACAGCGACCCAATAAGCTAAAGAGTTCAACAAGAAATTGAAGCTGGAATGCCTGTATTTAAATGCAACATTCTATCTACTGCACCACACTATTCCAGACATTAAAAATGGTGACCAAACTTACCACTAAGGTACTGGAAATGAGCTGCAGAACGCCATATAAAGATCCTAAAAGTGAAGGAAGCATTTTTAAAAATCAGAGTAGAATTATAACTTCATAGACTTTTTAAAAAAACCTTTATGTATGCAATTCTAACTTTTATTTATGCAATTTACCAGCTTTTACACACACGTCATACGTTATGCACCACTTATCTCTTTTCCTAAGACCTCCCAATCCATCTCTCTGTGTCATTCTAGGGAAATCTGGATCTGAGGCGTATCCTGATATTCCACCCATTATCATCTAAAGTCTTCCTTTTTTATGTTATCTGCTGCTCATATGTTAACTCGTACTTGTAAGTTGAATTGCATATTGTACCCTCTAAGATAATCTCCAAAACACCTCCACTCTTCTCCTTAACTCATCCTTATTCCTTAGTTTCCTGGTCATGATTACTAGTTCTATGTATTCTATCAATTTGTTCCTTTGTGTGTATCTCTTCTCCCGCCCCCCGTTTGTTTGCATATATGATTCTAGCTGGTGCGGTTGCGTACAAAAAGATATTGAGTGCCTTTTGAAGATTTTCAATGAAGGGGGAAAATATATCCTGACTTGTTCCAGCTGTAAAATTTGACTCACTGACATTTCCGGCTAGGTAATTAAAATATTTTCTGCAATACTTGGGGTTTGATGCCAGACAAATCTGTGTGGGGTTGCCTTCCCACAAATTCGTGTGGGAAGCTTGAACCCACTGCTTGAGCCCAATGGAACTCTGCAGCCATGGAACATTTAACCAATCAGGAACATTCTATGAACCAATGCCATTTTAACACACCTTTCCTAACATGGTGCCCATCAGATTTAGAGACAGCAACTCCCATTAACCCCGTCTAACATGGTCAAGGGCCAGGGTTGATGAGAGTTGCAGTTCAACAACACCTGGAGGGCCACGACTTATCTGCTCTTGATTCAGACATGGTCAGCAGATGGCAGCTGATCTTAAGAGGCCATGACAGGATGCAGTTTGTACTGGGCAAGTGCAGTGCATAGTTACATATACCAAAGGCCAGAATTGTGCACAGCAAAACTTTCAGAACTTTGAGAAATAGCATGTTTCTGAATTGTACTAAAATAAACGCTTCCAGATATATTGTTTTCGTTTGAATTTGCAACAATTTGGAAAAAGGTCATTGAAGCGTATCACCTGTCTACTAGCAACAAGGAGTGCATGAAGGCATGGAATTCCACTAATGTGAGTGAGCAAATTGGTGGAGAAGGGGTGGAGCAAACATAGCACAAAGCCAAGAAATCACAAGAAAAAGGAAGCCCCCCTTCTCTATATACAGCATACAAATCAGCAGGCTGCTGCAGGCTGGTAACTTTTGTAGGTTTATTTATGAGACAAGTTCAATTTGGATCAGAGTTCTCTTTGGTGGCAATGCAATGGAACGGTATAGTAGACTGGAAGTTTTACAGTAAAGTAAGAACTCCTTGGCTTGTATTTGAACACAATAAAGGCAAACCACTGACATTCTTACTGCATAATTAAGTGGTTTGTAATGTGTTGAGTCCTTAGTTATAAACTCAGGGTTTGATTTTGGGGTCTCCTGATGCTGACATGCATAAAGCAGTTTAGAATAAGTTCAATTTGACTTGCACATGGGAATAAAAATAGTGTGAAAACAGTGGTGAGAAAGAAAAAAAGAAATCGTCTTCAATAAGTTAGAGCACAGCTACACCAGTGCAAATTACTGGAATAGGTTCAGGAGAAAAAGAAGCATTTCTTCACATAAAACATACGAATTTCACTATCATAAGCTGTGGTGATGGCCATCAACTAAGCATACTCAAGCTGCAGTTCTAAGGAAGGGGAGGCAAGCCCCAGAGATTGACTGCCTTAGACAAAGCTCTCATTGGGGCTCTTATCAGCAGAGTGGAAACAAAGGCAGAGGAGCACTTTTGCATTTTTCTGCGCTTTTTCTGGTTGTTTTTTTTTTTAAACCAACCAACCAACCATTTCCCTCCCACTGGAAACTGTAGGAAATTCACAAAGTTTTCTAAATATCTCCCCAGTTTGGGAACATCCTGGGTTGCTAATATGGTTTGGATCCAGGCCAATTCCTGGTCTTGCCCAACATGCCCCCAAACTGTTTCCAACATCCCCCCCCCACCTGCCTTTGGCTCTACCAATGCCAGAGCTCTGGTGGTAGTTAGATGTTTCTACAAAAGGGAGGATCCAACATTGGCTCTGAAGTTCGAGATGGAGTTCTGAGATATTATATGACTCCCGGCATGTTCTCGGTAGGATTCTTCCTTACAGATTTAATATCTAAACAGCAGTCGTAGTGGATTTCCCCCCTATGGTATAATTAAGCCCAGCTTCTTCCCGCCTTACTAGTAACATAATGCAAAATGTAAATGACAACTGGTTTAGTCATTAGACTTTCTGTTTCTTTTATGATAATCACAAAGGGTGATATCCAACTATGTAATGCTTGGAGAAGACCCAGTGAAATAAAGGGACTTGCCCACGTGACTTTAGTGTGTGGGCAGCTGGTATGGGAGGGAAGGTACAGTGGTGCCTCGCAAGACAAAATTAATTCGTTCCGCAAGTTTTTTCTTCTTGCGAGTTTTTCATCTTGCGAAGCACGGTTTCCCATAGGAATGCATTGAAAATCAATTAATGCGTTCCTATGGAAACCGCTTGCCAGGCTGGCGGTGCGGAGAAGGGCTTTTCTCCCCACCGCAAGCCTTCAGGACAGGTACGGGAACAGAGGGGAAGGGGCGCAGCGCTTCTCCTCTGTTCCCGGGGCTTGCGGTGGGAGGAGGGTTTTTCCTCCCCACCGCCAACATTCAGAACAGCATTCTGAATGTTGGCGGTGGGAAGGAAAACCCTCCTCCCACCGCAAGTCTTCAGGACAGCCATCCGAAGGCTGGCGCGGGGAGAAGGGCTTTTCTCCCCACCGCCAGCCTTCGGAGGAGCCTTCCGAAGGCTGGCTCGGGGAGAAGGGCTTTTCTCCCCACCGCCAGCCTTTGTAGGAGCCTTCCGAAAGCTGGCGCGGGGAGAAGGGCTTTCCGCCCCACCGCCAGCCTTTGGAGGAGGTCCGAGGACAGTGGGGAAGACGCGCTGCGCTTCCCCGCTGTCCCGGAGATTTCCCTATGGGCTTTCGTCTTGCGAAGGAAGCCCATAGGGAAATTCGTTTTGCGAAGCGCCTCCAAAACGGAAAACCCTTTCGTCTAGCGGGTTTTCCGTCTTGCGAGGCGTTCGTCTTGTGGGGCACCACTGTATTCCTTCAAATACTTAGGTCCCAACCAATTTAGGGCTTTAAAAAGAAGCACCAGCACTTTAAATTGGGCCCAGAAGTCAATACACAGCCAGAGAAGTTCTATGGTTGGCAAGATATGATGCAAACAATCAAAACTGTGGTCAGCACAACCTGCACTAAATGAAGTTTCAAACCATTTTCATAGAGAACACAGTGTATAATGCTTTGCAGTACTTCAGGTGGGATGTAACAAGCGTATGGGTAACTATGGCCAGACTATCTGCGTCCAGAAGTCTCAGCTGGACACACCAACCCAAACTGCTGAAAGGCACTGTGTGCTAAAGGCTTTCAAGTAAGTCAGTTGTTCAAGAGCCAGCCTTGTGATGTCACAGACAGACTTTCAAGAAAAGGCCCTCACAGCTGGCTGCTTAGCAGGGTATAGGGAAGTCTTTCATCTTCTATCTCGAGGTCCATTAACAACTGTTGCTAACGTAAATGACAACTTGCACATTTTTATACCGGAAGCTTCTGAGTGAGACCCTGCTGCTTCGGACTGGCTGGTTTCCACAGCCTTTCGCTGAAAAGGAAGGCACACTTCCTCCAATTGCTTACAAGGTTAGATGATGTGCTCACCTACCACTCCTGCAACTGTTGGGCTTGCTCCTATAGACTTGATGTGAAGGCTTAATAAGGGGACAATCATGCTGACACCAAAGAAATCCTGGAAACAGACAACACAGATTTTCAGCGACTTAAGCATATATATACCCAGGCCAGTTATGCACTGTGATGTACAGTTATGTATTGCCACTGTAATTTCACAGCAACTTTTGCACAACACAGAACTTGCTTTTGCTTCACGTTCTATTGTTGCGTCCCAAGGAAAGGACCTGTCCCGGTAATATAAAACAAATATGACTACACTTGCTTATAAAACTCCCATTTAAGGGATACTTCTGGACTATGGGGGTGGGGAGGGTGTGCAAATTATGTGGCATGCTTGCTGAATGTAGTGTGTACACCTAATGGTGTACGCCATTAGGATTTTAGGCCTGAAGGAACTCTTCAAGACAGCATTGTGCATCATTTCACTTACAGATGTGATAAACTAGCCCTACTGCATCTGAGGGCAGGGGGCTGTCCTGCTCATTCTGCAGTGGCATGGCCCTGGACATGTGCCCCCCAAATCATCCCTGGTGGTACCACTGTACCATTTGATTAATTTTCAATTACAATCCAATAATAGCCTCATTATAACAACACCAAATTGTAATAGTTACTTATACCAATCATTCAAATGCTGAATTATATAACTTAGGCGCCCCCCCTACCCCGCATGCTAGATTTGATGGTTTGATGACTTTTCTTTATTTCTGCGTTCCAAACGGCTGTGTACATTTGGTGCTTATGGCCATAGCTGTCAACCTTCCCTTTTTTTGCGGGAAATTCCCTTATTCCAGCGCCCTTTACTGCTGCTATCCCGGATTGTTAGATATCCCATAGACAGGTGAGGCTGCTGATCCCTTATTTTCAAATCTGAAAGTTGACAGCTATGCTTATGGCATGTGCGCATGCACATGAAAGCTCATATCAATAACAAACTTAGTTGGTCTCTAAGGTGCTACTGAAGGAATTTTATTTTTTATTTTGTTCCTAAAACGTTGTCATTCCTAGCCAGCAGGGCCAGTGGTCAGGGACGATGGGGGGAAACTAGTCCAAAAGCAGGTGGGAGACCCAAGTTTGGGGAAGAAAATACTGCTTTTTTAGTTGCAGGCTTTATAGCTGGCGAGGAGCCAGCGGTGCAGTGCGCGCGCGCGCCTCTGAACATGTGCAGAGTGCATTCTCCTCGGGAGGCACGAGTTCAAGATGGGTGTTTTTTTCTGAGAAAGAGGTCTCTCCTCTCTCCCCGACCCCCTCAGGGGGCTTCGCCTGCCGGCCCCGGGGTCTCCCCCGGCCTCCTTGCCCGCCGAGGCCCAGCTCACCAGGAAGCCCACGGCGTAGAGGCAGAGGACGAAGCGGCTGGGCCAGGCGACCCCTCCGCCGCCGCGCAAGGTCGACGTCGACGGCACCGAGGGCAACCGCAGCGGCGTCGCCGCCACTACCACCTCCTCTTCGGCCGACTCCGCCTCCGTCTCGGCCCCCCGCGCGTCGAAGGGGCCGCCCAGCAGCGCCGGCGGCACCCGGTCCCTGCCGCGCCTCCCATGCGCCATGCGAGGGCGGAGGAGCCGCGGCGACCAGGAAACGGGGAGACACAACCGGCACAGCGGCCGGGAGAACAGCGGGGAGGCTCCGCCGGGGAGCGGCAGCCGCTCCGCCCCGCCCCCGGAAGGCGGGGCCTAAGAGAGGTTCCGCGCCTGCGCAGCGCCGGCTCGGCGTTCTGAGGGGAATCGTCATTCGCTTGTGAGGAGAGGGAAGGAGAGGATGGGCGGGGCATATAGGCTCGTCAGGGTTTTTTGCCGAACTTGGGTCGCATAACCTCCCATCAATCCCGACTACAGGTCCTGCTAGCTAACGGGACGATGGGAGTTGTAGTCCGGTGTTGCCTCAAACTTGGAGCTGCCGTCGTCGTCGGCCTACAACTCCCATCGTCCCTGACCTGGTCGCTAGGGATGATGGGAATTGTAGTCTCTGGAGAACCCCACGCTGGGCTAAATAAGCTTCATTTCAGCAAGAGGTTGGACTCGGTGACTCTCGTCATCCTTTCCAGCGCTAAAGTTCTGTGACAGAAATACTTTTGTAAAATAAAAATAAAAAAAACCTCTCTCACAGCTTTGTGACATTTCGGCTGGATGACCTAATAAAGTTGGCTTTGGAGTGTTTTGTCAAATCCATTATCCTGATTTTTGATTAAAGAAAAAGGGCGTATTTATCCTCATGGATTATATATCAAACTGCAAGATTTTTAGTGGGGGCAATTAGAATAAGATCTATTATTTGATTGTGGATGTAAAACCCCAAAATGTATATTCTGTAGTTAAGTTTTTACCTCTGTCTTCAGTACATTTTATTTTATTTTATTGCTGATGCAAATAAAGATTCTTAGGATTCTGATTCAAACTGCAATCAAAGAAGAACCCCTTGTTCTTCTGGATGGTAACAGAAATGTGTTAAGGAATGTGATTGGTGTGCATAGGTGTACCACCAGTCTTAAGGACGAAGCAAATGTGGCTTAAGTTTCCTAGTCGGATTGAAGCTTATATTCATTCTTATATTGCCCTATCTTTGCTGAACAGCAACACACAGTCATAGTTCTCTTTCTAGGCATGACCTCTTGACATTACTGGTTCCTTTTCTGAAGCTTGACTCTGTCACGAGCTCACTGTATACATTTTTTTTAGAAAGCACATTTAAAGTGCCCACTAGCAAATAACCCTTGCAATTGTTGTTTACCCTGCACAGAGCTACAGTTCTCAGCACCCTTAACTAATCCCAGTTCCCAGGATTCTTTGGGTGTGTGTGGACTGGCCTTAAATGCATGGTGTTTAGGCAGCCTGGGCAATTGCAATCTAAGGATCAACCTGGGCCAGTGCCAGCTTTATGTACAGTGGCACCTCGGGTTACATATGCTTCAGGTTACATACTCCGCAAACCCAGAAATAGTGCTTCAGGTTAAGAACTTTGCTTCAGGATGAGAACAGAAATCGGGCTCCGGCGGCGTGGCAGTAGCAGGAGGCCCCATTAGCTAAAGTGGTGCTTCAGGTTAAGAACGGTTTCAGGTTAAGTACGGACCTCCGAAACAAATTAAGTACTTAACCTGAGGTACCACTGTATAAGCTAAACAAGCTATAGCTCAGGGCCCCACTCTCTTGGGCCCCCCCAAAATATTAAAGAAAAAACCCCCCTGGATGTATATTTCCAAAATATTAGATTAAAAAACAAATAAAATAAAACCTACATATGCAACAGTGTTTTGTGTTGTGTAGGCTCCTATTTGTTATGTGCAAATGGCTTTAGATACCTATTAGGTCCATAAATTACCATATAGGATATATTCAACACAAAAAAACAGCGATAATTTGTTGTTGACGAAGGACAGCTGGACATATAAAGGGCCCCATTACCTTCAGTAGTTTGGGTCCTCATCAAACCTAAATCCGGTCCTGACTGGATGCCGAGCAAAGCGGTATTGTGAACATATCCTCAGTCTGGATCCAATTTATGATGTTCAGTTGAGCTTTCTTCAACATAAGCCTGCATATAGGATTGCAACGGAAAGATAGGCACAATATGCCAGATCGAACCCCAGGAAACGCAAAGTGTGTGTATGGTTAACCAAACATATATTTGGCCCAGTAACTTCTCCATTAAGAAAAAAAATCTGAATCTTAAAAGATTTTATCTTTATCAGGGGAGCGAATAATTGTTTCCATAAGGCTGGAGGCCATGGCTGTAAAGGCTACGATTTATTTCTTACAACGAAACATCAGGGCTTAATTTTAGTGTAAGAGATGCCACTGCGAGATTTCCCACAAAGATTCATGAGGTGGGCAGTGTTTATTTTGTTAGTTTCCTAAGTATGAAACAGCGACCTCTGAAAGTGAATTGCACAGCTTTCGAAGAATGGAATTCTAAAAGTTTTACAAAATGGCAGGACGTGGGCGCTAGGTAGAGAGTAACCGTGGTGGACATTGTAGGAGAGTCATAGGAAGTTGTTTTGCCCCCCCCCCCCAGTTTATTGCAATTGTACGTTCCGTTTCCTAAAAGGTCTAAACTTTCACAAAGGAGATAAAAACATTGCCATCACTTCCACTGATTCAGGGATACTGAATATGCCTGAAATGCTCTTATTTAGATATTTAGATGTTCAATATATATATATTTATATGTAACAAAGCAGTTAACACATGTGAGCCTTAGTAAAGGTAAAGGTACCCCTGCCTGTACGGGCCAATCTTGCCAGACTCTAGAGTTGTGCGCTCATCTCACTCTATAGGCCGGGAGCCAGCGCTGTCCGCAGACACTTCCGGGTCACGTGGCCAGCGTGACAAGCTGCATCTGGCGAGCCAGCGCAGCACACGGAACGCCGTTTACCTTCCCGCTGGTAAGCAGTCCCTATTTATCTACTTGCACCCGGAGGTGCTTTCGAACTGCTAGGTTGGCAGGCGCTGGGACCGAACGACGGGAGTGCACCCCGCCACGGGGATTCGAACCGCCGACCATGTGATCGGCAAGTCCTAGGCGCTGAGGTTTTACCCACAGTGCCACCCGCGTCCCGCATGTGAGCCTTAGAGAGGTTTAAATCTGAGGCACAGCTTTGACGTAAAATAGAAAAAGGATTCTGAAATGTGGCTAAAAAGCTGAATGCCTTTGTCCTTTATATCAGAGATCACTATCATGGTGCTCAGAAACCTTTGCATCCACAAAGGTCTTCAGTAGCATCTACAGGGTCCCGCCTCTCCACTGTTTCCCTTCTGAAATTTGGACTGAAGGAAGCACAGCATTGCCACCAATGGAATAGCTTGACAAGCATGCATGTTTGCCAATGACTGCTTCTTCTTTTTTTTGCAAATGCGCCAAGTCTACTGGTGCTGGTTCTGCTGCTATGAAGTAGACTTTAGCTATGGGTTTTGGATCAAGGCGTAAAATTTCCTTTTTGGGGTGGGGTGGGAGGGTGGGTGGAGCAAGAGGTTGATAGATTGTCACTTTTTAAAAAATTATTAATTTAAAATACTGTAATTATTGCAAAACGTAAGCAAAATATTGCAAATACATACATACATACTGACATACATACATACATATTTCAGATAAGCACACACACATAAAAAAGAACAAAGGAGAAAAAAAGGAAAAGAAAAAGAAAAAATAGAAAGAAAAAAGAAGAAAAGTTGGAAGAATTTCTTCCAAATTTATTCTACAAATATCTCAATATGAAAATATTAATAAAATTTCATTGATTGACTTCCATCGCTTACACTGCACTTCCTATATACATTTTAAGCAAGAATGTATCTGTTATTCTGTATTTTCCCCATACAATCTCACACAAATATTCTAATCAATAAGTTTTCTAAATCTATTCTAAATTGTCACTTTTAACGGGTCAAGAAAGCTCTGTAACAACGCCTGATATTTGTCTGGGTGTGCTCGTCGATCAATGAGGCCCAAGCTTTCGGTGTAGCATGTATGTTCCTGGGTCTCAGCCTGGCTCTGTGCTTTTATGTGCTTGTCTGCGATGGAGGCTGAGCCAATTCCTTGCCTGCTTATGGGAGGTAGATACATTGATTACATGGCGTACATGCTTGCTGGAGTTGAAACTCAAACCTGCGCCGAGTAACAAGGGCACGCAGTAACTTCATCCCTCTTCCAGGTCTGTTGATGCACCAAGTGCCACAATATTTCCAGTCAATACCCAGCTAAGGGAAGGTCAGCTATTTTGGGCTGGCCACTCCTAGCGAAGTGAAAGCCTGTCCAGTTCCTTCTTCCATGGAGTGTCCTAAAATAGAAGTCCTGTCTATTCGTTAGGCTGCACTTTAATGGAGCACTAATCAAACCACAGCACAAGTGGGAAACCCATTGAGAAAGGTTTTTTTTTTAAAAAACCAACAACACCAACTTCTTTCAAGACTTCAATTCTTTCGGCAGAACTTCTGGTCCGGCAGTTTAATCCTCGATGCGCTGTTTTTCAGGGGAGGTTTTTCTTTCTCACTAAAAGTATATTATAAATCTTTCACGTCCATTTTGTCAAAGAACAACAACAAATAAACAAACAAAGAAATCAGCAATGAAATTGAGAGTCGGGATATTTTTTGGAGGCTTATTTGGAGCTCTCGGGATCTTGTTCTTTTTGGTTGCCTTTGGAACGGACTATTGGCTTCTTGCTACAGAGGTTGGAAGGTGTTCAGAAGGCATGAATGACACCAGGGTTAGTATATCTTTTTATTCCTCTGAATGGCATCTGAATGGTGCTTGCTTCTTTCTTACCAGAAATATCTCTTACAAATGAGGAACACTCTGTATAGGTTACTGTGAGCCTCATCTAAACTCTATTAACATCCAGGAGATGATATTATGTGATTCTCATCTTGGTCAGTTATGTTCAGAACCAGCAGAGATATTAACCCCCCTCCCCATAATTTTGTTCAGAAACCTTTATTAACATCCCCCCCTATTTCTTACTTGCCTGTATGTGTCTATATTTGCACAGGGAATAGAGCTCCACTTGGTGAATAGCAATTTACATGTTTCTTTTATACAGGAAGAGAGAGTAACTTTCCACCATGAGGGTTTTTTCTGGAGGTGCTGGTTTGATGGGAACGTCGAAGAGAATGCCCACAGTATGTTAAAGTTTTGGTACAGTAAGTATCCCCCCCTTTTTTTGGCAATATAATTTTACTTAGAATTGGTGCTTTTATTTAAAGTATGTCTACATTTCCCAAAAGAGCGCTATTTGTATAATGCCCTGGTTCTTAAAGTGGTGGTCATCATAGATGTTTGCTCACACATTAGGAGCGACAATGCTGTCATGTTTCGCAGTGATCACAGAGGGATCCCTTTGGTGCAATTCTGCAAATGCTTGTACAAGTACATTATTCAAATATGTTTGCAGCAGCTCGTACAAGAGTTCACACACTGCTGTACTATAGCATTTGTCAACAGCCAGGATAGATGGGGCTGATGAGAATTGTAGTCCAAAACCCCGCAGAGTCTTTTCTGTTGGGGATAATTCAGACTGAAATTCCCAGGTGTCAAAAAAAGGTTATTTATGTATGCCACGACTGCGGCCTGTGTTTTGTTATCCCCCAAATGGCAAATGGGTGAGGTCCCAACCAAAGAAAATGGCAACTTAAGTTGACAGAATATGCGCAGCTTGAAGACTTAACATATAGAATAAGAGAACGAGAAGAACATAGGTTTAGAGAAGACTGGAAAATGTTTATTGAATATATGGGAAATAACTGTGTGCAGCTGAAAACGCTGGCAGCATTAAGATAAATTCAACAGTGTAAATAAGTTTTGATGTATGTAATAATAGAATACTGAATGGTATAGTTTTTGTAAAATATGCAGGGATTTATGATATGTAAAATGAACCATGGAAAGAGAAGAAGGGAAGTCTTTGATAGCTTAAGGATGTAAAAATGAGTACTTTAAATTGTTAAACAGAATATATATATCGGATCGGAGCCCAGCCCCGGCGCGGCCGCGACATGTCCGGCAAGATCGAGAAAGCAGTATTTATAGGAACTCAAACACTGAGATCCTGCTCTGTTCCAGTAACAAGAAGCCGAAAGCATCAGCCTGAAGATGACGAGTGAGACCTCGTCGAAACGTCGCCTAGACACCCCAACTTTTACACGGGAAGACACCCGAGGACACCAAAACCTGCATTCCTGTACCCGTGAAAATCTACGAAAGCATATATATATATATATATATATATATATATATATCAAATCAAATCAAAACTTTATATATATATATATGAATTGTAGTCCAAATGTGGCCCATAGGACACACCTCGTTTTTTGGGGGGGAAATGAATAAAAAAAATTATTCCCCCCCCCCAGCCACAGGGCTGGGGCGGGGGAAGCCCGAGCTTCCCCCGACCCCAGTCCCCAGAACAAGCTGCTATCCGCAAGCCCACTGGGCGCGCAAGGCTTGCGGACACCTGCACGAAGCACGGGGCGCCCTCCGGAGGGCGCCCCATGCTTCGGGCTGCAGGCTGCTGCCCGCAAGCCTTTCGAGCCCGCAGGAACTCTCACCGGGCTTGCAAGGCTTGCAGATAACTTCCTGAAGCCTGGAGAGCGAGAGGGGTTGGTGCGCACCGACCCCTCTCGCTCTCCAGGCTTCAGCGAAAGCCTGCATTCGCCCCATAGGATGCACACACATTTCCCCTTCATTTTTGGAGGGGAAATAGTGTGTCCTATAGGGCGAAAAATACGGTATATTGCAAACCCACAGGCAGGCATGCAGGGTCTTTTTTTTTTAGTTTATACTGCACCTCATTATCCTGGGAGCTTTAAAAATAACGAATCATAATGAAAAACAGGTGGCATGCAGAACAGGACAGATTAAATGATGGCGTATGAGCTGCTTGCAGTGCTTGAGAAGTTCAAGTATGATAGCTATTAATTATTTTATTGAAATATGCAAGGCCCTCCTTGCAATATAACGCACAAGAACGCTTTGCAATAACATAATTTAGAACCATACAACCAGTAAACAGTAGCAATACTTTAGCCAAACAACAAAACAAAGGAACAGCCACTTAGTGCAGGTATAGCCAATATGAAATAACAATCTGGGTCTTTTGAAAAAAATGTTTTGAGATTTTTTTTAAAAAAAATGTTTTAAATGTTTAAAACAAAGCAAAGCATTTGTTTGTATTGCTTTGCAGTTTTGTTGTTTGCCACACTAAGCCCACTTGGGAAGAAGAGCAGGATAGAAATTAAATAAAGAGGTAAATAAAGGAATATTGTGTCCTCCAGCTGTTGTGACCTACAACTCTCATAATCTCTGCCCGTTAGTTGAGGTTAATGGGAGTTGAGGTTTAAAATATCTGGATAACACCCCACTGACCACAGTGGTACCTTGGTTTTCGAATATAATCTGTTCCGGAAGACTGTTCAAGTTCTGAAACATTCAAAAACTGAAAACTCAAAATGGAAGCCTCAAAGCAGAAATCTCAATACGGAAGCTGTGTTTCTGGTTCTGAGGCAAATTCAAAAACCAAAGCATTTACTTTTGGGTTTACTGCGTTCGAGTTCTAAAATGTTAGTCAACGGAGACATTCAAAAACCGAGGTACTACTGTACCCTATACTTACTCAATGTATGCACTTTAAGGCACATTATATAACAAAAGCCTTCTTAATAAAACAGCAATAAAACATCAGTATCAATCACAATAGCTAGAAAGCTAGGAACTGATATAAACCGTTGGGAAAACCTGGAAAAGAGGCATATTTTTAATTGTAAATGAAAGCATCCAGCATCTGTTGCCTGCCCGATGTCCATAGGAGTTTGTTGCACCATGGATATATCCCTTCTCTGTATCACTGTAAAGATAGACATGTCTAGGCTATGGTATGTCTAACGGCTTCCTCTGCAGATTCCAATAAATGCAGGACACTAGTTTAAATGTGTGCGGTTGCTTTTTTTCAGCAAACCAGTCGCCTACGAAAAACTGCACCCATGCCTATCTCTCTCCGTTTCCGTTCTTCCGAGATGAGCACAATTCAACTGCCTACAACTCGGCAATTAGTAAGTATTTTCCTGTTCACTACTGTGTCAATAGCGCTATCGCTTTCACGACTTGTGTGAGAGCTCTCCTGTTGCAAAAAAAGAGAATCCTAGGCTAAAAGGACCATGCTGCAATCTGAGTAAAGCTTAGTTCATGCGGAGGCAAACTACCGTAAGGCCTGAGGGCAGGATCTGGTCCAGGTGCCTTCTAAATCCGGTCCACAGATGGTCCGGGAATCAGCGTGTTTTTACATGAGTAGAATGTGTCCTTTTATTTAAAATGCATCTCTGGGTTATTTGTGGGGCATAGGAATTCGTTCTCCCCCCCCCCCCGCAAAAAAAAAAAAATAGTCCGGCCCCCCACAAGGTCTGAGGGACAGTGGACCGGCCCCCTGCTGAAAAAGTTTGCTGACCCCTGGCTTAGTTGATTTCCACCCACTATTTCATATGTTTCAATCAATATAATTTGCCATTGCCGTTTCATTAATGATCGCTATACTGCAGCACCTCCTAAATGTGTGCATTGAAACTGATTCTTATCTACCATAAGTGCTTTAATTGGGAAAAAAGTCCTACTTACACCTTGTTCCATTTCTGTCATGTAATCTTTTGTGTCACGTGATATGATTTGGTATCATATACTATTTTATTTTTGATTGGGACACGGGTGGCGCTGTGGGTTAAACCACAGAGCCTAGGACTTGCTGATCAGAAGGTCGGCAGTTTGAATCCCCATGACGGGGTGAGCTCCCGTTGCTCGGTCCCTGCTCCTGCCCACCTAGCAGTTCGAAAGCACCTCAAAGTGCAAGTAGATAAATAGGTACCGCTCCGGCGGGAAGGTAAACGGCATTTCCGTCCGCTGCTCTGGTTTGCCAGAAGCGGCTTAGTCATGCTGGCCACATGACCCGGAAGCTGTACGCTGGCTCCCTTGGCCAATAAAGTGAGATGAGCACCGCAACCCCAGAGTCGGCCACGACTGGACCTAAGGGTCAGGGGTCCCTTTACCTTAACCTTTACTATTTTATAAAACATGTGTTGTGTTTATACATTGGTGCTGTTTCAAATTGACCTAATCGCACCAAGACTTCAGTACTTAAAACATAATTGCATTATCTTTGATTTTAAACGATCCACAGAAATGTAGCTTCCTGGCTGTTCTAATGTTGCCTCAAAGGCAGTAACAATTTGTTAACCCATTCTAAATAGTTGTGCCTATCTAAAAGAAAACAAGAAATTTGCTGTTATTTCAGGCTTACTTACAGACATTCTTAGGCTGCAAGCTCATTCCCACTTACAAAGTAGGAGTAAGCTTCACTGAACTCAATGGGGCTTACTTCTGTGTAAAATGTATAGGATTGCAGTGTTCATGACACTTGGAAATCACCATGACACAGAAATGCTCATCTTTAATTTCTTCATTTGGACCAATCTCATTGCTAACTACGATCTTAAGATTTTCACCACCCAGAGCAACAGGATTAAATAAATGTTCAGATTTTAAATTGCTGTTTTCCAGAGACAATTGAAAATGTGGAGTTCTAAAATTTAGATCTAATATTCGCCATAAGCCAGCACTACCACATAACAAGTCAGTTCACTGTGAAGAACTAATGCAACTATTATTATCATTATTATTCATTATATTGTTGTTTGTCTTCGGGGCCCTGCATTCTTCTTTTTAGAATCCCTTTTTGTGTCCTCAGCTACCCATTTCCCAGGGTAACTCTTAATTTCCAAGACAAGAAGTATGCGGCAAAGTATTTGTCACCTTTGCTTACAATGTGTGCACACTGAAGATTATATGTGTTCTGAGTGTTAAGCGCATTGCATTTCTCAGTCTATTTGTCACTGATGGATGGTTGGCATTCCATTTCTGTTAAACGTTATCTCCCATTACATCTTTTAATTCTAACTATAGCATACTCGTCTACTGTCCCACTTAGCGGTACATCCCAAACTTACAGGATCCACACTGGCTTCTGATGGGATCGCGGGATGTCCTGGTTTGGTTCCTGCAAGGGTGTGCCCCCCAAAGATGCCTGCTTTGGGGGGCCATGCTTTTGTGCAAGTCACCTGGCTCCCACGGGAGTGTGGCCCCAAAATATGCACGACTTGATTTTCTTCTGTGGGATGTTGGAGGGAGGGTATGCTATGGTGATATTATGCATTTTTAAATGTCTTTTCCCAATTGGGCATAAAACAAGGACTACAAGTCTAAGGGATGCGGGTGGTGCTGTGGGTTAAACCACAGAGCCTAGGACTTGCCGATCAGAAGGTCGGCGGTTTGAATCCCTGCGATGGGGTGTGCTCCCGTTGCTTGGTCCCTGCTCCTGCCAACCTAGCAGTTTGAAAGCATGCCAAAGTGCAAGTAGATAAATACGTACCAGAGCGGTGGGAAGGTAAACGATGTTTCCGTGCGCTGCTCTGGTTCGCCAGAAGCGGCTTAGTCATGCTGGCCACATGACCCGGAAGCTGTACGCTGGCTCCCTCGGCCAATAAAGCAAGATGAGCGCTGCAACCCCAGAGTCGGCCACGACTGGACCTAATGGTCAGGGGTCCCTTTACCCTTTACCTTTACAAGTCTTCTAGCCTGACATATATGCTTACTGAAAGGTGAATCCCACTGAACTCAAGGAATCTTACTCCCAAGTAAACATGAGCAGGATTGCAGGCCTTATTACTCCCAAGTAAACATGAGCAGGATTGCAGGCCGGTGTTATTAATCCCACATGCCTACCCAACTATGATAAAACAGAAACATTATTTCTACCGCTTAAAGTTAGCAGATACCGTAATTCTTTTCAGGCTGAAACTGCAGGCAGGCAGCTGAACCGGATAGATCTTCTCAGAAATCTATGCAAATGTGATCCTTCTGTAGCTTTCATTTTGCCTTGTGCTGTGTGTTGATGTGAAGCTTTCCAGATTCTGTATTTGCAAATGGAAAAAAGCACCTTTTAAAAAACAACAACCAAGCACCCTTGGTAAAGACAGTTGTTTCTGTTAGCTGTGAGCAACAGCAACTGAAAGTTGTGTGCCCCATTCTGGAAACTGCTCTTTGCTTTCAGACATGTTGTCTCTGAGATTTTTAAATAAGTGAGCACATATTGATTGAACAAATAATTGGTTAAGAGCCAAACAGTCGTCTAGGATATTGATTTTTTAAATAATAATAATAATACATCCATAAAGAATAACTTTTCTGAACAATCAGGAATCAAAAATACAAAAAACCCACTAACTCCTATTTGGTGATGATAATAATATATTAGTTCTGGCCAGTGCTATTTTCCTAGAAAAAGTGGTTCCAGGATTCACCATGAACACTTCCCTCATTCTCTTAGAATGGAAATGGCGCCTACCTGAGAGATGCCACAATGATATTGCTATTTGAGAAATCAGACTTGGGTACAGCCCATTCAGTTCTGTCTTCCTTGTCCTGTCCTGACTCAGTTATATTTTTAGCTTTGGGTAACATTGCCAAGGCAAGTGCTGTGACACGCTGAAGAAAAATGTTGCACAGTTAAGTTATGGAAACTATTCTCTGTCATCCTGTTGCAACAACACAGAGTAGCCAGACATGGAATACATAGCCCTGGTCAAATTTCTCTATTACTTTCCTACAGTGCTTTACTTTAGAAAGGTTTTGAATGTAAATATTGGAAATAAAACTGATTTATATACAGTATGGGAGACATACTATAATATCTGTAAACTGCTGTTTATGTGCGGCAGTAGAAGATATAGTGCATTATGTACTGTACTGTTCCTGCAGTCTAAACCACTGAGCCTCTTGGGCTTGCCAATTGGAAGGTCGGCAGTTCGAATCCCCGTGACAGAGAAAAAAATTATAGGAATTAATGAAGTTTAATTGGAGTGATATCTTATCCATGCCAAGGTGTCAGAGCAGACAGCAATATATTAGCTATCCTACCTTATCTCTATCTTGCACTATTCCTGGTAGTTTGAATGAACACGATCAACCAATAAAATTGAATGAAAAGCTCTTACACCATTTAAAGAAGGCATACTTTGATGAACCACCAATGGAAAAGACTTCTAAAGTTGAGGACCTTCATGGTTCAGGATAATCTAAACAAATAATCTACGCAAAATAGGCATCAATGGCATGCCCCAAAGTAGAAAGGTTCTCCACGTTTGAACCTGCCTACAGTCTTCAGTTTTAAAAGGCCTCATTACATGTCCTGGTACCATCACAGACCACAATGTTCGTGGGCATCAAGGATTGGGTCTACTCAGTGCCAACCACATTGTGGGCATGTCTAACTTTCATGACTTCCAACAATTGTTTGGTTGTTGTTGTTTTTCCTTATGCAATTTTTGTCTGTAGCCACAAATGAAGTTCAACAAGTAGCTGCGAAAAACAATTTGGCCAAAGTAATAAATTCCAGGGTGTGGCAAGGTGGGGTGCTTGTCATGCAAGAATATATTTTTAAAACAATGGAATGACCTGCAATGACTCTATATCTATCATCTATCTATCTATCTATCTATCTATCTATCTATCTATCCATCTATCATCTATCTATCTATCTATCATCTATCTATCTATCTATCATCTATCATCTATCATCTATCATCTATCATCTATCATCTATCATCTATCATCTATCATCTATCATCTATCTATATCTAAATGACTCTATATCTATCATCTATTATCTATCTATCTATCTATCATCTATCTATCTATCTCTCTATATCATCTATCTATCTATCTATCTATCATCTCTCTCTCTCTCTCTCTCTCTCTCTCTCTCTCTCTATCATCTATCTATATCATCTATCTATCATCTATCTATCTATCTATCTATCTATCATCTATCATCTATCTATCATCTCTAGCATCTAGTTATTTAATATATTTTTAGAATTATAGCTATCTGCAGAATAGTTATAAACGAAGGAAACTAAAGGTCAGTTTATGAAATGAAAATACAAATGTCTACTTCCATTGAAGCTAATATATACAGTGTGGATTGCTAGAATTCTCATATATTGTAAGATTTATGAGACATCGTCAGTCACATATGATTGGTTGAATGAGTATAGGTTGTCTTAGTTCAGTGCTATTAATACCAAAACCTGGTATTAAACTGTTTTTGATATCCACTTATTAAACTTAAACTGTCAGCCGTGATACATAGGCCTACACTTTCTTTCCTTATCTCCTCCATTTTAGCTCTAGGAAAACAGGCTATAAAATAATTTGTCTAACAAGAAGAATTGATATTCCCCTTTTTACAATGTACAGAACGAATTTATTTCCGCGGCCACGGTCTTTAAAGTGTCTCCGAAAATAGATGTGTAATTAAGCAGCTAAATTATTGTGTTATGAACATTTTTGGGGGGCCACCATATGTCACAAAACTCTCAGCCCATTTATCACCAGCTGCTTCCATTAATTCAGCATTGCTTGCCCTTGGCTCAATGAGATTCTGTAGTTTTGCATTTTGAATTGAATAATATACAAAGAACTGAATGGCTTCGGCGATAGGCAGACTTGACTTCCTCGTTTCATATATTTCCCCCCCCCCCCGGTTGTCCTGTTAGTGTTTTCAGTTTCATTTTAAAAACCACACACCAGTGTATTTCCCCCCGAAATAAGCGAGCTTCACGAAATCTCCGTGGTTGGTTTTTTTTGTTGTAATTTTTTAAGGAGGAAGGATTCTGAATCTTAAACTGGCCCTGTCCTAGGAATGCCCAAATGAGCTTTCTTTCTTGTGTCTGTTTCTACTTTCGTGAACTTGGTTGTTATCTAGCGAAAGCGTATAATTATCTAGAAGAATCTTGGCTACAGTTCAGCACACCATTTTATGAACCATTTCCATTCCCCAAGTAAACGAACTTATTAACCGCACACGTATACTGTATACCTATTAACCGTATACACGTATACTTAACGTTATTATGTTCCAAGATCATCTGATAGGATTTGGCATTCAAGCCTAATGAAAGACATATGGCGTCTTAGATCACTAAGGCACAGGAAGCCGCGTTAGAATAAATGATCAGCTTTGGTGATGAAGAAAATGAAAATGGGAGGCGGGGCGGGGCGGGGGCGACTTCGTAAAATGGCCTTGTGTTGTAAGGATGTTTTTGAAAAACCCTCTTTCTGTATCTTTCCTGCCTTCCCCTGATAACCTCTAGTTTATCGTGGCTTCTGGTCTGTTCTCATGTTGCTGGGAGTGGTCACTGTGGTCGTGGCGAGCTTCTTCATCATCTGCGCTGCACCCTTTGGTAGCCACGCGTTGTACAAAGTTGGGGGAGGCTTTTTCATCACTGCTGGTAAGTGTTCAATGTTTCAATCCAAATTCAACCACCCCTGCTCCCTTTTTTTAAAAAAAACAAACTTGCAACATTCGGCCTAGAATTGTGGGTTTGGCTTTTTAAAAAAACTAAAGCAGAACAAAACCAAAATGCACATCAAGGGAATTCTGCGTGCTATTTTGGAGGTTTTCTGGCAGAAGGCTCGCAGAAGAAAATGGCACTGGGGAAGATTTGGGAGAGTTCATGTTGCAGCTATGGTTCATTTCAATAGGTCTAGGCCAGACATAGGCAAACTCCGGCCCTCCAGATGTTTGGGACTACAATTCCCATCATCCCTAGCTAACAAGACCAGTGGTCAGGGATGATGGGAATTGTAGTCCCAAACACCTGGAGGCCCGAAGTTGGCCTTTGCCTGGTCTAGGGCAAATAATAATAATAATAATAATAATAATAATAATAATAATAATGGAATCATAGGATAATAGAATTGTAGAGCTGGAAGGGTCATCTAGTCCAATCTCCTACAATGCACAATAATTTTATGTAATTATATAATATATGTGTAATCATACTAATAATTTATATAATGCAAGAAGGGCACACAAGATATCATTAAGTGGTAATAAAGTAGGATGATCCTAGGATTGCTCTAGCATTCTGAATCTGTCTTCCAACACTGCATAAGACATTCATTCCTTCGTGGTTGGAAGGATTATAATGTCAAGAAAAGGAAACAGTGTCAAGGCCACACTGTCATGGAATCACAGAATTGTACAGTTGGTAGCGACCACGAGGGTCATCTAGTCAAACGACCTGCAATGCAGGAATCTCTTTTTGCCCAGCGTGCGGCTCAAACCCACAACCCTGAGAGTAAGAGTCTCACGGTCTAAATCTTGGAAAGCTTCTTCATGTAGTTTTCTTGGTGGTCTGTGTGATTTGCCTGTGAGGACCAGTGCGTCAAGAGAATGCTTGCTTGGGTCTAGAACACCTGAACTGAAATTCCTACTTGCCCAAGAAAGCTTACTGCTATTGTCTCTAACCTCTGTTTCTTTGATCAATAAGATGGTAATAATAGACAATATAAAGCACTTTGTGGACTAAGTACAGTGGTGCCTCGCAAGACGAAATTAATTCGTTCCGCGAGTTTTGTCGTCTTGCGATTTTTTTCGTCTTGCGAAGCATGGTGCCGGGAAAGTTTTGGAAAAGCTTCAAACATCACCAAAGTCTTTAAAAACCTCAAAAAAAGGCTACCACACCGCGTTCTATGAGTTGCTCCTCGAAGTCAAGTCGCAACTGTATTAACGGTGTTAAAAAAAAGGAAACAAACTTGCAAGACGCTTCCGTCTTGCGAAGCAAGCCCATAGGGAAAATCGTCTTGCGAAGCAGCTCAAAAAACAAAAAACCCTTTCGTTTTGCGAGTTTTTTTGTCTTGCGAGGCATTCGTCTTTCGAGGTACCAGTGTATTGGAAGAAATGTGTGGGGAATTCTGTTTACATTGTGGCTCTGCTTTTGCAAGATGTGCTTTTGTAGTTTGTGGCCAGTGTCTGTTTGCACATAATCCAAGAATTCATGCCCGAATCAACCCTGGCGATCAATGGGGTGACAGATGTCGCAGCCAGATCGCCCTCACATGCGAGTGAAGGCCTTCTGGGAGATGATATATAACGAATTAAAAAAGGTGTTTAAGTATACCTTTACCAAAAAACCAGAGGCCTTCCTCTTGGGCATTGTTGGCCAGAATGTGTTAAAGAAGGACAGAACATTTTTTATGTATGCAACAACGGCAGCAAGGATATTGATCGCTAAGAATTGGAAGACTCAAGAGCTACCCACCCTGGAAGAATGGCAGATGAAAGTGATGGACTATATGCAACTAGCTGAGATGACCGGCAGAATCCGAGATCTGGGAGAAGAGAGAGTTGAAGAAGACTGGAAGAAATTTAAGACTTATTTACAAAAATATTGTAATTTGGCTGAATGTTGATAGGGATGCCAGAACAGAAATAACTGTCTATCACTAAACTAGACTTAAGTTTAACCATACTTTAATGACTGAATCTAAAGACTATGAACAAAATGATAATTTGCTTGAAAATAATTTTATAACGATGCAAGTGTGTGGGGGAGGTGTGAGGGAGTCCAAAGTGATGATGAAAAGATGTCAAATAATTAATGTTATTTTACTGAATATGTTTTTTTGTATTGTAAAACCTTAATAAATATATATTGAAAAAAAATATTAAAAAAAATCCAAGAATTCATGCCCAATGCTGGCCTCAGTAGTTCTCCATCAGTGTAGCAGTTTGGTACTGTTCAGAATCTCCTGCTTTTCAGTTCCTGTTGATATGTATTACTTCAAAGTTTTTGGAGCATGGATGGGAGACCACAGGTTTATGGGCCAAATGTTGCCCTCCAGGACTCCTTATCTGGCCCTTGAGCTGAGGCAATAATCCCTTTATAGGCCACACCCCCTTTCCCCAGCCCCTCCTTGCCAGCCCTGGTCCATGCCCACCCTGACTGCTTTTGCCTGACTAGAATGTGCCCTTGGGCTGTGGCAGTGCCTCCTGCTTGTTTGTGTTGAGAGATTTGTGGGTAGAAACCTCCGACATTGGCATGGCTGAAACGTGGCCTACAGTACAAAAGTAGGAATCGTAGCTGTCGCCCTGCCCTATGGCACCAGCCAACACTGGTATGTGACCCATACCCTTCAACATTTTGAGTCCTGAAAACAGGACACACATCTTCTTGCCCATGCTCCTGCGTGAGTCACATGATCTGCACAAGGATCCAAAAGACACTTTTTTTTTCTGGGACGTGCTTGCATGGCACCCAAAAATCGCACGAGATCACAGCACTCAAAATGGCTGCCATGCTCTCTTGTGAGAAAATGGGATGTCCTGTTTTTTTCTGGGATGCTAGTGGGGTATTGTGTGGGGCCCCCCAGATTACTCATGAGGAGATGTGGCCCTCAAACTAAAAAAAGCTTCCCCCTCCCTGATTGAGAGGTACTCATTTAACCTCTGTTGTCTAGACTGTATTCAAATCTAGAGGGCCACATGCAAAGCCCTCAAGCCAGAATAATCGTCAAGAAATTATTCTCTCTGCTCCCAACCATGACGATTGATTGTATGGGGGGTGAATCCATTTATTCTCAGGGAGCTTCTGGTTTACAATTTGAATGCAGCAAGATTTGTACTTGAAACATTTCGGCTGAGATCCTATAGCCACTTAACCTGAGATTAAGCCCCATGACATCTCCTGGAATTTACATTCTGAGTTTACCTGTACAGAAGTGCGCTGCGAGTCTCATGTATGGGGTGCAAACCACCAATACCCTAATGCCAAGCACAAACTGGAATTTGCTCCCACAAGAGGAAATGATGGCCACCAACTTGGATGTCTTTGCAAGAGAGATGGATGAGCTGATGGACAATAAAGCTATACATGGCTACTATCCATGACAGCTGTGTTTTACCCCAACTGTTGGAGATACTTTGCCTCTGAATACCGGTTGCTGAGAATCAGAGATGGAGAGAACGCTGTTCTGCTTAGATACTTCCTTCGGGCTTCCCTTGGACATCTGGTTGGCCACTGTGTGAACAGGATTCCACTGGCCTCATCCTGCAGGGCTTTTCTTATGTTCTTATGTTCAAAGTAGAGACTTGAGTTGGCAGCAAAGGATCTTCAACTGTGCAAGTCTTCTGTAAAGGTAAAGGGACCCCTGACCATTAGGTTCAGTCGCAGACAACTCTGGGGTTGCGGCGCTCATCTCATTTTACTTGCCGAGGGAGCTGGCGTACAGCTTCCGGGTCATGTGGCCAGCATGACTAAGCCACTTCTGGCAAACCAGAGCAGTGCACAGAAACACCGTTTACCTTCCTGCCAGAATGGTACCTAATTATCTACTTGCACTTTGACGTGCTTTCGAACTGCTAGGTTGGCAGGAGCAGGGACTGCGCAACGGGAGCTCACCCCATCACAGGGATTCGAACCGCCTACCTTCTGATCGGCAAGCCCTAGGCTCTGTGGTTTAACCCACAGTGCCACCCGCACTCCCAAGTCTTCTGAGGTCAGTGCAAAAATGCCTGCTTCGGTTTCTGTCCCTTGCCTGCTGTTCCCTAGGCCTGCTCAACCACTTGTTTGTGGAACACTTTGGTTCCTTCTATTCGTCTCTATCATTACAGAGACAGCTGTGCGGATGGTTTTATCTCCTTCTCCTTTTGCTACTAAGCTCATGCTAAATTACACCCTCAGATTTTCTGCCAGCCTCTCGCTGCAGTAACTTGGATCTTATGAAAAGTCTCAACAGCGGAACTTCTCGGTTATTGACTCGCGTAGAGAAAGTATCAATACGTAGCCCGACGACACCCGCAGTGGGAGCAAAGTCTGCAAGGTAAACCTGTGAGCAAAACAATTGCTTACAAATCAGCATAGTTCTACATTTACCAGCGGCGCCTGCCTGAGGCTCCTGTCACTCTCTACAGCACCTGTTGACTTCTTGTCTGTGCAATGGAAGCTTTGTGCCATAAACAGCCATTCACGGCTGACGAGCGAAAGACATTTTGCTGTGCAGGAAGAATAAGGAAGGCCTGAAAATTGCTCTTGAATTCCTAGGCATTTATAAAGATTCTGTGTTCTTTTTCTCTTCCCGCAATGAGCAGAAGTGTGTGTGTGTGTGTGTCTGTGCATGAAACAGATTAAAAAGAATAAATGTTAATGGCAGAAATGACTGACCTCCGAGGAGCCTGGGTCTTATCTCATTCCACAGTGCTGTGTATCAAACATGGGCCTCCTTTAAAAATAAAATAGGAAAATAGAAAGGCATGGGGAGAGGGGGAAAAAAGAATGAAAGTGCTTATTTATCCTAATCTCTCTGAGACATATATTTTACTTTTTAAAAATAATTGCCCCCAGTTGCTTGTGATTCACTGCAGCTTTCTTCTTTTTCTTTTTTTAAAAAAAATCCTGTTTGACTAAACAACAGATATTTGTGCCCCAAGCAAAGGTCTAACAAGCTGAAAACGAAGAAATATGTTTGCAGCCTGAAATGTTTCTAAAAATGCCTGCTTCTTGAAGTTGATGGCAGGGATGAGGTTAATCTCAGCCACTGGGCTCGAAAACACGGCCCTTCCTGACAATTGTCAGCGTAAGAGGCTGACAACAGCCTTCCCAAAATAAATACATTTCGTTTGACACGTCCCGCTTCATAATGAACTGACATTGCAATTAGACTTGCAGAAGATCCTCTCCTGCCTTTCAAAGCATGATAAATGTTCTGAAAGAAGAAAGGCAAGAAAGAAAGGCAGGCAAGCAGAGATAGCTTAAGGTTACAGGAAGTGGCTTCAGCAAGTTATGATGTGACTGAATGTTAGTTCCTAAATAGCAGTTTTACAAAGATGACTCTGGATGCATGTCTCGTGGGATAGGACCCTGTCACACGTGCGTTTGCTCTGTATGGAACTTCATCTGAACTCTGCTCATGTCCATATTGGTCCCTATTCACCACATTTTTTTCCAGCTTTCAATGCTATTGAGGACGCACAAATATCAAGCTGATTGTGGGGTGCAGTTTGACAGTGACTTATTGCAAACCTGCATGTGTGCGGGTTCCCAGAGAGATGATCGCGGCTGCCGTTCTCCTCCTTTGGCCCTCTTGCTGCTGTTCTGCCATGAGCTGAGCAATGGTTTGGCTTCGTGTGGCCTCTGAGCATGGATGTCACACAAACCACAAGCTGTGAGAAAGTTTTGTTCTTGGGTTTGCAGCTGATGGTTTGTCTGGCGGAGACAAACCATAGCTGTCAAGTGTCCCTTATTTGGCGGGACAGTCCCTTATCCCAGCTCCATGTCCCGCTGCTGTCCCTTACTGATGATGTCCCTTAAATAAGCTACTGAAGGTAATGGGGCCCTTTCTATGTCCAGCTGTGCTTTGTCAACAACAAATTGTTGCTGTTTTTTGTGTGTTGAATATATGCTATATGGTAATTTATAGGACCTAATAGGTATCTAAATCCATTTGCACGCAACAAAATATGTATTTTATCAAAGTAATTGTTGATCCCTTATTTTGGCTGCTGATCCCTTATTTTCGAGGCTGCTGGTCCCTTATTTTCAAATCTGTAAGTTGACAGCTATGAGACAAACCATTTGTGCTAAGGCTTGGTTTGGCTTAGTGTTAGGGGAAAACTCGACCGTTGTCCTTCACTGGATATACCAAGCATTTCTCAAGCAAACTGAGCCATCATATATCTTTACTAAAACTTTTTTTCCCTTCCTTCAGGTATTGTCTTCACATTGGTGGTAATCCTTTACGTCATCTGGGTCCAGGCAATGGCTGATCTTGAAAACTATGTGAATATGAAGAAAATAGACTGTCCTGATTTTTCTGTCTATGTGCGTTATGGCTGGTCTTTTATACTGGCTCTAGTTGGAATTTTTTTTACCATGTTTTCAGGAATGCTGTTCCTACTGGTAGGGCGTACAATTTATCTGCACTCTGATTAATCAGATGTCGGCTGTTTGAAATGTTGGAATTATGGCGAGGTTTTGCTGAAAAGCTATTTTTATACATTATCCCTCTTATAGCCATGTGTTTGCTGGTGCTGTTCTAGATCTGCTTACGTAGCTAATGCAATCCCATGCATATCTACTCAGATGTAAGTCCTACTGAGTTCAGCGAAGCTTATATCCAGGTATGTCCTTATAGGATTTGTGGTCTCAGTTATATATCCTTGTCATAAAGGAATACTGACATAAATTAGACTGTTCAAATTCCTTCAGATCTTGATGAACTGCATGCAATACATGAGATATTTTGCAACTTCACATCTCTGTGTTGAACGCACTGGGGGACAGATAAAAATATGAAATGATTCATGTAAGAATTTGGGCTTAGGGCCAATTCAACCATTATCTTCTTAATGAAGGAATATGCAATGAAACCACACCTCCTGCTCATATATATTAGCCACAGAAGAAGGGAATGGGCAGCACAGGCTGTAGATCACCCTTCCAGTAGTCGCCTAGCATTCACCTTGTGCCAATGTGCCATTCTTTTAGCAAGGCCAGAACTCTTGCCTCTTGCTTGCCACAAATCTAGTCTCAAGTGACAGTGCTTGGCTCATTTTAACAATGGCTACTTTCCCTTGATGTACGATTGTATTTCTCCATGCTCAGAGTCTCCTTCTAAGGGGAA
Source organism: Podarcis liolepis (assembly GCF_965112155.1). NCBI lineage: Eukaryota > Metazoa > Chordata > Lepidosauria > Squamata > Lacertidae > Podarcis > Podarcis liolepis. Next base: position 31,694,094 of record NC_139558.1, on the reverse strand, counting down.
GGTTTGTGTGCTTCGATAGGAATCGTCATGGTTGGTAAGTGAGGTGCAGGTGTTAACGCTGGCTAGGTTTGTGATGAGCACAGGATCTGGTCGTGGCAAGGCAACGGGAAAGTGAATGCTGTAACTCCCATCTGCAAGCAACTGTGCTGCTTCCTGGAAGAATGAAACCTATTCCCATCTCACTGTGGATAACCTAAGCAAAAGTAAACTCGGTCATGTGTGTTCCCTCATTAGGAAAGGAAATGTGTGAATTAGTCCTGGTTCTGCTTATGCAGAAGAAAGCAAGTGTCCACAGAATCCCTTAATCACCCGTTATTTCTTCTTTCGGCATTTGGCATTAGCTTTAATATGAACAAATATTTCTGCTCTTAAAAATAGAGTGCAGTTGCCCATGTATTGCTTTAGCCAATGTGGCAGTAGTGCAGAAGGCCAGGTCGCTGAATTAGTGCTGTGGTATTGCTAGGAATGCTTTCATGTGGTCCAAGTTATAAACATTTAGTGTAATGGAACTGGGAAGTTTATGGGTCATTTAGTTCAGTTCTCTGCAATAGCAGATTCCCCCACCCCCACCCCCGGGCTTAACAACAATATATGCTTTTCTGTTGTCCGTTATATATTTTTTATTATTTTTGCTTCCCTCTGTACTTTACGGCTTGACTTGTTTGGCCAAGTCACCTTGACTGGTGTCCATCAGTCACCTTCTTGCAGCCAGCCTGCTTTCTTCTTTTGACATACAAGGAAATCTGGGAACCATGCAACGGATATGTGAACTCTCACAATGTGAAAAGGGTATCTGAAACCTGCTGACAATGTGAGAAGCTTGCCTCTCCCACCACACATGGATGCCTGGACCTCTGAAGAAGCAGGAAGTGTGGTAATGTGTGTCCATCCAAATTAGCTGGAGACTGTCAATAACTCTGCCCCTTTCCCTTAATATCTATAGGCCGCTGATGGAGAAATGGCCCGGCCTTTCAGCCAAGCCTGGTGTTGGCACCTGGAATCTCTGGCCCAATTGCCAGCCCTGCACCCCCATTTTTTCCTCGTCTGACACTCTAGCCACCTTTTTAATTTCCCATGATGCTTCTGGTGTAGCACTCTTCTGGGGCATTGAGAAAAATTTAAAGGCTGACCAGGCCTTGTTGTTCAGTGCTGTTGGAGGGCTGCTATCACAAGCCCACCAGGGCCCACTGACAGGGAAGGCGGCCCACCAGAAGCTACTTTGTCCAAAGAGGAGTCATGCTTGCTGTGTTGAGTGCAACTACATGGCCCTGTATACCTGAAGGAGCATCTTCACCCCCATCGTTCAGCCCAGACACTGAGGTCTAGCTCCAAGGGCCTTCTGGTGGTTCCCTCATTGAGAGAAGTGAGGTTACAGGGAACCAGGCAGAGGGCCTTCTCAGTAGTGGCACCCACCCTGTGGAATGCCCTCCCATCAGATGTCAAGATGATACGACCTTTAGAAGACATCTGAACGTAGCCCTGTATACGGAAGACTTTTAATGTGTAATGTTTTATTATGTTTTTATATATGTTGGAAGCCGCCCAGAGTGGCTGGGGCAACCCAGTCAGATAGGCGGGGTACAAATAATAAAATTATTATTAATATTATTGTTATTATTATTAGTATTTGCTCCCTTCAAATTCTTGCGATTCTGTAGTTATCCCGTTTCTTATTAAAGCCATCCAACCAGACAAAGACCTTCCATAAGTTTACTAAGCAACTTTGCTCTATAGGCTACATTTCTGGGTACTTATATATTTAGAAAACTGATAACCCACTTGATCAACAAAATCTCCTGGCAGTATGCAAATAAAATGTATGATGATGTACAATACGACTTACTTATAAATAAATTTGTGGAAGCCCTGTAACCCAGTCCAGGAATTCCATGCAGCTCCATTTCTCAGTCTCCCAAGCCCTTATTCCCTTTGAAGTGACTGGGGAATCTCCATGTCCAGAAGTTCTATTTGTGTCTATCAGAGCCTGAGAGAGAGAGAGAGAGAGAGAGAGAGAGAGAGAGAGAGAGAGAGAGAGAGCTTCAGATCCTCATCAGCTTTATATTTATTGCATGATCTATCCCAGGAGGATGGGATTAACAACTCACAAGTCTGCCAAATCCACATCCTTAAAATCCAGGCAGATTTTTCAAAGATAGACTCCTTCTTTCAGCATTACATGAAGACTGGATACCTTTAAACATATAAATATATATATATATATTTGACATGTGTTTTTATGTAAAAATGGCTTGCTATGTTCTACTTTTTTTAAAAAATAAAAAGTTAATTAAGAAAAGATCAGCACAAAGGAAGCTTTCTTCCCCACCACTCCCTCCAGCCAATCCATGAAGTTGAATTCCATTATTTTAGCGTCTCCACCCCCATCGTTCTGCCCGGACACTGAGGTCCAGCTCCGAGGGCCTTCTGGTGGTTCCCTCACTGTTAGAAGTAAGGTTACAGGGAACCAGGCAGAGGGCCTTCTCGGTGGTGGCGCCCGCCCTGTGGAACTCCCTCCCATCAGATGTCGAGGAAATAAGTAGTAGGTGTGTGGCAGACGGAGGGGAAAGGAGCATCTTGTGCTAGTGGAGCCAGACATTTTGCTGTTGGAGGTGGATTACCAAATGAGAAACCCATCTTCCACACTAGGGGGTGGATCTACACACAGGAAAAAACATGCTATAAATAAGTCTGAAATAAAACTGTTATAGCAAAAGAAAAAAAACACTATGGAAAATCACATTGTTGTTTATTTTTTTGCTCTCCAGCGTCATCTGGTGTTGCATGTTTATGAGGGATGCAGGTGGCGCTGTGGTCTAAACCACTGAGCCTCTTGGGTTTGCTGGTCGGAAGGTCAGCGGTTCGAATCTCGGTGATAGGGTGAGCTCCCATTGCTTTGTCTCAGCTTCTGCCAACCTAGCAGTTCGAAAGCATACCAGTGCAAGTAGATAAACAGGTATCGCTGTGGCGGGAAGGTAAATGGTGTTTCCGTGAGCTCTGGCCCTCATCACGGTCCTCCGTGCACCAATAGCGGTTTGGTCATGCTGGCTGCATGACCCAGAAAGGTGTCTGCAGACAAACAGCGGCTCACTCAGCCTGAAAAGCAAGATGAGCGCCACACCCCATAGTCGCTTTTGACTGGACTTAACTGTTTGGGGTCCCTTACCAGCATTCAAAACACTGTTTTTTGACTAATGTAGCTGAGTCCTTAGTACACAGTATCTAAGGCTGGTCAAGTTGTTGCAACCTATGAGGCAAAAGATCCCACAAGTGTGTCTCTTCTTTCATTGCAGTAAAATATAACAACAGTAACAGTAACAGTAACAGTAACAGTAACAGTAACAGTGACAGTGACAGTGACAGTGACAGTGACAGTGACAGTGACAGTGACAGTGACAGTAACAGTAACAGTAACAATACTATTACAATATTGAGCAATCTGGTACCTTCTCATGGCACCCCAAATCAGCTGCCCTTATGTACACTGAGCGAGTGAGTGACCATCACCACCTTATGAAGCCAAACCCTGTCCCCCACAGCTGTCTCTCTGGGCATTGCCAGTGCTGGAAAATAGCACAAGACAATGCAGGATACCAACCCCCAGCTGGAAACATAGGTGCCGACTCCTAGCGACCAAGGCAGTTTCAGTCCCCTGAATTTTATTTTTAGGGGACTGGGCCCCCTCAATATTCAGAGGTCGTTGTGTGACGTCATGTGCGTGACGATGGTTCTGGTTAAAATTGAGCTGATCTAAAAATGTGATAGTTACACAGTTTGCATGATATTATTCTGGTCTTGCAGTGAACTCTGCTTCGTTCCACAGCTGTTCTGAATAGCGAAGTCAACAAAACAGGGACCACCTAAGAGCTGCGGTAAGCTAGCTGGGATCTCTCTCCCAACCGAGCACATTCTGCAACTGGGAAATATCCAGAACTTTCCCCTGCTATTTATTCCATTTTCAAGATTAGCCCCTTTTGCTTTAGAACGCGGCTCGGAGGTGGTAATCGGAAAGTCCTGAAAATAATTTCGCAGAGGCCTAACATGATTTTGCAATTATTCTGCTAACTCGGTGCAGCGCATGGCCATATAATATATCAAGGCTATTTGATAACTTGGTTATTCTTCATGCATCTGTTTCCAGCTACTTGCAGGCTTCCTATAGGCATCTATTGAGCCATTGCAAGAACAAGGATGCTGGACTAGAAGGGCACTGGCCGGATCCTGCAGGCTCTTCCTATGTTCTTAGCTTCGACAAAGTGGCAGGATCAGACTATGCCCTTGTTGCTAATTGGCTGGCGCCCATATTGTTTGTGAGCCATTATCTACTTAGCGCAAGTACTTGCGCATAATACTGCCTCTCTCTCCCAGTGGAAATAAGCCCTCTTAAATAGTTACGGATTTATTGATTCATAAGAAAGTCACTGACACCTTGTAGACAATTTCAAAAGTATTTCCCTTGGTTCATTAACTTCTAGGTGCTCTTCTGGAGTTCTTGCTGAGTCTTTCATTAGATTCCTGGTAATTTATTGAGGCGTAAGTGAAAAAGGTAAGGGACTCATCTCATTTAACAGGGAAGAAAGCTGGAAAGTTATTGTTTCTCGGTCTAACTTCATCAGGGTGTCTGTTAATTGTGGAAACCCCCCCCCCCACCAAATGCCCCAGGTTACGCTACTCAACTGTTAACAGAAGGACTCCTAGTAGCGCAGCAATAAATCTGTTAGCACGTTTGGCAAAGCTAAGCAGGGTCTGGTATGGTTTCACACTGGAAGGGAGACCACATGTTGAGATCTCTGGGTGGACTAGTTGACCCCTGGAGTCTCTTCCAACTATATGATTCTATGACTCCAATGATATCAGTGGTGTTTTCATGCCACACAGATGCCTTGCTTTTATTTATTTTTAAAAGTGAAAGAATAGCATCTAGAATTCCCCTCTTCTGGTTTTGCTTGAGTAAAACATGCAAGTATTTCTAGTATTCTACTAATAAAGTCAACATATCCCCCCCCCCTTTTACTGACCCCAACACATCTTGCTTACAGACTTTGAAAGCACTCAAAAGTGCAGAGAGATGAGGGTCAAAATAAGTCAAGTGAAAAGTCCTGCCACATTCCCATTCATTGGTAAGACACAGCTCTGTGACAGTAAGGTCCCCCATCATCACTGAGGCTGCCTCTCTCCTCATTTCCAGTTCCAGCTACAATCTAATGTACTGTAACTGTTCTCTAAAGTACAGGAGCTCCAGTCCCAAATACAAGCAGTTGGCATTGCTCCTAATGGGAACGCCCTGTGTATTTTGTTACTGGTTAAGCATGGCATGAAGCATTGAAACAGATGTCCCATAGTCCATCAGATTGCAGTGGGACAACTTGAGCAGGAAAGAGTTGGTTCTAGTATTGCGAAACACTTAATCGCAAATCACTTACAGATTAAACCTACTTGGATGTAAGTCCCATTTAGTTCCAGAATCCATAGGACTGCAGCTTTAAATCTTTTCTGTGGTCCAGTTCTTAGATACACCACTACAGAATTGTAGCTACTTCTGGGACTCTATGCAGATCCTCCAAGTGTCCCTATTTTTTAGGAACAGTCCCAGATTTACAGAAGCCATCCTGGTTTCTGATTTGATCCCAGAATGTCCTGCTTTTCCTTAGGACGTCCCTATTTTCATTGCAGGATGTGGGTGGCACTGTGGGTTGAACCACAGAGCCTAGGACTTGCCGATCAGAAGGTCGGCGGTTTGAATCCCCGTGATGGGGTGAGCTCCCGTTGCTCGGTCCCAGCTCCTGCCAACCCAGCAGTTCGAAAGCACGTCAAAGTGCAAGTAGATAAATAGGTACCGCTCCGGTGGGAAGGTAAACGACGTTTCTGTGCACTGCTCTGGTTCGCCAGAAGCGGCTTAGTCATGCTGGCCACCTGACCCGGAAGCTGTACGCCGGCTCCCTCGGCCAATAAAGCGAGATGAGCGCCGCAACCCCAGAGTCGGCCACGACCTATTTTCATTGCAGAAATGTTATTTCCTGGACTACGCAAATCAGGTGGCTGAAATGGTTTTCTTTGAAGGCAGGCAACAGCAGACTGGCTCTCCTGGAGCATAGGAACTTGCATTATATAAAGTCAGACATAATTTGTCCATTTAGTCCAATGTAAAAAGTAAAGGTAAAGGACCCCTGGACTGTTAAGTCCAGTCAAACGCGACTATGGGGTTGCAGCGCTCATCTCGCTTTCAGGCCCAGGGAGCCGGCATTTGTCTGCAGACAGTTTTCTGGGTCATGTGGCCAGTGAGACTAAACCGCTTCTGGCACAACGGAACACAGTGATGGAAACCAGAGCGCATGGAAACGCCGTTTACCTTCCCGCCACAGCAGTACCTGTTTATCTACTTGCACTGGTGTGCTTTCGAACTGCTAGGTTGGCAGGAGCTGGGACAGAGGAATGGGAGCACACCCCGTCGCGGGGATTCGAACCACCAATCTGATCAGCAAGCCCAAGAGGCTCAGTGGTTTAGACCACAGCGCCGCCCGCATCCCTGTCTGGACAGGCACACTCAAAGATCCTACATGACCCTTTTAGCTGGAGATGTTAGGGACTGAACCTAGGAACTTTCTGTACGCAGTGTGCATGTTCTATCCCTGTGCTGTGCAAGGCTTTGTCCGACAGGTGGGAACTGAAGCCCAGCCCTGAGAAAAGAACAATTTGCCTGAATTAAATGGCCAGCTCTTGAGGGAGACTGAAAAAGTACAGGAGCGTGAAACTTAGGGGAGTTGCATGGAAAAACATTCCTTTTCTGCACCAGCGTGGCTTGATGTTATGTGGCTCTGCTTTGAAAGAGATCATTCGCACTGCAACACATTTAATGGTGCCAGTCACCACATGGTATATTTGGCAGCTATTTTAAGCTCAGATCACATTACCCCATTGCAGCAGTTGGCACCGGCTTCCCCAACTAGCATGCGACTGATCTAAACAGAAATCATCTTACACATTTTTGTTCTCTGAAATTAAATTTGACGGCATGAGCCCTATGATCCTCTCCCCCCCCTTTCTTTTTCTTTTTGGTATGTTATTACTTTTTGGAACAGTGTTTTGCTAGCACCACAGGGGAAATTCCACAAGGTTGTCAGTCAGATATAGTGAATTATCAGATACATTAGCTTTTCCTCCCTCTTACATTTGCTTAAGAGCTTATAGACCGCAGAGAATAAAAAAAGAAGAAGAAGTGCTAAACAGAATGAAATGAACTGTCAAGGGTATTTGTGAATGACTTAGAACATTCTGCCAGCTTCCAAACACAGAGGCCTGTATTTCTTAGTTCATATAATAAACATGGGTGGAGATCTTTGGGTGGTTAGTTATACAGTGGTACCTCTGGTTAAGTACTTATTTCGTTCCGGAGGTCCGTTCTTAACCTGAAACTGTTCTTAACCTGAAGACCACTTTAGCTAATGGGGCCTCCTGCTGCTGCCGCGCCGCCAGAGCATGATTTCTGTTCTTAACGTGAACTGGGGGGGGGGGGGGATTGGGATTGGTGGACTACTGTTTTAAAATGAGAAAGAAGTGTCAGAATTACATTTTGGATACTATGTATGCCATAACCACATGTTGCACATTCTCCACATCGCAAACCATGGATTTGGTGAGGGGAAAGTACAGAAACAGACAACAGAAATGGTCAAGGGACATAAGGATCTTTCCTACAAGGAAAGGCTAAGAAGTCTGGTTCTTTTAAGTCTAGGAAATAAAATATGATAGTGAAAGAGGGGGACACAAACGTGATAGAGGTCTATGCAGTGGTACCTCGGGTTAAGTACTTAATTCGTTCTGGAGGTCCGTTCTTAACCTGAAACTGTTCTTAACCTGAAGCACCACTTTAGCTAATGGGGCCTCCTGCTGCCGCTGCGCCACTCCTGAGTGATTTCGGTTCTCATCCTGAAGCAAAGTTCTTAACCCGAGGTAATATTTTTGGGTTAGCGGAGTCTGTAACCTGAAGCGTATGTAACCTGAAGCGTATGTAACCCAAGGAACCACTGTATAGTCGTACCTCAGAACTCGAATGGAATCCTGGAAGTCTGTTCGACTTCCAAAATGTTTGGAAACGGGTTTGCGGCATTCGGAAGCCAAAACGTTCAACTCGCAAGGCGTTTGGGATCCAAGGTACGACTGCAAAGCTATGTGTGGAATAGAGAGGGTGTACTGTGTGAAATATTATAAGTCAATGAGACTGATTGGTTCACCATAGATAGAAGGAGGACATACTTCACCCAGGGCCAGATTTAGGTTTGATGAGGCCCTAAGCTACTGAAGGTAATGGGGCCCTTTATCTGTCTAGCTGTCCTTTGTCAACAACAAATTGCCGCAGGTTTTTTTGTGTTGAATATATGCTATATGGTAATTTGCCTCCCCCCCCCAAGAGAGTGGGGTCCTAAGCTATAGCTTGTTTAGCTTATATGAAAATCCGGCACTAAGTCTTCACCTAATGCACTCTTAATTTGTGGGATCCATTGTGTTCACCACTGGTTTTGAGGATCATCACTGCCTTAGGTCTTTTTTTAAAAAAGGGTTTCTGGTGGCTAGCCAGCAAAGGCATTTCAACCAGCCCCCTAATACTGCTTCCTTTACAGCAGCAAAAATAGAAAATCTCATTTTCTTGGTGCATCTCATTTCCTCAGAGAAATGAAAAAAATGGAGAGATGGGGCAGGATCTGGCTTGAGCAGTATGGAAATAGCAGGTGAAGACAGATGAAAAATATTTGGATGTGTCCTGCAACAAATTTCCACTAGGGTAATATGGCTTCCAGTCTGAAAAAGGCTCCTCATGGCTAGATCAGATGGTTTTTTGTTTTGCTTTTTGATAATTGGTCTATCTTTGACTATTACTCAAGACAGTAGAGTTAAACTTCTATGAACAGATGTGGTATACCTCTGAGTAGCAGATGCTGAAGACAAGCAATGGGTTATTGTACCCTAAAAAAGGTAAAAGATAAAGGACCCCTGGACAGTTAAGTCCAGTCAAAAGTGACAATGGGGTTGTAGTGCTCATCTTGCTTTCAGGCCGAGGGATCCGGCATTTGTCTGCAGACAGCTTTCCGGGCCATGTGGCCAGCATGACTAAGCCGCTTCTGGCACAACGGGACATCGTGATGGAAACCAGAGCTCACAGAAATGCTGTTTACCTTCCCACTGCAGCAGTACCTATTTATCTACTTGCACTAGTGTGCTTTCGAACTGCTAGGTTGGCAGGAGCTGGGACAGAGGAATGGGAGCACACCCCGTCACGGGGATTTGAACCACCAATCTTCTGATCAGCAAGCCCAAGAGGCTCAGTGGTTTAGACCACAGTGCCACCCTCATCCCTACTTGTACCCTTCTTGTGGCTTACCACCATTTGACTAGACAAAACCTGGTCTAATTGAGCAAGTATGTTATCATCTCCTGGTGGAAATGTCCAGATGTTTATATGACGGTCTGCCATTTTGAGTGTTGAATCCAAAACTCTATATTTTGCTGTGGGTGCATAGGGTGTTAAGGGAGGAGTAGTATTTTTGGTGGGGGGACGGGACATTGTGCTCCTTCTGGGGTAGTTTGACCACCTTTGGGTGCTCCTTCTGGGGTAGTTTGACCACCCTGAACTCAGCTCTCACCTGTGGCTCCCAGAAGCGTGAGACAGCCTGGGAAACAGCTTTGACTGGCTTGGTTTATATATACAGTGGTACCTTGGGCTAATAACTTAATTCGTTCTAGAGGTCCGCTCTTAACCTGAAACTGTTCTTAACCTGAGGTACCACTTTAGCTAATGGGGCCTCTCACTGCTGCCACGCCGCTGCTGCGCGTTTTGTGTTCTCATCCTGAAGCAAAGTTCTTAACCTGAAGCACTATTTCTGGGTTAGCGGAGTCTGTAACCTGAAGCGTCTGTAACCTGAAGCGTCTGTAACCCGAGGTACCACTGTAAAATTTCAAGTTCACAAACACAATTGTCAAAAGAACTTCCTCTCCGTGTGTATGGTGTGTGTGTGTGTGGTGCATGAGTGTGTTCTGTCCTAGCAGGGTAGGAAGACATCACCAGCAACAGAAAGAATAAACAATCTGAGAAAAGACCCCCTGCTTTAGAAATCTCTTTGGGTAATCCCTCAGTTTGCTCATACTTTCAAGACAATACATTTTCATGAAATTCCGTAACTGACAAAGCTTTCTTTCTGTTTACGTTTAACTGGTTTCCCCCTCGCCCCTAATTCCTCACAGCAAAAACAGATCAGATAAATTACTACCCTGCCAAGTGAAATCTATGGTGATAGTTGTCATTTATTTTAAAATACTTTGTCACTTGTCTCCCAAAGTCATCATTCTCCTAAATTAAGACGTAGTGCGCAGAGGAGGCGGCGGCTTTCGGTTTTGGTACACATGCTTTGCATTTGCATCGACACTGACGCAGCGCTTGATCAATGTCCTCTCCTCTCCTAATGAACTCCCTGTCAAGGGGGCAACAGGACATCCTTCCCCAGGATTAACTGCGCACAAGAGCGAAAATACTGGAAGGCCAGGGAACAGTTCAATTGCAAAGAGGAAATCCAGAAAAAAACCCTCATTGCAGCAGCACAGCAGTTAGCACAAAGGTTAAGTAGACAGCAGGGTAGTTTAATACAATTTGAAATTATAGGGGCCACTCAAGCCTTTATCTTGCAGAAGGCCTTTATGAAGAACAACACCTGGGGTGCTCGACGTGTCAGGAACCAAGACTGGAATAATAATAATAATAATAATAATAATAATAATAATAATAATAATAATAATTTATACCCCGCCCATCTGGCTGGGCTTCCCCAGCCACTCTGGATGGCTTCCAAAAAAATATTAAAATACTGTGATACATCAAACATTAAAAGCTTCCCTAAACAGGGCTGCCTTCAGATGTCTTCTAAAAGTCTGGTAGTGGTTGTTCTCTTTGACATCTGGTGGGAGGGCATTCCACAGGGAAGGCTATGAATCTAGGTGTGTGTGGGAGGTGTTTGTGTGTGGGATGAGTGCGGACTTGTTACTAATCTGAAAGATGAATAGTCCACCACACAGAAGTCTTGTACCTCACTGCAGTGCTGGGTGATTGCAGCGTTTTATGTCTGGAAATCAGATCAGATTTGGGCGTCTCAAAATCCTTTGCTTCCCATTCCCCTCTATGGTATGCTACCACCACAGTGTACGCACTATTCCCGTTTTAAACAGCACACTCCAATCCATAAAACTTCATTGTGTGTTGAACCTGCAGAAGCCAGCACTGCAAGCAGCCTCAAACAGGCTTCCAAAACTGGGTTTCCTCCAGCTGCTTTGGAGGACACCTCCCAGTAGCTCCTGCTGCGTATTGCTGATGGCACGGGTGTTGTGGTCTAAACATCTGGAGTGGCCAAGGCTGGAGAAGGCATTGGGTGGAAACCTTAGCCCAGTGCAATGTGCTCTGTGTGGGGCTACCTTTGAAGGTGACCTGGAAACTACAACTAATCCAGAATGCGGCAGCTAGACTAGTGATTGGGAGCAGCTGCCGAGACCACATAACACCGGTCTTGAAAGACCTACACTGGCTCCCAGTACATTTCCGAGCACAATTCAAAGTGTTGGTGCTGACCTTTAAAGCCCTAAATGGCCTCGGTCCATTATATCTGAAGGAGCATCTCCACCCCCATCATTCTGCCCGGATACAGAGGTCCAGTGCCAAGGGCCTTCTAGCTGTTCCCTCACTGCAAGAAGCCAAGTTACAGGGAACCAGGCAGAGGGCCTTCTCGGTAGTGGTGCCCGCCCTGTGGAACACCCTGTCACCATATGTCAAAGAGAAAAACAACTACCAGACTTTTAGAAGACATCTGAAGGCAGCCCTTTTTTAGGGAAGCTTTTAATGTTTAATAGAATATTGTATTTTAATATTCTGTTGGAAGCCGCCCAGAGTGGCTGGGGAAACCCAGCCAGATGGGCGGGGTATAAATAATAAATTATTATTATATTATAAACCATAGTCCAGTGGTCTTCAACCTTTTGGAGTCCACGGCTCCTTTGACCAACCACTTTATTTCTGCAGCTCCCCTGTGGAAGCCACTTACACTGGGGTTCCATTGACAGACACAGGTAAGATCTCCCCATTCTGCCTCACTCCTTTTCGGTGCCATTTTTGGCACACATGTAAGGGGGAGCACATGTTTTGATGGCGCAACGCCACCGCTCTGCAGGGCCAAGCTGACGCACTCCACTTGGCAGCCCCAGCCTGCCTTTCCAGAAATTGGTGTGCACATGGTGTGTGTGTGTGTGTGTAGAGGGCAAATAAAGAGAAAAGATTAATATCAGAAGCAGAATTATCTTGTGGGGAAGAAAAGCAAGGAACACACAGCACAAGAAAACACACGCAGACACGGACCTTTCCTGTACGGAGCTCACCACAAACTTCTCCCTTGTTCTCTTTGAATGGCAATGGCGCCCACCTGAGAAGTCCCGGAGCTGAGCTCTGGTGAACTGTGACTGAAAAAATAAAAGCCCTGGTTGTGAGTTTTAAAAACTTGTTTTGTATTTCAAATGGTTATAACCTGCGCTGGGATCTTAGGATGAAGGGTGGGCAGTAAAAGTAAAAATAACAGCAGCAGCAGCAAAAACAATAATTCATACATATTCATTTGACCATCTCCCTGACCTATCAGCCTCAGACACAGGTATGTGACTGAAATATTTTCACTGCTACTGAAGACTGCGAGACTGTGCAGAGGGGAGTATTAATCATGCCGGCATAGATATTCTTCCCGTGTGATGAGAGAGCAAACTAAGTCTGGAAGGAAGAGAAGAGAATCAATCTGCTTGATTGCCCTGGCCTCTTTCCTTTTGCACTCCACAACCCCTTGCTGGGTTTAGCAGCGGGGGAGCTGGCGCCTGCTTGTCTAAGATTTGGCCGCCAGGTGGCAGCATGGACTGAAGAAATGGCAAGTGTGGGACAAAACACATTTCTGGCAGAGCTGCGGCTTATTAAGCGGCGAATGGTGCTTTGAACCGGATCATTTCCCTTGTTGCCGTTGCTATCAACCCTATCCTACAAAAGTAGGAGGGGTGATGCTTCAACATTATCATTTTGCTTTGGAAACTTTTCCAGGGCGATCGTCCGCACTGCCTGTTTCCTCCTTTCCCTTCTTGGCAAGATGCATGCCACTTATACACAGACAATTTGGGGCTTTTGAGAGCTCTTGCTCCTCTGCCTGCCTTTGTGCCCTTTTGGCCATGAATCTAAGCCGGCCTGCGTTAATTGCTGATGCTAATCATTCCTTCTGATGCGTTCGAACCCGGCCCATTTGATCAAGGGAAGTAATAGTGCCACTGTATTCTGCTCTCTGGTCAGACCTCACCTGGAGTACTGTGTCCAGTTCTGGGCACCACAATTCAAGAAGGACACTGACAAACTGGAACGTGTCCAGAGGAGGGCAACCAAAATGGTCAAAGGCCTGGAAACGATGCCTTATGAGGAACGGCTAAGGGAGCTGGGCATGTTTAGCCTGGAGAAGAGGAGGTTAAGGGGTGATATGATAGCCATGTTCAAATATATAAAAGGATGTCATATAGAGGAGGGAGAAAGGTTGTTTTCTGCTGCTCCAGAGAAGCGGACACGGAGCAATGGATCCAAACTACAAGAAAGAAGATTCCACCTAAACATTAGGAAGAACTTCCTGACAGTAAGAGCTGTTCGACAGTGGAATTTGCTGCCAAGGAGTGTGGTGGAGTCTCCTTCTTTGGAGGTCTTTAAGCAGAGGCTTGACAACCATATGTCAGGAGTGCTCTGATGGTGTTTCCTGCTTGGCAGGGGGTTGGACTCGGTGGCCCTTGTGGTCTCTTCCAACTCTATGATTCTATTCTATGAATAAGCGAGCTCTTATGAGGGAGAAGTGGCTACTGCTGAGGGCAGCTGCCCTGTGCCTCTCCCTCCCTTCCCCTGGTTAAGGAAGAAAGAAAAAAAGACAAATGGAAGAACATAATTGCAACCAGAGTTCACCCACCACCATTAAGGCCTCATCTCCACAATACATTTGAAGCAATATTGCACCACTTTGAGCAGTCATGGGAATACTGGAGAATGTCGCAGAATTGGCCACAAGACACGGCACACACGCTGCATTTGAACAGCAATGTCCATCAACTTTGCAGGGGCCCTCAAAATTTATATGGTGGGGCAAAGGGACCTCGGCACCTAGGAGTTGGCTCCTATGCTTCTCAGAGTGGTTGAATAGGTGATCCCCCTTCTGAGGGATCTCTGGCGTCCTGCTTTAGCTGCGTCCTTCGGCTCATGTTAGAGGTAGAGGTAGGCCTCTATAATCCAGTTGTTTACTCTGGCTCTCCCAATATTGCCACGTCTCTATCCCTCTGCCCTCTGTGGTGGTGCAGCTTTTAAGACAGCCACCCCTAATTAATGGCTGTTTTTTAAATTGTGGTTTCCCATTGTCGGCCGGAAAGGAAATGGAGGACAGTGGTGCTAAACATTGGTGAAAAAGGAGACTGCGAAGAGTAGGGCTTGGTGGTAGGACATTTGCTCTGCGTGCAGAAAGTCGCTGGAGGGACCTATCAGGAGAGAATGTAGGCCATTGGTACTGAATGGCTTACCAACAAACATAAACTAGCATGGGGATGAGCGATGGAGGATGCTCTCACCCTGGTGTGGCTCCCCTTTATCACATATACAGCACAACAAGACAACTACCTATCCCCCTCAACAGTCTATGAATCAATATGGCTAACCTGAGCCCCTCACACATACAAACAAACCAACCACATCACCAACTGAATGCAGCCAATCAAGTCCTGGATCCCCTAATCTCTAGCAATGCAAATATGAATAAATAAATGTATAAATAAAGGACTACCATGTGATGCTGACTTAAGCCCTACACTAACACTATGAAATAGAATGAAAGAACACCACCCTCATCTCTCTCTCTCTCTCTCTCTCTCTCTCTCTCTCTCTCTCTCTCTCTTCTTTCCCCACAAACACATGATGTATATGACAACAGTGTCTCTTACCGAATGTAAACGAACTGTGAAAAGACTCTATGAATCGAAAATGGAGACGCAATACAGTCGTTCCTTGGTTGTTGAACGCCTTGCGACTCGAATGTTTTGGCTCCTGAACACCGCAAATCCGGAAGTGTGTGTTCTGGTTTGCAAACTTTCTTTGAAACCTGAACATCCGACATGGCTTTTGCAGCTTCCGATTGCATGCAGGAAGCTCCTGCAGCCAATCGGAAGCCATGCCTTGGTTTCCAAATGTTTTCGGAAGTTGAACGGACTTCCGGAACGGATTCCATTCAAAAACCAAGGTACGATTGTATGCACTTTTCCTTGTTTATTTGTTTGTTTTGTAATACAAGCAAATCTTTCATAAAAACTAAAAGGAAGGAAGGAAGGAAGGAAGGAAGGAAGGAAGGAAGGAAGGTTCGTTCAAACCCTGGTATATCCAGGTAGAACAGGGCTGCAAATTCTGTCTAAAATCCCGAAAACCTGCTGCCAGGTAAAACTGTGTGGACAGTTTTAAGCTTGGTGGGCCAATGGTTTGACTCTGTATAAGGCCTCATCCTGTGTTAGGCCCCCTTATCTATGGTGACATTGGCTCTTCAGCCTGCTTGCTACGAAGTTCCAAAGAGGTTTTCAAGGAGAACATTGAGATGTGCAGAATGTAGCGGGAAGCAATAAAACCTCCAGCAGAACATTACAAACCATTAGGAAAACCAAACTTTATTTATCTGACTGACGGAGGGCAATTTGGGTACGATTGCAAGAGCGAGACCTTGCTTTGTCCTCCGTCTGAGATTGCTGGGGAAAGGGTTTGGCAGAAGCGTTGCTTTTGTCTTGGCCAAGAGTGCTTCCGTTGGGGGAAGGGAGGGGGGAAGAGCAGCAGCTCCATCCTCACAACGTGGGCTCTTGTTAATTGTTGTCTCAAAGTTTCCCACAATATAAATTAAGGTAGTTTAAGGCTTCTATCTACGGCTGCTGATTATTTTGACACAGCCCCCATGTTAAACAGCGAGCAGCTTTTAAACCTCTTCGCATCAAGCAGCACGCTCAAGTGAGAAGGACACTTTGTTGTCTTTCGGAAAGCAGGAACAGCAGCAAAAGAGAAATACAAGGTGCGACCGGAAAGTTTGGTCACAGAAATCAGACAGCGAGAAATATTCGAACATACAATTGGCATCAGAAACCCACGAAATGCTCACAATTGTGTATGGAGATGGAGCTGTAACTCAAAAGACAGTGTATGAGTGGTTTAAGCATTTCTGTGAAGGGCGGCAAACCATCGAAGAGGACCCTCAGTCTGGCAGACCATCGGCGAGCAGAACGGTGGCAAATGTTGACAGAGTTCATGAGTTATTGATGCAGGATCAGGGTTTGTCTGTCTGAATAATAGTGGAAGAATTGTATACAGTGGTACCTCGGGTTACAGACGTTTCAGGTTACAGACACTTCAGGTTACAGACTCTGCTAACCCAGAAATAGTATCTCGGGTTAAGAACTTTGCTTCAGGATGAGAAGAGAAATCGTGCAGCGGCAGCGGGAGGCCCCATTAGCTAAAGTGGTACCTCAGGTTAAGAATGGTTTCAGGTTAAGAACGGACCTCCAGAACGAATTAAGTTCTTAACCCAAGGTACCACTGTATTTCACATGAAATCATTACTGAGGTTACTGAGTAGTCCGACCCTCCATATTCTCCCGTTGTGGCCCCACGGGATTTCTTTCTTATTCCAAAACTGAAATCTGAACTGAAAGGGCACAGATTTCCCAACATTTCACACGTCCACGCTGTTGTAACGAGGAAACTGAAAGCAGTACGAAAAGAGGACTTCTCCAGAAGTTTCCAACAGTTCTACGAACATTGTCAATGTTGCATTGTATCAGAGGGAGCCTACTTTGAAGGCCTGTAATGTATGTATGTTCGAATATTTCTCGCTGTCCGATTTCTGTGACCATTCACCAAACTTTTCAGTCACACCTTGTATATTGTATTTATACTGAAAGTGGAATGATTTGCCACATGATGATTATGAACAGTGCTATTTTTCTAGAAA
Organism: Podarcis liolepis; assembly: GCF_965112155.1. Lineage (NCBI taxonomy): Eukaryota > Metazoa > Chordata > Lepidosauria > Squamata > Lacertidae > Podarcis > Podarcis liolepis. Next base: position 31,677,037 of record NC_139558.1, on the reverse strand, counting down.
AAGAGGTACCGGAAGTCATCACGAACACTTCCCTCGTACTCTTAGAATAGCAATGGCACCTACCTGAGAGGTGTCAGAACTGAGTTCGGGCGAGTTCTGGCTGAAAAACAAAAGCCCTTATTATGAAGATGCTGCTGTTTATGGTGCCCACTTTCAGGCCTGGCTGTAATTCCAACCCTCATTCCATCCTGTACATTTTGGAAATTCCTAAGTATGGAGAACCACAGGTTTTTTCAACAGAGAGGCATGGATGGAAGACTAGAATGTGCAGTGCCTGGGTGGAAGAGGAAGAATCAAAATATTTCTACCATCGCAGAGGAGTTTCAAAAGTCAGAGCAGGATGGTTACAGGTCATTGCCACCTAATGAAAGCAACAATAATTTAAAATAATCAGACAAATGGCACCATTAGTTTTAAGAAACCCATGCTGGAATCAGCTAATTAATTTTTGGCCTCCTTAACTACAGGGTATTTGATGCCACATGTTATGAATCATTTTCAGTTGAGATATTAAAATCAGATTACAAGAGAAAAGCCTTGTAAATATTTGCCTTCAAATGAGTCTGAGAATAAATATATATTCAGTAATTCATCCATATTTAGCAGATATTAAAGAGACAAAGCATAGCTTTAAATTCAATTATCATTTTATACAAAGGGAGGAAATATGAAACTTGGCTTGATTAGCTTGTTTCTTCCCATGCTTTGTAATACCTTATTAAAATTTGAACTTTGAAATTGATATTATCAGTCAAATAATGTCAGAAGAAATATTTAATCTGTGGTTAGAGCCTCTGTTAATAGAAATTTTATTTGAAGTGTGTTACGTCTAAAAGAGAGAAAATATATGAAGGAGATCCAGACTTGATTTGGAAGGTTGATTTCACTACTGTAATTCCATTTGAAATCCTCCCACACCTAAACAAATTATTTGGAACTCATCCAAATTAGAATTACAGGGTTTATTTAGACTTGTTGAGGAAAGCATTGGCACCCAGACTGGCGTTATCCCTGAGTTAACCACTATGCTACATATGTTGTAGGGTAAGGACTTGTCCCAAAGAAGCCCCTGTGGTAACAGGGCTTTGTGGTAGAAAGTGTGTGCTTCCTGTCCGCTTTGCTCACTTCCTTTAAAAGTATCTAGGCATCCTGTAGGGAATGTAATACAGTGGTACCTCAGGTTACAGATGCTTCAGGTTACAGACGCTTCAGGTTACAGACTCCGCTAACCCAGAAATAGTACCTTGGGTTAAGAACTTTGCTTCAGGATGAGAACAGAAATCACGCGGCGGCAGCGGGAGGCCCCATTAGCTAAAGTGGTACCTCAGGTTAAGAACAGTTTCAGGTTAAGAACGGAGCTCCAGAACGAATTAAGTTCTTAACCCGAGGTACCACTGTACACCAGGGGAGTAGTAAGTAGGAATTAACAAATTCACACTTTCTGAAAGAAACTGTGATGCCAGGGTCTGGGCAGAGGAGGAGTGGTGGAGACCGCCTCCCCAGCCCGACCCTTCCAGAAAAAGGAAGACAGTTTAGATTTACAACAGGGGTTTGAGGCAGGTCACAGCACAGAGGCAGATGAGGGGAGAAACCGGGAAATCGTAGGAGAGCGAGAGTAGCTGGCTGACAGGTTGTCATTAGAAAGCATTCCAGACCCACCATCTCCCCGAACCCGGAGAGCCTTGAAAGTAGGAGAGCAAAGAGCTCAAAGACAGAGGGCACTTATCAGCACCCATAGAGGAGGAGATGATGATGATGAATGAGGAAGTGGGAGAGACAGGGGGTGGAGATTCACTCAGGACAACACCATTATCCAAGAGGCTGAGTTCTGTAGCCTCTCTCTGTAAAGATTGAAACAAAAAAGGACTGTAAGAAACTTTTCCTGGTCTTTATACTTTCCTGGGCAACCAGCCGGGAGCTGCTGACAGCATCCTGACATGCAAACAGAACCACAGCCATCTGTTGAAATTCACACTTGTCTGAATTTTGCAGTCAACTAATGTGTACCAAAACGCATATACCAGGGCAAAGTGTGCCTAGAAATGTATATATCAAATGTATCGTGCACAGGGTATGATGCTTTCCCACTAGGCTCCACCCCTCAAGTTCATGAGATTCTGGAAGTGGGTTCCATTTTACCAGAATGACTTTCCAGAAGGGTCCCAGCTCTTGAGAAAGTGAGGATGAAGACCACTCACCTATCTTCAGATGCATTAGGGGTAGTCATATGACCCTCATCACATGCTTTGTACAGGCCTTAAAGTCCTCTTTTTCACTAACACTGTATACAGTGGTACCTCGGGTTACATACGCTTCAGGTTACATACGCTTCAGGTTACATACGCTTCAGGTTACAGACTCCACTAACCCAGAAATAGTACCTCAGGTTAAGAACTTTGCTTCAGGATGAGAACAGAAATCGTGCGGCGGCAGCGGGAGGCCCTATTAACTAAAGTGGTGCTTCAGGTTAAGAACAGTTTCAGGTTAAGAACAGACCTCCAGAACGAATTAAGTTCTTAACCCGAGGTACCACTGTACATGGTCCTGGGGTCAGTGGTCAGTGGGCATATCTCCACTTTCCTGTCATGTATTTTGGTTTTTTTTTGCTCTCCTGCTTCTTCCCCCAATTATAACTTTTCAAATCGACAATAATATTAGGAGGAATATCACTTACGCTAACCCTTTTCTTGCCCGCAAGCACAGCAGACTGACTGAAGGGCAAGTGTACCGAGTTCTGTGAGAATATTGTTTTGCTAAAGAGAATGAGGACGCGTTCTCTAACCTCGAAAAGGACAAAACTCACGGAACCATTTTTTAAGGCTTTGTTTGACTAGCTGGCTACATTGATAGGAACCTAAGTGCCTGCTCATGGACGTAGCAATGTCACTATTTTATAGTCTCCTTGTAAAATATCCTTCTCCCGCACCCGTCTCCACTGACACATGTATAAAATACTGCAGACTGTCCTCCTTCTAAAGAGATACACATGAGCATGAGAGCATCAGGAATTCTTGCTGTGTGCTGCTTCCCCCTCTAACATATACAATCTGGCAGCTCAGTTGCTTATGCATTCGTATAGATTTCCCTGTGATAGACCAGGGGGTGTGGGCTGCCTGTGACCGAGATGGTGGTGGCAGTGATGAGAGAAAGAGAGAGGGAATGCATCACTCAGAATTCAGTGTCTCAGTGTGAGGTGAAAAAGCACTAAAATATAATGTTTTCTCGGAGAATTTAATCTCAGCACCACTCAGTCTTTTTCTTTTTTCTTTTAAATGAATGTCATTATTAATCAATATGCACTTTCCAGTGCCATTTTGTGCAGGAAGGAGGGAAAGGAAATCAGGAGAAAAGATGACTTGTGGCCTTGAAATGTTGGCACTTCTGTTTCCTTTTCTGTTTGCAACTGCCATGGTAAGTCTGAGTTGCTTAGCCAGGGTATGACTGGAAGGGAGTGTTGTGGCGGTTTGAGTTTATTCTGCAGTAACATTAGGGAGAAAGTGGAATTGCAGGACTCTTGTTTCCAACTATGGCCACTGCGGTCCATCTTGTCGCAGGTGTTTTTAAAGACCTTCAGGAAGCTGTACAGAGAAGTCATCCAGAGGTTAGAGCTAAAACAAAGGGCTGTCAACTTTGTTGAGTCCAGGGGCACATTTGGAAGTCTGAGAGAACTATCCCCTCTGTCTCTTTCTCTTTTCCTACCCAATAGATAGAAAGAAAGCACAACACATGCACACTTACACATACAAACACAGATTGATTTTTCCATAGGGTGTGGGTGAAAATGGAATCCGGTGGAATGAAACCAGATCCTTGTGAATTCGCATGATTTTACACATAGTTCTTAAAAAACCCACTATAAAATTAAAGATTTCACCACAGCTTGCCAGCACCCAAAAGCTTTAATCTGAGGCTTTGTCCCTCATGAACCTTCATGATTTTGTTTTTTGTATAACTACTAACAAATCACAGAATGCATCTGTGAATACAGAGGTGACGTAGGAATGGATGGTGGTTTTGAAGAGATTCCTTTAAAAAATTATGGGGACCCTAATCTATATTTGAATCTCTATTTTTGTGCCATGGAAGCTCTGGAAAACACCAGGTCTGTGATTTTAATTGCTCATGAAAGAGAAGCGATTTGTGATGGTGGTTACGGGTACTGCCTGATGAAATAACACCCCCCTGCTCTTTTAAATGTGTTACCCATTTTGTTTTATGTCACAAAGCCAAGGTGGCCATTTTGTGTCATGCCACATTCACCGTGGCAGCCATTTTGTGACTAGCGGATACAGCACTATTTCAACATTCCAAATGTGCCCACTGGCCCCCTAAAGATTGGTGGTCCTCAGACTGGCTGGTTGCCAGGTGAGGGCACCTCTTAGGTAAGTAATTCACAAGACTTTCCCTTCCCCCTGTTTGTGGTTTCCGCTATGTTTTTGCCTATTACTCTTACGATGAAATACAGTGGTACTTCGGTTTACGAACTTAATCTGTTCCGGAAGTCCGTTCTTAAACCAAAACTGTTCTTAAACCGAGACACACTTTTCCTAATGAGGCCTCTTGCCACCAGTGCCCTTCCACCATTTGGATTCCGTTCTTAGACTGAGGTAAAGTTCTCAAACCGGGACACTATTTCCGGTTTTGCGGAGTTTGTAAACTGAACTGTTCTTAAACCGGACTGTTCTTAAACCGAGGTACCACTGTTATAGATGGTTATTTCAGTGCTCTAACATTCCACATGGGAACATTTCCATCTACCCTTGTCGGACTCCTAAAGATCCACTCCACTCAGGGTTTTCAGACTCGGTGACCCAAGGATGGATGCTTTTTCTGCAGGCTCCAAGTTGCCTTTTCCGTGGTGTGATTTCCTTTCTCCTTCTATCAGCTCCCACCTCCTCTGATAGCAGAAAAGGCTGTATTTAATTGCGGCACTTTGAAAACCAAGGTTAGGAGAAGCTGAGGATGTTGATGTTGGCTGGTTAAAACTGTTGTGACAAATACAGCTCCAGGGAACTCTCTAAATGCACTGGATGAATTATGGTAGCAATCTAAGGAAGTCTGATACAGTCTCGGCTGGTTTACAGTTCTTTGACTGCCCCTAGTCATCAGGTATTAGCAAGTTATGCTACAGAGTTTACAGCACAGTGAATATACTCTAAGGCCTGTTATAACCATAATCCTTTTTTAATGCTTTATGTCAGGCCTCCCTGCTGCACTCTAACCACTCTTTAATAATAAGACAAAAGTGATATTTTAAGGTAACAGTTAATAAATAACGTGACTTATCCAATCACACCTTTCACTAAAATATTATTATCTTTTGACAGATTCATTACAGTGGAGGCATCGGGAGCTGATGAAACACTCTCTAATTCTACCACTAGTACATTTTCCGCAGTTGTCTTTCTTTTAATTTAATTCTCCTATTCTGAAAGCATACTGTCCATTGCAATTATCGAGTAAGCATTTAATCTAGCATAACTAAAGCATTTTAATCTTTTCTTATGGAAAAACGATTAAATGGTCATAACATCACTATGATGTGCATTCATTTACTCCTGACTTTTAGAAGTTTCTTGGAGCCAAATCTCAAGTGAAACTAAACTTCTTTACAAAAAGACGGTCTGCGTGTGTATTTGCTGGTTTAGGAGCACATATACATATATGCATACATATAGATATCTCCTCCGATTTGCTCAGAATAATTTTCTTTTTTATATAGGCTATGAGGTGAGACACATTATTGTATAATTAATGGCAAACACCTAAGGTCTACATAATCTTTGTTCCCTTTTTTTGGGGGGGGGGGGTCATAAAGCCACAAACCTTAGGTTAAAAGTTCTTCTGCAAATTTCCTTCCAGAATTTTGGTAGGACACATTTCAAAAAACATTTGCAAAATGGAATTTTGTACCTGGTTGGTTTAAGGGTTTGGAATGATACCTTTCACACCCCTTTCCCAATTTGGGCTCAAAGGGTTCACAGTGACCAGAACACAGCTGCAGTTTTATTTGTGGAGTCTTCATGGAAAAGATGCATGTCAAACAGTGCAAAACAGGCTGTGAAAAGTGTGTGTAGTATGAATATTCAATTTTTATTTTAAATTGAGGAAAAAATAGATTCTAGGGCACCAAGGCCTAGGCTTTCAACTCAGGATTGTACACCAAATTTATCTCCATTTAGAGTGCAATCCAATCCATGCCTACTCAGAAGTAAGCCCCACTGAGTTCAGGTAATTGTGAATAGGACTGCAGCCTAATAAAGCAATCCAATCTCTTGGTTTCAATGTTCTTTCAGCAAGGATATGTTATCCATGGAAATTCTATCCTTGCAGTGTCTATAAAGACTTGCATTTTAGCTTGTGTTTCAGTAAATATTTTCTAGAAAATAGATATGCTTCCATAGCAGATACGTTTCCTTTCCTTCTCTCCAGAACTGTGTTTCTCCTCTCTGTTCCACTGCTAAACAGCTATGTTATTTTAAAGTTTCAGAGCACACGTTTCTCATACAGCCCCTCTGTGTCAATTGTTAGTGGTCTGATTTGCCCTGCCCTCAATTTTCTTTTTTGTTTCCATTGCTAAAAAAGAGGACAGACAGAACTGGACAGCAGAGCCTGTCAGGACCAAGGAGAGACAAGGAAAGCAGACTTGGAGAACAGGCATCATCAGCAGACTTGGGCAGACCAGAGAAATGACCACTAGTGATGGGCAAATCCATTCATTTTGGTTTCTCTCAGTTTCTCATTTTTACACAGTCCAGTTCTTGACATTTCCACATCAGTTTGCATTTTTTTTTAAAAAAAATAACCAGCCTTTTAGTATGCATTTCTCCCAATACACACATTTTTGCATGTAACCTTGCCTAATATAATCATTTCTGCAGAACAATTTTCCTCAATGCAATGCGTATTTTCCCAGTCTGTTTTCCACATTTTTATGCACACCAGCAGGTTGTTGTTGTTGTTACTTGCAGAAATTTAGAGAAGAGTGAATTTTGAAAGATGGCTGCAATTCAGTTTGTGTCATGTTTCGGGAAGTGCAATTTACACAGGTTCACCTTTAAATGAGACTGGAAGCAAATTTATCCCCCATCCCCAGTGACAACGGCAGTATCAAGAAGGGAATTTAGCTGGGACGTAATATCTGCCAAACCATAATGCTACTTAGGCTGAAATTTAGCCCCTTTGAACATTGTGTTGTATACTTAGGCGTGTGCTCTTCATGTGCTCCACTGCTTGTGAAACACCATGTTTCATTTTGACAGGTGTTAACCTTGCCCTGACAGGTGTAACCTCACCCCCAACCACCAAGTGCATATGGACAGCTTCCTCGGCCCAAATTATCTCTCAAGTGGCTTTCCCCTTCCCTTCCCCTCGTGCGGTTCCAAACACATGTTTGTGAAGGTCTAAAAAGGTAAAGGTAAAGGACCCCTGACAATTAAGTCCAGTCACGAACGACTCTGGGGTTGTGGCGCTCATCTCGCTTTATTCGCTTTATTGTCCGCAGATAGTTTTTCTGGGTCATGTGCCCAGCATGACTAAGCCGCTTCTGGCGAAACCAGAGCAGCACATGGAAACACCGTTTACCTTCCCACCTGAGCAGTACCTATTTATCTATTTGCACTTTGACGTGCTTTCGAACTGCTAGGTTGGCAGGAGCAGGGACCGAGCAACGGGAGCTCACCCCGTTGCAGGGATTCGAACCGCCGCCCTTCTGATCGGCAAGTCCTAGGCTCTGTGGTTTAACCCACAGCGCCACCCGTGTCCAGAGCACAGGTACATCAGTGCAAATTAATGGAATCGGTTCAGGAGAAAAAGAAGCATTTCTTCACATAAAACATAAGAATTTCACTATCATAAGCTGTGGTGAACTGTTAGGTTGACAGGAGCTGGGACCGAGCAACAGGAGACCCCATCATGGGGATTCGAACCACCAACCTTCTGATCAGCAAGCCCTAGGTTCAGTGGTTTAGACCATAGCACCACCCGCGTCCCTGCTTTGTGAAGGTCTACTGAGGCTCAATTAAATTTTAGAGTAATTTGTCGGGAATGTACATATATCAGACATTCAAAAGGCCTTCATTGTCTGCTAATTTGACGTGGAGGAAGGAGTAATGTCTACCAGGGGTGGGGGGAATGTATGGCATTGACAAAGTAGAGAATATGAGCTTTCTTCACACTTCCTGTAGCTTTCCTTTTCTTTCTGCCTCATATGGTTCCTGAGATAGAAAACATTCTTCCTTTGCTTAAGGGGGAAATTTAACGCAACCTTTATAATCTGTGTTACGCGCAAGTATAATTAGCAATTGAATGCCAGCAGATAACTGTTCAGAAATCAATCTGCATGGCGGGGCGGGAGGAAAATAACAGTGAATATTGTAGTAAGTGAGGAAGGGAAGACATTATTCACACAAATTTGTGTGATAAATTGTTTGCTCTGTTACAGTCTCAACACTGGCTCCTCTTCAATTGCATTGTTTGGTTTATAAAATGGCTGGGTCTAAATGCTCTAAATTCCTAAAAAGTGGAGGCATTTGAAACTCTGTCTAATTTTTCATCAGAAAATCAGTGGTCTGTAACCTGAAGTATTTGTAACCCGAGGTGTTTGTAACCCAAAGTACCACTGTATTTGGTGTTAAATGCACTTTGGGTTTAATTCTGGTTTCTTCATATCATACAGCTAGAAATGATACAAAAAGGACCATTAAAATTAATGAGTAAAGACTAAACAGTTCTGAGCATGTTAGTTTAGAACAGAGAAGGGGAACCTGTGACTGTGCAGTTTTTGATGAACTACAAGTCCCATCATTCCTGACCAGTGGTCATGCCGGCTGGGGCTGAAGGGGACTGAAGGCCAACACCATTTGCAGGGCCACAAGTTCCCTGTCCTCCCGAGACCCGAGATCGCCGAGTCTTTCCAGTGAATCAGAAGATTCACAGAAAGGAGCGCCAGTGGCCAGAGCAAGGGGGGAGCCTAGGGGGACACCCCAGGAAGAAGGGTCCAGAGGGGGTTCAGAGGGCAGCAGTTGGAAATCGGGGCCAGCATCCCCAACAGAGCGCAGTGGAGAGGAAGGGCGCCAGGTATCGAGCTCCGGCGGCTCGCCGCAGGGGGGAGGGCATGAGTCAGGAGTGGCCACACCTCCATCGGGGAGCGAAGAAACGGTCAAACGGAAAGTGGAAGGTTGGGCGCGCGCGCCAAGTTCAAATGCACAGGAAGGCGGCGCAGTAAGCAGCCCGGAAAGGGAGCCAGGTCCTAAAGCCCGACGCAAGGAGACAGAAGGGTCCGGGGGGTCAGCGTCAGAAGAGTCCAGGAAGGAAGAGACCACGGGGGGGCAGAGGGACCCAGAGAAGAACGGTCAGGCGGAAAAGGTGGAGTAAGGCTAGGGTATTAAGTTGGTGTACAGGAGGCGGGGACTCAGACGGAGCTTCGCCGGTCTAGCTTAAAAGACGTAGAGCTGCACGCGGCAGCTTGGAAATGGAAACTGTAACTCAATAAAGACTTTTATAAAGTGAACGCTGGCTAGCGTGATCCTCTGGGAGCTAGGATCTGGGAGCAGCTCTGACACTTGTGAAGAGAAGGAATTTGTCCCTCAAAATATAGAATGGTAACTGAAGCTGGTTAGCAATTACTGTCAAAAAGAAGTACTTCTTTATACCACTCCTAGGGCTGCCATGTGTCCTCTTTTTCCAGGACACATCCTCTTTTTCAGGGGTAAAATTTCTGTCCAGGTGGATTTTTTAAATTTGCCAAAATGTCTCTGGCTATACTTTCTGGATGAGACATAGACGTAACTGGTGGCCGAAGACTTCCCCCCTCGAAGCCCCCCCTACCCCCCTCCCCTCCTTCAGGTGCGGGTGCTGGGTGCTGCAGTGTCATGGGGGCGAATGCCGGATATAGTTCGCTTCCCGTGGCGGGCCTCCAACTAAAGACTTCCGGTTCTTCCTCCCTGCGCTCGTCGACGACGGTCACCTCCGCTTCCATCTCTGTGCCGCCGTGCTCGAACCCAAGATCCTCCCCGTACACGTCCACGTCAGTAAGGCAGTAATCTAATACACACTTTATTAAATAAACAGAAAGCTCAGTTAATTGCATAGACAACATGCAGACCGAACCCACAAGTTAAATAACAGATTGGGAACCTGTGGCCCTGAAGATATTGCTGGATTACAACTTTTTCTATTATTTATTTAAGCAATTTATATGCTGCTTAAGTTTCACAATCCCTGAAAATTAAGCCATACTGGCTGATCAGAGTTGTAATCAAAGAACATTTGGTTCCCTATCTCTGAGACAAATCTATGAGGGGCAGTAGGAGGGAAGGTCAGAAGAGAAGAGCAGCTTGCTTGTCATACAGATGAGAAAGAGGTCGATTCCAAATGGTATGTTTAGCATGGGGAAGAGGAGACTGAGAGGAGATATGATAGCCATCTTCAAATATCGCAAGGGCTGTCACATGGAGAATGGAGCAAGTTTGTTTTCTCCTGCTCTGGAGGGTAGGACTCGAACCAGTGGCTTCAAGTTACAAGAAAGGAGAATCCGACCAAACACAAGGAATAACTTTCTGATGGTCAGAGCTGTTTGACAGTGGAACGGACTCCCTCGGGGTGTGGTGGACCCTCCTTCACTGGAACTTTCTAAGCAGAGGTTGGATGCCCATCTGTCATGGAGGCTTCAGCTGAGATTCTTGCATTTGCAGGAAGTTAGACTAGCTAGCCTTTGGGGCTCCTTCCAGCTCTGTGATTCTGTTACATGCAAGTAAACATGCATGGGATAAGGCAACAAATCTCACAAGAGTTGCAAACCACGCAGTGTGGTGGGAAGCAAATGCTATTGGTAGCACAATAAACAGGTAGCCGAAGGCAGAAACTGTTGTCTAAATGCTGCAGCCATTCGAAAGCACAGGGCATTTTACAGAGGGCTTCAGGTAGCAAAATGTCTTGTACATGCACTGGAAATTACTAGTAAATTATATCACCCATTTCCCCCCACTTGAAATCATTTGGGTGAATCAAACATTTAAGGCCCCGCCAGGCATCTTTTTAGTATTGTGCATACATGATAATTTGTGCTCATGATGATAAAGGTAAAGGGACACCTGACCATTAGGTCCAGTCGTGGCCGACTCTGGGGTTGCGGCGCTCATCTCACTTTATTGGCCGAGGGAGCCGGCGTACAGCTCATGTGGCCAGCATGACAAAGCCGCTTCTGGTGAACCAGAGCAGCGCTTGGAAACGCTGTTTACCTTCCTGCCGGAGCAGTACCTATTTATCTACTTGCACTTTGATGTGCTTTCGAACTGCTAGGTTGGCAGGAGCTGGGACCGAGCAACAGGAGCTCACCCCATTGCTGGGATTCGAACCGCCGACCTTCTGATCGGCAAGTCCTAGGCTCTGTGATTTAACCCACAGCACCACCCACTCATGATGATAGCGGGGCATTTATTTGGGATCCCATGTTCAATGCTGTTTACACCTGCAAAATGCAATGTTGCAACATATACCTGCAAAAAAGCCAAAACAAAGCCACCAGTCTGGAGGGCCCTTAAAAATATTATGTATTTATGCTAAAGTTGCATTAGATGCTTCTAAACTAGCCATTGTTCCTTCATTTGGGAGCTAAATTACAATAAATTAAATGAAAAAGTTACAATTTATTTCCAAACTGTTTGATGGTATTCTTCTTTCCAGATGGAAAGCCTATGTACTTTCACCTAGCCCAGTTTGGTAGAAAAATCCGATTCATCTAGTTACAGTATTTCATGCACTTTGAAGCTGCTATTTTCCTGGTTAGTGGTTTTCTTGAAGACCTTTATATTTATTCTTAAGAGAATTCGTCCTGATTTGTGTGTGTGTATGTGCGTGAGTGCTGCTGGGCACTCCCCTTTCCTTCTTTTGTGCTGCCAAATTAAATTGATCCTATCTTGAACAGAATCTTAAATGGAATGTTAGCACGCATTAATTGCATTTATGGTACAGGAGACCCTATGGATGGACATGCAAGTGTCTGATGCGGGCAGAGCCACAAACCATGTGTGAGTCGCTACGTGCCTCTTGCTTGATTGTTATATTGTGCAGTAAAATATAATTAATATAAAAAAAAAATCAAATTACATTTTAGAAACCCAGTAAGAATCATAATCTCTCTGATAATTAGACATGGGGATCAGGGGATCAATGAGCTGAACTTTAATTTTAGTCAACTCTTCACATTTGCTGTTATAGGAGCAATGTTCTCTTGTTATGCAAACATACTGTAACGGCAGCCACACAAAATTGGGATCTGAAAACTCTTGGTAAAATGTTTGACCCTCTGGAGGAATCAGACTCCAGGAAACAAAACAAAACAAAAACCCTTTGAATGCTGCGGAAATGTTTAATTTATCTTGTTTCTTACTGGCTTGCATATTATCCCATAGTTTGCTATCGCTTCATCTTTGCCTTTAGCTTTTGTTTCAGAATACGGATTAAGGAGACCATCTGAGGTGCGAATGTGGCTGTCACAAATATCTGGAATTGTTTAAATCTGGCGCATGCATTTTAGAGGACAAATGAAGAATGTGTGTTATGTCTTTTTATAATCTTGCAGCTGGCAGGTAGGCATAAAAATATTTGATTCGGGTAGCTGTGGCGTTAGCAAAAGGATCCTGCATTTTACTGTTTTTCTTCCTTAAGTCTCACCTAGATATGCAGGGCACTTGGAGCCACAAAATAAATTTAAAAAACTTGCAATCCTCAAACTAATCCTTAATTTGGTGTAGTCCATTCAGGCTTACGTGAAGTGAAGTGTTTGGAGACTGCAGCAAAACCTGACAAAATTCTTGCCCCCCGCCTCTTTTGCAGGAAACAATGTACAGTGGTACCTCGGGATTTGAACGGCATGTGCAGGTCGCGTTTTGCCGCTTCCAGGCATGCGTGTGACGTCATTTTGAGTGTCTGTGCATGTGCAAGCGGCAAAACCTGGAAGTAATGCGCTCTGTTACTTCTGGGTTGCCGCGGAGCGCAACCCGAAAGCGCTCAACCTGAAGCACATTAAACCCGAGGTATGACTGTAGAATGAAAAGTAATTGTGTAGGAAAATATGCAATTTGGGATGCCTGGAATTTATGCTAATTTAACCTTTGAACTGGCTCAAACAAAGCCTGTTACCTATATATAGGTTGTTAGCATCTGTAGGTATGTTCCAGGAGTTGAACCAGCAGTCAATCACATGAAGCAAGTGGAATTAACTCTTTATTAGAAAAAAACAGGATCTGTCAGGCCTAATGAACACAGCAACTCTTCTGCCATAGGTCTTGCCCCCATAAAGCAGTTGCTGAGACTAAGTCCCATCCTCTCCAGGGTTATCCCCAAGTGATCGCAGACCATGCCTGTGTGGCACTAATTTCTCCTCCACCCTCTTCATGCCTCTCTTAGTCCTGGAAGACTAGGGGGAAGGGAAGCTTGTTGCTTGAAGGGGAAGCACCCATGACCAGCTAGACTCATCTCTGCTTCTTGGCCTTCCTCCTCTCCTGCTTCTGCTTCTGCCTCTGAGTCTGGACTGCTCTCTTCCACAAACTTCCATTGCTCACTAAGCCCTGTTACCTCTACAGCTTTCCATACCTCCTCCTTCCAGTCTTCTCTCTCTTCTTCCTCCTCTGGTCACTCATGGTTATCCCACCAACACTTCCCAGGCTCTGAGCCTTCTGCATTTATCTACACACCTTAGGTGTATAAGCCACTTTTGCAACAAGCTCCATCTCTGGACCACCCAAAACTGCTGCCTTCAGTTGCCAGGACTTCCCCAAACCACTAGGCTACATTCCTCTACAGTCATATGTACCACTGGGATACACTGACTCCACCATCATGCATACTCTGGTACCTGCCCCTAAATCGTACAATTCTGATTTTAGGACTCGGCAACCCTAGACTCATATGGACCGTAAAGACTTATAGAACCTTCTGCAAGGGATAGAGAGGGCCTTACTCACACATGGACCATAATGCCCGTTCCCCAAGTACCGTATTTTTCGCTCCATAAGACGCACCTGGCAATAAGACGCACCTAGTTTTTAGAGGAGGAAAGGGGGAAAGCCCCATTTTGGGGGGGATCAGCTCAAAGTTGTGCAGCTTCTTTTGCAAAGGGGAAAAGCCCCTTTTTTGAGGATCAGCTCAAAGTTGTTGAGCTTACTTTGCAAAGGGAAAAAATCCTGTTTTTATGGGGTTCAGCTCACAGTTCTGCAGCTTCTTTAGGAAAGGAAAGGGAGCCGTTTCTACAGTTTCCAGACAGATAATCTAATCAGCCAGTCACATGTCGCTGGGGAAACAGACAACCTCCATCTGCAGAACATTCAACAATGGAGGCCTGGGCAAGGGGGCGGGGCCAGAAAGGGAGCCAGCAATCGACCACACATCCGCTCCATAAGACGCACAGACATTTCCCCTTACTTTTTAGGAGGAAAAAAGTGCGTCTTATGGAGCGAAAAATACGGTGATACATAGCTCATCTTTAGATAAAAGGAGAAGGATTGCAATTCCTTTAACTTTGCAATGGAAATTAGTTTATTCAGTGCAGCTCCCATCCCATTTGGACAAGAGGTTGCTGACTACTGGAAATTTCTTTTGGATACAGGCCTTTGGGTGGTGGAAATCGGTCGGCACAAATTACTTGCATAGAATTTGCTGGTGTTGCAACCCATTTCCCTGCCAGTGTGGTAAGAAACATCGGATACCCTACTGAATTGGGCAAATAATCTATTGGTTGCATCGTTCTGCTTCCAACGTAGGCCAGCCAAACGCTGTTGGAAAGTTTACAAGTAGGGTGTGCCAACAAAAGCTCATTCCTGCCCCAGTCTTGTTTGACCGCAGCTGTATGCTGCCATTGGGCATGGGGCTGACATCACTGGGAAAGACCTCCTTAGGGCAGGAGATGACCTCAGCGCCTCTAGGGTTCTTGGAGGTCCTGTGGAGGCAGCCTAGAAATAGGCCAGAGAAGTGTTGCAGGCAACATTGATTTCTCTCGTAAAGCTATTAAGGGGTGACTAGGGGTCAGCGGAGGAGCTGATGTCATTATGCGAGTGGCCGTTTTCACCTGGCAGCCCGGGCAGGGGAATTGGCCCTTCCTTTGTGACGGCCACAATACCGCCGTCCGTCCTTGCTGGTCTCCCTGTGTGTGCCATTGTAACCCTGTTGCCTAACCCTTTCCCTTCATTAAAAGTCTTGAGTTAAGCACATGTCAGTTTCCTTTTGTGCTTATTGATCAGACGCTGTCATCTTCTTCGGTGTTCTTATCTGCAATTGAACCCTCCATACCCGGAGACTTCTCCCTCCCTCCCGCAGAGCACCCTCCTTAACCTGGCCTGTCAGCATAATGAAGGCTTGATTTCAATGCGACTCCCTCATTTCTCTGTTCACTGCTCTGCAGGTTAATGCAGATTCCAAACTTCAACAAGCAGCTGTTAAACATGTCATTAACACTGCTCTGGCTGCAAATGAAACTCAGCTACTGGGATTATTCTGGGAGCTCCAGTTTTGTGATGAGCTTTGTCAATCACAGCTGACCTGCTGTGTACAGAATGAAACTCAGATTATCTTCTTTCTTCCTCAGACTCTTGTCATTTTTTCTCTCTCCCCCCCTCCACAAAGAATTACTATTCTACTCCCAGAAAGATTGATTACTTGCACAAATAAGAGAGTCGGAGACATTAATACAAAATTCCACAGGCTTTTCTTTATCTCAGACCTGCAACTCCCTCTACATTTCCCTCCTGGTAATTATATTAGAATTGTGTACACTAGGAATTGCCATCTGATTATTATGAAACTAGTTTTGTCATGACAAAAATGAGCTTAAGTCTTGTTTTTTTGGGAAATGATCAGTACAGTGCACTGGATGAGAGAGAGAAGGAGATTAAATCCAACTTGCTTTCATCCATGAATGCTTTCATCTCTTTTTCAAACACAGGAAATGATTACCACTGCTATAAGCTGCAGTTCATAGGAGTGAAAAAAAGGATATGAAAATATTGAAAATTCTGTAACCAGCGGTAGGACATAATATAGGTCCCTGGTACCCACTGAGAGACATGTGCTTTATTTTTCTATACTGCCAATGTCAAGGGTTTCTCATTTGAAGAGCTGCCTCACAACGAGGTCCCATTTTATATTGGGGAATATGTTAACCAGCTTGTGATTTTCCTAGGTTAGCATTTTTATTGCACAGAATACAAATATGAAAGAAGCTTTCATAAATGGCTCTTCTTGTTAGCCCAATAACAAGCCAGATGTTTTGTCCTGACAACATCCCAAGGTGCCATGCATAGAGAAACATAATTTCAAGAGGAATGGGAGGAGGGCAAAAATGTTTATTCGGAAATCTTCTGGCATGGCCAAAAAGGTCCAGAGATAGATTGGCATCATGACAACAAACTTGCTGTTCAGAGAATTAATGTGTGTGCAGGGACTATTTCCATACATATAAAAGGATACGGTGGGTTTTCATAGTCATTTTGAAACATTAAAATACTTGTTTCTCTGTTCCATTGCCAGACCACATAATCATATAAATTTATCTTTGCGGTGCACAAAAAAATTAAAAATTAAAAAAGAATACAGAATAGAACAAAGAAAACAGAAAATATAATAAAATGCAACATGTTCACACAAGTCCACAGAAATGCAATATGAGTCATCTTCAAGAGAAGGTTTGCTGGAACAACCAAGCTATAATCTGATGACTAAAACACATTGCACACAGGGGCAGTCCATAGTCTCAGTGCCACCATATTGAATGCACTATTTCTAATCAATAATAACATGACATTACATGGAACTGCCATTTGACTCCAGTTTAAAAGTTCTGAGTATAACTGGCTTTGTTTGCGACTCTCAGAATTCTCACTGGTTTGTCCTCTTTTTCTTCTTATTTACAGTCCCCTGCCAACAAACTGCCAGTCCACTATTCTGCTACTCTTATCTCTCTCCCCCCCCCTTCTCTTCTCAGGCAACTCATCCCCCGCCCCCCTTTCTCAAGCAAGGTTCTCATTCTTCTTGCCTTTCATCCTTACAGAGCCTATCTTCTTTGTCCAGTATTTCCCCAGTTCTGCAATCCAAAGTCCCCATGCCCAGGTGGGTGTGCTTGGCCCAGGTGGTGTAATATGCAATTGAATCCTGATATGGATCTCAATGTGAGCTGGGCAAGAGGATGTAGCTGATTTAAATAGAGTAGTGAGAAGTGTTGGCAATATGATGGGAGTGATTTGGCCTACAAATGCCACTGAGATGTAGATGAACAAGTGTGTGTGTGTGGTCAGTCCACCTTATCTCTGCTATCCACATGGATTTGGAGTGATGCACACTATTCTGGATACCCAGATCATGTGCTTCAAACTTCCGGAAAATTAGAAATGAGGCCTCCCCCACCCCCCCAGACAGAGCTCACCTGAGCTCGGCTTTGGCATCTCACAGGTGGGCGCCATTGGCATTCTAAGATAACAAAGGAGAAGTTAATTGTGAGTTCCAGCACCTCATTTTTTAGAAAAATAGCACTTGGAGTGACATGGTACATGGACTTTGGAATAAGCAGAATACATGCAAAGGAAAACTGTTTCTTTGTAGCAGAAACTTGCACTGAATTTTGTCATGTATTTATTTGATTTGAAAGCTCACACATCATCAGTTGACCCTGGGGGGGGGACCCCCAAAAAATAAAAGAAAATGGAACTATAGAACATTGGCTAAGAGCTACCACAAACGCAAATATACAACTGGCAGTGAAATCAAGAAACAACTGGTACCACAATAACACAATCCATAACAACAACAACAACAACAACAACAACAACAACAACAATAACAACACCCCACTAATCTGACTGGGTTGCCACTCTGGGCAGCTTCTAACACATAATAAAACATTTAACATTAAAAAAACCTTCCCTATACAGGTCTGCCTTCAGATGTCTTCTAAAGGTTGTATAGTTACTTATCTCCTTGGCTCACTCCATATGCATAACTCCATACCCCCCTACATTTCTCTGATGAAAATGGGGACATCCTAAGGAAAAGCAGGACATTCCAGGATCAAATCAGAAACTGGGGTGGCTTCTCTAAATCCAGGAGTGCCCTTGAAAAATAGAGGGTCTGCAATAGGCAGGTAGCTACAGGGAGAGGCATTCCTTCAGAGATTTTGGTTGTTTAGGTGTTTCTATGTCAGCATCAGCAGAGCTCAGAAACATATACGCAACCAGCGCTTCTTCTTCAGGACCAGTGTTATAAGGTTTTGACTGGCTAAAACATTCAACATACTGGCACCTTTATTTGGCACTACCAGTTTTCTGCTGAAGACAGTAGTCTCCACAGCTACATTTTGTAAAAAAAGAAAAACTTTTTTTGGAGGGGTGTGCTACATGTAGCTGAACATCATACAGTGTTACCTTGGGTTGCATACGCTTCAGGTTACATACGCTTCAGGTTACAGACTCCACTAACCCAGAAATAGTACCTCGGGTTAAGAACTTTGCTTCAGGATGAGAACAGAAATCGCGCGGCAGCGGTGCGGCAGCAGCGGGACGCCCCATTAGCTAAAGTGGTGCTTCAGGTTAAGAACAGTTTCAGGTTAAGAACAGACCTCCAGAACGAATTAAGTACTTAACCTGAGGTACCACTGTAGTTACAGTTTCCGAACTGTCTCCAAGGTGCAGACCCAGGGAGAGGACATTACAGCTGTTCAACCAGGAGGTTACCAGAGTGTGGGTTACTGTAGCAACACAGTCTCTGTCTAGGTGCACAAGGCACAGCTGATAACAGGCCTTCCACACCACTGACATCCGCTGAGCTTCAGGTGACAATACTGGACCTAGGAACACACCCAAGCTGTGTAACAGCTCTTTGAAGTGGGTAAAACCCCATTCGGAAGATGCCATCTGCCCGATTCTTAGGTACTCTGGTCTTTGCTTTCTTAGTCCTACATTCAGGATAGGTACCCCTGACCGTTAGGTCCAGTTTCGGACGACTCTGGGGTTGCGTGCTCATCTTGCTCTATAGGCCGAGGGAGCTGGCATTTGTCCGCAGACAGCTTCCGGGTCATGTGGCCAGCATGACTAAGCCGCTTCTGGCAAACCAGAGCAGTGCACGGAAACGCCATTTACCTTCCCACCGGAGCGGTACCTATTTATCTACTTGCACTTGACGTGCTTTTGAACCGCTAGGTGGGCAGGAGCTGAGACTGAGCAATGGGAGCTCACCCCATCACAGGAATTCGAACTGCCAACCTTCTGATTGGCAAGCCCTAGGCTCTGTGGTTTAGACCACAGCACTACCTGCGTCCCTACATTCAGGATAGGTCCCTACTAAAGAGAGACAGAAAAGCGAATAGGCAGAGAACAGACAGGATGATAAACCACTCACCAAACAAAAAAAAGACGATTCCCAACTATTAAAAGCTGAATGTTTCATATTTTGATTCATTCAGGCTTTGTGAGCCCCAAATAGCACTTTTACATATTCAATTTTTTTCTCCATTGACTTTAATTAAGCTTGCCCCAGGCTGGCAATCCTGACGAACGTGGTGAATGTTTTTTTTCTAAAGGTGCAGGCTTTCTACATAGGCAGAGTTTTCCCTCCTCCATTGAGCTCACCCAGCTGCTATTTAAACCCCATCGCTTATTATGTCATCAAGTTAAAACCTATGAAATATAAAACACCCATGTATTTAACTGCCACCCCATAAATATTTTCCACCTGGCGACTTTGTGGAAATTATCATATTATTCCCTTATTCAGATGTGCCTGAAGATGCTAATATCAGTGATAAGTGATTGCAAAGTAGATACTGTAGCTTTGGGTAGGCTGGGGCTTGCATCTAATACTATGAAAGGGTAGTTCAGGATTTCCATTCAGAATTATCTGGAATTATGGGTCTAGCTTCGGGGTCATTTAGCTACCTCAACAGTATGAACAGAATGATAGTTCAGAAGGATGGTTCACCCACGAACCGATTATATAAGTTAAAGATGTTGCACAGAAGATGTGTGGTGTGAAGCATGTGCACTTCTTTGCCTCATATGAACACAGGGACAATGGCCAACCTAGCTCAGGGCTGTCTACACTGACAGGACTCCAACCTGGAGATGTTGGGGATTGAACCTGGCATATTCTACATGCAAGGGATGCGGGTGGCGCTGTGGGTTAAACCACAGAGCCTAGGGCTTGCTGATTAGAAGGTCGGCGGTTTGAATCCCCGTGACGGGGTGAGTTTCCGTTGCTCTGTCCCTGCTCCTGCCAACCTAGCAGTTCGAAAGCACGTCAAAGTGCAAGTATATCAATAGGTACCGCTCGGGTGGGAAGGTAAACGTCGTTTCCGTGTGCTGCTCTGGTTTGCCAGAAGCGGCTTAGTCATGCTGGCCACATGACCCGGAAGCTGTACGCCGGCTCCCTCAGCCAATAAAGCGAGATGAGCACCGCAACCCCAGAGTTGGCCACAACTGGACCTAATGGTCAGGGGTCCGTTTACCTTTACCTATTCTACATGCAAAGGAGATGCTCTGCCACTGAGCTATGCCACAATGTAATATGAACCGGGTTCCTATGTCCATATATGCAGATGTGAGCAACAAGCGTCTATGCATGCTATGAAGGTGAAACAAGGTATTATTATTATTATTATTATTATTATTATTATTATTATTGAACAAAGTCGTGATTTCGAGTGGAGAAGTAGGGGAAAGGAAATGGTTGATGAAGAAAGAGTTGAAACCTCTTGCCACCTACAGCTCACCCCTTGAAAATAGCACTTTCCTGAACTACAATTCAGAGTGGTCTAGCAATCAATCTCTCTTCCAAGGGAACTCCGTCAATCGAAGCTCTGCGAGGGAAACTGGGGTCTTGTAACAGCTCTCAGTGCCCTTAGCAAAACACATTTGCCATGATGCTCACAGTGTTACAATACTGATTTAAATGTATAGGATGGCGATTACCTCAGTCAGGCCTTCTCAGCAGTGGCACCCTGGATTTATTTCTTGATGGCCACTCTGTGCTCATCTCAGTACCAAGATAAAACTGCTTATTTGAAAGACGTTTTAATGACAGAAAGTTTGAGGGTACATCTGCCGCTGCTTATATTTGTTAAGCTGTTTGGCGCTGCTTAGTGGGATCTAGCTGTATTTGTATCAAATGTAGTTTAGTATGCTTTTGTTTTTATTTTGTTTATGGAGTGGTTTGTACCTGCCATGGTCAGAGTGTTGGACTAGGGCCTGGGAGACCAGGGTTCAAATTCCCACTCGCCTAACCTACCTCACAGGGTTCTTTTGAGGATAAAATGGTGAGGGAAAGAACCACATAAATATATTATTATTATCATCTATTTATTATCTATTGCATTTCTTACTCACTTCTTTTTCATGAGAAGTGACCCAAAACAACTTACAAAGGTACATCACACTGAGGTACCTTTAGAACCTTGGAGAAAAGGTGGGGTAGAAATGGAACAGTAATAAAAATAATTTTTAAAAAGTTGGTTTTCTTGTATACAGTAATGTGGAAATGTAGAATATTAATATTCTAAAGAACAAACGACTGAGTACATTGGGATTCATTATTATGGTACTTAATAAATAAAGAGGTACATATTGGGGAAGAACTTACACATCTATGGATCTCTCCCAGAGTGCACCCTCACTGCAACCTATGTATCTGGGGCATATGGGAACCAAACCTATAATCTTGAATTCTGAGAATGCAGTAAATATTCTGTATAACATCTTGTGTATAACAATGCACTGTGCCCCTACTCCCATTTGATGGGAGCTGTCGTCCCCATTCAAGAGAATGTACTGCCACTCTTGCCCACGTCAATAATGATTATGTTAGGGCAACTGTCCTCTTGACTCCAGTCAATACTGAAATTTACAACAAAAGAAGAGAAAAGACATTAATAAGATTTCCCCCTTAACATAGGGTTTATGTTAAGCATCCTGGTTTTGTAACTATGTGGCGGCACTTTGCAATTTCTGCCCCACAGAACCGTCAGACAGAGAATCCCTTGACTTACGCTATGAACTTGATGGCACTGAGACTTACAGGGGACTGCACAAATCTAGTTGAACAAAACTGTGGTGCCTGCCAAGTCGACCGTGCATCAAGCTCAGTCCTTTCCATGCGGTGACTGCAAAAGTCACTTAGAGGGGGGAGACAAAACTGGGCTCTTAAAATCCCTCAAAGTTTAATTTACTTTGTCCATTACAGTCCAACTGCTTGTTCCAGAGAAACATTACTATGATCTAGGGATTAATCAGCCAAAGCTGTTAATCAGTAGGGCTGGAAGATAACAGCACAATTTCTTTTTCTTTTTCTTTTAAAATGCAAAAATAAAAATAAATGTTTTGTTATAGAGTCTTACTATAAGAAGGAACGAAAAAAACTGTTGTTGATGTAACAATGGGTCATTTACCTTTATTAAACTGGAAAGTATCTGAGACTTTCTTCCATATCTCCCAAAGAATTTGATAATATATGAATGCATTTAATTTCAACCAATCATTAACCAATCAGTTAAAAGACAGATAATGAATCAGCTACAAGTCTCAGTTGGTTAGAACGTGGTGCTGGTGATGCCAAGGCTGTAAGTATGAAATAGCTGCATATTCCTGCATTTCAGGGATTGGACTAGAGACTCCATGATTCTAATCCACAGTCTGATCCACTACCACCCCACTGACATAACTAAGGCTGCACCCATGTGCCTATCACCCAAATTGCTCTCTATGATACATGATTGTACTGAAGGCAGGGCAAGTCCTGTGCAATATTTGCTCATTCCTTCATGGCATCTCACACCTGTCAAAATTCCATCTTCTACCAAGTATTTCTTTGAGGAAAAGGAGAGGGTTTCCCTTTTTACATCAGGCCATCCTTAGTCGGGCAAAAGCTAGGCTTTGCCGTTTTAGCGAAGCACAGCGGCCATGACCTTTTCACAGAAGCTGGACTGAAATGATAACGAGTGGGGGCAGGGAATAGAGATATTTGGATCAGTAGTTTGAAATATCCTGTCTATTGCTTAGTGGCACATTTGCAGTCATCCCTGTTAATAACTCTAATTGTGTCAAAATTACTCCGTGCCAACTTCTTTGACCACGCTCTCCCTTGAAGGGAAGCTTGCCTTAAAAGCCAGCCGCAGACAATTCTTTTCCTGCAGAGGGTTAGGGATTCTCAATGCACATTCCGAGCCACACGCCCAAGTGCAAATAAGTCAACTACCACAGCTATTTAATCAGGAGCGTTTGTTGATTTGAGCAGAGCCCCTATGCTGTGAAATGAAAAAAGAAAACCAAATTTTCTTGAGCAATCTTGCCGTTCCTGCTTCAGGTGCTAGGGCCATTTCACTAAAGCAGCTCAGACGAGAATGTCATTAGTTCTTAAGCCCCAGGTGAATTTGCCACTGTTCCACATGATTAAGCCAGATAATTGTGTGTTGATAGCGAATGTGGTTGGTAAAATACAATTTCTGGGACCTTCCTAAACAAACACAATGTAGAAGGGAGTCAAAGTGCTGTCATTTCAGTCCTTTGTCACAGGCTTTGCGCCCCGCAGACACATCTCTGGCGAGGACCGGTGAGGAATTCGACGGCACGTCGCCGTTCTCTTAAAGGTGACCTGGCTCAGAGAGTGGATCGTGCATCTTTTGGCATTCCGTTCCGGGGAGGGGGAAACGCCATCTCATTAAAGGCGTTTGTGCAATGGAGCTGTACTGCTTTTAGCTTGTCTTAGACAATAAATGTAAGTGCTCCTTTTAAGTTTGTCTGGCAAAGCAGTTGTGATCGCAGCTGATACTTAAAAAGAAAGAGAGAAAGAAAGGGGGGAAAAGGAGACGAATGCTCATTAATAAGCTTAAATAGGACGTGCCAAAGATCCAAGCATAGGAGAAACATGTAGGAGGTATTTGAAACACAGAATATAGTAATATACAGAGGAATTCCAGTTTGGGGCTTGAACACACATGATGCTTAGATAGGATTTAGATGTAGAATGAAAGTGACTGCAGGTTTTGATTATCATTATTATTAAGTTTTAGGAATGCCCACTAATTGCGTGCCAAGGCCCTGTGCCCCACAGTTCCCTAGTGGATAAATAAAGCACACGAACAAGCAGATTTTGGTTTATGGCTTCAAATAGGCCACAACTTTATTGGTTACGGATGTGAGCGGTTTGGCTTAGGCACTGGGTGATGCCAGACTACATCCCGACTCCCGTCTGTTTGCAGGGAGTCCAACTAAGGGTAAACCACCAGTAGGGGGAGCCCTATGACTTACATCAAACAGGGGCACCCTGAGCGGTCCCCGTTGGGGTAGTGATATGGGCCTAGCCCACATCCGGGCCTCAGATAGAATCCACACCCCCAGATCCCATTAAGGATACCCTTAATGAGGAGGGGTAGGCAGAGGCTACAACCTCCCCTCCATCCAAACAAAGGCTTACCGAATGCCTAACATCACAAACTTGTGACGATCACTAAGAGATAGGCGAAAACCAAATGACTGGAGCCAATTTGCCAAGTGGAAAAATTCCTGCCCGGTCCCAAAAATATGGTGACCAACATTAGTCCACAGCAAGGTTGTAACGCAGCAAAGCAGAAAAAGAGGTCAGGTGGGTGGGAGATTTGGCAACGGGTACAAGAGGATGCTCTTCCCGCCAGACTGTGGTTTAAATTCCCTGCAGCCATGCCCCCGTCACTGCTGAATGGTCACTGGGGCCTGCCCCTTGAGGAGGGCCCTGCCCAGTGCCAACAGCTCGGGGCCCGCCCGTAACGCTGCCCACCCAATAACTTGAGAGGACTTAGCAGTATCTCAGAACTACAAGCTCCTATGGGGGGATGTCATATAATTCAAATTATAAATATAAACACAAAATACTGTTTTGGAATTGGGGTTGGGCTGCATGTCCTTC
Organism: Podarcis liolepis; assembly: GCF_965112155.1. Classification (NCBI taxonomy): domain Eukaryota; kingdom Metazoa; phylum Chordata; class Lepidosauria; order Squamata; family Lacertidae; genus Podarcis; species Podarcis liolepis. Next base: position 31,652,122 of record NC_139558.1, on the reverse strand, counting down.
TGGGCTGTCCCTTCCAGCCCTGCAGTTTTATAATTTTAAAATTTAGGTCTTCAGAAGAAAAGGAAGATGGTGGTGATGATGATTAATGGTCAGACTAGTTTCTTTTCTTATTTAGATAGCCCACACATTCCTTTTTGCTGGGAGGCTTGGTCTCTGCATAATTAAAGAAATGGTTAAGTACAGGTGATTTGTTGCCATTAGAGCTAATAGCTGGAGATCCTTCTGGAAAGTGTCTTGCTTCTCCGCTCTCCTGGCCAGATCACCACTGTCACTGGCAGTCTTGGGAATGGACCTCGAAAAGGACAGAGGCTTGGAGGTCCTCTAGAAACTGCATGGGGCATATGGATTTGTTGGAGTGTGAATACTGTGAGTCTTCCGTCTTACGTTCAGCGTGTATATATGTGCAAATGAAAACTGTGTCTAGTCAAAACACATTGGTTTCAGTGACAGGTAGGATTGTCAAAGTCTTTTTTCCTCGATGCCCATGCCCTTTCTGTATTATTATTATTATTATTATTATTATTATTATTATTATTATTCCCAGTGTATAAAGCTGAATGCACAGAAGTTAAATGTGCATAAATTGTAGGCTTAGTGTATCACAGAAAAGGCTGCAAGTATCCAGTGACCTTTATTCCAAGGAAACAAAACCCAGAGTATGCACTGGTCCTCTGAAATCTTTTGCTCAGAAATGGGTATGCTAGGTGCACTTAACAATATACAGTGGTACCTCAGGTTACAGATGTTTCAGGTTACAGATGCTTCAGGATACAGACTCCACTAACCCAGAAATAGTACCTCGGGTTAAGAACTTTGCTTCAGGATGAGAACAGAAATTGTGCGGCGGCAGCGCGGCAGCAGTGGGAGGCCCCATTAGCTAAAGTGGTACCTCAGGTTAAGAACAGTTTCAGGTTAAAAACGGACCTCCAGAATAAACTAAGTTCTTAACCCAAGGTTCCACTGTAAATGTTAAACACAGGAAGCAATACCCAATGAAGTAATTTTGCTAGGGCAAAGACTTCTGGCTGCGCAGTGAAAATTTCCTTCCCTTTCCTCACCTCTCCTGATGTGCCCAGTGACCCCTAAAACTGCTCTGGTTTCCTCCCCCCAACCCTGCAGAGCAGATTTGGGAAGAACAGGGAGGGAAGTTCTGTTGCACAGGCATAAATGATTGCACTTGTGGAATCACTTCATTGGACACCATCCACAGCTGGATAGTGTCTACTGGTGGGTTGGGATCTAAAATGGTGTTTTGACTTAATATACAGGGGGTGCATCAAAATTACTATTTCGGAAAATGGAAAGAGCAGAGAGTGGAATAAAGAAAGGGAAGAAAACCAGCAATCCTATATTGCTATCTTGGGCCATTGTTGTTGTTGTTGTTTAGTCGTTTAGTCGTGTCCGACTCTTCGTGACCCCATGGACCAGAGCACGCCAGGCACTCCTGTCTTCCACTGCCTCCCGTAGTTTGGTCAGACTCATGCTGGTAGCTTTGAGAATACTGTCCAACCATCTCATCTTCTGTCGTCCCCTTCTCCTTGTGCCCTCCATCTTTCCCAACATCAGGGTCTTTTCCAGGGAGTCTTCTCTTCTCATGAGGTGGCCAAAGTATTGGAGCCTCAGCTTCACGATCTGTCCTTCCAGTGAGCACTCAGGGCTGATTTCCTTCAGAATGGATAGGTTGGATCGTCTTGCAGTCCTTGGGACTCTCAAGAGTCTTCTCCAGCACCATAATTCAAAAGCATCAATTCTTCGGCGGACAGCCTTCTTTATGGTCCAGCTCTCACTTCCATACATCACTACTGGGAAAACCATAGCTTTTACTATACGGACCTTTGTTGGCAAAGTGATGTCTCTGCTTTATAGGTGAGTCTAAAAAGATGAATATTGCTATATTATTATTGTTATGTGACTTTTAATCATGTGTACTATGGAGTGGTAGGACAGTTTTACAAGCCCTATTTTATGTATGCTTATTTTACAGATGGGAACCTGAGATGTGGCTGCAGTGGGAATTGGACTTAACATTTCACAGCTCCATATTTAATCTCCTATCCAATGGCCCCAGTTCCACATGCTGGGAACAGCTATTCCTGTTTGCATCAAATCCAGGGTAGAGTTAGGATCTAGGGCTACCCTCCTAGGTTAGTTCTGGGGCAGTGAGTGCCTCATTCAATTGGACTGTGCTTTCCCCCCAATGTTCGTTGAGGTTTCTGATTGGTTGGAATGGAGAAGGATGTGGTCCAGTGTACATCTATGAATGTTACTGTAAACAGGACAGCAAGCTTGGTACTTCACTTATTGATAAGATTTCTTACCTGCCCTTCACCGTAAAGTCTCAGGTCTGGTTTCAACAACATAATCATGCAATTTAAGACAAGCAAAACTGTTTGTTTAATTATATCGGTCATGCCATCTGTTTCTACTGTCCACAATGCAAATGGTGGTAACAGGATTATTAAGGCCTAGAATGAAGTATGCATGGCATGAAGAATGATGAGGCTGGAAAAAGGGATACTCACAAAATTCCACATAGTGCCAAATTTACTCTCTTGACTCAACCTTACTTGCCATCAGGGCAATCTTTATTAACTCCACAGAGTTCATAATTTTTTTTAAGGATCAGCAACTGCAATACATTTTAAACATTTAGGTGAAACATTTTCCCCCATAAGGGTACCAGGGTTAGACCGTGCAGCAAAAAAAGCAAAGAATATTTAGTCTCTTGTTAGTCTTTAAGATGACCCCAAGGATCTTCAAAGTTTAACATGAGTTACTTAGAAGTGATGTACTCTTTGCATTCTTCCATTTCAAAATACGTTTTCCTTGCAACCAACCATATTTCATATTGCCAGCTATGAAATGCCATTACTATTGATTATCTATTGATGATTCATCATTATGGATGTGAACAAGTTGACAACATGTGTCGTTTTAATATTACTGATAATTCTAAAGCCATTTAAAGCCAAATCTCTCATTTGCAAAATCTTACAACCACATTAATATGCCCTTGTCATTATATGCATCTTAATTTTGTTATGTTGCTTCCTTCAATGCGTTCCTGGCCTCATAAGTCTTTTCTCCCGGCTTCTCTCTCCCCTTCAACCACCTAATAAACTCCTTGCTGCCTACTTTGCGAAATGGCAACACCAACAGTAAACCTAAGGTGAGATGTGGACGGGCTTATTTTGGGCATGCGTTGGCAAACCACGTATCCCGAAGTATTCTTGTCCCATCGATCGTGGGCGGATTTATTTTGGGCATGCGTTGGCAAACCACGTATCCCGAAATATTTTTGTCCCATCGACCCTGGCAAACTTATTTTGGGCATTTGTTGGCACACCACTAATCCTGAAATATTTTTGCCTTATCTACCCAGAATGCCTCGCAAACAAGAAAAGAAAGGGGGAGATAAAGGGAAGTCTCTTTCTGCACAAAACTGCTCCATTTTGGGGAAGTTTTGCTCCTCTTTTCTCTTGCTTTCTGAGAAGTCTTGCTCGTAGGTTTTTCCCTGCTTTTGCACACACTGTACGAACCTGCTCTTCACACCTAGCTGACCACAACTACAGAACCTGATTACATTGTTACATGATATGATCAATCATTAGTAACAGACATCCTAAGCTCATGGAAAACAAACTGTACTTGCTCTCCATGCCTAGCTGACCATAACTATAGAACCCGATCGTTATATTGTTTGTGCCAATTAATCCCTAGTTACAATTCAATTAGGAGGCTTCATGCCTGTCTAGTTCTAGCTCCGATTCTCAGCCTTCTCTCCATCAATGATAAATGATCACATGTAATCCCCACCTTTCACATGTAATTCCCGCCTTAGTACTTATGTTAACCAATCACAAGTTTCTGTGTGTATGTATCAACCAATCAGCCACAGGCACACCTTTGGCAATGCTTGTAATATTCAGTAAAAGAGGCTCTCAGGGTCCGCCCAGACAGACGCCTAGCTACACCTGCCTCTCTCGTCTCCCATGATTTTTCATTCCTACATTTTCCCATCATGGGTGGGCAGGGGATGGATACAAAGGACAGTGTGCAGGTCTGTTTAAGCAAAATTCTGCGCCCTCCTCAAAAATAATAATAATAGGTAGGTAATATTATTTTCCAAGATGGGTTTCCCCAAGAGACAGCAGATGATTAGATTCAGAGGGGAGAGTGAGGAAGTTAAACTTAACATTCTCCATGTGCTAGGGTCTCTTTTTAAATCTCACTGCACAGATATAATAAGAGTAAACAGCTATACGTAATATATTATCATGTGCCTTCAAGTTTCATGCTCAGATCTTGCTGGTGCAATAGAAGAGGGGATGACTTTTGTCCATCAGAGCATATTTAGACATGACTTGCTCATTTTAGACCCTAATAAGAAGGTATCCATGAAACACTATCATCTATCTATCTTGCTTCATTGATACATTCTTATAGGAAGATGATAGATAGATAGATAGATAGATAGATAGATAGATAGATAATGATTTTTGGGGGGCAGGAGTAGGCTGTATGCAAGATCTTCCTAACCCCTTGATCCAGCAAGTGTTTAAATATAAGCCAGGCTAGTTTTCTGTATTGAGGTGGTCACCTTTGTGATGGGCCATTAAGGGTTATAAGAGAGGGAGAAAATATTTCCTATATCCACTTTCTTCATGGCACACACAATTCTATTAACTTCCATCATGTCACTTCTTACTTGCCTTTTCTCTAGATGAAAACGTCTGAAATGTTGCAACCTTTGAGTTGCTCCACCCCCTTGATCATTTGGGGCTGCGTTCACACAGCAGTTTATTCCAGTTTCTAACTATTCATTTCCACGTTATATCTGAGCTTTCACATGATGCAAAAGCCACTTCCAGAAAACTAACAGAATATAGCACTTGTTGAGCAAACATTTCTGTGTTGCTTGAGTCCAGAAGAAAATCTATTTGCAGTCCCCTTAACCTGAAAAATTGTAGGAGAAAGGTGATGAAAGTTGGGGTGGTATTCTGGCACAGATTTCTCGGGTGAACCATGGAGGGGGGGACAGAAGCACACATGTGTCGAAAGGATTCACGACTAGCAACATTGCACAATGGCATTCACTGTTGTGTCACACCATACCCACTGGTGTGAGTGAAATTTAGTGTGACGTGTCAGTATATTGGTCAAAAAGCCTCAGGTTTATAACTAATGAACATTAGAAAATGGGACAGAAGCACTAGCATTATAATCAGGAAAATCTAATATCCAATAATCGGGAAAATCAGAAAAACTAACACAAGATTCCCCATTTCTGAATGCACCCTTGTCTGGCCCCTTATGAACCTTTTCCAACTTTGCAGTGTTTCCACTCTTTTTCACTTTGACAAAGAAGAACCTAACTTTTCGAGAGAGTGAATGGCCAATGGTAGCACACTCAGACACTAATTTGAGGTCACGCAGGTCTGGTCCAGAATTCAAGTCCCCACGGACCACATTCATTCTCATTTAGCAAAGCAGGTGCCACTTTCCAATTGTACAAAACAAGAACAGAATTAATTGGGTTATGGTCTCCGTGTGGCCAATAGGGCCTTAATTGTATGACTCAATTTGATTCTAATGAAATGGAAATTTTAATTTTAATGGGAACTCATAGGTCGAAATCACCAGACACCACACTAAATTGTTACTTTTTCATACTTAACCATGTTAACTGAAGACACCTGAGGCTTGGGGAAATTACTGAAAAGTTTCTGCATTTCTGATAATATCTTGGTTGCTCCTTAAACCCTCCATAGGGACAAGAAGATCCTGTAAAATAGTGATTGGATTTGTCATGCAGAGAACTGTCGATCAATTTTTTTTCTTTTAAAAAAGTGATTATTAGATCCCATTATGAAATAAGCATTGTAGGCACATATTCCACTGAGAAAGGAGACAAAAAGTTGATATGCGGTTCCATTTTCACTGATGAATTGCAAAGTGGTGTCAGTTTTGTTGTTTCACTAATTAAATAGTTTACTTACGAGAGGTGCAATTGTAACACACTTAGGCAGGGGTATGTGTGTGTACTCTGTCGGGGGGGGGGGAATCCTGATTCTGCAGTAAAATAATACAAATTCAGAACAAATAAAAATCAAATCTGTGATCTGAGCAATTCTGTGGGAAAAATTCCTAGGTATTGATCCAGGAAAAAACACACATCGGCTCAAAAAGGCAAAATGCACAGCTAGGCATTCAGACCTGTGCTTCAGGTCCTTCTTGTACTGGGGTCAAAAGAACCAAGTAGGAAATCAACTAGTCCAGCCCTCTGCAATACAGGAATCTTTTGCCCAACATGGGGCTCGAACCCATAATGCTGAGATTAGAGAGTCTCATGCTGTAACAACTGAGCTGAATAAAACACGAATATTTCACCATAGCTTTCACCACATTCTGTGCAGCGTTGCAGTTTCTGATTTTATAATGAATTGATTTTAGAATGCTGTATTACTTTACTGTTGTTAGCCACTCTGAGCCGGGCTTTGGCTGGGAAGAGAGGGATTGACATAAAATATTATTATTATTATTATTATTATTATTATTATTATTATTATTATTATTGCTCCTATTGAAAGTACCCATTTAAAATCTTACTGTACAATGAGCCAAATTTTACCATGTAGAAGTTTGCTTCTGAAAGAAGAGTTAAAGGATCTCTTCTCTCAGAGCTGTCTTCGCAATCCCGAAATGAGCAATTGAGAGGGAAAGCAAAGGGAATTTTAAATAATATGAAATAATTGTGGCCAAATAGCCTTGCTATTCCCTTGAACTATTAAATCTTCTTAATGCCTCTGCATCTAAAAAAAGAAAGAAAAGAGACTCCAAATGGGCTTAAACAGATTTGATGAATGTGGAACTCGTCTCGGGGGCTAGTAACATTTCTGGCAACTACGGTTAAATTGATTTTGTACATGAACACAAATCATTAGAAAATTGGACCCTTTGTGTTTCAAACGACTTTGGGTGGTGGTTAACCCTTGGTAAAATGAGCAGTTCCCCCTAATTGGAGCTTTGAAAGGTGGACTTTTTGAAGAGAGGACTGATTTCACATAATCTTTATGTATCATTTCAGGGTTTTCAAAGGTTCAACATTCAGACCACTGACATTTGCTTGTTCTGCTCTTAACTACACTTAGTAGTTGCATGGAACTTAAGAGCCCGAGGCAAGTTACTATCTCAGAGCCTCCTGTCTGCAATATGGGGAGAATAGTAAGAGCTGGACCAAAAGTTCTGCTGAAAATTTTTTATTACTATTATTTAATTCATATTCCGCTTAATTGGCAAGGCGGTTTCCAACTGGTTCACAAGTATAAAACAAATCACGGAAACACACACACACCATTAGAACGCACAATAAAACAATTCCATCAAAACATTAAAGCAGACCTCTACAGTAAAATGTTCAATGAAACAAGTCCATTGAAACTGCATATCAATTAAAACAATGAAAAGAGCGATTGAAACAATTTAAAGCGGGAGGTTCAAATCAGGCGATCAGGGAACCTCAAGGGGTATTGTGTGTGTGTTTGTTTGTGAGAGAGAGAGAGAGAGAGAGGGAGAGGGAGAGAAACATTTTCAGAGGGATGGAGAGATTAACCAGCAACAGAGGTTTTCCCTTTATTTTTATTTTTAAAAACGGTGATGTTTTCCCCACATGCAAAAGTGGGTAGATTCAGCGGCAGACTTTGGGTTCTCAAATTTCTGTGGTGCCCTGTGTGACACTAAAGTTTGCCGCCCCCCCTCCGCCTCTCATGCTCCATTTTACAGTATTGTTTCAGTGACCCCTGCAGGATGGGGCCCAGTGCGACCACACTGGTTGTGCTACCCTAAAACCACTTCTAATAGAATGGGCCTCATCCTTCCACCTCCTGGTAAGCAACAGTGATCTGTTTGCCAGGAAGCGAGTATAATGGCTCTGCCCCATCCAGCAAGCTGTTTCCGGTGGTTTCCTGGGCATTAGTCCTCTGTTGGAACAGAACGAACTCCCGGGGTCAACATTTGAACACATTTCTCACAGGAAAAAAGGTCCCAGTAAATTTCATTGCCGGTGGTGAACTCAACAGCAACGTTCATAACACTACATGCTTCCTCTAAATTGTATGCAAAGGTAAAAAAAGGTAAAGGTAAAGGACCCCTGGGTGGTTAAGTCCAGTCAAAGGCGACAATGGGGTTGCAGCGCTCATTTCGCTTTCAGGCTGAGGGGGCTGGCGTTTCTCCACAGACAGCTTTCCGGGTCATGTGGCCAGCATGACTAAACCGCTTCTAGCACAATGGAAGACTGTGATGGAAACCAGAGCACATGGAAATGCCGTTTACCTTCCTGCCGCAGTGGTACCTATTTATCTACTTGCACTGGTATGCTTTCAAACAACAACAACAACAACAACAACAACAACAACAGCAATTTATTTATACCCCACCCATCTGACTGAGTTACCCCAGCCACTCTGGGTGGCTTCCAATCGAGTGTTAAAAACAATACAGCATTAAATATTAAAAACTTCCCTAAACAAACTGCTAGGTTGGCAGAAGTTGGGGCAGAGTAAGGGGAGCTCACCCCATCAGAGGGATTCAAACTGCCAACCTTCTGATCAGCAAGCCCAAGAGGTTCAGTGGTTTGGACCACAGTGCCACCTGCACCCTAAATCATATGCAAGCCGCTCCCTGCAAGGTGACTTGTATGCAGAGCAGATTTATGACAGCGGTCAGTTTCAGGCAACCATTTTGCTCATGAGGAGTTCCCTTTGCTACTAGAACAGTGTGTTTACCAACATTCAAGCTTTGAAAGACGAGTTCAAAATCTGAACTGCTATCAGTTTGGCAACATGGAAATAGAAAATTGGGAAGGGGGTATATGTGACAGGTGGCTTTGAGAGCCTCAGGCCCTGTTTGGAAAGTTGCCTTTAATACCCATTAGGAATCTGGGTGAAGGTTAAACTTGTCAGGTGGTGAAAAATGGAATCGGTGTTGGCTGACCTGCGAGAAGGCCGTAAAGTTCTATTCTTCACAATAGCAAGATATATTATTGCTGTAACGCCATTATTCCGCTCCATCACTTTTAAACCTTGTTCCCATTATCTACAAGTTAAATATAACCCTATGTAAAAACAGGAAGGACAGAGCTAAGTTGTCCGGCTTAACAGCACACACTTAAAACATAATAGAGCACTTGTTACTGTATTTTATGGAACGGAAACTCCAAATGTAAAGACGTATTAAGGAAATATCTCAAAGTTATTAGGAAAGGATATTTACAATTACAGATTGCTTTATATTATGCTTTTATGAACATCTCAGGAAATGAAATAGCCCTCAGCTGTAGCGAGTGAAGAGGGAGGTAATTTTCCTTAATACGGGTGATAAAATTAATCTGATTGAAATCGCTAGCGATTATTTCACAGAATACTGAGTGGCAGTACAATCACTTACACTCTTTTATATATTTTTTTTTTCAGTCAAAGCTCGTGTAGATGAAAGCTAATTACAAAGTAGTGATGTGAAGCGCTAAGGAAATAGTTTGTGTATAGCAGAGAACAGGCACAGCTAATTGGGGTTTGTGATTACACAGATTGTTGTTAGGGAGAATTAACTACCAGCAGTCTCTCCTGCAAAGCTCCTCATCAAGGAAAATAAAAATAGACACTAGATCTGTTATTTATCTAATTATGCCATGAATATTTTCAGTCATATGGTTTGTTGTTCAAAAACCTTCGGTCCCCACGCTGCTGGTGATCAAAAGTATCCATATGAAGTTTTTGACATTGGGCATTCTTCCAATTACCTTGCCTTAAACCTCTTGCCTGAGGGTATTTTGCAGTTACTTCTCCCCGCCCCCCCCGTTGCATTCCTACTGTATTTTCAGCACAAGTGATGTCACTCCTGAAAAAACAGCGCACAGTCTTCCATTGAGTTTTGTTTTGTTTTTAAGCTGTTTGTGTTTCCATCTCTCGCAATGTGCAACGTATTCCCAGACGACTGTCCTAGAATGCTTCCCTGTTAACATGTTTATTCTGGATTTCTCACTCTTCGCTCACTCACATTTTGTGAGATCTCCACACATCATTGTCATCAAGTCATTCTCCTGTGCTTTTCTCCCTTTTCGATGGGGAGAAATTCGGTTTGGTTCACACTCGAAAGAGAACCGACCCACTTCACACTTCCTGAAACAATATGCAAATTGAAATGCAGCCACCTTTGAAATTCACACTTCTCCGAATTTTGCGGCATGAGTCTCTATCAGAAAAAGCTAAGGGAAATGTGTGTATCAGGGGAAAGCGTGCATAAGAATGCACACGTTGCTGAAAATTACATACAAAATTGCAGTATATTGGAGGAAATGACTCGCAAGAGTGTGTACAACAGACAAATGATATTATTATTAATAATAATAATAATAAAAGAAAAAATGCATACTAAAATGCTGATGAATTCAGCGCTGTTGAAATGTGCCTGAAATTGCTGGTGAACTGTGAGGACTCCCCCCTCTTAACAAAACAGTTTGCAGCCTGATACTCAAACACAGTAGAGTGAACTTAAGATCAGAAAAAGAGGATCTCAGAGAAACCAGCCCTACACTCTGCTTCATTTTCTGATATGTTCATAAAAGCACAATACCATACTGGCCTGAATATAAGCCTCACTTTCCCCCCAAATTCCAACCGTGAAAAGTTAAAGTGTGGCTTATATTAGTGACCTTACGGTATGCAGCCAGGAGTGAGGGGCAAACAGCGCCAGGAGCATGGCGAAGCAGCGCCCGCCCCACACATAGTCCCCCTTCCTCTCCCCCAAGGCAGGAAAGGGAGAGAGCGAGGAATGGGAAAGGCCGCCGGCAACGCAGTCCCCCCCCCCAAGTATGCAGCCAGGAGCAGCGAGGAAGGGAGCAGCTTATATTCAGTTATTTTTTATTCCCCCCTCCCCCCATCAATTTTAAAGGTGCGGCTTATATTCCGGTGTGGCTTCTATTCCAGCCAATACAGTATAAAAGCAATCTGTAGTGCGATGTTTCAAGTGCGGCCCGATAGCGACACACCTTCATTTCTGCTCCTGAGCACACTTTCACTGTTACCTTTCTAGTCAGCAGCCTTGCAAGAACATTGCTTTTAAATCCGTTTATTATTATTGTTGTTCTCAGTACCCTTTTTGCCCATGTTAATTCAAAAGTTCATGCAGTAACACTTAATGGTGACCAAGCCTTCGTTTCATTGAAGTGTAAGTGTAAAAATGAAAAATGAGATTTTAGAAATGAAGAAATTGTGGGGTTAAGAAAACAAGCAATTCAAGAGTGGGATGAGATCCTTTCTTCTCAGTGCCACCTGGGCAGAGACTCTCAGTTTGCATTTCTTAGTGCAGAAAGTATTGATCTGATGTGTAGAGATCTTTCCTATTCAACTTAATTCAAGAAGGTTCTGGAAGCTTCTCTGTGTGAAAGAAACAAGCAGAAGGTTCATGATGTCTGGGTTATTCCTTCAGAGAAGATGAGTACAGCTGGTGTAAACTGGTTGTCATCTCTTTCTGTCATGGTCATGCAGACTATAATAGTGAGGCCAGAAGGAGCCTGGCTTTCACTTTCGCTTTCTATCTCTCTTCATTCTGGGGTGGTGTTCTGTACATAGTATGCTTAGTGTTAAGGTTTAGACTTATTATAAGTTATTGTAAGTTTATGTTAAGTCTGCTGCAACTGGATTTCTTATGGACTGTGCCAGTCCTGGAGGCAATTGGATTTGTGATCATTATGCTCATTTGCCTTCACAGTAGCAGTAAACCTTTGCTGGATGAAATACAATTGCCTCTGGTCTATTTTTTTGGGAATCCTTCAACGTGTTTAAGTCATTACTCTGCTAACTATACATTGGAATCTACTCTGGATCAATACTGAGTAGAATTTCAATGACAGAGACCATTCACAACGCCTTCCCAGAGCCAGCCGATTAGATGGTGTCCCATGCAAGCTTACCACTTCTGATACAAGCCCTTGCCAAATTCATTCCCCTACATTGTCTCTGGGCTCCAGGCATTTTTTCTGAAAATAGGGACATCCTACCATATCCTCCTAAGGGACGCGGGTGGCGCTGTGGGTTAAACCACAGAGCCTAGGACTTGCCGATCAGAAGATCGGCGGTTCGAATCCCCGTGATGGGGTGAGCTCCTGTTGCTTAGTCCCTGCTCCTGCCAACCTAGCAGTTCGAAAGCACGTCAAAGTGCAAGTAGATAAATAGGTACCGCTCTGGTGGGAAGGTTAACGGCATTTCCGTGTGCTGCTCTGGTTCGCCAGAAGCGGCTTAGTCAGGCTGGCCACATGACCTGAAAGCTGTACACCGGCTCCCTCGGCCAATAAAGCAAGATGAGCACTGCAACCCCAGAGTCGGTCACGACTGGACCTAATGGTCAGGGGTCCCTTTACCTTTACCTACCATACCCTCCAACATTTCTCCAGTGAAAATAGGGACATCCTAAGGAAAAGTGGGACATTCTGGGATCAAATCAGAAACCGGTACAGCTTCTGGAAATCAGGGACGAGCCTGGAAAATAGGAACACTTGGAGAGTCTGGGTTTACAGCGTTTTTATTAAAAAATCCTTTTGTATGGTAAACTAGAAATAGTTATTCTGAGCTCTGTAGCAGCTGAGCTGCTGGTTCTTACTAGAATTCGAGCTCTTTGAATTGCACACGATATGCCCATGCTTGAAGAACGAATCTTGAAAATGGTAAGTAAATTTCTAGTAGTTCAGTTGCAAACTGCAGCAAACATGTAAGAATGCACACAATCTAACTTTCCCATTCTTGGAAAACTGTAAGTCAAGGAAGAATTATTGCACTGAATGCTGCTACTGGCGCAATACCATTGGCATACATAGATGTTTATCACCAGGGGGTGATCTTTAGCTCCCCAACCAAATGCAACATAAACATTCATGCCATGTGGTTACTTTTACATGAGCGAATAAATCCACATAAAGACTGATAATATATTTTGCATGTTTGTGACAAATTAGCCATTTTCAAATGCTCATCTTTCCAATGTTTGAACAATGTATTTGGTACATGGTCTGTGTGTACTCTTAGAAGTTCCAAAGATGAGCATTTTGGCAAATTTCTGGTTATACATTTCCTAAAGGTTGGCGGTACATAGAATCATAGAATCATAGAGTTGGAAGAGACCACAAGGGCCATCGAGTCCAACCCCCTGCCAAGCAGTTCAAAAGCACACCAACATGCAAGTAGATAAATAGGTACCGCTGCGGCAGGAAGGTAAACGGCGTTTCCGTGTGCTGCTCTGGTTCACCAGGAGCGGCTTAGTCAGGCTGGCCACATGACCCGAAAGTTGTACGCCGGCTCCCTCGGCCAATAAAGCGAGATGAGTGCTGCAACCCCAGACTCGGCCACGACTGGACCTAATGGTCAAGGGTCCCTTTACCTTTACCTTTAAGAAGGGTAAACAAAGCATGCATTAGATATAGCCCAGAAGATACAAGGGCTAGCCCAGAGCCCTAGCACAGTACCCAGACAACCAAAGTCCATGTGGCACAATCCATTTTATTTTCGTTAAGAATAGTGGTTTAGAAAGAAATGTGCTTTGTCTCAGCCAAAATTATGAGCAAACCACTCAATGCACTACAACTGTCTGTCTGTCTTCTTCTTCTTTTTCTTCTTCGTATTTATATCCTGCCTTTCTCCCAAGTTGGAATTGAAGGCAGCTTAAACATTATAAAATACAAAGTATTAAAAAACCAACTGAAAGGAATAATTAACACATTTCAAATCAATAATTAAAATCCACTTTGCCCTGACAGCAGCCCTTTTGTCACTTGAGGTGAAGGAGGGAAGTGCCGTCCTGCTGCTGCTGCCTCCACCTCCAATTTCGGGTAAGATCTCATCTCACCCGAAATTGGTACCAATACCAGCGCTGCTTCTTCGCTGTTGGCGGAGGTGGCAGGGCAGCCTGTGCAGGCTTCACCTTGGGAGGCTTGCATTGCCTGAGGTGACGGCGGCACCCTGCCTGCTGGGTGCACCAGCCCTGGTCCCAGCCAACAGGGCCAGAAGTCAGGGATGCTGGGAGCTGGAGTCTAAGAAACATTGGACGGTCACAATTTTCTATGCCTGGGCTCAGAATTCCTTCCATTATATAAAATCAGCTGGTCCTTCCTGGGGTCCCTTGGTAATGAAGATGGTTTTCAGTAAGCCTGAATGAATTCAGCAAGATATCACAGTCTTTTCTCTTCCTGTGCAGAGTTAACCTTTCCATGTACAGTTCAGGGTCTGTCACAAATAACGTGTATTAGTAATATTTCATCTGTTCATAGAAATGAGAGTTGATGACATCTGAAGGCAGCCCTGTTTAGGGAAGTTTTTAATGCTTGATGTTTTATTGTGTTTTTTAATATCCTGTTGGAAGCCGCCCAGAGTTGCTGGGGAGGCCTGGCAAGATGGGCAGGGTATAATAAATAAATTATTATTATTATTATTATTATTGTTGTTGTTGTTGTTGTTGTTGTTGTTGTTGTTGTTGTTATTACGTCAAACCTCTACTTACCACCGCCTCTTCTTATGGTTGTTCCAAGTTGCAACTGCGGCAAACCCAGAAGTAACCGGTGGGTTTGCCGCCGTTCGCGCATGCGCAGGAATAGCGATTGCCATTTGCACATGAGCAGAAGCGGGCAGTCGCCACCCACGCCTGTGCACAACAGTACCTCTTCCAGCGACCCGTTTCAACCTCCGGACGGACCTCCAGAATGGATTATGGTTGCAAATTGAAGTTCCACTGTATTATTATTATTATTATGAACTACTAAACCATTTGGCTTAAGAGTTTTCACTCAGTTTGGTCTAGTTGACCAGAATGGAAGAGCTAATTTTCCCCATTGAAAACAATGGGACCTACAAGTACTTAACAATGATAGGGCAGGACCCAGTATAATTACAAAAGTAAATAATAATAATAATAATAATAATAATAATAACAATTTTATTTATTCATTCATTCATTCCCTGCACACTCTGGGCAGCTTCCAACAGAATTAATGACAATAATAATAATAATAAAGCATAAAACATCAGACATTAAAAACTTCCCTAAACAGAGCTGCCTTCAGAAGCCTTCTAAAAGTCAGGTAGTTGTTTATTTCCTTGACATGTGATGGAAGGGTGTGACATTACCATATATGAGAGAGTGCTGGAGGGGAAATAGTTAAATGGGCTGCACAGACAGGACCCAGGGGGGTGGAGTCAGTGGGTCTATAAAACTAGTTCCGGAAGAGTTCGTTGGGAGTTGTGGGTGGGTAGTTGGTTTGAGTGGGTTGGCTGGTTGGGAAAGGCAATAGAGAGACAGTTAGGGCAGTTGGTCTGTGAGTGTGGGGTGGTAGCAGAGATAGAGAGAGGAACATAAGACTAAGAAAGTAAACAGGAACACCGTTTGGGATGCTGTAAAAGTTTTGTTTTATGTCTGAAATAAAATACACTCTTCTTTATTAACTGAAAAGCTGACTGAGACTGAAGTGATTTTACCAGGGAAGACCTGGTTGGTGGCAGCGGATTAGTGGTGTACGGGTCAATAGTCCGTGAGACGACCGGGGGCTCCGTACTAACGCCACAGAGGTATTCCACTAGGCAGGCACCACTATCGAGAAGGCCCTCTGCCTGGTTCCCTATATCTTTAGTGTAATATAACCTTTACTTTCCTAAGGGGTTTAAAAGTGTGTTAGGAACAAAATGGTTTTGGTTTCAATCGGACTCACTGTCTGAGGTTCCTAATGTCGCCATAGGTGCATGGTCTGCACACCAGAGGAAGAGATTGTCAGACTTGGAGGAACCCCACATTGTGTAGGAATGCAAAGAAACGAGGGATAACCCCCAAAACAGCTTCGGGAGCATACAGAATGCTGGCTGACTATTGGAGGGGCAAAATGGGGTGGAGGAATGCAATAAATGAAGTGATGGCTAGTTGGCAGGAACCCTGAATTGGATCACACCATTTAGTTGCAGGACCCATTAACCGCTGCCCACCCTTCCAAATGGATACTTTCCCATACAAATGGCAAACACATAGCATGTAAGGGAGGCAGTGGGACCTAGCCTGTCCTGGGGCCTAATTTCTGTGCTGTAGCAATAATGGAAAATAGAAAGTCTCTGTGGATGCATTGCAGGCAAGAGGCTTGTACATGCATTGGGCCATTTTCCCACCACCAACTCCACTTGCTTAAGTCGTGGTCCCATAACCATTTAACAGACCATAATATCATGTCTGTGCGAATGCTTATCCCAAACTCCAGCTAGGTTTGAATAGCTGGGTCCAGTGTTCGGCAGCCCCTTATTAATTCAATACTGCGATATAACTTAGGCTCGCACAGAGTCCTCAGTACACTTGGCAATTTGTAACCTACTATTTACCAAATAGATAAGTGCACAATTAGATTAAAATCCTGTTAGTTTTGCTCCTGACGGTACTGCTTTTCTAAGTCTCCCAGGGTGTTAATTGATATATTTCCCTTAACAGCTACATACAGCTCTCTGTTAGACCGATGAAACATGGCATTTTTCTGACAGTGCTTGAGATTTAGAAGCCAGCCTCCTCTTAACATGCATATGAACTGGGATATTCAGCCAGAACAGCAAAATATTAGTTTGGCTGCATTCCGAAACCTTCAGAGGACTTACATTGCTTATTGTCGAGCTTTCTTCTCAAAATGTCTCAGTTGTTCCACATTATTAGAAGAAAGAGGTGGTGGTGAACACTGCAATTTGTTTTTAATTTGCAGGCCAGTCTGGTATAATGGAAGGGTAGAGTGTTTTGGTTTAAAATGTAAGACAGCCAATTCTCTGCTCAATCATGAAGCAATACCTTTGACCTCATCAAGCTGCTAGTTCTCAACGTGAACCTGGCACCTTTTTATTATGGGGATAAGACAATACCCCCGTTGTAAGTCGTAAGGGTAAATTAAAAGGATATTATAAAAAAGCAATCATTCTTCTGGGAAAATGAAATTGTTTGAATGTTGTATTTCTGTATCCTGCTTAGAGATTTTGAAATATTAGGCAGTTTAGCAATGCTTTTTGAAAAAAGAAACTTAAACCCCCACACCCTGGCTTAAACTCAACAGAGACCTTTGTCCACTCATTATGTAAAGAAAAAAATAATACCAAGGATTCAGGTGTAAAAATGCTTATCAGGAATGTAAATCTGAGGCCTCTGGGTTGGGGGGGCGGCGGGAAGGAGATCTATTTCTGAGGCAAACATGTATTGGTCCGTCTTCCACGTAATGATGCTTCTGTTTTCATTTCTTGGAATTTTCATTTTCAAATCCATCTTATTCGGAGTGAAGAAGTATACGTAAAATGCAACCAATATTTAATACCACATAAGTTCATGAGGTAAATATTATCCATTTGTCTTTAAGATGCTCTATTACTGTTATTGCTGGAACACAAATATATCATGTCCCTTACGGACCCATTACATTATTTTATTTTAGCAATTGAAAAAGGAGGGGAGGAGCATTCTGTGGCTTCCTAAAGATAAGGCACATGGTGGCATAACCACTTACACCACCAACCTCACAAAGAAACTCACAAAGAAACTCACAGACAGGTATCTTTCTTCCTATGGGACACCAGAAGGACATCTCACCAAAAGGAATGAAGTGTGAAATGGTTGGAGTGGAATTTGTTGGCAAGTCTGAGTCTACTGTTTAGGAGCCACTTGAAACCAAGAGTTCGCCTTCTATTACAGGTGTTGGGAAGCCAGGAAGATTGTGTGCTGATGATGTGAATCATTGCTCTGCTTACCATGTATACCATGTTGTCAAACAGAAATTTCGCATACTGTGCCTCTTACCTGCTTTTCTGCCCCTACTCTTTACAACTGTATGCATGCCAATGAAGAAAACACTTCATACATAAGGATAGAAAAATCTGTCAATTTCAGTTTCTCAATTATACCAATCTTAAGTTAGTTTGCCACATTTCAAGATCAGTTTGCATTTTGACTTCTTCTTTTTTTAAAGTCCTTATGAAAATTCGCAGACTTTTTAGGCTATATTTCTTCTAAATATACATTTGGCACACAATTTTGCCTAACACACATATTTATTAAATCAATTTCCCTTAAAATAATGGATTTCTGTATGCTGTTTTCACTAATGCACGCGTTTTTATACACATTTTCCTTAACACACGCATATTTTGGTAAGTTTCATGGTTGGAGAATTGCAAATCACAAAAGTGTGAATTTTCAAGGATCGCTAATGTTTTGGCTTGCTTAGTGTTTTGTAAAGTGCAGATCAGTTAAGCTTGCATAAAAATGTGAACCAAAGCAAATTTCTTTCTCATTCCTAGTCATACAGATGATGGAGTAGACTTTCGTCCATAAAAGCTCATACCACAATTAATCTCCTTGTCTCTGAGGTACCACAAGTCTCCTTTTTATTTCCTCTCTTAAAGTACTACATTTAACAAAGCAGGATCTAGTCCACAAAACCTGGTGACATAATAAATCCATTGGGTCTTTAATGTTCTCCAGGAATCTTCGTGGTTAAGGCTGAAATCCTGTGTGCACTTACCTGAGAGTAAGCCCTGTTGGAACACAGCAGAACTTCCCTGCGAATAAAATGCACAGAATTATGCTGCATGTCATTTTCTTGTCCAGTAGGAGCCAAGTACCTCAGTAATCGAAATGGAAAAAGTAGTTGCAGGCAGTAATCTACCTAGCTAAGGCACCTTTTGCAAGAAATATCCAGCAGGGGAAGCTCTTAGCACACAAGTGCGTCCACCGTTCTTTAATGGACTGGAAAACTTTAGTGAAAATTGGAGTGGAGAAAAGGAAGTAAAAGGGGGAAAAATATAGACTCCACTTAAGAGCTATCCTTGCATATAATTAATGAGCACATATATTTGTTGAGTGTGATTGTATGTCTCAAATGCCATCTGTGGGCTACATAGTGTTTTGTCTGTTTAAAATTGATAAATAGAAGCGGTCTGCAAGGCTATGTGCGAGAAGGAATCCGTTCTTAGGGTGACAGTCTGCTTCTATGTCCCATCCCACCTTGTTCTAGCAAAAGCATCATTGTTATGTACACAAATTCTTCAGTGAGAACTGTGATTGTGCCCCATTCACCTTGGTGAGAGGAGAAAGAATTCCTAATTCCACAAATTCCATAAATGATAAATTCAACGTCTGCAGAAAGGCAGTCACCTAATTGCACACTGAAGCAGAAGAAAGCTTTGCAAATGGTATACAATTTTCAAAGTGTTCCAAGCCTTAGGCAAAAGCCTTTCAACTGTGTCTAAAACTGAATGATAAAATATGTTGTACAAATTATCTGTGAACAGGAAACATGTGGTAGTGGCAGGGGACTGAAATGTAACACTTGTAAAGAAATGGGAACTGCCAGTCATTTATATACCCTTTCCCTTTTTCTTTCGCTTACAAGTTCCATCATTTCCTTTTTAAATGCAAACTGACGTTCAAGTTTTTATAATAGGACGTTTATCAGATCTTGCTGAGCCAATTGCTGCTTTTGTATTTTAGAAAGAAAGAGAAAGGAAACCTTAAAAGGACAACAAGAGAAGCTCTGCATGGAAGCAAAAAGGCCTCATAGTGTCGGTCCCTTTCGCTACAAGATTTCTGATTTATCATTTTGAGAGGACGCAACTGAAATGGGGGGAAAAACGGTAACTCTGGAAATCATGCATGACATGCCAATCCACAACACTGAAGGCCAAAGTAATCAAAAGTTTGAAGAAGCTCTTTCTGAAGTCTTCTCCCCCCCCCGTCACACACACACACACACACACACACACACACACACACACACACAAAATGGAGGGAGAAAAATGTAATGTGCAATTGCTGTTCAACAAGAAGTTGAAAAGCAACTATTTGGAAAGATTGTTTCTGCTCCTTCACACTTTAAATTCCTACCGGTAATGGTGTATCGTATGATAGCTCCTTTTTAAAAGATGTAATCTTCATCACCAATACCAACCACTGTGCACTGTGGTCCTCATTGATGGGGTTTTTTTTTATATAGATTATGTTTCAAAAAATGCTTTCAGATAGGGAGAAAGAAGTCCTGTGTTCTCTGCTTCAACTTCTGAAGGCATGAGTAGGAATGAGCGTCTGAAATGGTCTTCCTTCTATGCACATAGGTTTTCCAGTTTAGGGACAGGAAGCCTGAGGCTGTTCACATCTTGGCCAGTTGTGTGACTTGTATGCATGTATATGACGGGGAGCGCCTAGTCCCACTCATTCCCACTGGCCCCATTCACGTATTTGGAACTGATCACCTGAACTAGGCTTGAGAAAGTACATGGAACTAGTAGATTTATTGCATCAAATCCTTTTTTTGAAAATAATTATAGGGCGGTGCTTCTCATGATTCACCGCCATGTTAATTTATTTATATGCCACATTCCCCATAGCTACATTTGTGGTCCAAGCAGTCCACATAAAAAACACACACAACACAGTCTAAATACAACAGAACAATAATAGGTAATAAAAATATATAATATCACCACCACCACCACTACAACAGAACACCAGTCACATTTAACACTTCACTGAACATGCATCAACATTAAAGTAGCATAAACCATGGTCAAATAAAAATATCCATTCAAAAGTAGCCCCAAAACTGATAATATTAGTGCTTGGTAACACCCAACCCAGTATTTTATGCCTCATCCCGAAAGGACAGAAAGTTCACTCAGTCCCCCCCCCCCGATGTAGCTCCATTATGAAGGTTCCTAGAGCTGCAAGACAAGAGCTATCCCCTAATGGCAAACATGGAGTCTCTCTTCCTTTTATCACACATACCTGAAATCATACCCACCAACCTTAATTTTGAAAGGCCACCATCCTGCTCTCTCTCTTTGTGTGGAGATGCCTTTGATGTGTCCATTGTGGTTCTTTTAACACAAAAAACGAGGTAGTAATAGGGACTTGCTCTTGATTATGCACTTAATTTTATCCATGCACTTAATTTTATCTCTGCTATAGAAATTATTAAGTTGTCTTAAGCACCATTTCACTCATAATTGGTAATTTCATTGCTGTCTTTGTGGGAAGGAGAAGACCTTAGATATCACAATGACATCAGCTTCGGAAATGTTGGTAGCAAAGAGAAGTAACAATTTGTTTTAAAAGGGACTCACAGCAGTATTAATGGATACAGAAATCAAATGCCTCTCTAGGAAACATCTACCCTTGATTTTACCATGCGAAAGAGCTAGTGCAGGATTGCACTGAGAGCCTCAGTTCCTATTGCATTGAAAGCCCAATGATATACCATACAAAGGAGCCATCTTTCCCCCTCTAGTCCAATTAGTATTGTAACGATGAGGGGTAGAATTGGGTGAGAAATTCAATTCACTTCACATTTAAAAGCAAACCTACCCGATTCACACTTTTCTGAAGCAACATGAGAACAAAAACTGTCATTCTCCAAAATTCGCACTTCTTTGAACTTCGCAATGCAGTTCTCCAGCCAAATAATGTGGCAAAAATACATATTTTGGGGCAGAGTGTGCATAATAATACAAGTATTAGTGAAAATAAAATACGGATATGCATTATAATCACAGAATTTCTTTTGCAGAAATAGATATTTTAGGCAAAGTTATAAAAGTGTTTATATTAGGGGAATTCCAGATGGATGAATTTTCATGAGGACTTAAAAAATAATAACCACAGACTGATGTGGAAATGTGGAGAGCTGAGATTGGAAAAATGAGAAACCAAAATGGACAGATCCAGCCATCCCTAATGAGGAGTGAATGTTTTCATGTATGTGGAGTGGCTAATCACCAGCGCAGTGAACTTGTGCTAATGCCACCATATAAATACGCTCAGGGTGATATAAAGAAGTAATCACATTTGGGTAGAAAAATATTATATGTCTCACATTTGTACCAGATGATGATGTCAAATGTTCTAGAAGATTAGTTTGGAGCACAGGAAAAATCACTTTGTCAAGTAGCACTGCATGTTGAAAACTCTACCAATGTTAGGGAAATATAATTCATAGAATTATTGTGTTTTCATTGTTGCATTCTAAACCACTATACTTCAAATCTTCTCATATAATTCCAGAATCTTCATCCTCACTGCTGTGACTGTTATCTACAGGAATGGCAATTAAGTCAAAATCATTCTGGTACTGCTTGGAAGAGTAATGACTCTTAAGTTTGAGCCTTCTTCTTCTTCTTCTTCTTCTTCTTCTTCTTCTTCTTCTTCTTCTTCTTCTCCTCCTCCTCCTCCTCCTCCTCCTAAAAATAAAAAAGCTCTACGTTTGAATCTTATGCTAAATCAGCATTGTTTCCAGTGAAAATATCTGTAAATCAGTGTTTGTTACAGCAGGAACATATGCTGGTACACAAGGATTAAGGGCAAAATTGATGCCCGACACAGGACTGCTGCCAAAATGGTAGCCCCTTCTCCTGTTTCTCATTCACATTCACAATATTTAATTATACTTATCCAGACCATTCCCCTACCTTCACCAGCAGACCATTCTGTGGAGCATGGATGAATTTCACAGAGAAGTCTACCAAAACAGAGGGAGGAAGATTCTGCCATGGTACTGCCATTGTTTCTCTTCCCCAGATGATGTGAGAATGGCCACCTAGGCCTTTACAACTTGGGAGAGATTGGGGCACATTTTACAAAGCTCCTGGACCTGATCTGAACAACAAAATGGCCTCTCCGTAGCATAAATATTTCAATTGCTTCCGTAAAGCAGCTAAGGATTGCCCAAGTGATTAAACTATTTAAGGGGAACTAGACACGGGGCTATCATTTTCGGTGGTAGCCTTTGCTGAAGTTGACACATCCAATCTTGGCTCGCTAGTGCTGCCAGAGAGCTCATCTGTGTGAACACCAAAATGTGCTAATTTGCTGCATCTTTCCTTCCCCCCTGTTTTATTTTCAAGTTTGAACTCAACGGGTCAAGAAACGGGAACATCCATTTGCTCGGGGGCCAAACACAACTTGGATTACCTGCAGGAAAGAATTTGTAGCAATTCTCAGAACTGCACATTCTTTGTCCAAAGCCTTTGATGAATGTTTATGAGAATAAACACATTTGCAAGGCTCAGGATTACTTCATTAATTATTTGTGAGCTAAAAAAAAAAAAAGGAGGGGGGAGGCTATATTCACAATGAATATTATTTGCAGTGCATAATTCAGCCAGCTCTAATTATTTAACACCTGTAGAGGAGGCAGAGGCAAATAGATATTCAGATAAGGAAGTTGCCTCTTTACTGCCTAACTATGACAAATCCACAAAGTCAGAGAGGGGGCAAGACTCTCCCCGAAATCTCTAATTGGCAGCCAAGGAAGATGGCTTAGCTTTTGCAATGGATGTTTGTGTGTGTGTGAGAGAGAGTGTGTGTGGCTAAACAAATTTAATGCATGGGTGACTGTGCAAAGAGATATGGAAGAAATCTTAAAATGAGTTGAACTGAATATAAGCATAATGAACACAATATAATATGATAACCAAATGGATAATAAAATTCAAAAAAATGAAAGAATTCAGTGATGCAATGAAATATAACTCATAAATACACTATTCAAATAATACAAAAAGAGGACATCCAGAGCTGCAGCAGCAAAACGTAAACAAAACAGCATTCTGAGCAGTAAAACATATTGGTTAAAAGTCATTTGAAACTGGTGGCTTTTCAAAGCCATTTTAAAAATTGCAAATGAGCAGGTCAATTATAATTCTTTTGGGAGGGTTCTATAAGTCAGGGGCCTCTGCTGAAAAGGCCCTGCCCCTAGGACCTGCCAATCTAACCAATCTTAAAGACAGGCCAATGGGTAGGGTTTCCAATGCTGACTTTAAAGCATGCAACTGGAAACAAGTTTCCCTCACATTTTAAGTTTTTGTGTGTTTATGTTTTTTAAAAACCTATGCCATGTGGTATGGATTAATTTCTAAATGATAGGTAAGGAACTCATTCTTGGGGTCATTCTTGGGCCCTCTTATATGGAAACTCTTCCCCGACACACTTTTTTTAAAAAAGAAAAGAGGGGACAATGGCACTCTGCACATGTGCAATGGCACACTTTCCTAAACAGTACAGTGCAAGTCCTACATTGGCTCCCAGTACGTTTCCGAGCACAATTGGTGTTGGTGCTGACCTTTAAAGCCCTAAATGGCCTCGGCCCAGTATACCTGAAGGAGCGTCTCCACCCCCATAATTCAGCCCAGGCACTGAGGTCCAGCTCCGAGGGCCTTCTGGTGGTTCCCTCACTGCGAGAAGTGAGGTTACAGGGGACCAGGCAGAGGGTCTTCTGGGTAGTGGCGCCCACCCTGTTGAATGCCCTCCCATCAGATGTCAAGGAAATAAAGAACTATCTCACTTTTAGAAGACATCTGAAGGCAGCCCTGTTTAGGAAAGTTTCTAATGTTTGATGTTTTATTGTGTTTTTAATAACCTGTTGGAAGCCACCCAGAGTGGCTGGGAGGCCTGGCCAGATGGGTGGGGTATAAGTAATAAATTATTATTGTTTTTACTACTACTACTACTACTACTACTACTACTACTAATATTGTGATGAAAACAGCAAGGTTAAAAATTGCCATCCTACCTGCAAGTCAAAATGTTGGGTGAGTGGGCCAGGTTTGGTGGTAAGGGAATATTTCCTGAAGGCTGTTTGCTCCTCTAAGGTATACTTTCTCCTGAAGTACCTGTTTTTTTCCTAAAACAGTGAACATATAACCCTGTCTGGCTCAAAGCAATTTCTCGTCACCAGCGAAATGGCTATCTGCCCCCTCCATTATGCAGGCACAGCACATTCTGCTACCAGCTCTCTATACATGTTAAAGCGAGCATGGCTTTATTAATAGGAAGGTGCTAAAAAAGATTTAGGTCATCATTAAAAACTCTCCGTTATATTGGAATCTTTCATGCATTGCATTGTGTAGAAAAAATGGAGCCACGTGTAGTTTGCTCGTTAGGACCATGTCGCTAATCTACATTGCTCTTCACAATACAATGCTTTATTTATTTATCTGCTAGTAGTTTTTAAAGACCAGCAACGATGCCATATAACAGAGTTCTCAGGTTGGCTCATGATTGGGGAGGGAGGAGGCGGTGGCAGCAACTGTCAATCACAATATAAAAAATTAAGGTATAAAATGACATAAAACAGAGTTAGAAAAACAGCTTAAAGGTAAAATGGATTAAAAAGCCTTTCCCTTGCTTGGTTTGGCCATTTAATGGTGACCTACAAATATGGGGCATATTTTCATTTTAATGATTAACACTTATATATTTGAAATATAATGCATTCCATAAAATGTAAAAATTAATGGCGATTGAATATTGACCAAAAGAGCAAACTGAAGAGCAGTCATATATGATATATTTGTGGGGTTTTTTTGGGGGGGGGGAGTTGTAGTTGTACCAGCCTGAATGGATAGTTCTCATCTCATCTGTTTTCTATTTTGTTACTCAAGTCATACGCACCTTAGTAAGTATAGATAACAGCTGTTTATTTTTGCCTACAAGGGAAAACAGCTGGAGGTGGGGGTTGTTTGTGAAAAAACATGCCCAAGGGTTATGAACTGCCATACCAGTTTTCTGTTGAAGATAGTAGTCTCCACAGCTACATTTTGTAAAAAAAGAAGAAGAAAAAACACTACATGTAGCTGAACATCATATATAGTTTGGTTCCATAATCCAATAAGTGCTCAGAATGGAATGTCTAATCTACTTACACAAGGTTATAAACCAACATGGTATTCCAGTACTTCAGGGACAATTTATCAGATGCTAGTTAAAGCTATGGTTTTCCCAGTAGTGATGTATGGAAGTGAGAGCTGGACCACAAAGAGAGCTGGACCACAAAGAAGGCTGAGCGCCGAAGAATTGATGCTTTTGAATTATCGTGCTGGAGGAGACTCTTGAGAGTTCCATGGACTGCAAGAAGAACAAACCTATCCATTCTTAAGAAAATCAGCCCGGAGTGCTCACTGGAAGGACAGATCCTGAAGTTGAGACTCCTCCAATACTTTGGCCACCTCATGAGAAGAGAAGACTCCCTGGAAAAGACCCTGATGTTGGAAAAGATGGAGGGCACAAGGAGAAGGGGACGACAGAGGACGAGATAGTTGGACAGTGTTCTTGAAGCTACCAGCATGAGTTTGACCAAAATGCGGGAGGCAGTGGAAGACAGGAGTGCCTGGCGTGCTCTGGTCCATGGGGTCACGAAGAGTCGGACACGACTAAACAACTAAACAACAACAAAGCAGATAGCAGTAGTAGAAGGAATACTACTACTACTACTACTACTACTACTACTACTAATTTCCTGTCTCAAAAAACTCATTCATTATGGATTACTGGGAATGTTGGGGTGAATACATTTTCTTCTTTCACATTTTCTCAGTAAATTTCAGTTCTTATTGTCTGTCTGGATAATCTCTTAAACAGAGACGGAGCGGGGAAAGAAGCTAAAACCTTGATTGAAATTGAATCTAGAATAACTTATTGCAAACGACATGTTTATCTTCTTTCCTCTTGAGTCAACAAGAGCTCAGACAATGAACCCTAGGAGTTCTTCGTCTTTTCTTATCTAGAGGCTTGTGAGGAATTTTTGTTTGTTCAATTGTGCAACACGGTCTTCTGCTGACACCAACCCCTGCTTGGCTTTTTCAACAGAGCCTGTTCTGCTGAAACCGAATGGCTGAATGTTTCCCGTTGCTTTGAAATGCTCAGTATGTTTTGGCATTGATCATAATAAACTACAAGTTGGGCATACGTCACTCCAAACTGTACTAGCTTTCTTGAGTTGGGCTCAGAAGTGTGGAATCTTTGGCCCCCCCCAAATGACGCTGAACTACAACTCTTTCTTTCCTGGCCATGACAGGTGGGACCTGCCAGAATTGTAGTTCATCAACATCTGGAGGATGGACCTGATGTATATGGACCAATGATCCGACATGTGTTGGGAGATATGAGACATAAGAAGCTACTTTATACCGAGTCAGACTGTTGTTCTATCTAGCTCAGTATTACCTGCATCATGGCGGCTAACAAGTTTTTGGCCCTCATCCAGCCCTCCAAGAGCTGTATGCTAGCAGTGGGTGAGGCCGCATCATATACTTCAGACACACACGGAGGCACACGTACTTTCCTCTTCCATGCAGATCAAGGAGCTATCAACCCTCCTCTGCTAATCACATGATCAATCTGATGACTGATCATTTGCTGAGGTGGGAGCAGATCAGGCTCCCACACAAGCTACACACTTCCTCGCACTCTAGAGGGGTGTCTGCCTTAGCTCTGTTTAGAGATGCTGGGGCTTCATCGAATCATAGAACTGTAGTTAGGAGAGACCAAAGGGTCATCTGGTTTCAGCCCCCTGCAATGAAGGAATCACAGCTAAAGAATCCTGGACAGATGGCCATCCAACCACTGTGTGATGGCCTGGGATTCCGAGTCTGAGAGTGAACTGGAGGAATCCCAGCCGGCACAGGAGTCCCCGCCTCCAGGGCCGGCTGAACTGGAGCAAGGCCTAGATGCTGAGGAGCCTGCACCTGTGCCAGATCCTCAAGAGCAGGCACCAGGTGAAACCATTCTGGCCCCAGAGGTGCTGGAGGACTCAGTGTCTACAGGTGAGCCTTCCCCGGGGCCCAGTAACCCTTCGGCCTCTCCTGAACTGCAGAGGCTTAGGGCAGAGAGGCGAAGGGAACTGGTTTCTCCCAGGAGGAGTGCTTGCCTTAAGGCCAGGAGAGGCGGGGCTCCTGGGGGCCGGGACCGCCCCCGGCCTTAGAAGAAGATAAAGGTCAGGCAGCCCGGTCCCAGGTTGCGGGAGCAACGTCGTTGTGGAGTACCTGCTTTATCCAGACTTAGATCTGCACTCTCAGTGTACCTGTTCCTCGCCCGGCTTCCTGCTTCTGACTCTCCGGTGTTCCTGTTCCTTGCCCGGCTGCCCGCTGCTGACCTACCAGTGTTCCTGTTCCCCGCCTGGATTCCTGCTTCTGCTCTACCAGCGTTCCTGTTCCCCCGCCCGGCTCCCTGTTTCGGACCTCGCGTCTCATCTAGTGATCGTCTACCCTGCTAGTGACTCTGGACTGAACTTTGGCAGCGGTAATAGTACCTCCCCCCCCCCCCGGACCAGCACACACTGTTTAAAAACCTCCAAGGAAGGAGAGTCCACCTTCTGAGTTTGTCTGCTCTACTGTTGAACATCTCTTACCATCAGAGCATTCTTCCTAATGTTGTTTCAGCATTGCCTTGTCATTCAAATCTGGTGTTTCAGGTCCTACCCACTGAAACGGCAAAAAAACAATCTTGCTCTACTATCCATGTGGCAGCCCTTCAGATCTTTTAAGATAGCTATCATATCACCTCTGGGACTGCTAGGGCAGAAGGCAGGGAGACCAAAGTTGGTGGAGCCAAGGACATTAACAGGCAAAGCCAATTAATCCTACCTTAGTTCCTGCTGAGTTCTAGGAAGGATAAACTGAGATTTAGGAGGATGAAGCTAACAGGCAGTGCCACACTTCTGGATGAGTTCATATTTACAAGCTGGTGGGATTTGGGTGATGGCAAACTGAGGTTGATGGGGCAGTGCCCCATTTGCCCAAGTGGACTAACCTCACCTGATCTAAACCCATTGGGAAGTTGGGAAACTGAAAAATTCCATAGACACTGGGGATGGGTCAAGAGGAATGCCCTCCCTTGATTCCCTGGGTGCAATAGTCCTCCTGATCTCTGCATGACAACAACAGCAGCATCCTGGGTACCATGAACTTTTCTTCCACCCTCGAAGATATTCAGTGACTTGCAGATGCCCTTGTTTTTTCCCTACATACCTGGTAGGTTTTACAAGATGCATGTAGAATTCTAAGGCAGAAAAAACACCTCGATTGCATCCTTTGTATGAAAGCAAGGACTGCATTACACCCATTTTGTCTTTGAAATTGCCTTTAAATGTAAACTTCACAGAGCAGAATTGAAATTGGAATAAGGTCTTAGCAGAACACCCTGAATAAAGCAAAATCCACATGAAATATTCCAGCACGGAAACAATTAAAGCCGTGGTACCATACATAAAGTGTACTCTATTTCTAAATAATAATAATAAAAATAATAAAAATCAGATAAAATCTGGAATAAAGTAATGTGTTGCTTACCACTTTAGAAGGCTTTGCTCCCTGGGGAATAAAAGGATAGTGAAGAGAAACATTAATACAAACTATGCTTTCATGATCATTTTACCTCCTTCGCTTTTTTCTTTCCATTGGCATATCATAGCTGCACGCTGTCCTCTTCAGATTTACTGAAGCTTTCATATGACTTTATATTTCAAAGCTACAGGTGGTCTACAAGTGTTGCACTTCAAAGAGTGTTTTGATTAAATGAAACAATGTTTGTGTAATACGGATCCCCAGATCTTTGAACTTTTCCCATTCAATTCATCCTACAAAAATTCAATTAGAGAAGATCAGAAGGACCCAGTGCCATCCCCAGTTTGCATCTGTCACTCAAGTTTGTCTTATCAAATAGCTTCGATATGAAACCCAAGGCCAAAAACATTGTTATGATACCATAATAATGATTATACTTTCCCCCCTCAACTAGCAGATTATCATTTATTCTAACAATGACAACTTGCAACAGTAAGGGTATTCGTCCAAGTGATACTAGCATATCTTTTAGTCTCTTGGTTGTGTTCTGTTGCTCGTTGATGGTGTGTTATTAGATTTTCTTATTAAATTTACAGGCTTATACAAACAACCCTATCTTATCCTTGGTATATTGATCCTCAACCCACCAGGACAGGATAAGATTACACCAGCGATGCTCCAATATACACTGATGTGTGGTGACCCCATTGAGTTCATGCACGTAGAACACCATCAACAGAAGGAAGAAATATGGAACAATGTAAAGGAGAAATGGATATCGTCATGATCCTTGGCTTGCTCAGGTGTTAACCCCACCCTGATGAATGAGTGACGCTGGGTTTGTAAAGAGGGAGACATGGGCTGGAAATAGTTGCAGACCCACTCAAACTGACCCTCACTCCCAGGGAGCAACACCTAGTCTATGAGGGTGTACAAACCAGACAAGACAATGCTCTGGGATTTTAAATTGGCCACAACTTTATTGATTTCAGATGTAGGTAGGCTTCGGCGTAGGTGTTGGGTATATATCCCTTCTCAGCTTCCTGGTGGATGGCTGACGCAGGAAAGGGTCAAGCCTAGGATTATGGGTCCTCCACAAGATGTGGGTCTACTAGGGTGGCTCCATGGCCCATGTGCCGCTCATCTTGGTTTGGAACAGAGACTTCCAACTAGACCCCTCTAACGGGGTACTCTGTGATCGCACCTGTTTTGAGGTGGTGGTGGTGCACCACTTCAACCTTATCTTCTATTAGTCTAAAAGGATTCCACCCAATGCCTGATCCACCTAGGTTTGCTCAGGTGTTAACAACACCCTGATGGAATGAGCGATGTTAGATCTGTAAAGAGAGAGACATGGGCTGTAAATAGTTGTTGTTGAAAGCAATGCCTGTCTCTCAGTTCCCCCTATTCTGGCACTGTAGTAAGGATGTAAAGAAATTCCTGCTGATTTAGTCTAAGATTCTGTCCTCAGAGTGGCCAGTCGGATGCCCATGGGAAGCCCACAAGCAAGACAGTGTTTTTTCACCCAGAATCTCCACAATGGAAGGTAGGCTGTCCAGGAACAACACACTACTAGGAATATATAAGACCCAGCCAAGAACACATATTTTCTTCAATCGTTCATTTAAGATTTTATATACCATTCTTCAAGAAAAATTCCCAGGACAATTTACAAGAATATAAAAACAACATCATAGGAACCAACATCATAGGAACCAAAACACCACATGACCATGCACACAGAGACAGAGTCAAACAGCACCAGCAGTGAAAACAGTTTGGAAACTCATGGGAGTATTAAGAAGGCATTTGCCTTGCATTGTCAAAACAACTGCGTAGATCACAGAAGAGCCTCCCTGAGGAGAAACTTCGAAAGATGAATCTTCTTCATGTCTTACTCATGTGTATCTTGAAAGTGTCCTCAGGGCCATGTTCTTAGCCCAGGTCTCAATGTCATACTGCTCTTCGTGCCTCCCAACATTGCCATCATTATATTGAGAATGATGTCCGTGGTAGGGATGGATAGACTTGTCCATTCCTGTTTCTCTGTTTTCCCTCTTTACATTTCTTCATCAGTTTGCATTTTAAAAAGTCATTATGAGCATTTATCCCATTTTGCCACAGCAAGATGAATAACAGCTTTTGGTGGAAGGCAAACCGGAGCAGAGTGGAAACAGTGCTGCTGCTGCATGCAGTGACTACAGGGCAGAATGAAAAATGGTGCCTGTTTACATCTCTGGAGGCAACCAATCACCCCTGGCCTGGGACCATGAAAGGGTTGGGTGAGGATGAATGTGGTCCTTGGGCCAAGAAAGGTTAGCTACCTGTGTCCTGCATAATGACATCATAACGTGTGTAAGCATTCCTAAACATTATGAAGGATAGATGGAACATGACTACCATTTGGGACAGAATCAGAGATATCTATAA
Source organism: Podarcis liolepis (assembly GCF_965112155.1). Lineage (NCBI taxonomy): Eukaryota > Metazoa > Chordata > Lepidosauria > Squamata > Lacertidae > Podarcis > Podarcis liolepis. The sequence continues at coordinate 31,620,539 of NC_139558.1, read as the reverse complement.
TGTATAATTTCATAGGAGAAGCAAGCAGTGATTTCAGTCTCCTAAAAGTGACTGGATCAATATACTATACAGTGGTACCTCGGGTTAAGTACTTAATTCATTCTGGAGGTCCGTTCTTAACTTGAAACTGTTCTTAACCTGAAGCACCACTTTAGCTAATGGGGCCTCCCGCTGCTGCCATGCCACCTGAGTATGATTTCTGTTCTCTTCTTGAAGCAAAGTTCTTAACCTGAGGTAATATTTATGGGTTAGCGGAGTGTAACCTGAAGCGTATGTAAGCTGAAGCTTATGTAACCCGAGGTACCACTGTATTAAGTGAATAAGCACATTCCAGCTTCCTTCTGATTCATCATTTTGTTACTACTGCAAATCTTGCTGTTGTTAACACCCCCTTCCTGTCAACAAATGCACCAGTATCTGTGACTGAAGCCTCTTTAGCATAGGTGCATCAGGCAAGGTTCGTCCTCCCATCCCCCATTATGCCGCCAGCAAAAGAAAAACTGATCTTAACAGTTTTAAACTTGTTAATTCAAGCCATATGTCAGAAAGCCAGCTTCCATATGGCGTAGAAGTACCTGATACTGGGTGCTGCTTTTCAGGAAGAGTGGGGGGAGGGAACAACCCACATTTCAGAAACATCCCTGCAGAGTACAGGATGCCATATCTTCACACTGGGGCAAATTTAGCTTGTAGAATAATGTGGCCTTCGTTTGGTACTGAAAAAAATAGCAACATAGGGGGTCAGCCAAGCCTCTTTGAGAAGTGAACCTCCTGTCAAAGTACTTTGATGGTAGGGGCACCCAGAGACAGAACAGCAGCAGATGATATCATTCCCAGCACCAGATATGGTGGCAGATGTTTCTTCAGGTATCCTCATCCTAAGCCACATAGAACTTTGAAGGTAGGCACCATCATGTCTGCTTGGAAATGAACCAGTAACCAATGAAGAATGAGTGCAGCATATTCTCACGTATTCATCCATCTTCAACCAGCCACTCCCTGCCTACCTTCTTATTTACAACCTTTCAGGGGGTGGCCTTGCCTTGTCAATGGCTCCTGTTCCACTGTTCTCCCTGCCTCCTGCCCCACCAATAAGCGCCAGCCACCGCTGCGTCTATTGATAATCATGGCCGCCATGACATGAGCACTTTGTCGAAGGAAGGGATATTTATGATGTTATATCAGTGTCCAATAACTTTTGCAACCCTCAGGGGCCAGAGACAATCCTTTCAGCCTCACAGACGCCTCTTTCAAGACAGAAGGAAAGGAAGCATTCGCCACATATTGGACCCACTTGGCCAACCTTCGGCTCCTAGATGATGATGATGATGATAATAATAATAATAATAATAATAATAATAATAATAATAATAATTAGTTATTTATTATTTATACCCTGCCTATCTGGCTGGGCCTCCCCAGCCACTCTGGCTGGCTTCCAACAGAATATTAAAATACAATAGTCTATTAAACATTAAAAGCTTCCCTAAACAGGGCTGTCTTCAGATGTCTTCTAAAAGTCTGGTAGTTGTTTTTCTCTTTGACATCTGATGGGAGGGTATTCCACAGGGTGGGTGCCACTACCGAGAAGGCCCTCTGCCTGGTTCCCTGTAACATGGCTTCTCACAGCAAGGGAATCGCCAGAAGGCCCTCGGACCTGGACCTCAGTGTCTGGGCAGAACGATGGGGGTGGAGATGCTCCTTCAGGTATCCTGGATGTTTTATCAGCTGTGGTGGGCAAGGATTGAGCAAACAGGTGGTGGGCTGAACCTTCCAAGCACATTGCCTGCAACCTCAGACCACAATAACTGAAAGTCATCCAATGAAATATGACCTGGGAGTGTTATGATGTGGAGCCAAATGCAAACACAAGATGGCCCTGAATCAATAAAGGAAATGGCAAGAATTAAATTAAAGCAATTAGGTGTGCTCATTGCTGAAGGGAGTACAATCCAGCTGTGCCTAGCCAGCTGTTTTCTACATGCACAGTGTTTCACCAGTGCACATAGGTAGAAAAATGTGTGGGTAGAAAACAGCTGGCTCAGCTATGAAAACACCTAATTAATTTATTGTCATTCCCTTTATTGATGCAGGACCTCCTTGTGCTTGCACGTACCAGTTTGGGCCCATTCCCCTCTATATAAAATAAATCTTGATTTCAGGGGTCCTGCTTGTATGGGGCAATTCATACAACCAGCAACTTCTACAGGGAATCACTTCTGCATTTAGAGAAACACGTGGAACCTGGTCTTGTGAACAAGTACAGCTCATGCTTGGCTGCCCTCTTCCTGCAACTTTTATTTTTTAGGAAGGCATGTAAATATACTTTCTGACAGCTAGAAATAAAAAACAGCTTCTGATTTTGTCAATTTTTTTAAAAAATAAAGAGCATAGAATCCACTTGCATTTTGTGAATTCGTATCTCATCACAGTGGAGATAATGCCAGGACATAAGTTACATTGAAGCCCCATGGACCTTACTCTGAGTGGATATGTATAGGATTGAATTGTTAGGTTGTCTTCTATACACACTTATCTGGGACTAAGTGTCATTGAACTCAATAGGACTTACTCTTGGTAGATAAATAAAATAAAATAAAATAAAATTGTCCAGTAGCACCTTAGAGACCAACTAAGTTTGTTCTGGGTATAAGCTTTCATGTGCATGCACACTTCTTCAGATACCTGATGCATGCACATGAAAGCTCACACCAATAACAAACTTAGATGGTCTCTAAGGTGCTACTGAACATTTTATTTATTTATTTCAACTGCGTCAGACCAACACGGCTACCTACCTGAATCTAGAATCTTGGTAGATATGCATTGATTGGCTTGTTTATATGGATAGCTCAACTGGTGGAGCATGAGATACATAATCTCAGGATTGCACTGTTAATTCTGTATATATATTCAAAAGGCCACCTCTTATTTGCACCCTTCTCCATCTATCTATTTGTATGTCTTCTAGAACCTGTTGATAGAGATAAGGGTGATGGGGCCGTCATTTCATATAAGTACGTAGGTCCATGTCATTAATAAACTTTGCAAGCACATGCGCACAGTTGTAGAGCATATGTGACTGAAGAGCCTTGGATGGGTAGAATTGTTAAGTTGTGGGTAAATATATCAGACGACACAGCGATTCTCCAAACAGCTCTTGTTTATTTACAGGCCAGAACAGAACTGAACTGGAGGGTTCAGCCAGCCTGCTTATATAGAGCTCCAGTACAACGTAACTGTAACAACTTTCTGTAACTATCCAATCACTGAACGTCACTTTTGATCCCTTATTTGCATATGTGGACCTGAACTATCTACAGTATCCCCCTGCTGGGCCACGGTGAGAACTTCAGTACATAACAGGAATGATGCTGCATTTAATAGGCAGAACAGCATAAAGGTAACTTTCATAAGTTAACATTAAAGTTCTCCTAGAAAACGGGACCCATAAGAGCTAAATTCTGAAATGAAGAGACACCAACAAGTGAACCGAATTGTTTTGCATCTAACACCACTGGTCACAAAAAACCCCCAAAACAACAGCATCCCTATTTTAATTGATTGTCTTCTGAAATGCACACAGGTAGTTTATTTACAGTGTGCTTTTGTACATAGTGGTTTGCAGTTATACACACCTTCCTGTAATGAGATCATCTAAAGCACGGGTGTCAAACACAAGGCCCGCAGGCCGAATCCGGCCCGCCAGACCTCGTCATGTGGCCCGTGTAGCCGCCGCCGGCCGCCAGCCTTCACCTTTTATTCTCGCTTTTTTTTTGGACACAAGAAAGCCGCCTCTTCAGCACATGTGCGGCAGCCTACAAGCCAGAGAACGTCTGCCCTCTAGCGGCGCCGGCCGTTCTACACAGGAAACCTCCACTTTACATGCATTCAGGAAACCTCCACTTGTTACAACTGGCCCTTTGAGGGTGACCAAACTGCTGATGCGGCCCCTGATGAATTTGAGTTTGACACCCCTGATCTAAAGCATCAGCTACTATCTGTGTTGTCTGTACAAACACAGATGTTTTCAAAGTAGGGTGCAATGGTGTTCTTTATTCGCCTCTCCTCAATTAGTGTCCACGCAGTTCTTTCAAAGTGAGGAGTTGGATACTGGTGTATTGATATTTTGATGTACAGGGGAAAAAGGAATGTCAGTATTGAGAGACAGCTAAGTTACTAACAGTAGTGCTTCCTATTTCATTCATAGACAAGTTAAACATGGTGAATAGGCTGGAGTGAGGGTGATGTATTGCCTATCCTTTGAATACATTCTGTATAAAGTGAAGTTTTTTAAAAGAGAGAGTGAGGGAGAAGCCCGTATTCAAGACAGAAAGCAAAGATTAGTGTTTATGACAGTCTCACTTGTTAAGACCATGCCTGGAGAGTCCACTACATGATATAATGCCTTAGTCATTCACTGATGACCTCTTGTAAAGACTAAGGAAGAGTAATATGGCATGATTTATGGTGGCAGATTAGCCAGGTGATTATTTCAGTCAGGAAAGGTGTCCTTTCTGATAATAGCTCTGTCAAGTTTCTCCTTGTGCTGCTGAACAGAAATATATATTTTGCATGCAGGTTTTACTGGCTTCATTAGCAGTGAAATTAAGAGGTTAATGCTTGGGTCACCACCAATGGAAGCCCCAACCGACTCAGAAGTCTGGATGGAAATATATGAGCCAGAATAGCTTTCAATACAATTTTTTAGGCACTTCTGGTATCTATCCTTCCTTTTCCAGGAGATCCTCATATGCCATTAATGGAAATAATGGGCAGTGGACCTTGACACTTAGTTGTTTGCAGCAGGCAGGTTTTGCTATTATAAGGAGAACAGTAAGATACCAGACTCAAGAGCAGGTTTCAGATGTCCTTGAAGAGGAACGTAAAACACACACACAAAAAAACTGGAGGCTGCAAACACGAAGGTCACTTGCCTCAAATACAGGCATCTCTATCTAACCTTTGAGAATCTTTCTAGGCCACACCCTCTCCCCAGCCACACCTGTTTTGTACCCTGATTGAGTGTTTCCTACCCCTGTTCTAGTACCCTATTCTATGACAACCTTGGTGATGCCCTCAGTCCCCACAGTTCTCCTGCACTAGCCCCATTGAAATGAACGGGAGCCCCTAAATTTGTCAACTTTCCTATCAGCTTCAAAGAACTGGTCCTATTGTCAAGGAAGCATGCACATCTGAGTATGAACGCATCTAAGACTGCAATCCTATACACCAGTGTTTCCTAAACTTGGGTCTCGGGCTGTTTTTGGACTACAACTCTCATGATCCCTAGCTGGCAGGACCAGTGATCAGGGATGATGGGAATAGTAGTCCCAAAAAACAACTGGAGACCCAAGTTTGAGAAACACTGTTATACACACTTGGTTGGGAGTCAATCCCTTTTAATTCAACAGGTCGTCCAGGCAAACATGCTTAGGATTGTGTTGTACACTGCATTTTCATTAGGCAGTATTGTCCTCAGAGTTTTGGAAGGCTCTACAATGTCTAAAGCAGGCATCCCCAGCCTTCAGCCCTCCAGATGTTTTGGACTACAATTCCCATCATCCCTGACCACTTGTCCTCTTAGCTAGGAATCATGGGAGTTGTAGGCCAAAACATCTGGAGGGCCGCAGGTTGGGGATGCCTGGTCTAAAGCAACCCCTAATTGGCAGAGTCGCCTAATACATTACAGATTAGGTTAATGGACCACTAGCATAGTTTACTTCACAATTAATTAGTTGCATGTATCAAACTGCCACCCAGGTTTTTGCTTCTAAAAGAATGCTAGTAGAACAGAAGTGAAATGTTTCTTTTCCAGCTGTATGAAATAGCTTTTAATTTTTTTTGTTGATTTGTTTCTACATAAATAAAAGGAATAACAAATATCAATATTAATCAAGCATTTAAAAGATTGTGTCACTTAAAAACAACAACAACACCTTTTGACTCGTAGGCTACAATCCTTAACCTCACTTACCTGGGAGAAAGTCCCATTAAATTCATGTGAGTAGGATTGCATTGTTAATGTGTTTTGCCCTATTTCTGTGATACTGCTTCTACGTGAAGTCAAGTCAAGTTATGTCAAGGGAGGCTACATCTTCATAAAAAGCTGGAAGAAATGTTATGTTAAATAATGAGGTTTTAAAATAAGCAGAATAGAAAGGTCACATATTTATTAATAAGCAGAACATCTCTGATTATTCTGGTAATATTATACAGCTGTCGTGCCTTCATTGCATGCCTGTTTAGCTGTTTGCCTTTGATGCATAGAAAGCAGTCATGTGTTTTCAGGTATTCTTATTTACAGCCTGATCCAAAAGTAGACATTGAAGTGGAAGGAAAGGAGCTATGATGCTCATTGTAACAAACCATCTCCCTTTCTGCACAGTAATAACTATAGAAATATTTAAATATTAAATATTAACAATGTTTGTGCTTTCGGAGGAAAGTAAGAAATACTGTAGTTTGAAAATTGGGATAATGTGATTTCCCCGGTATAAGAGTTTGTTCTCGTGGAAATGAGCATAACAAATGGATGTTAACATCCAGACCTGTTCAACAGCCCTTGTGCACTGTACAGAAGTAGATGTTGTGGTGTTGCTAACCTCCTTTGGCTTCTGTAGCCTGAGACGACCACAAATGTACCCAGAGGCTGGATAGCACACAGCTCCTGTTGTCATCCTTGTTCCAGTGACATTACTGCATATCCATCCTTCTCTGTTCCCCATGGACCCTTTCCATCCAAGTAGTTGAGACATCACTCAGCTGTGAATGGGGAGAAAATGGCATCAGTTCTCTCAGCAGCTAAGTTCTCTTGCCCCATGTGTAGAGAGCAGAAGGGGAAGAGCCTGCAAGCCTGAGACAATGACTGGGAAGAAGAAGAAGAAGAAGAAGAAGAAGAAGAAGAGTTTGGATTTGATATCCCGCCTTTCACTCCCCTTCAGGAGTCTCAAAGCGGCTAACATTCTCCTTTCCCTTCCTCCCCCACAACAAACACTCTGTGAGGTGAGTGGGGCTGAGAGACTTCACAGAAGTGTGACTGGCCCAAGGTCACCCAGCAGCTGCAGGTGGAGGAGCAGAGACACGAACCCGGTTCCCCAGATTACGAGACTACCGCTCTTAACCACTACACCACACTGGCTCTGGCACTGGGAGGAGAAGAGGAAGGATCAGGTCAGTCTTCCAGTCACACATGGTCTACCTGTCCCCCTCCCAAAAGGAGAGACCAATCAGAGTCTCTTTCCTCTAGGAGGGGGTGGAGCAAACTCACCTCCACCAACAGTGGGAATGCAATTCCTGAAATCATGCCTGTAGGCTGGCCAGTTATGAAATGCCAGAAAGGGGGACTGACACTTTCCAGGATTCTCTGGAGATGCAGTTGATTGAAATGTGCCTTGAAGGTATGGTTTAAAGGTAAAGGTAAAGGGGCCCCTGACCTTTAGGTCCAGTCATGGCCGACTCTGGGGTTGCGGCGCTCATCTCGCTTTATTGGCCGAGGGAGCTGGTGTACAGTTTCCGGGTCATGTGGCCAGCATGACTAAGCTGCTTCTGGCAAACCAGAGCAGCGCATGGAGATGCCGTTTACCTTCCTGCCCGAGTGGTACCTATTTATCTACGTGCACTTTTGACATGCTTTCAAACTGCTAGGTTGACAGGAGCTGGGACTGAGCAACAGGAGCTCACCCCGTCGTGGGGATTCGAACCACCAACCTTCTGATCAGCAAGGTTTAACCCACAGCGCCACCTGCGTGCCACAGAAGGTATGGTTTGGGTGTGACCTAAACCAAACTAACACTATTTCAATTGTACCCCTAAGCCCAAATATGGTTTGCTGCAAGCACACAAGCCTGTAGACTTCTAGAGAGGAGATTGTGGTTGCTCTGCTCCTTCTCTGGTCCTGCTTCTGGGAGCTAAGCCATGGTTTGGCTCATGGTGTCTTCTGAAATTGGACTCATGACTTGAGGAAAGCAACAAATCCAACTTTTGATTATGTGCTAAAGGAAACCATGGCTTAACTCATGGCAGTGCAGCTGAGGAAGGTGCACAGCAGCTACAATATTCACTCCGGAAACCCTCATGCTTGCACATCTACACTAAACCATGGTGTGGTTGAGCATCACATCCACTCACTATGTAATAACATGTTTGAGGGTTAACCAGTTCTGCTGTTATTTGCTCTCAGTGCTATGGCTGTAATGTAGAAGAAGTCAAACACTTTCCTCAAAGAAAGAGACCTGTCTTCTACATCTAGCATAATTCTGCCTAAAATCTTACTATGAGAGACAGGTCAGTCAGGAAGCTGGAGGGAAAATGAATTCTCTGAGGAAGGTATGAATCAAAATGACAGGGCTCTCAAGGGTAAAGCAAAAGACAATATGACAATAGGACTTTGCTTTTCATGAGTTTTCTATGCTCAAGGAATTCAACAGGCTTCTACACTTTGCTTTTGAAGGGTAATAAGGACCCCTCTGTCATGTGACAGTCTGTAGGAAGAAGGCATGGGGTATTAAATCTGCACTCATGGAGATCATGCTGGAGTGTTTGCTGAAAGCTACCAGCTGGGAAGGCTGAAGAACTGGAGGAGTCCACCCTTCTTTACAATATGTTTTTACAATTTGTAAATGAATGAATGTGCGTGGATGGGTGGCCTAGCCTGTCTCACAGATTTGTTGTGGGATTCAGTTAGAGGGAGGGAGGGCCACATACACCACCTTGAGCTCCTTGGAAGAAAAGGTGGTACAGTAATACCTCAGTTCCCAAACACCTCCGTTGTTGTATGTTTCAGTTCTCAAACGCCGAAAACCTGGAAGTAAATGCTTCCGTTTTCGAACTTTTTTGGAACCCTATCGTGCAACGTGGTTTCCGTTGAGTGCAAGAAGCTCTTGCAACCAATGGGAAGCTGCACGTCGGTTTTCGAAAGTTTCAGAAGCCAAATGGGCTTCTGGAACAGATTCCGTTTGTGAATCAAGGTACCACTGTATATAAATGTAAGAAATAAATAGATAAATAAAACGTTTGTAGGACACCATGTTGTAGAAGTGTTTCCCCAGAGTTTCAGGCCATGTTAATCATGTTAACAACATGAATAGTAATCAAGTTGTGTGTGTTTAGAACAATAACAAAACAGGCGCAGGGAGTTAGTGGGATAGTCACTGGAACCTTGTCCCACCACAATCATGATAAAGACTGCCTGATAGTTAGCATGATTTGGCATTAATTAGTATTTTCCTAGAGCTAATTGTCATGTGAGGAAAATGAGCTTGCTAATCACATTATTAACATAACAGGTAGTTAGACCCGAACATGTATTTGTACATGCAGCCTTGCTGAAGAGGTACACACATGCACTCTGATTCACTTAGGAATATCATAAGAACATAATAAAAGCCTGCAGGATCAAGCCCAAGGCCCATCTGATCCATCATCCTGATCTTACAACGGCCAACTAGGTACCTGTGGGAAACCTGCAAGCAAGAGCTATGGGATAACCAGCTTCATATAACCAACATGCTTATGTCTAAGAAATGCATGAAGGGGTTAAGACCATAGAGTAAGCTGTCCTGCCAGGCTTAGCTAGGTCACTCCCTCTCACTTTGGGAGGAAGGTAATCAAGCCTATTGTTCCCCTTCAGTCTACAAGAAAAGACCAGCATGTAAAGAGGTCTGAGCTGGTTGCTCCAAGCTCAGACTGCATGGCTCTTACAAGCCATTCTTGTGTTCCTAGGAACTTTCATCACCAGTGCAACAAAGCCAAGTTTTACTGCCTGTGTTTTCTGACTGATGTATGGAAAAAGCACATGAATCTGACCTTTCGAGAGTTTATAAGTAAATAATTTCAAACTTAAGAAATGTGTGGTCTTTTCTATGCTAAGGGAAAGTTTTGGAACTCACAAGGGCATGTTTTAAAGGTCTAACAGTCTATATTTCCATGCTTAATTTGCTGCATATTTTGTGATTTTTTTAAAAAATCACTGCTGGGGTTCTTTCACCAGATTATTTGCCCCAAATGTGGATCTTGGCGTCCAGGGAATTTTTGATTTTTAGAAAACCTATTTTTCCCTTGCCATCAACAAAGAGCACATTCCCCTACTTTGGTTTTAAGCAATTGGCGTTCAGAAGTGTAACTGCTTTTGATTGTGGACATGGCTAGAATGGGCATAAGGCTTCAATCCTGTGTGCACTTGGAGGTAAATCTACTTATATTGTGGGATTATTCCGCGAGGCTGGACTCCTATGCTCAGCTTACTTCTGAGTATAATTCTATATAAGATTGCACTGAAAGGCTTTGTAGAAAACATACTACGTGTTAAGCAAAGTAACTTTCTGGCAATTATAAAACATTTCTTTTCATTAAGAGATAAAAATATATAGATATGTTGGACGCTTAAACTCTGTTAATATGTGATTAAATATATATGAATTATTAGAAGTTAAACTTTATAAAAATAATATAAACAGGAAAGGGGAGAGAAATAGCCATAGGTTAATGATGAATATTTAACAAGATAGTGTTCAAAATAATAAAACAAAACTTTTATGTTCATTAATTACATTCATTGCCAAGTTGCAGAGGGATACGTTGGTGGGCTACAAAGGAGAGAAATTAAGTGAAAAACAATCAAAAGGAACAGTCTTGAAGTTATACTTCAAAAGAGCAAATGGAGCAGTCGAGAACAACATATGTTAAATATATAACTAGGGGAAAATATTCTTTTTCTAAGGTTTTGAGGGCAGACAACGAAAGCTTTTTCATTATTGCAAAAGCAACTGAGCAGTGATATCACTGACACCATAATATTGAAGGGGCTTGAAGATATATCTGAAAAGAAGAGTGTGTGCTCTCTCACACACTGATGTCTACACCGTGTACACACCTGCCATTAAAATGATCATTCTGGGAAGCCCATGACCAGGGAATAATGGCAAACGCCCTGCCAGAAGATGGAGTAAGAGAAATTGACAAGTGGAACCCACAACAAAATGTGGCTTTGTCATGTGTTCTGGTTCAGGAATCTAGTCATTCAATTCCACTTCCTCACATTTTGTCTCCCACTCACAAGATGCACATTCTATGGCCACATTCTCATTGGGCTGTTTTTGGGACTCACCACCTCACCCCCCCTTTTCTTAGTTCTAGAAACCTTGGGGTTCCTTTTAATACTTTCCTCTTGTGGAGCCATTTTGGCTACGCAAGCAACTCACACCTGATCACTGTGGCTGAGGGAATGACTTTCCCGCCATTAGCTAGCCTGGTTCTTCTTTAAAGCTATCTAATTTGTGGCAGTGGATTCCTCAGGACAATTCCATAGACCAGCCTAGTACCTGGGGATGCTTGGGAATTCTGAGATTCCAGTCTGACCAGTAAAAAGCCTCTTGAAGAGTAATGGGCCCCAGCAGGTCATGTGACAAGGCCTGAGCCAGGGGAAACCAATGAGGTGCCACCCAGATGTTATTGGTCTCCATTTCCCATCAGCCCTGCCCATGCTTGGGCTCATGGAAGACCAAAGGTTCCCCACACCCAATCTATACTATGACAACAGAAAGTAGATTCCCATGGCATACCCCCAACATTTTAAGAGGGCAAATCAGGGCACCCCCCCATCCTGCTGACCCCACCACTCACCCCTTCCACCCTACTACCTTTGTCTGCTGATGTCTGCCAGCCTCCTCCTTCACGGCCTCCGCCACCTTGGGAGATGCTCCACCGACTGGCACGGTCTAGGGCAGCAGTTCTCAACCTGTGGGTCCCCAGATGTTGTTGGACTACAACTCCCGCCATCCCTGAGCTCTGGCCTTGCTAGGGGTGATGGGAGTTGTACAGTGGTACCTCAGCTTCAGGTTATATATGCTTCAGGTTACATACACTTCAGGTTACAGACTTCGCTAACCCAGAAATAGTACCTCGGGTTAAGAACTTTGCTTCAGGATGAGAACAGAAATCGTGCTCCGGTGGTGTGGCAGCAGCAGGAGGCCCCATTAGCTAAAGTGGTGCTTCAGGTTAAGAACAGTTTCAGGTTAAGAACAGACCTCCAGAACGAATTAAGTACGTAACCAGATGTACCACTGTAGTTCAACAACATCTGGGGACCCACAGGTTGAGAAAGGCTGGTCTAGGGGAAGGTGCAGTCTCCTCTTCATCCTTTTGTCGGCACTACAGATGTACGTCCGGATACCAGCTTCCAGATGAACCGCAATGGAAGGAAGAAGAAGAGTAGTGGGATCAAGGTAAATTTCCCCCCTTTTTTTGGTCCCATGCTCTGGTGTGAACCAAAATGGGACATCCCGGATTGGGATCAGAAGCCAGGGCGGCTTCTGTCAATCTGGGATGTCTTGCTTAAAATGGGACACATGGAGGGAATGCCATATTCAACATCAGTCTGGTGCCCTCCATCTGCCCCAGACTTCGTGATCATGCTGCTGTGGGGTGATGGTCTTTGTAGTCCAAAACATCTGGATGGGACCAAGTTGGGGAAGGCTGATATATGGGGACAACTTTGAAAACAACAGCACAGACTAGAAAAAGACATCTGTTCTTCAATTGTGTGGATAAAACCCAAGCTTTGACAGCCAAACGTTTCATTCGACTCCTATCTTCAATAATTCCCCCCCCCCTTGGTAATTTGTCCCTCTGAACTCTCTCTCTCTCTCTTTAACCACAGGAAGTAGTCTTTCTCAGCAGTATGATATTTGGTTGTAGACGACGATGAAGCAAAAAGCACACCGCTATTTCATATCGCTAAAAAAGAAATTGCTATTATATTGCCGCACGATAGGCTACAAAGAGTTAGTGCGCATCATTAAAAGAATCAGGGAGCTTTTGATTTTAATTGTAATTGTAATCCTCTCCACTGAAGCCTCAAATGCGGCGTTTGAAATCTAGCAGGGATGCGAGTTTCCACAGCAGCCACTTTACATCGGTGAGACATTAAAAGGTGTAATCCAAGTGAAATGTAAATCACTGTTCTTGAAAACAAATTACAAATGAAGATAACAGGGCAGCCGCAGCACAAAAGCATCCGAGGAGCCATTGGAGGAGGTTTTTCTTTCAGGACCAAATTGCAGCAGCCCCTGTTATCACGGCTAATAGGGTGCTGCTAAGGCAGGTTGATTACAAGCCTATGGTAAACAATCCTTTCAAATGGAGGCCCTGGATGGAAAGGCGCCCACAACATTAATCAATGGAATTCAAACAGAACCGTGAGGGGAAAAGTAGCTGCCCTGCCCTGTTGCTTTAACTCACAGTAAGTGGTCAAAGAACGATGCCTGCTTGTTAAAACACTGGTGGTTGCTCCTTCATAATCAGCAACACACTTTTTATTTTTTTGGAGGGGAAGGGACATACACGCTTAATTGCAGACCCTGCCCACCGTAAAATGAACACTTTGACTCCCATTCTTATAATAAATTGGCATTTGCTCCTGGAGATTGGCATTTCCAACAAACAAAATAAGTGGGGGGAGTTGTCTCGCAGTGTTTGGCTGGCATGCAGGCTTTAGGAAGTACTTAAGAAGGTGCAATAAACAAACTCTGATAATGTGATTTGGGTTTGTGTACCTTGGCACCCTGACTTCTCAACGGTTAGATGATGTGCAGAAGAAAGGACAAGAACATTTGCTCTGGTTCAAAGCAAAGGTAGGGGACTCATGGCTCTGCAGATGTGGCTGGACTACCATGGGCAGTGACCCTGGGCATTGGCTATGTTCGCAGAAGGTTGGAGTCCAACCACACCTATGTCTGGGAGTGGGAGCGCATCGAGGGAAGGATGAAGGGAGAGACAAAGCTAGTGATGGATGAATGCAGCCCTGTGACATTGTAAGTACTTCCATTTCATTTCAGTTGGGAGTGAGGAACAAGGACTTAGGCTAAAAGGCATTACAGAAGTAATGGCTTTGTCATGGCTGCACCTTCAAGCAGTGACTGGGGTATGGATTTGGGTTACAGAAACACCAGATACAGGCTCTGATGACGCTCAAGACATCATTTCCCAAAGCCAGAAAACTCCAGAACTGGAGTCTGTCCAAGCCAAAACACTCTGAATTGACACACCCTCCTCTTACAGATTACTGCTGTGTTCATCCAAATTCAACCATCTCACTATCACTGATGGAAGATGAAAATGTGCCTAGCTTGACACAACTAAGCGACAAAGTTATCAGCCCACAACTGTTCAAAACCCTGCTGTCCTTGACTGACTGGGTCAGCTACCAACAAACCTATGTATGGCTGCTATCTATTTGAAGGTCTATGGCTCGGTCTGCTCCCTGCTCCTAAAAGTTCCTCTTGGCTGTGGTTAGGGCCACGACAAGACAGGCCTGAAGCTGCAGAGTTCAAAGGAGCATTTCAGGGACTTCCGGGTTAGCGCCTCCGGTAATGGCTGAATTCCTCTGATCGGGAGGAATTTGCTTCGTGGAAATTAGGGTCTGGCCGCCACGGCGAAGGCGGGGACCCACCAAAAATCACAGGCTGGAGTAGCCTGTGAACGTGGGATTCGGCTGGCACCTTTTGGCACCCTACTCGCGGGGAAACCCGGTTTCAGGGATCCGGAGCGACGTGGGGTGAGTGGCGCAGTGCTTAGATATGACTGCTTCTTTCACGGACTGCTGTTGACTGGAGAGCGCTGACTTTTTCCTGTGGACAATTTGATCTTAAAACAACTACCCGTGAGTAGAACGGAAAATTGGATTTTTAAACGTCTTAATTTGGCACCGAAACGGGGAGGTTTCAAACAGGAAGTCCGCCTTCCCCTTTTGTAAATAGACTGAAGCAAAGAGGCTGCAAGCTAAAGTCTTGGAAAGCCTTTCATAAAGGATTAAACTTCCATCGGCTAAATCATCAAGCCCCCCTTGGAAGCAGGAGAAGAGGGGGGAAATTTTAGATCGTGTAAGCCTGCAGGAGAGAGTGAAGAAAGTCAAATTACCACCGCTCTGAACCTGGAAACGGGCTGCTAGTAAGATTGAAGTTTTGGATATGCTCATTGACTGTGAATAGATCGTTTGTTGACAGTAAGTTAAAGATGAGAAATACATTGTTTCCATTGTCTCCTTCTGCGTTTAAAAAGGAGTAAAAGTAATTGAAAATTGAAACTAACTTTATTGTTTGAACTGTGCTTAAAAGGATTGATACAAATAGAAATTGTTTCCCCCTAGAGGAAGCCTTTGAAATTGTTACATGAGCTGAGCTGGGGAATTTCCAGCTGCAAGATAAAACTGTGAGAATCTGGGATTGACCTTGGACCGTTAAGAATGTTGACAGAAGAAGCCTTAGTGGTTGCATTATGTAAGATTAATGATTCACTGGAACAGCTCCATAAGAAGACAGATGCGATGAATATAAAAATTGATAACTTGGAACAAAAAGTGACTAATTTGGGACAAAAAGTGAATATTAATACAGAAATTATTCAGGAATCGATACAGGGATCTATTTTGACATGGCAAATTGAGGAGAAGGCGGGGGAGAAAGTTGATGTTGTGGAACCTAAAGTAGCACAAGTGGAGAGGGAGAGAGCCCCAGCCTTACAGATGCAATTTGATGACTATAAGTTGATGCCTTTTAAGACTGAATTTAGAGAAAGTCAGACTTTGAGGATTGGAGCCCCACTTGGACTGGAGAAGGAAAGTTGGATAGATCCCTTCATGCAGGGATTTATTGACCTTTGGGACCTGGACTTGGGTCAGGAGGAAACTGGAGTTGTGGGGACCGCCAGACTTGGAGGAACTTTGAAATACGACTGGAAATATCTTTTGAATTTTGGTTTTAACTATGGAGATTTGGCTGACTTGTCGAGAAGGAATAAAAACATTGCTAGATGGGAATTTCCCCGAGATCTACTTTTCAGCATCAAAGGAAGGAAAATAAGAACAAGATCAGGAAAAGACAAAGTAAAGTGCATGTATAAATATGAAGAAGACTTGCAGAAGGGACTTGGAAAAGAGTTAAGAGCCTCGGACAGAAGATCACCAGGTTGATGGACTATATGGAATTGACGGAAATGACTGGCAGAATCCGAGACCAGGGAGAAGAGATGGTGGAAGAATATTGGAAAGGTTTAAAATCTATATATGGAAATAATGTAAAATTAATGAGTGTTAGAAAAATGTTGGAAGGGAATTATATGGCTTTAGTAGAAATGTTTTAAGGAACTAAGCATAAATAAGTATTATAGTAGTAATGGAAAATAAGGTTAAAATATGTTAAGATAATCACATGAAAGAAAATAGAGAAAGATGGAAAGGATTTGCTGAAATAATTAATAGAAATGGAATACAAAAAGGGAGGTGAGAGGAGGTCGATGAAACAAGGGAATGAAAGAGGATATTGAGATGGTATGATGTGTGTTTTTTGAACTGTTTTTGCTCTCTTTTTTAATGTGTTAGTGTTAATGTTGTGTTGTGTATTGTTTATATATTGTACTGTATTGTTTTTTCTTTTTCTTTTCTTTTTTTTCTTTCTTTTCTTCTTTTTGTAAGGTTTAAAAGTAATAAATATTATTTTTTAAAAACAAAACAAAACAAAGGAGCATTTCAGTGTGAAGGAGGAAGCATATATTACCTCAGGAAAAAATGGGAAAACAAGTGAGCAGCATAGATGCAGTTGGCAGAGGGATAGATTGAGGGGCAGCCTCATTTCCCCCCCATTTCATAACTATTTTTAAACCTGTTTTTATTGAATTTTCAAACTCTCCAAGTGTCCCTATTTTCCAGGGACAGTCCCAGATTTACAGAAGCTAATCCTGATTTCTGATTTGAAATGTCCTGCTTTTCCTTAGGGCATACCTATTTTCATCAGAGAAATGTCGGTGGGTATGGAGTTATGCGACCCCCGAGCCAAAGAGATAAGTAACTATACAACCTTTAGAAGATATTTGAAGGCAGCCCTGTATAGAGAAGCTTTTTTATTTTTTAAAAAATTATGTTTTTATATAGTATGTTGTAAGCCACCCAGAGTGGCTGGGGCAACCCAGCCAGATGGGCAGGGTATAAATATAATAAATCTACTACTACTACTACTACTACTACTACCACTACTACAACAACTACTACTACTAAATAGAAAAGGATTTCCCTATTTTTATCAGAGAAATATTGGAGGGTATGCATTTTGCACATTGCCTTGAGACGTGTATATGGAAGGCAAAACAACAACAACAACAACAACAACAACAACAACAACAACAGCAGCAGCAGCAGCAACAACAACAACAACAACAGGAACAACACTTTGATCCTTTGATTCATATCATATCAGCCAGAGAAAGTGGAAGCTGAAACATTTTCCTATTTAAAAAATAATCTTTGTTTTGTTAGTTACTGCATTATAGCCAATGTTTTTTGTAAAACAAGCAAAATCCAAAGATCAATGGATCTGTGCATATAGATCTGTGTAAAGGTATCCTCCGGCAAATTCAATGCCATGAATGAAGGTCACTGACAGCACAAATTGGTAACAAATTGAGCAATCCAAGATGCCGCTGCAATCAGGAGTGGCATGAAACACAGCCATTCATTTGTGCAAAAGGGGCTGGAAAATATTCACTGTGCTTCTCTCGCGACCCCCCTTGCTAGTGATCATAATCATACACCGAGGCTACAGGATAAGGCCTGCTTTCTCGGTTCATGACCATTAGAAAACAACTCCCCCATTGTTGCTTTGCATGTGGAGAGGCTGCAAATGGTGGGCCGCACAGGAAACAATGATGTGGGAATCATTTAGTGCAACCCTACACTGCGACAGGTGCCACCACGAGACGTTTTAATTGATCTCATTTGTTAACTTATACCTGTAAATCGTGCTGCTTATCGTCATTGAACAAGCCATGGAAACCAGAATTTGTCACCGAGTAAAGATAGCAAAGTAGGCCCCCAAATGGACTAGTAATATAGTTTTACTGGCTTAATTTCACAACAGTACATTAGATTGAAAGGGGATCCTTGGAAGAATCCAAATTACACGCAGGCCTCTTGTTTCTTTATGTTACATTGACACAAAACAAGATTCAAAAGGTACTGCCAAGAGGACAGCATATGTTATAGTTTTCTTCTTTTATATGGAGGAGAGAGAGTCAGTCATTCCTGAAGTTGTGAATGGATCTCTGTTACTAAGAGCTAAAATGAATCTTTAACCTTATCTGAAGCCGTGGAAGATTGCAATATATGTTATCATGCCGGATATACCATTAACAAGGGCATTATAGATCTGGTGGCTGAGAGACCTGCAGATGTGCTGTTCTCAGATTCTCAGAAAGGGGAATTATATCTCTCACAGTTCTGTATTAAAGCATCTCTCTAACCACACCACTGTGCCCCAGCATCAAGAGCTACTAAGTGAAGTTCTTCTAATATTATAAATACGAAAATTGTGCTTAGGGAGAAATGGTCTTTTGGGAGCAAGCATTTTCACATATGATGGCAGGAAACCAACACAGCTTTCTTGGAGTCAAAGCTCTGCCAGTAGTGAGTCTTGACATGAAGGATGTTTCATCCCATAGAAAGATATTCCCCATTTCTTCTTCCCAAAGGAAATTTGAAATCTGGAAATATTGTTTATACCCATGATTTCCTAGGGATTGTTAAGAAACTAAACAGGAAAACAAAAGCATAAAATATGCATATAATAACAGGAATTACAACACTGCAGCTTCAAAGTCCTGAGAGGTACCTTTCGAGATGTGGAAATAAATCAGTAGATATTAAAACCTGAATGTGCTTGTGAAGTCAGTGGTTTAAAGCTGCAAGGCTCAACATGAAAGATTGCTGTGGAAAAATCAGAACAATCTGTTATAATGCAGAGGGGGCAGTGCATTTTAAAGCAGAGTTTGGGTTGACTGAGAGCCAAAGTGAACATTGGGGAGAACATCAACAGACACTACCCCATGATGGAACTGACAAGCAACAAAAGGAAGTTGGGGGTCTTCTGCTGTGCATCTGTCTTCACGTTGCCATGGCCAGCCTTTTCTTGCTCCCCAGACATGGAAAGGACTGAGTTTAACAACCATAGATGTATGAACCTTGACTGCTTATTTAGGTCTTTGGGCACATTGAATTTTAGCCAGTCTTGGCTGATGGCAACATACAAATATGGGCAGAGCTTTCATATCACTCGAAGACAGTATGCTTGTCTTGAGCAGGGTAATTTTTGCTTTGTGTTTCTTAGGCTACTTTCTTCTTGTCTTTCTTGTCTCTCCTCCAGATGGATTTCTGTCTTGCCTTGTGGCACCCAGAGGAGCCAACTCCTAGGGGCTGTGGGGGCTTTGGCCCCCGCAATAAAATATTTGAGGGGGCTGGAACCCTCACAAAGTTTATGGGCATTCCCATTCAAATGATGTGTTTGCACTGTGTCATGGGATTGATTATGCAGGGCGGGGCTTACCTGGGCCCCCACAATATTTTATTCAAGTTGGCACCCCCGGTGTCACCCGCCTCTTCCACTCTTCATACTCAGTTGTTACCATGACATTTCTCTTCATTTTTGTATTGTCTACAGTATCCTTCCTTCCTTCCTTCCTTCCTTCCTTCCTTCCTTCCTTCCTTCCTTCCTTCCTTCCTTCCTGGTTTCCAATTTTGTACATTTCAATAATTTTACAGTCATTTTAACATTTCAAGACTTGACTTCCTTCCCCCTCTTTCTGCGGTTCCTTTAATTTATTTTTAAATATTTTCTGCACATCCAAATTAACTCAATTTGTTCATTTATTCATCTACTTTAAATATATACCCTTATGAAACTGCAGGTTATTACAATAAGCCTGCCAATGTTCTTAGCTGTTTATAATTAAATATTCAATAAACCATTTCCATTCTTTTATAAAAAGTTTGTTATCTTGATTTCTTATTTTTTCGGTAAGTTTCACCAGTTCTGCATATTCCATAAGTAAAGTACAGAATACATTCTAAATCCTCTGCGTAGGACTATACAGTTCTGTACAGGCTACTGCATCGCACTTAGCAGTTTATAGGGAATTAAACCTCAAATTACTGAAGGACTTCTATTGTAAGAGGGCCTTCATAGCGAAGCTCATCTCATATATTCTGGCCTTTGGAAAGTCCCCTTTGTTGACTGTAATACACAAAAAGCACCACGAAAATTTCACTCCAGTGGCACATCATTCATTATAGGTTCACATGGGTGAGATCCATAGGAAAGGACTGAACTTAGATGTTCTTCAGAACACACAATAAGCTGGTTTGTCAACAGCTTGTAAAGTGTCCCAGCCTGAAGGGGAAAGGACTGTAGCTCGGTGGCTGTGCACACACTTTGAATACAGAAGGTTTCAGGTTCAATTTCAGCCATTTCCATGTAGTGCTCCAAAAGACCCATCCCTGGAACTTAGAGGCTTCTAAGTTGAGACAATACTGACCTAAATGGACCAATCTCAGATTTCTCTGTTTCTAAGGTGACTGTAAGGTATGTGAAGCATTTGGAAAACTTTGACAAGCACCACAGAAATGCTAGTTACATGAATATGAGCCAGGGAATGTGAAAGAACAGGAATTTTGCCAGCTCTGCCAGTGAAGCAACAGTTGGTTGAACGTATACAGTGTTTTTCTTTCTCTCTTCAGGACATCTCAGTATCTTACATTAAAAGCCTAGTGCTTTATTTTTCTTCAAGGACAGGGATGGCTGATGATTTTTCCCTTGGACACTATGCATTTAAAGAGTACCAGGGGATTGCAAGTCTCTCTCTAAAAGCTGATGTGGAAATCATTGCTCTCTGGCACTCTGCTTCTCACTGCACAGTTCTTTTCCTGAGACCCATGTGCAATTACCCAGTGTGTTATTTTATCCTAATTTCCTAATAAATCACATCACTGTTTTTTTCTCTTGTATCCATCATCCACGTATCTGCCTGGAAGACAAAATGGATCCAATGATTAATCAAGGCCAATGGCACCCGCTCTGGTACAGGGGCACCATGTTTCAACTGTCAGGTGGCATCCATCCCAGCCCCTCTTTGTCAGCAATAAAGAAAATGAAATTGGACTAATATGAGTCTTACTTCTGCCCTGATTAAAGGCCTATGTTTTCCCTAGGCACTGCCTGACCAGGTCTTGACTTGTGAGATATTCAATGTTCTTGTAATGTCATTCGGACAGAGTGCGCTTGTCTCCTTAGGTCATCGTTCTTCAGATTCACTTGTTTTACACGGAATATAGGCTAGAAAATCTAGACTTCCTTTGGGGTGTTAATTAAGAGGAGCATCCAAAATTAATCAGCAGATTCACTAGGGCGAAGGGGAGCTGTCTGAAGGCCTTGATATAAAAATGTGCTTCTAGTGCAGAGAAATGAGCCTTCGGCTATTGACAAAGAGAAAACAACTGCACAGACGGCAATCTGACATAAACATTCATATACGTATACAATTTTACATTCATTTTTCTTGTCAGCTTGTCACCTTTAATTATAAAGGTTGATTCGCTATTTGGCAGATCTGAAAATTGTAAACGCTTGGCTATTTGAATATGATCATATGGTCAACGTCTTCAAAAGAGAATGACACCGGAATGCGCCCAGACAAGAATGTTGAGAAACCCAGACCGAATGGAGAGTTGTAGACTGACCATATTGAAGAAGAATTTCACATACAACCTCATGACAAGTGACCATGGACTCTGGCTCAAAATGTCAACACTTGGGATGTGGCATATATGTACAAGTTGCAGTATATGTACAAGTTGTACATTCTTTTGCATAGTCTTTTTCACGTTCTATTTCCTCTCTTAGCCCATTCTAACATTATTAGTGTTTCGTGTTGTGGTTTTGCTTGGCCTTTGGGCTAAGAATGACCTTTATCCTGTGTTTTGCCCATTTAAAAAAAAAGACTGCAAGACACTGCTTGTTCATTCAACATCTCCAATGAATGCTTCTTAACTCCTTAATGCCACTAAGTCTAAAAGACATTTTCTGCATCTCTACAGATGCGGTTGTGTAAGTTCCCATAAATGATAAGGAAGGTTATGTGATTTAGTAGCTATCTGCCATATTTATCAGTTCATTGAAGCCTTCCCCTCTACTGAAGATACCTTCTGTGCATCATTTCTGGGATTTGGGAAGGTAGGGGATATCCTGAGGTGACGACAAATGCAGCACATTTCTGTTCCAAACCTGTAGCATGTTTCTTCCTCAGAACTGTGAATATCTGCAGAATTCTTCTTCTGCCGTTACTAACAAAGAAACTGTGCAAAACAAATATCTCAATGAGGTTAGAAGACAATTTAGTTGGAGACCCAAAGAGCCACGTATCATAGAGAATCCAGGGTTGTTGAATTGCAATAAATCTCAGATCAGAATGAACTTGCATGTTATTATCAAATATGAGGATACAGGAAATTTGAAACATATATATTTTTTTGTATTGTAAACCAAGGTAATCTTCTTTTTTAAATAGCTATTTCATAGATAGGAAAATACTGATAACTAGTTTCTTAAAATCCAGGCTGCCCAGTATTCAAAACTTGACTCCACAGATTAAATATCATAATAGTAGAAATAACAATAATGAATAAAATCAGTAGTCATCCATGTTTGGCTACATAATTTTATGGATAGTTGAAGTCAACTGAACCTCATAGATGGTGGAACTATGGCACCAGGCCTGTAAGTGGTTTACAGAATAATAAATTCCTCCTTTTATTTTATTTTTTGCTTCTATAAAATGGGCAAGTAAAGACAGACTAAATCAAGTTCTGTTAAGAATGATTTTTGACCAGTCCAAAAGTGAGCCATTTTCTGTTGAGGAAATTTTTTATCTTTCAGTTGAAGGATCTGTATTCATCCGATGCGTGGTGAGTGTCTTGACTTTCTTTTCAGAACTTTATTCTGTTCATCAGTGAATGCATCCAGAAAACTCCCTGAATACTCAATTGCAAGTGAAAATTTTGAGAGCAATAATTAATCAGTAATTAATTCAGAGTAAATTAAAATTTTAGTAACTCAAGGCATTTCCCCAGCTATTTTTTTTTAACCTTCTTGAGAACTTCACAGGAGAGTTTTGTTATGGTATCATGTAGTGAAATTCCCCAAGCTTTTCCTGATGTGATTCTTCCAAATAAAGAGAGGGAGAGAGAAGACTAAAATAACTCACGTATTCCATGGAACGCAGGTTCGTAAACAACCTGAAAGCAGCAGGACACATCTGAATATTTTTTCACATCTGAATATATTTTCCCAGAGCTATCTATGGTTAGGTTCTAACAGAAGTGCCTGGCATTAAGAAACTCAGAGAGTTGCAATTTCCCCTGTCTAAGCAATTTGGGTATACTGCATTTCACAAATTGTTGTGCACTAACCACATAAATCTGCTATGGAGAGAGATGGAGGTGAGGAACACCTGGGCTGGGACACTTGCTTTTCCTCCTGTAGTAACAGCAGTTCTTCCTTCTTAGGTGAAGAAGAGTTGCTGCTACCATTAAGAGAAGCAAGAATGGTGAGAAGCCTTGCTTTCTTCTTGCATCTATATCCTACAGAGACCAGCCCATCGGTACCCACTCTTCTGCAAGTAATGACAGTGGTGCAAGCGCAGAGCCACCATACCTTCCCCCCTCTGCTTAACTTGACCAAAGAAGTGCAGCCCTTACTCTGGCCGTTGTCACAGGTTCCCTGGCTATTTAGGAAGTGGTTCCATACACTCCACTGTCACCACCATGTTGCATCCCCCTGTCTTTGCTAAGAGTTTGTGGGTGACTGGGATTCGATCCAAATTGTGTGAGCAGGAGAACCTCTCATGCAAAAGGGCTCCTCCACCTCCTTTCCCTCTCTGCGACCTCTCACACCCTTTGAAACAGGTGCTCTGGAGTACTGAAGACACACCATAATGGTGTCAGATGTGCACCAGAGGGATGGCAAATAAAGTGGCCTCTTCTCGCAAGAGTGACACTCTTTAGTGGGAAAGACCAATCAGGAAAGCCCCATGGCCTAAACAGAGTTTGGCTCAGACAACCCTGGTTCTACTCCAATTTGCTGGTAATGAAATGCAGCATAATTTTTTATTTTTGCAAAAGCCTGTGGTCGAAGCAAATCAATGAGGCATTTCATCAAGAAGCGGGGTGGGTGGGTTTGCCTGGGAGCCTGATAGAGACAAGGCATTGTCACCCACTCTCTGTTTTTGCCCAGTTGTGTTCAGAAGGTGCAGAATAGGGAACTTGAGATGGGTGGCAATTAGCAAGCATAAGTTCTCAGTCTTGGGCTGTAGGCCGGACTGACCACCTTATTCTTCAATCACACTGCTTTTCTCCAAATAAAAGATATTTAATAAATAATAATACTAGAAAAGAATATTTATGTTGTATTTTGTGCTCAAAGTGCTTTACACACATTAATGTAGTATTTCTGACAATGCCTCTGCAACATAGGCCAGTCTTGTTATCCCCAAATTACAGGTGTAGGTCTCAAGCTAAAAGAAAGTGCGGTAGCTTGTTGTATACCACCCAGAATGTTTATAGCTGAGGGCTTACCTAGCTCCTAGCTTGCCCTCTTAATCATTATGTCGCACAAGCTATGATTTCTATTTTCAGTTCTGGTTTCCCGTATTTACATACCTTAGTTGGAGGGCAAAAGAACTTCACAATTTTACATATAGTGGTATGAAATTTCACTGACTTCAACAAAACCCATTTCCATGATATTCTCTTTTTGTGTGTGTGTGTGTGTGACTTTACACCACATGACTGTGTGCAAGTTTAATAATAAACTTATTAAAATAATACCAAAGCAGCCCTGAACTAATATGTGTGACATTTACTGTATATTATCATTTAGATTCCAAAACATGGATGTAAAAAATAAAATAAAAATCAACCTGCTTCTTGAGTTATGTTGCACTTTCTTTGATTGCAAAGCCTCTAAAGTCCAACTAACAAATATTTTATCATTTGGATGACAAATGTTTTTATGAAAGACGTGTTCATTTCTCCTAACTTTCTCCTAACATTATTTTTCATGGTTTTCTCCTCTTAGATTAAAACTTGCTGGTGAATACAAGAACAGTTGAATCCACTTAATTGGTTGTTAAGTGGCTTTGGATGTGCTAAAGGAGCAGGGAGACAGGAAGCCCGGGTGTAGCAGTTCCTGTCACTAAGCTTTTTCACGTAACATTTAAAAAAAGGAATATGGGAGCGTTGAGAACGTTTAAGCTCTTCTTCACACATCTAGAGCATGTGAACCCCATTCCTGTGCAAATCCTTTTCAGATTGGCACCTCAAGAGAATGTCCATAGCCATTCTGTTCATTATTTACTTCTTTGCTAAACAGCAGCATGGAAAGCTACATCATACAATGTGGGACCACTGGTTTATGCCAGAGGTGTTCAGTGCTTTTAGTTCCACGGCTCCCTTAACTAACTACCTTCTTTCTGTGGCACCCTTGTGGGGCTGAGGAGCCCAGTTATGTCAGCCCTTGCCTGCTGAGCTCTCAACCTCTCACTCTTTTCTGGACACCCTCCCTTGTGGAGTGTTCCCTCATCCCCCTCTCTTCTCCCCTCTCCTTGGGAGCCACGGTTGGTGCCCCTGGTCTCTGAGCTGCCCCCCCAAAGAAAGGTGCCTCCTCACACTGCCCCACAGGGGCCTGGGAAGCACCCGTTGGCCAGCCCCGGAGGCACCATTCACCTGGGGGCTTGTAACCAGGGCTGCTGCGACAAACAGCTGTGCAAGCCTTTGGGAGGCAGAAACGCAAGAGGAGGGAGGGAAGGAAAGAGGGACAGAGGCCATTGTTGCCCACAGCACCCCTGACTGTCATTCAAGGCATCCCAGGGTTCCACGGAACACTGGTTGAAAACCACTGGTCTATGTAGCTTAGAATTGCCTACAATGACTGGGAGCAGCTGTCAGGTTTCCTACAGGGCTGCACCCCAGCCCTACTGGGGGTTGCTGAGGATTGAACCCAGCATACAAAGTAATATATTACCGCCACAGTATATTTCCCTGTATATTTTCACCTGGGTTTTAAACCAACAAACCAACAAAATCAAAGCAGTTTAAAACACAACGAATCATTCGAAGATCTTGCCACTAAGAAGTGTTCTTCTGTGGATGTTAACAGGTTTGGTCTGAAGCTTTCCTTTCTAGGCTAATATGTTTAGAACTGGGAGAATTTGGCTTTTGTCATCAATAGCCGCATCAATGCAAACCTTTTTGTCTCCGTCCCTCCCCAAAAGTCATAGTTTCAGCTTTATACAGTTAGAAGGCAAATTCAACTGAGAGAATTATTCCAAGAAATATATTCGCTGATTTCAATATTTATGTGTATGAAACTAGGTAGGGAAAAAAGTTGCACAGGCACAGATTTCTTTCAGAGAGATATCTTCCTAGTTTGAGAGAAAATGGCATATGCTTAACAATGTATATCAGTCAGGAAATCATAGTGCTAATACATGAAAATAGCAACCAGCAGGAATTGCCTAGTTGTGAACTGTTGCTTAATTCTCATTCTTTAACCACACACATTTCTAAAACCATTATGCCCTGAAGGAATCAGAAAGAGCATTCTGCCTTCTCTGAAGTTAACATTGACAGTTATATATATATATTGACTTTACTGGATTGCCGCAGAAGAATTTCCTATTTCTTTCTTTTCTTTAAGTTAATGAATTAATAGTGTGATCATGTCTACTCAGAAGTAAGCCCCATTGGAGTCAATGGGATTTAGTACAGGAGAAGCTTGCATATGATTAGAAAAGAATTAGTCTAACAGAACAAGCCTCTGGTTGTCTCCTCAGAAATAAGCCCCATTGAATCCAATGCCTAGCAGAGATAGGCAATGTGATGCTGCCCAGATGCTGTTGGACCATGTTCAATGGTCAGAGATTATGAGAACTGTAGTCCAATGCCATCTGAAAGTCACCACATTGCCTACCCCAGGATATGGGATTGCAGCCTAAGATACTAACTGTAGTTCTCATAAGAGATGCAAGCTGGGGTCCAGAGAGACATTTAGCCTTACGTAAGAGGTGTGAATGCTCCTAGTGAATTTCTTAAAATATTTTTTTCTTTGCAGAGCTGACCCATGCCCTTTCAGAAGGAGTTTGTTGTTCAAGGGGATGGGGGGGGGAGTAGTTTAAATCTCATTTGGATTCATGGAACTAATTTTGTATTTCTTTTGATCCTGACACCGAGCAGCAAACAGAAAAACATGTTGACAGAATTTGCACAATCTTGAACATACTTTAGAGATCAACATTTGGTGCTTTTCTATGCACTGATGTGCAAGAGCTCTCCCAAACAATTGCGCACAAACAGTGAGGCGCGCACGGGAACAAATTAGTTCTGCAAAATTCATCCTCTCCTGGAAGTTGGATTTTACTTATGGGGAACAGGTTCTCTGAGTGAGTCTTGGTTTTCAGCATCCTTGATGGTCTTGCTAACAGTCACTAGGTCTGATGTGTGTCAAATTGAGGGAACTAAACTTTTCGTAGAGTTGGATGCAAACACAAATACTTCATAGGAATAACTGGTAGGTCTTTTGACCCCATAGAATGAAGAGCACTCCAAATTCTGTACAGCTTCTGTCCTCTGAAAACAAGTGGCTAATTTGATCACATGTGTAGTGCCTATTTAGGAACAGAGTGATGCTATCAATATATATAAAACTGTGTTTGCTGACAAAGTGTTGCTGTCCAGGCAAAACAAATCTAAAGCCCACTTGGCATGTAAAACACATCACCTCAAGTTAACATGGATGCATTTTACCTACCCTGAATGATAACTTTTCCTATTTTTATGATGTCACTTTATTTTTTAGTATTTTATGTAAAATTGCAGCACTTGGGGACACAATCTGTGTACATTGGGGGGGGGGGGAATTAAAATCAGACCCGTGTGCATTTTGTATCAAGAGGAAGTATTCAAAAAAGTTGGGTTTGCTCTTTAAGTTTGGAGTCTTGACACCATTTTATGTTTTTATAACGAATCGGACAATATGTATTAAACTAGCTGGCACTGGCTACATTGCTTTATTAAATACTTCTGAGTACAGATACTTGTAAGCACTGCTTACATTTGTGAAGAAATGTATCGATACTGATGGCATAGTTCACGCTTGATATAATCGTAATAAATTTTGCATTTAAAGTGCATAATGTCTGCATGAGAATGACAAACACTTGCAAGCATGTACAAAAAATATTATGACCTACAACTGTGTGAAGAAAACAACTGCTAATTTCTGACATGGCTGTACAGCTGATCGATTCTGCTTTATTATCCTTGTTAATTTTATTTAAATTGAATTCTGTACAGAGTGAAAGACAGACTGGGGTGCCATTTTTGAAAAAAGAATAGAATAGCATAAAACTATGGCGGGCAGTATTCTGTTCTAAATATATTGTTTCCCCACAACCCCCACTCTAAATATTCGCTTTTTAAAACCACCCCAATAAAACTTTAAGCCAACCGTTTTAGTCAAATAAGGCCAATAGAGAAGATACTTAAAAAAGATAAGTGCAAAAGTAATTCATAAAATAGTTGTTGCACAAATGACTGAAGGCAACTTTTTAAAACAACAATAAAAAAGTGTGCTTTCATTTTATGGTAATATTTCACCTATAAAACATGAGGATAACAAGTTTGTATTCATACAAAGGTGTTAATTAATGAAAGACAAACCTTTGCCAATTATTGACACATTCTTCTGTAATCCTGTTAGGTGGGACATTCTAATGAAGTCATAGTTTATTACTAATGATCTGGCTTGATTTCCCCCCTGAAAAAAGAGACGACTGTGAGAGGGGCGTTGAAATAATTTATTTGCTTGGGTGTATTTTTTTATCACAGCAGGTATGAAGGCAGCATTTTGACTGCCACATTATCTCTGACAAGAAGGGGTATGACCCCAGGAGCAGGGATCGAGAACTGGCTCCTTCACACTTCACTACACACCGCTGTGATCCCGCAATTTGGTCATATTATCCCCTGCACCACAAAGCTGGCCACTAATTATCTCTGAAAAAGCATTTGATTGAACCTTAATTTTCAGTAATGGGGCCTGATAGTTGGCAAAGAAAGACAAAGGAGGAATTCCTTTGTCTTTTCTAAACAATAACTGCTTGCCGCCGAAGGATGGCAGAACTCATTAAACGCAACACGCTAAAATATGATCGCATTATTTCCTTCTTCTCTACAAAACAGACTGTCCATCTGCTTAGAAAAGAAAAAAAAAAGCACATTACACATGGTCTTCCAATGATTTCTTTCCTATCTAGAAGCTTCCAACTTGTCAGGAGATAAATCTTTGCTTCCACTGTCCTGGCAAACAAGTTTTACCTAAATTTTGCATCCGGGTAAGGAAAGCATCCCTTGAATAAATAAAGTTCCCCTTCTCCAAATTCTCCATTTCTTGGTAAGAAAATGGTAAAATATTAATATAAACTATCCCTAAAAGAGATCTACTGAGTGTAACAGCAGTAATGCACAATATTCATATTGCGATGCACAATGGAACGCAAGAAGCAACTTTCTGCAGTTCAGCAAGGATGGACATAATTTGTCTGAAGGCAACGTTGCTTCTGGGGTTTTGTATTGTCTTCAGCCTTCTGAACACATCTTCTTTTAAACAATGTGATTGTAAAAGATTTTGTGCCCCCCCCCCGCAGTGAGTTTGTGATTCTGATGCATTAATATTGATCTGCTGTGATGAAGACCGAGCCTATTTTATCTCAGTACAACAATGCAACTCAAGAAGCAACTTTCTGCAGTTAAGTGATGGCAGACATAACTTGTCGGGCTTAACGTTTTCCATGTTTCACAATAATGAGGCACAAATATTTGTGTGTATCCATATTCAATTAAAATGAAAGGTATCTAGAATTCTCCTGTTTCCCCTATTCCTAACTATACGAATCATCTGAAGACAGCCCTGTATTGGGAAGTTTTTAATGTCTGATGTTTTATTATGTTTTTATATGTGTTGGAAGTTGCCCAGACTGGCTGGGGCAACCCAGCCAGACGGGCAAAGTATTATTATTATTATTATTATTATTATTATTATTATTATTATTACATTTATCACTCCACCCCCTGTAATCTTGAATACTCACATTTTGTCCTGCTAGAAATTTTCTTCCACAAATAATTGGTTATTGAGAACTACCATGCTTGTTATGCAATAATCACATAGTCAGATATGTAGCCAAGTAATACATCTCTGCCTATCATCTGATACCACCATGGCAAGTGTAAATCTGAGAGCTCAAAGCTCAGTAGTTCTGCATATGGTTTTCATGAGTAAGGTCCCATGTTCATTCCCAATGACACTCAGCTAATACAGTTAGGGAAAGTCTGTTTCTGGGACTTTGGAGAGCAATTGCTGGCCGGAATTGACAACAATGGGGTACATGGTCCAATAATCTGAATCAGCCACCAGGCAGATTTGTAATTTGGAGTATTCATTGGTTTGGAGAAGCTTCCAGAAGACTAAAACACAATGTTGATGAAACCAATAAAGCAACGATGAAGGAGGAAAGGAAGCCCAGCATTAAAAATTCAAGTGAAAGCAAGTAAGCTTAAACATCTCAAGCAAATTCACCAGTGCCAAGAGACCAGGATGGTAGCAGCCAATCCTTAGTGGGAAGGTTTTTCCAAACACAGTCAAAACTCGCTCCCTGGCTTCTGCCTGCCTGATTACTGATAGTGGGAGGTTGCAGAGAAGGGTCTCAGAGGATGGGCATAAATACTCGGGCAGATTCATGCATTTAAAATGCTGAAAAAGATCATGCTCCGGTTGCTTCGAGACCATAGGCACAGTCGATCTATTAAGGATGGCACTAGGGATGAGGATGAAAGGCAATTCCGTTTGAATTTAAAGGCGAATCTGTCTAATTTGTACTTTCTGAAACAATAGCCAAACCAAAACACTGCCAATCTTTGAAATCCACAATTCTCTGAATCCTGAATTTTGCAATGCAATTCTCCAGCAAGAAAGAGGTTTAAAGATGCACATCGTAAGGTAAAGTGCGCATAAAAAGCCATAGATTAGTGAAGAGAAGATACAAAAATAATTCTATGAAGCAAAATATAAATATTAGGGGAAATATGCGCTGCAAAAATGTGTATATTAGGCAGCACTGGGTATGGTACCAAATTTGTGTTTCCTGGGAGAAATTTGCACTAAAATGCTGCTGAATTTTCAAGAGGAATTTTTAAAGGAACGTTTGCAAACTGATGTGGAAATGTAGAGAATTGAAGAGTGGAAAAATGAGGAACTGAAATGGACAGACACAGCTCTGTTCATCCCACTTAATCTTGTGCAGAACTCCCACTCAGGTTTCATGGAAATGGACTATCCATTCTTTCCTCCATTCAACTTATTTTAAGAAATGCTGCTTCTTTCACATTCTTTTGGCGAAAAGACCAAACACATGATTTCCTGAAAAGATCTATAGCCTTAAGTTTTCACTTCTTAATACCACTCCACCCCACAACCTCTTCCTTGTAAAAAACCAACACTTTTTAGAACAAAATAATAGTACAGCACATTAAATGGGGCATGATCCAGTTAAAGCAGGATCCATCAGTTGTGTTCCCATTGATCTCAGTGGGAGAGTTGAGTATGTGCGGTGCGTAACTTGGACTGGTTTGTGCATCTCATTAGCTACATCCTGGAGAGCCTTTAAAATATTATAATTCACAAAGATGCAATTGGCTGGGATTTAGCTTTTTATTTTTTTAATGCATCCAGAATGAGCACTCATCACTTAATGCCAGGAGGGCTGCCATAAGATGCAGGTTGCAAAAGGAAGCAACTATTTGGCAACATAACTTACGTTCTCTACAGAATGGATTCTCACGTGTTTGGGTATCCTGTGGCTGGTTGGGTAATTATTTGCCCCATTCTAACATCTATGCATCTGATCTCTTGCATTTTCTTTAAATGATTAAAAATATATAAGTTTTAAAAGTCCTAATGGTACACAGGAAAAAAAGCAACTGGTTATATTTTCTACATATTTGTCTTACTCATTTTCGTTATTAGGCTGAGGGAGAGAGACAGTCTTTTGAACCAGCAAGAATCAGGAAGAAAACTGGTTCAAGAGCTTATAACAGTATGTGTTAATAGCTTTGGTTTTACACTGCAATTTATTTTTTAAAAAATTGTTTGTTTAGACGATTTCAGGTAATATTTTATAAAACCAGGACTCTTAACTTGTTTCTGTCTGATTTTTGAGGAGGGCAACACCCCCAAACACCTTAGCATCTTTCTCTCTCCCCAGAAGAAAAACACAGTTAGGAAAAATTAGTTAGCATGCAGCTGATCACAGTGTTGAAAAACGGGTTCAGTAAAATCTGATGCAAACCATTTAAATACCATTGGCCCCTTTGACACTTCTGTCAGAAAGCTACTTGCATGTAAAAATTATACCTCTTAAAGAATTCATATTATTTGTTTGCTTGATTATAGTTTAGATATCTATAACTTCAAAAATAATGGCATCAACAGATTATCCTATAATGCAGTATGTGCACTAATAGGTATTGGATTACCATTGTGTGTACATGTATTAACTGGGCAAGAGCAGCAGAAGAGAAAGTATTGTATATTCAAATAGCTGCATTAGAAACGCTGTATCTTTCGTTTCAACTATCACCACCTTGCAGTAGTACAGTTCAAATTTTCCAGCATTTAGAGATGTAAATATATTAAACAATACATCTGTTTGTGCAAAGCCTTTCTTATGAGCAGCTTTTAATCAGTTTCATGCTGAGTGAAGGAAAATTGCAAAACTATGCATTAAAAGAAGATTTAGCCAAAGTTATTTCTGCAGTATCAACTGCATTCTAATTCACTGCTTCTTTCTTTTGCTTTCAGTGATAATGTACGTAATCTTCTCGCAACATTCATGAGGAAAGTTTGATGTGGATTTACACTAGTGGAGCTACATTACAATGGGTAGATTTAAGGTATTATAAAATGAGTTTGTGGATTTGTTACAGAGGTATGAAACCCCTAAGACATAGGCAGATAGGTTTTTCCAACATATGGCAACCGTTCTGATTATAAAACAAAACTGTGTTAAGTCAAAGTACCTGATTACAATTCGCTAGTGCAATGTAGCTGTGATAGCCAGGCTTATATTTAATACCCCAGAAACAATATCATTTATTTTTCTGTCTCTTCTTATCCTTTAGTTATTGGGTATGTGGGCTTTGAAACCTTAAACAAAAAGGATAAATCCAAATTATAGAAAACATCAAAGTGTAGACAAATCACATTATGCCACACAATCCTAACCAAGATAGGGGGAAAATATGTAGTTATATTGATAGGTATAAGATATATAGACAGATATCTTGCTGTTACGAGAACAATTTAGTTGCTGTAATTAGAAATCTTGTAGGAGCCACACAGTCACACATTTATATGTTTTGTTTTTAATGTTGATTTTCCAGCTTTTAATAAACCATTTGATTAAAAACATTTCCTCAGATGTTGACCTGTCATGAAAGATGGCTTAATAAACTCTGAGGCTGACAATACAATGGTTTAAATAATAATAATAAAATAAACAAAAACAACACTGTAGCTGTAATTTCATGGTAATCTTGTGATGAAATAAATCCATTTTTATCAAAGAAGCTCTATGAAAGATGTTGAAAGGAACGTGCTGTAGGTGCATATTTGTAACGGCCGCGATTAAGGCAACAACGTCCACTTCTAACGAGCAACATGTTGTGTGACATATTAAATGAACGAGCTGTTAAGAGAGAGACATGTATGCACCTTGGATTCAGAAGTATCAAATAACGAGATAATTTATCCCCGTTCTGAGTTAAAGCCATTCTTGCTTGCGTTGGCCTCTAGTTCCCAGGCACTGCGATCTTATTAACAAGACTTTAATTCTAGTAGTGACAGGCCAAAGTGTTGCACTCTAATGAACTGTCTTCTCCTTGCAGAAAATCTGGTGGCAACGTATGATGTTAGTTACAATAATGATAATCTTTAGTATTTTCTAGCTTGTCAGAACCTGCATAGGCAACAACAATGAGTCTTTTACTAAAACTCCACCTCATCAAAGTAACTTAATTAGCAATTCAACTCCTTATTTTTGTTTTGGATTCCCCTCTGGCTACTAATTAAAGCTTAATCGAAACTGCTGAACTGAGGTTGTAAAGAATTCATTAATATTAAAATTAGCCCCAACAATTTTTTTGGGCTGGTGCAATTTGTATTTGTTACTGTCAAGGGTTTAAAACTCAGTCAAATGGCTTTGGAAAGCAGTACCAGAATTCTGTTGTATATTCATATCAGGAGCTGAGCAAATATGATGAATGCCAATGGTTGAAAGCACATTTCATGTTCTGAGCCAGACTCCACTTACATCACTGGTGTCATTGTTTAATAAAAATAGACATAATAACATTCTGCCTGCCCCCACCCCCCAAAATCTCCCACATTTTCTTTATCCTCCTCAGTGCTTTTGTACTTTGAATAAAAGTGAATAAAAGGGCTATGTGAAAATCAAAAGAAAGGCAATGATTTATTTTATATATTGTCTTGACAAGAATAATATGTTTGAAAAATGACCAGATTTAGCACTTCACTTTGATTTTTCCACTTTTCTTAACATCAAAGATTATTCCAGCTGCAATAATAGTGATTTTCAAGACTTACATCAGCAGAAGCTAGATCCTTTTGCTGAGCACAGAGCTTGTTGGTAACATCTCTCATCAGAATTTTTAAAAAGTAAAACATTACTTTCGAAAGGCATGTCAGTATGTGATGCTGTATAAATACATTCCTTTCTGAAATAGTGTTGATTCTGTGTAATGAGTTTAAATTGTGTTTTTTTAATTAAATTGCTTTCGTTCACAATAAGACATTCTTTTTTAATATATATCTGAGACCTGTTCAGTCCTCTCCACAAGAAGAAGGAACAGTTCAACTGAGTTTATTAATTTGAAAAAATAAATAAATTCCATGAGAATGTAAATAAGGAAAGCAACCTTTTTATAGAAGATTAAAATAATTTTCATAATTTGAGTTCACTTCATTTTAACTTTTAGATTTGATTTTTTTTTTCCAGAGCATGTATATTTATTTTACCCTACAGGAAATTTTTTTCAAGTATGTTGGTAGGAAACAAACTTGTTAAGACTAAAATATACAGCAACCGGTACCATTTATCATATTTTATTAAATATAAAGATTACCATACATTTGAAGCTAAACTTTTAAAAAATATACAGAAAAATTACATATGCATCTAGGCTTCATTTAAATAACATTTATGACAAAACAATCATGCGCACATTTAAAAAATCAACACATGTCCATTTTTTACTCACTGACTAAATCAACAATGGCATACAAGGCACACAATTTAAAATCTTGGTGACAATTTCCGTGAAGTTATTCAAATACAATTTGACTTCTGACAAGAGGATGTAATTTATAAAACAGAACATGCCTATCAGTGGGACCCAAATTTGCATAATGAGGATACTTTCATTTCTGCAAGCACAGTTTCTGACATCCCAACTTGGAGCCCTGGAAGATTCGAGTGGAAAATGTCAATATACATAAGTAGAAAAATGATGAATAAAATACCCGTAACATTTATCTGATTTGAACAAACAAAATAAATCTTGGTTTTCATTTTTTTTTTAAAAAAAATAATAATTAGTTATTATTTTCCCCAAACTACAACAAAGTGCTTCTTAAACATCGCAAGGCTTGGCATTGCCTCTAGCTGCAATCATCCTTGCAAAAGCAGAGAGACGGTTTGAGGTTCTCAATACTTGACAAACTCAGTGTTGCGACATTAATGTTATGCATTTTTAATCACTGTTTTGATTTAATTCTTTCCTGCACTTCCTATAAATACACAGCATGGGAACAATAGCCTGAAAAAAATTGCCTTACTAATTCCCCCTTGACCCACCCCCCTCCCTATTTTGTTAACTTGGCCATCTGGGTGAAACCAGAAGTTATAATTGTATCTGATAAGAAGGAGTTGCGGCAGATATCTAGCCCCCCCCCCATCTTTTCATGTAAGGTAAAGTTATATTCCCAAAGTTGTTGGAAAAATCATTTCATTGCTTCCATTTCCCTCCCTTTCTTAAAAAAAAGCACTATCAGATCACCATTGATGATATTTCTCTTTGTGAACTAAGCCAAAGCTTTTTTAAAAAGACAGTGTGAGTCTCAGGGAAAGGGGGAAAGGAGAAATATTGTTGGAAATATTATGCTTTCTAAACCATTTTCTTTTTTAAAAAGAAAACCCTACCCACACAAGAAATAACATCATAACATTTCCCTCGATTCTACGCGAGTTTTTTCTTTATAAAACGCAAATCTCAAAACAACTGGTCTATGTTCCATTTGACAGTATATTTTAGAAGCAACATTTTCTCCTACCTAAAGAATTTTTAAAGAAGTGTTCAGCTTATTATCTATATACTGTATTTGAAAATAAAGAATAAGATAACAACTAATTCTACAAGCATTTTAAAATGAAGGCTGATAGAGAAAATTGTCTTTTCCCTCAAAAGTATACAAGTAATATAACTTCTTGCTACAGGCTCAGTTGTTTTAAATGCACATTAAAATATATGGTCAATTAATGGAGAAAGCCTGTTTACTCAGAAGTAAGCCCCCATGGGATTGATTCAGACTCACTCCCTAGTAAGTCAGTGTCATCAACTGAGAAGCAAGTCCTATTTAATTCAATAGGGCTTGCTCCTGAGTAAATGAGTTAGGACGGTGTGTGTGTGTGTGTGTGAGTGAGTGAGGGAGAACAGATGGGGGGAGCATGGGGTCATGTGGGGAGTAGAAAAGGAGAAGGCGCCCCATTGTACATGCAGAAGACCTTGGACTAATGGGGCAACTTTGTTGGATGCAACATGCAGTCCCAAAAAACAAGAATTCAAGGCTTACATGGTTTAAAAAGTCATCTCCATAAGGACACACACAGCTGCTCTCCATAGTTCATCATTAATTCTACTGTAATTATGATAGCTAAGTTATGTGGAGGATTCTTATTGGATAAAGGTAAAGGTAAAGGGACCCCTGACCATTAGGTTCAGTCGTGACTGACTCTGGGGTTGCGGTGCTCATCTCGCTTCATTGGCCGAAGGAGCTGGCGTACAGCTTCTGGGTCATGTGGCCAGCATGACTAAGCTGCTTCTGGCAAACCAAAGCAGCGCATGGAAACACCGTTTACCTTCCCGACAGAGCGGTACCTATTTATCTACTTGCACTTTGAGGTGCTTTTGAACTGCTAGGTGGGCAGGAGCAGGGACTGAGCAACGGGAGCTCACCCCCTCGTGGGGGTTCGAACCGCCAACCTTCTGATCGGCAAGTCCTAGGCTCTGTGGTTTAACCCATAGCGCCACCCACGTCTGATCTTATTGGATAGTAGAGTATAATTATTTTGTTGGCACCATGGCAGCATAAACACTCATTGTTTAGTGTGGACAGTGACTGGTGTGTGTGTATGTGTGTCTAGATTCTCTCCCTCTCAATCTACCTTGGCCCACAGGGATGTTACAAGGATAAAATGGAGGCAGGGCATGATTTATGTAGCCCTGAGCTCCTTGGATGAAGGGCAGGGTGGAACTTATAGGGCTATTCCCCCACCTCCACAAATTGGTCCCAATTTGGGGGGCCTTCATTCTTTTGCTCTGGGTCAAACTAGGGGCTACCAGCTCTACTCTAGATCCTGCCCTGAATTAGTTTGGGGGTTTTGCTAATGTTTAATTATGGTTTTTAAAGCAACTAATGAAACAGTTGGCAAGGGAGGGGAGAAGATACTGCATCTCTTCAAACACACGCACACCAAGAGCAGAGGGGTCAATTCTTTGGGGTGTTCCTTCACAAGTGGCTTTTCCGCAGGGAAGCTGCTTTCAAAGGAGCACCCTGCAAGGTTGATGTCTCCACTGAACAGCTGTTGCACTGCAGCATCAATCCTGCAGGGGGCTGTTTCAGCAATGGGCCATCAGTTGGAAGGTGAATCTGGCCGTGTTGGGCTACTTTGCTTATTTTAGTTGTTATGCTTATATTCTATCTTAACCCCCCCCCATGGATTTCCAGGCGGTGTCCAGTGTTTCCAAGCCATTTCCCGTTCAGTGACTGGCCACATCTAGACATACAGCACAATTCAAAGTGTTGGTGCTGACCTTGAAAGCCCTAAACGGCCTCGGCCCAGTATACTTGAAGGAGCGTCTCCACCCCCATCGTTCTACCCAGACACTGAGGTCCAGCACCGAGGGCCTTCTGGCAGTTCCCTCACTGCGAGAAGCCAAGTTACAGGGAACCAGGCAGAGGGCCTTCTCAGTAGTGGCGCCCGCCCTGTGGAACGCCCTCCCACCAGATGTCGAAGAGAACAACAACTACCAGACTTTTAGAAGACATCTGAAGGCAGCCCTGTTTAGGGAAGCTTTTAATGTTTAACAGACCACTGCATTTTAATAATTTGTTGGAAGCCACCCATAATAAAAAATTATTGTTGTTGTTGTTGTTGTTGTTGTTGTTGTTGTTGTTATACTGTCTTATGGAAACATACACACAAAAAACAATAGAACCATAGAATTGTAGAGTTGGAAGGGACCACAATGCAAGAATGTTTTGCCCAACATTGGACTCAGACTCATGACCCTGCTCTACCGACTAAGCTATCCAACACAAAATATGTTTTGCATTGGCTGGGAATCGAACCCGGGCCTCCTGCGTGGCGGGTGAGAATTCTAGCATAGAACTACCAATGCATACATCGTTTTATTTGTATGCTGCCTTCCCATAGTTAGAACGCTGCTCATGACAGCGCACAGCATGAAAAAAATCGCATAATTACAATCACAACCAAAGTAGTCCTAAACAATAAACAAAAAAAGTACACTATTAAATGAAATGATTTCCACATAAATGATGATAAGAGCTAAATTAAAGGTACAAAATATTAATATCGAATAGAGCAACAACTCTCCTTCCATTGGCTCAACAAACCTCCTACTAGGTCATCACGGATAGAGGTCTCCTGAAGCTCTTCAAAAAGGTGGTGGTGAAATCATTTCTACACAAACGGTCTCATATGGCGCCTGAAGCAAAAGGAAGATTAAAAAATTTCAAAGCATTGGACTTTTGTCTCAGTCCCAAAACAGTTTTATTGCTGACAGTGCCTTAGTTTACCCAAAGAAGAAAGTCAGAGTACTGTGGGTTTTTTTTATTTCATATTTAAGTTCTGTTACTGAACTGGGTCAAGCCTGCGATTTAGAAATTCACTATTATTTATTTGCAGGAATTATTGGTACAATGCAGAGGGAGAATACAAACCATTTGTATGGTTTAAGAGCAGATCTTTGTCCAGTGGCTTCAAAAGTTATGCTACAAATGGCTTGTTTTATTGTCATCACACACCAATAAAACTAGGTACAGAAAGTTATGTTAAGGGGGAAAATCATAGATCTCTGTAACATAAATGTTATTTATTTATTTCTAGCACCCCTCTCCTCTTCTTCAACCAAAAAGACTCCCAGAGTGGCTTACTACAGCTTAATAATGGCGCTGTGGTCTAAACCACTAAGCCTCTTGGGCTTGCTGATCAGAAGGTTGGCGGTTCGAATCCCCACGATGGAGTGAGCTCCTGTTGCTCTGTCCCAGCTTCTGCCAACCTAGCAGTTCGAAAGCACACCAGTGCAAGTAGATAAATAGGTACTGCTCCGGCGGAAAGGTAAACAGTGTTTCCATGCGCTCTGGTTTCCGTCACGGTGTGCTGTTGCACCAGAAGCGATTTAGTCATGCTGGCCACATGATCCAGAAAGCTGTCTGTGGACAAACGGCGGCTCCCTTGGCCTGAAGTAAGATGAGCGCCACAACCCCATAGTCGCCTTTGACTGGACTGTCCAGGGATCCTTTACCTACATATTTACCTTTTTAATAACAATTACAACAGTAACCGAAGACTGTTCCTGCTATCAGGCTTACAGTATAAAGGACATGACACAAAGGGGGAAATGGGTGGTGAGTGAGGGGGGGGGATCAAATTTGGGCACCATTGCTTAAAGCTATAGAATTCCCACAAGAATCATTTTGTATGGGAATAGTTCAGAGGGGAAAAGACCCATAGCCAGCTTGCCTCTCCTGCTACAACCTGACAGAAGTGCTGCTGGCAGGTGGCAGCTGAGGGAGAGAGGACTCCAAAACACATTTGACCAACAAACAAAATGTCGGCTGAAACACGTTCCTTTTCTGCTGCGTCTGTAAATAACAATGCAGTGCTGAAATGCTCTTCATAGGAGAACGATGTGTTCCGCGGTGTGCTGTCCTATGACTGAGTTCAGGTTTGTGGGGGTGCTGGTGGGTTTTTGCCACCTTTCTGAGCAGCGGTCAGGCCCTGAAAATAACCGTAGTTCCCTAGTCTAACAATCTGTTCCGGGAGCAGATGTGTCAGTGCATAAATTCTGCTTGTGCATCAAATCCCTTTTTATGCATGGATCTGGGATAGGTCAGTCGGTAGAGCTGGCGATTCTTAATCTCGGGGTTGTGGATTTGAGCTGTGTGGTGGGCAAACAATTCCTGCGTTCCAACTCTACATCTCTCCCGGTATGCCCCACGGAGGACCTTAAGGTCCATAAATAGCAACACCCTAGAGGTCCTGGGCCCTAAGGAAGTTAGATTAGCCTCAACCAGAGCCAGGGCCTTCTCAACACTGGCTCCAGCCTGGTGGAACGCTTTGTCTCATGAGACCAGGGCCCTGCAGGACCTGATTTCTTTCCGCAGGGCCTGTAAGACAGAGTTGTTCCGTCTGGCCTTTGGCTTGGAGTCAATTTGATTCCCTCCCCCTCTTTCTTCTTTCCTTTCTCCTCCTGTGATGAGGCTGCATTTTAATGTTTTAATGTTGTATCTTAATCTTGTTTTTAAGTTGTGTTCATTCAACTTGTTTTTATTATTGCTTGTTAGCCGCCCTGAGCCTGGCCTCGGCTGGGGAGGGCGGGGTATAAATAAATATTATTATTATTATTATTATTATTATTATTATTATTATTATTATCATCATCTATGATTCTCCCACTAAT
Organism: Podarcis liolepis; assembly: GCF_965112155.1. Lineage (NCBI taxonomy): Eukaryota > Metazoa > Chordata > Lepidosauria > Squamata > Lacertidae > Podarcis > Podarcis liolepis. The sequence goes on along the minus strand of NC_139558.1, from coordinate 31,579,546 downwards.
GAAATGAAGGGCATGCAATCTTGAGTACAGTGGTACCTCGGGTTACATACACTTTAGGTTACATACGCTTCTGGTTACAGACTCCACTAACCCAGAAATAGTGCTTCAGGTTAAGAACTTTGCTTCAGGATGAGAACAGAAATCGTGTTCCAGCGACGCGGCAGCAGCAGGAGGCCCCATTAGCTAAAGTGGTGCTTCAGGTTAAGAACAGTTTCAGGTTAAGTACAGACCTCCGGAACGAATTAAGTACTTAACCTGAGGTACCACTGTACCTGGGATGAGTATCTACAATAACAATAGACAAGCTTGTGCTTTAAGTACAGAAGATGAGGTCCTATTGACCATCCCTTTGTGGTATTGAGCAGGAGTCGGCAAATTTTTTTAGCAGCGGCCCAGTCCACTGTCCCTCAGACCTTGTGGCAGGCCGGAGAATCGGCACTGGGGGGTGGAGCTGGAAGAAGAGACAAGAGGGGGAGCAAGTAGTCCTCCTCCCCAGCCCCAGCCGCTGTCCTTATCTCCCAGGGACTGCTGCCACTACCACCACCACCATCACTGCTTCTTGTGGGTAGGCAAAGCGAGCTCGTCCGCTCCGCTCTCTGGTCCACAGGAGCACCAGGGCGGTGGCAGCAATTGGAGGAAGAGGCTGAGCAGTGGCAGCTCTGCCAATCAAATTCCATGCCTGGTTTACCTCAGCGAGGCGTGAGGACGTCTCTGCCAATCAAACACCACTGAGGTAAACCAGGTGCAGCGTTTGAGTGACAGAGCAGCCGCCGCTCAGCCTCTTCCTCCTGTCGCCATCGCTGGGAGTCTCGGCTTCGTGGCAGGTTCTGGCTTCGCGGCACGGGCAGGATTTAGGACCCAGGTGGACCTGATCCGGCCCTGGGACCTTTATTTTTCCGACCCCTGGTGTAGAGTCCCAGGAAAAAAGCCTTTTCCCCCTCAGTAGCAGCTCCTTGTATGTGGAGCTCCTTCCCTACTGAGGTGTTCATTTAGGCAGTTCATTACAAAGAATCCTTTTTTGGTAGCCATTTGCTGTGGCTGCAGTAATTGGTATTCAGTGGCTTTTAAAGGATGGTGCCATTTTGATGGATTTTATGTATTTAAACCATTTTGTTGTGAACAGCCCTGTGGCTTATGCAAAGAGTGGTATTTTAAATCACCTAAATAGAGAAACAGATATATAAATTAAATGTCAGGTTTAAAGAAATATCCTAGAAGGGCACTTCTAGGATTGTGCATCATATTCTTTGTTGTTGTTGTTTAATTCACACAATTTTTTTTCATTTTTTAAGGGCACACATTTTAAGGGCATAGATTTACTCTATAATGGAGAAGTGCATGTGCTTATTTTTAGAACTGTAAAAAAATGCTTTAATATTTCTATTTTGGTCTCTCAGTTTCTTGCATGAAGAAGGGGTTGTTATTTTCTGGTCATCTGCAAGTTTTACAAGGAAGTATTATATTACCATCATTAGACCACAGAGAGAGAGAGAGAGAGAGAGAGAGAGAGAGACTCCAGTGGTTCCATTGATTTGTTAATCATTAAAAGAGTTGTCAAGGATCGTTAATTATTCAATAACTGATAATTAATTTGGGACAAATGATCTGAGGCTCTGGGGTCTATTTCCCCCCCTTGACTCAAAGACAGAGTGAAATCTGCTTTTTCTTTAAAAAAAGAAAGAAAAAATAATAATAACATGCTACATGTCACTTAATATTCCTTTTCATTTTGCATCAGAGGACGTTTTAAACAACCTAATTAAATGTTGTAAAACTTCTAAGGCAAACCTATCATTAACAGAAAACTTAAATACCGAGTAAATGGAATTCCTGCTGTCTTTTTAACCTTTTGTCTTAACTGACAACTAGCTAGCAATCAAATGTGAAAACACTTTTTAAGAAAAGTCTATAAATTTATTATTATTCCCCATAGGTTTTCTAAGGGTAAATGCAAGCTTTCACATCTACGGGGTTTTCATGGCATTATTAACAGTCGAAGGCTCGCCAACCTGCTCTGTTAAATGCCATTGACTTAAAAGGTACAGCCTTGAAGCATTAACAGAACATTACAATAATATAATGGTCATTTCACATTGTCAATAGCTTTGCTTGCTTTAACTTTTGTCACATGGCCGTGTCAGTATATTCTGAGCATAGAAGCGAGGATCCAAAGGACCGCTCAACTAATTCCACATGCCCAGATGGGCTTTTCAAACAGCAATGCCCCATGCTGCATGGCAAACTGTTTTTGAAAGAGCGAAGAAAGCGGCTCTCATGGCATGGCTGTTTGTTGTTCAAAGTAAAAGAAAAGCAAGACTCCACTGGCTGCATGCAAGCCTGGGGGTGCTCTGCAGCAATAACAGGTTGAGTTTAGAGTTAGTCACTTCCATGATTGAGCTAGAGAGAGACAGGAGTTTTAAAAGGGCACCTAGAAAACTGAAAGGAACTGCTGAGTGCACCACAATGGCTGGAGCTATTTGTTAAAAAGTATTCCTTGTGTTTAAGGGACACGGGTGGCGCTGTGGGTTAAACCACAGAGCCTAGGACTTGCCAATCAGAAGGTCAGCGGTTCGAATCCCCGCGATGGGGTGAGCCCCCCCCCGTTGCTCGGTCCCAGCTCCTGCTCACCTAGCAGTTCGAAAGCACATCAAAGTGCAAGTAGATAAATAGGTACTACTCTGGCGGGAAGGTAAACGGCGTTTCCGTGCGCTGCTCTGGTTCACCAGAAGCGGCTTCATCATGCTGGCCACATGACCCGGAAGCTGTACGCTGGCTCCCTCGGCCAATAAAGCGAGATGAGAGCCGCAACCCCAGAGTCGGCCACAACTGGACCTAATGGTCAGGGGTCCCCTTTACCCTTTTATTTCTTGTGTTTGTACTTAAATATTTGAAAATTATTGAAGGCAAGAGCAAATTTAGGTGCTGTTCCAATGGGCATTTTACAAATCATCTCGCGTGGGGTCTGCTATGCAGCCTCCCTGGGCACCCAAACATCCGTTCCATCTCTGAGAAAGATGTCATGAGGTAACTTTTTCAGATTAGGAAATGTGGGCAGGCAGGGAGGCTGTATGTAGAGAGCTGGAAAAAGTGCTTGCAGGAAAGAAACACACATGCAGCATTCTCAATGGTAAGGTATGGTAAAAATTAAAAGGTGACTATAGGGAGCAGCACTCATCTAGCTTCAGGCTGAGGGATCCAGGGTTTGTCCACAGACAGCTTTCCATGTCATGGGGCCAGCATGACTAAACTGTTTCTGGCACAACGGAACACCATGATGGAAACCAGAGCGCACGGAAATGCTGTTTACCTTCCCACTGCAGCGGTACCTATTTATCTACTTGCACTGGTGTGCTTTCAAACTGCTAGGTTGGCAGGAGCTGGGACAGAGCAACGAGAGCTCACTCTGTCGTGCGGTTTCGAACCGCCAACCTTCTGATTGGCAAGCACAAGAGGCTCAGTGGTTTAATCCACAGTGCCACCCATTCCCTCCATCTTAAGGTAAGCACCCACTGAAATTCTCAAGTGCCATGAGAATAGCAGGCTTCTCAGAGGAAGAGATGTTTTGAGAAACTGGTGGACGGATTTCAGAACAGCATTCCTTAAAAATGCTTATATTTTAACTGGATCATGCCCACTGAAAATAAATAGAAATACATAGATGTTAAGTATATATATATATAAATAATCACATGAATGCAATGTAATTCTATACAAGAATTCTTCCCAATTCTATATTCATATAAATGGTTGTGTGATTTCAGTTGAAATCATTTATGCTTCCTCTCTCTGCTTACCTTTTACAGGTGCGTGTACTTATTTATATGAGGTGGGATTCAAACAGCTACATCTCATAATTGTCAGCCTGCTTAAATATAAATGCTTATGGAAGAAAAAAGACTCGCTTCAAACAAAACAAAGAATAAGTTGCACCAGGGTAGTTGGCTCAGTTACCTTCTGAAGTCTCGTTTTCCGACAACACCTCTCTCCGTAGCTCAGTTTCTTTCAACACGTTTTTGTTTATGCTTTCTGCCTAGATTTTTAATTCCCTAGAATTGTAACTGAAACCAGTTTCCCAATTTGCTGCACTTTTTCTATCCAACATTATGAAAACAGATATTCTCAAGTGAATGGCGATGTGACTTTGGGGCGTAGGAGCTATTAGGTGAGTCTCATCCACCTTGTGAAGTGATGGTTTAAAATTTTAACTATCTACATTGCAGGGGATTTAGCTAGATGGGACCCCCTTCCAACCCTACAATTCTACACCAGAGAAGTTAAACAGTCTCTAATTCTAAGTGAATTTTCAAGCAAGGGGAAGAGAAAATAAACCAACTGAGCTTTCCACAATTGTACAATATTCATCCTTGTGACTGGGTGGTATAAATACCTCTTACATTTACAGGTGTACCTAGAGTACATGATACCTTTCAACTACAGGGGATGGGGGAGTTCTTGGCATATGCTTTTGCTATGAAAGCAGTTCTAGTGATTCTTCAAGAGGTTGCTCTGAAATGTGACTTCTATGTCAGGTCTAATTGAACATGCCGCATGTGGTCACCAGAGGTCAGTATTAGCACAGAGAGAGTGGGGCCCAATGTCAGAAAGCAGGGCATAAGGTCTTATACTTACTTGAATTTCCCCCCACCCTGTGCAATATATTTTTCATAAAATGATTCTTTTTTCTTAAGGTGGGAGTAATTGACATGATTGCTGAGAGTCCAGGGGATGCAGGAGGGACAGAACACTAAAAAGCAACAAGGGACAATTTACACATGATTGTACATTACTTAATTTCTCAATACATGTTTGAATGTGAGAAGCGATTTCACGAAAAGGTATCATGTTTGAATGAATATGTCTTTAATTGAACCGAAGACATCAAATCATGAACTTGTCTATAGATAGAAGTTCAATGCTTCCTGTGAGAGATTTGGCACTCCAGATGAAACTCACATTGCCTGTCAAAATTATGTGGACTCCTACACTGTCAAAATCTTTAATTACATCTGCACATAAAGGTAGAAGGAGATGAAGTTATAATATGAACCACCTTAAAAGTTGGACAGTGTAATAAATCAGTTACAGGGACAAAGTTACAATTGATTACTGATTCTATCCAAGGTTATGATGCTGGAATGAAAACTGATACTTTCAAGTTCAGTGCTTTTTCTTTTCTTTAAAGAAAGGTGGTGTGACTTTTGGGAGTAGGAGCTATCAGATGAGCCTTATCTACCTTGTGAAGTGATGGTTTAAATTTTCATCTATCTACATTGCAGGGGTTTGGACTAGATGACTCTTGATGACCGCAGTAAAAGTTTTAGGTGAGTTTGGAAAATTAGAAACGCTCCCTATCTAAAGCTAATGAGTGATCCCATAAAGTGCCACCCTGGGCTTCTTTGGGAGGAAATGCAAGATATATATATATAAAATAAAAAGAAATGAATGAAGTGGGTGCCTTAAAGGCACTGAAATATTGAACCCAAAACTTAAATGGATTTTCCACTCTGTTGCATGCTTCCATATTGGGGCGCCCTCTGCAAATTGAAATGACAGTTTAGGACAAAAGCATGGTCTCTTTCACTTGGCTTAATAACTCTTGCTCCTCCAGGATGTTAGGATGTAACTCTTAGATCATATACTGCTTCATTGATCTTCTTAAAAATACATCTGTCTCAGCTTACTGCACAATCCTATGGAAATCTACTCAGAAGTAAGCCCCACTGAATTGAACGACACCTATTCCCAGGTTAAACAAGAAGTTTACTACCTCTAGTCAAAATTTTCTATACACACGATAGGTGAAATATTTAAAATCAAAGATGGGAAGTCTTGCTTCATGTGACATTGACTGTGTGTGTATATGGCATAAATGAAATTGTTAGACTTGTTTTTAAAGGGGAATATTTAAATACTCTACAATAAATTGTAAACATGAGATCAGTCTTCAGGATGCAAGACCTATCTTGCTGTTCCTCTTTATGGACTTGTAATTTACACAGTTGTAATTGTTATATAAAAGATACAGATAAGCAATTTCCACTTCTCAGGTGATAGAAAGGGTGTATTCTGAGATGGCCGGACAACAGATTTCTAGATTCCAGAAACTTGCAGGAACAATTCTTTCCTCTCTTAAAGAAATATATACCTAATCCTACCTGAGGGTTGAGATTTTATCTAACTGTATCAGCTGCTTCAGGTTCACCTGAAGGCAAAGTCTGTATTGTTCTGAGAAGGGGGGAAATGATGCCATTCAAAATGAGTTTTAAGCTTCGAGTTTCAAGATTCAAAACGAACTGGACAAGCTGAAACAAGAGGCCAAAACCAACAAACTATAGCCAACCCTGCCAACCCCTCCAATTTGCTATATACCTCACCTAAACCTCCATCCCCTCACAGAACTTTAAAGCCAGCTGGATAGCTTAGTTGGTTACAGTGTGGTGCTGATAATGCCAAGGTCGCAGGTTTGATTCCCATATGAAACAGCTGCATCTTTCAGCACTGCAGGGGGTTGGACTAGATGATTCTCCAGGTCCCTTCCAACTCTACAATTCGATTATTCTAAGCCCCACATCCTCTGTGTTCTCCATCCCTGTTTTATTCAAACCTCTGCAGTTGTGTAAACCCGACCTTCTCTTTTGCTCCTGTCCAGATTTCTCCATGCAAATGCAGAAATGTGTTGTTGTTTAGTCGTTTAGTCGTGTCCAACTCTTCGTGACCACATGGACCAGAGCATGCCAGGCACTTCTGCCTTCCACTGCCTCCTGCAGTTTGGTCAAACTCATGCTGGTAGATTCGAGAACACTGTCCAACCATCTTGTCCTCTGTCATTCCCTTCTCCTTGTGCCCTCCATCTTTCCCAACATCAGGGTCTTTTCCAGGGAGTCTTGTCTTCTCATGAGGTGGCCAAAGAATTGGAGCCTCAGCTTCATGATCTGTCCTTCCAGTGAGCACTCAGGGCTGATTTCCTTCAGAATGGATAGGTTTGATCTTCTTGCAGTCCACGGGACTCTCAAGAGTCTCCTCCAGCACCATAATTCAAAAGCATCAATTCTTCGGCGATCAGCCTTCTTTATGGCCCAGCTCTCACTTCCATACATCACTACTGGGAAAACCATAGCTTTAACTATACGGACCTTTGTTGGCAAGGTGATGTCTCTGCTTTTTAAGATGAGTTATTCAGGCCCCTGTGCCATGGCAATACCGTGATCCATGAAGGAGAGAAATGTGTTATGGCACTGCAAATTCTCCAATGGGGGCACGTCCTATGACAGCCTGACACAGTCAGCATATAGAGTAGGGGAGACCTGCATGCAGAAATCTTCTAGGTGTTTTTTGTAGATCACAGGTAGATCAGCATGTGCCAGCCCTATGATGTGGTGGCTAAAAGGTTAATACAACCAGGGGCTGGTGCAACACATTGTGCCACCGAAGTCAGGCTGCTGCCACTGCGTCCGCCTCCTGTTCTCCCTTTGTGGTGGGAGGTGGTGGGCCCTTGCTCACGGGAGATGTTTAAGCAGACTGAGTTGTTATCATTCAGGCATGCTGTAGCTGCAAGATTCCTGTCTTCCTAACAACGCATTTGGACTGGATGATTTAAAAGATCCCTTCAGACTCTAAAACTCTATAATTCTACACATAATTTCAGACAATAGCATAGCGGATATTTTTCAAACGCTATAGCCCATCAAATTAGGATGGATTCTGCTTCCCATTGCAAATGACAAATTGATTTCAGCAACAAGTGAATATCAGGTCATTCAAGATACAACTAATCAGGAATATATAGCAGCCACGTTATCTTGACGTATGATCAGAAAAATAATTCCATGTATTATTTGCAGGATATCCTCTTTCATCTCAGGCAGATCAAATATATGTGTGTCACAAATCCGTTGCAAAGTAAGCAAGCACGCTTTTACTTATTTCTATTTATTGCTCACTTAGTTTTCGGCCTTTCGTTTTATATATATATATATGACCCATCACGCTGTGCGCAAGCTGTGTGGCATCTGCAGGCATGTTTTCCAGAGAACCTTAATTATTCATACCCCCCAACATTTAGCAGAGGAAAATAGGTGCAATTGGTGCATGTTTTGAGGGAAAGGGGCTTGTAATCAGACTGCGGCACCTCTATTTTGCATATTTATTTATTGAATTTAGATTCTGACCTTCCTACTAAAGGGTTCCAGAGCGGCAAATAACAAGTGATAGATAAAACAATAAAAGCAATTCCAGTGCAGAAAAAATACTGGGAGAGATCTCAGCTTAAAAGGCTTGTTGAAAGAGGAAGGTCCTTAGTAGATGCCAGAAAGATAGCAGAGATGGCACCTGTCTAATATTCAAAGGGAGGGGATTCAAAAGAGTAGGTGCCACAACACCAAAGGTCCACTTCTTACCTCGTGTGGTACAGCCTTCCTGATAAGATGGTCTCATCCCTTACACACCTAATCTTTCAAATGAGTGTACTACTCTGTAGATCTTGGGCCATGCTGCCACCAGATAATCTTTTAAATATTAGCTTCAGAATACACTTCCCTTAGAACTTTAGAAAACAAATCTCCATGCAATGTCATGAGTGAATGTATTTTGCTAAAATGTTCATAGCTTCAAAAGTCAATACAAATTGAAAACAGAGTTACCATGTAAGGAACAGTTCTCATATTCTGAGAAAAAGGCATTTGCCACTTCAAGGAGACTACCCCACACTGTTCCAGTCATGTTAGAAGTCAGGTTGGCTCAATATCCACTCCCTTCTTGGGAGAAAAGCAATGACAAACCTAGACAGCATCTTAAAAAACAGAGACATCACCTTGCCAACAAAGATCCGTATAGTAAAAGCTATGGTTTTCCCAGTAGTGATGTATGGAAGTGAGAGCTGGACCATAAAGAAGGCTGAACGCCGAAGAATTGATGCTTTTGAATTATGGTGCTGGAGGAGACTCTTTAGAGTCCCATGGACTGCAAGAAAATCAAACCTATCCATTCTGAAGGAAATCAGCCCTGAGTGCTCACTGGAAGGACAGATCCTGAAGCTGAGTCTCCAATACTTTGGCCACCTCCCTGGAAAAGACCCTGATGTTGGGAAAGATGGAGGGCACAAGGAGAAGGGAATGACAGAGGACAAGATGGTTGGATAGTGTTCTCAAAGCTACCAGTGTGAGTTGGACCAAACTGTGGGAGGCAGTGGAAGACAGGAGTGCCTGGCGTGCTCTGGTCCATGGGGTCACGAAGAGTCAGACACGACTAAACGGCTAAACAACAACAACAACTTTCACAGATGCATTCATTTCACTGGAAGTGAAACGGAGGAATACTGTTGACTTCCAGGGGAGAAGCTGAACTATTTCCGGGTGGCTTAGCTACCCCCAACCACCTGGTACCATTCACTTCTAAATTTGGGTCAAAATGCCCATTGGAACAGAGCAACACTACATTATGATGCATGGTGCTGGGCTTGAAGTGACAGCACCAGGCTTTTTTGTTGTGAAAAGGAAGACAAACATTGACCAACCCAACCAAAATGTTAGAATACTCAAGTTACAAAGGAAGGGACCACGAGAGTTGATTCATTCCCAGTGGGCAAAGAAGGAACCACATCATTTGATCTCATTTCTTATGTTACCAAAGGACCTTGATGAATGACAATACAGGATCAGTTTTAAGCCTAACAAATATGGATGGGAGAATCCTACATGATTTGTTCCATACCATTTTCGGAAACTGTGTTTTCCAACCACCTTCACTGACACGCTGAACATTTCTTTTAAGCTCTGTGGAAAATATATATTAATACTGATTAGTGAAACTTCGACTCCCTTGTGGAATGAAGTGTAATATTGACATACAAATAATATAATTACATGTAACATATGCATAATAACATTATATTAATTAAATGTAAACTTGTAACACCATGCGGTCCCAAGAGTGAACTTCTTAATATAACTGAAGACATCATTGCTCCTCGTCCAGTGGTCACCTTTTCTTTTTCTAAAATAGGCAATTGCAATGAAGTTGCAACATATTTGCTATCAGTCATGACTTTAAAAAAATGGGCTAAATATGTATGATGCAAATATACATAATTCAAGTTTGTAAAAGCACAGAAAATAATTATTTGCAAATCATGTGCTTTCTTTTACATTATTGGCACATGCTTTGCTCTTGAGGCTGATGTCAACTGTGATACTGTGAGCCTGACTCTGCTTCTGTAATTAGAAGTAAGGTAAGAAGTTGGGATGGTGCTCAGATTCTCTGAGCAGAATCAGGGCAGGTGGCGCAGCCCATCTTCAATATGTTGCCCTGCTCAGTTCTGTTTCCAGGTCCCACCAGTGTCACCCCCATACTAGAATAATATGAGCTGTATTTTGGTACTTAGGCAAAAAAAGGCACTACCAGCACAACAGCATTAAGCTTTACTTGGTTGGGAAGGCATGAACCTTCTCTCCTCATTGGAGCAAGACCTGGGAAGAGTGGCTGTGACCACTAGCCCTGAGCTGTTTTGTTTCTTTGAAGAAAGAGTTAACCTCGCTGACACTTTCTGATTTATTGCTGACCTGCTCCGAGCTCCTGCCTTGACATATGTACACCAAATACTGACAGCTGCAAACTGAATGACTTGAGACCCACATATCTGTGAGAACTCCTACTCACAATTGGACTTGCCTGTGCATTTGGATCCAGAGATGAAACTCTCCTGGGGGTCCCTAGGTTAAATGAGGTGCATAATGCAGATGTTTGTAGCAGAGCCCTTCTGGTGGTAGCCCCATAGTTTCAAAAGGAATGCCTCTCCAGAAGTACTGTACATCTTGTCCCAACTTGGTATTCATTTAGACACCAGGTTAAACACACACACATGCACATTTTTTATGCTTTAGAGGCTAGCAGGTTAATTTTAAATTATGGTGCTGATGATTGGTTATTCAGGTAGTTTACAATATTTTTTATGTTTTGGCTCATGATGCCTTACGTTGTCTTATTTTGCTGCACTGCAAACTACCCTGTGACCATTTATGCTGAAGGGTGGTATCTCCTAATGATATATCAGTCAATCAATCTGCACCTATTTATCATTTGGGGTAAATAGACTTCTTTATTTCAAATTGACAATGTGGTTATTGTAAGACTGGGAGGCAACAAAGATTCTCATTGGATGCCCCACCTCATAATCAGCCATATAGTTAAGCAGCTGCTGTAGCTCCTGTGAGAAAATGGAAGTTAAAAGATTTTTTTTTTAACAGGACCTTCAGGGAGATGGACGGACAGCTGATGTTATTCCTTACCAATATACGTTTTCCTGTGGTGTGCTGCAGACTGTTGCACTTACTTTAATGTAGTTTTTTGTTTTGTTTTGATGTGAGCAGGTTTATAGATATGCTTGAAAGATGCCTATTAGATAAGTAAGTAAGTAAATATGCTTGGGTTATCAGGGTGGAAATATCTCTAGGACAGGAGGAACTCTGTGTTGTGGAGTAGTAACTTGATGCAAAGGTTCAGTTCGGCAGTTCATAGCTGAGTTGAAAAGAGAATATCAGCAGGTGCAACTTTTTGATCCTGGCATGTGAAGCCTCACTGCTAATATTCTTTCTCCGGCATAACTATAGAGCTGCAGGTGTGCTGCTTTCCTTTGTATTTGGTCACTCCAGTGGGCTAGTTATTGGTAAGAGGCAGGAACATGTAGGGAAAGGACTGGAAATCTGGAGGACAGGAATGCCAAAGAAGTATACCTGAAGGAGCGTCTCCACCCCCATCGTTCAGCCCAGACACTGAGGTCCAGCTCCAAGGGCCTTCTGGGGTTCCCTCACTGCGAGAAGTGAGGTTACAGGGAACCAGGCAGAGGGCCTTCTCGGTAGTGGCGCCCGCCCTGTGGAATGCCCTCCCACCAGATGTCAAAGAGAAAAACAACTATATCACTTTTAGAAGACAGAAGTCTTTTAGAAGACTTTTAGATGTCAAGGAGATAAACAACTATATGACTTTCAGAAGACATCTGAAGGCAGCTCTATACAGGGAAGTTTTTTATGTATGATGTTTCACTGTGTTTTTATATTTAGTTGGAAGCTTCCCAGAGTGGCTGGGGCAAGTCAGTCAGGTGGGTGGGGTACAAATAATACAATTAGCATTATTAAGCAGGAGAAATGAATTTGTCATATTGATTAAAGAGAACAGGCCAAATATTTGACCTCTAGTACCTTTCAATATTTACATTCATTCAGATCATCTTCCTAAATTCATGCTTAAATGAAAACTTTAAGGCTGCACTCCTATACACAATTACACTGGAATCCCACTGAACACAACAGGGCTTACTTTGAGTAGACATGTTTAGGATTACCCTGCATTTCTGATTGTTTTTATAGTGGGGTGAAATTTCTGAGATTTTCCCACCCGCCAAAATTGCAAAGACTACTTTGCAGAATTTTTATATGAACAGCTGAGTATTCCCCTCCCTTTTCTGTGGTTCCATTTCCAGATGACAATATTCCAGAATCATCCTACGTGTGGAGCATTGTACAGATGCAAAATGGTGGCCAGACTGCCAACATAGCCGATGCTAAATAAATAAATAAATAAATAAATAAATAATCCTTAGGAAAAAGGAAAGAAACTGAGCTACTGTCAGTGATGATGGTGAACCTCCTCTCAATAAACTATTGGAGAATTTTTCCTTCCTCTTGAAGAAATTTGCTAAAATGGTCTCATCAATTTCTTTGCTCACAAGCAGGTTGTAGAATATAGAGAGGCTTCTGTGTGCAGCTCCAATTATTTTACACGACATCACAAATTCTAGATTTTGGGGTTCTTACTACGTTTTCCCAGCCCAATATCTGAGGGATAAAACTGAGGACAAATATTTATTACCCCATTTTCATTAACATTCACATACGCCTACCTTTGTGAGAGTTTTATGATAATATAGAGACACTTTAAAAGGCTGCCTTGGAAAGCTTCTAGATTTGCCCAAGAAGAAAGAAAAGGGAAAATATAACTAGATCCCAGTGCTCCTCCTATGTCTCAGAGTTTCTATGTTAATATGTATTAATTATACTCCTGCTCACTACTTTCCAGAGTTCTGACATGAAGATTCAATATTGTAGTATGAGATTCATGTACATTCTTCGGCCCTCTGACACTACAGTAGTTTCTAACAGTTTAATGTATTTTATTACAAATGAGATTTAATTAGAAATACATATACTAGACAATCTAAGGCTCTGATCATAGAAAGGATTAACATATACCTACTGCATTCAGAAATCGCCTTACTACTTGTGGCAAAAAGTGGATATGGCAGAAAATTCGCTTGTACAACTCCTGCCTTACTTTTTTGCGAATAAAAAGTTCCATAGCTTGAATCGGTGCCTATATTATGAATAGAATGAATCTCTCCTGTCTCCTTCTTATGTATTAGAAACATGCATGCTTTCATTTGTATTAAAGAGGAGCATGATTTGATTGGTCATGAACTGAATATTCAACAAACGGAATGGAGACAATAGTATGCTTCCAACCAGGCCTTTGGGGGGAGGCCTACTGGTGAATTGGCAAAACATTATACTGTCTCCTTGGGGCTTTCAGGCAATGGGAAGAGAACCACAGGAGACAGTCAATTCCTTTAACCCCAAGGGAAGAGCATCTGGTGTTTCTCCCTATCGCCATTTCTAGATGACTGAAGACAAGGATGTAATGAGCTGCCGTTCATTCCAGAACCAGCCTTTCCTTCAGGGGACAAAAGTCCCAAACCCCTCCTTGCATTTTGATGGAGATGGCATGTTTTGCTTCTCACTTTCCTCTAACGCTCTGTTTTACCTCCGAACAACAGAACCACTAACAAATTTTCAGATATTAAATATCTAGGAGTCACTGCTTAAGAAATAACTACGCCTGAACATTTGACTGAGCGGTTCGTGATATATTGCTAATCCCATTTATAATCTGGTTCAAGGAATTGTGAAGGATTTGGAAACTGGAAAGCTGGATGATTGACTGCTGAGAATTCTAGGTGCAGGGTTTCGGTTTTTTTGCCACGGCACATTCTGATCAATGTGAATAATAGCATTTTTGTTCCACAAAGTTGTTGAGACTAGAACACGGACTGTGCAGAGGACTGAATTGAAATTGTGAGGGAAAGAACGGTGGATACATTTAAAAGGTCTACAGGAAACATTATTGGGTTACATATAGTAATGTCAAGTAGAGGAAGTAAATGTTGAAAAATTCACTCTGCTGGATTGCGTCCTCGCTTAAAGCCTTATTCTTATTTAAATTCGGGGGGGGGAATTTAAATAATTGTTTGAATATTTTTTCCTAATAACCTTCATTTCCAATAAAAAAGCTCTGTAGCCCTTTTCTAGGTAGGTGTGTGTGTGTGTGTGTGTGTGTGTGTGTGTGTGTATTAATTGGTTCTGAAAAACTGGCACAAAATAAATGTTCAGGATTTCTGTGGGGACACTAGATGGAGCTGTAGCTTTATCAAGCAGCACTGGGAGGCCAGTTTAAAAAGCTTACGATTGAAAAAAATACATTTTTTTTTAAGGCTAAGGCTAATAAATTATGTATCTTCATGGTTACAAATTCCAACATACTTTGAAGGAGGAAAAAGTAAGGAGTGGGAAAATAAAACCAAATGCTCAGATATACAATTGTCCAAGTAAATTATTATTTTAAAAAATATACCGATGCTTTAAGTCTTGGAGAATAACTGCTTAATGTTAAAAACCACATGCTGAAAATGCACATACATTTCATTTTATTCACATACCAGTTGCAAGATTCTGCTATCAGCAGTTAGATGCAAACAGATAAAAACTACCTCAATTTCAAACTTCACCCAGTGGAAATGTGCCAGCGACTGGCAGATTCGAGGTATGTATGTGGGATCAAGTTTAGAGAACTGTTTCTCATTAGGGTGCCTCCCCCCCCCCAGGTTTCTCATTAAATTCTTGTATAAGAAATAGTTCTGTGCTCCTTTTCAGCTGCAATGTAAAACCGAGCGCAAGTTACTTTTTCTGTTTTGTATTTTGCACTAGGCTTTTCCCCCCATGTATGTCTGAAGAAGCAAAATAAGCCTTCGTTTATTTTGATTAACACCGCCCTCCACACTGGAACGGTGTGAATGCACAATCTGTGTACACAATTTGGGTACCTGTGCACACAAATAGTTGAACTGCAAACTCATACGTTTATTCACAGGTAAGGTTCAATGAGGGACGCGGGTGGCGCTGTGGTCTAAACCACAGAGCCTAGGGCTTGCCAATCAGAAGGTCGGCAGTTCGAATCCCCGCGATGGGGTGAGCTCCCGTTGCGCGGTCCCAGCTCCTGCCAACCTAGCAGTTCGAAAGCCCATCAAAGTGCAAGTAGATAAATAGGTACCACTCTGGCGGGAAGGTAAACGGTGTTTCCGTGCGCTGCTCTGGTTCGCCAGAAGTGGCTTAGTCATGCTGGCCACATGATCTGGAAGCTGTACACCCCCTAATGGTCAGGGGTCCCTTTATCTTTAAGGTTGAATGAGTGGTACAGTCTCTATATCAGTGATAGTTGAGCTGAACAAATCAACAAGACATGTGTAAGGACAACTTGTATATATATTCACTGTATTGTGCGAACAAGCCTACACTGTTTCTAACTAAACTCTTCTGAGCCTTCTTACCTCACTTGTCCCATAGGTTTCAGTCAGATTAAAGCATTACTTAGCCTGGAACCAACCCTCTGATTCCCACATTTCCCCCTTGCTTTATTTGTGACCACTCAGCTCACTGCTTCAACATTCATGTTTGTCTGCATTATCATGTAGCCAGTTATTTATTTATCTCGTATTTATTTTCGTTTCATAAATTTTATACACCGCTTGATTGTAAAACAGAAGCTCAAAGAGGTTTACACAAGTATGGTGAGCATTACTTATGTGGACGAAACCCAGTCAGATGGATGGGGTATAAATAAAATAATAATAATAATAATAATAATAATAATAATAATAATAATAATAAATGAAACATAATAGTGTTTCGATCAAACCAAGGATTCACACACAGCTATTCGGGAGGCAGTTAAAAATACATCCAATGTTTGTTTTTCTTGTGATTCTCCACAGGTTTTAGGTCCCACACCTTATTCATTCTTTGCACCAAGTTAAATCAAAGCGATTTCTTCTGTGTTCTCTCAGCTTTGGCACTTTCTCCTGAGATTGGATCCATAAAGGACATAAATATTTGTATTTTATTCCTACATTGCAGGGGGTTAAACGAAATAATCCTCGGGGTCCCCCTCAACACTACAATTCTATGATTCTACAATGATCAAACTTCTGAATTAAAGTGTTTTTCATGACCTTAACTTATTTGGTTGTAGTTGATCACATTATGTGATTTTATGCATTCCAGTTTTGAAATTTTATTATATTCTGGTGTGAGGAGATCCAGTATGGGCTGAAATGAAGTAATTTTGTTCAAAATATAAATACATAAATATATTTAATCCACACTTTTTATACTGTCCCTGGCCTTGCATCTTTTTGCACCACAGAAAGACATGACTGTATGAATTAGCAGAAACTGGTATTAGTGTAAGGTTTTCCTGGACCCCATAATACCTGCTTTGTTAGCTACGCTTCCTGTAGTTCTGTTATAATATTTGTGCACCAAGTTTTGAGGGCAGGAAGCCCTCATACTGTTATGCAGTAAGTTCGTTCTATGCTTCTGGACTTGAACTCAATCGTAATTCACATTTTATTCCTGCAACTGGTCCAGCACGGTCTACCTACAAAATAACCAAATCTTCTCAGTGAAGTCTAGAATCAGATCCTATGCAAACAAAGCAGCTGAGGATTCATAGATCTTAGGAACTCACATTAGTCTATTTTTGTGCTTTATTATTCTTACGAGAAAGGATTTCCTAATAAGCCCATTTTCTGCACAGACTATTCAGAATTTGAGATAGATTTAAGAATGATTCTCCCTTTTTCAACAGGCCTTGGAGATCGTCTTGCTTTTGGCCCACTGAGAAACATCTGCAACACCATTTTGTATAAACTCTGAGAATTCAAGCCCCCGGTCCGAAAGATATTTACTGCAAAATTGTATTTCAGCAGAACCTGCTCTCAAGTAGATACGCTGTGGATTGAAACCTCATCTTGTGATCCAGTTGGCGGTGGAAATGTAACATATTGGTTAATTGTTTTTCATTTCTGAATTTTAAATTGGTGTAACCTGCCCTGGGTCCAGCTGGTGGAGGACAGGTGATGATGATGATGATGTCTTGATTTCTTGTGAAGACTTCTTGTTTTGCTGGCGACACAGTGAATAATATTTCAAAAGTAAAAGCAAGTTGTGGCTGGATTCTCCCCCACGGTGGTCAGGTAGCTATTTCCACCACTGAGGGGAATTTTCTAGTGCCGCTGGGAAAGCAAACACGGAAGGCAGAAACTACATATTTAGGGAATATGTTTGGGGAAGCTTTTAATATCTGAAGGACTGTTGTATTTTAATATTTTGTTGGAAGCTGCCCAGAGTGGCTGGGGAAACCCAGCCAGATGGGCGGGGTATTATTATTATTATTATTATTATTATTATTATTATTATTATTAATTGCATATTTGCACTTTCAGGTGAATTAACATAAAAGATGGCAGAATGCCTGGCATTTGAGAAAGAGGGGGAGATGTTAAATGATCCCAGAATAAAAACACATGTCCCTCGTGACGGGAATTGCTGTGAGCAGTTTAAAGAGGGCTCTTCTATGATTTAGAAAAGCAGAACATCAGAAGATAAACGGTAACAGAACCCCCAGGAAGAGCCAACTTTCTTGCCAATAAGCATTCTGGTTTCTAAAAAGCGGACCCCTGCCTCCAGACAGTAATGAGATAGCATTATATAGGCATTGCCAAATGCTAAACCAGGATATAGGTGTTGGGTCTATAGGCTGCAGTCTCCATAGAGTGCGCCTCCCAGGTAAAATTACCATGAGGTAATTTTAGCTTAGAAAACACACTTTTCTCAGGGCATCAATCTTACCTGCAATGACTGCCCCAAGCAGACACATAAGTGAGGCACAGTAGGAAGCTTCGTGTGGAAGGAGAGGACGGGAGAAGAAACATTCAGCTGTTGAAAGTAGAAAACAAAGTTTTGTCAGAATTTTGAAAGACATTGGATGGCCATTCTTCAAGTTGACTTACTGTGTTCCTGCAAACAGTGACCGGCATGTTGTTTCGTACTGTTAATAAGCTTGCTCTCTCCTGTGCTGCCTCCCCAAAGGAAACACATATTTATTTCTGAATCCAGCACTGTTTTTCTCTTCCTCTGTATCCTCACACACTTTAAGCAGGCTGCCTTGAAAATAAAATAAATTCATGTGCCTCACAGGTTTTCTGACTGATCCTCCTGTACCTTGCTTATTTTTAATCCAGTTTTTTAAATGTAAAACAAGCTTGAAAAATTGCTCTGTATTTTGTGCTTGATGCCCTTCTTCCAAATACTTCTTGAATTAGAGTCGAGTTTGACAAAACAAGGGTAGGACTTCTTTTTTTACATTTCTTTCTTTTTTTGTAGAAGTTCCCCAGCTATGAAATACCTATTATTATTATTATTATTATTATTATTATTATTATTATTATTATTATTATTTCCCAGGTATTTAAAAACATCCTTTCCTCTCTTAAGTAATTAACATTTAGAAGACATCTGAAGGCAGCCCTGTTCAGGGAAGTTTTTAATGTGTGACATTTTAATGTATTTCTAATCTTTGTTGGAGTGGCTGGGGAGACCCAGCCAGATGGGCGGGGTACAAATAATAAATTATTATTATTAGTAGTAGTATTATCACTGCTTTTTAATTCTGCTTTTAATATGTATTTATTGTTTGAAGTTTTGTAAACCACTTTGAAATAATTGATAAAAAGTGGCATGTGATTTTTTAAAAAATTAATAAATAAGGTTCAGCCTATCAGCACTGTGCAAAGAGAGTGCACCTACGAGATGTGATGTTATTCACGTGTTTACCTCTGGTGTGTGTGATGTTTAAAACATAACCAGCATGGGGAACCAACAGCCCGATCGGGACTGTGGCATGGAGGAGAGGGGCTTCAATTTATGGTCACAGTGGTGGTCCCAATCCAAACCAGGAGGTGGAGCGTCAGCTGCCTGCAATAGGAGAAAAGCTCTCATTGGTCCCAATGGGAGCCTCTTTGCATTGCAGATAGCTCCCGTGTTTGACTGATGAATGTGCTTATCCTGAACTTGGTGCATCAAAGAAATGGGAAGAATTACATACCCCTGGTTGCAACCTTGAGAGACTCTTTCCAGGCATGAATTCGAAAACATGAATTCTCCCATCTTCTGAACCAACATTTAGACTGAGAATTTATTTAATCCATCTTTATTTGCCCAGTTAAGACAATCCATATCTATTCTCTCCTCCTCATCAGAGAATATGTCCATTTATTCATCCTACATTAGCTCTGCATGTCTCCTAATCATTTGCAACCTAACTGGCTTTTCTTTCTCAAGTGATGGGAGAGGGGGAACTTTTTTCTCTATAAAAAGCTTGTCCTTTAACCCTCCCTCTCTCCTTACATACACCACCAAATGTTTACCACAGTATTGGGAGTTTCCGAAATAAGCATTTCAAAATCAACATGGTTTTCATTCAGTTCTCATGGAAAGATCTATCATACCTCCTGCCGCCGCCACCAATCTCAACTAACAAGGCTAGTAATATATAAAGTGATTTCTGGCAGAGTGATGATTTGCCGCTGCTGGCCAATAATTCCTCCCCATCCCTCTTAACTCCTTCTGCACTGCTCCTTTGAGCCACACCTTGCTTGTGCGTCCAATAAAAACGGGACAAATTGCATCTGAGAAAGTGACTGAAAGAGGCAGGAGTAATTCGTTTAGCTTCAGTGCTCAGCTGGCAGAACAATGACCGTTGCCTGTCTGTGCAAGCAAGTTCACAATATGCCCCTTTTATTCCAAGCACCCTTCTCTTCAGACACTTCAGCGTCAGAAGAAACAAGGTCTGAGGGAATAAATGCACCTCCCTTAAATTCCCTTGAGACTGGAACTACACATGACACATATGTTATATCACATACATGCTATGAGTTTGGGAAACTTTGGTCGCAACCTATACACACTTATTTGTGACATAGTTGCATTAAATACAGTGGTACTTACTTCTGAGTAAGTGGACTGCACAGTTTTTGCCTCGTTCCACAATGCAGTAGAGCTGTACAACCCAATACTTTATATTCTCTCTCTCTCTCTCTCTCTCTCTCTCTCTCTCTCTCTCTCTCTCTCTCTCTCTCCCCTAGGGCAGCTCTCCCTTTCAGAGGGAGGGGGTTAATTTAAAAGTGTGCATGTGTGTGTGTTTCTAATACAAATCCATTGTTAACAAGGCAAAAGGGCTGGGTGGGATTTTTGTCGTACTTGCTAATCAGATCTCAGGAAGGAAAAAAAAAGAGAAATTTGCCTCACTTTGAAACACTTTTTGCTCTCAGCCGAGAATACATTTTACCAAAACACTGTGCCATTCATCTTATGTGGCTGTTTGTCGATCATAGCTCCTGGAAGGATAAGCAAACCCTATGGAAAGACATTTATCTAAATTATCCTGATAAAATGCTATCACTTCATGGGAAAAGAAAAATGAGGCAGAGTGCTAGTTTGTACACAAATGTTCTGCAATTATACCAATTGGCGGGGAAGTAGGGAATAATATGGCTTGAGCGACTTTTTCTTTCTTTCTTTTTCTTTCAGAAGTTGACGATGCAAGAAACAAGGGGATACTTTAATATTAAATAAAGTGAATATCAGTCGCCAACACAGTGCTAACAACCTTCTTTGTGCAAACAAACATACAGTTAGTGTTTGTGACTCTGTCCCCTGACAAGCAGATAAGAAGATAAATGTGTGGTTTCTCTTAATTAGCCTTTCTTAATTAAAAACACCAGAGGTATTGTAATCATAATGAACTCTGCTGAGAGGATGGTCACTTTGTTCTCCAGGATGTCACTTCTGGAAAATTAGATTTTTCCCCCCTCCTCAAACCCAAACAAGAAAGGAATAAATTCCGTGTAGGAGTAGTAGAAATAAATGATGCCTGCAAAGCAGTGTCCCTTTGGTTTTTATCTGAGTGAGATGGATGTGCATCTTGTGGTTTTCAGAATGGTGTGGGGCAGTATTAGCCGTCATTAGCACCCCAGTATGGATCCAATTCACTAATTACTTATGCTGTCGTGGTTCACTGAGATTTAAGTACCAAGTCAATCCCATTATCTGCACTCTCCCAAGCTTGCCAGAGTCATCCGTCTTTTATGGAAAAGAAGCACAAGGGTTATCAATAGGACCCTGAAAATACTTGGGATTTTCCCACTTCGGGAGGAGGCAAGATTAGTTGCGAGCAAAGTCACAGTTGTCTAAGCTGCTAGTTTGGAGGCGATAAAAGTGAGTGGTGACAATTATCCATAACGAGAGAGAGAGAGAGAGAGAGAGAGAGAGAGAGAGAGAGAGAGAAGGGTGTGTGTGTGTGTGTGTGTGTGTGTGTGTGTGTGTAGGAAATGGGAGGCAAGAGAAGAAAAGAGGGGGGGAAAAGAACAGAAGAAACCTTGCCGTCGATTTCTGCAGCTGCCCTATGGTTTCGGGCAGCTTTTCATATCACCTCAGAGCTACAAATTACAATTCGTCTGTTACAAACGCATGATAATATAGTCAGAAATCAGGAATTAAAATATTCCAAAGGCCTCAGGCCTCCTCTGCAAGAGAGAGGTGGGGAGAGAGCAAGAGCGAGAGAGTACATGGAGCCTGCAAGATCCCTGTGTTGTCTGTGCCCTCCTTCCTACATGCTGCATGTTTAATGTCTGCAGCGGCCTTGTCTGTTTGGGATGGTTGATTGACATCTGCTCTGCCGAGAGGAAGGCCCTGGCAGCTATTGGCAGCACTGTCACGTTCATTTGCACACTTTATGAAGCAGCAGTGTGGCTACTAATACAAAAAGAAATCTTCTAAGCAGCATGACATCTCTTGGAATGGAATATTTGTCTTTACAAATGATTGCACTGGTGCCAGTACTTGACATAGCGCTCACAAACATGTGTAATTGTTGGAAGTGTAATGATGATTATTTGCATATTTAATGTTCAAACAAGTGCTGGAGAAGCAACTTAGACTAAACCTTTTTATGAGGAAGATTTAAATACGTACAGCATCACCCTGACTGAGTTTCAAAAGCGGATTCAAAAGCTAAGGAAACTGTGTTGCCCACATGAAGGAAAATTGAAGGGAAATTGACGTACAAGGTTTCGTTTCAGAAAGTCCCTTTCAAAGGCTTGTTTGCACAGGTCACTCTAATCTCTAGAAGCGCTTCCTCTTCCCATATTTTTTAAAACACAATATTAAATCAGTTTTTATTTTTATTTTCTGGTGCCCCCGAAGACTGAAGTCATTCCCACTGAATGTGCATTCGCATTAAACTCAAACTCTATTCAGAGGACATAGCCTGTTTTTTCTTCTTTTCAAAAAGAAGCAATTAATGTTGAGAATTCACGTGAGCTGGGTTGTTGGGGTTTTTTTTTTTGGGGGGGGGGGAGCAGTGAAAAATGGAGTCCAGTCTAAGCCAGCAAAGAAAGCCAAACCTGAATGCTAAAAGTGACTCTGTCACCAGGACTTTTCCTTGAGACTTCTTCCAAGGAAAATTGAATAATAGCCTCTCGTATTAGGCCTGCAAAGAAACCTGACCTCCAGTTTCTTGACAGTTTTCTGGATTTTGCCTCATTCTCAGAGTGCTTTAGAACTTCTTTATAAATTTGGTGGGTACACCATTAAGAAATGGCCAACGGTGATGAACCCCCCCCCCTTTTTAAAAGAAAACTTTCTGTGTCCTCCATTCTGATTTGCTTGCACAAAGCTTACAGAGTGGTTGGGATATGTTTAATCTTCATTGACAGTTCTTATTTGTTTATCGGGAGGTTATTTGATAAGCATCCTGATTTGTTTGCAGGGTGTTTACAATTCTTCCCATTAATCAGTCATTCAGCCCACACTTTTCTTTCTTTTCCTTCCTTCCTTCCTTCCTTCCTTCCTTCCTTCCTTCCTTCCTTCCTTCCTTCCTTCCTTCCTTCCTTCTTTCCCTTTTTTTTTTTGCAAATGATGTGTGTGTGTGTGTGTACATATATATATATATATAACAAACATACAAATTCAATAATTTCCCAATGGACATGTATATCCCCCATACCTTGCAGTCCCCCTCCCCACTTTTCAGTGAATTATCCCAACATTTTCCTAACTACTACTACTACTACTACTACTACTACTACTAATAATAATAATAATAAATCAGTTCCTTTTAAAAAATGGATTTGTCACGCTAGGATGGCAGAGCACTTTCTTTCACTTTAGCACAAACCTAAATTCCCCACTATGCACTTAAATTCCTCTCAAAAAGTAAAGACTACATTCACGCGACCGTTTATTCCGTGTTCCCCACGTGTTATTTTTCACATTTTATTTGATTTTTCACACAACACAAAAGCCACTTTAGGAAGTCTGATGAAACATAGTAGGTCTTTAGCACAGATTTCCATGTTATTTGTTTTCAGGGGAAACTCCCCCCCCCATCTTCAGCCCACTTATCCCAAAAAATTATAGGAGATATGTGCTGTAATTTCCCCAACATTTTCATAGATTGCAACATGTGAAGGGGTGGCGTTCAGACATTCTTTCTCTGCCATGTTCATGGGAGAGCAGAAGAATACATCTGCATAAGGGTGGTAACATGTCTGATGAGGTCCACTGTTGTGTCACATCACACCCACTGGCGTGAATGAAATTTAGCGTGACATGGTGGTATATCGGTCAAAAAGCCACAGTTCCATAATGCAACAGGTACTGCCGTGTGAAAGGGACATTAGAAAATGGGACAGAAACACTAGCATTATCAGGAAAACTAACACAATAAACCCCACATCAGATGCTCCCACATTGTGAAATGACTGGACTGTCCAGTATACAATTGTTAGGACCATAACATGGAATGATTTGCCAGGGCCAAGATAAAGAACACCTGGTGCTGGGAATGTTCCCTACCTACACATTCTTGCTAACCTTGTATGTGTTAAAAACCAGTAGCTTAATCTTTCAGAATGTCACTTTCTTGACATTTTATTTTATTGCTTCCTTGCTTGGATAGATTCATATGCAGCCAACAGCTAATGGGTCCCTGGGATGGCTCACAAAAATACAGTAATGATAAAACCAACACAAATTCAAATATAAACCAGTGCAACTTATTTATCTGTATTAACCACATTGAATTACCGTATTTTTTGCACCATAACACTCACTTTTTTCCTCCTAGAAAGTAAGGGGAAATGTCTGTGCGTGTTATGGAGGGAATGCCTATGGGTGGCATGCCTACAGATTTTACTCCTCTAAAAACTATGTGCGTGTTATGGTCGGGTGCGTGTTATACAGCGAAAAATACGGTAAGTGGGAATTGTGGAAACACATTTTCTGTTTACTTCAGTCAGTGGTTAGGGAGCTCACAGTGGCTCAACTTGCAATTACTTCAAGTTCCTCTGGACTTTCTCTGGCAAGAAAACTCTCACTCCCATCATGTTGATGCGTCCAAGAGAACTTCCTTGCAATTAAACCCATCAGCCATCTTTCTCCCAACTTTCCTTTCTGTGGGCATTGTTGGTGTGGAGGGTTTGCAGCAGTGGCAGAGCTCTTACTTTTAAGGCCTCAGTTTTTGTGTGGTCTGAGGTATCATTTCCTGGTGGGAGGCTTGGGAAAGGGAGTCCCCCATGGCTCATGATTCAATAAACTGAGCCAATGAAAATTGGGGATTCCATTTTCCTGGTTGCTTGGTGGCAATGGACTCTCCTGACAACTTGAGTCCCAAGGCTTTGAAAATGTGGTCTCCACTGCTGCTGCAAACCTTTCCTAGGCCGGATTCCACCACAAATAAATGTAGGTTTGGGTGAAAGAACAGACCTGGCAGTGGAAGAGGTGATTTATGGTATCTTAGGCTCAATTATTCATTTCAGTGTGGTATATATATGGAAAGATGCTTTAGGCAGATACTTCCCATTATATTAAAAATCACAATGGGTACCCAAAGCTAAGTGGCAAAAGACATGCTTTGCATGCAAACATTCCCTGGTTCAATCCTGGCATCTTGAGTTAGGACAAGTGCTTTTTTCCTTTAAAATTTTTTTTAGGGGTACTCTCATTTTCCTTCTCATATTGAAATACTGCCCCTCAATGAGGCCAAACTGAGATTCACAAAATGTTTAGGGGTATGCGTACTCCTGCGACCCCCCAGAAAAAAAGCACTGGTTAGGACTTTGAAAGACCTTTGTCTGAAACCTTGGAGAGCTGGGATGATGCCAATGGCCTGACTCAATAAATGACCATTTCCTATTTTCACACTTTCACTGGCAGCCCACCCTGAGGCGAAACCAGTTTCCTCAGCAGAAAGTCAAGATATCACATATGAAAATTGGGGCACTTATGTGACATCAATTTTTCCTCTCCCCTCATTCACAGGGTGTTCAGTGTTCAGTGACCGTACATACCGGATTCTAAACAAGTGGGTGCTAATACATGTTATTTTTTAAAAAAAGAAATAATAATGTAGGAATGCTTATTCTCACCATGGATCTCACTGTACTTATGCTAGAAAGACTGCCCCTTAATTATAATTACCAGCATTTATTATTTGGATAGGAATTTACAGGTGGAAATGAAAGAGGAACAGAGATCTGACATTTTGTGGTCATATGCCTGTACGATTTACATCAGGAATGAGGAACCTGTGCCCCAGATGTTGTTCGATTTCAGCTTTCATTAGCTGCAGCCAGCAATGGCCAATGGTCAGGGGTGCTGGAAGCTGTTAATTCAACAACATCTGGCCAAAGATCCCTATCGTCAACATAATCACTGAAGTGCAATACATCCAAGGCCCACCCCACTTACATATTTCACTGAAAATCTGAAGAACTCTAGTGCATCTTGTACAATTATTCTTTCTTTCTTTCTTTCTTTCTTTCTTTCTTTCTTTCTTTCTTCTTTTTTTAAAAAAGCCATTGAAATATACTCAGAGTCGAGAATGGATTTCATGCTCTTTATTCAGCTCATAGTTGTGAGGAGGAACGGAAGTTCCCCCAGAATGTCTGCTTTATATACATTATTTACACAATGGGCACCATGTGATTGGCTAATTCCGGGATTCTCCTGTAGGCCAATGAGGTCATGGATTCACTTCCACCTGGAGCTGGATTGGGTGGCTCCTGTGGACCAATCAGACTGCTGCATTCTGGAGCCTATTGTTGTGGATCGAGGGCCCGACCCTGCTATGTGAAATAAATACACAAGGACACGTGATATAAGGTTAATGGGCAAGAAAAGGCCACAACTTTATTGATTACAGCAGTGAAAAGGTATTGGCTTAGGCATTGGATGACTATAGGTGGTGGGTTTATTCAACAGTAGGTGGAGCCTGTTGATGCTCATCCAACTATAGGCTCACCCCCTGATGTCACCGAGGGTTGTGCCATGGCCTCCCGCCAAGCAGGCATCGGACGGAATACATGACCGCCAGATTCCTTTAACGGAATAACCCACGGTAGATAGCATAGGCGATGGCCACACCTAGCCCTTGACACAGCACAACACATGAATCCAATGCCTAACCTACCCACCAATACCACAAAAGCTGTGACGATTGCTACGAGGTAGGCGAAAAAACCAAAAGGCCTAATGCCAAATGGAAAAATTCCTACCAGGCCCCCCAGCCAACCAGGGCGACCAACCTAAGGTCCATAGCAAGGCCAAAAACCTATACCCTGAGCTAAATGGGAGTGGAGGGTGGGTGACTCTCTGAGGGACGACGACGAATGAGGAGGAGGCGGAGCTGGCACCACAGCATTAAGCTGCTACACATGCCCCCCGGAGGCACCTGGTTGGCCACCTCCAGTGGGCGTGGGCGCCAGCCAGGTAGGAGGGGAGGGGCTAATGCCCCCTACCAGGGGCGGGGCTCAGTCTCCCGCCCACAACCACTCCCCTCTCTTCCAGGGAGGAGAGTCTTTCTAGGACCAATCAGACTGCTGCATTTTGGATCCTATTCAACTCAGTACATAACAACCATAGTCAACATAACTACAAGACTATGACCAAAGGACAGTATAACTTGACCAAATACAAGTACAGAAGTTTCCTCCTTGACGCCAGGCACTTAATAAGCACTAAAATACAATGTTGTTTAGTAGCACAATAAACTTCACTCAGTGATCATGTCATAAATTGACTTTTTAAAAATATACTGACGGATGAAGACTGAACATCTTTGTCTCTGACCCTGCTGTATGATCAGCAATTCTTTGGCAAGACTCTCGCTTGATAGACAACACTGCTAATGAAAACTGTCTTAGGCCATGTAATGATTTACCTGCAACGAACAAGGTTTGGCAACACTACCTTTGCATACCTGTCAGACAATTAATTCCTCAAAAAATAGATATATTGTCTTGAACCCTGACAGGGTCTGGAAATTAATAAAAATGTGGAGCGAAAAGATTACTACGTGGTAGCTCATTAAGCTAATTAGGTTTGCTTCACTGTTCACCTTGTCCCGTGCTGAAGTACACCCCTTTCCATCAACTTGTTCTCTCCACCTCCATGTTTCGTCAGCCCTTGAAGCCTTTCAGAGGTCGCTGCACAAAATTTACCCTTTGCCATGACACACAGAAGAGGATTAGACATCTTGGCATAGGGTAAATGGAAGTTGCTATGGTCCTAATTGTCTGTTAGAATTTATATGAACTTTCTTTTTGGAACATTAAAGTATAACATAAGATCATTATTATTATTACTGACAGTCCAGTGTAGTGGATAACGGTATCTGTCCTGAACTTAGGAGACTAAGAGCACACTCCTCAAGTCAATGGATTGGTGTTCAAGAAGCTGTACCTCTGTGAGTATCTCTGTGTGGGTAGACCATGCGATGTCCTTGTCGCAGCTGAGGAAATCCACACAGCTCTTCCTCTTCTGCTATTGGCACAGAGAGTAGGTAAAAATGGGGTGTTTGGGGCATGTGTATGTGTGTAAGAGAAGCTCCGAGTCTGCTAGATTCCTGGAACCAGCTTGCCGAGATCATTCCCATTGGGGAGCACAGAAAGAAAATCCATGTGCCCCACTGGAAAGAAATCAAAGATTCACTCACAGAAGAAAAGATACAGCCCTCTCTTCAAATACCTTCCACCTTGCTGATGTAAACCCAGCAATGCGTTGGCTTTGAAGGTTCTGCCATGTTTCATTCTCACCCCCACCATCCCCTTTGGATTGATCTGTGACAGTGCAGTCCTACATGTCTACTCAGAATTTAGTGGAGCTTCTTCCCAGGTAAGAAGGTATAGGATTGCAGGTGGAGATTCAGATCTCCACACAGCTATGAGGGTCACTGCATGATATTGAACCACTACCGTTTCTTGGCCTAACAACCTCATAGGGTGGTTGCGAGGCTAAAGTGCTCCCATTGTACACTTTCTAGGAGGAGGAGCAAGACAGAAAGATAATAAATGGATCATTACCTTTTGCTGCCCAGTACAGTGGTACCTCGGGTTAAGAACTTAATTCGTTCTGGAGGTCCGTTCTTAACCTGAAAATATTCTTAACCTGAGGTACCACTTTAGCTAATGGGGCCTCCCACTGCCGCCGCACGATTTCTGTTCTCATCCTGAAGCAAAGTTCTTAACCCGAGGTGCTATTTCTGGGGTAGCGGAGTCTGTAACCTGAAGCATCTCTAACCTGAAGCGTCTGTAACCCGAGGTACCACTGTATCTCTCAATGACCTGCTGGCAAATCTGGCATTTCACTTGATATTATTTGATTGTCTTAGAGTTCTAAACACTAATTCAGAGGTGACAATGCAATAATATACTGAATTTTAAAATGATTAAAATGACCTCAAGAATGCTGTAACTCTTCAATGGTTTGACTTCACCCCTGAAGGCGCACTCTTCCATTGTCTCCCAAAATTTGGCCATGAAGCTCACTGGGAGGCCTTGGGCCAGTCACTGCCTCTCAGCCTAATCTACCTCACATGGTTGTTGTAGGGATTGAATGAGGAGGGAGAGAACCATGTACTCCACCTTGGACTCCTTAGAAAAAGAGTGGGGTATAAATGCAACAGATAAATACATCCATGTCTTCAGTATATCGCGTTTGCATTTCAGTGCAAGAAGGATTAGTGGAATTGTAACATTTAATCACATTAATTGACATATTAATCCATAGAAACCAGTTGATTAATCCACGTACTTAGTTTTAGTCAGTGAGATTAAGGGTACACTGGTCATTTTTTTGGAGACCATTTTTTGCTCCAGTGTGGTCTTTATAAAAGTGAATGAAAAAGAACATATCAACTTGGCACTTCCTTCTAACAATCAATGGCAAAATGTGTTATCTCACAGTTTGTTGTTTTTTAATACACTAAGATTTTGATAAAATGCTCTTTTTGTTATAATAATGATGAATAAATTCATTGGCTGATCAATTAAATGACAAATGATTTATCAACTAAAATATTTTAACTACCTTAAGAAAGAGCCATTTAAAAATCAAAATCACTTCCTGCTCAACATTACTATTTTCTTTGATTTGCAAATATGGGAAACAAAAAAATAACCATTTTTGAGTCATTCACAAAGAATCCCCTTGGCGTGCCATTATATTTATCCAACCTAATTTATGCATATGTTCTGAGAGGGTTCATCTCGAGGGTTACTTAACTCACCACCACCATCATAATCACTACCACATGCTGGAGTGGGCAAGCATTTGTGCCTATTTTATGTGTATGATATGCAGTGCAATTAGTTTCTCAACACCAGAGACTCATGAAGCCAAATTCTCTTTTCTATAACTTTCTCATCTTCTACAGAGGATGTTCAATAACCACACTTTATTCCAGTATTGTATGAACATCTATAAAACAGCTTCAGCAGGTTTCTAGAACTTCTGGCCCACTTCTGAAAACTACTGACCAGCTTTCCCCTGCTTCCATCTCAGACCATATTTTTGCCCTCCTAGGCAGGCTGAAAAAAATGAGATTTCTCAAACGGCTACTGGGCCACCATACATAGCCAGAGGGATGCAGGCCTGAGCATTAATATAGTATTGGCGAGGTGTTCTTGAGAGAATGTCAATTTTGTGAAGGAACGTGGTTTTATACTGTATATTTATTCTGATAATTGCATTTTTGATGCCAAATGTTCTCTTCTAACCTTGAGGCCCACTAGGTTACCTAATGAAAAGGCAATCTAGCTAGTTAACAGAAAAGGCTGGAGCTGCAGGACCTCAAATGAACCCAAGGGTGCAAATTGTACCAAGAAGATCTGGCGTCCAAATGAGGCCTTTTCTCTTTCTTCTCTTGATGGAAAGGGATGGGGTGGGTGTTTTTCAGTCCATCTGGTTTGCAAGGTGAAGGTTACTAATCTTTGGCATAGCAAAACAACCTGTTGAAGAAATTAACATGCAAGCTAACACAATGAAATTTCATGTGGTGATGACCTGAGGGCAGGTATGGGACATTGTGGGGGAAAAAAATGTTTTAATGGCTGGTAGTGGCTGACTTGGAGTAGCCCTCTTGTAAATGACTGCTAGTTCAGTTAATAATAATAGGAGTAAATTAAAGGCATTTTGTGGGGACACGGATAAAACGATTTCATCAGCTGGTATAGTCATCTTATGAAGGACAGTGAGTTTGGATCAAAATAACAGGGGTTGGTTACTTAGAATACGAATCGTGTACTGCAACCAAGAGATGAAAAACTTTGCACATTTGTTTTCTTCTTACGTTTCCTGTTGAAGAGTAGATGAAAGAACCATCTGATCATGTTTACACTCCTTTGTCAGGCTATGTTGAACAACTTCTATAGGCTTTGATTGCTCGACCAGGAAGTCACTTATAGGATGCCAATTGTCTGAAGTGTAGCCTCGCAGTGTTGATACCCATGTAAAGAGATAATTGCTCTCAAACAACTTCGGGGGAGGCACAGGAAAGTGCACACCATAAAAGGAACATTTGAGCTGCAATGCGGAGTTTTGTTCTTTTTAAAATTCTTTGAAGGAAAGTGTTTTAAAATATGACAATAATTAGCCATATTTCTTTGGGGATTTGTTTGACCTTAGCCTCTTAATCTGTCAAATATGCTAATAAACCTTAGAGACGGAAAGATAAAGTGAAGAGACAAGGGGAACTAACATTAGTACAGTGCTGTATACACATGGATGAAGAACGGAGCTCAGTTGCGTGTTGCCTTCATTGCACTCTAACTACTGTTAATACAGTTGGATACAGATCTGTGCAGTAGGTCTCTAATGCCAAATGAGGGACCTTTGTAGATTTCACTCTTCAGAATGAGAAATAATGGAACTTCTTAAATGTTTGCTTGAGCAACAATTCCTCAATATTCACTAACTGGAACTGTGATTTGTTATAGTTGACCAACAAGTTGTTGAACAAGGCCAGCAATTTTATTACTGTTGTGTGGATGGCTCAGGGCCAGTTCAAATTATGCATCCCATCCGTCATTGCCCGATACATGTTCTTCATGGAGACAATTCAGAGGACCATGCTGGCTGAGGTTGATGGGACCTGAGGGGACCACAGGTTCCCCACCTCTGGCCTGTATTACAATATTCACTACCCTCAGGGCTATACAACAATAGCAAGCAAATACCCCAGGGTTTTAGACCACTGCATGTGCTTGGGGCATTTAAATATGACCTTGTGCTTCATGGCTCACCTGCATAGAAAAGCTTTTAGGGCAACTATAAGAGTAACGTATATTGAATTGCATCTTGTACATGATGAGGGACCTGTTTTCAGAAAAGCATGATAGCTGAAATGGCATTGCCATCAAAGCTGTGATTATATTAGTGGGGTTGGTAATTTTTATTTTAAAATAAAAGCGATGCAATGGAGGTATGATGAATATGAATACTTTTTTACTCCCGAATTTTCAATGCTCTTCAGAAGTGTTACATAACCTCCATTAGTTGAAATCATAGAAGCATACCTGAAAACACATTCACACAAAACATTTAGCCCAATACCCACATTGTATGACAACGAAGAAACACACATCCAGCACCCTTCCAACTCAATGACTAATCATTCTACAGGAGAGACGGAAGGATCTGCCAATTTTGGTTCTCTCAGTTTCTCATTTTCCAATCTTATATTCAGTTCTCCACATTTCTGTAGCAAGCGGCCTTTAAAAAAATCCTCAAGAGAATTCACCTGCTTCTTAGTTCAGATTTCTCCTCATAAATACATTTTTTTTTGCTAGCAACTTTCCATAAGATAACACATTTTAAAGTTATTTTCACTTATATGTTAATTTTATGCACACTTTCCCCTATTTATGCATCTTTGATAAAAAAGATAATGGTTGGAGAACAAATACAAAATTTGGATAGGTGTGAATTTTGAAGGAGGACTCTGTTTGGTTCTCGTATTGTTTTGCAAAGTGTGAATTTGATAGATTTTCCTTTAAATGCATTCTGACTTGAATTTCTAGCCCCATCCTTATTCCACACAAACAAACCACCAGCAGAGGGCTGGTGTCATGCAGAAAAATGGCTACAGCACGAAGCTTTCCAAATGGTTCAACCAAATAAATAATCCCAAGAAAATGGTTCAACCAAATGGTTCAACCAAATAAATGGTTCAACCAAATGGTTCAACCAAATAAATAATCCCAAGATGGTTCAACCAAATAAATAATCCCAAGAAAAGACCCCTCTGAAGGTCATTCATAAAATCATCTAGGGATGGTCTTTAATTGTGGCCATGACAGGTAGCCCTATAGAAGGGTTCTACAGAGATATCT
Source organism: Podarcis liolepis (assembly GCF_965112155.1). Classification (NCBI taxonomy): domain Eukaryota; kingdom Metazoa; phylum Chordata; class Lepidosauria; order Squamata; family Lacertidae; genus Podarcis; species Podarcis liolepis. The sequence goes on along the minus strand of NC_139558.1, from coordinate 31,546,656 downwards.
CTTTCTTGACAATATGGTGTTCTTTGTTACAATAAGACATTTAACGTGGTGTCGTCATTTGGCTAGGATTGGGGATACCAAACTTTAAATCCCAGCTCAGCCAGGAAGATCATTGGGTTATCTTGGACAAGTTACTATGTCTTAGTCTAACCTACCTCATAGGATTGTTTTGAGGATAAAATGGGGGTGGCAGAACCATGCGCTCCGTCTTGAGCTCTTAGTTACAAAGGCAGGATGGAAATGTAGTAAGACAGAACAACCATGTCTACGCAATTCCACACATGAATGGAAATGCAGCCATATAATTCCAGGGATTGTCAGCATTGTCAGATATTTTGAACATAAAACAACACAACCTTCTGGTGACATAGGCTCTGACACAAATACACATACAGTGCTAAAAAAAACAAACCACGGTTCCTTCAAAGTGCAAAGCTAAGGCTCCCAAGAATTGTTTCAGCTGCCAGAGAGATAAGAATGATGGAAGTGGCTGATGTCACTTAAATTGACATGAGTGTAAAAGGAAAGAGAAAAGGGGAAGGCGTTTAATGTTTTGACCTCTTTGTAAGTCTTGCCTGTGTGGGCTCTCAAAGAAGGAGCTAAAACCCGAAGAAATAAATTGTAGCCAGTTCCTAGGAAGGTTCATTTGTGTGACTGTGATTTTGTCAAATAAAACATTTTGCTTATTAAAAAGTTCTTATTCTTTAACTGAAGCTCACATGTCACAGTGAAGCTTATTTAAAACCTATATTTTCCTGCTGTAGCTTCTTTTGGCCTTGGTGAGTAACCTCCTAAAAATCCACATCTGTCCTCTTCCCTCCTTTCTAGAAACTTGCACGGCAAATGTTTAAACGAAAACGTAACAATTTATGTAAGCTGAGTCAGCAACGTCATAGTACAAAAAGCCATACAATTTATGCCATTTTACCATTTAAAGGTTGCCCAATGTAAATAAAGGATACAGTACACTATTTGGTTCTGTGGTGTGCATTGCCCTCTGTAATGAACGTGAGTGCCTTAATTTCAGTGAAGCTTGTACACAAGAATTTCCTGGTGAATTTTCCCCATAGTGCATCTGAAAGTGAGGCAGAGTGATCATGAGGAAACATGCACACAAACACATTAAGAAACCAATTTGGACAATTTGTTTCAAAGCAGACACTGCCTTACTCTTTCCTACAGGCAACGTACAGTCCATTTGTACTCAGGAAGAAGATGCCCCGTAGAGTCGGCCATTGTATTCTGTGGTTCTGTAATGGGATTATCATTACCCAGATAGTACTGGGGGAAAAGGCTTTGCCTTTTCATCCAGGCAGCATTCATCCTTCCTTATCTTCTAACTTAAGAAGTTCACACAGCTGCCTTGGAGTTATTGGCCTATGAGCCCATCATAATGCATACCAGCCATGATTATGTGGTGTCATCTTTCTGGTTCTGTTGTACCGATATTGTGCATGTTGTTCCAATATTGCTGCTGATGGTAATCATTTGGTGCTCATTGATGCCCCTGTCATGCAGCAAAGCTTAGTATGGCATTCTTGTTTTTTGACTCACTTGTGCTCTACAATTGGCTTATGAACAAAAAAGGAGAGCTCCCTTAAAGCTGAAACACAGAAAACTCTTTTGGGAAGTCATTGAAGAAAGATCCAGTAAATGATTATAAACACACATGAACTCTTAAGTAAGTTTAGACCAGCTTACAGATGGCTCCCGATGACTCCCAAAGAATGGAGGAGGTCCACACCCATTTAGCCATCAGTGATGCAGCTTCAGGTGCCGCCAGACTATACACTGGAAACGACCCCATCATTCAGGTACCTGACACAGGGACTTTCCCAATTCATTCAGCTGAGCCTCAGTTCTCCGCTGATGCCTTCTCAAAGGCCAGGCCAATGAGCAAACAGTGCTCCTTGCCCATTTCCTATTATCCCTTTCACACACACACACATGCTTCCCATCCCTCTCTTTCCCCCTTTTCGCCATTGGCTTTTCTTCAGCCTCAAATAATAATAATAAAAGATTTTGAAAAGTGCAATGTAGTTAAGTTTAAATTTGCAAAGCCTTAAAGGGAGGAGGTCCCCTTCTCTGCGGAGGTAGGCTAGGCCTTTGAAAGAGAGGTGGGGGAGAGACTGAAAGATCTGAAGTTAGGCAGTCTGAATGAAAGAACACTCAGCTAACAAAACAGTACGCCACAGAAGAAGCTTCATCTGGTCTGGCCAAATCCCTTCTTTCTTTCCATCTTTTCTCTCCTAATAACAGCTGCCCTCTCATTCCCTGTTACTCCGCTGTGAAGAACAAAACCTCCCTCTGACTATCTGTTTTTCTTTTCTTCCCCAGAGTAGGTCTCATTACTGGTGATTAGCAGATGATTAAAACCAATTCAGCTTCCCCCAGTAGATATTTTCTCCCTGTTTGTGACTAACGCGTCAGTCTTCAATGAACGTGCTCCTAAGCTTATTAACAGGCTCAGAGGATTAGCTGCCACAGAGCTTCGTGGCTTCGATATTGTGATGCAGCGAGTGACATGGAACCATTTGCCGAGCACAGACGGGACCTTGGGGACTAAATATCTAAATCGCAATTTTATTTCCATGCAGAGTGTTGGAGCGGGCCGTGGTGGTGGGGGGCAATCCTAACAATAATTACTGAAATCAAACATTTGGATAAGTACGAAAATAGCCTTAAATTGAAGGGCAGCAAAACAAGCAATCGAAAGAAACAGTCGATCGTGTGTCTATACGGTGCTTTGCTCACAGACGCCTCTGTAATATTTAGTTACGACACCAAGGAAGCCAGTGGAGGCTTGGCTAGTCTTCTGTGACTTGGTAGCCTTGCTCCAAAAGCTGAAACAGGCAAGTTATTCCTCAAAGATGACAGCCATCCCAGTTTGCAAACAACAGTTCTAGTTGCATCAACTAGGAATGCAAAGATATGAAGCCGCTCTCTTCCTGTAACCCTGAAATTGTCCTCAGAATCACTTTGCCTATACAAGTAGATGCTCCTCACCTTTCATAACTGTTTTTGACTTCAGGGACAGCTTCTCACCACTCGTCTCTTCCTCTGGAAATCCATAAGACATGCACTCCAACTTTCTTTTGGACTCTTTAGGTCACTAGATATATGTTTGCGGGCCCAGATTGTAATCTAAGGAGATTTTTTTTATTGATTTGTCTTCCTGTCTGTGGTATAGACAATTGTGTTTGCTTATATGTTACAGTGAATGCGCAAAATGAGGTGGATGTTCACATTTACATGTGAATGGAGACAATCTTGGGAGGAAGCTACCATTTAAAGAGGGCTGTGTTTCTTGTATTCCTGTGTGTTTCTAAAGCGGTATCTCAGTGGGAGATGATCTGGCAGAAGGAGCAGTCACTTGCAAGATTTCACTTCTTCCAATAACCGCTTCATAATTGTGTAAATAATTATAATTGGACACGAGCTATTTGTTTGGCTTGCTGCAATTTGGATCTGGAGACTTTTCACTAACAGAATATGCCATTATACTGGAAACATGTGGTTGCTATAAGTCCACTGCAAATAAATAAATAAAAGGGAACCCTTTTAAACAATATTGCTGCATCAGAAGCATTAGTTTTGTCCTAAGAGTTTGCATCTGAGTGAACAAATTCCAGAGCAGTAGCTGTGTTAGTCTTGCAGCGACAACAGAATGAGTCTTGGAACATCTTAAAGATTCAGCATATTCATTGTGGGGATTGATTATATTAGTAATCTGGCAGATTTATACCCCACATTTGCATAAAACATAGCCAAGGCAGCATTTATTATTAAATTTCTGTTCCACAACCTTTGGCACTAAAGAGCACTCACACTTTACATTGTGGGTGCCCTTTGCGGGATCGCGAGCGGTGCTACAGTTCCCAGGGAATTTAATGGCAAACAGGGGCTGGCCTGCCTCTCAGTGTTATTATTGGAGGTTCAGGCCCAGTCTCAGTAGTCAAGTTTCATTGCTGGGAGGTGGGGCCAGTCCCAGTTATATATAGGGGGTGGAGCCAGCAGTAGCCAGGCAGTCGGCTCAGGAGATTCACCCTTCCTACCCTCCTTTAGTTTAATGATTTATTGTTTGCAGGTTAACTTTTTCTTCCTCTTTAGTGGGCGCTGCTACGGTCTTTGACTGGTTGCTGTTGAAGGACCGGGAAGAAATTTTCCTGCATTGGCAGGTTTTGTCTTCCCCATAGCAATTCGTCACAACTTGGGTGGTTTATGGCCTTGGGTGGAATCCTTTAGTCTTTTCTTCCCTATAAAGGGTGTGAAGTGGTGACTCACCCCCCTGCGGCGGCGATTCCAGGGTTCCCTCTTAAAAGGGGTTATATAATGGGTCTCACTGGCCATGCACTGAAAGGCTGTCAGTGAACTACCCTGCGTGCGGGGATATGGGCTGGGCTGCCTGCGTACACCTACATCTCGCACTGCACCCCCATATCCCATTTACCCTGATGTGCCCCAGTTCCCCCGGTTGGGGGGCTGGGAGGGATACACACCCAAGGCCTAAGCCAAGGTCTTCCTACATTCGGAAGTTTAATAAAATTGTGGCCTAATTTTAATTCCATAACACGCTGTCAGAGTCGTTATTCCTTTCTTATGATCTCTGGGGGCTGGGGCTGTCGCGGCCTGGTCACGCAATACTCTCAGGTTGGCTAACAACGAAATGCATTTTTGGCAGGATTGAGCCAATGTTGCAGAAAAAATGAGGTGGTTATTCTAAAGTACCTGTATAGAGAAATAAAATTGTCAAGAGTAGGTCCAGCACTGAGGTATACAAAATATACAGTATACTTATGACCTTTCTTTGGAAAACTCAGATTTTCACTCCACAACAAAAGTAATGCTCAACGACACAATCTTAATTGCTTTGCTATGGCAGTTTCAGAACTGCAATGGGATACAAATCCTTGGTTCTAATTAAGACCAGAATCAGCAGAATCAAATTTGCTGATAAATTTTAGCTGTAACCTTTCTATAAAACGTGTTAAAGTATGAAGTATATTAGATTTCCAGGTCAATAGCAGAGTGTTGCGATACACAGAAATATTTCCCCACTTGTTTCTTGATTGCTGACACAAACAGATTTGTGTCAGTTTAGAGATTTTGATGAGATATTAGTTTTGCGTGGCAAGTCCCCTCCCCCATGTGAAATGAAGACACTGGACACATTATTTAAGGTTAATGGGCATAAGAAGGCCACAACTTTATTGATTACAGAATTGAAAGGTATTGGCCTTAGGCATTGGCTCCTATCGACTACCTGGCATGGGGACCGGGAAAGGTTATCCACAAGCCATGGGAGTCCTGTTGAAGTACGCCACCTAGGATCCCACGGGTGTCACCGCTCGGGAGCGTGCCGGAGGCCCTTACCTCCTTAGGTTTCAGTCAAGGCAACGCCCCCTGGAGTCCTCTACCGGACTACCCTTTTCCTTGGGGGAAGGTGATGGTGCTTCCTTCCCCCCATTCATTTGCATAACAATTAACCCCTGCCAATGCCTAACCGCCTATACCGCAGAAGTTGTGATGTTTGCTACGAGGTAGGCGAAAAAACCAAAGGGCTGGAAGTGTGCCAAATTGGAAAAATTCCTACCAGGCCCCTTGCAGCGACCAACCGGAGTCCATAGCAAGGTCATAGCTAGCTAAGCCTAACGGGTGGGTGGGATGGGAAAACTGCTCAGCTGGAAAGGGGAAAGAGGGCAGTCCCCGGGCGTGCCTGGCCTTAAATAGGCTAGGCCCCGCCTCCCCAGCCCGCCGATTGGCAGGCAGGGTCGAAGGCACGCCCGGGGATTCCCTGTTCTCGCGGGGGCAAAAGGCCAGCCCCCGCGTGTGTGGGAGGGGGTAGCCCGCAACCCCCTCTCCTCCCAAGCTCGGAAATGGCTTTGCAGCTAAATACAGAAGGAAGGAAATCTTTTGTATCCGTCGTTGCAGACCTTCGGGATCTGAGTGTTAGAGTGGGAAAGGCACAATATATCAGGAACGTAGACATATACATGGCTTCAGGCTCAGCTGAAACCCCCTTTATTTGATGAGGCTAAATTGTAAACCATGCTTGAGGATGTTCATGCAGACTTTTTCCTTACATCGTTGTATTGCTAGTCAGTGCCTATAGATAAGGTTTTTGTAAATGAAACAAATAAAAATTAATTGATAATGGTGTGGCAATCCATCCCAATAGAACCAAAATGATCACCACCATAGCTCCAGCAATAAATAAATCGGTTTTATAAAAATGTAGGGGCATAGTGAACTTTGTTAAATAACACATCTCTAGTTTAGCAGTTCACATGGTTAATTCCAGAGCCCTGTTGGGTAGAAATGCCAGTGGACATAGGATGCTATTCATAATAAAAGTGTTAGAAATCCTTAAACAGCTGCTAAAGACAGGGCCCATTCTGAGAGCTATGCCTTTATATAGTTCTGACTGTTCCAGCTAAAAAAGGGTATCACTTTTACAGACTTTGTAAAGGTGCAATAAAGAGTGGGCAATTAAAATAATCAAATTAAAATAAAAAGCAGTAGGGTTGAAGCATTTGGGACCTTTTGGTTGGAACAAGGGAAATAAAAGGGGTTGGGACACGATAGAAGTTTATCAAATTGTGCATTCTGGAGAGAGCGGGCAGAGAAAATCTTTCTTTCCTTCTCATACTAGGATTCAGGATCACCCAATGACATTATTGGGAGTAAATTCAGACAAAAGAAAGTACTTCTTCATGCAACACTTTAAGTCACACATAGAATTTGCTCCCACTAGATGTGGCGATTGCCAAGACGATGTGACAAGTTCCTTGAGAAAAGGACCATCAGAGGCTATTAGCTATGACAGCTAAGTGGAATGCCCATATCCAGAGATTGCATGTCTTTGAATAATAGTTGCTGTCAATCAGATGATAGGGAAGGCCTATAGTATAGGCCAGTGGGACATGGGTAGCGCTGTGGGTTAAACCACAGAGCCTTGGACTTGCTGATCAGAAGGTCAGTGGTTCGAATCCCCGTGACGGGGTGAGCTCCCGTTGCTCGGTCCCTGCTCCTGCCAACCTAGCAGTTCGAAAGCACGTCAAAGTGCAAGTAGATAAATAGGTACCGCTCTGGCGGGAAGGTAAACGGTGTTTCCGTGCGCTGCTCCGGTTCGCCACAAGCGGCTTAGTCGTGCTGGCCACATGACCTGGAAGCTGTACGCCAGCTCCCTCGGCCTGTAAAGTGAGATGAGCGCCGCAACCCCAGAGTTGGTCACGACTGGACCTAATGGTCAGGGGTCCCTTTACCCTTTACCTTTATAGTATGGGCCTCATGCCCCGGTTCTGGACATCTCAAAAGTAGTGGGCTGGCCACTTTAGAAAACAGCTTGCTAGTCTAGATGGCCCCTTGGCCTGACCTATCTGGACTCTTCTTATGTTCTCAGAAACTTCAAATTATTAGGTATAAATTGAATGCTCTATACAGCAAAGTGTACAGTGGTACCTCTGGTTATGAACTTAATTCCTTCCAGAGGTTCATTCTTAACCTGAAACCGTTCTTAACCTGAGGTACCACTTTAGCTAATGGGGCCTCCCGCTGCCACCGCGCCGCTGCTGTGCGATTTCTGTTCTCATCCTGACGTAAAGTTCTTAACCCGAGGTACTATTTCTGGGTTAGCGGAGTCTGTAACCCGAAGTGTTTGTAACCTGAGGTGTTTGTAACCCGAGGTACCACTGTATAAGTAGTGAGCAAATATGTACAGGGAAACCCCCCCCAAAAGATGGGGCAAATGCTGTGAAATCATAATCTAGAACGGCATGTGACAGTGGCTCTCAGTTTTCCATCTTCCTAAACGCAATGGGATAGCTCAGAAGATACCTCTCCCCGCTCTGGCCTAGTGTGATTGAAAAGTGAATGCTGCTGCTGCCAAAACAACGTGTCAGGTTTTAAGGAAATTGGGGAAATTGTCAAAACTACAATAGGACAGGAAAGGTGTTTTCTAATCTACTACCCTGAGCATGAAGTATAATGAGTGTGTGAAACACTTTTTCAAAAATGGATGTCACTCTTAAGTCTTCTAATTTAGTGCCTTCTTTAAACCGTTTCTTCTTTCTAATGCTTATCTTCACCCAAGGATTATAAAATCTGTTCAGCCAGCTGGCTAAGGAAGATTGAAGATTAAATGTGGTGTCAGTCTCAGTATAACTAGGAAACTGTAGCCCTGTTAAGGTGTTATGAAGTAGCACTCATAGAGGGGCTGTGGGGTCGTGTGCACTGATTCCCTTTACCCCCAACCACTGAGCCTGGAAGTTACGAAGAGGGATTGTGTGTTTGTCTTGACACAATTACAGTACTCTTCATAATAAGAGATGGAATGATCAGGGTTCCAGAACATAGGAAGGACCTTAACCGCGTTCAGCTAAATATACTTACAGTCCCCCTTCTGACCTTCCCACTCAAGGGGGAAACGTGGGAGTGGAGAGGAAATGACCAGTACATGCAGTCATAGGAGCATAGGAAACAGCCTGAGACAGACTTTCCTGGATTTCAGGCACGAGTCGCTTCCAACCCTATCTTGAAGACTGAACCAGGGACCACCAAACCACTGGGTGGTCCTCCGATTCATCCACAGATACCATTTCAGAATGCCTGCATAGGACTTGTTCTATGGTTGTGACAGAGTTGCCTACTCAGATCTTTCAGTACAAAGAGGAGCTACAAATATGTAGATAACACCTTATTGGACCATAGGCCATTAAAAAAACGTAATAAATTGCAGAATCAGATTCAGAACAAGATGATTTTGCTATGGTGATGGGTGATGTCAATTTTAGTTTCTCATTTTTCCCATTTTCAGTTCAGTTCTCCACTTTTCCAAAACAGTCCATGAATTTTTGTTTTACGTCCACACGAAAACGCATCAGCAAATTTCTCCTAATACACATTTTTTTTGTATACACATTTTTGCAAAACAATTTCTCCTAATTTAATGCACTTTTGTATGTTTTTTTCAGGGCCCTGTGCCTTTTTAGGCACACCACTGAAGTATATGCATTTCTTGTTCATATTATTTGGCTGGACAACTGCAAAGCAAAATATAAAGACGTGACAATTTTGAATGATGCTTGTGTTTCAGGTTTTTTTAAAAAATAAATGCATTAACTATTCTGTTCTGGTTAATATTCTTCAGTTATTTTCCACCTTTCTTGCCTAAAGTTAAGTCACTTAAAACTTGTTTAAAGAAAGTAGTTACATTTGGTTTGTAGGATGATTTAGGAATGTGGGGAGCTGATCATGCATTTTGCTTGGGTCCAATCCTGGCTTGTGACTGCAGATGCTGCCTTCAAATGGACAAATGCAGTACAGTGGTACCTCGGGTTAAGAACTTAATTCGTTCTGGAGGTCCGTTCTTAACCTGAAACTGTTCTTAACCTGAGGTACCACTTTAGCTAATGGGGCCTCCTGCTGCTGCCGCGCCACCGGAGCACGATTTCTTTTCTCATCCTGAAGCAAAGTTCTTAACCCGAGGTACTATTTTTGCGTTAGCGGAGTCTGTAACCTGAAGCGTATGTAACCTGAGGTACCACTGTATACAATTCACTTCCTAATGCTTATCCTTTATCACGTGATATTAATGTTTAACAATGTTTTACAATCACATGGTGGAGTGTAAAATAATAATTCTGTATTGTCTTCTCAGGCTTTCAAACAATGTAAAAAAATAAATGGCAGAAACATTAACATCTGTCTGGTTAAAGGGTCAACAATTAATAGCCTCATTTTTGTTAGATTTCTTATAAACCAGAATAGTGATGCTAAATTTTCAGTCCCAGAAATAGTATCTGAGAAATTAATGAAATCAAGTAGTTTGCAAGTCAGAGACTCACAAGTCTGTATTATTTTTAGTAAGTTCAGCAGATATGCTGTCTTTTGGAGGATCATTATTATTTGCAAAAAATGTGAAAAGCTTAAGTATCTCCTCAGCAGTGGCTGGTGACCAGGGGCTAAGAGCCTCAAAATGTTTCCCTTCTCAATAGAACAGATTATGTCACAGAAGAGAGAATTAAAATGACTTTCCCATGCTTCAATTGGAATATAGTTAACCAGTAAGTTCTGGTCACCACGATTACACTTTTCCAATTTCCAAAAAGTCACACAATCCTTTGATGCAGCACCATCCAGGATTTTACCCCATTTGTGCTTCTAGAATGTGTGCGCTTGTAAGCCCTTAATTTCCCCTTTCAGCAAGGCCAAAACCACATCCTCTGTATTGCTGCCTTTTATCCTCCTAGCCACTTGTTTTATGAGCCTCTTCACTTGTTTACATTCATTGTCAAGCCACTCAGTTTCCTTCTAATAGTTTTAATAGAATGTCGGGGGAAATAAACATGGTCTTGACTTCATTTATAATTTGTAAGCATAGCTCAGTAACAATTGCTGATGATATAGCAGATGATAAAAGCAAAGCCCTTAGACAAACTAATTTGGGTGGCAATAATTTATCATAAGTGTCTGCCAATAACTTTGCATTCCATTTTATTCTTCTGGAAACTCTTGGTTCTGATGTACAAGTGGGATCCGATATAAGACTAGATGTTGATATAGGGGCTACAAAATTCGTTGTAATGATGGTACTGGGTCCAATTCAGATATTCCCTCAAACAGCTGCTTATGAGGCATGTTCTTAGCTACAGCTTATGCTTAGTGGGGACATAACTTTACCATGAGCCCAGGTGTGGACTTCTGCCTGAGTAGACGTGCATATGATCGCGCCGTTAGGGTCCTACAGTTTTCACTTTTTCTTTGCATGGCTGTGCTGATGGAACAATTGGGATCAAGTTAGAATTCATGATCTCCATATATTATGGTTTTCAGTAGTACCACTACCAACTCCTGGGATCGAAATCTATTTATTTTTTACCCTGTAATTCATACCAGGAAATTTAAGTTCCTCAAAATGAGTTAAAGATGTGTTTAGTAATGGATTGAAAAACCCCCGATCTCTGGCTATGGGCAGAAGTCACTTGGCAACCACCTCCCTTCTCAGTCATTCCTCAGCACACCTCCCATTTCAAGACCATGGCTCTGCCAGAGAAATAAGCCACTCTGCACACCCTGGCAATAGAATTCAAGGGAATTCGATGAAAGGCTACAAAATTAGAAGCAATCATTTAATTTTAAACTGTCTTTGTGAGCAGTGAAGACAGAACAATATTCTGACATAGAAATTTAGTATTTGACCTTATGGAGATGCCTTTTCAAGCTTTCTCCAGTATTCTTTTCTGCTGAGAATGACTGACAATCGAGAACGAGCTTATTAGCCTTTTCGCCATGAGGTGCTCTGTATCATTTTTTTCTTGGAGGAAACCTGTTAGTCATGCACATAGGTTGATCATTAGAGTTGTTAATTACATCCACACTGCTGGAAACATGGCTCAGTGACAGCGAGTCCCTCTTCTCCCCTTGTGCCTGTTGACTTAGCATGGTACGGACATTTTGGTAATAGCTCTAGGCCTCCAGCTTGAAGTAGTAAAGAGCAAATCTTTTAAACAGTGCAGTCCTATGGAAACCTTCCAGAAAATAAGCCCTATTCGTAAGTATGCACTGTAAAAGTACTGTGCAAAAACCTAGCTCAGTTATTATTCAGGGGATCATTAGAAAATATCAGAGGAAAAAAATTCTTTCCTGATATTGCAAATAGTTGATGTCCTTATTGATTATCCTAATTTGTCCCAAACCACATCCCCAGAGGAAACTGGTTGGTTAACTGCATTAGTTGGAAAGGTTCCATTAACATTCCTAGTTGCTTGAAATAATTTCTGTACTGATTCACTATTTGCACACTTAATGCTTCTAATGCAAAAAATGTATTAGCCAAAACATGATCATAGAAAGCTATCCATTCATATAAGTCATTTGGTCTGATGAGTGGCATCCATAGGCATTGCCCAAAGGCCATTTTCCTAGGTGGGTAGTTTCTTATGTGGACTGAGCAAGTGAAAGACTTCCAGACTAGAAGGATGCCGGTTCTCCTTTTGAGCAGATGGAACACACTCAGCACAGCATGTAAGTTGGTATCTCACTAGGTGGGAGCCAGAGACAAATAAATACTAAGCACCCATTAGCCCATTGTTTATGCAAAGGAAGGGGTGGGGCTGCATGCCTGAGTCAAAGTACTCTGTGATCAATGTGACAAAATAGTTTTCCGCCATCTTTAAATATTTTCTTGGTTCCAAGGCTGAGCTAGAAATTTATATAAGGAATTCAGAATTCTAATATGGATATTAGAAAAAGATATAATAATTTCTAATTATATAATAATTATATTCTTTGTATGCCACCCATCTGACTGGGTTGTGCCAGCCACTCTGGATGGCTCCCAACACAGTATTAAAAACACAATAAAACATCAACCATTAAAACACTTCCCTTCAGATGTCTTCTAAAAGTCAAATAATTGTTTATCTGTCTGACATCGGATGCGAGGGCATTCCACAGGGTGGGCGCCACTGCTGAGAAGGCCCTCTGCCTGGTATAGATACCAGGAAATGTGTTAAGGATACTAAAAAAAAAGGGGGGGATAAAGTGTGGAGTACAGTGTTTGAGCTAGTCCACAAGAATCCTCAGAAAAGTTCCTCAGTTCAATAGAACTTCACCCAGCTGTCCTGTATATAACCTGACTCACAACCGTGTGTTGTCTTGTGACAGTGAGCAAGCTCTATGGCTGAGTGCAAGCTCTAGCTATTGCACCACCTATTTTCTGTTATCTATATACTTTACACATTTCTGATATTTCATTGCCATGAAAGAGAGTCCAGGATTAATATTCTGATTATGGGATACAATGGTCCTGAGAAACTTAACGCACTTGGCAAATCTATCAACTACAACTCAGGTTGGAAACAAATTTGGTGGCCATGGTTGTGCTCTTGGAGAAATTAGGTCAGTCTGGAAATCCAACTGCTCCGAAACTGAACTAAGCTCCTAATACCAGGCATCCATTTTGGATGTTACAGTTCAGAAAGGATTACTAAACCAACAGACATAATCCTGGCTGAGTTTCTGTTGATTTCTGTGGGGTAAGGCAGAGCATTTTGTAGAAATATTTGGCAATAAACCTCTAATGCAAAGGTGTGCACACTGAATCATTTGTGTACAAAATGATACCTTTCCTCTCCGATTCCTTATGTTCCTTCCATTTTCCATTTGTCCTCCTTTCCACTGCAGTTTAATTCTGGGTGTGCTGAAGCTTAAAATGTAGCTTCCGATTTATAATAGCAACAGGGCATGCAGCAAATGTCAACAAATCCCATGGCACCTTGGAATGTAGGAAATGTGAAAGGTAAGTCGCAGCAGTCTGTTCCAGCAGCTGAAGAAAAGAGGGGGGAAACCCTTACATAAAATAAATCATATGAGTTTGAAGGGAATGCTGGAACGCTAACTTCCCACCATGAAGCAAGCATTTATCGACCAGGCTCTCCTAACACACAAACACACCAGATCAAGTCCAACAATCAACACTTGAATATTTAAGAAGTCAAAGGAGATACACTGCCAGGTGCTTCCAAAAAAAGTTGGGAATATAAAATTACAGGAGTTATGTCTGTATAATCATCTGTTAATCTGCATTTGGACAGACCAACTTGTTGCCATTTCTAAAGGGTGTAGCTACCATTGACTGTTCATTGTTTTCTCATGAGATGCTGAATTCGCAGTGGACAGGAAAAGCCCAGGTTTGTCCCGGCAAGCCTTGCCCTATATCCTAAACGAGGAAACCTCTCTTAAACAAGGTTATGCTCGTGCACCAATTCTGCAGCCACATTTTCCTATCAATGTGCAGTCATGTCTTTTGTTATGGATCTTCAGTTTGGACTTAGCAGATTCCATCGTACATCTTCTCCCAAAACAGCACACAGCAACTTTGATTTCTGACTCCAAACTCTGTGATTTCTATTGATATTTCATAGCCGCATAAGATATAACCAGTCCAATGGTTATTGAATATCAGCTCCTATCAACCCCAGACAGAATGGTAGATGAATGGTCAGGGATTAGTTATTTATTTAAAAGCATTTACAAACCACACACACATACAATCTAAACATGGCACACAACATAAAACAATAAACAGTTTCATTAAAATAAAAATACATTAGTATAAAAACATATAGAAGTAAATAAAAATAGGAATTCCTTTATTGGCTATTAGTGCCAATTTGTATTAATGATTTTAATTTAACTTCCTGTAGCTTACCTAGAAAATATATAACTGAACTGAAACCATACAAAATAGACAGTCATGGTAAAGAAACAGCTGGGAAACCTGTCAAAATAGATAGTTGCTAGCTATCATATCTCAACAGGAATGCTATTGTGTGGAAAGGCGGAGTCCCCCCAACCCCAGGCGACCCCCGAGCGGAATAATGACTCAAGACAACGTGCTGTGGGATTAAAACTGGCCACAACTTTATTAAGTTTCAGATGTAGGGAGACCTTGGCTCAGGCATTGGGCATTTATCCTTCCCACTCCCCAGCCGGGGATCTGGAAGACATCAGGGTTATCCAGAGTGTGTGGGGATTGGGCTGGCTCTGGAGAACATATGTTCAAGCAGAGAGCCCGTTCCCCGTTACACCACTGTTGGTGGGGAGAGGAATGACAACCTCTCGGTGTGTGGCCAATGCCTCCCCTCAAGACCCCTTTAACGGGGAATCCTGGTATCACCGCTGCAAGGGGGGGCGTGGGTAGGAATGCTATTCCACCGAACAGGGGAAGCCACACTAAAAGCCCTGCTCTAAGTTACTGCAGAGTAAGCTTCTGAGAATTTTGGAACTTGCAGGAGAAACTCCCACAGACCACAGCAATCTCCTGAGTCTATAAGGCATAAGGTGGTTAACTTGGTCCTGAGCTGCATTGTTTAAGGTGAAAAGGAAAAGAGCCTATGTACAATGACATCACTTCCTTTGTGCATTTCCACTGCTGTTAGAGATATATGCTATAATTGCATTTCTGTTAGTCACTGCGCACTGCTCCACAATTGCAAATGGAGCTACATTTCTCCTAACACTGGCTGGATCAAGACATGTCAAAGAAGCAATTCAGTTAAACGTGTTGCAAACTCATACAGGGAAATTCGGTAGGGAAAAACAGGACTCCACAGAGCTATCTGGTGTCACAGTGTTATATCGCACATACAACACATATAAAACTTTTTTTCTTTACCAATCTAGCTGAGTCCACTATTGAATAGTGACCTTCCTCTGCATCCTAAGTTGAAATATAGCCAGAGCCTTTTCTCCTTAACTCAGATACATTAATTGCTATAGCTCCATGCCTCTCCTCTACACACTTCCAGCATTGTGTTGGTCAGTATATTTTTTCCTAAATACAAACTGAGAAAGCAGTTATTGCTGGGCCATCCCAAAACGCTCCTTAACCGCCTTACCATCTTTTGTAAGCAATGACCTCACAAGATCTCTTGTGTGTCTTTTTTATTTATATTAAGTACAAAATCTCTTGCTATTTGCCTCTCTGCTCTGTGCGAGATTGAATTCCACTTGGCTTTTAGCCTGTGAAACCCCAGGCTAGCCTCCAAATCAAAATCAAAATTGACACAATAGGGAAAATAACAGGAGCTCAGAAAATCTCAGTGTCAACTGCTGGAAAAGCAAACCAACAATTATCCGTATAATTTATGCATATCTATTACACAGCTATGTCACATTATGCATATAATCTGAGCTAATTAGGCATACATGCCTATACACATGTGTATAATTATAGAGGGTTGTGTTGTGGGTGTTTTTTTTTTACCTATAGCTTAGTGAACAGTGAACATGAGATTCAAAATGGGAAGCAAGATAGGAGAGAGTAGAGGGAGAACATTCTTATGAGATAAATTGGCCATAATCAACAAAACATAAAACTACTTCATTGACCTAGACTGACACCAATAAATAGGCAATTTCTAAAGAATCAACTCCCTTGTCACAAAACAATGGCCACAAACTAAGTACAGAACAGGTAATCAAATGATGCTGGAGGGTACTATGGGATTACAGAGCAAAAATAATGGTCTAGGAACAAGGAGCCAGGTTACTATCAAGGCTGTTTTATAAAGCAAAGAAATGCCTACATTTGCTCTAAATTGAAAAGCTCAAGGGAAAAATCTCCTTGGCTTTAGACGGAGTGATAAAGAAACTCTGCTTAGCCAAAACTTTGTGAAATGCAACTCAATGCTCCTGTGTTATTAGTGATGTGTGTCACTGGCCACTGGGCCCACACAATACTGGCATAGCTGTTCCTTAATGACAAGAGTTGCAAATGACAAGGAAGAGAGGAAGGGCCATTACTCAGTGGTAGAGCATGCAGAAAGTCTCAAATTCAATACCTGGCATTCCCAGGCAGTAGAGAGCCACTGCCAATCAAAGTTGACAACACTGAGGTAGATGGACCAGTGGTCAGATTCTATAAGGCAGCCTCCTATGTCCATTGCATTTTCTGTAGCATCCTCACAGAAGTGGCTAGGAATGATGTATTTGTGGTGATTACCAGCTCTCAGTTGTATATGCCTGTCACACTGGTGAAGCAGCTGTCCACAGCTCCCCTGTTATGTGCAATGGAATAAGGTCCTTGGGGCATGCAGTGGACATCCAGGGCAGGCAAGGGAAGAGGACAAATGGCTAGAGCATCTGCGGACATGTGTATAAATGTGTACATGCAAAGGAGGCCTGCTGTAGCACAACTTAATTCATTCTGGAGGTCCGTTCTTAACCTGTAACTGTTCTTAACCTGAGGTACCACTTTAGGTAATGGGGCCTCCCACTGCCGCCGCACTGCCACCGCCCAATTTTTGTTCTCATCCTGAAGCAAAGTTCTTAACCTGAGGTACTATTTCTGGGTTAGCAGAGTGTGTAACCTGAAGCGTCCGTAACCTGAGGTACCACTGTACTCTACACATTGAAGGATGAAGATCTGCAGTGGTGTCAGGGCTGGGTTATGGGCAGCAGATTGAGCAGGGATCTAGGAGACGTGGGATAGACAGGACTGAAGAGCATACCAGAAGGAAGAGAAGAGGAGCAAGCCAGAAGTCACGACCTAGTAACAAAACCAAAGCTACAGGATCACACCATAGCTCGGGAATATGTTGTTGGTTCATTTGCTTGAGTGAGACCCAAGTACAGCAGGAAGTGGGTTAAAGCTCTTTCATGCCCAGGAAGAGCTGATGAACAGATTGAGTGGGTGGAGTCAGCTCAGTTCTACAAGTTTCTCCGCTACCTAGAGCTCAGTTATTCATCACATAGAACAGCCACATAAAGATGCAGCAGTCCCTCACAAGTGGGGAGCTTGCTGTATTCCTGGATGCTTCTTTTGTGATCCAGAACCTTGCAGCATCAGGGTTCTAAATCGTGGGGGAAACCTGCATAAAAACCGCAGACACTTGCCCTTCAGCATGGGGCTGGAAACAGAGCTCAGCAGAGGTAGAGAGGCTATCTGTCAGGAGTCCAGGTTCCCAGCTTGATAACACAGTAAGGTAAAGGTAAAGGGACCCCTGACCATTAGGTCCAGTCGTGACCAACTCTGGGGTTGCAGTGCTCATCTCGCTTTATTGGTCAAGGGAGCCGGTGTACAGCTTCCGGGTCATGTGGCCAGCATGACTAAGCTGCTTCTGGTGAACCAGAGCAGTACACGGAAACGCCGTTTACCTTCCTACCAGAGCGGTACCTATTTATCTACTTGCAGTTTGACGTGCTTTCGAACTGCTAGGTTGGCAGGAGCAGGGACCGAGCAACGGGAGCTCACCCCATCATGGGGATTTGAATCGCCGACCTTCTGATTAGCAAGTCCTAGGCTCTGTGGTTTAACCCACTGCGCCACCCACATCCCATGATTGCAAAAGCAAACAGATAGCTCCGGGCAGCTCTAACAAAGCCTCCGGCATCATCATTCAAGACGACCCTTCTGACGCCTTCCGGTTCCTACAGAAGATACTGAACTTTCGCATCTTACGTCTCTTGTTTTGTTTCTGGTCTAGCAGCCCTCCCATTCACCGACTTTTCAAAGAGATTGGAATAGCTCCAACCTCTTCTGGTTTTGACAGACTGCTTCTTTCTCTGTTCACTCCTGTTGGAGCTTTCTGAGAGCTTTGGCTGTGTTCCAGTCCGCTCTCAGTTGTTCCTTTGGCAACTGGCATTTCCAGGTCCATGGGAATCGGCTCTGGCCGCTGTCCAGCCTGCATGAAATTTAACTTTCTCGATTCTGCAGCCGGCTGCAAACCTTTGCTAGGAACTGGCTCATTCCTGACACTATCCAGCGAGTCTCTGCTCTTCCTCATTGCCTCTCATCGCAGGGAGGAACTGCATGCCTGGGGAAACCCAGCCAAATGGGCGGGGTATAAATAATAATTTATTATTATTATTATTATTATTATTATTGGACTAAAGTGAAAGGCATGCCAAGCTTTTGAAATCCTTAACTTCATTTAGGTATTCTAATTCTGAATTAGAATGGTGTGTGAGGGAGGAGGGCGAGGAAAGCATTCTCAACCCACCTGCCACAAACTCTGCAAGTTGGAGAGACTTGTGTGGGATATTTGTACAATTTAGAACCTTGGAATATCAGAGCTGTGCATCATGGGAAGCCACATAAGGAGAAAATGCTTCCCACTGTAGAAGCTATCATTGCAATTCACAAAGGGTGATGAGCCAAGGGGTGGAGGAAGCATGTTCATCCTCCCTCCCCTCCTGCCCCACATTGAATGTTGATTTGACTCAGAAACAGAAGGCCTGGAAAGGGCTCCTATGATGAGATGTGATTCCCTGACAACTATCAGATTGCAAGCTGCACTTCAAAGACAACCCCTATCCCAGCGATCAGATTTCCTCCCTCTTAAAAAAAAATCAAAATCAAAAGGATGCTCATGCTCCCAGACTTAAATCTTTTAGACACCTAGGCACTTGGATAAAGCAAGCATGGATTAACCAGGTCTCACTATTTAAAGGGACTTATGTTTAGAGGCTTCTACCTACACTAATTTTAAATGCGGTGCTCTTGATTAGGGGAGCCAAGTCTTATGAGCTCAATGAGCTTACAGGGCTTTATAGCCTCTCTGCAAGCCTTCATGAGCTTAAACGATGATAAGAATATACAAACTCGCTGCATTGGTGTGAAAAGAGAAATGGACGTGTGAAGAATGTGGGCACGGCTGGCCAATTGGAGAAGCAATTTCATCACGTAGTGACCTATGCTGCCTCCTTCCCTTTGCAATTAACGTACATTAAGTACAGTGGCTGATGAAATGGAATGCATTGGAATAAAAAGCTGTCCAATTTTCCTTTGTTAATTCGAACAGTAGCACTAGGCGATCAAATGTTGGTTGTCAAGTGCTTAGATATTCGACAAGCCTCCAGTGTTTCATGCTACAAACTAAAATTAGCATGGCTCCTCTCCAGGGACAGTGGGGAGTGTGTTCTTTGGAATGGCACGGGAATCCCTAGCTTTACAAAGCTAAATGGACAGCTGTGTTGGTTATTCACGAACAATTTCCCTGTTCACACCTAAAGAGGACTTGGGGTGAACCAGGAGTGCCGATGTGACTAAAATATTGGGGGGACCCAAGCATGCCCTGCCCCGCATAATCGATCACAAGATGCGACACATACACACACACCATTTGAATGACAATGCCCATCAACTTGGGGGGAAGGCCCCCTTAAATATTTTATTGGGGAGCCGAAGGGACCTCAGCCTCTAGAAGTTGGCTCCCAGGGGTGTACATTATTTGTGCGTGGGAGAGAGGAGTTGAGCTGTCCCCTGCTTCATCTCCCCACATCTCATTTCTCCACTTCCATTGCACTAATTCAGGCATCCCCAAACTACTTTTCCCATTCCTGACCACTGGTCCTGTTAGCTAGGGATGATGGGAGTTGTAGTCCCAAAACAGCTGGAGGGACGAGTTTGGGGATGTCTGCACTAACTGGTACTACTGGAACCATGTTGGGGTGTGTGTGTGTGGAGGAAGTGCCTGAAGCAACAGAGTCTAGAGTTCAGCCCTCTTCGCTCTCCTGCCATTCCTCAGGTGGAAGGAAGAACAACAAATTTGACGGTTCCTGTCACACTTAGACTGGCCCTGAGCCAAAATTTGCACGTGGGTAATTTCTCCCCTACCCTGCACATGTGAGTAGACAACTTACATGGTTAAATGTGCATCGGTACTGGTGCATGCGGTGGAACAGAGCTGCCCGCAGGTGTAGCTGCTGCTTCACTGGATGGGACTGTGATGAAGTGGTCGGAGAGGTCAGGCCATGAGGATGCACTGCAGGTATGTGGTGGTGGGAGTCCCACCAGCACAAAGGCACCTTCCCACCATTGCTGCTGTCCTGTCCAGCGAAGCAGCTGTGATTCTGGTGCTGTGGTCCATCCACTGCTACTGGTGCTATCCCAACCGAACTCTCATTGTGGGGCAGCTTGAGAGTGATTTGTGAGGCGAGCATCACTTGGGCCATGATGCTTCTTCCATCCAGTTGCTGTCCACCAAGGCAGATGCCCTCAGCTCACATTTAAAGTGAGCCATGAAAGACATGGATCAGTCCATTAGCTGATCCAGTGCATAACCAGGTTAGTGTTGCCCACATGAGGAAACAGGCAGAACTTTTTCCACACACACACACACACAGAGAGAGAGAGAGAGAGAGCGAGAGAGAGAGCGCTAAAGAGAGATTGAGATTAAGGTTTGGATGGAGTTACCTCATTACAGGGTCCTGTTTTCTTAGATAAATAAAGTTGTGACCCTTAAATCCCTGTTGTCGAGTGTCTTCATTCCAGGATATGTGGGCAATAAAGAGAGAGATATTTGTCTTAAAGTGAAGGGATTTCTTCCACACTTCACTCAGTACTTTTCAGTTCCTTGTTGGGTTAGCTTCACCTAGGATAGTAAGCATATTGTCGTTTAGACTACAATAATAATAGTCTTGAACTGAAATCCACACTTTCCAAAGGGTTTTATTTTTAAAAAAATTAATTCAGTAATTAACGAAGTGAACCCCTCCAAATGCTCATCCACTATTTTTATAAACAAGGTGGGCAGCTCACCTGAAGCGTGGAAGAGGGAGAAGGCAGAGAAGTGAGGCAGTGTTTGAGTTGCTAGCATGCAAGTCTGTCGTTTCAGTTGAAAAACTGGGAGGGAGCCAGCTTTTAAACAACTTGAGAAATTGCTGTGAATTCTGTTTTCATCTTATGTGTGGCTTCACCTTAAGTTGGTGAGAGGCCCACATCTCAATATTTTCACATTAAGCAACAGCACTCCTAAGAAACCTCACCTTCAATAATTATCATAACCAGGCTGAAGTCTACCCTCACATATGTAAACAGGAATCTTTACGTTTACTTCAAGTTAACTTCTGCTGCTCTTCTTTTGGGATGGAAAACAATCGCTCTACCATACCCAGAACTAGTCACACTACAATTAGCCCTCAAAGGCAGGAGGATTGTTTTTTCAATATCACATCTTTCCTCATCCCTTTCATCAGGGGTGGCTCATCCCATTTCGCTGCTTGAGGCAACATGGGAAGTGCCATCCTGCCCTGCAGCCATCGTCTCTACAGGAGAAGCGTTGCAAGCATTGGCACCAATTTCAGATGAGATTGTGCTGATTTCTAGTGAGGTCGCGCTGAAATCACACGAGATTTCTTTTCTTGTGTGATTTTGGCAACATCTTGATGATAGTGGAGGCAGCACATCCGCTTAATGACTGCGTTGGTTCTGCCCAAAGTAATCTATTTGTCTCTGTGAACTATCCTGCCCCACAGTGTGGAGAGATAATATCAGGGCAGAGAAAAATAAATACTTCTTCACAGAGAATATAACAAACCCAGGCCCTCTTGCTACCACAAGATGTAGCAATGCCCACCAGCTGGACAGGTTTAAAAGGGGATTAGACAAAATATTTTAAGGATAAGACCACTAGTCATGATGGTCACATAGTACTTCCAGAATCAGAGGCCTCTGAATAGCAGTTGTTGGAGCTCATGAGTGTTGCATTTATGTCCTGTTGTGGGCTTTCCATAGGCACCTGGTTCATAGCTGTCAGCGTTTCCCTTTTTAAAAGGGAAATTCCCTTATTACGAATAGGATTCCTCACAAGAAAAGGGAAAAGTTGACAGCTATGATCTGGCTGGCCACTGTGAGGCTAGTTGGACCTTAAATTTCAAAGCTTTCTGCAATTGCAAAGCAAACCAATATGGCCTCCTGCTAGTTGCTTTTGTTCCAGTTTCCAACACTTCTGCCTGACATGCGAGAAAGATGCTTTAGAGCAGGGCGGTCCAACTTTTCCTACCGAGTGGGTCGCAAGAGTCCTTAGACATGGAACCCACGGGCTGCACACTGCCTTGTGAGGGAGAAAGGGCAAAATATGTCACCTCAGCCCTTGTGCTGCCTACCTAAAGCTGGGTAAGCAAGGCACCAGGCTTTGGGAAGGGGGTGTGGAGCTCTGGCAGGATCCTAGAACCCTCCCACATCCTTCCTAAAGCTAGGACCACCCTGCTGTAGAGGAAACTGTTTTGTTGTAGCTGAAGACCTCTTGAGGAAGACCAATGGCTGAAAAACAGTCGACATTCTTCGTCAAACAAATAACTGTTTGAGCCACTTGAGACTAGACTCTTATCCATTTCTGTTGTTTGTGCATAGCCTCTTGTTCTCTCCAACCTTAGACTTCACTATACGTTTGAGACTCAGGATTTGTCTAGATATAATGGTGGCCTGACCCACATCTGAAAATGCAGACCAGGCTGCACATCTGTAAAATGGGATGGTGGCAAAAGAGATCTAAATTCTTCTGATTGTAGGATTGTGTCCTGGTGTATAATATCTGGTTCAAATGTGCGGTCTGCCCCGCCCAGGCTCAGAATAATCATTGCTGTCTTGTTTCCTTTTCCTCCCCTCTCTAGTTTTTAAACAGAAGGGAGTTGTTTACCGATGGATTCAACACCGAGAGTCTATTTCTGCTGGATTTGATAAAAAACACACAATTAAAATGTTGTGCAGGAGGGTTAGGCCAATTTGGCCGGCATCCTGGAACACACTCCAAGTGAAACCTGGAGGAATATACTGTACACGTAAAAAGAATTGTCCTCTGGGAATCCACCCCTCTTCCATTAACCTGATATTTTGCTCATCCTATTAGGAGATTTCTCTGAGGAGTGAAAATACTAGATTGCCTCATTAAGACTCATCATTTACAAGTTGTTGACAAAGCCTGGCATTTATCCTGTTGTCATAATAAATGTGAGAAAATGACCATTTGGCAAATAAATATATAAATAAACAATTCTCCCGTGCAACAGTAAATCACATAATCCAACCATATTCAGGTCTGGAGAGACAAGGTGTTACTATCTCTATTATGTTGTAAATTATAGACTGCAAGAACAAAATACGTTATATTTTTTAAAAAATCTAATCTTTTCTCTTAAAACAAAACAAAACAGTGTGTCTTGATTTATTTTGCCATTTTGACAGTTTTCTATCTGAGGCTGAAGTCCTGTACTCATTCATCTGGGAACGAGCCCCATCGAACCCCTGTGCAATGACACAAAGAGGATTGTACTGTGAATGTCTGAAATATTAACCTGAATAATTTATTCCCAGATCAGTTACTAGGGAGAACATACACTTAGCTTCCTTTTCAGGAGGAATCTACTAGATGGGAGAGGAATTTGGTTCAGTTCATCTTTTCATGCGAAACCTCCCTAATTTGCACTTCCTGAAACAATGCACAGAGGTGTCCTACAAAATGCCCACTTTCCCCAATTTTACAAGTGCAGCTCTCCGACTAAATAATGTGTGGAAAGAGGGTATGTTAGGGGGGAAAGCATGCACAAAGATGCTTAGATTAGCCAAAATTTGTTTGTTATATTAATCAAAATTAGTTTGCTAATGAGAAACATTATATTGGGGAAATTTGATTGGAAAAATTCACGGTAAAATGCCGGTGAATTTTCATGACAACCTTTGAAATAAAAACGGAAATCTCAAACCAAGGCAAAATTGTGAAGAACTGAACTTAAACTAGAAAATTTTGAAATGGAGAGAACATGAAACAGAAGATCCACCCATCCCTTTTCCCATTTGTCCATGTCATTTACCAATGAATTAGGCCGCATACATGGGACTCAGTAAGCTCTGTTGAACACAGAGGGATTCTGATGAAGCATGCATATAATTGCAGTGTGTGCAAACCTGCCGTTACAGCCTGATCTGTGGCCTGGCAAGTGTTAAAGAGGAATCTGGCTTTCCTGTGCTTCTCAGGAAATCCTCTCCTTCTTCTTCCAAAGTATAGTTGGCAGGTATTGGTGGGAGCTTCCTGAGCACCTTCTGCCATACCGGCATAACATGATACTATACTCTTTTGCAAATGCCCTTCCATAGAGTAACAAATATGTGATCTAGTAGGCCTACAAGACCTCTAAAGGAACAGAAGGCCCTTTTTACGAGACGGTCTTTGAGCCAATCAACTTGACAAATGGGCAGAAAATGTGTCATCGTTATTGTTTTATCCTGCTTCAAGAAACCCAGGACCGTGTATGTCATTGCATTTTTCATTCCCATGTCCATGCTCTACTCCACCACCATTGCTCCAGCCTGCTCTGCGGTGAGAGGAGATAGCAGGGAAAAGCCATGACCACTGTATACAGCTTTCCTCCCATTTGTCATCACAGCAACTCTGTATGGTAGGTCAGGCTAGGAGATGATGACTGGCTAAGATCACCAAGAGAGCATTACACCTGAGGGAGGATTTGAACCTGTGTCCCCAGCCCTAGTCCAAACAATCTGTGTCGCTGATTTTCTGATTCCGCCCTGATTTCTCTTTGCCGGCAGAGCGAACAGCTTAGAAAAAAACATGTCGGATAAATATTTCCTTTCGATTTCTTGTGGATCCCCTTGTGGATGACAGGCACTTGTTTTTATTTCTGTTAATTGCAGAATTCCTGTGCAACATTTCTCAAGATGAGATGAAGATGTGCTGAGAGCCTGGTATCAGATGTACATTTGACTGGCTGTGTTTGTTCAACTCCGGAGCCACCCACAGAATCTGGCGGAATGCAGGAATTCACACCCGGTTTAAGGTGGATTTATCGACTACTGTATGCAGTACAACAAATAAGAAATGGAAGGGGCGAGTGACAACTGCAAACGGTACATCAAAAGGCATAAAGATGCAGTTTCCCCTTCTCTTGTTCTACTTCTGTCATGAAGCTGAGGGAACAGCTCAGTCAGTAGAGCATGAGACTCTTCATCTCAAGGCTGCTGGTTTGAGCCCCATGTTGGGTTAAAAATTCCTGCATTGTAGGGAGCCGGACTAGACAGTCCTTGTGGTCCCTTCAACTCTACGATTCTATGATTCTATGACAACCTCCGTCTAAGACGTACCGTATGTTTCGCTCTATAAGACGCACCAGACCACAAGATGCACCTAGTTTTTGGAGGAGGAAAACAAGAAAAAAAATATTCTGAATCTCAGAAGCCAGAACAGCAAGAGGGATCGCTGCGCAGTGAAAGCAGCAATCCCTCTTGCTGTTCTGGCTTCTGTGATAGCTGTGCAGCCTGCATTCACTCCATAAGACACATACACATTTCCCCTAACTTTTTAGGAGGGAAAAAGTGAGTCTTATAGAGCAAAAAATACGGTACTTCTGAACAAGGAAGAGAAACAAGAAAACCCTTCCAAAAGTACGTAGACTGGTGGAACATCACCATGGGCTGAAGCATGTATTTATGGTAGGGCCAGCACAGGCTATTTCACTGTGTGAAGTGAAGGACAAAATGGCATCCTCTCCTTTCATATACAGAAGCTGACAGACCAATCTGGTGACAGACCCTGGTGACTGGACAGTGTTCTCCTGGGGTCAGCAGTCTTACTTTGGTGGTGCAGGACAGGTTGTGTAGCCCACACAGTTCCAACACATCACCACTATTTGTCGCTGTCTCCCCAAACTACCTCACCCCCAGCACCCATTTTCCACCCAATGGTAGGGACAGCCCTGGCAGAGATGGATTAAGGGCAGAGCAACTGGTTCCGCCACACTGTGACCAAGCCTGGGGCACCAAAGGGCGCTACAACTATAGCATAGTGAACTGAGCAGAACAGAAGGTGAGAGGTGGGATGGGGGGCACTATTTGTTCGCCTTGCAAGGTGCACTGCTGAAATTTGAAAATCCAAAGTCCTGGGGTTAACAGGTAGAGGCCCAAGCATGAAATCTGCCGTTTAAGAAGTAGATTCAGCACCCTCCCCAGTTGCCGGCACAGAAGAAAAAAGTTAATAGAAGGGGAGTTTAGAAGTTGTTGCAATGAGGTACGCTTGCACTCTGCTAGGGCAGATAGATGGTTGTCAAATGTATTAGCATTCAATAAAGGCATCGGGAAATTCAGCTTAAGGCAGTTGACATCTCACACCCTGAAGATTCACTCTTTGCGAATTCTCTTTTCCTCCAAACTGGCAGCAGATGTTCTGAGGCATACCACTCTTGTTAATATTCTTTATTCCAAAGTACCCTGTTGAAATAAGTTGCACTCAACCTGGAATTCTTTTCTGAAATCACAAGTTTCTTCTGTAAACACCTATAAACCAAACAAAGAAAGTGCACACACGCACACACACACTGCTGAAATAACTGTTACAACAGCCAGCAAGAAGAATGAAAATAAAAAAGAAAGTTAATCAACCATCTGGAGTTGCGTGAAGGTTGCTTTGCAGAAGTTGAGCATAATTTCCCCCCCTTTATTGGGTTACCAGCATGTTAAATAGGAACAAAAATCCTGTGTGTGTGTATGTGTGTGTTTTGGTTTTGTTTTCCTGTGCAACTTTTCTATTCTAATTAAAAGGGGAAATGGTTTACTGCCCATGGAGGAGAAATTTCCTTCATCCACAATAGGCTAGATCTCTCAAATACTTTCGTGCAGTAATGTATCTCAGTGATTATATGAAAACCACAGAACAATAATAATAAGAATCAGAGCAAATGTTAACTCTAGATGGGTGCAATTAGAGGCCACTTCTGCGAACGGAATTTCAGCTTGACTTGTTTTGTGGTTTAGGGTAGTCTCTATTAAATATAGAAAAATCTAGTTAATTAATTAGACCTTAGTGTTAAATGAGTTTTTTAAGCCCGAGAGACAAGGGGAATATGGGATTTGCAGGGCCCTGACAGTGCACAGTTAATGATGCTAAACCCAAAGTGAGTGTTAATGTAGGCTACAATATCTTAAGTGTCAGAAATACACTGGTAGATATGGATGTGAATCAAATGCTAGAGATTAATGAGAAGTAATAAAAGGTTAATTCACCATTGATCTGCAGGTTGTCCTTATTTGCTTGGGCTTTGTGGCATTGCTCTTCTAGACACTCCGGTTTTCTGTACACTGTCATTAAGAAACCTGATGGGGGAAAAAACCTTCACTTCCCGGTACAGTGGTGCCCCACAAGACGAATGCCTCGCAAGACGAAAAACCCGCTAGACAAAAGGGTTTTCCGTTTTTGAGCTGCTTCGCAAGACGAATTTCCCTATGGGCTTGCTTCGCAAGACGAGAACGTCTTGCGAGTGTTCCGATTTTTTTTTGCTCCCCCCCTTTTTCTAAGCTGCTAAGCCGCTAATAGCCTTTTAGCCGCTAAGCCTTTAATAGCCGCTAAACCGCTAATAGTGCTAATCCGCTAATAGGGTTGTTTTGCAAGACGAAAAAACCGCTAGACGAAGAGACTCGCGGAACGGATTATTTGCGAGGCACCACTGTACTTAAAATGTTCTGCCCTGCCAGTCCTTAGGGTGAAGGGTGGGTTAACAATAATAGTAATCATCATTGTCAAAGTGATCAATTTTGCAGACTCAAAACAATACTTTTAAATTTTCTTTTAACATTTGAATTTTTAGGGTTTTGTAACTTGAATATAAACATCCCCTGTAGCCTTCAAAGAGAATGTTTGGCTTCTCTCCTTTTCACCTTTTTTTTTTTTTTTAAAGAAAATAAAATGATGCCAAACTGTTTGGCAGCAGGAGTTTGGGAGAGGAGAGGAGAGGGGAAGTTGGACCAACTTGTCTTTATTTGGTCACATGTATTTGAGCATTTGAGGAAATGTGGGCGCATACCTGAATGCACATACTAATTCATGTGCTGCCCCAGCTAGTCATGTAGTAAAGGGCTAGTAAAGGCCAGGACTAGCCGCCAGAGAAACAGTTTCTATGCAAATGCAATTCTGGTTCTAAACGCAGCATAAGGGGTCTCTATAGTACAGTGTATTTTATAGTATAGTATAGTATAGTATAGTATAGTATAGTATAGTATAGTATAGTATAGTATAGTATAGTATAGTATAGTGTATTTTAAAATGGGGTTTCAGAGTTTTTAGGGTTTTTTGAATGTTTTATGTAGTTTTTCAATTCCATTGTTCTGTATGGGACAATGACAATAAAGATATTGTATATCGTATTCATAAGTATGACTAG
This sequence comes from Podarcis liolepis, assembly GCF_965112155.1. Classification (NCBI taxonomy): domain Eukaryota; kingdom Metazoa; phylum Chordata; class Lepidosauria; order Squamata; family Lacertidae; genus Podarcis; species Podarcis liolepis. Next base: position 31,518,207 of record NC_139558.1, on the reverse strand, counting down.
AGCTGACTTATAGCAAAAGCCTTCCTGTTACAGTTTGGGCTCTTGATAGACCTTTACTGGTATCTGATGGGCCTTGCAATGTGAGGCTGCCTAGAATACTGCCTGCCTGCAGAGTACACAGGCTTGTAATTCTTAACATATAATGGTTACTTTCAAGCACAGCACATTAATGAAGCATGAACTAGAATGAAAGCTTTTCCAAAGTTGATTAATAATAATAATAATAATAATAATTCTCCACCCATCGGACTAGGTTGCCCCAGCCACTCTGGATGGCATCCAACAAATATAAAAGGATAATAAAACATCTAACATTAAAAACTTCCCGATACACGGCTGCCTTCAGTTGGCTTTTAAAAGTTGTGTGGTTATTCATTTCCTTGTCAACTGATGAGAAGGCATTTCACAGGGTGGGCACCACTACTGAGAAGGCCCTGTGCCTGGTTCCCTGTAACTTCACTTCTTGCAGTGAGGGAACCGCCAGAAGGCCCTTGGAGCTGGACCTCAGTGTCCGGGCTGGATGACAGGGGTGGAGATGCTCCTTCAGGTATACAGAGCCGAGGCCATTTAGAGCTTTAAAGGTCAGCAGCAATGCTTTGAATTTTGTTTGCAAACATACTGGGAGCCAGTGAAGATCCTTTATATGTTTTCAGAAGCCGCTCCCAGTCACTCAGAAAGTTCTCTTAAACACCAGCAATGACGTGGATGTATGCATCTGCCGAGGGAAGGAGTTTCAAAGATGTGGGGCCACCACAGCAAAGGCCCTGCCCCTGGATTTAAATTAATAAAACAGTGCTCATCTAGGGCCCATTGACATTTCAGGATGTGTCTGCTGCCATTGCCAATAGGCATGTACTGTATATCACTAGTCACAAGCATCACCTTGTTGCATGCAACTGCAGCCAGAGTGACACATACACACACCTGTTCACAATCACTCCATTGCACTGAATGTGAGTGATTTTAATCCCCTGAAAGGTATGTAGAAGTCCTCTAATGAATTGCTATCCTTCGCAGAAAATGTGAATAATTTGGATGGTGGGGAAGGAGCGCTGTGCATTTATGGGATATTATAGACATCACTGACAGCCAGTTAGAAAGTTCTACTTGTGTCATTTCATAATAAAGAAGAAAGACTATTTCAACACTCCTAGCATCAAAGAACGCATGTCACAGAGATTTGCACAGAAATGGGTTGATTAATTTTTAATGGATTATGCCATAAAAAAAGTTTCCTTATGGAAATTAGAGTGAGAATCGTGGCGATAACCAATAGGTTAATAAAGAGATTTCCAGAAAGCTGAATGTGTGGGACTGCTAAGTAACAGCAATCGGTTACAAAGGTCCATTATGTACGCTTTAAACCCCAGTTTATTTGCGTTTCTAGAAAGCATCACCGTTAATATTCCCATTTCCTTCCTCGGCGTCTTCATTCATAATTACCAAACGGCAAATCAAGCAAAGAAACCAGTGAGTCACAGCATTTATGAAAGGCTCTGGACAGTATAGGAAAGAGAAGCTACACAATTCACAGGCCTGTAGCTGATGTTACCTTTTTAAAGGTGCTCTTTGACTGAAAAGCGACTTAGGCTCCAATTCTATACTCACTTACCTGAGAGTAAACATAGGACATAGTGAGACCTTCTTCTGAGATGATATCCCTTGGATCACATTCTTTCTATATTTATGGAGGGTTTTTTTGCCATTGATTGCTGTGGTGCAGCCTGGTCCACATGTGTCTGTGGGAACTTCTGATCAATGTGCAGCAGTGTGCAGGGTCCCGTCCCCCCACTGTTCTAGATTAAGCAGCTCACAGATCAGGCATGAAGGTGTAAAGAGGGCACTAACACATAGTAAGTACATTTTCCATATAATATGGTGGAGAATCAGCATGGACTTCTGACCTGCAGCATGGGAAAGGAAGACAGTCCATGCAGAGGCCTCAAGTGATGCCTGATCAAATGGTGTACATATATGTGCAAATCAGATGGAAGTTAAATTGAATTTCTCCTTAAAATGAATGGAGTAAAATATACAGATGTCATAATCATAATTATGCTAATCAGAGATGCTGTATTACTAGATGTATTACAAAGTACAGTGGTACCTCAGGTTACATACGCTTCAGGTTACATACGCTTCAGGTTAAAGACTCCACTAACACAGAAATAGTGCTTCAGGTTAAGAACTTTGCTTCAGGATGAGAACAGAAATCGGGCTCCGGTGGCACGGCAGCAGCAGGAGGCCCCATTAGCTAAAGTGGTGCTTCAGGTTAAGAACAGTTTCAGGTTAAGTAGGGACCTCCGGAACGAATTAAGTACTTAACCTGAGGTACCACTGTACTAGATGTTGGGGGAAGGCCATACGAGGTAGCTATTTCCATTTTGCTCCGCATTCAAAAGGAATCTGGTTCGTCATGGCTAGACACAAAGTGCAGAACTATATCGACCCCTTGCCCAATCCAGGTTTGATCATTTGAGAGCCAGTGGAGTGGAGTGTCATATTGGGATTGGAGAAACCCAAATTCAGACCAGCCATCAAGCTCATTGGGTGATTTTGTGTCCACCATCTTCTCTTTCTCTCAGCCTAACCTATTTCACGGGGTTATCGAGAGGAGAAGGAGGGATGCTACCTTGAATTCCTGAGAAGGAAGAAGCGATGTAAATCAATAAATAGTTCTTATGCTCTTAAGCGCCCACAGACTTCAATCTTAATCAAATTCAACTGGCAATCCTCAGGATGCGCTAACTTTAAAATAGTTTTGTGCTTTTAAATATTTACTCTCTGAGCCTAAAAACAACTTCTCTGTTAGTCTCCTGTCATATGGATCTGGGGTTTATTATACTACTCAAAGACAGCTTGGTGAATTTCTCATAATGTTGTTTCCGATGATCAAGGGAATGCCAGCAAGGAATCCAAGCTCATTCTAATTGATCTAACTGGTATGAATTTTCATGGTGTTTTCCCATTCCATGTGAAGATAGCTTCCTGCTTCAAGAGCTAAACACATAACAATGCAGAGCTAAAATGGAAAGAAAATGTAGGTTAGATGTACATAGAAGCTTATAAACAAAACTAAGGGTAGTGAATGTTGGGAAGCCATCAGTAAGGGCATTTACCACATCCCAACTGGCCGCATGCCAGCAGCCAGCAGGGTTGGACACAATGCTAAAGCTTGAGGATGTGTAGAAGGCTTGTCACTGTCCTATTCCCTAGATCCTCTCCCATTTTCCAATGCAAGAGGTGCTTGGTGGCAATGGACAAACCATGACACAGGAGAATTTGCCTCAGCTCTCTTCTCTCCCATTGGGCATATCACCTATGAGGAAATGGATGATCACCCTAGAGAGGCTGCTAGGGCAGTCTCGTCCTTTTCAGATTGGAAAGGCAGGAAGTGAAAGGCAACTCTCTGGAACTCCTTTTGGTCTGTCCACCACCAATCTACTTGATGGGGGCAAAGGAAGAGAAGAAAGGCAGCAGTAGAACAGCAGCCAGTGGGGCACAGTGAGAAACAAGAAAGGGCCCACCACCATAGCAGGAAGGAGGCCCACTGACACCATGGTTCCCAATGACATGTAAAATCTGAGGTAGCCCTGAAACCAAAGCAGGTGGCAGCTGACTCCTGGCATACCAGAGAGATCTGAAGAAGGAAGAGGAGGAGGAGGAGAAGGAGGCCACTCTTCTCCTCTCTGGGCAGCTTCCAACAGGATATAAAGGAACATAATCAAACATCAGACATTAAAAACTTCATGATACTGGGCTGCCTCCAGATGTCTTCTGAAAGTCATATAATTCTTTATCTCTTTGACATCTGATGGAAGGGTGTCCTACAATTTGGAAGCCACTGCTGAGATTGCTTAATACAGTGGTACCTCGGGTTACATATGCTTCAGGTTACAGACGCTTCAGGTTACAGACTCTGCTAACCCAGAAATAGTACTTCAGGTTAAGCTTCAGGATGAGAACAGAAATTGTGCTCTGGAGGCGTGGCAGCAGCAGGAGGCCCCATTAGCTAAAGTGGTGCTTCAGGTTAAGAACAGTTTCAGGTTAAGAACAGACCTCCAGAACGAATTAAGTACTTAACCCAAGGTACCACTGTACAGGGATGAGGGTCTGCGACTCTCCTGATGTTGTTGGACTGACTCCAGCTCCCATCAACCTCAGCCAGCATAACCAATGTTCAGAGATTATGGGAGCTGGAATCCAACAACATCTGGAGAACCACAGGTTCCCCATCCTTGACCTGCTGAGACTGGTTTGAGCAGTCACACTGCAACATTCATCCAGGAGGTAAAAGCTTATTGCTAACTCAACCAGACTGGACCAAGAATCTGTTTCACCATCTTCAGAAATAACCTTGTGCAGCTTGACAGTTGTAACAACCTTGACAACTGTGCAGCTACTGTCAGCACGCACTGCAGCCAACCTCCAGGTGTGCTTGTGATTTTACGGAGGTTGAAGACTTCCGTACACAGACAAAGGGAAAACATATTAGTGCAGTGCAGCAGGATTGTGGTTCTGTGCCCATTTGTCACATAGTAAAATCAAGACTATGGAGGATATCAAATATGCTGAATGCAGATGAGATCAGCACTTGCAGCAACTGCTACTTTAGATTCAACTATCTTTGCTGCCAACAGTAAAAGAATTTTTGATTCGGCAAACTTGCCATTTTTTATTTCACAATTATTCTCTATAGTAAGCTGATGACTTCTGTTTAACGGTGTTTTTACCACAGGGGAAAAAAAAAAGATTTATTTGACCTACCTATATGCCTTGAAATATGTATTTAGCACAGCTGTTCTTTTGTGTTCAAACTCATCACCAAACACCAGCTTAAATGTAACCCACCATTGATCTGCAGTAAGTGGAAACAAAATCTCTTCTTAATTAGTATCATCCAATCACTTTTTTACATTTCTACCGAACACACACTGTGAACTGTTTAATGGACTATTATTTAGAAAAGTGGAAAAGGGGCTCGGATGCACACACACTGCTAGTGAAAATAAAAAACTCACCGTGCCAATGAAAAATGTGTTGCAAAATAATGGGGGGAAAAAGATGTTTCGTTAAGATGGGCTTCGCTGGCATTTTACTGTATAGATGAACAGCGCTCCAATTACTGCCAACAATGGAGAAAGAGATAGAGAGATATAGATTCATTACTTTCAACATCCTTAACTGTCTACCACTGAATTCACTTATCTGCTCCCTTTTTCTACAGGACCTGAGGAGGGAGGGGGAAAGAGGAATAAACAAAGAACTGAGTAGAGTGAATGTGTCACAAATTACCACAAACACACTGTGACTCAATGCACTTTTCATTTCTCTCCTCATTAACTGTGTCTTGCTCAAAATGAGAGACTGGGTCTAAACATAATCAAGTCCCACAGATAACAATTGACTTGACTGCTGGGGCAGTCATCACCTTCTAGCTACTGGGAAATAAATTTAGAAATAAAATGAGTTAAAATAAAATTCACTCTGCTCTCTTTTCTGTGCTCAGATAATTTGAAGGCCATCACGGCCTACAGAAACAATCCATCTCGCACTGAAAAGGAAGGCAGCCTGTGCCAGTACCAATAAGGCATGTCTTTAGTGTTATCAAGAGTAAGTATAATTACACAGTGGAAAGGCCATCAAAGTGTCTTGGGCTTCTGGTATTTTTTTTTCCTGAGGTCTTCATCAATACGGATGTCTGAATGAAAAGAAAAAGTGGGGAGCAGGGGGAGAAATATCCTCCACTTGGTCTGAGTGACCTGCAATCTAGTAAAGCACATTATAATTTGAGAGCAGGAGAGAGATTCAATAAAAAGAGAGAGAGAGAGAGAAGTATCTACTATCTCCTACTTTAAACCAGGAAGGATTAATTTTGAAAATCATTGTGAATGTTCTTGTGGGGCTGCTTTTTCAACACAGCAGTTTCTTGATGGAGCAGCCAAAGGGCTTGATGATGGCATTGGCACTAGCCATTTGATTCCTGCCCCCCACTACACAACACACACTTGGTGGCTCTAAATGGTGGCTCCCTTCTGCAAGACTGGTTTCAGCTAGCTGGTAAACTAATACCCCAAACAAAGTTCCATTTCTTCCTGTGAAACCAAGGATATCCAAACTTGCATGTCTGTTTTTTAAAGTTATAGTGCTACCTCGAGTTACAAATGCCTCAAGCTACAAACGCTTCAGGCTACAAACCCTGCTAAGAAGAGTTACCTCGAGTTGAGAACTTTGCCCCAGGTTGAGAACAGAAATCGTGTGCCAGCAGTGAAGTGGCAGCAAGAGGCCCCATTAGCTAAAGTGGTGTCTCAGGTTAAGAACAGTTTCAGGTTAAGAACGGACCTCCAGAACGAATTAAGTTCGTAGCTAGAGATACCACAGTACTGGCAATTAGTTCTTATCTAAGGTGTCACAGTGTCTTCCTCAAGAGCACTGGCATTAAGAGAATGCCTAGGTCCATTTTTACCATGTGTCTACCTCAAAAAATGCCCAATTCATTTGATGCTAACAATTTTTGTCATTAGAGGAACATGGCTAGAAATGTGTAACAGTGGAAGTAGTTTGCCCAGAATGTGGGCCAGTTAGGTTGCAACACAAAACACAGGAACAAGGAGCCATATAGCTCTAAATGAGAGGTCTTGTCTACACTATGAGTTACAAGAACTAACTCTTCCTCTACCCTCGTTGGGAATAATTTGTGGTCACTGCTGTAACTAACCTTTGTATTGTCTAGGTATTCCCTGTTTTAGCTAAGTAAGCAAGGGTTGGAATTACTAGGACCTATGGTTAAATATTATGAACAAGAATTGTAGTTTCATAGACTGTGTAAAAACTCAAAAGTTATACTTGCACATTAATATTTCCTGCAATGTGGTTAATTTTCTTTGATATGGTTTTGCTGAAATTTGTAGAAAGAATGAGTTGCACAAGGCATGAATGTTGCTGTTCTGGCAATCTCAAATCGTGCCCTACAACTTCCTTACCAAAATCTGGCATTCTGTTGGTGTGAATCTTTGCCACATATGCCCTAAGCCAAGATTCCTCAGTGAGATGACATTAAACATAAGCAAACATAATTTTTGAGGGTGGTGATGGTGGAAAAACCACAGTCTCACAGTTTACTACCAAACTGTCTGCAGGTTTAATGCTAAAATCTCTTATGTGTAGCATGTATTCCATTTTCCAGGGGAAGCATTGAAAAAGCATGCACACCATCCCCCTGGGACCAAAATGATGTTGAACAATAGAGAAGGCAGCGGCTTACTGGAGCATGCACGAATTTGGGAGAATTTCAATCTGGCCAATAGATTGCCTACAAACATGGATCCCTTGCTTGCATCTCAGAAAACAGAAAGTCAACACAATTCTTCCAGCGAGCTTCAAATCTGACTTGCTTTTAGCTCTAGTCATCATAATATCTCACCAAAAGGAAGAGGATATTGTTGTTGTTGTTTAAAACCTTTCCCCCTTTTTGTAAACTGCTTCGAGGCGGTGTAGAAACTTTATTAAATAAACAAATATATAATCCACCCCATTGCTTCCATGTGGAAATTGAGTGTGCAGGAAGAGTTCCTGGAGAAAGGAGGCCTGCAGGATGAAAGAATTTGGCTTCCAAGATATTGTTGCAAGTTTAAGCATTCAAAATGATTCCTGATGCTTTGAAGTCAAGGGCAATTAAGAACCAAATGTGTGTGTGTGTGTGTGCTTTTAAAGGCAATATCCTAATTTCTACATTTAGAAATTGCAATTTCCAGCAGGAAAAAAAGTGCTTATGTAGAGCAGTGACTTTTTAAACATTCTGTTAAAATAAAAAGAAACCCTCAACTTCCCTAAACAATGCTAAGCTAATTGCATAAAGTTTGACTTTCCATCCCTTACTTTCTAAATATGATACTATGGCTGCAATTCTGTACTCACTTGCCTGGGATAGAGTAAATCCAATTGACCTCCACGGGACTCGCTTTTGAGTGCACTAAAGTACAGTTTGGTGCATAGTACGTTGAGGTAAAACAACCGTTTTCAGCACATGTTCCAAATGTCTCTGATTTTCAAGGACACCCCTGATCTGAACCAATTTCCTTAAGTTTCCCCTGCTTTTAATTGTGCCTTTGGAGGCACTCACCCTTGGGTGACTGGTACACAGTTTATTTGGGGACTATTGTACATTCATACTATATGAAGTCTCCTCAGGAAATCAAGTCACCCGCACTTTATTAATATAACCTATAACTCTTCTAACTGATCCTGCTGCCCATTTTAAGGTGATTTATTGCGTTCAAGCTCTGCCAAGTACCCATTGATTATATTGTATGATTGGGATCAGCAGTTCTGGTTAGCCTAAATGCATACTCTTCATCTGTCCTTATACACCAGGGCAGGGACGGCCCCTCTTTTCCTGCTTCCTGTCCTCAATAAATCACTGCTCCTATTCTGTCCCTAATGTTGCTTCTCCTGAGGGCAGATTTCGAAAACACCTCGTTGAACGGAGTCGGTGAGACGCTGGAGGGTACGCTCGCTATTTTCCTAGCTAAGCAATGTCAACGGAGGAGATAACTTTGCACTTTTCAGTGTGATTTAGATACCAGTGTGTTTTGAGACCTATCCCAATGTTGCCAGGAGTCCTGGTTCTATGGAGAGTCTTGGCTCAATCAATCAAAGGTCCATCTGGAGCCAAGAACCAGGACTCCTGGTGTGATGGCCTGGGATTTGGATTTGGATGCTGAACCTGAGGGATCCCAGCCTGCACAGGATTCCCCGCCTCCAGAACCAGCTGAGCCGGGGCTGGGGCATGAGCCTGAAGGGTCCTCACCTGTGCTGGATCCTCAGGTGCAGGCATCAGCTGAGTCTGCTCTGGCTCCTGAGGTGATGGAGGACCCATTGCCTGCAGGTGCTCCACTCTCAGCCCCGTCAGAGGAAACTGAGGTTGCCTCTGGGTCCGGTAACCCTCCAGCCTCTCCTGAGCTACGAAGGCTCAGGGCAGAGAGGCAGAGGGAACTAAGTTTCCACAGGAGGAGTGCTCGCCTCCAGGCCAGGAGAGGCAAGTTATCAGAGGATCGGGGTCACACTATGCCTCGGGGCAGATAAAAGCCGGCCAGCCCCAGTCCCAAGTTGTTGGTTGCTAGTTCCTGCTTGAACCTTGTCCTGCTTTTTTTGCCAGAGCTCCTGACCTGCCCTGGCTCCCTGCTTGCATGCCTGTTCCTGCCCTGCACCCGACTCCCTGCCCTGCACCCAGCTTCAGCTACCATGGACTGCCTCCACGTTGCACCTTTGTCCACGGACCGGGCATGGACCTCACCTCTCTGGTAACCCACGGGACCAGCACACCTGGCAACATTGGGATATGTCTCAAAATGCACTGGTATTGGGGGGAGGGACAAACCAGCAGCCATGCAATGAAGGAAAAATGAAATATAGTGAGAACAAACCAGTTGTTGGGGCAAGGGACCTGCAGTCCATCAGGGACTTGGTAGAGTGGAAGAAGCATTTTTATATCTGGATGGCGAAGCACTGGGGAGATGCTAAAAATATCAGTGGTGTTGGAATTGGTTCCGGTCATGATCCACCCTCCTTTAACAAGAGTTCTTGTGCTCTGTTCTTTCCTTAGATGTCTTAGTTGTGCTTGCAGAATGCACTGGTTGCCCTCAAATAATGGACATTTACAGAACATTGTAACATTGATACGAAAAATGAGGTTCACAGGAAGACATACTGAGCTAGGCCTGATTTAGGAGGTCTTCTGTGAAAATGTCCATGTTAGTTTCTCTCAGTTTCTCATTTTTCCAATCTTAAATTCAGTTCTCCACATTTCTGGAGGAAATCGCTTTTAAAAAACAACACCCTTGTGAAAATTCATAAGCATTTCAGGACAAATTTCTCTCTCTCTCTCTCTCTCTCTCTCTCTATATATATATATAGAATGACGCACACATTTTTAAAACAACTTTCTCAAATATCATACATTTTGTATGTTATTTTCACCAATCCATGCAATTTTTCCCCAATATATGCAATTTTGTGTACATTGGTTGTCTAAATTCAGAGAAGTGTGGCTTTAGAAGGTTAGTGTTATTGGTTCACATATTGATTTGAACAGGGCAAATTATAATGTTTCTCATTAAACAAAATTAAAATTTCCTATCTCTAGAGCTCATATGCTACTCAGGTAGACAAACACTGAATTCCTAACTCCTACCTCACTACACCATTAAGAGAAAATATCAGTCCTACCTAAGGAACTCCTCATTGCTTTGATCTGGGACATGGGGAGAGAGTAGAAACCCTGGATATCTGTGTTTTATCTGCCACCGACTTCCTTAGAATTATTTTCTGCCAAGTTTCCATCATTACTGTCCCTTTATTCCACCATGCACACAAGCCTGCCTCGTTGTGGAGATCTGTGACCAGTGATAAGTCTTTTTTCAGTTGTCGCACCTGGATAAGAGGAGATAGAGAGGAGATATGATTTTTGTTGTTGTTGTTTAGTCGTTTAGTCATGTCCGACTCTTCGTGACCCCATGAACCAGAGCACACCAGGCACCCCTGTCTTCCACTGCCTCCCGCAGTTTGGTCAAACTCATGCTGGTAGCTCTGAGAACACTGTCCAACCATCTTGTCCTCTGTAATCCCCTTCTCCTTGTGCATCAGGGTCTTTTCCAGGGAGTCTTCTCTTCTCAGGAGATATGATAGCCATCTTCAAATATCTAAAGGACTGTGGAAGATAGAGCAAGCTTGTTATCTCCTGTGTCCAAGGATGGGACCTTCAGGAGGAACTTCCGATGGTGAGAGCTGTTCACCAGCAGAATGGACTCGCTTTCATTGGAGGTGTTTAAGCAGAGGTTAGATGGCCATTTGCCAGAGATGCTTTAGCTGAGATTCTTGCATTGCAGGGGGTTGGACTACATGACCCCCGGGGTCTCTTCCAACTCTACAATTCTATGATTCTGATCCTGGAATGCTCTCAGAGGAGAGAGCTGACTATATTTGCAGTGCCACATGATAATCCTTTAATTCTTCCAGGCTTTTAAAAAAGTTGTGTTTTATTTTGTCTATTTTCTGTTGCTCTTACTGTCTTACTGTCGGTTTTTGTATTTATTGCTGATTTACTGCTTACATTTTGTTAGCTGCTCGGAGAGGTATTTTACCTTAAAAGCAACATAAAGATTCATAGGAGAAGGAAGACATGAGATTGATGTGCTGCTGCTGTTATATTATTGTTGTTGTTGTTGTTGTTGTTGTTGTTGTTGTTGTTGTTGTTGTTGTTATTATTATTATTATTATGCATTAGTCACTAGTTACACAAAAAGGTTTCCAAGAAATTTCAAAACATTTAAAAGCATAAGCACATTTGCACAAAACACTTGCCATTCATAAAAAAAATTTACACACACAGCAATTACCCAATAAGAGCATCAGAAAGCTTCGGTAGTACAACCAACAACAAACATTGTAGTGCAGGTAGATCACATCTTACATTGAGTTCACTTATATGAGCATAGCTTTATACAAATTGCCGAAATATAAATAAATTCAGAAAGTGGGTGGTAAGGGGGCGGGAGAGTTGGGGGAAATGGCCAGCAATCCCAGCAGCCATTGGGGGAGTGTTTGGATTGGGTTGGAGAGTCAGTGGTGTGTGGAGAGATAGTTGAAGAGGTTTCAGAGAGTTTTGGAGGTGGCTGCAGAGAGATCAGAGGAGGATGGAGAGATTTGTGGAGGGGTTTGGAGAGGGGTCCCCGTGCCACCACCCAGCACTCTGGGGCATCAGGGCCCGCCTAGGGAAAGGATCCCCTTTAAAAGGGGATCCTTAAATCCATTTCCCCCCCTCCCCGCTATCCTTTGGGAACCCTGTTGCGGGGTGGGGGTGGGGGTGGGAGGCCAAGGGCCCCAGGCTTACCTTTGGAGCGAGGAAGTTCGCGACGTCCTTCCAGGAGAAGCTCTGGAGCCAAGTGAGGATTCCTAGATAAGATCCTCCCTCTATTGTGTGGGCAGGTAATCCCTCCCCTACCTGGCCTGGTCTCCTTGGCAATGCTTCCCCCAGGTGGGATTGGACAACTGACTGAGGTAGGCGGGGACCTCCAGGTATCCCACCTGAGGGAAGGCAAAGCCAAGCCTATGCTGATGGAGCCGCTCCAGATCTAGGGGCTGCACGCGTCCACACAAAGGGCGCCCCCCATTTTAAGCGGGGAGCGGTCATTGTGGAGGAGTTTGGAGAGCTGCGGAAATAGCTGGAGAGAGTTGTAGAGGAGGTTAGAGAATCGCGGGAGAAGGGCTTTGCTGTGTTTCTAAGGGGTGTTATGTCTTTACATGTCAGGGACTGGTCTGGATCTGAAGACTGGGGGATGCAGTCACAGGTAGATCATCTTCTCTCAGAAGAGGGGGAAAATATTCGTACCCCACCCCCTGCCTCCAGTGTTTTCAGAAGCAGAGAGAGAGGCAGACACAGAAGCTCAGCCTCGGACCAGTATACCTGGAACGTCTCCACCCCCATCATATTGCCCAGACACTGAGGTCCAGTGCCGAGGGCCTTCTGGTGGTTTCCTCACTGCATGAAGCCAAGTTACAGGGAACCAGGCAGAGGGCTTTCTTGGTAGTGGCACCCGCCCTGTGGAACGCCCTCCCACCAGATGTCAAAGAGAAAAACAACTACCAGACTTTTAGAAGACATCTGAAGGCAGCCCTGTTTAGGGAAGCTTTTAATGTTTAATAGGTTATTTTATTCTAATATTCTGTTGGAAGCCACCCAGAGTGGCTGGGGAAACCCAGCCAGATGGGTGGGGTATAAATAAAATATTATTATTATTATTATTATTATTATTATTATTATTATTATTATTTAGCTGAACAGCTTAGAAAGGAGCTACCCAGCTACGAGATAATGACAGGGGATCCAGAAGGGAGGGGGCAGCTAGGAGAGACGTCAATCAAGAGTATGGGGAACCCCCATCTCCCTGGACTCGGAGGTCTGAACGTATCAGAGAACAAAGTAGGCAGAGGGAGGGAGGGACTTCCTGTTGGCACCTTTCTTGCTGCAGAAGTTGGAAGCAGGGTTTAGAGTAGGCAACTGCCCTCCTTGAGGAGTGCTGTGTATTTGTGATCGTAACATGAAACTGTAATAAAAGGACTATAAATCTATCAACTTCTCGTTAGTTCTTATCTGTGAAGCTGCCAAAGGAGGGGAGGACTCTCCAAGCTTGACATCACAAGCTTGACATCACATGACTTTGCTGATATACGCAATAGCCAGGAACGTAACCCCAATGTAAGATGAGATCCACCTGTACATCAAAAGCCTCCTTGGCTAGTCTAGACTCACACTGATGTAGGATAGATGACTCATGTATAGATCTTGTCTCCACATATTTTACTAAGGAGAGTCAGTATTATATTATTTTTGGCAAGTGAGCCATCCAACAAACCCTATAGTTTCCCCTCTTTATCTGCATCTGTATACATCACAGCTTATTTCCTCTACTGCTGGTGACTTTGTCAGTGTTTGTAAAAAGCAAAAAAAAAAGAAGGAAAGGGTTCTGACCTCTCTTTGTCTCCTCAGCCTGATCCTCGGACCCTTGTCGGCACAAAAGAGTCCACGAGAATATCCTTGCAGAGTTTTATTCTTAAAAGTCTTTGTGCAAAACACGACTGAATAAGAATACACAGCAGTACCAACCAACCCAAACACCAGCCTCAGCAACAAACTAACATTTCTCACTCTATACAGTGGTGCCTCGAAAGACAAAAAGAATCCGTTCTGTGATTCTCTTCGTCTAGCGGTTTTTTCGTCTGGCGAAGCAAGCCCATTGACGGATTAGCGGATTAGCGCTATTAGCGACTTTTAGCGGCTTTTAGCAGCTTATCTGCTGATCGGATCAGCAGCTTAGAAAAAGGGGGGGAGGGAAAAAAACCAGCAGGAACTCGCAAGACATTGTCGTCTTGCGAAGCAAGCCCATAGGAGATTCGTTTTGCGAAGCACCTCCAAAACGGAAAACTCTTTCGTCTAGCGAGTTTTCCGTCTTGCGAGGCATTCGTCTTGCGGGGCACCACTGTATATACAACTTGGTGCAGACCGCTGAGTCATGCTGACCCAGCTTTATTCGCATTAAAGAAACAGTGGCCATTTTAGCTATGACAGACTTGGTGAATCACTACACAATATGGCCTCTTATACATTTCACTGGATATAGTAAGTGCAAAGCTCTTATCCCCCCCCCCCACATTTGCGTAATGCAATATTCAAGACAAAGAGGTCTGGTTTGTATGGTCTCCCCCCTCAAAGCTTTATAAAGTAGGAAGGGGGAGCTGAGGATCAAAATATATTAATTTCTATAACACGAGTTTTCAGATGTTGAAAAATAAGAAGATAAGGAGAAAGGGTACAAGTAAAGATTAGATGGGTTGCAGAGCAAAGAACAGAAGAATAAGGAGCAAGATTTAAAAAGACAAATCAGAAAATAGGCTGTCACAACTTGAGAGGTAAAATAAGGTAATTACTGCATGTCTTTTCCTTCAGTTCTCCTATGCTTTTCTTCATCCTTCCACTCTTCTCTTACTCTTTTTACTTTGTAAACAATGCATTTTGGGTAGTGAGAGTTCGGAAAATCAAAACCAGGCTACGTTTCTGTTTCAAAAGCGATATAAAATAGACATTGGGTTGTATTCAGTAGTTGCATGAGCAGAAGGAAGCTCTCACAGCTTATCTCTCTTTCCCTATCCTCCATCATCCTGCTCCCACAGAAAAAAACCCTCTCAGAAAGGTCAGGGTCTCTACTGAACTGTGAGGACTCTGTTGCATGGGTTTCAGTTAGCTGGAGGCAGTGCCCAAAAGGAGGTGGGTGGATGTTCCATCTGTGGAGCTTCTGCTGGTGCCAGAGCCCTCTGCCAGATTTTGGTGGTTCTCCCATCCTGCTGCAACCCTGCATGGCACAGCCACCACTCTTCAGGTTCCCCATCAATGCCCTGAGGAGGGTTTTTGGAAGCCCAACCCAGGGCTCTGCAAGAGAGCGAAAGGAAGACAAAGATCAGTTGTGCAAGGTACTTTCTGCTCATGCAACCACTTGATTCCTTTTCTCTAACTTACAGCTCCTCAGACTGCAGTATATAAAACTAGCAGGGAACTAATACATCTGCAAAAATAAAGCTAACCTGACTACAGGTGTGCCTCCCCAATATTCCTATAACATTTATTGCAAATCTCACATCCTTACATTTGGTCAAAACTTTTTCCTTTCTGTCAAACGCGTGGCTCTGTTTTGCCAACAAAACATGCGGAAAGAGAAGGCTCCATTCACATTCATCTGTGGGGGATTCAGCAATTAAATCAATTTGATTAACCAAAGACCCATTCTGCTGTGTATTTACATACTGTAATTACGAATTGGCAAATAGCGGAAAAAGTGGGGGAATGAGAATGTTGTACTGACAGTGGTTTGAAGGAAGGAAAAAGAACTTGCTATTTTAGCATCCCAAAATGGAAAAGTGGACAACGGTAGGTTTTCAAATACTCATGTTTGTTTGTTTGTTTGTTTAGACTTCTGTTTTCACTCTTTGGCAATTGCAGCATTTTAATAGAATTAAAAATAGCAATTTAAACAGTAAAATGCCACCATCCAACAAAATACCCAGCAAACTACCCTCAGGCAGCTGTCACCTGCCTGCCTTCTTATTTACAACCAGACCAGGGGGTGGCACTGCCTGTCTGCTTTCTCTCTGTCAGTTTCAGTGTTGCCCTTGGAGACCTTAGCCAGTGAGGAAAACGGGGACAAAACTAGACTGAGTAGGCTCTGTTTGACATTGGCTCTGTCGCCACCTACTGTTGGACCTCCTGCCATCTGCCCTAACAATCCCAATGGGCACCAGCCACCACCGCCAGCAATCAATACAACTTGCCAAGCTAGCGTAGTTCACCTTGTTGATACCCAAGTGAGTGAACAACAACATAATCATGGACTCCTTAGATCTCAGAGAATACAGGGAGACAATGCCCATTCATTGAGTTCTGCAGGAGAGGCTCTTCTCTCCTGTCTGTCTTCGAGGACAAAAGATACAGCTATTTTTTTGTAATGGCACCTTGGTTGTGGAACTCCCTCTTGAGGTACAGGTGGCATTATCATTGTGTAGCTTTTGTAACTAGCTGAAAACATACCTCTTCTCCAAGGCTTTTGTGAGAAGCTGCTTTGATGTATCAGTTGTAAACCAGTACAGTGGTACCTCAGGTTACAGACGCTTCAGGTTACAGACTCCGCTAACCCAGAAATAGTACCTCGGGTTAAGAACTTTGCTTCAGGGTGAGAACAGAAATCATGCTCCGGCGGTGCGGCAGCAGCAGGAGGCCCCATTAGCTAAAGTGGTGCTTCAGGTTAAGAACAGTTTCAGGTTAAGAACGGACCTCCAGAACGAATTAAGTACTTAACCCGAGGTACCACTGTATTGCTTGCTTGTGTGATGATTATTGTTTATCAGCTACTTATTTCCAATCTCTCCACCCCCCCCACCAAATAGGTGCCAAAACTCACCATGAAGTTGTTACAGTAAATCTCTGGGTGACTCGCGTGAACCCTGAGCAGATGCCAGTGCCCCTGGTTCTGAGATGGCACAACTCATGACTATCTCCCCCTGCCTCCAAATAAGTTCCCCTAATAGTCTAAATTTCACATAAGGTCTAGTTTAAAACTCTTGTAGTTCTTTTGGCCGGATGAACAAGAGCTGGAAAAAAGCATAATAGAATTCATCAGGGCTTGGAGTCACCTTCTTGACAATTTGCTAAGGGTCGGACGGGGACGTTTTTGTACATGATATATAGAAACATAGATCATTTCCCCGTCTCCATCATCAGCTTTCTCTTGTAAAATATAACGTTGCTTTGCATCGCTTTCTGCAAACAGACAGCTCCAGCCGCTCTGCCACCGTCCCAATGTTATGTAGTGAACAGATGACTAAATGTGACGTGATTTTGGATGGCTAATGCCAGAACTATGATGGCACTATTTATCATGAGCCAATAACAGTTCTGTTACAGCTGCAAGGAGCTAAATGTTTCGACGAGGTATTAAACCTCAGTCATCACAAGCTGAAACATGGCCGAGAATGAACATCCTTCAATCCTCATGCTATTATTGCCATCCCCATGTGTGACTTGCCAAATATGAAAAAAACCAACAACCTTTTTCTTTTGGAGCTGAGCTGAAATTTCTCAGAAAAATATTTTTTAAATGAAAACATCTGAAATTTTTATTTTTCTCACCCAAGGCCACTTTGCAGAGTTTTCTCTTAATATATTCCACCATATTCCCCCCCCCCCCCATGTGTGGTGACTTCCTCCCCACATTGCCCTGAAACAATGCTAGGTCTGGGTCATTGCGCACACAGTTGCTGATGTAACAATTGCACCAAAAATATTAGGGGTAAAATAGGAAGCCTTGCTACTGTCACTGCTAACAGTGAGCCCCGCTTTCCACCCAATACATTTTAGGAAAATTTATCTTCCTCTGGAGAAATTTAGTGACACAATTGCCCCAATTTCTCTGTTACTTCTGCTGCCTGCCTGGCATGACAAAAATGGAGGCATGTCAAGCTCTTGGCATTGTATTGAGCTTGATGGGTTCCTTTTGGTTCTTGTTCACCTGCTATTTTCTTTCTGTTTTTCTGGGTGACTTCATCTTATGGCTTTCAGAGGTACATATGCTGATGACACCCGACTCTTTAGCCACATGTTTCCCACTCCATCCAGACTTGCACATTTGTCTGTCTTTCAGTTATCCACAGGTATGATATCTTCCAATTATCTTCCATGTTTAAGATTATACTCAGTAGGATTGCTTTTCAGCCTTTGTCTTTGTATCCACTAAAAACTCCACCCTCCACAGTTTTGACCAGACATGCAGACTTGATACAACCTGTCTTTCTGTCCTTATGTTCCAGGTGTGACGTTCACTACCTTTGCTACCTTAAAGGCCTTTGGAAAGTTAAACAGCTCTTCCTTTTCTCCCTGAATGCTTTTTAGGCCCAGGTCTTCCACCAGAACAAATATTCACAGCCACCTCTCCCCTTCAAATCCCTTCACAAACACCACCTTTTCTGTGATGCTTATGGCTTTATCCCTGATAGTCTTTTATCTGCAGCCGAAGCAAAGCCTATGCACACACAACATTTGTTCACGTTGGTCACAGAGCCAAGGAAGAAAGTTTTTACCTACTTAGTCTGGGGCTGTGACTAACAGTCCCCGAATTTGAAGGTGGAAAATGAAGAGATTCCCATAATTTTCCTCAGAGGCCTCAAGGCCTGGATGCATACCAGAAGACATCATTGGATTAACTCCCAAGTCTGGTGTCTGATTGAGAATTAATTCAGGATTAATTCCTGCTTAGACTGAAGAGAATTTGCCCATCCTTTCTTCTCCTACATAAGACTATTTTTATAGGATGCCAAACCTCTCTCCCATATTTATTAGGCAGGAGTCTCAGGACTGAGGCTGAATTTGGAAGTGGACAACAGGGCACCAGGAAGAATCTGCTTAACCCTTTCCCTTCAGCATTGCCTTCAGCTGCTTTCTAACCCATCTCTTACACCGCCGTAGTGAAAAACAACCATTTAAGCAGTAGATTTTGAGCTGCCTGGGGGTGGGGGTGGAGTCAAGGAAATCCAGGAAGACAAGTGTGAAGTTGCCCTTCATTCTGCTGGTGATTATCATTTGAACTTCCAGCAGGTACTTACAACAGCAGCGACGACAAGATCCAGAATGCTGAAGAAGGAGGATTTGCAGAACAGCCTAGGATGCGTTGTTTGGGGCAGCGCCTACCCCTTGTCGAAGGCTAACAAATGCGAAGCACCCTATTGCAAGATAAATCTCCCATAAGGGCTAATGCAGCACATGCAAACATCATGCCAAGCCGGGTGGCAACACCACCTGCACACAGTGCTCCAAAACTGCCACAGACAACATTCAAAACCAGCTGGAATGTTAATGTTTCAATTAGATCATCATAGGCATGCGTTAAAACCGAAAACACTATTTATTTATTCAAATGGCACTACATGAAATTTTCTGTTTTAATATTTGTTTGTTGTGCAATAAGATACAATGAACTGTTGACTTACTTATTTAGAGCTTATTTATGCACGCCTTTGGTTGAGATGGGTTTATTTTAGGCTTTGCAAAATAAATCGGATCCGCGTGGGTTTTTTCCCCCTCCCCACCCTTTGCACCCAGAATATAGAGAGGACTGGAGTGCAATAAGCTTGATCACATGCTGCCAAACTGTAAACTTTAGAACAAGTCTGGTGGGGTGAGTCTCATCCTCTCCAGCTGTTGCTCCCTGCTTCGCATGTCCTTCTGCTTTCATGGCTTTTAACAGTGCGGCCATTTCCACCATATTTGGGTCACACATACACAGTCCATGGCTGCTCTATGAAAAGAAACACAGGAAAGCATGGGAAATAGCTCAGTAGCAGAGTATGGAGATGATATCAAGTTCAGCGCCCAGCATTGTCAGGTAGGGCTAGGGAAGACTCACGCCTAAAGTCCTGAAAAGCCACTGCCAGTCAATTTATACCAGTGGCCTTCAACCTTGGGTTCCAGATCCTGTTGGACTACGACTCCCACCACTCCTGATCCTGACCACTGGCAAGCTGGCTGGAGATAATTGGAGTTGTGGTCCAATAACGCCTGGAGACGCAAGATTGAAGAACAGTGGTGTAGACAGTATTGAGCCAAGAAGACCAATGAGTCCATATAGGGTAGCCTTCTATGTTCCTAAAGCAAACAACAGGTGGTATCTTGACCCAACAACAGGTACCTGGACCAGCAGGTGAGGGCACACAGACATTCACTGTGAATGTGAACTTGAGCTTCTAGAATCTTTACTATATTTTGGTCCATAACATCCAGCTGTTCCTCAGTCATCCTCCCAGGGAGTTTGCTTCCTAACTCAAAAGAGCACAGTCTCCCTCACACCCCAAAAAACATTTAGGTTCCTCCCTGCATTTCTTTCCAAAGCAAAACTCTGTCTGTGTCATTTCTCACCATAGAGCCCCCCCCCCATTCTTAGGACTCCCTTTGAGCCTGGCAACTCTATTTCTATTTCCAATACTTAGGCTAAAACAGAAATATTATCTCTCTCTTACTTCTTTCTTTCTGACATTTTTTTATCCCATCTTTAAGAATATTTTCCTTCCACCACAGTGTATCTCTCAAAACGAATAATTATACAATATCTAACAATATACAGTGTCAAAAACCGCGTACACATCAAAATACACATCAAAAGCACATCAGCAGAAATAAAAGAGTCAGCAAGAAGAATAGCAGTGATCAACAGCATTTCGAAAACTCAAAATTACACCATATTGGTTCGAATATAAGTGGTTCCCAAATATAGGTCGCACCCCTAAAATTAGATGTCTTTGAAAAATATATATACAATAAATGTCTGGCACCATCTGGTGCTTTTTACAATCTAAAAAATACATAAAACCTCCAGATTAGCTGCACGATGAGTAATTCAATGGGCCACTAGTGCTACCTGTTGAGAAGTGGGTGAGTTTACCAAAGGGCACAAAAGTTGCACACCTTTTCCAACTAAGAAGGCAACTGCTTTTTAACTGTTATTGAAAGAGGAAATAGGTGGAGGGATGAAGAAGGGGTTGTGGGGAGGGAATCAAGGTGTTATGGAAGGTGGGCTGGCTGGAGCACTGTGGGACGCCACACAAAATGAGAAGTATCAACACAGGGGCCATTTGCAGAGTGTGTTTTAGAAAATGGCATTGGTGTCTGTCAATCAATTAGGGGCATGCTGGGCCACAGCCGACTTATTGACGCAGCGGCAGAGGCTGGTCTAGGCATGTGGATTAGTTGCTTAGCATGACAAAGAGAAAAAAATTAAGCAAATCATTGCTACTTTTCTGGATCCTGCGTTATGATCTCCAGAATTCAATTCATGTTGACCATGGTGACTGTAGTGATCATTATATGTAGGCTCTAATTTTCACCCCACAAATGAAGCTGTATTCCACATGTGCCCAGGGGAGAACTTTGGTCTTTCAAATTTCAGTGGGGCCCTGTGCAAAGACAGAATTCGGTGCCCTCTCACTTTCCATTCTGTATTTTCCCATAACCTTCCTTACTGCCAAAGGTCTGATTTCTGGGGAGGGTGCGGGTTTATTGCACAAGAGGGCTGAGTCCTCTCTAATGACGCAACCTGAATCTGCCTGCATGCGATTGAGTCCCACCCTCAAAACAGCGACAGACTGAAAGTGCACTACAGCTTCTGTGTTTGAGGGCAGTTTCCATCCATTTTTATTAATGAAAGGCACATACAGAGGCAGAATTAGGGCAGTGTGATCATTGCCACCACACTGGGGGCTGAGCAGCGCCATGCTCATTTATATAGGGTAGCCGTCATGATGTATGCACAGTCTTAGTGTGGCTTAGTGGTTAAGAGCAGTGGACTTGTAATCTGGTGAACCGGGTTCGATTCCCTGCTCCTCCACATGCAGCTGCTGGGTGACCTTGGGCTAGTCACACTTCTCTGAAGTCTCTCAGTCCCACTCACCTCACAGAGTGTTTGTTGTGGGGAAGGAAGGGAAAGGAGAATGTTAGCGCTTTGAGACTCCTTCGGGTAGTGATAAAGCGGGATATCAAATCCAAACTCTTCTTCTTCTTTATGGTGCAAGAGTGTTGGAAGTGAGAGATATGACTGCAGAGCAGGGCTGGGACTGCTAAACTTGAGTGTAGGAACCATTGGGTTCATGAATTCATTAGTTGAAATACGTTCATTTAGCTTATACATAGTTAAAACAGTGTGACATTGAAAAGGGGCCTGTTCACTAAACTGAAGGACACTGGGCATTTTGGTTGTTGGGCTGGTACCTATATATTCTAAAAGGAATATCAGTAAAAGTAGTAAGCACCACTACCCCCGGTACGCTAAAAATATTACACTATGAATGAAGTGCCCATATTATTTATTTCCTCTGCCCTGGTGAGGCTAATGCCATCATTAAGATGGCTAATATTAAGGCTCCTGTAATATTACAGCTTCTATGCTCCCTCATTCAATTGAGTCTCCAGAAAAGATTATTCTGTTCACTAAGATATACAATGGTACCTTGGTTTTCGAACAGCTTAGTTCTTGAACATTTTGGCTCCCGAAAATTGCAAACCCGGAAGTGACTGTTCTGATTTGCGAACTATTTTTGGAAGCCAAATGTCTGACAGGGCTTCCGAGGCTTCTGATTGGCTTCAGGAGCTTCCTGCAGCCAAGCAGAAGCTGCACTTTGGTTTCTGAACGTTTTGGAAGTCAAATTTGCCTTCCAGAATGGATTCCGTTCAACTTCCAAGGTATGACTGTACAAGGTCAAGTCTATTGAACAAGTATAAGTTCAATACTTGCCAGGGAATTGAATCTAGGAATGGTAAACTGCCATCACTCAATGTACAATGCAAATATAATTCAGACAGTTCTTGCCAATCATTTAGAGGACACTTAAAGGCTTCTCTCTCTCTCTCTCTCCAAACTTTAAAAACTCCTCTTCTGACTTTACTTTTGCTATGGACACTTTGATCTTCATGTTGCTTTCCTAGACACCGTTATTATCTATTAAATCATATTGCCTGAGAACTAAACCAACAGCACAACCCGATGTATAGTACAGTGGTACCTCGGGTTACATATGCTTCAGGTTACATACGCTTCAGGTTACAGACTCCGCTAACCCAGAAATATTACCTTGGGTTAAGAACTTTGCTTCAGGATAAAAACAAATTGTGCTCTGGCGGCGTGGCAGCAGCAGGAGGCCCCATTAGCTAAAGTGGTGCTTCAGGTTAAGAACAGTTTCAGGTTAAGTACGGACCTCCGGAACGAATTAAGTACTTAACCTGAGGTACCACTGTACTCAGAACTAAATTCCACAGTTACTGAATCAAAATAAGAACAGGTCAGCCCCACCATAACTTGGTGCAAAAGCTTCACAGTTAATGAATGTGTGAACTAACAGTGCAATGTTATAATGTCTGCTCGGAAGTAAGCCCCATAGACTTGAATGAGGTTTACTCCCGTGTGTGTACTAGATTAGATCCTAAGACAACTTTACCACACCTGAGCTGTTAGTTAGGTTACATCTAAGGTCTTTCCTGTATGAATTTCTTAAATTTAATTATGAGCTTTCTAGCTGCTTAGTTCCACCCAAGTTTCTTAATTAATTCTTAACTTTTTGCCAGCAAGGTAAGCCAGGGATGCCTTGAGTAGAATGCACAGAGTGTGGTGGAATAATGCATTAATGCTGTTCAGTCTCGGAGACACAACACAAAATGAAAAGGAGCTGGGAGGGAGTAGGACAAATAAATAAATAAAGTCAGCTCAGGCACTAAGTCAAACTTACAGAGATCTTAATGGCCACGGCCTCATTTGCTTCATTCATTTTCACACAGAGCACACACCCCCTTTCCCCCCTTGACTTCTCAAGGCTGTTATTTTGCTTCCTGGCTTATCTGGAGGCAATATTGCTGTGGTCATGTGTTGTTCTGCTTGGCCCAGGACACAACCTCGTTCAGCTGGGGATCAATTACCTGACCCACTAGGAAAGAAGTAAGTTTATGCTACCTTTCCAGCAAAGCTGCGAGGTTATGACCCTGGGTCAGCTACTAGAGTTCTTCAGCACTCCAACATAGGAATAAGAATGCGCACAAAGAAGGAACGGAGGACGTCAAATTACATTGCCACATGTACTGTGTATAGAAAGGCATATGCCCATTGCATACTAAGCACCGTTTTTATTTCAATCTTCATTTCTTGTGGTCGAGATTTATGGACCCAAAAACGTTGCAAGCATCTTGCTGGGAATTGGGTATCCCAGAAGCATTAAAAGTTTTCTAAAGTTATGCCAACATCAACTGAGTCAGTCCTCCGCTTATAATGAAAACAGCGCTGCCTGAACTCATTTTACTTGTGACCTTTTGTAGTTTATCTGGGACAGCTATGGCAAAGGCTGGGATGCAAGAGACGTGCAGCCACATCTGCTTTTACAGACGGCATCTGCAGTAAGTGCCCCTGATCTGAACAAAACCAGAATGCATACAATCATAGAATCGTAGAGTTTGAAGGGAGAACAAATATCATCTAGTCCAGGGGTGTCAAGCTCAAATTTATCGGGGGCCGCATCAGCAGTTTGGTCACCCTCAAAGGGCCGGTTGTATCTGTAGGACTTTACATGAATGCATGTAAAGTGGAGGTTTCCTGTGTAGAACGGCCGGCGCTGCTAGAGGGCAGACGTTCTCTGGCTTTTAGGCTGCCGCGCATGCGCTGAAGAGGTGGCTTTCTTGTGTCAAAAAAAAAAAAGCGAGAATAAAAGGTGAAGGCTGGCGGCCGGCGGTGGCTACACGGGCCACATGACGAGGTCTGGCGGGCCGGATTCGGCCCGCGGGCCTTGTGTTTGACACCCGTGATCTAGTCCAACCCTCTGCTATAGAAGATTCAAGTGGAAGTCTTCTGCCGTGTCAGAAATTCCCTGATTATAAAATGTCACCATGATTAGGGAAATGAAAACTAGCTTAGCTTTTTCCATGATTATGTATGTTATAGGATTTTAAATATGTGGTTCTTCACTGGAATCTTACAGAACTAGGGGTGCATAAACAGTGTTGGAGCCCTAATCTGTTTAATCTGCCATTACCAAGGAGTCAGCGGGTTAGTGACTCCTTGCACACATTTTGCTCAATTGTGAGTAGAGGTCCATTTTTCTAGTACCTAACTCTCCTGATGTGGAATTTTCTTTATCACACACGTCTGCATATGCTACTGAACTTTAAGAAGTACGCAAATCTTCACAAGAAAAGTGATAATGCAATAAGTGTTCAAATATGTGTGTGCTTATATCAATGGATGGATGGTTGGACAGATGGGTGAATAGACGGCTAGATAATTCTTCTCAAATGATCCTGAAATTGTCCCTGTAGAATTAGAATACATTTGGTTAGTTCTCATCCTTCACTGATTAAGCAGGCCCATCACTCCCCTGAAATTAGTGAAGTTTGGACTCGTAATGGCAATTGCAAATCTTCCAAATCAATTCTTCTGTGAAATCATGGCATGTAAGGATCTGCTAATTACATTGATATGTTTGAAGCATCATGCTACACATACACAAACCTCCACGCCCGCCAACATTTCATAGGTGAAAACAGGAATGCATGAATATGTAACATCCATATTACCTTTCTAAGAAGTTACTGCTTGAGCTTATTCAGCTCTAGCCCATTGCTGATGGTTCTTGCCCTGATTCTAGGCAGCAGTCTTCATTTTCTCAGGAATAGCCCGTTGCTTCAAAAGCACAACAAGCATATTTAAATTTTAGTTAAATATATATGGGATATCCTTTAATGCAGGGATCAGCAACCTTTTTCAGCTGCGAGCCAGTCCACCGTCCCTCAGCCCATGTGGGGGGCCGGACTATATTTTTTTGGGGGAAATTAACAAATTCTTATGCCCCACAAATAACCCAGAGATGCATTTTAAATGAAAGGACACATTCTACTCATGTAAAAACACGCTGATTCCCGGACCGTCCGCAGGCCGGATTGAGAAGGCAATTGGGCCGCATCCAGCCCATGGGCCTTAGGTTGCCTACCCCTGCTGTAATGTGTTATCAAAGGTCCACCAGGCTTCACCATGTGAAGCACACAAAATGTCAGGCTGTATGGTGGTGTCTTAGTAGTCATGCTTTTGCAGTACAGTCAATATGCATCTCTTTCAGAGATGTACAGTACACCGCTAGGCATGCCTACTCAGAAGCAGCCTACTCAGCCTACTTACTTCTGGCCAAGTGTATATTGTTTTAGTAAAAAATAAAATAAAATAGAGAACTCTCCAGCCAATCAACAAAGAAAGGCACAGTGAAGTGTGAATAGTTTTCAAACTATTTACAAGATGGTAGGCCTACCATCCAGAGCACTTTGGGAACTCTTTGGCCCTCCAGATGTTGCTGAACCTCAACCCCCATCATCCTCAGCCATTGGTCATGCTTGCCGAGGCTGATTGGCAAGTTTAACAACATATGGAAGGCCAAAGGTTCCTCTATCTTGGTCTAGACCAGGGTTTCCCAAAGCTGTTTTTGGACTACAGTTCCCACCATCCCTGACCACTGCTCCTGCTAGCTAGGGATGATGGGAGTTGTAGTCCAAAAACAGCCAGAGACCCAAGCCAGAAACCCTAACCTAGAGACACAGAGGAGGGAAAGGGATAAGCTCTGCAAAAACCATCAGCCCAGGAATTCACGCTTATAAAATGTCAGCAGGACGTCACAAAAGCATATATTCAAGCACAAACAGAAGGAAGGGAAAGTGTAGCTGCCTTGTAAATGGATGGACTCTCTGTTCATTCAGGTAAGAATGTTCTGCTCTAAGTTGCATCAGTTATCCTGGGTCTCAAGCAGTGGGTTTGGGTTTTTTTGCACCATAGGAAAGTAGTGGATTTTCCTTTGTTAGAGGTTCTTAAGCAAAGGCTAGATGGTCACCTATCTAGGATGCTGTAGTAGGTAGGGGGTTGGGCTAGAAGATTTTTGAAGTCCCTTCCAACTCTGTTATTCTAGCACAAGCCTCCTGATTGTTTACAAGCCTGATCCTTTACAGAAGCTGAACCTTGGACTTTCTGCATTTGGTCTACAACTGACAGGATGTTGCAACATAGAACGATTGATATACAGGTGGAGGTAGTGAGGATGGGGTGGTGGTAGGAAAGAACAAAAAAGAAGAAGACTGACTAACAGGGAAAACAAAGAATCCTGAAGCAAATAGGGATCATTGGAACATATGGACCAAGAAAACTATCACATGGCAGAATATTGAAATGCAAAGCCAACACATATCCATCTTACTCCCAAGCATGTCAGATGTTCCTCACTGGAAGAGACCTAAAATAATAAAAAATGAAATCAAAGTCCCATTGAACATAATGGAGGCACCTTATTTTGCCACACAATGTTTTGACATGTTCCTTATTTCTGAAACTTTGATCTGGTGACTTTACTTATCCCTGCCACTCTTGCAAACAAGTCAGTTTTCAACTTCTGACCCTCTGGGTCCTGTGATCTTTTTCCTTTATTTTCAATATTAGTTAAAGGGAAGCTTGTGCTTTCCTCTTTTACTTCCCCTTCCCTTCCTGGCACAGGGAAAACATATGCCACTTTTAATAAGCACGTAGGAATGATATAAGCACTGCTGTTGCCATGGATTTGAGATAAACACATATTACAAGTTACAACTCATCTTAAGCATTGCTGGAGCTCATTTAAAAATACAGATTTGGGTAAGCAGTTTTTCTCTCTCTTCCTCCTAATCGATCACAGATCCCTTATAAATAGTGAGGGTTTGTGGCCCTTGATTCAATCAAAACAGATGCCTAAAGTTCAGGTGCCAAATACTGCAATATATAAGATGCTGAGTCGATTATCAGTGATGCCAAACAACACACAGTGACTGCAGGTGCATCAAAGATTCACCAGTGCAAATTTTTACATGGCTAAATATCAATTTCTGAGGAGTAAAACTATTTCCTGAAATTTTGTGTGTGAGCGTATTGGTCCTTAGAATGCGGGTAAGAGGGGAGGCAATTCTGCTGGGGCCCATTGTTTCTGCTAGTTGCTGCAACTGCAGCACAACTCTATCTTTGTGGATGTTGCTTCTTTGCTCTTTGAGGCTTAATCACATGGGCGTTCCCAGCCAATCACAAATCATTTAGTGAAAGGTGGTATTGTCACAGCATGTCTAGCCAATCAGATTTGCCTGCTGGATGACAACACAGCGAGAGGAAATTGGGAGAATGGAGACTAATGTAGGTGGTAACATTTAGGTGGACATGTGGGGTAATGCATTGTCTGTTGTGAAGTCCATCAAATTTGGTTGTGTAAGGTAAATGAAATCCAATGAAATAGGGTTAAATGAAGCTTCCTTAACCAAGTCAGTGCTACCTAATATGGTTCTGACATCGACCTTGAACTGGTTTTCAAGCGGATAATTTTCCCTACATCTCCTACCTCTTTCAACTAAAGGTACTGAAAGGACCTCGTTCAAACCAAAATGCTTCAGGCTGGACACAAGGTGAGGTAGGTCAACCTTGGGCAGATCCATAATTGAGAAGATATATTTTGGGGAGCCAAATTTTGACCTCACTTAGGGCACCAAATATTACCAAAGTTGACCTATTGCTGTGGAGTGGGAGGAGCTTCAGGTCCTCCTGGGTCTTCTACAGCTAAGTCTTCTCAGCCAGAGGATAGCAATGCCTTATTCTTGGGCCACAGGGAGGGTATTGTTCCAGCAGGTTCATCTGATAACTACTCTGCTGGTGTCCTTCCTGTTGAGGTTTGGAGTCCTTGTTTCCATTGCCTGATGGAGAGGATCCTGACTCCTGCTAACGAAAACCCACAGTAACTCTGAGACTGGTTATCTAGGAAGGAGGTAGCTTTGCATATTGGGCTCTCTTTTGTTCTGTATTGAAACTCGCTTCACCCTGATCCTGTGTGGTAATTTACTTTTCACAGATTTCTCCTTTGTGTAAAGGTTTCCTGTTCATTGAAACAGAAGAGCCAGGCCTACATGCTCAGAAACAGGGATCGGGAACCTATGGGCCCTCCAGATGTGTAATTCTTTCACCTCTGATGCCCTTCACCCATGGCCATTGACTATGATGCCTGGGAGTGATGGGCACTGGAGTTCAACAACATCTGGCAGCCCAAAGATTCCCCATCCCTGTTCAAAAGAATATGTGCATGGATCTAGTTCACAGATTTAAATGAATGAGGCAGCCTGTGTACTCATCTCAGTGCATACAGATTTCTCAACAACAGTGTCTATCTACTTGTAAATTCTGAGGACCTGGTCATATTCATATGGTCATATTCAACTGGATTCTCTCCACATGCATTCTGTCTCATGTATACACAAAAGGACAGTATTTTGTAGCATTTTTTAAAATACTTTTTTTTGCACATTAGTGCAAAAGTGCACAAGTATTTCCACTTCCGTGGAAATCTCTACATATGAACCCCAAGGGAGATTGCTAGAGAAGGTTTTGTGGTGAAAACGCCTGCGTGTGAAACAGGTATTTAACAAGGTCTTCAGTTTCTGCATTTTGCAGCTTGCAGACTTGGACCAATAGATCTTTAACAAATCACCACACACAGAGCAGCGTGATTACTGAGATTGGAAGGCATTGGGGGGGGGGCATTGTTCACAGATCTAAAGGCTGGCAGAGTGTGGGGGGGGCACTCTGGATAAAAAGATGGATTTGATAGGTTAAGAAGTCATAGAACTTTGACAAAGCATAACTTTACTAATACAAATAAGCTCTCTGAGCTACA
Source organism: Podarcis liolepis (assembly GCF_965112155.1). Classification (NCBI taxonomy): domain Eukaryota; kingdom Metazoa; phylum Chordata; class Lepidosauria; order Squamata; family Lacertidae; genus Podarcis; species Podarcis liolepis. The sequence continues at coordinate 31,488,870 of NC_139558.1, read as the reverse complement.
TTTGAATTCACATCACACCACACCTGGTAAGAATTAGTCTAGCACAGCATCATCAATCATAGTGTGGTTGTCAGTTTTGACATCCTTTAAGTCTATGTTGTGTGCTTAATGACTACATTACAGAAAATGTAAACAGACACCAAACATACAGGTATGCCCTATTTTTTTTTAATCCCTTTTTGATTTTTTTTTAAAAAGTCTCTTGGGTGCAGGGATCTATGCAAGTTGCGCAGAAAGCTACACTACCACAAACAGCACGAGAGTGAGGTTTCAAACTGAACTGAATAAAAGATAAATTTCTCAAGTGCAGGGATCTGGTTACAAAAATGTATAATTCATATTTACACAGGCTTCTCTCTTATTTAGAGAGAAAGAGAAAGTGGGAATACGCCTTATTAAAACCAGTGACAAAACGCCCATGCAACACATTTATTTGCATGCAACACATATGAACTGCATTATATTCGCACAGTTTCTTTATTCTTAGCCGTGATGACATGTCCACTGCGTACTACCAAGGATTCAATGGTCAGTGGCGAGAATGGTTCATGCTCTTCATCAGACATATATGGGAAGAAAATGTGGGAGAAATGTTTGCATTTATAATGTGGAAACAGAGCTGCTGCCACTACCCGCCTCCTGCCGCCCAAATACTAACTGAGTGGGTGTACTCTCTGTCGATTCCCCCCACCCAGCCACCGCCTCCTCACAAATGTGTATGCAGGGATTACAGATACAGAGTTTCTGCATTATGTTTCCACATAAAGGCCTGGCATGGTTGTGCTTGCTTTCAGGCACTGCAAAGGTAAAGGGGAGGGGTGGTGGGTGGTTGGTTGGTTGGTTGGGTGGGTGGGTGGGGTGAGGAATACATGCTCAGGAGAAAGTTTGTAAAATCCCAATGTAAGAAAGAAATACGCAAGATCTTAAATTAGACCAGGCTTCGACTTTTGGAAACAACTCTTAAGAGCAAATGCGCCGTTTGGCTGAGACGGTTCGTGAAGAGTGCAAATTTTATTTATAAACTAGTATTTCATTAAATGCTATTAGCCTTGTGCTGATCGAATGTAAGCAAGTTGCAGTGAGATAGAGTCAATTTATGCAATTTGCCAATTCAAACCCAAACTTTAGAGCAGCGTTGCTTGTAAGACTGTGATATTAGTTGTAGAAGGGTTAACGGCAATAATACATTTTATTGCACATCTCAGCATTAACATGGCTTTATGTTATCTCAGTAATGTTTACAGCAGCCTTGTAAGGTAGTCTAGCATTTTTATCCCTGTTTTGCAGCTTGGGTGGGGAAGAGGCTACTACTGAGAATGAGACTTCCCTAAGAAAACACAGCCCTATACATTTTTACTCAGAGCTAAATCCCAGTGAGTTCAATGGGTCTTAGTGAGTGCGGGATTGCAGTCTAAGGCCATCTACCAAGCTCGTGTGTGTAGCCATCTTTTGTGAAATCGTTTTAATAGCACAGCATTTAGATGGATCCTGTACAGTTTATAAATGGATAAATACCTTTTGGTGTGTTTGTGTGTGTGTGTGTGTGTATTCCTCTCTTCAGTGCATATGCATCACAAACTTTTGGCAGGCTGCAAGCTAGAGAAACCCCCTCCTCAAATGTGTTGTTTTGAAAGTAACATTAATTTCATTGGGACTTACTTTCAGCTCCTATATTTATGATCTGAGTGGAAAGTATTTAATTTCAAATCTTTGATTTGCAATATTCCAATGTCTTCTGAAATTCTGTGATGAGTAGTAGAAACCATAGTTACCCATCTCTCTGCCTCTCTCTCAAAAGCAGCTCTGAGCATGGTAAAAAAACAACGTAATACTTTTTTTTAAGCATACAAATGTTATATTACACAATGGACTGCTTTACAAAGGGTAAAGAAGGAGTGGAGTTAAGTTAAGTATATATTGCAATGAGACTTTTATTTTCCAAAGGATCAATGGGATAAATCTGGGCATGTTATGTAAATATGAATGTGTATGTGTGTGTGTTCAATTTCTATCAAAGAGAAGAATCAGTGTTGTTTGATAAAATTATTTTCATACATCTTTTGCCTGGTTCAGGCAAGCATTTACAAGACTTCCCTAGAGCATCAATTCCCACAATGCCACAGTTCTAGGAATGAAACATAATTAATAAGTCGTACATTTGAAATGTGTAATATTATATTTTTAAAATAGATTTGTTTTGGATCAAGCACTGTCTTCAGTACGGATCATATAGAAAGGTATCTTCCCCCTACGACCCATGTTACTTTTGCACAATGCCATTCGAAATTCACTGTTGAAAACATCAACACATATAGGTAACCAATAGCCCAGTTCTAAAACAATTTCCATTTTGGGATGGTTTTACCTTTAGCAACCCACATCCATTGCAAGATCGACTTCTGCCCTTGTAGTAATTCTCCCCTATTACAATATTTGCCAAGAATCCTGGAGAGGAAGAAGGAGTGCAAATCTAGACTGAAAGAGCAGCAGATATCAGTTTTTCAAGAGAAAAACTTTATATAAGGAGAAGGGAAAAGATAATCTTTTCCTGTGATCTCTAAGCATCCTATTTTAAGGGTTGCATGCACTCTCGCTCTCTTAAAAAAACACACACCTCCTGGTGCTGATTCCTTTCAAGCCAAAGTTTCAAACCAACTCTGCCTGAATCCAGAATATAACTGGCTGCCCTTCTCAGAGTGCTAATAAAGGGTTACACTGGCTTTAATGAAAATGTACTAGGTTCACATAATTCAGTAGCTAATTAAAAGCGCGGCTGAAAGCCGGGAGCACAGATATTGTTTATATTGATAGCTATTGTATTACTTCGGTATATAATGCAAGCCTCTTCAGCTGACTGATGCCCAAAGGAGGGACTAACAAATCGCTCAGCTGGTGGTTGACATTGGTCCTGAAGAAAGCTAGCAAGGAACACTCTGCTGCCTTTTCAGAGCCTGAACACCAGCTGTCACCCAGCTATGGGTGCTGAAAAGCCGCTGTCACTTCATCCAAAGGGATTTACTTGGTCAGAAGGGAAAATTTAAATACAAAGCATGCAGCTAAGAAGCTAGTGAAAAGGATTATGAGTGCACAGGAGCACATGTGTATAAGACACTAATACATCTTTAGGAAATTTCAGATTCCCCCAAAGCCTGGATTAATGCCAGAGGCAGGGTGGTATACGTAGGCAAGGACCTTTTACCGTTAAGTTATTATCTCTCAGCTCATTCAGTGTTAGAGGTCTCTCATTTAAGGGGGGGGGGTAGAAAACGTTTTCCCTGCCCACCACCCCACACATCATCATCCTCCCCTCATCCTTCAGAAAAGCTGAGCGAGTCCTTCCTGGCCTGCTCTGAATGAAAGTGATATGCAACACCTATGGGCATATACCATTTCATATTTTTTTTAACCATCCGTGGCTTATTTGGCACCCCCCCCCAAAAAAAAACACCTCACAAAATTGTAGCACAAAAGAAGACAGGTGTCTCAAATGCATTCAGCAAATGGCGTGCGATCATTAATGGTGGCAACAGAGGAGAGAGGTGCATTTTATTACGGGAGCTCTGAGGTAAATATGTGGCAGGGTGGGGTGGGGATGGCAATCCTGACTGAATCCATTGCTGGTATTCATAAATCAAATTGCACAGTGGACAGGGATCGAGCGTTGTACCCTAGAGAGCCTTGGGAGGCAAGTTGTTGTTTTGTTCTGTCTTCGAAACGGAAAAACAACAATAATAATAATAATAATGCATTTAACAATTTGTGTATTTAGCCGGCTAAATGCACGGCAGTGGGTTTCAGCTCAACCCCACATTGCTTTGCCTGGGGTGAGGTACTTTTCTTCCTGCTGTGAATAGAGCTTCTGGCCTGGCCTGCTGGCGGCAGGAAACTGAGGAGAAGAGAAAGCGCCAAGCTGTTTATAGAGGGAGGAATGGAGAAAGGGGACCGTAGTGGAAGATTCAAGGTACAAATACTGGACGCTGTGGGAAGAGTTATAGAAGACATTATTGCAGTCGGTCTGAACAAGCAGTCTTGACCTTGCCTCCAACATAGGCAGTGTTACTAATTCTAGAATGAGGAAAAAGTGGTGGTGGTGGTGGGATTTGAAGAATGGGCGCTGTGGGAGACACGGTGACTTGGAAAAGGACCATGAAATAATGGCAACGACAATAATGAAGATAACCATCAAAATAAATAAATGAAATGTAATATGACTGCATGTGGGATTTTTATTTTGGGTGGGTGGGTGGGGGGAGAGGCAGAAGGTGGGAAGCAGAGAAATTCCTGTTAACAAGTCCATAAGGATGTTAATGACATGTGTGGCACAAAGCCTTGAGATTTAACAAAAGTGCACACAGCTCAAAGCAGCTGCCTTTAGAGGTCAGTAGAACATCGCTGCAGTATTTACAAATTTTCCACGAAGGATTAGAAGTTAGGCTTAAAACCTTTATAGAGATACACAGATGTACACACAAAATCTCTCTCTCTTTCTCCCTCCATATATATATATATACGCACACACGTAAATCATTCCAGAGGATGCTGTATTACTGTTATCTAAATTTCTTCACATAGACTATCGTGTATCTGCCCCAGCAAAGCTGATTAGTGAGCAGCTTGATTCTGACACATCCTTTATGCCAGCCCCAAGCCGCCTTGCACAGCCACCTTATTCACTGTGGAGACAGGCCTGAAGCAAGATTGTAACACAACATATGCAAATGAGATGAGCCTCACACCACTTAAAATGAGATGGCTATAATATGTAACAGCTTAATGTGCCCAGGGACGTGATTGATGCCCTTTCCCCCATCTCTAAAGAGCTTTGGGTTTGGCTTGAGACACCCTTTCAAGCCATATATGTTTATTTCTTTTTAACATCATCTTTCCAGCAATGCGTTTCCCTCTTTCTTTAATCCTACATGTTGCGTGTGCCTCTCTGTAGATACAAGTAACGTTGTCGGATAGCAGATCCTATGCATGTAAAAAATAATAAATAAAAAATGGGAAGGCATCGAAAGTAACTTAAAAAGTTAAAACAGATTAGGATTATTTCCACTTCCAAAGAGCAATTATTAAATCGAGACAAAGCTAGTTTCAATTAAAATATACTGTTTGAAATTTAGCCTGGCGCCTCCCGTTAATAAACCGCCCTGCTCTTAGATTTCAAAATAGTGTTGCAGAACTAGTGCCTTGCAAAAAATAAAAACAAAATCCCCAAATAACCAAATGTTGCCCAGCTCAACTGCCTGTACACTGCTAATCAGTATTCATTTCCTGTCCTTAAAGTAAACAGAAAACAGATTTCTCCATTTCCCCTAAAATCAATCTCTCACTGTATGTCAGTTGCTTTATCCCAATTAGTATTCTAAATTCATTTATTTTTGTCATAAATTAGATTTTTTTTTAACATACCTTGGCACAGCTTTTCATTCACTACTTATATGTAATGTGACAGACCTAACGTCATGTAGCTTAGTGGGAATTAACAAAAACAAAAAAAAGGTAACTTGTTAATGAATTGAGATGAATTGGAGGGGGAAAGGCGTATTAATTATTGCTTGCCTAGTAGGTTAAGCTTTGGCTCTTCACCTCAGTGGCCCAGAGTACATTTCTTGCCTTTGGCCATGTCGGAGGGGCTCATTAAAGCATCTCTTGGGAGGAGACAGAAATTGTTAGTGAAAAGCATTGGTCAGTGCCTCTACTAGAAGAACCCAGCAGGGGAAAGAATCCCTGATCTCGGAGAACTAACAAGACTGTGTATATTACACCTGTAATCAAACTGCTTAGAAAATGCCAAGAGACCAAAGTCTTCTCTTTTTTGACTGGAAGAGTTATCTGAAAATGCTGAAGCTCACCCGTGATTGATGTGCAGATACAATTACAAGCCTTCATATATTATACAACATTGTGGCTGTAAACCTTAAAGCATAAAATGAGGCACTGGGTAAGATAATACAGGTGACTGCTGAATGCAAGGATGTGTGTGTGTGTGTGTGTGTGTGTGTGTGTGTACACACATCCACACCCACACACTTTTTAATGGTTTGCTAACCAGTACCAGCAAGAGAGAGCGTAATGGCTAGATGTTGGGGCGTGCATTTAGGAAGACTCGCTGACTTATCCTGCTCCCTGCTTGGAGAAGTTCCTAATCAGAGATTGGTGTAAAGTTTCTATGCTACTCTAAGCAATTTGGAGGCAGGGTGTACATGTGACAAAATAAGGGCTGTGTTTATAAGGGCTAGAGCCCCGCTAGCTAACAGGGTGCCTTACAGATGTGATGTACTGAACTCCCATCATCCCTGACTATTGACCATGTTGGCCGGGGTTGATGGGTCTTGTGGTTTACAAGATCTGAAGGGCAACGCTGGACCTTACTCTGGCTCTGTGGTGCATGAGTTAAAATGATCGGGTGACAGTGGGCAGAATAAATTGCATACAGAAGATCCCAGGTCTAACTCCTAGAATCTCTCATTAAAGGATCTCAGTTTCCTGGTGCGCCAAGTGACTACTCTGCATACCATTATGTCAGACTAATAGATATTGAGGCTTCGGTGGCATCAGGATCAAGTAGGACCGATCCTGATGCATATGCCTAGCTTGAGGTCAGTGCAGGATGATGAGCTGTTCACACAAGAAGTCCTCCATTTCATGTGATTGCTAATTATTGCACGGCGTCAGACTAAAGATATATGCAGGTAAAGTCTTGAAAACAAAGCGATTGCTGAAATAAAAACATGTTGTAGCATCCTGTCAGAATACTTTGGCTTGAACATGCCTAAGCAGAGGCAAGGAGCATTAAATCTGCAAAGCATCTGAGAATATTTCCCTATGTGTGGTTGCCTTTCATATTTGACACTCAGTGGGTGCTATTATGAGGCCATTCACACTGCGATAATAAATAGATAACAAGATATTCTCTAAGATATGAAGGGACCAAGATGCATTACTGTATTACTTAATAAGAAGGCTACCCCGAAACAATATTAGACCTGTCCTGTAGACCTGACAGGCAGATTCATATGAAAGCCAATGTTTTTTTCTAGGCTAAATATCTACAGTCCACGATGTGGAAGATCCTGAGCTGTGCTGATGTCACAGTTAACTTTACACTCTTCACTCATGTGAAGGAAGAATATCACAGAATGTTGACGGTGTAGCTCCAGCTGAGAGAAGCAGAAGGTTGGCTCAGCTGGAGGGAAGACTTCACACTGGGTCCAGGAAGAGAAACAGCTGAACCTCTGGTCACAGATCTTTAACAAATATATAGTATGGGATAAATCTACTAGGTGTTGCAATAGGGAATGTCTTATTGGTAGACCTCTAGAAAATTATGGGTGTATCTAGAGTTTAGGTGAGTGAGCAGGTAGGTAGATACATAGACAGACAGATACTGCAGTGTTAAATACCAGATAATTCTTAAAGAAGGCCAGTTGTGTTGATTAATGGTCTTATCTATTTTCTAAATTTATACCCCACTCTTCCTCCCGGGGTGGCAAACGAAACAAGCAATGAAATGGTTATTATTATTATTTTTTAGAAAAACCAATTCCAATATAGATTGAGATTCAAGCAGTGCCAAGACTGTCCTAAATCCCAGGCTCTACACAAATGTTATTGAAAGGACTTTGGATGCCTGCATTGGAATGCCAGATATTGTGACACGGGGTTCATGACATTTGAATCCATCCTTATTTCAGATCGACTCCCCTCCCTGCCCCAAACTGCTGTCCAAAACTGTCATCTTTGAGCCACTTTGTAGAAGGGCACATTTTAAAAGAACGAGAATCCTTGAAAGATGACAGCACTTTGTCATATGCATAGGCATCCATTTGATGACTAATTTATATAAGAGAGTATTATACCTTTAGATTGGTTTTGGGACCGATGATTTACATGGCAGTTCTAGATAGCTTTTCTGGGGCTGCCTTGTGTTGAATTGTAGCCCTTCTTGAACTGGCAGTGTATAATGTGAAGTGTTTTTGTTGTCACCTCTCAAAATCTTTGCCTAGTAACCCTGGTGCTCCTTCTGCTGCTGAGGACCAGTTTATACATTCAGCATAAGTTAGTAGTAGAAAACCCCCCAGACTTTAACACTTCAGGATGCAGATCCAGTAATCATGTTTGAAGGCTCCTCTATCTAACACACGTTATCTGTTTAGTCTGTCTAAAGCAGACTTCCCCAACCTGGTGCCCCACAGATGTTGATGGGCTACCACATCTCTGATCATTGGCCATGCTGGACCGATGGCCACAGATTAGAGGAGCCTAGTCTAAAGAATTAACCACCATTCCATTACAGTACAAACACCCCAAGTTATGTTTTTAAAAATGATTTTGTAGTGCAGAGTCGACACTTTGTACAGCTGCCCGGTACACCAAACACTTTTTTTTTTTTTACAATGTTAATTCTTCCTCAAACAAGATATTTTTATTTACTACACCTTTCATAAGAGCTGGTTTCTGGGGGCTGAGGCACTTTGGACCTCCTCAAAAAATTTTTTTAGGGGGCTGCCCCTTCCCATTGTTTAGGCGGGCACAGAACGACATCAGGATATTGCACAGCATTGTGTCGGATCCCCTCAATGTTCTTCAGAAGATGGCACCTCCAACACCATCACAACATTTTTATATCACTAGAAAGTGACAAATTCCAAAAAAATCGCAAATGCTAAGCTCAAAATTTCCATTTTTCTTGAAAATGAGACAACAAACTAGCCCTTTAAGGGAGTGCATTGTGCAATTCCAGAATCATAGCCCAGAAGGCCCACTCCTATGGAAACTCTTTGTTCCTGGAAAGATGGCATTTGGAGCAGAACCTCATCAGCAGATCTGCAGATCTTAAAAAACTCTGGTGGAGAACTTGCAGTGGTGTAGTGTGGTTTTTTGGTGCCTGCAGTGTGTGCAACATAGTAACAAAATCAATAATTTTAAAAAGCCATAGATTGTTTAAGTAGCCAAAGGCCCAGGAGGAGAGGAATCTTTTTGCCTGGCTAAATCCTATCAGGCTTTTGGATATGCCCACTATATCTAAGTTTCCTTATACTGTGTGTGTCATGTACTGTAATGCCTCTATCTTGGCTTGAAGGCTTCTGGCATTAGCATATAAATGCCTTTACATCATATCTCTTGCCCAATGCAATTGTGTTCGGTTTATTTATTTTTGGTAAGGCCCTTTTGTCCCTTTAGCATTTCTGGTTTCCACTCCTGTTGCAGGAAAATGTGACTCAAGTAATGGTTTGTTTATTTACAATATTTCTATGTCACCTTTCATGACAATGCTCATTTGCGACAACAGCAAAGTTACAAGGCCAGCAATACAAGAGTAATTACCCTTAAATGTTTTTAAGCCTTTTTATTTATACTTTTAATGTTCCCAGTAAGCTGCTTCCAGGTTCTACTAAAATCAAGTGGGATGCATATTCTGTACATAAATAAATATATTCTGTTCTACTGCCTTATTGTGCCTGCAGATGTAAACACTCTGACCCCAGCTACATTTAACTGATTTCTGTCCCCTGCTACTGAGAATGAGGTAGGTGGTGTGTGTGATTTTTCCATAAGGAAAGTCAAGGCATCCCCAGATGTTTAGAAAAGTTCGGCAGCACCTTGTAAGAACAACATTTCACTTCCAGCCATTAGGATTTGCCCCCTAGCTTATTAGCGAATGCAGAATTGAGTCATATTTTGCTGCCAGGCAAAAACAGCAATATTTCTACATTTGTAGGTGTACCTTTTTGTTTAAAGTATATTAGGCAAGTGTGTGTGTGTGTGTGTGTAGTGTAGTGTATATGCATACCTATTTGCATATGCAATCTATTTCCACACAAGGTTGCCTATATGCCCCACATAAGGACGCCATGCAATTTAATAATAATAATAATAATAAAAGCTACCCCAAAGCAGTCTCACAAAAGTGATCATTCCAGTAAATGATGCTTCCAGCCTGTGGTCCCTGCTCTGAATGCAAGCAGGTGAGGAGTGGTGCTGCTCTGTCCTTTTGATGTTGCCAACTCCCATTTGCCACCCAACTTTTTTCTCCTCCAAAACCTCTTAACAAACTTCAAAGGCCTCCTTGCTTCTCGCCTTAATCCAGTGCACTGAGACCTCTAGTTCAAAGAACTTTCCTTAAACCCTCTTCTTAAACTGCAACCAAAACTTTTCCTTTCCTTTCCACAAAGTAGCAATTACAGCTCTCTTGCATGGTGATTGGGCTTGGGCCGATCAGCTCCTGCAATTAATTAATCTCACAAAGGAGACTCATTTCCTGGCATTCAAACTGACAAGGGACTGGAGAACAGAAAGCCCTTTCAAAGCAGTTCCAGTTAACTGAGGGAAGAGGTATCGCAAGAAAAAGGCCCACAGTATTTGAGGTAGAGGACATATTTGATACTGCTTTAACTCGCTTGTTGATTGAATGATTTTGTTAAAGAGAGCCCCTTTTTTTCCTAATCTTTTACCTGCAAAAAAAGCGCGAGCGTGGGTAAACGCCGCACAAATATCGCTAAACTGCAACAGAAAAGCCTTTGCTGGCCAGCCTTTCAATTTCCCTTGTACAGTGCATCTTTCTGGAGCATTATACTAACTTACTTTAAGCGGAAAAGTGTTCCCTTACATGGCAAAAGCTCTTGGAAGAGAGGGAGATGAAGAGAGGGAGAAAAAAGAAGAAGAATAGCCGACAAGAGATTAAAGCTTTTTATTCAGTATCTCTTTCGTATTCAAATTGTGCTAAGAGCTCTGTGAGAGTTAGAAGCAAGCTTGTTCAGGAGGGCTTCTAAAGTGTGTACACGGATTTCATGGGAATAGAAAAGAAGCCATGGGCTGGGTAATGAAAGAAAGATAAGATGTCCCCTATAAAACAACTTGAGAGTCATTCAATTACTTCAGCAAGCCATCAAGGAACGCTTTGAAGATTTGCGAAAACACGGTTAAAAAATTTAACAATTCCCCCCTTACTCTCTCTCTCTCTCTTTTCCCTGTTGCAAGTTTCGTATCAATAAATGTTTGTATACAATATGAATTGCTTAAGCTATATTCCCTGTAGGAATATTGTTTACCTTATTCGGCAGTTCTCCCCCCTCAGACACACACACAAACCTGAAGAAGTATTTTGGCTATGCTTCATAGCTATGGCAAATGAGGCATTCAGGGTGGATAGCTGCCTTGTAGCAAGGGGTGATGGCATCAGCATTAAATCATCGTTTATGAAACTAAGCACTTGTTTGTTGTTGTTCTCATGACAACAACCCTTGGCAAGGGTTTTACATGGTATAAAGCCGTGGACACAGGCTACGTTTGAGAAAGAACTGTAACTGCACTTGAGATGGACAAGTAAGTTGGAGCAAAAGTACCACACAAAACACAAACATAGACTGTGTTATACCATGCCAGACCACTGGCCTATATACTCTAGTGGTGTCTATCCTGATCAGCAATTGCTGCCCAAGATCTTAGGTGAGTGGACTTGGCCCCACAGCTGGACTGAAGACTCGAGAGAGAGGAATATGGCTACAGGTTATATATTTGCAGATGACGTGGAGACAAAGGATGAATTAGTGAAATCTTCAATGATACACTGGGCAATAGATGTTGGTCATAATGTAGACATGGAAGTATGGCAATGATTATGGAATACGGATATAAAATTTAATGCATGTTATGGTTTAAGAGAAAATTATATAAAAATGCTATATAGATTGCACCTAATACCCAGTAGATTGGCAAAAAATGTATGCATCAAAGTCAAATAAGTGTTGGAAATGTAAAGAAAAAGAAGGCACCTTTTTCACATGTGGTGGTCTTGTAATAAGGTTAAAGCTTACTGGGAAATGATATATAATGAATTGAAAAAGAAGTTTAAGATAACATTCATAAAAAAGAAGCTTTTCTCTTAGGAGTTATAGGATTAGAAGTACCCAAACAATATAGAAATTTATTTATGTATGCAACAGATGCAAGAATGTTATTTGCCCAAAGGTGGAAGGATGAAAAGGTCCAGACGAAAAAAGATTGGGTGCAGAAACTAATGGAGTATGCAGAAATGGTAAAACATACCGAAAGAATAAGAAAGAATAAGAAATCAAGACTTTTAAGAAATAAGAAATAAGAAATCAATAAACGTTTTAGAAAGGAATGGAAGTGGTTTACTGAGTATTCACAAACTGTAAACAGATCAAGACATTGGCAAGATTATTGTAAAAACCTGCAGTTTTAAAAATATATATGAGATATATATCAGAATAGACGAATAAAAGAATAAGTTAAGACAATTTGGAGTATGCAGGAAAGGATGAAAATAAATGTAAGGAAGTGCAGAAAGATGGGGAAAGGAGTCGAAATTGAAAATGTTAAAACTTGGCAAAATAATTGTTGTAATGTGTATAAATGAAAATTATGATTTTTTTTTAAAAAAGGTTGTATCTTTTTATTAATTTATTATAAACGTATGTACAAACCAACACAAGCAAACAATAAAAGAACCATGCATGGAGCATAGTCAGTATAAAAAACAAATAATAGAAATGCAGTAGCCAATATTTTAAGATGAATTTATGTAGCCCAGTGAGCACAGTGAGGAGTGAGTCATGAGAGAAGGGCTTTTATGACTCTCCCTATTTATACCCCTCCAAAAAGAGAGGGGAGACCAGCCCACATCAAAACTGCATTTGCCCCCGGACTACATATCTATGTCTTACCAAATGTTCAGATAAAGCAATGTTCCATAAATTGGTAAACCATGCCTTCCAAATAGGAACTTTGGATGATTTCCAGTATTGGGCTGTTACCAATCTGGCCACTAAAAGTTAAAACAAAGGAAGACTTGAACTGAACCAAACAGACAACAACGTTCTTCTGTTGTCTATGCTCTGGTAACCTCGAGGTAAGATTAGTTCAGTGAATTATACTGCCTCTGAAGAAGGGTCAAACCTTTCAGCTGGTTAGCAGGCAGAAAATCTCTTGCCTGCTGCAAAGAGCCAAAGAACCTCAGAGCAGCTTCTTCACAGAAGCTGTGGTGAAGGGAGGCAAAACCACCTTTCTCTAAAGGTAACTCATAAGTGTGTGGCCTGACAGGGGCCAGTCTTCCCTGATGCTCAGTGTTCAGCTAAGCCCCGAGAGTGCCGCAACAAGGAGTTCTCCAAGCCAGACAGCTATGGAGGCTGGTTGGCAGAGTGTCCTCCACCTCACATGCCTCAGGGTACTGGCCATTACCATATTTTTCGTGTATAAGACGCCCTCATGTATAAGACGACCCCTATTGAATTGAAGTCAAAATTAAGAAATCAATATTTTAAACATCAAACAGAACAACTTTGATATTTTATTAAATATTCAAAGCACTGGCACTGGCATAGCAGAGTGGGGTGTGCCCCACCAACACCCGAGATTGCCCAAAGTTGTTCAGCTTTTTTTGAAGATCACCTAAAGTTGTTGAGCTCCAGCGCTGTGTAGCCCCCGTGATTGACGGTTCTGACAGCTGTGGGAAGGTAAGTGGTGTGTTGTTGTTTTTTAACACGTGTGCATTCACCATCAGTGTATAAGACGACCCCCAATTTTTTGACGTACAATGCTTTTTGCAAAAAAAAAAAAAATCATCTAATGCACAAAAAATACGGTATCTGAAGCTTTTACCTGTCTGTACTAAATGCCAAATAAACCAAACAGCCTATGTTTATTTATTTTGAACTCCTAACTGACCCAGGTATCCCCCCCACCTTTCCATTCCCTGTAAGGTAAAAGGTAAAGGACCCCTGGACAGTTAAGTCCAGTCAAAGGCGACTATGGGGTTGTGGTGCTCATCTCACTTTCAGGTTGAGGGAGCCGGCATTTGTCCACAGAGTTTTCCAGGTCATGTGGCCAGCATGACTATACCACTTCTGGTGCAACGGAACACCATGATGGAAGCCATAGTGCATGGAAACGCCATTTACCTTCCCATCACAGTGGCACCTATTTATTTACTTGCACTGGTATGCTTTTGAACTGCTAGTTGGCAGGAGCTGGGACAGAGCAACGGGAGCTCACCCTGTGACGGGGATTCAAACCGTCAACCTTCTGATCGGCAAGCCCAAGAGGCTCAGTGGTTTAGACCACAGTGCCACCCACGTCCCTTTAGTAGTAATATATAACTGCATTTAAAGGGGCTCACACATTTAACTTGTTCCTAAACTAAGGCAATCTTGTCTGTGGCCATTCCTTCTTTTCCTCTGCTATGTGAACACTGTTGTGCCAACCCAAAGGATTTCATAGCTTTATGTAAGAATCTGTGCATCTTCCAAAACAGGTCCAAAAAGATATCCACCTCTTCTCCAGTATCTGACTAGCCTGCCTGCCAGTACAGTGGTGTCTCGCAAGACGAAAAGAATTCGTTCCGCGAGTCTTTTCGTCTTGCGATGTTTTTCATCTTGCGAAGCACGGTCCGTCGCAACTGCGCCTCTTCAAGCGGCTTTAAAAAAAACGCAAGACGTTTTCGTCTTGCGAAGCAAGCCCATAGGGAAATTCGTCTAGCGAAGCAACGCAAAACTGAAAAACCCTTTCGTCTAGCGAGTTTTTCGTCTTGCGGGGCACCACTGTATATACCAATATCAATTATGTATGGCACATAGTATTTTGCTTACTATGGGTGTTATTCTAGCAACAAGTAATAAAAAGGGGCAACCTCAGAACTCAACCACAAGGTGACATGCGAACCTCCAGCTTAGATGGCTTATTGTTGCAGAATAAGCTCAATACGCTCTGATTAAAACCTTCCTTTGGGGCAAGTGTGAAATATTAACAAATAAAATGCAGATAAAAGCAAACACATATAAATCGGTGCAACAAGAAATGTGCATTTTATCCACCCACAGCGTCTAAGGGCCAATGAAACATAATGACACAGGATTTTAGTTTAGGTTATTGGGCAAAATTTAGGCCACAACTTTATTGAATACAGAATGTGAGTGGTATTGTCTTAGGCATTGGCATCATCCAAACTATATCTGATAAAGGATGAACACCGCCAGAGGGAGCACTGTCAGTGGGTCCTGACTGGCGCTCATCCCTGGTGTCCCCATGGGGTCCTGGTATGGCCCTAGCCCCCTCCACGGGGGTTTCAGACAAGACCCAGGCCAACCCCTAGATTCCTTTAACAGAATACCCTTGAGCTTGGAGGGGCAGGTGAAGGCCGCACCTCCTCTCCCCACCATTGCTGATCCAATGCCTAACCGCCAAATCTTACAAAGTTGTGACGATTGCTACAGTGGTAGGTGAAAACCAAATGGCCCTGACAATTTGCCAGATGGAAAAATTTATACCAGGCCCCCATTACAAAACAGGCAACCAACAAAGTCCATAGCAAGGCCAAACAGACCTAAATAAATGGTAGGTGGGTGGGGGATCTGCTGCGCAAAGGCAAAGAGAACCAGCAAACAATGCACAGGGCTGAAATATTGTTTTGCAGTCACCCCCCCAAGCCAAACGATTGGCTTTAGAGTCCAAGTGACTGCGAAATGACCAACCGGAGTGGAGCAGGGCATAGCTCTGCCCACGCTGGGAGGTGCTTAGAGATCCGATCGCAACACGCTCCCTTCTTTAAGAGGAATCAATTTGTTGAGGGTATCTCAGTGTGGGTGAATGTTTTGCAGGTGTAGGGTCAATTGAAGAACAGATGCGTTAGTAGATGTGGATGTTGAGTGAGTATAAGTGTATTGAGTGAGTGGGATTCTATGTCATGGAGTTTGGTGTTTTACACATTGTGTGATTTTTGGATGTTGATATTTTTCATAGTGCTTGAATTTTTATAGTTTCACATTTCTTTCCTGCTTTCCCCCTGTGAACTGCTTTGTGATATTTTCTGATGGAACAGCAATGTATAAATACTTGAACTTCGGTGAGTCACCTTGGCAAAAGGCGGCACAGAAATAAGCTATAACAATAAGGGTGGCCGTTTGCTTCTGCCACAACGTGACAAAACAATCCAGACCCAGCAATTAAAAGCAATTGCCATGGCGTTGAACTAAATATGATAAATATCATTTCAAAGACATTCTAAAGCGCCTATTTAGACTGCTAAGGTGCAGAAACCCTTGATTGATATAGAATTCTTCATAACCAGTAAGACTACAATGTTCTCTTCATGAAGTCACTGCACTCCCTCCCTCCCCCTGCACCAGTCTTCCCCAACCTTGTGCTTTCCAGATGTTTTGGACTACAATTCCCATGATCCCTGACTTATAAGCCATGCTAACTAGAGATGGGAGTTGTAGTCCAAGAACATCTGGAAGGTACTAGGCTGGCGAAAGGTATCCTACACTCTTTTCTAAAAGAGATATTTCATAGCATTCAGGTTCTTTAGAGCAAGTTATCAGCCTAAATGTGCTCCAATCTCTTCAGAATCGTTAAACGGATTCAGTTGAAAAGTGAGCCCCTTTCCAATTGTGCTGCTTGAATAATGAAACCTGTGGCAAATATCTTAGAGACAACAGGCATGGCGACTTGCTTTTAAAAGCATCATTTACTGATTAAAATTTGCCTGGTTGAACCCTTATACACTTGGAAGGGACTCAATGTTTATTAAGGAGCCTTGTTGAATGGTCTATGGAAACAAATGTCTATGAATTCCCGGCTATGAAAGACATGATTATTTCAGTCTCTACTTCTTTTACTGACAACAAAGTGTAAATGGTGGCAAAAAATAGAATGTCAGCGGAACACAATGAACTTATTAAACAATCAAAGCCCATTCAGTAAGATGCTGAGCACCTCTTCTGAGCCACCGTCTTCAAAATGCTTATTTTAGAGAAGTCTTACTATGGGAGCGTTACTCTACTTGGTCTGGATTTCAGTCTTCTAGTTTAGTAGGAATTTTGAGGGGGGGGGGGCAGTTCCTGCAAGAAACAATCTAGGGCAGCTTGACCAACAAAACTGGGATATAAACATTAGCCATAATTTAGAAAAATTAAGAATATTATAACTCCTACACAGAAAACAATGGGTGTTTTTTAAAATGGAGTGAAGTGGTTTTTCACTTAATTCATGATACAGTACTTTGATGAAGGAAATGTGAAAGTTTTATTGAAACAAAGTTTCCTGTTCAGAAGAAAACTGTCTCCCATCTTTGCAAGGCCTTTTGTAGCATAATTCAGTGATTTTGTCTTACTTTGTGCCTAACTGCTAGCTGTTGGTGGTGTCCAAAGTGAAATTGCCCAGTGAGTGGAGGATATGAGGTTCTGCTAGTGGAATCTAGTGGTGATCTTACACTCATCAAAGGGCTTTTGACCCAGAGGCCACATCAGTTAATAAGAAGATAGGAGACTTCTTTTTTTGTTGTTGCCAATTTTGCTCTTCCCACTGTAGCTCTCCATACTCTATTACTCCATACTCTATTACTCAGCCCAGACCTGGAGGATCTCCCAAGTCCCTCAAGCCAATTTTTGGAGTTGCAGGGTGTGGGGATTTCTGGGGAAAAAATATGGCTTCTTCTGTTAGGCATTAATTGGATCAAAAGTCTATTGGTGAGTGCAAGATCGCCAGTTGTATCCCCCTCTCTCATAGAATCATAGAATCATAGAATCATAGAGTTGGAAGAGCCCACAAGGGCCATCGAGTCCAACCCTCTGCCAAGCAGGAAACACCATCAGAGCACTCCTGACATATGGTTGTCAAGCCTCTGCTTAAAGACCTCCAAAGAAGGAGACTCCACCACACTCCTTGGCAGCAAATTCCACTGTTGAACAGCTCTTACTGTCAGGAAGTTCTTCCTAATGTTTAGGTGGAATCTCTCTCCCCCCTCTCATTCTCTGTGTCTTATTGTTGATATTTTTGCAATAAACAGTTTAAAACCTAGATCCACTATTTTGCTATTAAACTGTTCATTTCATTGAATTGTTCTCTCTCTCTCTCTCTCTCTCTCTCTCTCTCTCTGTCTCTCTCTCTCACTGTGTGTGTGTGTGTGTGTGTGTGCGCGCGTGTGCTTTAATGGATCTCTTGTACATCCCACACCAAAAGAAGCCAAGGCTTCAGTCGTTTCTGCACACTTTCTGCTGTCATAACACATGATCAAAGAAGACCAGGTTGGGGAAAGAAGAAGACTGCATTGCACAATAGGTCCTCTATGAATGGCAGATGAAAAGCAGTAGGCATTGAAATAAGATGGAGAGTCAAATATGCAAACACAGGGAAACAAGTTCATTTTGAGGTTGCCAGCACTGCTATATTTTTCATATGATGGAGTGTCTAAGTAGATTGAATGGTGGCACTGCTCTGGAACTGGACTTAGGTATTTGATTTGTCACCTTCTCCTAGGGGTGAGCTCTGGAAAAATATCTGTATGGGGCACTGATTGTCCCATACATTGGCTGGCTTATGTTGGCATTGTACACCTTGCCAGGAATTGAGGGAAGATGCAAGAAAACAACACAATCAGCCTTTCCATTTGCTAAAGGCCAGAGTATTATGAAGTTTGGGGGAAGCTGGGGACATGCACTTTGACTGAAAAAAGGTGGCTCCTCTTTTTAAGATACATCTGCCTATATCCCTCCAGTCTGAAGTTCTAAACCTGGACAATCACAACAAAGAAGTCCAATGTGCATATGGGAGTTAGCGTGCTCTGTGCATTTGCAAGTATATTCCAAATACAGAGACATCTCCAGAATAAATTTGCGTTGACCTACTGTGAAAATACTTAGTGTTCAACAGCCCTTAAAATTTCTCATTTCTCACCTGTGGTGGGGCGGTCCAGCTCGCTGCTGCGTTCTGAAGTTTCGTAGGCAAGGAGAGGCCAGACAAGAGGAGACAAGGCAAAGCTGCAAGAAAGGTTTGCAATACGTAACTCGCAAGGCATAGCTTACTATTTCATTTTAAAAGATTAACACTGTTTTATGCTGTATTTATTAGTTTTATACCAGTTCATTTCAGACAAATATCTGTTCAACAGTGCTCCAAAATCTTAAATATATTTAGCAAAATGGTTGCGCTAATGGAAGCCACCACAATTCCCACTAGTGCAATTGGACGTTCGTCCCTCTCCTCCCCCCACTCTCCCCAAATCTGCTCTGGAAGGTTGGGAAAACCCCTAGAATAGTGCATGAGGGCTGAGAGGGAAGATCATTTGGTCAGGCCACCAGGAATACAACCCTTTATTTTGAGCTTGAAAGGCGCAATCACATCACGATACCACAAAATTAGCAGATCACAACACCCGAAACACACCAGTGGCTTATTTGCACACGCTTGGTTGTTGGGATGGCAATGAGAATGTGTAGTGGTTATAGGAGATGAGGTTGATAGCATGCCAAACACTTACTGGATTATGGTCTGTAGATTTTTATGTGTATCTCTTTTCTCTTTTTTAAAAAATTATACTACTTCACAATAAGAAGTTGAATATTCTTAATATAGATTTAGTATCATTGAAACATCGCATGGTACTACAAACTTAACAAAACAGCCTTAAGGTTTTTTATTATTATTATTAAATTTGTATACAGTGGTACCTTGGGTTACAGACGCTTCAGGTTACAGACGCTTCAGGTTACACACTCTGCTAACCCAGAAATAGTACCTCGGGTTAAGAACTTTACCTCAGGATGAGAACAGAAATTGTGAGTCGGTGGCACAGCAGCAGCGGGAGGCCCCAGTAGCTAAAGTGGTACCTCAGGTTAAGAACAGTTTCAGGTTAAGAACGGACCTTCAGAACTAATTAAGTTCTTAATCCGAGGTACCACTGTACTGTCCTACAACCACAGATCTCAGGGCGGTTGTCAGGCTTTACAAGCTGCTAAATGAAAAGATAAGTTGGATCTCAGCAGGCCTTTATTTATTTATTTATTTATTTATTTATTTATTTATTTAAGCCAACTTCTGGTTGTAGACTTGCTTCAACTGAACCATTCCTCAGGTGTGCTGTTATTTATGAACATGTCAATGAGTTCACCTGCAATAACACAACAAGGCAAACACAAAGAATTTCCTTGCTGCATGGATCTGACTAACATCCATCCAGTTTGGGCATCCAGGGAACACGATCACTCAGTCGGCAGAGCATGAGGCTCTTAATTTCGGAGTTGTGGGTTCGAGCCCCACATTGGGCAAAAGATTCCTGCATTACAGGGAATTGTACTGGATGATCATTGCGGTCCCTTCCAACTATGATTCTGTGTAGATCGTCTTCCAATGAATTGCATCAAGCAGCCAAATCTTCGGTAAGGAGCAAATCTGGTTATTTTGCCACCTCAAATGTACTCACTAGCTGCTCTTCTGTTCCATCATGCTGTAGGTACAATGTGAGGGCGCATGAACTGCACCCATTAGCAAAGGAAAGAATCAGCCATTTTGCTGAGTGATATCCAGTTGTGGAAGCAAGGACCATTCTACTAATGGGAGCCTCATTCTGAGCATAGCGCAATAGCCAGATGTTCCGCTGGGTCTCCCCTTCTCTCTATGGCATTATTTTGAATTGTATGCAGTGTACAACACTTGTCTTGATACAAAATAAATTTGTAATGTTGCAAAAGAGCTAAAAACAAGCTGCATATTCAACACACAGTGGAAAACAAGGCTAATATAGATAGACAAATGATTGACCTTCGGGCAGCTAATGGGAACACAATCATAGCTTAAACATGGTGTGTTTGTGGAATGCGAAACACAGAGGTCAAACATAAGCATGTATTTTTCATTTTGAATGAAGTCCAGTGCACACTATAGAGAGCTAACCAAGATGAATGCATAATCCTGACTGAGTATGATTGGAACTTCCTGCTGGCATTTATACATAAGTTTAAATCCATTACAATGCTCCTATCTAATATTTGCTTTATATGCCTGAATAAATAATATTTATAAATGCTAACAATCAGTGGCCATTCTACACAAATCACCTCATTAAAATACAAATACTGTATGCACACGAACTCTTAATTTATCTTATTTTAACAAATGTCACAATGCAAGTTGCAGTGAGAAGTTGGAAACTTTTTAAACACTTTCCCTCTCCATTTTAAAGAACTGGACCAACTACTTTTTAAACAAGCTACCTTAGATTGGACAGGCTGCTGTTGTATGTGTAAATGGTGGATGGTTAAAACAACTACCAAAATTCAAGAGAAATCTTGAACACAGATGGGAAAATACTGGCTGAATAGAATATACTGTATATTTTGCTCTATAAGACGCACCAGACCACAGACGCACCTAGTTTTTGGAGGAGGAAAACAAGAAAAAAAATATTCTGAATCTCAGAAGTCAGAACAGCAAGAGGGATCACTGTGCAGTGAAAGCAGCAATCCCTCTTGCTGTTCTGGCTTCTGGGATAGCTGCGCAGCCTGCATTCACTCCATAAGACGCACACACATTTCCCCCTACTTTTTAGGAGGGAAAAAGTGAGTCTTATAGAGCAAAAAATACGGTAGTGTTATTACACACTTGTGTTATACTTGTGTTTAGGTGTTCCTACTAAGCAGGAGGTGCATACATTCCTCCCCTCATGGACAGATTATGTGCACATATTCCATAAAACATTGTGAATGTGCACAATGGCTAGTTGTTGCACACATTAGCCGTTCAACTCACGTCACTCCTAACATGTATATCACCCATATACACATGCACATGACTTTTACTCTGCTTCCTATGTGGTTCATTTCACATTTCTTGATTTCCCCAGCAGTTTAGCTCCCCACACATAGATGACACCTCAGCTACTCCTTCTGAAAATAGTCGATAGAGTAATTATTTGCAAGCAGAAGTGAATAATCCCTAGGAACCTTCCTGCGACCATGCTTTGAAATTAGTATTTTTACACAGGCATTTGATTGAGTTTTGAGCTTAGCATACATGTTTGGCTTGAGAAGCCAGAACCTTCTCCAAAAGTTAAATATTTGATCATGCCAGACTGTGGCATGGGTCCGTGAAAAGAAATTTTCTATAATTGGTTCTAGTTGCTCTCAAAATAAAATATGGCCATTTTAATTGATTTTACTTCTGTAGTGTTTTTAATATTAGAGTCTAAATTTTTTAGCCTAGACTCTAGTGAAGAATGTGGTGGACAGACTGTTGGTAGATACAATGAAATAGGACCACAGTTCATCTATTCCTCAAGGATCAGCACTGGCTCCCTATTTGCTACAGTGCCCAATTTAAGAAAATTAAATTGGTCTGTAAAGTCCAATACAGTGGTACCTTGGAAGAACTTACTGTAATTCGTTCTGGAGGTCCGTTCTTAACCTGAAACTGTTCTTAACCTGAGGTACCACTTTAGCTAATCGGGCCTCCCACTGCCGCTGCACTGCGGTGGCACGATTTCTGTTCTCATCCTGAAGCAAAGTTCTTAACCCAAGGTACTATTTCTGGGTTAGCGGAGTCTGTAACCTGAAGCGTCTGTAACCTGAAGCACCTGCAACCCGAGGTACCACTGTATATCTTGGGGCCAATCTACTAAAGAACCACCACTCCCTGGGAGATGCCCGATTCATAGTTCCACTACTAGCTGTAGTCCTTGATATGACAGCATGGAATGGAACCTTATCTGTTATGCACTCCAGAGATGGAAACGTCTCCCTCCTGCAGATGTTTCTCATCCTACCCGTTTTTACATTTCAAGTTAACACTTATATTTTTCTTTGGGGCTCTGGAAGGCTGTGGAATTTCTGTTTTGTTGGTTTTATTATTTTTCTACTGTCTTGATGTCATGTATTTTAATGGACTGTTGTCCATTAGAATCAAACCTTCTGTTGAAAGGTTGATTATAAATATAAAATTATTATTATTATTATTATTATTATTATTATTATTATTATTATTATTATTATCATCATCATCATTATTATCATTATCATTATTATTATTAACTGTCCAGCTGCTCTCCTTCGCAAAGACTTCCCCTTTCCCCACATATCTGCCTGTGTGTCAAAAACTGCTTCGGTGAGGTGGACAACACTGGAGGCCATTTTCTTGGCATAAGACAGCAGCCATAAAAACAACATCTATTATGCCACTTTATTTGCTTTGACAGAGTTTTCAGCAACAACATCCAAAGGCAAATTAGGGTGTGTGTGTGTGTGTGTGTGTGTGTGTGTTTTTTAAAAACTGAATTAATGAAATCCTTGATTCCCCACTGAAGTCTCTGAGAGATTTAAGAGTGAATTCAAGGGAAGCACCTTTCTTGCATTTGGAAGCCTCAGCTCCAAAGACCTGACACCGAAGTCTCACATCACTCCCTTCGTTTCGACTAAATATTTGCAAATTATGTAAATAGTTGAGCGCACCCATGAAATGTGATATAAAGAAGACAAACATTACTGCTCATTATCATATTCATGTTGCTGGGACTGTGCTTTCAAGCCGGAGGAGTTATTGTGGTCTTCAGTCAGCAGAACTAGGCCTACATATCAACCCTTCAGCTGGCTCCTGTTTGTGGCACACTTGCTTATCTCATTTACAAAAATGATCTTTGCTGAGAAGATCGCTTTGATCAGCAGATGATTGGAATAAAAGATTAAAAAAAAGAGGGAAGTCAACCACAGACATGCAAAAAGAAAGAAATGTTCAAAGGATCACTGTATTGTTGATTTGCATAACATTTTCAGATTCATTTAGGACGATGACAAATCACTCTTGAAAGCCCACTCAGTCAAAATATCACGAAACATGTGCCAGGGCTAGATGCAGAGCTCAAAACTTAATATGACATAATTTGAAAAATCCCAATCATCCCATTAATAATGAAAAGATGCAAAGTTGGGATCATATAACATTTAGCTGAAAATAAAATACTCCCATTGAACCAGTAGGCAGTCTAAATTCTTGGATCTTTACAACAAAGCAGAGAGGCAGGGAGGTGAGGAAGAATATTAAATATAGATGCTAAAGCCCTTTTCATTCAAGCTGAATTCTCCTCCTTTTGGCACTTGTGTATCCAATATGTTGGCTTTGGTTTTTCTAATGAGGCTTACTTTGGGTAACTAAAGGTACAAAAGGACAACACTTCTTTACCTTTTATAGTTAGCAGAACTGCAAACTTCAGCAGTGAAGTTTTACATCTGTGATTGGTAAGCAGTAAGCAGTGGTGTATTGTGGGGCGGGGCACAGGGGCAGTTGTCTCAGGAGTTTAATTGTTAGGGGGCACAAGATTTCAACACCTGGTTCTGCCTCAATACAGCTGCACACTTCCGTCACTGGGGTCTGCTGAAAATGGCTTCTCCATGCCAACCAGGAAGTGAAATCTCCAGATAATGGAATGACTCTTCTTTTCTTATCTCTTCAGCTGCGATCTCCTGGGTGACACAGGCACATGTGTACTCCATCTGTTTCCCTCCCCTGCTCCATGTGGCCCCGGGCACCGGCAACGCATGCTAAACCACTGGTACTAAGATGACCTCCCTTCCTGGCTTTACATAGCTATTGAAGGTTCTGAATGCCCATTCTACTTTGCATCTGGTTATCCTAGCATTCGCTACAAATTCAGAGCAGCCACTTTTCTAGCATATAGTTCAGGGGTTGTCAACCTTTTTCGATCCATGTACACATTTGCAAATGGAATAAAGCCGATGTGGGCGTGCCGCACACACAGCACAATCAAGTGTGTATGAATCAAATTTTTGGTTACAGTGGACTGCTTCTTCCTTCCATGCCTATTTACAATGGAGAAATAGACCCTGCGGCTGCCAGGGAAAACTTCTACAGGTGTGACACATTGGTGACCCCTGATATAGTATGTGCCACTCTTTCTCAACATGATGCCTTCTACAACTTGCACATTCTTGATCATTAGTCATGTTGGTTAGGGCTAATGGAAGTTGTCATTCAATTCATCTAGAGCACACCAGGTTGGAGGAATGCCACTAAATACTAATGATAAATTAATTCTCCAAGTAGGCAGAATGGAATGGAGTACTGTCGAAGACGATATGGCAGGCTGGCTAGAATCCTGAACAGAAGTACTCAACACCCACTAATGCATAATAATAATAATAATAATAATAATAATAATAATAATAATACTGCATTAATAAATAAATAAATAATCCTACTTATCCCGCGTGCTAGTCTCCTGGTGCACACACCTATTTTTACGCTTACTTAAATACAGTTGCTGAAATATCTCTCAGCACTTCTTGAACATGTGCTGCTTTAGCTTTAAGAAACGGCACTAATTGGAGCGCAAAAAAAACAACCCCACACCAGATCGGGAAGCATGAGATTTGTTAAAGATACAACATAAATCCCAGTTTTATTGCTTCTTCTGATAGCAAATCTAAACAGAAGTCCTGGAGAAAATCTTCAAGCACCTAAATTTTATGTGTGCTCCAATAGCTTTTTCTCTTCCCCCGGGGAAAGAATGATACCTCTGTATGAGCATCATGGAGACCCAGAAACTCATTGCTCCCGCTAGTATAAATCTCTTAGTTTATTTATTTATTTGACAGGACTGGAAATCATATCAGAATCATTATATATATATATATATATATATATATATATATATATATATATGCAGGTTTTGGTGTCTTCGGGTGTCTTCCCGTGTAAGAGTTGGGGTGTCTAGGCGACGTTTCGACGAGGTCTCACTCGTCATCTTCAGGCTGGTGCTTTCGGCTTCTTGTTACTGGAACAGAGCTCTGTTCCAGTAACAAGAAGCCGAAAGCACCAGCCTGAAGATGACGAATGAGACCTCGTCGAAACGTCACCTAGACACCCCAACTCTTACACGGGAAGACACCCGAAGACACCAAAACCTGCATTCCTGTACCCGTGAAAATCTACGAAAGCAAATATATATATATATATATATATATATATATATATATATATATGCTTTCGTAGATTTTCACGGGTACAGGAATGCAGGTTTTGGTGTCTTCGGGTGTCTTCCCGTGTAAGAGTTGGGGTGTCTAGGCGACGTTTCGACGAGGTCATCTTCGTCTGTTCCAGTAACAAGAAGCCGAAAGCACCAGCCTGAAGATGACGAGTGAGACCTCGTCGAAACGTCGCCTAGACACCCCAACTCTTACACGGGAAGACACCCGAAGACACCAAAACCTGCATATATATATATATATATATATATATATATATATATATATATATATCTGCAAACAAACAAGGACTGTTTCATAAGTTTTCCAGGTCTTTGGGCACAAGCTCTCTACCACATGCACTCATTGCTCTTAGGCCTCTCCCATTCATCTCAGTGGGGGACTGTGCCACACAGCTTGTCATTGGATTGGGCCCAACCATGTCTATCCATTCCTGGGACTCTGGTGGCACTGTGGTCTAAACCACTGTCCTTCTTGGGCTTGCTGATCAAAAGGTCAGCGGTTCAAATCCCTGTGTTGGAGTGAGCTCCCGTTGCTTTGTCCCAGCTCCTGCCAACCTAGCAGTTCAAAAGCACACCAGTGCAAGTAGATAAATAGGTACCGCTCTGGTGGGAAGGTAAACAG
This sequence comes from Podarcis liolepis, assembly GCF_965112155.1. NCBI lineage: Eukaryota > Metazoa > Chordata > Lepidosauria > Squamata > Lacertidae > Podarcis > Podarcis liolepis. The sequence goes on along the minus strand of NC_139558.1, from coordinate 31,462,456 downwards.
CGTTTCTGTGTGCTCTGACTTCAATCATGGTGTTCTGTTGAGCCAGAAGTGGTTTAGTCATGCTGGCCACATGACCCAGAAAGCTGTATGTGGACAAACGCAGGCTCCCTCGGCCTGAAAGTGAGAAGAGCGTCACAACCCCATAGTTGCCTTTGATTGGATTTAACCATCCAGGGGTTCTTTACCTTACCTTTTTCTCCCTGAAACTCAGGATAATATTTCATGCATCTGATGAAGTGGATTGTATTCCACAGATAATTATGCCATAATATAGTTGCTAGTCTATAAGGTGCCACAACACTCTGTTGTTTTTGCTGCAACAGTCTTTAAGAGACAGTGTAAATTGAAGGTCAAATGTTCAGAACTATCTATGCCTTGACTAGAGTTAAAGCAATCGAGGATCATTTCACACATTACTTGATGCAAATGTGTGTATCAGCTACAAAGTAAACAGATCCTGGTGCTGTAATGAATTATATTTGTGTGCTACACATATTTGCATATGTGTGTCTTCTTAAAACCTAAATAGAGGCCAGGTATCACAAAGATTGTGACCTAAGATTAGGTTCTACTAACACCATTGGGTGTCAAATCTATCCGTTCATTACTCAGAGAGTATTGTATCAAATGATGACTTGCATTATGGAATGGCCATTGTACATTAAATACCACAGGCAGCGTTTCATATGGTGCTTGAAGGGAGCAGGGGGGAGCAAAGGGCTTCAAGCAATCATTCTCTTATATCTCTTATATCTTACTTCTTGTGCCACCAGTGGTCTGGTGATGAAGGACACGTTTTAGGCTTCAGTACCAGGCAGCCTGCATTTGTTGTTGTTTAGTCATTTAGTCATGTCCGACTCTTCGTGACCCCATGGACCAGAGCACGCCAGGCACTCCTGTCTTCCACTGCCTCCCACAGTTTGGTCAAACTCGTGCTAGTAGCTTCAAGAACACTGTCCAACCATCTCGTCCTCTGTCGTCCCCTTCTCCTTGTGCCCTCCATCTTTCCCAACATCAGGGTCTTTTCCAGAGAGTCTTCTCTTCTCATGAGGTGGCCAAAGTATTGGAGCCTCAGCTTCAGGATCTGTCCTTCCAGTGAGCACTCAGGGCTGATTTCCTTCAGAATGGATAGGTTTGATCTTCTTGCAGTCCATGGGACTCTCAAGAGTCTCCTCCAGCACCATAATTCAAAAGCATCAATTATTCGGCGATCAGCCTTCTTTATGGTCCAGCTCTCACTTCCATACATCACTACTGGGAAAACCATAGCTTTAACTATATGGACCTTCGTTGGCAAGGTGATGTCTCTGCTTTTTAAGATGCTGTCTAGGTCTGTCATTGCTTTTCTCCCAAGAAGCAGGCGTCTTTTAATTTCATGACTGCTGTCACCATCTGCAGTGATCATGGAGCACTGCCTTGCTGTGGTGAAGGGGCTTGAATAACTCAGAGAAGCTATGAGCTATGCCATGCAGGGCCACCCAAGATGGACAGGTCATAGTGGAGAGTTTTGACTAAACGGGATCCACCTGGAGCAGGAACCGGCAAGCCACTCCAGTATCCCTGCCACGAAACTCCATGGACAAAGACAACAGGCAGCCTGCATACCCTAAACCAATCAGGATCCCCACAACCCTCTAAGCTTCACCAGGACCCATAAAGTCCCAACATCCCAGTCACCTCCTCAGTCTGAGAAAAACTCAACCTCGGCGCAAGCAGCTGGACTGATTTGGCCCTTACCTAGCCTTGTATCCTACCCTGCACCTCCTTCCTGCTGGTCTGCTCCAAAAACTGTACCCTATCACATCTTAGAATGCATCATCCGCCTGTTGCCCTTTGGGTCCTTGTCTGCCTGCTCCAGAATCTGATCACTGCTTTGTTTTTGACCACATCCGTTCCTACTAACCCTTTCGACCTCAGCTTATAGTAAAGCCAGGCCCCCAGCCGCAGGCTGACAGCACTTCACTTTTGTAACGACTCCTGTAAAATCTGCCCGCTCTTCAATACACACTTCAGATGTCTTTACGATTCAACAGTACTTTTCAAAATATGCAGCGTTGCACATTCAGCTTTGATTCACTCAGACTTCATACACACAAAGGCATTTGAAACACAATCCTAAGATTTTTTGTTAAAAGCAGACCCTCCAAGTCTCCCTACTTTCCGGGGACAGTCCCAGATTTACAGAAGCCATCCTGGTTTCTGATTTGACCCCAGAATGTCCTGCTTTTCCTTAGGACCCCCCTATTTTCATCAGAGAAATGCTGGAGAGTATACAGTTATTTGATCCTGACCCCCAAGCCATCTGAAGGCACCCCTGTATAGGAAAGGTTTTTTAAAAATGTTAAAAGTTTTATTATGTTTTTAGATATGTTGGAAGCTGCCCAGAGTGGCTGGGGCAACTCAGTCAGATAGGTGGGACATCATCATAGTATAGGACATCCCTGTTTTCATCAGAGAAATGTTGGAGGGAATGTAAGAGTGCTGGGAATTGCAGCTCTGAACTACAGTTCCTAAGATTATATGGAGGAAACAATATGGGGAAATTAAATATGCTTTACATGTATGGTGTATATGCAGCCTCAGTGAAAAGTCCGTGAATGATGAGATATTAGTGGCACCACATTTTATGACACATATAACACTTGTTCTTTAACAATATCTGTGAAGCTTATGGAGCTGTGCAGGATGCACATAATAACAGAAGAAGACTCCTGCAATATTTGGCCAATGGCCCATCTAGGTCAGGATCCTGTTCCCACAGTGGCCTACAGTGTGAGAAAGCTTGCAAGACCACTTACCTAAGTCATTCACACAACACAGAAGAATTCTGTATCAGGAAGGGTCAGTGGATGGATGTGGATGTTGTGTAAGGAGACCCATGAGGCTGATGTGATACGTTCCTGTACGCTGCTTGATGTTCCATCTCTTGTTAACACAGTACTTGGTGACTGACTCTGACTGTGCAAACTGGCTGACCTGGAAAAGAGGCATTGTGTTTGAGGTAACGTAAGATGAGGCTCCTTCTGTCTGCAAGGCTTGAAGGATGATGATAACCCAATACATTCACGCATGCAAATCATCACTTGATCCTACTGAACAAGATGGATGTGTGAACTAGCAGGTGACCCTGAGCTGGGGGGGGGGGCACTTCATCCATGAAGGAAAAGACTGTGGAAGCAAAAAGGAAAGATAAGGCAGCTTGGGGGAGGGGGAATCCATAAAATCATCTCTTGGAATCCTTTACTTCTGGAATGTGGCTACCTTTACCTTTTATAATTGGTTTTGGGCTTTGTGACAGGTAGTCAGTTTCTAAATGAGCTGTTGTCCTTTCGACTTCCCAAGTGCTTCCTGATGCTACTCGACTACCTAGATGTATTTCTTTGGGTGGAATCATTTTTGCTCTCGGTGGTTAAAAAGTTGAACTTCCGGATAACCTCCAGCCAGGCAGAAGCAGGCTAGCTTAAGTGTGAATAAGTTCTCCCAGGCTGCCAATGACCTCGGCCCTGACCCAGATGGACCACACTCTACAGAGCAAAGATATAATTATACTTCTGTGCTGTTTCAGTCATGAACTTATCCCGAGGCTGTCAACTGTGTGCATTGGTGTTTATTTCAACATGATACTTTGGTGTTCTTGGCTGCTGGGTAATTGGAAAAGATACTTTTTTTGTTCTTGCCTGTTGGGTAATTGGAAAGGTAAAATTTTACACACACACACACACACACACACCTTACCTCAAATTCAAACAAGTGAAAGGAAGGAACAGACAAATGTTAGCTCAATAAAGTCAGCTTTATTAACATATATTTAAAGTGCACTCCCCAAGAATCCTGGGAATTATATTTTACCATTCACAGAGCTATAATTCCTAGTACCCTTAAGAGTCTACATTTCCCAGGATTATTTGGGGGGGCGGAAACGTTCTATAAATGTACAACGTGTAAAATCTCTTAGGAGAGGCCTCTTCATGGTTCTGGGGAACTATATTCTTTTAGTCAAGTATTAAAGACTGGACTAACAAGTACTAAACAACGAGCAGAAATGGAATTTGGATTTTAAATATTGCATTTCTGTTACTTCTGAATCTTCATATCAGAGTTCTGCTGGATGTTCCGAAATCACATTTAAATGAACAAGAATTATGCGTTCGTACTATTATTATTTATTTATTATTACATTTATATTCCATCTTTCCTTCAAGGAGCTCAAGGCAGTATACGTGTTTCCCCTCCTGTCCATTTGATCCTTACAACAACACTGTGAGGTAGGTTAGGCTGATAGGCAGGGACTGCTCCAACATCACCCAGAGCGCGGCATGGTTGAGTAGGGACTATCGTGATAGTTTGGTCTTTTCATATTTCATGTTGTCTGGACAGCTTCTGAACTGCCTCATACTCCCGGGAGTGAAACATGGATGCACAAGGCCAATTAATAATTTGTGTTGCTTGAAAACTTTCAAAGCCCATGATGCAGTGTGACTGCAGGCAAATGTGGGTGCTTGAAAATATCCAGGGCTTAACTGAAGTGGAAAATTGAGAATATGGAAACGTAAATGGACTCTCCACATTTGACTTCCCTCTACAGCACGTACAGAAACAACCTTCTTGACTGTTGCTTTCGTCTGCTCAACCCACCAAACCCGGTCTTTGCATGCAGTGAAAGCCCCTAACTCAACAAGGATTTGAGACACATCAGCTCCTCTCACTTGGTTTAGCCGGCCAGTCGAAGCCATGTGGCTGCTGTCTCATGCTGACAGCTTCTAGGAGCCACAGGTGAGATCTGAGTGCAGAGTGGGGACTAAAGGTGGACAAACGACCCCAAAGGTGCATGATGTGTCCCCCATCCGAGGTACTACTCCTCCCCTAACACCCCTTGCACCCCCCAAAGTAGCCATGAGCAATAAATTAAATATCAAATGTACATATGAGACCTCCCCCCCATCATAAGATGATCTAAAATAGAGATACAAAAAAATTACTTTCAACAAAAGCAACAAAAATCTAAGCGACACCCAACCCAAAGGTCTGTTTGGCAGCCTCTGCTTTTGTAGCTGTCGTCAGTCTCAGCCTCCCAGCCCAGGTGGGAAAGGGGCTGCAAGGCAGGGAACAAGTCTCCTAGAACTCACAGTGAAGATGGTACGGTACAGTGGTACCTCGGGTTAAGTACTTCATTCGTTCCGGAGGTCTGTTCTTAACCTGAAACTGTTCTTAACCTGAAGCACCACTTTAGCTAATGGGGCCTCCTGCTGCCGCTGCGCCGCCGCTGCACGATTTCTGTTCTCATCCTGAAGCAAAGTTCTTAACCCGAGGTACTATTTCTGGGTTAGCAGAGTCTGTAACCTGAAGCATCTGTAACCTGAAGTGTATGTAACCCGAGGTACCACTGTACAAAGAAAAGCCAGGATATTCTGTACACATTCTGCTGACGTTGTACCCAACTGCACAATGTGACCCATTTCCTTGTATTCCGCTAACTATTTTCAACCCTACCTCCAAAAGAGCATTACAATTTGAATGCCATGGTATATTGTCCATTTACCTCAGCGCCTTGACACTTTGCTGTGCAGCTGACAACATTAATGACTGTTTTTAGCTTAATGTATATGATAACACTCCAGTTGTTCTAACAAGCAAAATGATTAGTTTACTAGGATACCTCAGAAAGCGGAAATTATAATGACATGTATTTTTAACTTGTAACTTTATGCTGTGATTTCAAAATCATTGCTTTGCCTGCAATTCTTTTGTACCTCGAGCTTGTATTTGTCCTATTATTTGGAGAAAGACTGACAACTTTTCACTGAAAATAATTATTAGTTAATGCTCATGCACTATATTAAGTACAAACACTTAAACCCTACAGCTTCGTGTGCGACTCATGCAAGCGTTTTCAATTGCTGGGGCGTTTATGGAGCCTTGCATTTCAACATCTGAGCCCTGCTCATCAGCTCTGTTAAGGATTTACTTTCTTAAAACATGAGGAGGTGCAGCCATACCATAAAATCTTTAGATTGTTCTCTTCCTCTCAGATGTTATAAGGAGAAGGCATATCATTTTCTGTTCCAGAAAAGGTGGAGTTTTCTTGTACAACCCAATACCATTTTAAGGTGCTTTTCAAATAGCATGGTGTTAGGGTGTTAAAAAGGCAAAGGGACCCCTGACCATTAGGTCCAGCCGTGACTGACTCTGGGGTTGCGGCGCTCATCTCGCTTTATTGGCCGAGGGAGCCAGCGTACAGCATGACTAAGCCGCTTCTGGTGAACCAGAGCAGCGCACGGAAACGCCGTTTACCTTCCCGCTGGAGTGGTCCCTATTTATCTACTTGCACTTGACGTGCTTTCGAACTGCTAGGTTGGCAGGAGCGGGGATTCGAACCGCCAACCTTCTGATCAGCAAGTCCTAGGCTTTGTGGTTTAACCACCCGCATCGCTTATGTTAGCAGGGTTAATGCAGACTAATTTGTTGGGTTTCCTCCAGGTTACACCAACCCGGCCAGGTTGGATGATTTTTTTCCAGTTTCAGTCTCTTTGTGACAGGTCTGATGACACTAAGGTCTCTGTTTCTGATGCACTCTCTGATGCACACTGGTGAAGTGCGGTAGGAAGAAATTGCTTCCTCAGGGGAAGCACCTGTGAGGGAGTGAACTCTGTCCCATGATCCAGGGTGTTCCTGCAGGGATTGGATACTTCCATGCATGACTAATAATAATAATAATGATGATGATGATGATGATGATGATGTTATAATTTATATGCCACCCATCTGACCAGGTTGTCCCATACACTCTGGGCAGCTGCCAACTAAATATTAAAAATACAATAAACATCATACATTAAAAACTTCCCTGAACAGAATTGCCTTCAGATGGCTTCTAAAAGTCAGATAGTTTTTGATTTCCTTGACATCTGATGGGAAGGCGTTCCAGTGGGAAGGAGAGCCAGTGTGGTGTAGTGGTTAAGAGCGATAGACTCGTAATCTGGGGAACCGGGTTCGTGTCTCCGCTCCTCCACCTGCAGCTGCTGGGTGACCTTGGACCAGTCACACTTCTCTGAAGTCTCTCAGCTTCACTCACCTCACAGAGTGTTTGCTGTGGGGGAGGAAGGGAAAGGAGAATGTTAGCACTTTGAGACTCCTTCGGGTAGTGATAAAGCGGGATATCAAATCCAAACTCTTCTTTTTCTTCCACAAGGAGGACGCAGGTGGCGCTGTGGTCTAAACCACTGAGCTTCTTGGGCTTGCCTATCAACAGGTCGGCAGTTCGAATCCCTGCTCGGTCTCAGCTTCTGCCTACCTAGCAGTTCGAAAGCATGTCAAGTGCAAGTAGATAAATAGGTACCACTGCGACGGGAAGGTAAACAGCGTTTCTGTGCACTCTGGTTTCTGTCATGGTGTCGCGTTGCACCAGAAACGGTTTAGTCATGCTGGCCACATGACTCGGAAAAGCTGTCTGTGGACAAACGCTGGCTCCCTTGGCCTGAAAAGCAAGATGAGCGCTGCACCCCATAGTTGCCTTTGACTGGACTTAACCGTCCAGGAGTCCTTTACCTTTTACATTCAGGCAATTACATGTACATCCCCCACAATGGTCTAGTGATATTTGTTTTCAAGTATTTTGCTTTCAGCTTGTTTATTTTTATTTTTATTTTTTACTGTGTGGCTTTATATTTTTCTTATTGTTGTAAACAACTGTGGTATATTTCTATGTTGCATAGCATTTTAAATATTTTTATAACAAAAATTTTAATTGCTCAGTGTGAATGCAAAAAAGCAAGCCTATCAATGCCTAAATATCTATCTATATACTGCTCATTCTACAACTGGTAGAAGCCCACTGCAAATCCAGGCTTACTCAGCTACAATGCATTATTACCTGAAGCTGAGGGCCATGTATTAATTTCATTATTACGTGGCCCTCAGCCTCAGATAATAATGCCATGACCTTTTTTTTTTAGCTGGTTGATTTTTATTTTATCAGCCTTTAACAATCAGATCCTGAAATTCTTATTCATGAATAATTTTATTGATTTCTTTCTTTCTTTTTGTGTCACTTCTATATGCCAGTAAATATGTTTAGGAACTAAGCAATTGTGCACTGAACTAAGTTACGTTTAAGGTTAAAATACACATTCTTATCTATGGTCTCAAAAAGGGGGGCGGTCAGTTATGATACTCTGAGAAATAAGTGTTTAATAATAGAGGTGCTAACTTGGTATTGCTTGGAGTGATACTAACATCGGCTTGGTGAACAGAAGCAACTGAATCAATAGAAAGAAAAAGGCACCATTTGCTGATAAAACAACTTGTGATGTACCTAACAAATATTTTTTTAAAAAAGGTAAGAATGGGGGAAGTGCTTGGAAAAACAAAATATACAATTATTGTGAATAACACTGCAAATTAACAAATTTGATATAGCACCAATCTATCTGTATTTGTAAAAAGCAAATGATGCAAAATATGCATTGTGGGGGGAAAAATCTAAGTGGTATTAATGGTAAGGCAAGGTGAACAATACTGATAATATTAAATTAACCCAAGAGAGTCCTAATCAGGACCCCAATGTAGGAAATCTGCCTGCCAACTGTCGTTCTTTTTCCCATTGGTTTAGTTAAGGGTTGAAGTTCTTCTTGAAGTTTCTTTTTTTTAATCATTAGATCCCGACCTTACAGTTTTCTCTGACTACTTTCCTTCAGGCTGTCTTTGCTCCTGTCAATTTAGGATTTCCAGGGAATTATTCTTCTTTGAAATGCATATTCCAGGCTTGAAATGCTGGCATATGTACACTGTAGAGTAATTGTGGAGGCCAAATGTTTAATTACACATGACAGCTGGAGCTGTAGGAGTCCGAGGCATGTGGAAAACAACTCATGCCCTATGCAGTCTTAGAGAAAGGAACAAAATAATATATATTTAGTTGGTGTGCCACATGCTAGCCACTGTGCAGTGTCTGTTTCTCGATGGAGCCAGGAGTTTTAACTGCTTGTTTTCTTCTTCTTCTGAGAACTGCCTCGTAATTAATATACACAAATTACTTCCTTCTCCTTCTGTCTTGATCTGCAGTCCTAGGCACAAAACTTTCATCTCACAGACACCATCGCACAGTGAAGCCTCAGCAATTCTGGTCCTTGTTCCTCTAAGCCATGGGGAAAGTTTCTCCCCCCCTCCCCACCTTTAATACAGAATTGTCTGTGGCATTTCATTTTTATCAGTGCTTAATGAGAATTGGTTCTGGAAGAGCCATTCCAAGATGAATGTATGTTTTTTAAAATAAATAAATAAAATTATATAGGATGGAGAGAGACAGTCTGTTTTACCACCATGTATCTGGCCTGCTCAGAAAGCTAGCCAATGGAAACTATCTTAATGTTATATTTTAAAGAAATACAATAATCTTCTATTTTTATATTTCCATACTGTTTCTATACGTTTCCATTTCAAAGAGTACTAAAACGGACCCTCCAAATGTGTCTCCATTTTCCAGGGGCGTCCCTAATTTAGAGAAGCCACCCTGGTTTCTGATTTGCTCCTGGAATGTCCCACTTTTCCTTAAAATGTCCCTATTTTCATTGGAGAAATGTTGGAGGGAATGGAATTATCCGACTCCAAAGCCGCCTGAAGGCAATCCTATATAGGGAACCTTTTTAAATGTTTAATGTTTTATTATGTTTTTATGTATGTTGGAAGCTGCCCAGAGTGGCTGGGGCAACCCAGTAAGATGTGTGGGGTATAAACAGTAAAATTAACATTGCGTAATAGGACTTCCCTATTTTCATTGGAGAAATGTTGGAGGGTCTGCTGAAGGTGGTTTATGGAGAGCAGGCTTGGGAATTGTGGAGACTGTGGATGCAATGATATATTGGCCTAGTTTTTGATTAAAACATGAATCAGTTGTACATAAGGCAGTGACCATTTTACGTTTTGCAACCATTCAGACACTCACTGCTGTGGACCCAGAAGTGGCCCCCAAATGTCCCAAATGGTTGCTGCCTGTATTCAGTCACTGTTAAATCAGAAACAAATTAAAACATGGATTTCAGAGGATGTCAGTACCATGCCATGCTCTATGTGTCTTGTGTTATTTGTTCTGTCTCTTTGTTACTGTGTCACCAGTCCACGCAGAACAACTCTCAGTGCTAGAGTTGCCAACTGACCGGGGGGGGGGGGTGTTCTGGGCTGCTCGTGTGTCTTTAACAGTTGTCTTTGAAGGCGAAGCTCTTCACAGCATGGAGTCAAACATTATGATCTGCTAACTGTCGTTGGAACAGCTAAAAGGGCTGGTTCAAAGTTGTCCCTTCATTTCTATTGCACAAGGATCAAAACAGCTAAAGATCCAAGGCCTGGGGAGGGGAACATCTCTTGTCTCTAGCACAAAAGCAACCTTCAGCTTTCAGAACTGGCCAAACCATTCTCACTTTCCTTTTTTCTCCAGCCTCTTCCTGGTTTCACAAAGAGCCTGCTTCACAGATAGCTCCTTCTAACCACTGTCACTGGAGATCTAAGGACCACACATTCCACATTCCTCTTACAACATATCCTCCATCACTAAAGCCAACTAGGTCTTGATACCTCAAACAGGTATTTTAGCTGTGGAATCCTGGTGATACTGAAGAACATGAGTACAGGTGTGTCCCATAGCTGTGGTTCTCCTGCAGGTTCCTGGCATTATTTTATAGAACTCAAGCAAATTACTTCTTTGACTTTTGTGGAGCAAGGTGAAAGATATGCAAAGGCAGGAATGAATTAGTGTTAGGATGGCAAATCATCTCCTCCTCCAAGTGCCCATAATTCCTAAGATCCAAGTCATGGGCAAGTACTATCCATGTTGCCTTGCTCCTCTTGTGGGTGCTGTGTACATATAAAAGCTGTCCCACAGCTTCTCCCACTGCTTTGATCCATCTTTTCTTTTCTTTCCTGGCTACCATGCTTCGTCTCTTGTGCATCAAGAAGCCATGATGTAAGATTTAATTTCTACAGTATTTGACACAGAGCTAACTAATGTTGCTTTAACCTTTCAGTGATCAGTCTTATAGTCAGGAGGGGTGGGGTGGGGGAATGCTAGCAGTGTGAAACAAACAAATAAATAAATGAAATTCTCCCCTTTCCAAAGTTAATGAATGTCTATAATGCTCTGATGTAGAAACAAACAAGCAAAGAACACTTTTCTTTTTCTCCTGATGACTTCACTTTCCTTTTGCTCTCACATAGAATAGGCTTAGATTGGTTTGACAAATGAACTTTAAAGGAATAGATTTCAGTGGTGCTGGAAAAACAACAACCACCAACCACAATAACAGAGCTTTGTACAGCAAGTTAAGAATGAACATTCATAATTGACTGAAGTTGAAAAAGAAAGTCTGGCTCCCACTAGTAAACAATTATAGGCACTTGGAAATTAGTGCCACGCATCAGCAGGGAAGACCAAAGCGCTCCTAAAAATGTGATGCAGAACGTTAATTTGAAACTACTGTGCGTTTCAGGATCCAAGCGGTGTCTTTATTTCTGATGTGAGTTGGCTTGTGAAGGATGCAAATGACAACAATAAATTGATACCACTGCTGTCTTCTCTGCCCTGGTGTCTTTGGAGATCTTTGAAATGATTCTAAGATTTTGGGCATTTTAACAAGATGTAGTCCCCTGGGAATAATTGAATGTGTGGATTTTGGAATATACCTCTTGTGAACATTAGCACAAGGAAACATAAAAGTAAAAAAAAAAGGGAGATATATTTTTTAGGGAGTGCTTCATGGATTGACTATCTTGGCTCCATTGAATCTGAAGGCACATTTTGCCCTTACTGAACCTTCTGCATACCCAATTAACTACAACCAGCGGCCTCATTCTGCATTGGCTGTGTAAATATTCCTCAACTGAAAACCTCCCCATTCAAGGTTATGGATATTATTCTGATTCTACTCTAGTGACAGTAAAGGAGGGGAAATGCCCAACTATTTCTGTGTAGAAACTTAAATGGAAGCAAATCCAATTCAACTCAATGGGACTTGCTTTTAAGTAGGCATGTATAGGACTTCTCTGTTGACATGCCCAAATGGTGGTACTCAGAGCTACTTCCCACATCATAATCTCAGAAAGGCAATGCAAATTCATGCCTTTGGTGTGAGTATTTTTGTCCAACTTGCCTCCACACATGTCAGGCAGCTGGTCCCTGTCTCTTCTCCATGGGCTGGATGGAGCCCATTTTCCCAGAAAGAGCCAATTCCCCCCAGAATTAGAACCCAGCTTGCATTTTGCAGAACTAGAAGGCTTTTCATGCTTTTGTTCCTTTAAAGCTGGGACTCTTTTTCCTGCCAGCAAACCATGTCAAATATTTAATCAGAATATTAATGAGTTTTAAAAGAAGTGCCACATAAATTCCATTTTTGCCCCAACTTGAGCTGCTCCAAGTTCAATGAATGTAGACATCTCTCCCCGGCTTTCCTTGTTGTTCATGTTGTGGATTTTCCAATTACATCGAATGTTCATAATGCAAATGCCCAGGAATGGATGTCATTCAAAGCAGCAAAAATTCCAAAAGTGCAATCCCCCACACATTTACCTGAGAGTAAGCCCCTCTGAAGTGACCAGAACTTACTTCTGAGTAGATATGCCTGGGATTGCATATATACCAATACATTCATTTGACCTCAGCCATGAGAACGTTGTGAAATAATAATCTTTAATACTTAGTGATCTTTTTCAAAGTATTTAAATTTCATTTAGGTTGCAGGGCGCACAAAAGCAGAGAAATGCCAAAACGTTTTTCTTACTGTGGGTAATATTTCCAGGAGCCCGCAAAGAAGCGATTGGGAGTTAAGGCAGTTCTCAACTGGCTTTTAATTTAATGCAGACTTCGAAAGACATATGTTGACCTATGGGCTTTGCCAGAGTTTAAATAAGAGTGCAGGAAGTGATACCCAGAAAGAAAGCTGGAACACCTGTATAGGTCAATGTTGGTCCATCATGCTTAACTAATTTTTAAGTGACCTCTGATCTCGATTTCCAGAGGGCCATGGGGATTTGTATCTTTCATCCAGAAAATCCTACACCTGCCTTCAATTAATGAAACTCGACTTAACTTTGTTATCTGATCAACTGAACTCACAGTGCTGTGGAAACAATTGTTTTATTATTGTACTGACAAATTATCCTATTAACAACCAGCTACTATGAAAATCAATTAAAATCTGGCTGAAATACTCAAATATCATTGGAGGTACAACTGGGAATAAACTGGTGAGTTAATGTTATTGTGTATGCAGTAAATAAATTAAATGCAACCAGTTTACTCCAAGCAATTCGTATTGATAATTAGAATGCTAAATTATTATGTAATATATAGAGAAGCATAGTGTGTGATTTTGGTTTTTATTTATGGACTGCATACCTGTGTGAATCATTTCCAGTACATTTCAAGTTATATTTCACAAGTTTCTCATTTCCATACATATATTCTCTCTTTCTCTCTCTCACTCACTTAATATTTATATATTCTAGGCTAGATTTTGTTCACAGTTTTACCATTTTAGCCAAGTCATTCTGAAGTACCAAATCTCATGTTCCACAGTGGATCCCGCAACAAAATGTCACAGTGGGGGTATTCCTGCCCAGTGTTCAAGAAAGCAGCTATGTCTTCATTCTGGATTTCACCACGACTCCCAGTTTTTGATATCCCCCTCTTGCCAACAGAAACAGCATTCTGCCTTCTTCCCCATTAGGTTCTCATTCATTCACTCTCTCTCTCTCCCTCCCTCCCCCAATCCCTCTCCCTCTCTCTCTTCCCCCCTGCCCCTGTCCCTCTCCCACACACACACACACACACACACACACACACACACACCATCTATATGAAACAACTTGGTCATCTCCTGAAACCTTCCTGTCAAAGCAGCTAGGAGACCTTGATAAGCACTTTGAGACTACTTCCTTTAGGGCTTCCCAAGACATTTTACCGCCTGAAGCAAAAAACAATATGACATCCTCCATTCCATCTGCAGAAGAGCCAGCCAAACTAGCAGTTTCACGGGATGAAGGAACGCTGCCTTATACTGAGTCAAATGATCTGCCCACTGGCGGCACTGACTGCCAGTGACTTTGGGGCTTCAGGGCTGGTTCCCTCCCAGTCCAACAGGAGATGCCAGGGATTGAATTTGGGACCTTCTGCATGCAAAGCATATGCTGCATCACTGAAGTATGGCATTTCCCTATTCTTACTTCAATACTGGTGATGGAATAGCATCCTCTGCACCTGAGGGCAGCAGGTTAGTTTAGGAGAGGGGTCGAGAACTGAGTGATACCAGCAGGGCAGGTGGTTATTCCTCCCATTTCTGGCAGGCCAAGTTTGACAAATGGGCTAGTCACCTGTCAATCACCTGATGCCGAAATGGTGCCAGGTGACCCCCTTTTTTTTGTTCCCTACAAAAGGTCTTTCAAAGCATCCTGCAAGATGCCAATTCTCAGGTCTTGTGAAGCCCAGTTGCAAGCTGCTGAACAATAATCTATCAGATGATTATAGGGCCTTGTGAAGTCTTTGGCACAGGGCTTTGTGGGTGCTCTGCAAGCCCCTTTTGGCTAAGCCAGGTATTTACTTGACCCAGGTATGGCTGGGGGCATGGCTTGGCCAAAATAGCCTTGTGGGCCAAATTGGAAGGCCTGGCAGGCCTAATTAGGTTTGTGGGATGGAGCTTCCTCACTCCTGATTTAGGGTTTTGCAGAGCAGATTATGTGGCACAGGTAGCTCTGCCCCCACAAGAGAGGAATGGCCAGGTGACTTTCACCAATGCCTCCCAATGTCTACCGCCTGAGGCAGCCACACCACTCTGCTTAATAGTAGAGCAAGCCCTGATCTTCCTGTAACATGGCTCCAGATGAGGAGGCTGCAGAATTGCAGGTGAGAAATAGACAAATGCCCCAGGGACTCAGGAGTACAGAAAACAACAGATCCAAATAGATGTTAATGATGTGAGTTTAATGTGCATGTTTGTATGCATTGTATTTGAAAACTTATGCAGAGGTTTGCATTTTGTAAAGATAGGTTTGCATTAGACAAAAGAAGTTTAACTGTAGCTGATGCAGCAGGAGAGGGTGCAGGTTTCCATTTGAGCGTTTAAACTAAATTATGATCCATCCCTGGAAACCCAAGTAGTGATCTCAGCAGGAGATGATGCCAGTGATTCAGCTCAGCATTGTTCTATAAGCAAGTTGCTTGGCTAGGCTCTCTCTCTGGGATCAGAGAGTAGCTTGTTCTTTGGCTGCATTAAGGAAGTAAAGAAGACTAGACTGCATTGCTACTTTGTTAAGAGCAATGTGCTACTTTGTATTTGGAACATTTCTTTTGTAACTGGTTTAAGGCAGTTTGTAGCAAAACCTTTCAGAACTGTTTCTCGTGGGGGAAAGCATATTCATTTCTATTCTGCACAAGGATCAGGGATTCTGCTTGCAACAACTCTCACAATAGATGCTAAGACAAGGTGTCGCCCAGAATGAGAAGCTTTCTATTCATTATTACAATATCTCACACATAGGACCCTAAGTGTAACTTCTCCTTGCTCTACGGTTTCATATAGCTGATGACACACTAATTATGCACATCTGATTACACCTTTATATAGTAGCTTGCATCAGAGCTCTCCAGCATATATTTGACTATGATGACTTGATTGGACCTACACGTGCAACAGAACGAGACGGTAGAGTTCGAAGATGGTAAAATGAACCGCAATGCTTCAGAATACAGATGGGGGATTTTTATATGGATATAGTCCTGTCTCTTAAAAAAGAAATTTGCAAGGAGAAAAACAGCACAGCTCAGAAAGAGCTGGGTAAAACTCATTCTTCCTGATGTGCTTCCTTCCTCCCCCCATTCCTGTATTTTCCACCTGAAGTGTGTAGCAAGTGGGGGGGGGGGAGAGAGAATTTGGTTCGATTTTCACATTTTCATGCAAACTCACCTGATTTGCACTTACAGAAGCAAATTACTTGAACAAAAAATGTAGCTGTTCTTTCAATTTTGCACTTTTCTGAATGTTGTGGAGCAATCAAATAACATATATTAGGCAGAAGTGTATGTAAAAATGCATATCTCAGTGCCGAAAACATACAAAAATGCATTATATTAGGGGAAATGGCTTGTGAAAATTTATGCATTAGGCAAAACTGCATAGGAAAATGTGTATAATGGGAGATGTTTGCAATATAATGCTGGTGAATGTTCATGAGGACTTTTAAAAATAAATAAATCACAAACTGATGCAGAAATGTGGAGAAATGACCTTATTACAGGACAAGTGAGGGAGTGAGGGAAGCTGAAATTGCCATGTTCATCCATTCCTAGGAGTGGAGTGGTCTTCTCTCTCACCTCAGGATCTTGCCACTTCCACTGAAGGAGGCTGGAGCTCAAAGCTGTATTCAAAATGAACCAAATCACTTCCCAATAATTTCTGGGTTTTCTGCATTATCCATTGGCAACAGTTACCACCCAGTGTTAAAAGAATCAATCTATGTACATTTTCAAAATCAAAGGTTTGCTTTGTCACAAATCTTTTTAGAATATCTGTCTCAATATGTGGTGTGGGGGGGGAAGGGGGGGATATACTATTTATATATGTCCCAGTGATGCTTTTTCAGCTAATAGGTGTTTATAACGTCAAAGTGGCCTCTCAAACACCCATCCTGCACTTTACGCAAAAGTAAGTAAAATTATACATACAGTATGAAAGTGTACATTATTCCCTGGAATGATCTTCAGCTGCTATACCTTAAAATGGGCTTTCTGGAGGTATAATCAGTGGCACCTCAGCAAAAGAAACAATGAAACTTTTAAGGCATATGTGTACTTTCTCTCGTATATTACATTTAATGGAATCTAAAACCCTTTAAGCTGATATCTGCAAGGGAAAAAAAAATAAGATTTCACTTTATCACAGAGGAATTTCAAGCCGATGCACATTAAAAAAGGGAGGCTGGAAACGTTTTTGTTCAGTCAAGCGTTTTTAGAGAATTAATTTTATGCATTCTTTGTCATTTGATGCTGGATTTTACAAATTTACAATATTTTAATGAATTTTTATTGTATTTTTTAATTTGGTGTATTTTGCTGCAATATTTTATTATGATGTTGTGGTTTTTGTTATGGTTGTTATTAATTGTTACTATTTATATTTATTGGTCAATTTACTCACAAACATGAGATAAATCAACTTACAACACAGTATTAAACCCTTAAACCAAATTACAAAAAACAAACACCATATGAGTACCTTTTAAAACCAAGATCTTTTGGCTTCTGACACCTCTCGTTTCCCATGCAAATGACCCCGTTTCAAACAAACACATGTGTCTAAATCTCTTTAGCCCTGGGTTCAGTCGCAAAGTGTTGTGTCTGATGTAGTGCTAAGTTAAAGTCACTTACAAGTGAGCTCATTCTGATGGATTCCTCTGTTGCACAACATTAAATCTCACCTATCTGCTAGTGCTAGAGCCCTGGTGCTACCAAAACCAGAATGTTGGAGACAGTCTTGGAGGATTTCTCTACCTCCTGGAGAAATCTGGTGAAATGGTTCCTCCAACTGATCTGTCCGCGAGGAAGGTGTAGAATTTCAAGAATTGTGCGCAGCTCTTTCCATGAAAAGGAACATGGAGGGAGGACCAGTTTGGGTGAACTCCAGCAGAGAATTGAAACCTAGGAGGGCATCTATTTTGAGTTCACTTGGAGGAAGGGCTGCAGAAGCACTGAGGAATGGTCCACACTTCAGCCCTGAATGGAATAATTTCCCAAAGTTCACAGCAGCAAATATTAGCACTGCTGCAGGGCACACTGCAAGTTTGTGGTATATTTACTGGTTCACTTGCTACAAAGCCAAGAGCTGAAAGAGAGAAGCAGGAATCTGTTTATTGACAATGCAGGCTATAGAAATGATAAACATTGCGAACTAAAAATAGCAATGGCCAATAACACTTCCCCCCACGTACTCCCCATATGGAACAGTTCCTGCAAAAGCTTTTTTTGCAAAGATTTTCAATTGCGCTTTATAAAGGCTCCATTGATTTCTTTTATTTGTTTATTATTATACTGTACTACAAAGCGAACGGTTCACAGTAATGCAGAGATATGCATCACTATGTAAAGTCAAACAATCAGCCATTTAAAAATACACACATTTCCCCCCCATTTTGCTGGGTGACTCCTTTTAATTTAATGTAGTTATTTTAATATTCTACACTTTAACTTCCTATTAATAATACATAGTTGAAATAATTGTTAAAATAACCTATCAAAACAACAAATAAGCACAGTAAAGCAGCAAATACCAATCAACAGCCACAAAGGAGGCTTATAAAATTATGCATGGTGGTTTAGAGAGAAGTTTCTCTCTCTCTCATCGTACTAGAACTTGGTTAAATTGAGCAAAGCTGAATGTGTGAAGACTTAAGACAATAAAATGTAGCACAGTGCCTAGTTAAACGATGACATTTGCTGCCATAAGATGTAATGTAACGAGGACTAGACAAATTCAAAGAGGATCAGGGCCGAATGAAGGCATTTTGCTGCCTGAGGCGAAATCCCTCCCCACACATTCCACATACAAAAACTATCTAAACCAGGCACCCCCAGACTCGGCCCTCCAGCTGTTTTGGGACTACAACTCCCATCATCCCTAGCTAACAGGACCAGTGGTCAGGGATGATGGGAATTGTAGTCCCAAAACAGCTGGAGGGCCAAGTTTGGGGATGCCTGATCTTAACTGACACCTGAATCTTACTGCAATGTGGCGATGGGATGCCAACCTCCACTGCACCTGAGGGCAGCAGACTAACTTAGAGGGTGCAGGGAAATTGTGTGATACACACAGCTCTACTGGCACCATGCCTCTTAGTTAGGGGTAGGGGAGAATTTTGATTTGGTTCATGTTTAAAGGCAAACCTGTTTACCCTGCGCATCCCAAAATAATATGAGAACCAAACCATAGCCTCCCACTAAATCTCTGAATTTTGCAGTGCACTTCTCCAGCCAAGTAAGGTGAACAAATATGCATAACCTGGAACAGTGTCCATTAAAATGCATATATTGGTGAAAACAACATACAAAATTCCATTATTTTAGGCAGAACCCCTTTGCAGCAATGTGTTTATTAGTCAAGAAGGCATACAAACACTTGTGTATGAGGAGACGTCCATACTAAAATGCTGGTGAATATTTCTTTCTTAAAAATCTCAACCTGATGTGGAAATGTGGATAACGGATGAGTGCAAAAAATGAGAGATCTAGAGATATAGATTCACCCATCCCTACTCTTGGGATCTGCTCCCTGAAGTGGCCACTTCTCTCTCTGCCTAATGGAGGGTTTGGGTTTGGATCCGTCACTATCTCAATGATATCAAGTTGTATCTCTCCTTTTCAGCTGATTCCAAGGGGACATAGAGGTCCTGAACAGTTGCCTAGACACAGTAATGGATCAGGCGAGGACTAAAAATGTGAGGTTCCATCTTGAAGAGCAAGAGGTTCTGTTTGTGAGCACAGCCTGCCCCAGATGGGGTTGTACTCCTTCGAAAGGACCAGAGGTGCTTCTCCAAGCCAGAGGCAGCAGATCCAAGCTGGTTGCCTAGGAAAGTATAAAGACAAGGCAACGTTTCTTACAGTTTTTCTTTATTTCAATCTTTACAGAGAGAGGCTATAGAACCCAGCCTTTTGGATAATGGCGTTGTCCCAAGTGAATCTCCACCCCACCCCATCTCGCCCACTTCCTCATTTGTCATCATCATCCTCTACACGTGCTGCTACGTACCCTCTGAGCTCTTTGCTCTCCTACTTTTAAGGCTCTCCGGGTTCTGGGAGATGGAGGGTCTGGAAAGCTTTCTAATGCCAACGAGTCGGCCAGGAGTGGTTCTGGCTCTCCCATAATTTCTGAACTTTCCCCCTCATCTGCCTCTGAGCTGCAACATCCCTCAAACCTCTGTTGTAAATCTATACTGTCTTCATCTTCCTCCTGCCTGGAAGGGTCAGGATGGGGAGGCGGTCTCCACCATTCCTCCTCTGCACAGTCCCTGACACTGGGTCCAACATTGCTCCAGGATGCTCAAGTGTTTCAGCTGGTGCAACAGTTGAGTACTATCCTGGAGAAGATGAATCTGACAAGAAGAGTTTGGATTTGATATCCCGCTTTATCACTACTCGAAGGAGTCTCAAAGCGGCTAACATTCTCCTTTCCCTTCCTCCCCCACAACAAACAGTCTGTGAGGTGAGTGGGGCTGAGAGACTTCAAAGAAGTGTGACTAGCCCAAGGTCACCCAGCAGCTGCATGCGGAGGGGTGGAGACGCGAACCTGGTTCCCCAGATTATGAGTCTACCACTCTTAACCACTACACCAACCTAGCCCTTAGTCAACTCTGGTTTCAGCATGTTCTACATGGGACTGATCTGTTCGGAATTTGCAGCTGGTGCAGAATGTCGTGACCAGATTGCTTTCTAGCGTTTGTTTTGTAGAACATGTAAGAACTCAGTTCAAGGTTGTGGTACTTCCCTATGCATCTCTCAATGGATTGGGACCAGGATAAGTCATATACACCTGAATGATAAATATCTTCTTCGAAGGCCCTGTTTTATGTCCTAGCACCAGAGGTGGATAGGTTGGTGGAAACCTGTGACAAACCAATTACAGAGTGAAATTCCATTTGTCCTTTCGTTGCTTCGCTTTGCACAGGTGGCAGAAACATCTCTGTTCTCCTCAGCATTTGATGGTTTTTAGTTACAGTGGTTGATAGCTGGTTTTTTGCTACTGGGCTTTTATTTCTCAATGGTTTTGTGGTTTATATATGTTTTGCTGCTTACAATTGCTTTCATGTGTGCTTTGTAAACCTTTTGAAGTCCGTATGGACAAAAGACCATCTGTAAATATTTCAATGAAAACCTCTTTCTCTCCCACACACACACAACCCAGAAACTCTTAGTTGTCTGGCCTTTGGGTGCATGAGAAGGGATCAGGGCAACTGCAACTAAATCTCAGATCTTCTCCACACGAAATGCACACTTGGCCACTGAGATACACACACAAGCAAAAGAATTTCACAAAATATTTTCCATATGACATCTTGCACCTAAATAAGTCAACAGACCTGGATTTGTCTCTACTGTGTCCTTCAGCAATAAGCAAACAACCAAGTTGCTGACAGAGGTAGGTTTTGTTTTCTTATTTTGGAGTGATTCCGATCTACAAAGATTTGTGCATCGTACAAAAAAACCTTTGGTTTGTTTTTAATTCTTTATTCATATTTATTGCATTTCTTTATGCATTATTTATTTTCCACTCTCTCCTTTTAGGCTTTTTCTTTTCATAAATAGTGCGAGAAGTTTCTGGTATTCACTCTCCCACTAAGCCAATCATTTGTTATGAGCAATTGTGAATTTTATATGACATTTATATAATGTATATTTAACATTCACATAGGCAGCAAGAACACCATAAGCCAAATTTACATTTCACAGTTGAAATCATCATTCCCTACATACATCCAATATGATATAACATCAAAAGAACAATGATATATCCTGTCCCTGGAATATGAAATACTGTACATTATCCAAGACGATGCATAATGATGAGTTCAGGGATGCACCGGCAGTGAAACACACCAATTTGTCTCCCTTTGTAAAAGCAGCAAATTAAGTGAGGTAATAAATTTGGGGAAACTTTTGAATTCTCAGGACTCTGTGATGATAGCCTAGCTGCACTGTACTTTTCAACATGAGAACACTTTTTGAGGTTCAAATCAACACATACCTTTCTTGATTGTAGTGTGTGTGTGTGTGTGTGTAAGAGAGAGAGAGAGAGAGAGAGAATCATTTGGACTTTGCAGAACACTGTGTCTCACCAATTATCTCCCACCCTCTCAAATTATACTAATAAATATATATTTTTATATATGGTATGTTATAATTAAAACTATCAAAGCTACAATCCTAAATGCACTTTTGGAGGAGCAAATCCCACTTAAGTCAAGATTGCAATCTAGCCATTGGTCTGGATTACTCAGCTGGCAAGAGAAAAAACTGTGTCAGGCCACTGGTCCATCCAACTCGATTGTTTACACTGGTTGACAGCAGCTCTCCAGGGTTTCAGATGGAGTGGACTTTCCATTTTTTTTTTTAAAAAAATATTTTTTATTGTGTTTTACATTGCAAATTTAGGTTCAAACGATAAACATCATCATCATCATCATCATCATCATCATCTAGGATTCCCTGAATCCTTTAACTCCCCTCCACCTTTTCATGGTTACCATTTTTAATCTCTTTCCACTGCTTCACTTATTTTCTCTATTTTTCTTATATAATCCAATTTTACCTTAGCTTTCGGTACATTACAAACGTTACCTGAATCCTGCCAAAGTTTTTACTTGTTTACAGTGTTCTCTCAAGTACAATGTTAATTTTTCCCATTCCTTCTTAAAGTTATTCTCTTCCTGGTTTCTCTGGGCCAGTAGCATCCGCGCTGCTGTCGTCGCATACATAAATAATTGTCTCTGCTCCTTTGGTATCTCTGCATTTAAAATTCCTAGTAAAAAAGTCTCTGTTTTTCCCACAAACGTTGTTTTGAACATTTCCCCCCAACTCATTTATATCATTTCCCAGAATGCTTTAGGGTGTGGATTTTCCAAGCCTTTCCTGGTGATGCTGTAGATTGAAGCCGGGCATTCAAAACAGAGGCTTGATCACTGAGGAACGGCATTCCTTTCTTTAAGATAACATAGTTTTTGGAAGGAACTTTCTCATGTTCTCTTCCTCCTCCAGCTACCTCCCCAGTGCCAGATTTATGTATAAGCTAAACAAGCTATAGCTTAGGGCCCCACTCTCTTGGGGGCCCCCAAAAAATTTTAAGGGAAAAGAAAACCTGGATGTACATTTCCAAAATAAGATAAAAAACAAAAAACAAAATAAAACCTACATACAGCAACAGTGGCAAATGGCTTTTAGATACCTATTAGGTCCATAAATTACCATGTAGCATACATTCAACACAAAAGACAGCGGCAATTTGTTGTTGACAAAGGACAGCTGGACATACAAAGGGCCCCATTACCTTCAGCAGCTAAGGGCCTCATCAAACCTAAATCCGGCCCTGTACCTGCCGCCCTGAAAAGCTTCAAGGAGCCCTCCTGAATAGAGTTGAACAAGATCTGTGTGAGGTCTCCTGGAAAAGAGAAGATCCAGCTTGGATCTTAAGATGTCAATCTAAGGGAGCTCAGGGAAGTGACGTTTTCTGTCTGTTTCTCCACACAGCCAATCTCTACACCATATCCTACATTGTCCAGGAGGAATCCCTATCCCTGGGGAGGCTTTCTCAGGAGGCAGGGGAGATGAAGGGACTTCCATGAACTTCCTTAAGTTAAAAGAATGACCCTCGCCATAGAGGGGGAGAGAAAATGCCTTCCTCTCAAATCGGAAATGGTGGCCATTGGGTGTTGAGGAATGGTATTGCTCCCTCAACCAAGCTTAAACATATATGAAGGTGTTTAGTAGAATTGGAGGAAGACCAGTTAGGGTGGAAGGATAAGAGAAGATGGTGAGCTTCCTTCCTCCTTTTGTCATACCTTCTGTACGTTTGAGTGTGTGTGTGTGTGTGTGTGTGTGTGTGTGTGTGTGTCGGAGCCATATGCTCCAGCCATCACAATTAATTGGATTTTTGCTGCTTCACACTGCTAACACGAGATGTTTATGAAAATATGTAACAAATAATTACAATGAAAACAGTGTCTAATAAAGATGAAGAGGATAAAAACCCTCATGCATTTTTAATCTGAAAATAAAAGGCCATTATCAGGACTTAATTATATCATCAAATATTTAAAATTGCCTCCCATACTAAATTCTATTTGTATTTTATTTATTTATTTACTTTTTTTAAAAAAAATTCCTATCTCTAACATTTTCATAAAGTTTAAAAAGACAGAAAGAAAAGTGCTTCGCGCATTGGATCGTGAGAAAAGCATCGGAGCTGAATCAATAGTTTTTGTCAACTTTATAAAAACTTTATGTAACTCTCGAGAAATCCGACAAATCGGATATTAAAATTGTTTTGGAGGGATTATCCGCACATGGGAAATGTCTTCGCAATGACAAGGATCTCCCCCTTTTTAAAGGCACTCGGGGTCCATTTGATGGCTTCCATAGAGGGGCTGCAAAAAAAAGCCCTTTGGTTCTCCCTTTGATGGAATCCATAGATCACTTCAGTCTGCATAGCTAAACCTCTGATAATATAACCCTGGCCTCACATACTGCATACAGTTGAGGGTAGGCCTGTGGTAAGAAATTTTCAAATAGTATACACACTTCATAGATCATGCTCTACAGGCTTTTTCTTTTTTAGATTATTCCATGGACCTATTAAGGTGTATGTTACTCATGGGTACTGAATGTGTGAAGGGGCTCTCTAGAACATGAAAGCTCTCCCTGCCCCTTAGATGCCCAGCTAGAGCATGGAGGCTAACCCCCCACTGTAGATTGTCCCTTTCTGCATTTGGTACCCACATGAGTCTCAAATACCTGAATGATATAGCCTCATGGGTGTTGGATAGAGCTTTATTGGAAGCAGGTCTCAAGGCAAATTTAAAATCTGAAGGCAATTTTTTTAAAATGTAGTATAAACACCGACAATTGGGAAACACTTGCCTACGGGTGCTCCAATTGGAGAACAGCCTTTACCAAAGGTGTCATGGGCTTTGAAGACGCTCGTACTCAGGACGAAAGAGAGAAACGCACTAAGAGGAAGGCACACTTGGCAAACTCTCATCACAATCAATTCCTGGCTGGAAACCTATGTCCCCACTGTGGAAGGACGTGTGGGTCCCGAATTGGCCTCCACAGTCACTTACGGACTCACTGTTAAAACCGTGTTTGTGGAATACAATCTTACTCAGCTACAAGTGATCGCCAAAGAAGACGATTCGAAGCAGGTTGGAAATCACATTTCAAAGAAGAAGCACAGGTGTAAATGTCAGACCCAACATTGGGTTTGAATGTATGGAAATGTAGTTCAGAAAGAGAAAGAGAAATAAGAAAATATCAGAGGCTGGAACCATGCTCAATATACATTCTTCATTTTGTCACAGCCTACCTGAAAACATTTTTATTTCCGCAAGTTTACCCAAGCATATAATCTAGGTCTCTATTATTGTTTTACTGATTTTGAAAGTGTTTTATTGATAAGTATCTCATGTATACTTGTATTTTTAAAAATAAAAAACCCTGATGGGTTTTAGTTGTGTTTTACCGATAACTCTAATATTTACTTACCTAAAAGTCCCACAGTTAAGGTGTCTAAATAAACATACAAAAAAGAAAGAAAACTGAAATTCCAGTTAGAAACAGGTAGCACCCATTTCAGTGCAACCCTTTGTGGATTTACTCAGAAGTATACCACACACAATGGGACTTACTCCCTTGAACGTGTAGCTGAAGTAAAAGCTTAAACCTAACGGTTCCATGCTTATGACCTGCCCTGGCTGAAAATAAAAATGAATGAACATACGTTTTTGTTTTTAAAGCAAAATATGTCTCTGTGTGTGTGGGTTTATTGAGCTATCTAATTGGTATATAAGCATTTTACGGAAATAGAACTACTGAATAAACATGGGAAATATGAGGACTTAATAAGCAGAATTTGTATTTTTTTAAAAAAAGAAAAAAGAAGAAAGACGAACCAACAAGCCCAAAGTTAATTCATCACAACTTTCACATCAGCCTTTGTTGGTGAATCTGGCCAGGCCCATCACATTATCTGTTTGACTCACTGAGTCACTCTAGCTAATAGAATTTTGCCCTATGTTTGTTGTTCCCATGGCAACGCAATATTATCAGGCATGTCATGTTCACAGATCAGTAGCAGCAGTGCTGCCGCAGACACACAACAGCTTTCAGCCTTTGACCATAAACAGGAATTCACTCCACAGTCAATCTGTCAAAAAGGAAGTCGGCTGTGGTGAAGAAGCACTAGTGCCAGTAACTACTAGCCTTTTCCTTTTCCCTTTGTCAGGGAGGGCTATTATCATTAAAATAACCTTGAATCGTCATGAATTCATTCATTCACAAATATTGTCAAAGAAGGTGCAATAGTTCAAGAGAATCCAAAGGGTCAAAGGGAGGACTAGGTTTAAATCTGTGCCTATTGAACCTGGAAATGACATAGGCTGTTAGATATAATCTTATTCTTACCATAGCAAATCAAGCTGTGTTGACTGGCACCAATGTCCAAGTCCATTCAGGGGCATGAAAGGTTACTAAGAGTAAAGAGGTCATATCCTTTGTGGCATTGCTTTGAGAAATAAAATTAGGGATGTGTGGGAATATTTCACAAAGAATAGCCATCGCCTCCCCCCCTCCCTCAACAAAAGTGAAAAGCAAATCCTGTCAGGACTCCATAGAAAGTTCAGGTAGTTTTCCTTCTGTAGGGGGAAGAAATGCATTTATTGCAAATGTAGAATAAGAAACGTTTTATTTCTCCATATTTCACCTTTCAGCAAATTATATCGGTGTTCTGTCTGCAGGATTCTGGATGCTAAATAAGTTTTCAGTTTGATATTTGTGTATAATCTTAATATAGATTTTAATTCATTGTCGCAAGTATACTCGTTATACCTATATAGATTTATTTTAAAACTTTTAAACGTGTGCATTCCCTTTTTCCCCATCAAAACATGCACTAGAGCTTTCTTAAAACCCATTTAAAATGAGTTCTACCAGATTTGCATCATTTTTTAATTTTTTTTAAATGGACAGTAAAGTAGTTTCATCAAAAGGTTTGAGGAATGGTGTTGGTCATCCACAATCTTGATGCTAGCCTGTCACAAGTAATCCCATTTGAGACAATTTAAGAGTAAATTGCCTGGGATGCTGGCCATAGTATATTAATAGTGGCTAATCCTTTGAAAGGATTGTGGTGTGTTTTTTCTCTAGTACAAACTCTCAACTGAGCCTTGAGAATTACTTTTTTTTGTTGTTGCTTTTGACTCATGATGAAATTGGACTCTCTTGGAAAAAAATATTTTTTTTTTTAAAAAAGAAATGTTAAAAGACAAGAGTCTGAAAACTGATTTACACTTTTTAAATGCAGAATTTAGGGTCTTCCATGCAGCCCTACACCACCTATTTATAATTTTAACTCTGCCAGTAGGTCTTCAGGGACTGAGCTCAGGTAGAGAGGTCTCCCCCTTTTGACATATTTTAACAGAAGAAGCCAGAGATTGATCAAACATCAGGAAAGAAGACTCAAGGTGGTTTCAGGAGAGTTTATTGTGGTGTAAAAGACTGCAGTCAATATTCTATAAATCTAGACTACAATTGTTGACTTTGTTGTACTACCGGACCTTCCTACTGAAGAAGTCACTCATTTTGGCATCCAGTGTTTATCATGCATAACATACCACTAAATAATACTGAACTGTAACAAGCAAACCTCAAAATCACTTAATCACAAAATCAAATCCTTCTCAGACAACATGAATGATTATGGTCTGCTTCAATACAGCACTAAATTTCCTCCAAAAAATAATGTCACCCATATTTCTTCATCCAATTGTGACAAGACAGATCCATGTGAGGCATCTTCAAATACTACAGACCATTATGTTTTATCTGCAGCATACCATTGTTCTTCACAAAAATGCTACAAAGAAACCAATCTGGGTTCCAGTGTGATCACATGAGCTCCCATTAGAAATGGTCGATCAGCAGGTTTGTGAATGGAATCACCAATTTATTTAGGAATTTCTCATCCAGAAGACTGATCCAAGTTCTCTCAAATGCTGGACGTTTGCAGCTTGGTCACGGGCATGCTTACTCAGAAGTCGTTTCATAATGCTAAATGGTGACATTGCAAGTATAATCAGAATTGCAGCTGTGTACTCCATTTCTGCCTAGGTTTGTTGGGAAATAAGTCCCACTGGTTTTATTGGAGCAGAGATGCAGCTGCAGCCATAACTCTGCAAACCCAATGTGGTTGAGGACTGCATATAAATGATGCAGATCTCTGGAACTTCCCCATGCATTTCCACCCCAAGAGGAGGAGAAGCCCCATGCAATCTGTCAGGTCCACATGGTTGTACCATTCCAGTGCAACCCCATGCCATATGGGATCAATGCATAAAAAGTGGTTCCCATGAGGCCATGGATGTAGATGAAGTAGGTTCTACTCCTACACCACCGGGTATTGAATTAGTCAGTAGATTAATTGCTATTTTTGTAGCTACTACCTCAATATGCTGTTGACAGTCCTATGTTCTCTTTTTCTGCTAACTCAGCAGTGAGGGATGTCAACCAACAAGCATTATTGTCATACCGTGGAACCTGCACATTTCAACTATATTTCTTGTAATGTAAAAACATGATTATGTGCACACTGGGCTGCAGACAGGACCTATACCTGTGGAAGCCACAGAAATAATTTGTTGGTTGACAGTATTACTGTAGAAGCAATCATGCTCATCCAGAGAAAACAGCAAAGTCATGTTGCCCATTGCCAAACTCCTTCGCTATGCTGTTGCTACTCAAACAGAACCTTTTAACGGAAGCAATTTTAATATCCTCTTTCTACATCGCCTCCACACCAAAATGAGCAGAGCTAGAAACGTAAAAATAAAGAAAAAAAGACAATTGCATTTATTTCAACACAACTGCAAAAGTGATACATGCCTTTGCACAAATCTAAAGTTCAATATGGTTGTGAGCCAAGCTATTCCATCCAAGCATGGCACAAGATGGTAGTTGACAGGGGAGTCTTGGTTAATGAGTCATTAGCTACCTATTGTCTGTAGCCACTCTGGCAAGGTGAATAAGAGCCCAAACCTATGAATCAACTTTGGTTCACATGAGTTTCAGCTTTGGTGTGTGTTAGGCTCAAACAACATGTTACACACCTGCAACCTGAAGGGTCCCTTTTATTTTAAACACCACTTTCCTGTTAAATTTATTTATTTATTTTACCACCATTCTATGGCATCTGGGAGGGGGATGTGGTGCCACAAAAAATGGCAGCCTTCAGTGGCAGCCGCCAAAATACCCTGGGATGACACTATGATTTGCAACATTTCTCTTATTCCACACCAGATCATTGGCTGGTTGGTGGTGGTGGTGGTGGGGGATAAATGCAACATTATAATGTCTCAACAAAGAGAAACATAAAGAGATTGTGAATATGAGGCTCCTGTGTCTGTTTTCACCCTGAAAATGTCCTGGGCTTTCTTTGAGGAAGAGAGTGAAGGTCTAGTCCAGCAAGACATGAATAAGGCTGCTGCTCTGAATCTGGGTGAAATTTAATGCTTATGCTTGCAGCTAACAAGAGTATTGAGACAGGTGGAATTTTTAGGTCATGTCCTGATTGGATGCTGATAAGGCAGAATTAATTTGAACTAAACTAAGAAGAAAAGAACCTTACAGAACTGGCATAATTTGGAAGAAATCTAAAGGCATTTTGGGGCAATGTTTGGAGGGTAATGTGACAATACTCAAGCCAGATGATTTGGGGTGTTAGTAAAATATTTTAACCAACATGGCTTTGTTTCATATTTTAGGCAGACTTCCACTTTCATCCGGATGCATCCAAAGACATTTTACGCAGGCATCATGCTGCTCATGTATACAGCTACTGTATAGCATGCAGTCAAAGAAATAAGACCATGAGAGCATTAATTAATTTTGCAAGCAAAGGGATGGGAAAGCCTTGCATAAGGAGGAAGAGGGGATATGAAAAGGTGGGTAGAAATAGAGGAAGGTGAGTGAGTGAAAATGATGTGATACAGTTAGAGCCATCTGTGTCAACCGGAAAACAAAGGTCTGAAAAATGACCTCCCTGGACAACTGCCTGTGGGATAGCCTGCCTCTTCCATTGGCCAAACTGGTCAGAGGTTTGCTTCTGCTTGAAGATCTGAGGTCTTCGTCTTTGTTGGGGTTCAGCTGCAGTGAACTATCTTCAGTAGGTAATTATATCCATTTTTGTGGCAGAAGCCTTGTAGGCATTAGTTTTGAATTGTATGGTATCCTTGTCAGTGTTTACATTACACCTGTAATCGATAAATTAAGCTGTACCTCTCCCTTTTGTGGTCCAGATTTCTCTTCCTGATTACACAGTCCGCATAAGCACGGTAAACCCTCACATTGACTTGCACCAGGACTTAAAAGGGAGCATAGAATTAGGAAAATCTGAATGAATATTTTCTTGAATTAGTTAATTTTTGCATCAATTGGAGGGCGAAAATTCTATAATTACTCTGAAGTAAAACACGTGAATTCAGAAATTCCAAGCTGATTAGAAAGGATGACATATGTAACAACAAACTTTGGGGATAAAATAAAGGGAATAATGTCCCCAGGTTATGGTTGGAAGGTGCATGGAAATATGTGGAAGAATGCTGTGATCATGAGGAGATAGGTGGCATCCAACTATTATCTCCTTGATAATTCAAGACCCGTGTAGGGGCTTGAATAAGCTTGTGTTGGACCTTTTAGGTTGTGACCCTTAAAGGGTTAATTTTACATAAGATTGTCTTAGATGAATATGCATTGTGTCATATAATGGAATGTGAGTTTAAATGTCAAAGAGATAAAGCTTTGACGTGGTATGACATTGTAAGTGAATGAGGTCAATCTAGGCTGATTTGCCAAATGCCATGGTTAACTCATGGTTTGGGAAGTTCAAAGCCATGGGAATGATGGTGACTAGTAATCTCATGCTAGTAGAGAAGAGAGGGCAGTTTGTTATGTACCTGGAAATTGTACGTGATGATGCCATTGCCATATTCTCTGGCTGACCACAGGGACATGGCTGTCTGCCATATTCCCAGGCCAACAGTATAAATATGGGAGGCAGGGGTGCCAACTTGAATTAAAAAATTGGGGGGGGGTGGCAGGCAAGCCCCACCCAGCATGATCAGTCACAAGACATGGCACAAATACATTGGAATGGCAATGCCGATGGGGGAGATGGTGTCAAATATTTTATTGGGGGTGGGGCTGAAGCTCCTAGGAGTTGGCTCCTATGATGGGATCTGTTAAGATCAGAAGCCAGAGACAGATTGAGATCCCAACACAGGCAAAGGTGACCATTTGCTGTCATCCCTTTGGATTATCTAACAGGAGATAAAACATAAGAATGAAACAGTCTGAGAAGGGATGGTGCTTAAATACTTAGCAATTTGCATCCATGTATATGCATTTTATGGGATGCGGGTGGCGCTGTCAATCAGAAGGTCTTGCCAATCAGAAGGTCGGAGGTTCAAATCCCCATAACGGGGTGAGCTCCCATTGCTCAGTCCCTGCTCCTGCCAACCTAGCAGTTCGAAAGCACGTCAAAGTGCAAGTAGATAAATAGGTACCACTCCTGCGGGAAGGTAAACGGCGTTTCCGTGCGCTGCTCTGGTTCACCAGAAGTGGCTTAAGTCATGCTGGCCACATGACCTGGAAGCTGTACGCTGGCTCCCTTGGCCAATAAAGCGAGATGAGTGCCGCAACTCCAGAGTCGGTCACAACTGGACCTAATGGTCGGGGTCCCTTTATCTTTTATATGCATTTTATGTCCAAATGTTGCAATGTAGCTAATCAACTTCACACTAAAGTGGGATTATCACCTCCAAATCCAAAAGAACAACAACTGCCTTTTAGCAGAACAGAAGGCAAATGAGGGTACCACGTTGCTGAAGGTAAGCAGGTCTGCATCTTGTCCGTACTATGGATGGGAATCACTGGTGTGCTGTCTTGGGTGCCATGATGAAGAAAGGTGGGCGAAAGTGGCAGTTGTTGCTGGTCTCTGCACTGCTTCTCAGTTGCCTGACCAGTAGGTGGGATGGCTGGAGGTGGAGCAACGGAAGACATAGAGCTAGAACCTCTGGAGACTCACCACAGCAGCATAAAAGATCAGCTGTAGACACATCAGAGTGCAACATGGAGGGTGAGAGAAGAGACAGAGGAGAGGGTTGTTCACCTTAAGTCCTTCTGGGCTTTCCAGAGGAATCTTGTTTGGCCACTGTGGAAAACAAGACACTGGTAAGACACTGATATTCTCACTAGACAATAGCTTCTGGAATGCCACCCCCACCCTCCGCAATAAATGCACTTATCTCTTTCTATTTTGTAAAACTATTCCGGAGTGTGACTTACACCACATTGATTTTAATAAGCATTCTCTGCAGACCAACGTGTATAATGCTGGAAATTGTATAATACAATTGTCCACAAGTGAAATGCTATAGAAAATTGCACATTTTATACTGACATGTGCCCCATCAATAAAACAGTTTTTATATCTTATTTGTAGCTATTGATCTCAACAACATAATGAAAAATTGATTGCAATGAAGTGCACTACTTCTTAAGTATAAATTTCAGTGTCACATTATTTTATCTATGCTTCCCAATCATGGATGAAATGTATATATATTTATATATGTTTTCTTTTACCAAACTTGGGGAACCAGCAAATTAGATAATAAGACAAGATTCCGGCAGGTCAATACAAACCTAGCTGTTTGTGCTAAAATATAATTCCAGCATTAAATAAGCTAATTCAACTTCTTCATTATAAAAAGAATTAAAGCCTTGATGCATATGATCACCTTGCTGGGGGAAACAATTTAAAATAAAGTAATATATCAAAAGAGGATACAGGTATACACATAGAATAGAACCATCCAGGGGTATGAAACACAAGAAGCATAATGATAATAACTCTATAAATTTTATTATGAAGTCAATTAAAAAATAAAAAGTGTTTCTTTGGTACTGCCACAGAAACAAACCCTTCAACCCTTTGCATGTGAAAAGCATGTAGTCTTGTGTCTTTTGTTGTTGTCACCCACCTGAAAAGTTCCACCACCATCCCACACTCATGGTTACACATCGCTGAAGGATCTTGCAAGAGCTGAGTATGCCATATTCAGTCATCTGAGGATGGGTTTGACACACAGTGTAGTCAGGGGTTCAAGGATCAGTTTCAGTTGTTTCAGATTGAGGAAGCGGACAAGAAGCTCAAATCAGTCAGTCTGGTCATATTGGCTTTCAGCCCTTGCATATCATGGCTGATGGGGGGATTGGCTGGGTACGTCCAGAAAGGTGCTTAATGCATTATGTTAGGGAATGATGCCTTCTCCCATGATAGAGGCGGGATTGCACCCTTTCCTGAAAGGCTCCCTGAACCAGGAAGTGTATGAGAACTACCATCTTACCACGAATACGCACCTTATTGGTCATGGTGCCCAACAGAGTGGTGGCAGGTCATCTTCAGACATTCTTTGAGGAAATGGATATCTTGCTTCATTGTGACCTGGTGCCAGCATGTAGTAAAAAGGTAAAGGGACCCCTGACCATTAGGTCCAGTCATGACCGACTCTGGGGTTGCGGTGCTCATTTCGCTTTATTGGCCAAGGGAGCCGGCGTACAGCTTCCGGGTCATGTGGCCAGCATGACTAAGCCACTTCTGGAGCATGTAGTACCTCGGAGTAATATGACCCCTGACATGTAATATGGTCCTGAGCCCTCCTCCTTTTAAAATCATCTGCCCCTCCAGTCAGCACCATGCAGCTGGGTTAATTTCCCACAATGACAGACCTTCCAATTGTCCCTATTTTCTAGGGACAGTCCTGGATTTACAGAAGCCCTCCCGTTTTCTTCTGTTGTGCAATGTATAATATAGGTACGGAGAGAAGACGTCTTCTGCATGCAAAGGACAGTTCTGGATCCTGCCGGTTGTGCAGGATTGATACTGCTGCTCGCTAAGCAACAGCAGCCACTAATGGCCCAGCCATTAGTTTCCCAGCTCTTGAGAGCAGTTTGATTCAAGATGTTCATCTGACGTTCATCTGATGCTGTATGCACGGCCCAGGAGAACGCAAAACGAATCACATTTCTAAAGGGGCAAAAAACGCAGAACAAAAATCTGCATCTCCTTAAGCAAATACTGCATCTTAAAATTATTTTCCCTGTTCTAACACTGTCACTAATTTAGAAGAGGGGTACATATTGAGATTGGCTGTGCTGCCTGCCCCTGGCTTGCATCTCAAATGTATATCTTATGCCTGTGAGCATAATTCCAGCTTTACACGTAACACTCACATCTCCAAAGTAAATTTTGCTATGACAGCAGCTTGGCTAGTTAATTTCACTGTATCTCAGCCTTGCTGGTCACTTAGGAGAAATTAATTGAAATCCACATTCTGTGTGGGCTGCGTAAATTTAGGGGAAGCTAAAAGGGAAAAAAAATAGTATTTGATTTAAAATAATACAGCAAGGCAAAGCTGAATCAAGGGTCCTCAATCAGCAAAGGCTTAAAACAACAGTTGCTTTAATCAAACAGGTTAACACCCACATCTGTTAATATAATCATTAAGAGGCCAGGCTGAGTGAGGAATGAAAGTATAAAATGCAGGTTCTGGCAATGGACTCTTTTGAAGAGCTGTAACAAGGCTGCTTGTAATTAATTTTGTTTCCTGGACACACAGAAAAGCAGTCTTAGGTTTGTATAAAT
The DNA here is from genome assembly GCF_965112155.1 of Podarcis liolepis. Taxonomy (NCBI): domain Eukaryota; kingdom Metazoa; phylum Chordata; class Lepidosauria; order Squamata; family Lacertidae; genus Podarcis; species Podarcis liolepis. Next base: position 31,427,960 of record NC_139558.1, on the reverse strand, counting down.
ACGTTAATTCCTTTGTGGTTAATCTTTGTTTTTTTGGAACATATATTTGACTGTTCTTATTATATATTCTAACATAAATCAATTTAAGAGCCTACACTGAGTAGCTGGAGAGGAATATCCTATTTGAGGTTGGAAAGAAATCAAGTACAACACAGTTTCAACTACGTGAAATTCTAACTAGAGAGATTCTTTGGGGATTTAAATTTTATGAGATACTCTGTGTGTGTATGTGCATGTGTGGTAATGTATTGGGATGTAATGAATCACATGGAAATGTTTTTGAGCTTCTCTAAAGAATTGCAAGAGATGGGTGACTCATAGACCATAGTGGGAGGTTGGGGACATAGCTGTCAACCGTCCCTTATTTGGCAGGAAAGTCCCTTATCCCAGCGCTATGTCCCGCTGCTGTCCCTTATTGATGATGTCCCTTAAAATTACCGGATTTCAAAGGAAGCAGCTTCTCTCCCTCCCTCCCTGCCGGGTGGAGCTTGCATGCCTTATGCCGATCAGATTGGCCGCCTTGCCTGGGGACTCGCCTTTGCTCAGCGCTTCCCAGTGGAGAGGTGACGGTAGTTTTCCATGCTGTGTCCCCTTTGTTGGGTTGCTGCGCTGTGGGAACAATCGCTTGAGGCTTCGTTTGGCTGCTGGTTGACTAAAATCCCTTATTTTGGCTGCTGATCCCTTATTTTCGAGGCTACTGGTCCCTTATTTTCAAATCTGTAAGTTGACAACTATGGTTGGGAGTCCAACAATGTTGGGGAGGGAGGACCATATGTTCTCCATCCTTGGTGCAGTGAAAGAAACTCTGTGGACAGACTGAAGAGACAAAATATCAGTACCCCACCAAGGAACTGTGTCAAAAACAGTGGCATTATCCTTACAGAGAAATCAAGCTCAACTCTAGAAGATTAATACAGATAAGGCACTTGGTATAAGAAGTCCACAGATGAACTTTTATCACAGAGTGTTCTGTTTAGAATTACGATTCTTCTTAATATCCCCTGATGAAGAGCACTGCAAGTATCTGGTTGCACTGAATGTACTCTTTTTTCCTATGAAAAATTCAAGGTGCACAGAATTCTGGAAGACATATTACCCTAGGTATGGACCTTAGGCTGGCAAAGATCAGCTTTGCACAGAGTCTGCCACAAGCCAGCACTCCTGGACATGCTGGTCCTAAACTAGGAAATTAAATCAATTGAGTTTTCATCTTCTTTATTGCATTTATGAAGTACACAATATAGGAGCTTGATGCAAAGGGAATGTAGTTAGGCAAGGAATTACTAGCTGATGCTTTGAGGATCTGATAAAGGCAGTATTCTTGGGCTTCCTCAATATAACTGCTTATCACATGTCTTCTGCAACCACAATATATGGCTTGACAGTATTTTCAGAAAGGGCAAGGAGACCTTAACCACCTCTTAACCAACTTATCTAAAACAATATTGACACTTTTATCTCATTTCCAATGATCTAGAATGCCAAAAGACAGAAATTAAAGTATTGATAGGTCAACCTCAGCAATTTTGGAGGTTGATATCATTTGGATTAGATTGGCAAACTTGATGATTCTGCAGTGGAATTTGTTTTATATAAGAAGTTACCTGGCACAATTCTCTCTCTTTGGCCTCTCCGCTTTCAACTGTTCACACTAGTAAAGACAGTATTGAATGTTCTTACCATGTATGTAAATATTAACCTGAGGGGAAACCACTTGCAACCTCACTTTTTAGTAACTAAAGAGATTTTTGCTGTTCTTCAGAAGGTTTCGGAAAAACTATATTTTGTATTAAATAATAATATATGCTTTGCACGCCATTTGCGTGGACAGGCGGAGTCCCCAGATCCCGAGCGGTCCCCCCCGGTCATGTGGAATAACGACTCATGACAACGTGCTATGGGATTAAATTGGCCACAACTTTATTAAATTTCAAATGTGGGTAGACCTTGGCTCAGGCATTGGGCGTTCTCCCTCCCCAGTCCCCAGCCGGGGACCTAGGGAGCTTCAGGGTTATCCAGTGTGTGTGTGGGGGGGGATGGGCCGGCTCTGGAGAACATATGTTCAAGCAGAGATAGCCGCCCCCATTACGCTGCCGCCGCAGGGGAGGGCAATGACAACCTTTCAGTGTATGGTCAAAGCCTACCTTCAGAAACCCTTTTAACGGGGAACCCTGGTATCGCTGCTGCAAAGAGGAAGACTAAAGGATTCCACCCAAGGCCTGATACCGCCAAAGTTGTGACGTTTTGCTACGGGAAAGGCGAAACCTGCCAATGCAGGGAAATTCCTTTCCGGCCCTTTAACAGCGACCTTAACGTAGCAGCGCCCGCATACCTGTAAAGAAAAGTTAACCTGCAAAACCTGTGAAGAAAAGTTAACCTGCAAAATAAGACATTAACTGAGGGTGGGTAGGGTGGGAGAAGCTCTGGAGCCAAGTGAGGATTCCCAGGTAAGATCCTCCCTCTATTGTGTGGGCAAGTAATCCCTCCCCTACCTGGCATGGTCTCCTTGGCAACACTTCCCCCAGGTGGGATTGGACAACTGACTGAGGTAGGCAGAGACCTCCAGGTATCCCACCTGAGGGAAGGCAAAGCCAAGCCTATGCTGATGGAGCTGCTCCAGATCTAGGGCTGCACGCGTCCACGCAAAGGGCGCCCCCCGTTTTAAGCGGGGAGCGGTCATTGAACCAGGACTCAGAAATCACTCTTGTCACTAGAGATGGAGGGGAAATTGATTGTGTTTGCATTTTAATTAGAAACTACCTAGTTCACTCTTCTTGAACAAATATGCAAACTGAAACAGAACTATCCCGCAAAATATGCACGTCTCCAAATTTTGTGATTCAGTTCTACAAACAATATGTACAGAAATAGAATTATTGGGTAAGTATGTGTAAACACACACACACATACACAAAAATACCACACACAAATGCATTGTATAAAGGAAATTGCTTCAAAAATGTGTATATTTCAATCCAAATAACTTTATTGTACTAGCTATTTTACAAGTAAAAGGGGTGCCGCACCACAAATGATAATCTCTATTGTCAAAACTGAATATCAGAATAGGCAAAAAAAAAAAATTGCACAAAAATGCTCAGAAATGGTTCTTCATAAGCCCCTGTGGTGGCAGCTGGGAGAAAGATGGACCATTGCTAAGTTCTTGATGATCAAAACACATCAAGCTATCTCTGTTTCTTCTGTCCTTCCCTCAGGGCAAGCCGGTTAGAAAGAATTTGGACATTGTTTAAGCAATAGCCTACTCTCTTAAAATTAGTTTCCTCTTTACAAAATTAAAAGTAATATGCTTTGGTGACTTGATATTGCTCAGTTCTTGTTTAAGAAGTCTCAGGGAATAAAGCTACTGCTTGTGTCAGCAAGTCAAGGAATTTCATTTCATACCCTGTTTTGGGTCAAATCACCTCTTAAAGTGTGTGTGCATATGGGGGATGTGTTGAGAAACAATATATTTATTCTTCAAGAAAAGATAATAGCTCCAGTACTTCAAGCCGCCTCCTCCTCCTCCTCCTCCTCCTCCTCCTCCTCCTCCTCCCCTTCTTCTTCTTCTTCTTCTTCTTCTTCTTCTTCTTCTTCTTCTTCTTCCTCCTCCTCCTCCTCCTCCTCCTCCTCCTCCTCCTCCTCCTCCTCCTTTTCTGTTGGTGTTTTGATGTTCCAAATCTCAGGTAAACAAAATGCCTTCCTTTCAAATGGCCCAAGTGTATGAACCAATACTTACTAGGGAGTCACTAGGGATTCTCTAAAAGCTTGAAGAATTCAAAACTCACTTCCCCCCTCTCTTTGAAAATCTTTCCTAGCTCTATTTTTGTTTAATTATGTTAAGTTTCATCAAAGTTGTATTTATTATGTTAAACTGTGCACCAGATGTTCCAAACTCTGATATCTTATGCAGTTATTTGATATTTTCCTTGTAAATGTTAACCTGGTTGCATCAAGAATTTTAAACAGAAAACAGGGCTATATGGTGATGAGACTGTAGGTCAGGAGTAGCCAAATAAATGCCCTCCAGATGTGTTTGGACTCCTTCTCCCATCAGTCCCAAACAGAGTGGACAATAGTCAGGGATGATAGAAGTAATGGTTAAACATCATATGGAGGACACTGTGGTAGCCATCCCTCTGGTAGAGCATTACCAAACATATATACTAATGAATAATAATGTTTCCCCACCCACTCTGGGTGGTTCCCAACAAAATATTAAAAACACAATACAACATCAACCATTTAAAAACTTCCCTGAAGGCTGCCTTCAGATGTCTTCTAAAAGTCAAATAGCTGTTTATCTGTTTAACATCTGATGGGAGGGTGTTCCACAGGGTGAGGCACCTCTACCGAGAAGGTCCTCTGCCTGGTTCACTGTAGCTTCACATCTCACAGTGAGGGAACCATCAGAAGGCCCTCGGAGCTGGATGATGGAGGTAGAGACACTCCTTAAGGTATACAGAGCTAAGGCTGAAATCACCCTTGAGCCTCTCTCTTGATGCTTATGCAAGTGTCTGATTAGTCTAAATGTGGGAGAGGAATTGGAGGAGAGGCTTTTGTAATCTGAAGAAGCATTCTTCCCAGTGCTGGTGTTTACAATTGCATTCTGAACCAACTAAAGCAAGAACCACTTTAAGGGGTTGAGCAGCTTGCAATAGTTAACATGAGTGTATGGATTCAAGTCCTCTTCTAGAGATTCCTCTCATGCAGTTACTACTGCACAAAGGAAGAAAGCGGAGGGAGGAGAGCACACTCTATGGTCCCATCACATCTCCATTACTACTTCTGCACTCTCTCTCTCTCTCCTGACCCCTCCCTTGTGTTACCATTAGAGATGGACGAATCAGTCAATGTTGGTTTCTCTCAGTTTCTCACTATTCTAGTCTTAAGTTCAGTTATCCACATTTCTATATCAGTTTTTGATTATTTTTATTTTTAAAGTGTTCATGAAAATTCACCAGCATTTCAGTGAGAATTTATCCTAATACATTTCTGTATGCAATTTCGTCTGATATACTCATTTTTGCAGAGCAATTTCCACATCTATAATACACCGTATTTTTCCGTCTATAGGACGCCCCCATGTATAAGACACCCCCCCCCCGCTAGTGGCAATAACCAATCTCCAGTCCACCCTCTGCACTATCCACATATAAGACGCCCCCTAATTTTTGACATTATTTTTAGGGGGGGGGAACCTAATCTTATACACGGAAAAATACGGTACTTCTCTATGTTGTTTTTATCTGTTTTACAAATTTATATGCACAGTTTACCTTAATATATGCATTTTCATAAACATTACTTTGTGGAGAACTAAACTGCAAAATTCAGAGAAGTGAGAATTAGGGTGGCTGTTTGCTTATTGTTTTGGAAAGTGCAAATTAAATAAGTTTTCATTCAAATAATGCCACATAGTTAAAAGATGTATGCCTCCTATCTGATCTGATTTGGCTTCCAGAACTCTTTGATATTTTCTCACAGCCACAGAGTCCATAGCGAAACATATCTAAAGAGCAACTCTTCCCAGATATCTTAGAGAAGGTATCTCCAACCTTTTCAGACTCAGAACCCATTTTTAACCCAAACATGCATTTGGGAACCCATTTCTAGTTCTATTTGCATGACGGTAATTCTCCTGTTGAAACCAACTTTGACTTAGATTAGAATCCACTAGTGGGTTCCAACCTACCAGTTGAAGACCAGTGCCTTAAAGGATGAGCAAGTGAGTCACGAGACTCCAATCCAAGAATGGCAATTCAGGTGAGAAATCTGAGCTACTGCTACTATTTAAACACTTCTCAGCTTTTGTCTTATGTCAGGAGCTGCTGGGACTCAAACCAGGAACTTTTGGATTTGCTCATAGTACAGGGTGAGCTTTTATATGCCTGTTTTCTTTGTCCATGGAGTTTTCTTGGCAGGGATACTTGGAGTGGCTTGCCGGTTCCTGCTCCAGGTGGATCACTTTTGGTCAAAACTCTCCACTATGACCTGTCCATCTTGGGTGGCCCTGCACGGCATAGCACAGAGCTTCTCTGAGTTATTCAAGCCCCTTCGCCATGGCAAGGCAGTGATCTGGAAGGACAGCTCGTGAAGCTCCAATACTTTGGCCACCTCATGAGAAGAGAAGACTCCCTGGAAAAGACCCTGGTGTTGGGAAAGATGGAGGGCACAAGGAGAAGGGGATGGCAGCATGAGATGGTTGGACAGTGTTCTCGAAGCTACCAGCATGAGTCTGACCAAACTGCGGGAGGCAGTAGAAGACAGGAGTGCCTGGCGTGCTCTGGTCCATGGGGTCATAAGGGGTTGGGCACGACTAAACGACTAAACAACAACAACAACACAGGGTGAGCTGGTGAGCACTTCATTCAGCAGCCTCTGCTTAACCTGCTCTGGTAATTGGACCAATATGGACAGTTCTAGCTAAGCCTTGCTTGGATAACAAGACCTTTCTGAGCTCTGGAGTGTTCCTACAGCAATTTGTTGATTTGGGTCCTGGATTTTAGCTCGTGTCTTGATTGTGCCCCCCTTGTTTCTCCTTTAAAACCCATCTATTCTTCAGTCCTGCCTCCAGGATTTTCTTCTGGCCTTGGCTTGCCCTTTGGCCTTGGCTTCTGTCTGGCTCATGGTCTAGATTCAGATTACTCTGGGGGAAAATATAGCTTGAGGTTGTTTCCCCATCCTTTTAAAAGGAAAGCATCCAGCTTCTCCTAGGCAGTACCTGCAGACAGAGGTGGATTCCTTGCTGATAAGTAAGGGTCAGCACCCATAATTAAATTTGTGTCATAGCTTTACATGATCAAAAGGAAGGTTTCCTCTGACTTCATTCGAAATCCAAGCTAAAGAATCCAGTCAGCAATTCTAGCTCTTTTAAGAAACAAAAAAGAAAAGAAAAGAAAACACCCTTAAGTTTACTTGGTTGAGAACTTGGCAATTCCCTAGTCATCTTCCACCCCCTGCTTTAAAATGCCTTTGGCTGCCATCTAACTGCAGATAGGAATTATGTTAAAATGAAGAATCTTTGTCTCTCTAATTCAAATATTGATGGAATCCAAGGCCTAAAATACCTTTTCATATTTCAATAATGTTCAGAGTCCATGCCTGAAACCAAAATGAGCTCAATTGAGAAGCAGTAAGTTTGGCAATAAGATTTAATCTCTATGGCAATCAAAAGAGGAGGTTCATTTTTATTGTTTGATCTTAATTGAATTACGGGGGGGGGGGGGGAGAGCTCCAGAGTAATGATATTATTTTATATTTTCCACAATCCCAGTTCTTGGCTTAGGGGGAAAAAAAATGAAGTAAGCAAACCGTGGTTAGTGGGGAAAATGTGTTTGTTTTAGCTGTCTAATAATTCACAGCTTTGAGGAGAAGCTAATATGTTCTAAGTAAAAGACTAATATCTATCTATGGGAGTGCTTTTCCTGACCCATCTGGTTTGTCAGAGAAGTCTCCTACCTCTGATATTTATACAATATCATGCAAATGTCAAAATCTGAATGTCATCTTCAAAGACCCTTTTATGTCAGGCAACCCCTTTATAGGGAAAAAATAAACAATTTTATGTATGCATGCTTGATGCCAGTCCAATTAATAAAAGCCTTTTTAGCTATGCTTGGCTACAAGCAAGTTTCTCTTTTGAAAATGAACAGAGGGAGAATGAGATAAAAGGTCTGTATTGTTTCCTTGCAAATTTTACAGTTTCATTTTTAATTTGTGTTTGGATGTGAGGATCTTGGTGCAGATGGTGTGATAGTCCACAGTATGTTCTGAGAACCTGAAATGATAACAAAGATATGCAAATCGAGAGGGTGCTTTGGATGAAAGCCAGGATATCCAATTTCACAATAGCTGAAAACAAATTGATGTGCCCGGCAAACTACTCAGAGTAGCACTAGGAAATGTAACAGTGCCAAAACAAATTATATTAATGACCCGAACAGTTTGTTGAATTCTATTGGCTAGCTTAATGTTGGTTACATTTGTCTGCTTTGGCACTTCATTTACCGCACAAAACAACGTTGCTAAATGGGGAGGGGGGGGGACACTTAATGAAAAATCAATCTTGGTAATTGCAAAATAAAGTTATACAAGTATTTATTTTATACCTGAGAAACGGCCAGTGGATTTTAACTTGAAGCAAAATTGAAATACATGTGTGTTTGACAATTGCAAATAAGTGATTAAATTGTTATACAAGGAAACAACAATCCCAGCTCCCCTGTAAAAATTTCCTTTAGCAGCCAAATGTTTTGTCTTTTAATATGAAAAGTGATAACATTTTGTGGCTACCAAGAATACACTGAAAAAGAATGAAACAACATTTTCACAACAACCTTAGATTTGAATCCATTGAAGTGCCCCAATCCTGTGAACCATCTCCTGGAAATATGTATCATTGACTTCCTTCTAAGTAAACATTGAAAGAATTGAGTTGTATAGCGCAAAGCTGAAACAGTGTAATTCATATTTTCATGGGCAAAGTTAAAGTCACGTCTCTTCGATCTAAGTCGAAGACAAACTTTACTGTCTGTAAAACACTCCAGTCAATACGTTTTACTAGTTTTCATCATGATCTGGGGGAAACTGATTTCTCTTCTGATGTCCACTGAGTCACAGTTGTACCCTATTGGCTAGCAACATAACATTGTCAACATCCCAGACCCCAGAACAAGTAATGGGGTGAATGTACATATAGTTCTGGCAAAACTATATAACTCTTCAGCTTGCCATCTTCAGGTTCTACCCATGGGGCTTTATGGCTGCAGCATAAGGTAGGGACTGGGTGATGCATTGATCAGGGGCTGGTGCATTGATCAGGTCCAGATTGGGCCTGTTGGTGACCAGCAATGGTTGTGGGACCATCCATTGCTGGTTACCATCAGATCCCTGACCAGCTGAGCCCCAACACTTCCCTGCCCCAGAATACCTTGTTCTGGGGCTTCTCACTGGGTTCCACTGCTGAGGATATTGCAAGTGAGCCTGCTGTCCACCTGCGTGTTGGGTGATCAGCGGAAGCCTGGCTCAGGCTGGAGAACTGAGCAGAGGGATGTAACAACTCAATCCAAATTCCCCACAACTTACCATGGGGTGTGTGCATGTTGGATTGCTATGCCTGAAAATGAAAAGAAACCCTGTCTGAGGCATGAGACAAATTCATGAACTTTAGAGTTGAACAATATGATCTCCTCATACAAAATATATTATTTTCTGCCAAAAGAAGATTTGTAATCTTTATGTTTGAATGCAGACATTGTAACAGCATCAGGGCATAATATCTGCCTGCAGGGCAAACCCAGCCGCCCAACAGTTGGTAAGATCCCACTATTTACCAGTCAGTTGCAAGACTGGTAAGATATATGGTAATTCCTCAAGGATATGCAGGAGCTTCAAATTGTTTGCACAGAAAAGTTATTTGTGTGATAGCTAGATGGTTTCCAGTGGAATATGGCCTATTGCTGTGGCATCAACTGCACTTAAATATTGGAAGGTGTCAATAGCGCACGGGGGGCCTAAACTATACAACCACCATTGGATATATACAAAATGGTGAGCAGGATATGACAAGTTAAGAACAACAACAAATCTTCATGCAAGGGCATGGATAGTAGCAATCAGCAGCAACACATTGACCACAGAGAGCAGAAAGTGGGCAATGGGGTGTGAGGGTTTTATAATATGTATTTGTGGTGTTGATTGCCATTGAAATGATAGTGATAATGAGTTGTTTTCCATGACAACCAGTGGTAAGCACAACTCACTAGGATCTTCAGCTGACTATTGGTCTAGATGTCATGCTGTCAGATAGAGCTTTGTTGCCTCGATTTGGGTCCACTCCTATGAATCCCTCAGAGCTCCCTTACTTCACATTCCACCAGGTGGGTCCTTAAATTCCCAGGGATTCAAATAAATTTCTCAGTCACAGGTTCCTTTATCAGCAAGCACTTTCTGCCTATCCTTCCAGGCTTTCCTGGCTTGCAACTCTCTCTCTCACTCTCTTTATATATATACAAAGCCTCCGGCTGAGTTTCTAGTCTATGTAAAGCAGTGCTGGCTTATAATATTCATGGATTGGAAAAAAATAAATCAGCAGAATTAAGACCATCTCATAGTAACTAAAGCTCCACAAATCTAGGAAACTGGAAGCTAAGGTTAATGCCTTAACAGATATGTCCCATTATCTGTAATGGCATTGTGCAATGTCTCACCTCGTACTTGTATATAACTTACCCATTATGTATCCATTATTTTCCTTGGTCTTTCAGGATCAACTCTAGATGGTGAGGATGGAATCCTGGGACTAGCAAAGATGCCTCAAATTTTCTGGTCCTGTATTGCCTTATGAACCACTTGAGCCTTACTTCACTGGAAGAGGAATCCCCCTTTGAGTTGACTCTTTGGAATCTTGGACAAGAAGTGCTTTCTTGATTCTGCTCAGGTTCATTCACCGGAATACGTCATGGGTTGGAAATGCAACACCTGAACACCATACCCTCCAACATTTCTCTGATGAAAATAGGGACATCCTATTCCATAATAATTATATTTTATTATTTATACCCCACCCATCTGACTGGGTTGCCACACTGGGTGGCTTCCAACAGGAGGAGGAGGAGAAGAAGAAGAAGAAGAAGAAGAAGAAGAAGAAGAAGAAGAAGAAGAAGAAGAAGAAGAGTAGTAGTAGTAGTAATAGTAGTTTGGCTTTGATATACCGCTTTATCACTACTCGAATGAGTCTCAAAGCAGCTAACAATCTCCTTTCCCTCCCTCCCCCACAACAAACACTCTGTGATGATTATAGAAAAACATAATACGAAATTGAACATTACAAAAACTTCCTCATACAGGGCTGCCTTCAGATGTCTTCTAAAGGTTGTATAGTTACTTATCTCCTTGGCTTGGAGGTTGCGTGACTCCATACTCTCCAACATTTCTCTGATGAAAATAGGGACGTCCTAAGTAAAAGCAGGACATTCCAGGAACAAATCAGAAACCAGAATGGCTTGTGCACCTGCAGTTCTTGTGTCCCTTAGTCTGAAATATGGATCACTTAATGGGGAAAAAGGTCCTATCCAACTAAGTCAGTGTAAATAAGTGAAATCAATGGACAAATCAATGGGCAGATATGTTTCCCTATCTTCCTGTTCCCTATATCCTGCACTTCCCTATCTATTCCACTAGTTTACTCATCAATGATACAATCAAGCAGAAAAGAAATAGCTGCACCATTTATTTCTCGAATATTCTTTAATTGTAGCTATGTTTTCAGTTATGTCTGCAACAGTGTTTTAAAACATTTTTTAAAAAAGGAAAAAAGATACATGGGAAATAGATTTTAACACGATACACCAAACACTCAGCATGCAACAGGCTCGGCTCTAATTACCAAAAGCCAGCCTAAATAAATGTTTCAGAAATATGCTCAGTGTTTCTTTGGCAAGCCTCCAGGATCGGAGAGTTCCACAGCTGTGGGCTAGCTACCGAGTGTGCCTCTCTGCGCGCTCTTGTCCAAACCTGGCACACAGATGGTGCAGTCAAGAAAGTAAGATTGCAGTGGGGCATAGGGAAGGTGATGATCTCTTCAGTTTTTTCTCTCCTTTTTTTTTTTGTGCGTGTGTGGATCCAAGCTATTTAGGTAATGACTTGGATTAGCACTTTGCAACTCGCAGGTGGGGAGAGGCTCGTAAAACCTGCTCCCAAACAGTTTCTGCTCTTCGTAGCATCATTAATTAAATCACACGGAAGTATAATGGGGTATATCTTCTTGATCGCAGGTGACATAGGATCAAGACTTTGCATAACGGAACTTAACTCGAGAACGCGAAGGACTAACCCCACAAGCCGATGTTTTTGTTGTTTCCTTTGCCTATTGGTGTATGGTACATATTCAGAGGAAATAGTGGAGAATATATTTTGCCCTCAGGAAATCTGCAACATGCAATGAAATATTTAGATCCCTTTTTGTTAGCCTCACCATCAATGAGGGAGGGGGGATTTGATTTAGTGAGTCGGCATTTTCCATCCCCTCTCATCTTCCACTGACTTTCCAAGTTAATATGTTAATCTATCACCATTATTATAAGGTATGTGTTACGCTGGTAATGTTGTTAATTGTTCTGCTGAAGCAAAAACATCCAGGGAACAGAAGTGTAGTTGTAATTATGCAGAGCACTATTCTAAATAACTGCTCGTTTTGGGGTTGTTTTGTTGCATTAAAAAGATAAGGGTATAGATATGATGAACTCGGTTATTTTAAAAAAGCAACGTATTTAAATCTTGCTTTAAAGAGATACCTTGGAGCTGTCCATCAGTTCCACAGACACACACAAATCCAGAGCAATGAGGCAACGTGCTCTCTGCCTTCATGCATAATACATACAAAATAGGTGAAGTAGTATGTAAAGTGAATTTTAATTGGTTATAATTGTCATTTCATTTAGTAAAGTATTATCTGGAGACCAGGATATCAATTAGCACTCTATGGACTCTGTTACTTGTGAAAATATGCATATACAGAGACGATGTACTCTCGTTGTAGATATACTTTAATTAAGAAAACGGTACAGTAAATTAAAGACCTTTAAAGTATTAATTAATTGCTCTATAGATTGGTTTGGAGTATCAACTTAGGGAAGTTACAATCACTGGGTCTGATATGAATGAGATAAGAGAAGTCCTGTTTGGGATTCCTGATAGGATTTTTCTTTTTTCTTTTTTTAAGCAATACTGTTCAGTTGCTCAGGAACAGCCCAAGTTCCACTTGAGGCTAAAATAGTTTAAAGGTATCATTTGAATGTTATATTATTACCTAAAGCCTAGCCAGTCTGAGTTTTTATCCTTCTTCAGGTATCTAACCGCTGCCTATGTGATTCTTTACATACGTCCTTCATAGCCCAGGCACTTAATAAACATTCCGGTATCAATAAAAGTAAAAGAAAATGATTGACATAAGCTGCTATATTATTAAACTGTTGGTTACCAAGGCAGTTTCCTTTTTTTTCCTCCATGGGGGATGAAGAAGGACCTATCCCTTTTTAACCACTTGCACTGAATGACTTTTACATCCAATATATAAGGGAGAGGAGAGGATGAATGTCACCTCTCTCCTCTTCCTGCTCCTGCCGACACATACTCCTGTCTTTGATTGACAGCTACTAATAACCTTCCTGCCCTAAGTGCCATGGAGACACTTTATTAGGACAAACAGCCAAGGAAATCTAGGAATGAAGCCAAGTCTGCAGTGAGTTATTATCGGGCTTGTATTTATCTCAGCTTTGTAATTTTTCCCAGTGATATGCAAATCCTGAAATAGATCTTCTTCTCTTGAAGGACAGGTCCCTCTGTTAATTGATCCACTGAGATTCAGCCTAACCTCTTTTAGCTATCAGCCAGGGAAACATGCTACATAAAAGAATCTCGACACTGTATACAGTTCACATAAATTCGCTGTACATATGGCAAGGAGAAATATTGCATAGAAAAATGCAGTTTTGGGGCTGTCCCACCCCCACCCCCCATATCTGCAGTTTTCGTATCTGTGCTATCTGCATAACAAATCAAAATGATTTATTTATTTGCTTATTAGGTGCTTTGACATTTATGCTATTTATTATAAACAAATACAATTTCAGATGAAGCTTGCAAGCTTCCTTGAAAAGCCCACACCAAACACGTAATGCAATGACATTCAGACTTAACCAAAATGTATTTGATCGAAATTTTAAAGAAACACTATATTTAGAAATGTGGGGTTCTTTTTAAAATAAAATAAAATCCCATGTTCATTTCCAATAACATATGCTTTGAGAGTCTGTGAAGGTTTTCATTCATTGCTTTCTTATGTAGATTGGCTTCAGAAGGGAATATAATTTCAAACCAATACTTTAATGGCATTAGTAGTAACATGGACATAAATGATTTGTCTACATTGGCATGGAGGTCTATTTATTTAAAAGGTAATGCATTTTAAAGAAGAGCAGTACTGCTAACAAAGGGAAATATTCAAGCAAATAAAATTAGGAGGGAACAGCCCAAAGCTAAAGGATGATTGTACAAAGTAATAATAATACTAATGTTTGAGAATAATACAGAGCCCTTTTGTCCTAAGAAACCGAAATCTCTTCATTAAAAATATTACTTTACCTGATCCATAAATCTGTGTAGTTGAAGTACTTGGATTTGAGCCAAATTAGTTCTCCAAAATCCATGGGACAAAACTGTCATTTTAAATACAAGTAATCTGGCTTTTCTGGTTTCGGGATGGATTCAAATTACTATTGCAAAACTGCCTGTGGCCAAGAGTAGCAAGCAGCTATGAAAAGGGACCTATTTAACTATGGATCGTATTCTTACGGAAAGCCCCCACAGAGGGGCAGACTACACATTACACAGAAACACAAGTAGCTGAGCCCCCCACCCCTTTAATGAAAAAGCTATTTAGATGCTGCTTGTGTGGAACTCAGAAACAAAGGGCAAGTAAAAGATATGAATTTAAGGCTCACACCATGTGTAAATACACCAGGCTTGGACTGTCCATGAGGTGCATTGAGGCAGCCATTTTGGGCTGTGGAACCCCACATGGAGCGGCGTCCTCATGGGCACCCCAGTTCCACTTCCACTCCCCTTTACCTCCAGCTTATATTCAGGGAGCAAGTGAGAAAAGAGCTATTTAAAAAACCACAACCAATAACAACTAAAAGTCCCATCAGTGATGGGGCCATTTCCCAGGAGTGCATTTCTACTGTTCAGTGTTGTGTGCTGGCAGTGGCTCTCCAGTTTTTCAGAGAGGGGTCCATCTCTAATTGGAGATGCTTGGGATTGGGACTTTTGGCACTGAGCTTCACGCCCTCCCTTGGAAGTGTTGGGAGTCCAAAGTTGGGAGTAAACACACTTCCTCATAGGCCGGACTCACTCATTTCCAGGCCTCTGTTGCATCTTGTGGCTGAAGCTGTGCTATGCAGCAAGAGCAAGACAGGCAGGCAGTGGCGTAGTGTGGGTTGTCAGCACCTGGGGCAAGGCAAGTAATTTGCGCCCCCTAACCTGTGGATTTGCGCCCCCTAACCCGTGGATTTGTGCCCCCTAACCCTAACCCCCAGATGTTGCACCCGGTGCGGCCGGCCCCCCCTGCACCCCCCATGCTACGCCACTGCAGGCAGGTATCCCTAGAGGTCTTTGAGGCCTGAATCACCATCTTCCCTGGTCGCATTGGTAAGGTTTGCTGTGCCTGCAGAAGGACCAGTTAGCCATCAGTCTGTGGGGTTAACAGAAACCCCAGGCGGCCAGCTTTTTCTCCCCTCAACCTTTCTTCTTGTCTAATATTGCCTAGTCAGTATTCCAGAGAAAGTAGGAGAGATGCTGCTATCTTTCAAGAAAGTTAGGCTTTTCTTCTCAGCTGGATACCGTACAGTGGTACCTCGGGTTAAGGACTTAATTCGTTCTGGAGGTCCATTCTTAACCTGAAACTGTTCTTAACCTGAAGCAACACTTTAGCTAATGGGGCCTCCTGCTGCTGCCACACCACCGGAGCACGATTTCTGTTCTCATCCTGAAGCAAAGTTCTTAACCTGAAGCACTATTTCTGGGTCTGTAACCTGAAGCATATGTAACCTGAAACGTATGTAACCTGAGCTACCACTGTACTATCATTTTAGAATCCTTTCCCTAGAGAATAAAGATTTCTCACCCCCACCCACAGAAGTAGGTGTGCCAGAGCAAACGATGGGGCACTCAAATTCTAGTTTCCTTCCAGAACTATGAAGACGAAAGTTTGAATAGACCAGTAGCTGCAAACATAAATGAAAATTAAGTGAAGGATTAACATCGGAATGGTTTATTGGCTAATTAAGAAATGCAGTGGGATATTAGAGGATTACCACACTGCAAAATTCAAAGCATGGGAAGTCACCCAAAGATATATAATTTGGCAATATATTTGGCTTTTTTGATTGTATTGTAATTTGGAATGTTTTAATGTGGTTCTTATTGGATTATTAAATTGGAAAACTCAACACACACACATCTAGTTTCCTTCTTCAAGGTCAGTGCAAACATCTGGGCTTCTTCCTTTCCCCACCACCTATGTTTCCTTCCTCATTGGCTTTTCCACTCCTCTTGAGTTCTGATTCAGCTCAAATGCCCTTATGACTGGGACACTGATTCACATCAAGACCACATCTGCACTATGTGCTTAAATCACCATTATACCACTTAAAACACCCATTTCTTATCCTAAGGAATCATGGGAACTCTAGCTTATTAAGGGTACTGAGAGTTGTTAGGACACAGGGGAGGCTGGTCCACTAGCCCTAATAGGGCACAGCCCCCACCCAAGGAGACTGACGAGTAGTTTTTAATTCCGCTGGCTGTCTTTTGAATGAAAAACCTCCATCTTTGCCACCCTATCCCCTTCTTCAAGCAGTTTAAGTACAGTTAAACTGGCTAGGAAGAAATTTCCCTTCCTTAGCCTCTGCTGCCATTATAGATCGTATTGCTGTGGGGCGGCTTTCCTGAGCCTGGTGACATCTAGAGCTTTTCAGACTACAGCTCCCCTCACCATTGGCCATGCTGGCTGAGAGTACAAAAAGGGACTTGCAACCGGCACATGACATTTTGGCACCTGAGGTAAAACAGAAATTGCTGCTGCTGCTGCCGCTGCCGCCACCCCTACCTCCATCTCCTGAGGCGACTGGAGGCAGCCTGAATTTGGCGGTGGTGGGGAAGAGGCTGGAGAGGAGCAGATGGGAGAGTTGGTTGGAGGCAGCAGTGGTGGGGAGCTGCAGAGGTGGCAGAGGTAGTGGGCAACAGGAGCAGGAGGTGGCAAGTGGCATGCTCATTGGGGGGGGGAGCCCTCCCAGCTGTCTGCAGTCTGCCACCTGAGGCAACTGCCTCACTGAGCCTCGTTTGCAGGCCAGCCATGTTGACCACCCTTGGTTCTTGTCCACAAACTTTAATCCTTGCATGCCGGTCAGTATTATGTGCTCCTGGCCCCTCTAGAATTCTCCTCAGAACATGAAGGACAAGCTTAAGTCTGCTCCGTGATTGGCTCTCAGGCATGTCTGTATCAGAGAGCCCAGCATAAGCCAATCTTCATTGGCTTATCCCTGGGCAGTCGCATGTGCATCCCACAGACCAATCTTTGTCAACCTGGCTCCCTCCAGATGTTTTGGATTACGACTGCCTTCAGGCCCAGCCAGCAAAGCTGTGGTAACTAAGGCTGCTGGAAGTCATGGCCCCAAACATCAGGAGGGCACCAGGTTGATGTACACTGGTTCAGATCTTTTTTTAAAAGAAAAGTTGAAAAAAGCCAGCTTTTAAAAGAAATAAACACCTGGTCCGCCCCCGCCACTTAATGGATCCAAATGGTTTCCAGAGAGTGGTAGGGGATGCTTTATCCCATGTTGATGGCCTTTCAGCTGATTCCCTGGTGGCCCGCTGGAATGTGGAGTTAACCAGGGCTATTGACTGTTTGGCTCCGAAGCGCCCTCTCCGATTGCATGGAGCCCGGACAGCCCCGTGGTTTTCCACGGATCTGAGGGCAATGAAACAATCGTTGAGACGGCTAGAGCGCCGGTGGCGGATAACTCATTCCGAATCTGACCGGACACAGGTTAGAGCTCAACGTCGAGCCTACCAAGTGGCGATAGCGACGGCGAAGAAGAATTTCTTCACCGCCTCTATTGCATCTGCAGAAAACAGCAGCAGGAGACTTTTTCAGGTGGTCCGCAATTTAACGGAACCACCTTTACCACCGGGGCATTGTAAAGACCCCAAGATCTCCTGCAATGATTTTGCTAAGTTTTTTGCAGATAAAATCGCTCAGATTCGGGAAGAAGTAGACTCCACCGTGGGAGCAGGACCGGGGCGGGAGAGTGCTAGAGTTCTGTCTAGTCAAGTTGAGTGGGATCAATTCCAATCTGTTACCTCCGAGGATGTGGACAGGCTGCTTGGACGAGTGAAACCAACCACCTGTCTCCTGGATCCTTGCCCATCCTGGCTTATAAAAGCTAGCCGGGAAGGACTGGGCGATGGGCTTCGTGGGGTGGTGAATGCTTCCCTCCGTGAGGGAGCCTTCCCAGACCCGCTGAAAGAGGCGGTTATTAAACCGCTTCTTAAAAAACCATCTTTAGATGCGGCCACGATGGCCAACTATCGCCCAGTCTCAAATCTTCCATTCCTGGGCAAGGTGATTGAGCGAGCGGTTGCCGAACAACTCCAGGCACGCCTGGAAGAAGCGGACCATTTGGATCCCTTCCAGTCGGGATTCAGGCCTCATCATGGGACTGAAACTGCCTTGGTCGCACTGGTTGATGATCTCCGGTGGGCTAGGGACAAAGGTGAGAGCTGTTTCCTAGTTCTGCTGGATCTCTCAGCGGCGTTTGATACCATCGACCATAGCATCCTTCTGGACCGTCTTGAGGAGCTGGGAGCTGGGGGCACTGTTATACAGTGGTTCTGCTCCTTCCTCCTGGGCCGTGTTCAGAAAGTGGTGGTGGGGGATGAGTGTTCAGACCCTTGGGCTCTCACTTGTGGGGTGCCTCAGGGTTCTGTCCTCTCCCCCATGCTTTTTAATATCTATATGAAGCCGCTGGGAGAGATCATCAGGGGGTTTGGACTGGGTGTTCATCAGTATGCAGATGACACCCAGCTCTACCTCTCCTTTAAATCAGAACCAGTGAAGGCGGTGAAGGTCCTGTGTGAGTGTCTGGAGGCGGTTGGAGGATGGATGGTGGCAAACAGATTGAGGTTGAATCCTGACAAGACAGAAGTACTGTTTCTGGGGGACAGGAGGCGGGCAGGTGTGGGGGATTCCCTGGTCCTGAATGGGGTAACCGTGACCCTGAAGGACCAGGTGCGCAGCCTGGGAGTCATTTTGGACTCACAGCTGTCCATGGAGGCACAGGTTAAATCCGTGTCCAGGGCAGCTGTGTACCAGCTCCATCTGGTACGTAGGCTGAGACCCTATCTGCCTGCGGACTGTCTCGCCAGAGTGGTGCATGCTCTGGTTATCTCCCGCTTGGACTACTGCAATGCACTCTACGTGGGGCTACCTTTGAAGGTGACTCGGAAACTACAACTAATCCAGAATGCGGCAGCTAGACTGGTGACTGGGGGCGGCCGCCGAGACCATATAACACCGGTCTTGAAAGACCTACATTGGCTCCCAGTACGTTTCCGAGCACAATTCAAAGTGTTGGTGCTGACCTTTAAAGCCCTAAACGGTCTCGGTCCAGTATACCTGAAGGAGCGTCTCCACCCCCATCATTCTGCCCGGACGCTGAGGTCCAGCGCCGAGGGCCTTCTGGCGGTTCCCTCATTGCGAGAAGCAAAGCTACAGGGAACCAGGCAGAGGGCCTTCTCGGTAGTGGCGCCCGCCCTGTGGAACGCCCTTCCAGCAGATGTCAAAACGATAAACAACTACCTGACATTCAGAAGACATCTTAAGGCAGCCCTGTTCAGGGAAGTTTTTAAAGTGTGATATTTTATTGTATTTTTGGTTTTTATGGAAGCCGCCCAGAGTGGCTGGGGACACCCAGCCAGATGGGTGGGGTATAAATAATAAATTATTATTATTATTATTATTATTATTATTATTATTATTATTATTACTGTGGTTTCACATTTGCTTGTGTGTAGTGGATAGGTTGCAAAGCTGCTATAGTAGGCCTATAGGAAAAATGGTGGTTGTCTTCTTCTTCTTCTTCTTCTTCTTCTTCTTCTTCTTCTTCTTCTTCTTCTTCTTCTTCGCCAAACCTTTATTAAGCATTACAAGTATAGGCCATCATAAAACATCATAAAGTATCCATATATATATATTACAAATAAACAGCCATGTAAAATATAAAATAACAAGGATTTTCACTGGGGTTTCTGAAAGCCCTGTTGATGTACTCTTTGTTACAATCTAATTCTAACAGAATTAGAACAGAACACACCCACAAGCAAACCAAATTGCCATGCCATCTTTTTATTTTTATTTATTGATATAGTCTTTTGTGTTTTATACGTGACAAGAACAGAGAAAATGACAAAAAAAAAATGTCTCTTTTAAAAGCAGGGACTAGGCGACTCAGCTTTCCTTGGTGGACAAGGCAAGGGGCGAAACACTCAGATCCTGAAAGGAAAAAGGAAGTCAGGGTATCTCAAAGTCAGGGCAATACAGCAGGTGACAGAGAGTACATTGCCTGGGGCCACTTTGGTAGGCTACTGCCACTTCCCTCACACATTTTTTAGTGAATGAATGGTTTTCTCCTGAGGCAATGCTACACAGAACGAGTTAAAAACCACTTTGGAACATCAGATGCCATGTCAGAATGCTTCAAGTACACCGGTGCAGCACCACAGTGCATATAATGATTTTTCTCTGCTTCATTTGACAGATCCAAAATGTACATGTAAGGCTTATCATTGCCCACTCAAGTCCCCAGAACTTCTCCCCCTCACACACATCAACATCAAGATGCCTTTTTGATCAGAACTTAAAATAAATACACCTTGCCAAATAATGTTGGAAGTTACCAAAACATGTAAGGATTTAAAAATAGCTTTTTCTTGCCTGTCCTTGTGGGGACCACCAGAAAATCTGGTTAATAGCTGCAGTTTATGGTAAACACCCTGAATTCTTATACCCAACTAACTGTGACTCAGAACTTGCTTCCATCACAGTCCCATCTGCACCTAAGGGTGGCCATGTGTCCCCCTTTTCCAGGACACACCCTCTTTTTCAGGGGTGAAATTTCTGTCCTGGTAGATTTTTTAAATTTGCCAAAATGTATCTGGCTATACTTTCTGGATGAGACATAGACATAACTGATGGCTGAAGGCTTGCTTTCCACTTATCTTCTCTCATAGTAGGGGTATTTCAAATGAGATTAATCATAGCATCCTCTTTTTTGCTCTTCAAAATATGGCCACCCTACCTAAATAGAAAACTGATGTGGCACACAATGGAAAGGGGGTGGGGAGAGGAGCATGGACAAGTATTTCAACAATGGGTTGACAAGTTTGCCATACCTTCTGCTATCTGGTAGAAGGCTCCTTTTTACTTTGCAAAAGCATTCCTATGAGCAATGAGAGTGTTCATATACAGAGGGATGTGGGTTGCGCTGTAGTCTAAACCATTGAGCCTCTTGGGCTTGCCAATCAGAAGGTTGGTGGTTCGAATCCACACAATGGGGTGAGCTCCCGTTGCTCTGTCCCAGCTCCTGCCTATCTAGCAGTTTGAAAGCACGCCAGTGCAAGTAGATAAATACCATAGGTACCGCAGTGGCGGGAAGGTAAATGGCGTTTCCATGTGCTCTGGTTTCTGTCATGGTGTTCCATTGCGCCAGAAGCAGTTTAGTCGTGGTGGCCACATGACATGGAAAGCTGTCTGTGGACAAAGGCCAGCTCCCTCGGGCTGAAAGTGAGATGAACGCTGCACCCCATAGCCGCTTTTGATGAGACTTAACCATCCAGGGGTCCTTTACCTTTACCTTTACCTGTCATAAACTGGGACAGTCATATAGTATAAAGAATAAGCTAGTTCCAACTGGTCCTTCACTCTACAAGAACAAAACTGAGGTAACCAGAGAAACATATAAATCAAGGGGTGTTTCTTAAGCAGAAACCCTTTTATTTTCCTATAAACTTAAATTAAAGGAGCGTACACATGACACACCAACACACCTATTCCCCAGTGCTGGCTCAACAAACTTGCCACATATTTGGCCACAGGGCTAATGACCCAAAATGCGCAGATGTAATGGGAAAGACTTTTGGAAGAGCCCTAGTTTCTACAACAGAGACACATTGTGAGGTTTATACCCCACAGTGCTGTAGCTGTTGTGAGGTATAAAAAAGAAACCTCAAAAATGTTTCAAAACATACTGCTAAAAAAATAAAATTGGATGTGTTCAAAAATGAGCTTTTAAGTTCTGCTAAGAGACTCTCCACATGCCGTTCCACACAATCCCTATAATCTCTACAATAGTGATCTTGAACAAGTATGAAATTGTGCTCAGGCAGGAATAACTAAAGAAAACAAACCTGCAGCGAGACCCCCCCCCCCAAAAAAGAAGCCAAACTATCTATGCATCTACCTATCGCCACAAATAAGCATAAGAGTTTGCCTGCCTCCCACTGATGGGGGGAAAATGCTCTTGCGTGCCGTTCCATTGAAAATCTCTTCATCCTAATCGAATTGTAACCCCTTTAATGTGGTCAAGGTCAGTGTCAGTTTGTGTTACATCAAGCACATGCTGGCTGGTAAGGTGAGCCTAACGGGGGCACCTTCGCTTTTCGAAAAGGTTGATTACCAATGCTTCATCAACAGACTGTGTTCTCCTTTTGTTTTTTAAAAAATGATTCCATTACTTCTTAATTCTTCATTTCTGCATTTTATTTCCCAGCTCCCAGCTCCCATCCCTTCTCGAGCCATTCCTCATTTCCATCCTGACACCTGTGGTCTTGAATAGCACTTTGTTAAAAATATCCGTCATGTGCATGGCACACGCTGTATGATTTTTCAGTGTACCTACCCAATAATTGACCTCGCATTGACTATCAGTTATTCATGGCTCTTGCCTTGAAGAAGATCCTAAACAGCCAATCTCAATTTAAAAGTATATTATCCTGCCTTAAGCACATTTATTCACAGCCCCTTTCACAAGTTATTGGCTATTTTCTTTCCCGGAATTAAGGATTATTGAAGCATATGTAAGAAGAACTTTGTTCTTCATAACTCATCTCTCTCTGGCTACTTGCTTATGCAGCGAAGCGCTGTTATTTGCAAGTATCTGCTCTGCAGGACCCGCGACTTCGCCGCCTCTTCAAAGAAGAGGACAAAGACAAGTCAAGAGGAAGAAAAACATTTACAACATAATGAGAAGGTAAATCAACTTACATTTACTGCAAATAGCTTGATGGGAACTATCACTAATGCTACCTTTTAACTCTGAGGATAAGGCACCTCTACATGTTTCCTTTTAATAATGATCCAGTATCTTTGCTTTCTAATTTAAGGAAATCAGAAAGTCCTTGCCTAACCCTTATTTCCATGTTTTATGCTGATATCAAAGGCAGTGGCGGAGGCAGTGGCGAATTCATTTGCTGCTAATAACCATCCACACATAGGTGTAAAGAGAAGGGCCGTTGTGTGAGGTGCGCCACAACATTCGTGTGGACAATTTCATTCCGCTCAGGCATTTTAGTCAGCCTGGCAAAACAGATCTTTATTCTGTCACATTTGTATTCCCACCGCTTTTCCGAGAAAGTCAGCGCAGAAACAAAATGGGGCCCACGTCGCATTTGATCCTCACAGCAAGCAAGGGAGATAAGATAGGCTGTGCGGCTATGGCTAGCCAAGGTCAACCGGTGATCTTCCTGGATGTTGAACCCAGGCTCCATCTGGTCGAAGACCAAGACTCTATTCACTTCTACACCACTGTTATGTACTGAAGTTCTCACCCTGGGCCAGCAGGGGGATACTGTAGATAGTTCAGGTCCACATATCCACATAAGGGATCCACATAAGGGATCGAAAGTGACGTTCAGTGATTGGATAGTTACAGAAAGTTGTTACAGTTACGTTCTAGTGGAGCTCTATATAAGCAGGCTGGCTGAACCCTTCAGTTCCGTTCTTTTCTGGCCTGTGAATAAACAAGAGCTGTTTGAAGAATCGCTGTGTCGTCTAATATGTTCACCCACAACTTAACAACCACATTGTCTTATTTTGAGCTCACAATTTTAGAAGTGTTCCAGAAGCCACCAGGACATCAGAGACACATCCACCTCTCTTTATCCTCCATCTAAAGGCAAAACTAGACAATGCTTTAAATCAGTGTTTCCCAAACTTGGGCTTCCATCTGTTTTGGACTACAACTCCCATCATCCCTAAGTAGCAGGACCAGTGGTCAGGGATGATGGGAACTGTAGTCCAAAAACTGTTGGAGACCCATGTTTGGGAACACTGCTTTAAATGTATGTGGGCATTTAAGAAGTCTTCTTCTACTTTTTTTTTTACTTTCTTAAAAATAGCAGTTCTTGGGGGATCAGGACTATTGTGCTCAGGAGCAGGGCAAAACTCTCTCCTCCTACTCCACCATCTCATTGGAAACTTTTTCTCCTGAAGCTGCTTTTTCTCCCAGGAAGTGCCTGGTGGCAATGCATTCCACCAGTCAGCAGAGATGAGTACAACAGATATACACAGCCTCCCCTAGTTATCCTCAGTTAAAAAACCTTTGGCCTCCATGCTTTCATATAACTGTATGCTGTGTTTTAATGTGGGGTACACAAAGCCATAGAGAGACAGCTGTTTTAACCCACGGAACGTTAAACATGCTTATCTCCATTGAAATCAACAGGACTTAAGTGCACACTTGATTCATGTGTATCCAAGGCTAAAAAAAATTAAAAATTAAACTTCCGTGCTCCAAAAAGCGGAATTCAATGATTTCTATGAATTATGCAGATTGAGCAAATTTACATATTTTCTCTTTTTAGCATGCTTTCTCCCTGCAGTTTTGCTGTTTTTGCATAATTTAGTCTGCTTGTACTCTTTATGTGTTCCCACAGAATTGCAGTGTAATACATACAGTCCAGAAGCGACTTTAACTGGAATGTTCACTGGATGACTGCACTGCAGAGTGATGACTGCTGTCTTGGGCTGAAGACCTGCATGCAAAACACCAGGGCTGAGCTGAAAGGTAAGGGAGGTGCTTTTTGTTAACATTTCCCCCCTTTTAGTAATGGCAGAAATCAGCTTTCCTTCCAGATATGTTTCAGACCCTGCATCAAGGTGGATAAAGGGTAAAGGTAAAGGGACCTCTGACAATTAAGTCCAGTCATGAACGACTCTGGGGTTGTGGTGCTCATCTCGCTTTACAGACCAATGGAGGCGGCATTTGTCCACTTCCGCAGACAGTTTTTCTGGGTCATGTGGCCAGCATGACTAAGCCACTTCTGGCGAAACCAGAGCAGCGCACAGAAACGCCGTTTACCTTCCCGCTGGAGTGGTACCTATTTATCTACTTGCACTGCGTGCTTTTGAACTGCTAGGTTGGCAGGAGCTGGGACTGAACAACATGAGCTCATCCCATCGCAGGGATTCGAACCGCCAACCTTTCGATCGGCAAGCCCAAGCGGCACAGTGGTTTAACCCACAGCGCCACCCGTGTCCCTGCATCAAGGTTGATAGAAAGCATTAATTCACCAATGGAAAGTAAGGACAAGGCTGCTTTGCTCTTGGTGAAACCAACACGAAGGCAATGCTGATTGGTTACATGCCCTTGTTACATCATTATGTTTCCTATATGATCTCTAGTTAGCTAGCATCACCTCTCTGATTATCCTTAGGAAGAAATTGACTTTTTGTATTTAAAAAAGTGCTCCAGCAGCTAACTGGGGGAAGCCACAGATCACCACCAGATCAATATGCCCACCTAGCCAAGAGGGCACTTTGCTCTTCAAACCTGAAGCCATTCCTGAGCTTGATCCCGGCCAATAAGTTATAAGAGATGTCGAGGATGAAACTAATTTACCCTGAGACACTGAAAAAATTGTTTATTATTATGTTGATATCACACTTTTTCCTTCAAGGAGCTCAAGCTGGAGTTCTCTTATTCCCATGTTATCTTCACAACAACCCTGTCATGTAGGCTAGGCTGAGAAACAGGGACTGGCCAAAAGTCATCCAGTGGGGTTCATGGCTGAGTAGAGATTTGAATTCTCGTCTCCCAGCTCCTAGCCAAACAACTATGCCATAATGGTTTTCTGTTGGGGGAAAAGGTATGTGATCTTTCTTCCAACATAATCTGGTATCTATAATTAAAAAGTGGCCATAAGAAGCAGTTATTCCCCGCCCCCCTTCCTGGTTATCTTATAAATCGACTGTTCAATTTTAATGGGTGTTAATCATATTATTATTTTTATCCCTGTATAACTGCCCCGGATATTTGACTCTTTTTCTACCCCAGTTAACTGTTATCAGGACAACCCATTATAACAGCAACACATTAAGAAATAATAGATAATATCTTACACAGAGGAAAATGCAGCAGCAATTTCCATATCAGATCCTTTACTTTCTTGGCTGTGTTCATCTAAGTGACCCTTATGTGGTAGGATCAGAAGGAATAATATATGATTAATTTCTCTTTGGAATCCCTGTTTGAAAGGTGCTTTATTTGCATTAGCATTCCTAATTACTTAATGACAAATCAGATATGGTTCATTGCTAGTAAGTGTAGAAACATGTTGTCTGAAGGATGTAGTTTAATTAGTATACTCCTAAAAACACGTCCCTCAAGACCATTGGATGTAATCATTATTTTATGTATTTAACTGTGAAATTTATATTTACTCAGCAGGCTAGAGACCATCTTTTCTCTCTCTTCTTCTTCTCCAGAGTGACTTAATGTAGCACATTTAGACTTTAAAGGAATCCACAAAGTCTCAACAGCAGGTACTAAATAATAATAAAAAAAGAAATTTAAATAGCTATTATTGCAATGAAGCAGATGTATACTTTCAACAAAAATATAGCAAGGATAATATTGCATCCATAAAACACAGAGAATGGGATACATATTTAGGGGAACTCATTTTAATTCCTCGGTTAATAATGTAGAGGCAGGAGATGCACGCATTTGCCTAGATCAATGAGGCAATTTGGGCATTCCTTTATTCTTGATTAGCAAATCTGAGCATGACCTCATTCCAAGGGCACACAGTGGTTTCCTTGCTCCTACACCCCTGCCGTAATATGAAATGCTCCTTTGAAAACACTTTAACACAATACAGAATCAGAGGCTTTCCTTTTCCTTAGAATATTTCTCAGCAGCTGGAAATCTTTGATATAATATTCACTGAGACTTCAGGCCCCAGCAAAGAGTTTGACTTTGCTTGGCTCAGAATATTTGTCAGGAACAAATGATGTTCATGGTACTGTATAGAAATAGATAGGTCCCTGCCCCACGGAACCTACAAGCTAAATTGAAGCATTTCATTTTCTTAAGGCATTGCTTTTTCTAAATTTGAAGGCTCAAGTTCAGTAGTGCTATTTTTTCTAGAAAAGGGGGTACTGGGACTCACAGTGAACACCTCCCTTGTTCTCTTAGAATGGCAATGGCGCCCACCTGAGAGGTGCCGGAACTGAGTTCTGGTGAGTGCTGGCTGAAAAAAAGCCCTGCTATTACTGAGTATTTTTTATATAGTAGCTCAGCTTGCAAAAGTCACTTGTGCAGGCCTGCTGGAAGGAAAAGGGGTTTCTATAGGACAGAGTCCTGGCTTACTTGTCCAAATGTGCGGATCTGAATGGCTTTGGGAACTTTTTACTTACTTTTCTAGAGAAGCCTCCTCATGTCCCTTCAAAAACTACTCCTGAAGGTTAGGCAGGGGGTGGGGGTGGAGGAAGATGTGTGTATTTTCCCCAATATAAAATCGTATTGAATTATGACAGCTACATTTCTGGTGATCCACCTGGTGATCCACCTGCATCACACAAATACCAAACAAACACAATTTAAGGAATCGTGAAGCTTCCTTAAATGCAAGAAATAGAGAGTAGCAAAGGCAAGTTGACTGCTTAATCTGGGCTTTTACACCAGGCTTCATAAAATGGATAATGCATCACTTGGCACTAGTTATGAATCCCAAAGGGACGCTGGTGGCGCTGTGGTCTTAACCACTGAGCCTCTTGGGCTTGCCGATCAGAAGGTCGGCGGTTCAAATCCCCGCGACGGGGTGAAATCCCGTTGTCCGGTCCCTGGTCCTGCCAACCTAGCTGTTTGAAAGCACACGAAAAAGTGTGGCGAGAAGCTTAACGGCGTTTCCGTGTGCTCTGGCTTCTGTCATGGTGTTCCGTTGCACCAGTAGCGGTTTAGTCTTGCTGGCCACATGACCTGGAAAAACTGTCTGTGGACAAACTCCGGCTCCCTTGGCCTGATGAGCGCCGCAACCCAGAGTCATCTGCGACTGGACTTAACTGTCAGGGGTCCTTTAAGGTAAAGGTACCCCTGCCTGTACGGGCCAGTCGTATCCGACTCTAGGGTTGTGCGCCCATCTCACTTAAGAGGCCGGGGGCCAGCGCTGTCCGGAGACACTTCTGGGTCACGTGGCCGGCGTGACGAAGCTGCTCTGGCGAGCCAGCACCAGCGCAGCACATGGAAACGCCGTTTATCTTCCCACTATAAAGCGGTACCTATTTATCTACTTGCACTTAAGGGTGCTTTCGAACTGCTAGGTGGGCAGGAGCTGGGACCGAAAGACAGGAGCTCACCCCGCCATGGGGATTCGAACCGCCGACCATGCAATCAGAAAGCCCTAGGCACTGAGGGTTTACCCACAGCGCCACCCGCATCCCTGTTGTCAGGGGTCCTTTACCTTTAGCTTTTATGAATTCTGAGCCTCTGAAATGTTTAGCACATGTTGAGCAAGTGCATAAAATGTTGCCTAGTTTACACACACACACACACACACACACACACCAGGTAGTGTGTGTGTGTGTGTGTGTGTGTGTGTATTCTACCTGGTAGAGCATATCAGAAGAAGGTATGGATGATGAACAGCATGTGCAATTTGGACCAAGCAGCATAATTGCACATATTTGCACATATTTGCTACTTCCAGCAAATGAACAAACATGATCTTGTTGGCATCTGTCTGTGTCAGGAGCCAATGGAGTGCATCGTTGGGAGTTAAGTCAAACTGCTGCGTGATCAATTAGTGGAGCCTTTCAGAATCAACCCCCCAGTTAGCTACATAGCTTCACCTTGCCTTCTGTTTCTTAGCTATGCGGAGCACAAAGCCTGTGTAACCTGCACACAATCTCCAAGCCATTTTGAGATTGCTTCTACATTGGGTGCATGGCACCCACTCCCTTGTTTGTCCACAGACAGCTTTCTGGGTCATGTGGTCAGTAAGACTAAACCGCTACTGGCGCAATGGAACACTGTGATGGAAACAAGAGTGCACGGAAACACCAATTACCTTCCCGCTGCAGTGGTACCTATTTATCTACATGCACTGGCATACTTTTGAACTGCTAGGTGGGCAGGAGCTGGGATAGAGCAACGGGAGCTCACCCTGTCATGGTGATTCGAACCGCCAACCTTCTGATCAGCCCAAGAGGCCTTAATAGTCTCGACCACCACTGCCACCATCAGAAAACTGATGTGCTTTTGTTCTTAAAAATCCACAGCTAAAGAAAATGTTTCACAGAACAATGTGCCTGCATATTTATCCTTGAGCAGGCATTTCACCATTGCTTTCAAAAGACTTGAAAATCTGAGCTCTCCGACTGACCTCTATCCACAGAAGGCATCTCATAAGCAAGGGCCAGCACAGACCGTGTGCCCTAGCTGATTAGCAAGTTTCTTTTAAATTTGAACAGGGCATGACCAAAGGAACTCCAAGGTTTTCTTATGCTGCTGGGTGCTTGTTGGGGAAACTGCAGGGAGCGAAGGTGAATGAAACCTGAATTGCGAGAGAAATATCCTGCATTATATCCATGCTTTGGGCAATAAGAAGTTTCCATTCACCTTCTTTAACAAAACAGCCTTAGCCCCTCAGTATCTATCCATCAATATTTGTTCTTCTTCTCTTGTTGCTGGTTGCTGAAGGAAACAGGGAAGTGTACGAGAGCTAATGGAAACGTAATTTCCATGCCATTTTTTTTTCTGCTGCAGAATTGATCCGTTGAAAATCCTGAAAGCATCAGAGGTGCAAACTTTAGAAAGCATGGAGTGAAACTAAAATGTATATTCTTGGCCTCTGTGTTCAGAGGGTCAAAATGGGCAACTGGAAAGGTCAGCTGCGTCGCCAGTGAAGTCTCAGCTGCAAGAACTACAGGGGATTGTTTGCATAAAAATAATGCGTGCAATACTTGCTTTTCCGGGTCATGAAGTTCTGTTGTTGTTTGCTTGCTGGGTTTGCAGACAAAGTGGAGCACATGTGCTGAGATATAGATAGATAGATGATAGATAGATAGATAGAGAGATTCATAAGCATAAAGAAATTTCCACTTGTGGATGTTGTAATGAAGTAGGGTGTTTGGTGTGCATATGTGGGTGGTATTGTAAACAGAAGAGAAGGTAGAAATGAATACTGGATCAGGTCCAGATGAACCATCTCCAACATAATAATAATAATAATAATAATAATAATAATAATAATAACCATCTAAAAGATGACTGGCACTGGCATTCCTGAGAAGCAACCTTGCCCCAGTCCTAGCTAGTAAGATTTAATATTTCTCTGCTCCAGTGACTCCTAAGCTTTTTTCAGAGTATCAGTGTACTTACAGTGTATGCAGATGATGGAGAAAGATCACAGTGCTGAGTCCCCTGTCTCCAGCCCATGCACATTCTTTTAACATCTATGTGGTCCCTAAATTAATTCAAACTTCATAGCGTAGGCACTGTAGGTGAAGTCCTGGGCCATGTGTAGCACTCTGTACCACTTTTGTACAGAGCCTAGGCACAATGATGTTATAAGAAGTGTGTGTAAATCAAGGTTGGAACATACTACCACAATCCCACTCCCCTCTGTGACAGTAGCAAAAAGTGCTCTAGTCCCACATTGCATTCCCACTATTGTGTTGTTTAATCCGGTTGTGGGAAGACCTCGGTGGCCTCTTCAGTCTTCTGTGCAACTATTTTGCTGGACCCGTGGAGGTTAGGATGCCACATCTTTCAAAATTCAGGCAATCTCCACTGAAAAACCAGCAGCTTACAGTCTACCTTCAGTCCACAAATAATATGCAATTGATTATGTCACCTTCACACACACACACACACCCAGCTGCATTGTGCTTCCTTTGCACTGAAATGAATGAGATGAAGTAACAGAATGACAATTATACAATTTACGTAAGTTGTGTAATTTCGCCATTGCAGACAACAAGGCAAAGAACGTTGCTTGGGGGTGGAAGACAAACCGTAGTGCTGCCTTAGGAGGAGTGGTTGAAGGAACTGGGAATGCTTAGCCTGGAAAAGAGGAGACTGAGAGGAGATATAATAGCCACCTTCAAATATCTGAAGGGCTTGTATGGAAGATGGAGCAAGCTTGTTTTCTCCTGCTCTGGAGAGTAGGACACGAACCAGTGGCTTCATATTACAAGGAAGGAGATTCATCAGGAAGAACGTTCTGATGTTAAGAGCGGTTTGCAGTGGACTGGATTTCCTCTGGAGGTGATGGACTCTGTTTCATTGGAGGTTTTGAAGCAGAGGTTGGGTGGTCATGTGTTATGGATGCTTTAGCTGAGATTCCTGCATTGCAGAGGGTTGGATTAGATGACCCGTGAGGTCCCGTCCAACTCTATGGTTCTGTGTGACCAACACAGTGAAAGGGGGAGTGGTGCCTTTTTGGTCTCCCTAGCTGTGGGTATCATCTGCTCCTGTCCTTTCTGATGACTCCATTCCACCCATGGTAATCAACATACAAATCATACACAAGCAACAAGCAACAGCTGTTTCATGCTTTCAACTTAATAATTAGGCTATAAGGCATATTTCAAAATGAAACTGCAACGAAGCTCAATGGCTCAAAATATTTCAGATTAATTTGAAACATGTAAGTTAGCACATACAAACAAGGCATGTCATTTATTCATTTAAACATAGCTAATCAGCAATGTTGTCTAATGGCAATCAAATAATGGAGCCTCACCTTAGGACTGTGGCCTGTGCTCAAGAAAGAAGAATTGATACCACTTTATAATTTTATCCTAGCTAGTGTCACAGCAGATGCTCTTCTTGCTCATATAATAATTGCCTAATCCTTTTTTGAGATTTGCTAAGCAATTCTCCATTATAATTCAATAATAACCTGAAGCAGTTAGTTCAACAGGTTAATTATATGATACATTGCAATAGAAAGTATTTCATTTTATCACTTTTGCATTGGGTGGCATCCCCCTCCACTCCCTCCCGCTTTGATTGAAAGCTCTCATCATTTTAATGTAGGACACAGTCAATGTGACTGGTTGGCTGGTCTTTTCTGTTCCCTGTTATTGTGCATCAAGACAGCCCAACAGCTAGCCATGCCTGCATGCAGCACTTGATGCAGTTTAGTTTGAGGATAACAGCATAGGGATTAGTGTAATTTTATCAAGTCAAAGCTGTCAGTTAATATAGAACTACCATTTTTCATCAGTCATTTGGACTGGAGCTTCTGAGGTCCAGGAGCAAAAGCCACAGAGACATGATTGGATGAATATAGGCCACAAATTTATCTTTGTCTCATTAATCGCAGCCACAGTCCAGCCAGTGTGGTGTAGTGGTTAAGAGCGGTAGTCTCGTAATCTGGTGAACCAGGTTCGCGTCTCCGCTTCTCCACATATGCAGCTGCTGGGTGACCTTGGGCCAGTCACACTTCTTTGAAGTCTCTCAGCCCCACTCACCTCACAGAGTGTTTGTTGTGGGGGAGGAAGGGAAAGGAGAATGTTAGCCGCTTTGAGACTCCTTCAGGTAGTGATAAAGTGGGATATCAAATCCAAACTCTTCTTCTCTTCTTGCAAAGGATACCTTGGATCCTGAATGCCTTGGCACTCGGACGTTTTGGATCCCAAATGCCACAAACCCGGAAGTGAGTGTTCCGGTTTACGAACCTTCTTTTGGAACCTGAACATCTACTGCAGCTTCTGATTGGCTGCAGGAGCTTCCTGCAACCAATTGGAAGCCGCACCGTGGTTGCTGAACGTTTTGGAAGTTGAACGGACTTCCAGAACGGATTCCATTTGACTTCTGAGGTACGACTGTATAGGCAGGATCACGATATGAGGCAACCCACCTGTTGGTCAACACCATCTTTTGCAGCCCACTGGCAAGGGAGTCACAATGCATCAGGGACCATTTTAAAGTAAACCCCACTTTAGATTGTGTTCAGTACTGAGTCCTAGCGGGCAGTGCCCAGACTTAAAGGGCAGTCGCCACCTAAGACCCCTTATGGTGGCCCCACTGTATGATTAAGGATCCTGCCCAATGCCCCTCGCCCTCCAACAAAGTTGTGACTAAAATTGCAAACAAACACTCTAGTTCCTTTCTAAAAGGAAGACAAAAGTGCCTCCCCAAAGTGCCAAAAATGTGAAGGACAAAATTCCCTCTTAGCTCTGTGAAACCAGCCGCTGTCATTAACCAAAACAAGAGCCATAACAGGGTGAGGGTGAACTGGGAAGTCACTGCCAAGAGTGGTGCACTGTGTTTTTAGATTTGAAACACTTTCCCTTCCAACTCTGCAATTCTATGATACTACATTTTATGTGCAGCTTTGAATAATGTAATGTGTTTGCATGCATAGGTTCCCCTAATAGAAAGCAGGTTAAAGTTATTTTCACTAATATATTTATTTTTATGCACACTTTCCTCCAATATGTGCATTTTGGTAAACATAATTTGGTTTCAGGACTGCAGCACAAAATCTGGAAGAATTTCAAAGGATGGCTGTGTTTCAGTTCTCATATTTTTCCAGAAAGTGTGAATTTGATCGATTCGTCTTTATATGTGAACAGAACTGAAGTCTGCCAAGTGACAAAGATGAAAAGAAATCAGTTTAACAACACACACACGAAACCTTGTTTAACTGACCTATGTATGAATTCTTTTAAACACAGGAAGAACTCCATAAAAGGTCTGCATGAAAATCTTGACATTGGGATTGATTGTGTTTGAAATTAATGATACATTTAAATAAATAGCTAAATTACAATGGAATTCTATGTTATATCTTCATTAATAATACCCAAAGAATTATCTGTGATTAATGTTATAGGGAATACCAAATGAATTAATAATGACTGACCACTTATGGCTAAATGGGCAACCCTTTATAATAAGTGGCAAATCACTCTTCCTTCCTTTGGTATTTCTTGCAATAACTTTAATCATGATGAATTCTTTTGGTATTCAGGTGGATATAATACATGATTCCATAGAAACTCCATTATAATTGAATGTAATATTGCTGAAACGATTTTCATTTAAAGCTCACTAATAGATGTAGTGAAAGTATCAAGAAGTTACACTTGGATCTGAGAGAACAATGAGGATGAATGAGGGGACAAAATGCAAGCTCCCATATCAACCACTGGGATTTTTCTAAGAGCATATTTTAAATGTTGCCTTGGAATGACATTTTTTTAAGCTCATCTGGTATGGCTACTATTTTTGTATGTTTTATCTGTAATCACGAGGCAATTTATTATCATCAAAAACCACAGCCCCAAAACTTACATAGGAATGTTTCAGTCATCAACATTTCAGTAGAAATGCCACATTCAGTTTTGCAACTGCCATGATGCCTTCATTCTGATATGTTGCCATTTGAAGCATTGCACATCACAGTTGTATCCTGACCCTACTCCAAGGACACCAGGACAGAAAACATAGGCTACCCTGTTTCATGAGCAGAGAAATTAGGTGGGGTACTGAGAGACTGGATGCAGGTGGCGCTATGGGTTAAACCACAGAGCCTAGGACTTGCCGATCAGAAGGTTGGTGGTTCGAATCCCCATGACGAGGTGAGCTCCCGTTGCTTGGTCCCTGCTCCTGCCAACCTAGCAGTTCGAAAGCACGTCACAGTGCAAGTAGATAAATAGGTACTGCTCCAGTGGGAAGGTAAACTGTGCTTCCGTGCGCTGTTGTGGTTCGCCAGAAGCAGCTTTGTCATGCTGGCCACATGACCCAGAAGCTCTACGCAGGCTCCCTCAGCCAATAAAGCAAGATGAGCACCACAACCCCAGAGTCAGTCACGACTGGACCTAATGGTCAGGGGTCCCTTTACCTTTACCTTTACTGAGAGACTCAATTCAAGTCAGATGTCACTGAAAACCATGGCTTTTGAAATGAAAGTATAGTTTGGCTTGATACATTGCCAAGGCAAGGCAATGAAATTACTCAATGAAATTAAGAAGCTTGCAAAATAGTTGGTAGAAAACAGTAAGATATGTAACAATATAGGTAACCAAAAGCAGTGCCCTGACTTGAATGAGTAGAAGTACTTCTCATGAGCACCAAGCCACCTTTGAATTTTGTTGTAATGTACAGTTATTGGCTTACACTTGCGTCCCCAAAGTGTTAACCCAAGCCCAGAGCTCAGGTAGTAAGTGACTACAGCTTAAAGCTCTCAGCAGCCTTTGCTACCCCCTTCTCAGTCTGTTTCTTTGTGCTTCCTGGGACAATCAAGGAGCCGTGCAGCCAATGGCTTCCTGCTGCAAGAAAAACCAAGTGACTATCTCTAAAATGAGATTTTACAGCTTGCATCTTTGCTAATGCAAAAATCCCTTTTGTAAGGAAACCAAGCACTTTTCTTTTTAATTCACTTGGAACCTTTTTATTTTTGTTTTACTGCCAGCAGATGGAGGCTTGTTTGTTGTAACTTCTAGAAATTCCCTGGGGAAAACATTCACTTATTTGCAAAGCTAAAGGTCTGTGATTTGTTCTAGCCTAAGTAATTTTTGTGGGGAATGTTTGTTTAAAGGTGGTGGAAGGAGGATGTAAAATCTAAACAAGTTTTAACGTGCTTTGTAGTGATCACTATTGTGCTTAACTCTGCTATAGCAGAGTAGGGCTCTCTCTTCCGAACCTCTCTCTCCAACAGACACAACCCAAAGGAACCAGCCAAAAATCTGAATATGCACTGATCCATAACGTTAGTCCACAGTCAGTTGCATCAAAATTGGCCTAATGTGATGGTAGACCTGCTTTTGCATCATAGAGTGAGTGTGCCTTGGATATACCTTGGGTTAAGTACTTAATTCATTCTGGAGGTCCGTTCTTAACCTGAAACTGTTCTTAACCTGAAGCACCACTTTAGCTAATGGGGCCTCCTGCTGCCGCCGCACTGCCATAGCCCGATTTCTGTTCTCATCCTGAAGCAAAGTTCTTAACCCGAGGTACTATTTCTGGGTTAGCGGAGTCTGTAACCTGAAGCGTATGTAACCTGAAGTGTATGTAACCCGAGGTACCACTGTATATGGGAGAATTCACCAAGCCCATGTGTACAGTTCTCTATCACTATTCCTGCCACCCCTTCCATAGGGGCTTGTGTGGGAATTCTGATCAAGATCCATATACATGAGTAAAGGTTAAGTGGCAACAACTGGTGAGACACTGGTGAGGCATGTGGGGCACTTACTTTGGAACGTAATAATATACCTCTGTGCTTTCATGATCAATTCTCTCTCTTTCTCTCTTTTTCTGAGGGTTTATTTTATTTTTGAATTGCACTCTTTAGAAAATAAAGCTTTGCCATTTTTAAAAAGGAGAACGGGCTCTTCTGTGTAACCGAAGCAAGAGAGGGGTTCTGCTTCAATGGAACTAACATGACCTAGCAGGGGCAGCAGAATAATTTAGAATGCAGATTTCGGAGATTTCTTAAAAAGAATATCCCCAGAAACTCTAAAAATGTTAATGAAAAGTTCTCTATTCAGAGCCACCAGTGACATTGGGGGGCAAAACCTTGTATTCTGATCCAATAAGGTCAGCAAATGCTGTCTCTTTGTACTCTGTATTCCCCCCGCCCTTTTCTGGAAAAGGAGCACGACGAATGATAATGCTCTTACAGATACAGCTTTATATATATTCTCCTTGAGATTCTTAAGTGAAAAAAGAATCTTAGTCTTTCCTTATAATTTGTCCATCCCGGGGGGGGGGGGAGTGACTGGTAATATCTAGGTATTTTCCCCCCTTTTTGTCATCAGCGAAGCCTTGAAATCTGAACGCTTTCATATTTATTGTCCGGCAATGGTTACAGCTATTCATTAGGAAAAGTATCTCTATTACCCTGACAGAAAGGTGATAGCCTTGCCTTCCACTGGCCCAGTTATTTATTAATGACTCCCAGATACCATTTTCCAGTTCTGTGCACTGCAGTATTTTAATTTAATGATACAAATTAGGGGCCATCCCATGCCCTCGATCTGTGCACATCGTTCTCATTGATATCAATGTTGGCTGCGTTTTATCTATGGACAGAACTGACGGCCTTAGTTACTGGTAACGCCCAATGTAATATCTACAGTATTTCCAAAGAAGGAGAAGGAGATAAGCAAAAAAGCAATTCAGGCCTTATGGGATCAGAATAAATTCTGGGTGTATCCAGCTGAATACTGATAGCCTCTGTTGACATACCTGCTCTCTTGGCTATTATGCAGACATTCTAGATTGTCTTAAGTAGAATCATCAGCCTTTGTCTAAAACTCTCATTCAGGTTAGGCACGTGATAGATACGTGTGTAGGCTATTTTCATCTAGCCGTGCATCCTAGGATCTCTAGGAGATATGTGTGTGCATGTATAGACAGAGAGAGAGATAATGAATGAATATTAAAAAAGAGAGGGACATTTATGGGGCAATGTTGAAACACACACACACACACACTTATTTTGATGTAGGTTGGTACACTTTAATCTACCCCAGTCTGGCAAAACATGTGGCATAATGCTAGGCGTTAAACAGAAGTAAACATAGGTGCTAATGGGATAAAACTTACCTAAATTCTACCCAATCATTGGCTTATTTTCTGGAATCAAGTATAATAAACAACATACTGTATTGAATCCACTGCATAACTGCTGACTTTGGGCAAAACTGTACCACCTTCTCCATGTCAGTAAGAGATCACTAAAGCCAGATTAATTTAGGTAAGAGGGATTACGCCTGCTCATACTAATTTTTGCCTAGGTTGGTAATACTTAACAGTAAGAAGAAAATGCTTGGAAAAACATGACGTCGTATTTTCAAATTGTTCTCTCCTTGGGTAATCAAAGGAGCAAGCGGTCACATGAGCAATATTCTGGTGCGGCCAATGTATGCTTTATGAGCGGATAATTTTACGAGGTAGCAAGTTGTTTTACAGGCTGACTGCTCATTACAGCTGTGGAAAATATTCTCAGATGTTGATATTTGCGCCAACAGTAGCACCTTGGATGAGCCAAATGAATCCTTTCGGCACTGGCATTTTAGGATTTAAACTAAGGTAGTGAGTTAGTTGTAGATCATGCACACTGGGGTCCAGTATTTAGGGTGCTAACTCTGGACGTCGGGTAACTCCATACTGTCCAACATTTCTCCAAAGAAAATAGAGACGTCCCATTCCATAATGTTAATTTTACTATTTATGTCCCACACATCTTACTGGGTTGCCCCAGCCACTCTAGGAAGCTTCCAACATATATAAAAACATAATAAAACATAAAACATTAAACGAAACTTCCATATACAGGGTTGCCTTCAGACGGCTCGGGAGTTGAATAACTCCATACCCTCCAATATTTCTCCGATGAAAATAGGGGCATCCTAAGGAAAAGTGGGATATTCTGGGATCAAATCAGAAACCGGGATGGGTTCTCTAAATCAGGGACGTCCCTGGAAAATAGGGACATTTTGAGGGTCTGTAGTTTAAATCCCAGCTCTGCCTAGATAACAAGTCACAGTAGCTCATCTTCAGTTTTCATTGTTCAAATGAGATTTAAGATGACCTTAAAGCTACATGGAATTGAAAGCTGAAGTATAATTTTTGCAATTTTGACATGGTTCCCCTCCCCCGCCACAAGCAGATTTTCATCCATGTGGGAATGGGAAACTTGGGTCTCCAGCTGTTTCCTGGACTACAACTCCCATCCTAGCTAGCAGGACCAGTGGTCAGGGATCATGGCAACTCTAGTGGATCCTGGGCTACCAGGATTGACTTAACAAGTTTCTGAAGCTATGTGAAGAAGAAGAAGAGGAGTTTGGATTTGATATCCCACTTTATCACTACCCGAAGGAGTCTCAGTGCGGCTATCATTCTCCTTTCCCTTCCTCCCCCACAACAAACACTCTGTGAGGTGAGTGAGGCTGAGAGACTTCAGAGAAGTGTGACTAGCCCAAGGTCACCCAGCAGCTGCATGTGGAGAAGCGGACATACAAACCCAGTTCCCGAGATTACGAGTCTACCGCTCTTAACTACACTGGTGAAACCAGTGACTTACCAGTTCTGGATGTAAGAACTGCCCCCCGAGCCTTTTGAAGGCAACCTTATATAAGGAAGTTTTGTTTAATGTTTAATGTTTCATTATGTTTTTATACATGTTAGAAGCTGCTCAGAGTGGCCAGGGCAACCCAGTAAGATGTGTGGGGTATATAGTAAAATTATCATTATTGAATGGGATATTCCCTATTTTCATCAGAGAAATGTTGGAGGGTATGTAATCTCTTGCACCAAGTAATTTTGATTATTGGTGTCGCTCCAGATTGATAGCACAAGTGCTGAGCAAAAACTGACTGCTAAAGCTGGCAGCAGGCCACACACCCTTCATAAATGGAGTCTGCTTAGAAAACGTTAAACATATAATTAAATATTGCAACAATCTCGGCCACTCCCTTGGTGATCACAGCAGCCTCCCAAGGGAGCCATTACAACCTAAATATCAGCATTAAAGAAAACATACTTCTTTGCGCAGCCTGGGTACACTTATGCCCTTTGTTCTCCCATGTAAACTGATTACTGAGGAATTTAAAAATCTATTTTTCCTTTGCTCATGCTGTCACTTGAAAACGTTGTATGGGAATATTCATAGTGCAGCTCATATAATATATTGGCTGGGAACCAAGACCTTGCATTTGCACAGAGATGCTATGCTAATAAGTGTTCCACAAGAGTGTACACTGTTCTTTTCTTTTTTTTCTTTTTGGGCTAGATGCAAAAGAGGACAAGGATGCTGTTTCTTTAATTGTTCAGAATTGTTCAGAAAGTAGAATGAGGAAAGCTTCTTTTGCTTTCAACTCTTAAAGGCAGAGGAACCCTTTGCACGATCACCTTTGAATGGTGGTTTTCCAGGGGTAAGGAGCTAAGAGTAAGAAAGGATTATTACAGATACTTGTGGGCTCTACCATAATCAGAAGGGCTAAAGGGAAGGCTTAGAATACAGCTCATATGAAGGCATACTTTGCCCCCTCCCCTCAAAAGGGGAGCCCCTTCAATATCTAGCAGTGATGTTACGACATTGCATGATGTTGTGTACATGACAAAACAACAACAATAAACCTATGGTTACGTGAAACATACTCAGTAAACACACAAGGCGTAACCGGCTGCACTTTTGAATAAATAAGGTATACTATTCATTGTCTCAAACTGTAGATTTCAACAGAAGTCTCATAAAGTTCAACGGAAAAAGCAGAAGACCCAGTGGATCAGTTCATTCTCTAGTCAGTGCATGCATAAGGTCCATACATGTAAAGCATGTTGTTACAGTTCCACAGAATCCTTTCGCAGAGTCTAAGACAAGGATTTCCGGAATATTAGCCTTGTTTCACCAGAACAGCCTAGGGTGGCGAAACAAGGCTAATATTCCAGGAATCCTTGTCTTTGTGAAAGGGTTCTGTGGAACTGTAACAACCCTTCATACAATGAATAGTATACCTTATTTATTCAACAGTACAGCCGGTTAGGGACGCGGGTGGCACTGTGGGTTAAACCACAGAGCCTAGGACTTGCCGATCAGAAGGTTGGCGGTTCAAATCCCCGCGATGGGGTGAGCTCCCATTGCTCGGTCCCAGCTCCTGCCAACCTAGCAGTTCGAAAGCACGTCAAAGTGCAAGTAGATAAATAGGTACCACTCCAGCGGGAAGGTAAACGGTGTTTCCGTGCGCTGCTCTGGTTTGCCAGAAGTGGCTTAGTCATGCTGGCCACATGACCCGGAAGCTGTACGCCAGCTCCCTCGGCCAATAAAGCGAGATGAGCGCCACAACCCCAGAGTCGGCCATGACTGGACCTAATGGTTATGGGTCCCTTTACCTTTACAGCCGGTTACGTCTTGTGTGTTTATTGATTATTGTTGCGTACATGACATCACAACATTGCATAGGATGTCAAGGTGTTGTGTGTGTTTCACATCACTCTTGTGTATGACACACGTCGGCCCCCTCAGTCGCGGGTGCAAGCCAACATCAATGAGCCTCACCAACATGAGGAATGATCGACAGTGCTCCTGCAGATAATCCCAGTGATCAAACTGGGATATAAGGGTTAGAGCAATCTCTGAGGTACCCTGGTCCTAAGATGTTCAGGGCTTTGTAAATTCGGACAAAGTCAAACAGGAAAATCACTTTTTAATAAAAAGATTGGGGTAGGCCCAATGGATTTCATTGGCTAATATGGTGGTGCAGGATCATAACATTGTGGTCTCATTGCCCTTACGATCTAACTCAAATACCAATGCAATTAGTTTGCGAAACAAGTGTCTCTTTTTTTGCTTTCATGTGCCCTAATCTCTGGGTATAAATTTCCCTGCCACATATACTTTCCCTCTCGTAAATACAGTTGGGGTATCTGTGTCACAATACGAAGACCACAGGAAGGAAGAGAAAGTCAACTTTCAATGTGATTTAGATTAAAGCCTCACACTATAAGTTGCTTCATGCAGGGTTAAAAAAAATAAAAAAGATAAACTGAGGGTCACCTAAGGGCATATGGATAGAGACAGATATTTTTCAGCAAGGAAGAGACTCTTAAAAAAAAAAAACCTGGTTAAAAAGCAAAACGCAAAGGACAAAAGCAGAGAATGTTGTGACAGGATTCACTTGCACACTGGTGAACCCAGATACCTTTTCCTTTGTTGCCCACTCTTTTGAATATTGAGTTTAGTATCTGTAAATGAATGGTGGACCAATATTGTGCGTTTATTCATTCATTTATCTCTTCTTTCAGCACCATAATTGTCAAAGACAGAATTTCCTTAGGAAGGAGAAAGAATAACTCCTGCAAGGAAAGTTGTGCAGTTTGTGTGTGTTTGTGCGCATTTCTCAGTGACATCATAGACACCAGCTTCACACACAGTAGAAGTTTGCTTCTACTGCAAACTTGTAGAGTTGTTTTGCTGTTTTCCCAAGGACTGAATAATAGAATCATAGAATCATAGAGTTGGAAGAGACCACAAGGGACATCGAGTCCAATCCCCTGCCAAGCAGGAAAGCAGGAATCTTGGAAAGAAAGTTACATTTGGCCTGAATGTGTGTGTGTGTTTAGAGGCAGCCACAGAGCAAGCCAATTGGGCGCCTAGGGCGGCACATGTGCCCTGCACCCAGGGGTGGGGCCAGCCACTCATAGGGCGGGGCCAGCTGGGGCAGGGTCCACAGGGTCTCTGAGGAGTCTGCCTGCCTCCTCCCACTTAGCCACCCTACAGCTGAGGGGAAGGCAGCGGGTGGACTGTTCGGGGCAGCGCAGAGCCTGCGGGCACCCAAGCCACTGTGTCACTCCCAGAAGAGACGTGTGGATCGGGCGCATTGCAGGCCGTGCGGTGAGTGCCACCCACCATTTTGTCACCCCCCTCAGTGGTGACACCCGGGCAGACCGCCCCTACCACACCCCTTCCTCCACCACTGCATAGACCTAGACGCAACCTGTGGGTCCCCAGATGTTGTTGGACTACAACTCCCATCATCCCTG
Organism: Podarcis liolepis; assembly: GCF_965112155.1. Taxonomy (NCBI): domain Eukaryota; kingdom Metazoa; phylum Chordata; class Lepidosauria; order Squamata; family Lacertidae; genus Podarcis; species Podarcis liolepis. Next base: position 31,385,562 of record NC_139558.1, on the reverse strand, counting down.
AGCTCTGGCCTAGCTAGCTAGGGGTGATGGGAGTTGTAGTTCAACAACATCTGGGGACCCACAGGTTGAGAAAGGCTGAATTAGAAGAATGGAGCAAAGAGCCATCCCATGGTACTTAAAGAAAGATAGGGATAATGTTTCCGATATTTAAGCAAGGAAAGTGTAACAGGAGGAAAATGGTTAGAATTATATTGTGTTTTGAGATAGGGTGGAGGCAAGCAGAGAGCTGAAATATGATATGGCAGGAAGGTGAACATCTCTTGTTAAAATGTAAGCGACAGAAGAAAGATGAACATTTAAAATTGGTTCTTTGCATCACAGAGGGAAAATCAGTGAAAAGATGTCCCCAGGCATCTTTTTTCTAAAAAGAAAGCAAAACAACAACAACAACCCCACAACAACTATACTTCTATGGAAGTAAAAATTAATCTGGAACAAGAGTACAATGGCTTTGGGGTTGATATATACATGTGTTTGTTTGGATCCTGGATAATGCCATGCACAACAATTCAATTTAGCAAGGACAAAGCCTTTTCTTATGTGTAAAGATAAAAGTAAGAAGAGTTCCTTTGCACTGCAAAGAAAATGCATATCCTTTACATTCCTATCTGAAAGCATTTCATCTGGAAGTGGGTGCTGCCATGTCTTTTAAACAGAATCCCTTCTAATTTCCCTCGTCTCGCAAACACTTTGGGTAGTGCGGCTGCGTGCGAGAGAGAAACAGAAGGAGAATTGCAAATACACATTGATATGTAAGAATTGTTTTGGACTTGGATCAACATGCACTTTTTTTTTTTGAAGGCGTTACAAATTGGAGCCCGGTTGTTGGTGTCCTCCAAGCTACATTTATAAAGCCAAGTACAAGATATTCATGTGGAGCTATAAATATTAATCTGAGCCTCACGCCAAGGATATCCACTAGCAGAGATTCAGCAACCTAATGCAGATTTATGGCTTGCTTTGTACACAGCTGTACTAATTTAATTACTTACAGGGTAAGTAGGAAGACATACAATAATTTAAAATAATCCACATGCTTTGTGGATGTCTGTTTCTACCACCACTAATCACTGCATCTTGAGTAAGGGCGAATAATGCAAACAGCAGGCTGCTCTGGAAACAACCTCACCGCATTCAGCCCAAAACGAACCTAGTTCTCTTCAAGGTCAAGGGTGTTTTTCTGGGGGGGGGGGGTAGGAATAGAGATCTGCAAGTTTCAAGCTGAGCACCTTGCTAAATGGCTGCTCTTCGCCCCCCGTCAAATGACGTCCTGGTATCACCAAGAAACGAGGGATGATATGTGCATGCCCTCCCCTCAAGATGCGCTTTCTGTCTATGCACAGGAGATATATGCCTCTCTCCCCCTACCTTTAATACGAGTCCCAGAAACAACATCAGAGAAAGTGTCATCAATCATGATTCCTCTGGCATTGCCAGGGAGCCAGCGTACAGCTTCCGGGTCATGTGGCCAGCATGACTAAGCCGCTTCTGGCGAACCAGAGCAGTGCACGGAAACGCCGTTTACCTTCCCGCCAGAGTGGTACCTATTTATCTACTTGCACTTTGATGTGCTTTCTAACTGCTAGGTTGGCAGGAGTAAGGACTGATCAACGGGAGCTCACCCCATCACGGGGATTTGAACCGCCGACCTTCTGATTGGCAAGTCCTAGGCTCTGTGGTTTGACCCACAGCGGTGGACAAAACTGAAATGGTAATTGCTATTGAGGTGAAGATGTGCAAGCTTAAGTGTCAAGTGTCGACAGAAGTGCAAAACCAGGGCTCACTCATGCATCCTGTCTTAGTGGTTGTTGCAGCATGCAGAAGCAATCTCCGCACCCATATTTCAGCACCATCTGTAGCTCTCCTCACTTCCTGCTGTCCAGAGGAACATTCCATCCGCTCTGAAGAAGACAAGAGTATTCCTGGCAAAGGGAGCGTTTAGGATGCGTGGCCGCCACACCAGCGCGCCAGTCAATAATCACAGAGTTCGGAGATGGAGTTAACTCCTTATTAGCAAAAACACAACCTCCACAGACTTGGTTGAGTATCAGGCCTAATGAGCAGAGCATCTCATTCCTGGTGGTCTTACTCCATGCAGACTAGTTGCTGAAAATGAGAGTCCCCTTCTCCTCACCAAGGCTGTTGTTGTTGTTGTTTAGTCGTTAGTCGTGTCCGACTCTTTGTGACCAGAGCACACCAGGCACTTCTGTCTTCCACTGCCTCCTGCAGTTTGGTCAAACTCATGCTGGTAGCTTCGAGAACACTATCCAACCATCTCGTCCTCTGTCGTCCCCTTCTCCTTGTGCCCTCCATCTTTCCCAACATCAGGGTCTTTTCCAGGGAGTCTTCTCTTCTCATGAGGTGGCCAAAGTATTGGAGCCTCAGCTTCAGGATCTGTCCTTCCAGTGAGCACTCAGGGCTGATTTCCTTCAGAATGGAGAGGTTTGATCTTCTTGCAGTCCATGGGACTCTCAAGAGTCTCCTCCAGCACCATAATTCAAAAGCATCAATTCTTCGGCGATCAGCCTTCTTTATGGTCCAGCTCTCACTTACATCTCACCAAGGCTATTTCCAAGCAACTAGAGACTTTGTGTGCAGCTAACCTTTCCTCTGCCCTTTTCATGCCTCTTCTGGTTCTGGGAGACAAAAGGGGAGGGGAGCTTGTCACCGTAGGAGGGGGAGACATCCGTGCCTTTTCACCAGCCAGACTCACCTCTGCCTCCTGGCTTCCCTCCTTCCACTCTCCTGCTTCAGCTTCTGCCTCTGATTCTGGACTTCTTTCTGCCACAGACTCTCCCAGCTCGCCAAGCCCTGTTACCTCTTCAGCTTCTAAACCTCCTCTTCACAGCCTTTCCCCTCTTCTCCCACCACCATTCCTCAGGCTCTTAGCCTTCTTCCTTGGTGGTTCCTCCTACCATTCCAACCAGTCAATGACAGTGAGCTTCGTGGTCCACAGAGAGACTGCCAACTACACACTAATGCAGAAAGTCAGAAACTGAAATGGGAAATGTATTAATTCAGACCTAATGCGAGCACACAATTGCTGTCAATGCATAAATAGAACAGGTATTATAATTTTGCGCACAAATTTCCATTCACATTTCCAAATGTCCATTTACATATTTAATTACTTAGCTTAAGTGCTCAGTAGTAGTAAATGCATACTAATAAGGTAGGCAATCACATACATATTTTAAGTATTTAACCACACATGCCCAAGTTTAACTTAGATTTAATGTATGTATATCTATATATCTACAAACACATTAAACAATATATAAACAAAAACATCCTAGTGACTTAGTTGCATACTAATTGCCTAAATTGTTGTTTTGCTTAACAATTTATTCACTAATCAAAGGAAGTGCTGACTGTAATATTTCCTGGTTTGTGAGACATAAATTTTTTTTTTTTAAATTTTTGTAGGACAATAGCTGGCAATTGGACCACCTCCAGTTTTTAGATAATTGGTGCCATTATTCTCATTTACAATGTGATGGATCCAGACCTAGCCATGCTTAGAGTAGACCCACTGAAATTAGAGTAGTTCTGATATTCAGTTTATAAGGGAAAATAATGCAGGGTTCAGGTTCTCAACATGCAAATATTTTCCAGTACCTGGAGCTGAATATTGATAATTGTATCCTATTAGAAATTGTGCCCCGTGAGATTTCTGAGGTCTTTGAGATCTAGCTATTATACCTCTGAGGACCCTGCAAGCAGGACCTGAGCTCAACAACATTCTCCCCATTTGTGATTCCCAGCGGCTGGCATTCAGACGTATACTTACCTTTTTAATTCATGAAAGCCACAGCATGAACATCGCTGTCCGCATGCATATCATAGCCATTGAATCACAGCCTGTAACTACACCTGAGCGGTATAGAAAAGGAACTAGGTAGGTTTCTTCAGATTAATGGTGCTACTGTAATGTTCTTGAAATGTGGCCAGGAATTGATTGTAACTTTGAGGTTAGTTGTGCCCAAATTAGATGCTCTGGGCTAAAAAAAACCCAAAAACAAAACCCCGAAAGCAATGTGAAAGCTTTCGACTTAAAACACAGAACGATGAGACTTTTTATATACTTAGGTTTTTGCCTTATCTACCTGGATGCCTTTGTTATTATTTATTGTTTCCTAGTCATTTGTTTCTAATTGATGTCATTATCACCTGCCTCTTTTTTTGCTGCTTATCCACCCCACCTCCCCATTTCCTTGGCCAAATTACCAGTTATTCCAGAGTGACACAACCTATTAATTGGCATTAACCTCAAATTCACCCCAATATCCATCATACTAAAAGAGTTCTATAAAACTGACTGACTGGGACTGTATTCCTAAAACAGTTCTGAATCCATTGTGGAATCAGAGATGTGGATGCGCAGCAAGAAATGGGTGGGCCACATAGATTTTTGTGATATCATGAGAATATAGGAGCCTGTCACCGTTTCATACTGTGATCCTTAACACGGAATTGTTGCATTTGTAGGTATATCACTAACATACCTGTATACTTTCCTTAGCAAATGCTGTTTGTAATCCACACAGCCCATTCTTATACAATTTGCAGTGTACATGTCTGTTCAGGAGAAGATCCATTGAGTGCAATGGAACTTACACCCAGATAAGTGTGTATAGGACTGCAACTTTTAAGGTCTTAATGTATGGCTTTTAAAGAGGTGCCTTTCTGAATAATTTCTCAAATCCATGTTTTGCCCTCAGACTGTGAATCAGCATCAGAAAAATCACCAATATAGTCATTCTGATGTTCAAAATTTGTTTCTACATTGCAAAGTAAAATACATCCATCCAGATGTGTGCAGCAACACATAATTGTATCACATTTGTTTGGAAGGTCATTGGTGTTGGTTGGCTGCACATTTTAGGTGATCAGATGATGTGGCAAAATAAAAATCATAATAATCATAATAATTTATTTATACCCCGCTCATCTGGCTGGGTTTCCCTAGCCACTATGGGCGGCTCCCAGCAGAAATAATAATAATAATAATAATAATAATAATAATAATAATAATAATAATAGAAGCAATAAAACATCAGACATTAGAAACTTCCCTAAACAGGGCTGCCTTCAGATGTCTTCTAAAAGTCAGATACAGTTGTACCTTGGTTTACAAACTTAATTCATTCCGGAAGTCCATTCTTAAACCAAAGCGTTTTTAAACCAAGGCGTGCTTTCCCATAGCAACGGGGGACTCAGTTTACAAATGGAACACACTCAACAGAAAGCGAAACATGTTCTTATTCCAAGGCAAAGTTCACAAACAAAAACACCTACTTCCAGGTTAGCAGTGTTCTGAAGAAGAAGAAGAAGAAGAAGAAGAAGAAGAAGAAGAAGAAGAAGAAGAGTTTAGATTTGATATCCTGCTTTATCACTACCTGAAGGAGTCTCAAAGCGGCTAACATTCTCCTTTCCCTTCCTCCCTCACAACAAACACTCTGTGAGGTGAGTGAGGCTGAGAGACTTCAGAGAAGTGTGACTGGCCCAAGGTCACCCAGCAGCTGCATGTGGAGAAGCGGAGAAACGAATCTGGTTCACCAGATTACAAGTCTACCGCTCTTAACCACTACACCACACTGGCTCTCCACATTGTTCATAAACTAAGCTGTTCTTAAACCAAGGTACCACTGTAGTTGTTTGTTTCCTTGACATGTGATGGGAGGCCTTTCCACAGGGTGGGCGCCACTACTGAGAAGGCCCTCTGCCTGGTTGAACCCTCATTTCTCACAGTGAGGGAACCGCCAGAAGGCCCTCAGAGCTGGACTTCAGTGTTTTATAGTGCAATCCTAATCATGTCTCTTTAGCCTTCATGGGTGCCCATGCTTCTTGGGGATCCCATGGCATCCTTGGGTGGAATTTTCGTAAGTGCAGGAAACCCGACTAACACATCTGTGACAGCAGTCTGCTCGCCTTTTAAAAAGAGGAAATCTGGGCAACACAGTCAGATGGGTGAGGTATTATAATAATATCTATGTGGAAAGTCGTCCCCAACAGTAAAATTATGGACTTCCAGATAAAATTAAGTAGCTCACTGATCTCAGGTAGTCAGCACACTGAAGCAACTCCTTCCATGAGGCTTTTTAAAATTAAGAAATGCAGGCAGCCAGGAAGCCTGAAGAGTGCTAAAGAAATGCTCAGTGGAAAGGGGAAAACGAAACAAAAAACACCCACTGCCTTCAGTTATCTCACAACAATAAGGTGAACTTAACTCTGTGGGCACCAACATTTTAGTGAAATTCTAAAGTGCTCTGCAAGTGAGGCAGAAAAATGGAACTCTCTTCCACAAGAGGAAAACAAAAATCTTCAAGGTTTGACGACAGCTCTGTTGAGGGTACCAGAAGGCAATGTTCATATGGGGATTGGTTACATTTGGACCAGCCTTGAACAATTTGCCATGTTCATTATCCACATTTGCTATTTATCTGTGGACTATTTATCTGAATGGGACGCAGGTGGCGCTGTGGGTAAAAGCCTCAGCGCCTAGGGCTTGCCGATCGAAAGGTCGGCGGTTCGAATCCCTGCGGCGGGGTGCGCTCCCGTCGTTCGGTCCCAGCGCCTGCCAACCTAGCAGTTCGAAAGCACCTGCGGGTGCAAGTAGATAAATAGGGACCGCTTACCAGCGGAAAGGTAAACGGCGTTTCCGTGTGCGGCTCTGGCTCGCCAGAGCAGCGATGTCACGCTGGCCACGTGACCCGGAAGTGTCTTCGGACAGCGCTGGCCCACGGCCTCTTGAGTGAGATGGGCGCACAACCCTAGGGTCTGGCAAGACTGGCCCGTACGGGCAGGGGTACCTTTACCTATTTATCTGAATGGCTACCCATCTTTTGTCATCTGTTCCTCAACCCATCAACTAAATCATCTGCCATTGTCTTTCTGAAAGGATCCAATTCCTACTGATTGACTTCATCCAGAAAGGACTTATACTTTGACTTTGACTTACTGCTGCAAGCACCAAACTCCCATGGTTTCTTTAACCAAAGAGCACGGACACCAGTAGGGTGAGAATTTGACAACTGTTGCCAATAATCCTTGAACATATACTGTTGAGACACAGGCTGATATATCAAATAAGATACTTTTGTTCTCTTAATCTCTCCTTCTTTCAATACCATCATCACATCTCTCTCTCTCTCTCTCTCTCTCTCTCTCTGTGTGTGTGTGTGTGTGTGTGTGTGTGTGATGTAGTGGTTAAGAGCGGTGGACTCGTAATCTGGTGAACCAGGTTCGCGTCCCCGCTCCTCCACATGCAGCTGCTGGGTGACCTTGGGCCAGTCACACTTCTCTGAAGTCTCTCAGCCCCACTCACCTCACAGAGTGTCTGTTGTGGGGGAGGGAGGGAAAGGAGAATGTTAGCCGCTTTGAGATTCCTTCGGGTAGTGATAAAGCGGGATATCAAATCCAAATCCAAATTCTTCTTCTTCTTCTTCTTCTTCTTCTTCTTCTTCTTCTTCTTCTTCTTCTTCTTCTTCTCTCTCTCTCTCTCTCTCTCTCTCTCTCTCTCTTCTTCTCTCTCTTCTTCTTCTTCTTCTTCTTCTTCTTCTTCTTCTTCTTCTTCTTCTTCTTCTTTTCTCTCTCTCTCTCTCTCTCTCTCTCTCTCTCACACACACACACACACCCTACGCTATTAAAAGGAATGGGATAGAAGAAAATCTCAGATGAATCTTTATTGCAATTCCAACTTTGCTTCAGTTTTAAATTTAAATTATTTGCTTCTTTCTCCAAGACATCAAAGTTTTATTTTAATAAAGTGTAAAATATGTACACTCCATTTTGGAATACTTTTAATGGCCCTGTAAAGAGGCTGTAGCTCCATCAATCAGTTTTCAGTTATTCAGTTGCTAATCAGGTTTGAAAAAAACAGCATTGCAATAAACTAGGCAGCAGCCATTAACTATTCCAGCAGACACCACCGTCTGTTGAATGGAATCAAGATGCAATTAATCATGAAGCTGCCTCTGTTATCTACAAGGATAGAAGATCACTACAACTCTGGTGATTTGAATGTACTTACTGTAAAGTCATTGGGACATTTGAGAAAATTACTTTGCTTCAAAAGTGGCTCCTTTCAGCAGAGTCAATTGTTTTTGTTATATTTTAACAGAGAACATGCTCCTAAGGAAATTATATCACACTTTTTATTTTATTTTTCCCTAAGAATTTTTGAATCCACCTCTTCTCACCTGGTCACAGTTTCCCCTCTAGCAAAGACACATGCAACACGGATGCCTCTCAGACAAGATTCTAGCATATATATTTTTTGTTCTTGTAGCATGATTCCCCTTATTACATGCTAAGAATGTCTTTCTGCTGACAAACATGGCATGTTCACCAGCACTTAGGAACAGAGCAGTGAGAGTTTTGCACATTCTAAAATCTGGATATGGGGAAGCCTTCCTTCATATTTTGAGAATGGCCTCTGAGGGCAATGAAATTAACATAAACGTTATGACAATAGTTCCCACATGGACTTAAATACAGGTTTGGATCATTAGCTTCCATGAGTGGAACACATGCCTGGAATGGCACTTTCTACTTCTCCCTTCCTCCTATAGCCTGTGTATCCCCTAAAAGAAATCTGCTACTGGGGTTTGTGGTGTCCTTGGTTATAGGGCACAGGTGATGAGAGTGGCACACGGAGTCCTCTGCATCTTGCTTGTGAAAATGAATAAGCGTCTGGCCATCTGTACCATTAGGCAGAGTGAGGACTCAGCACTGGTGTCACAAGGGGGCGGTAAGTTATTGGTCATTTAAATATATATAATTTTATTTTTACTGCTAGAGAAAGGTGGTTGTGGGTTATTCTGCCTCATGTGTTAATAGATATTTTATGCTTTAACTTTTAGGATATGGGGTGGCATTTGCTGTTCCGCTTCAGGAAGCAAAACATCTTGGACTCGCCCCAGGGACCCAAGCCATAACCAGACTGCAAAGTGTGACAAAGAGACAAGAGACTCAAATCTCTCTCTCTCTCTCTCTCTCTCTCTCTCTCTCTCTCTCTCTCTCTGAGTGTGCTGCTTTAAGAAGATATGACAGAATATTTTGCCTTCTTGCCTTCCTTTTGAAAACCCCAAGAGAGCTAAAAATTATACCCTAGACAGCCACCTGATTTGTATTAAGTTGAATGTGCTGTGATGTGCTCCACCAATGTCTCAGATCCAGTAAAATTTCCATGCATCTAAGGTACAACCAACCCTCTTGGAGACTTTTCCTCACTGCCATGCACAGGGTTAGTGGCGCAATTATCAGATAGGACACAAAACTCTTGAGTTAGACAACTCTGGCAGTCAACATCCTCTGATGATGGTTTCATACAACCACATTTGCCACATGATAGCTCCAGCTACTTTACGACTCCTTATCTGTATAAAATGTCTATCACAAATCAGCTCCCACAAACAGCACTTTCTTATCATGTGAATACAGCATCCATCAATGGCAATGAGCTTATCAGTGATAACGTTATCGCTTGATACATACCATTTCAGCTGATCATGGGAACTGACCTCACATTTGCAAAGTTGGGAGTTGAGAAAATGGAGAAACTTCCTTGGAATATTTAGTTGGCTAATTTTAACGAAGTAGCAAACCATACATCCCCTGTTCACTAGCTTATTGAAATAGTGTATCATAAAGAAGTTTAATTTCACTGGAATTACACTTGTACAGAATCATGGTGCTTGTCCAATTAAAATTATTTAGTGGGAGATGGCCTATGCTATATCTCTGTGGCTCACCATGCCTTTCTTGCTATGGAAACACTGCCACATTTGATTTATAATTATGTAATGTTATGCTGCAAAATTGCATAAGAATGGAAGGATTTTATTTCCTGCTATAGTGTAAAATGCTTATATATAAGAAGTGATATTGCCTCTTTCTCTCTGAAATGGGAAGGGACAAATTGAGTAGTTATATTTCTCAGCTAGGTGTTAAGAACATCATGGACATTCTAGGATACTTTTTGTTATTGGTGTTTTGTTGTTGCTTAAAAGTAAAAGTAAAGGGTCCAGTCACAGATGACTCTGGCGTTGCAGCGCTCATCTCGCTTTATTGGCCGAGGGAGCCGGCATACAGCTTCCAGGTCATGTGGCTAGCATGACTAAGCCACTTCTGGCGAACCAGCGCACGGAAACACCGTTTACCTTCCCACCGAAGTGGTACCTATTTATCTACTTGCACTTTGACGTGCTTTTGAACTGCTAGGTTGGCAGGAGCAGGGACCGAGCAACTGCTAGATTTCAAAAAGTAAAACCAGGACACCCTGAAAGTGTTTTGTTTTGGTTTTAGGAAATCACCAAAATTGTTGAGCTTTCGGACATTCCCCCTGGACATCAATTCTGCCTGTGAAATCCCATTAATGTCCTGGAAAATCCATTCCCCCTGTAAAAAAACAACATGATAAGCTCTCTTTGCCACACCACCCCTCATTCCCCCATCCCTATCCATTTGAGAAGGAGGGGGGGAGGAATCTAGAGGGGGATACATACACATGGGGGAAATCCAGTTTTTATCTAGTAGAGATATCAGCTACTATAAGAAAAGAGGTGTCAGTTTTATCTGATTCCTCTTTCCCCTGCTAACCACTGCATGCAACAGGAAGGGAGAATGAGCAAAAGTTGCATCCCCTCCTTTTAAGTTAGTGGATGCCATTGGGAAGAGGGTTTGGCTGTTAAACTACCCTGAGGATTCTTTGTGGAAAACAATGATTGTTTAAAGTGGTATGATACTGCTTTAAATGAATAGTGCAGATGGGTATAAATTTGATGATGTAATAAAGCACTCTAAATAAACTAAGCACTGAACCAAAATGGGAAGAAGAAAATCCCACCACCAATTCCCTTGCTTGAACCTTCCAATGTAAGTACAATTGTCATCCATTCTTTCTTTTTTTCCGAAGCTTTTAAGCTTCTCCTTCTTAAAAAAAAAAAGCATTTAAAAGAAGGAAAGCGAAGAAGGCACCTGCAAGGACTCGGCAAAGTAAAAGGGAGTTCAAGGAAAACCAGGCCTGCCGTCGGAAATGGTTAATTGATACACATTTTCCTTGCTTTTAGACAATGTGCAAAGGGTTCGTCACTCATGCGCTGCACACTTACTGTAAAGAGGAACTAGGTAAATCCCCAGCCACCCTGATTCACCCTTGGACATTTCATGACTATTTCTTATCGCTCAGTTGAGCATAAATTCATAGATTTTACGGTTAAGGGAGCTTGAGATGGGCTGCCGTATTTTCTGCACTTAGTCCTGCCACTTCTTATTGGACCATCTGCTGTCACCTTAAAGAGACAAGTGTATATTATCAAGGTAAACATACAAATCACTCCTGCATTTGATCTGGGGGGGGGGGGAGCCCTCTTAAATGTATTGATTGGAAAGTGTCAATAATGCTATAGGGAAGAGTCCTTGAGAATGAAAACAGCACGAATATCGCTCTCGTGAGTTCAGGCTGGAGCAAGAGAGCGTCAGGCCTGGAGAAATAGCTGCTAAGCAAAGAGATTTCTATTTACTATTCTTTCCTGGAGAATACTTGGCTCCAGGTTCCTTTCCTTTCTCTCTCCTCTGAACCCAAAGGAAAGCAATGTAGATGTTGTTCTTAATAAAATTATTACAAGTCTTATTTGGAATAGTTAGCATATTGCTAGAAAATCAACTCAGTGACCTCAGCAGTGGGTTGTAGCTCAGTGGTTGAGTATCTGCTTTCCCGGCTTTAATCCCAGTGGTAATTGTTGATGTGGATAACTTAAAGGCCCCAGCTCTCTATTCTTATGGTCCTTTGTGTTTAAACTGGGCTTGCCCTGGATAGTCTTTCACATGGAGGACTTCTTCAAACAAGAGGACTGTCCATACTAAAGTAGGGCCCATGACAACTCTATGCTGTTCCTTCAATGTGCCTCTTTGTTTCTTCCAAACTTACTTGATAGTGACAGAAGGATGCGTGAATATGTCAATTTTGGCTTTCTGTTTCATTTTTCCATTCTTAAGTCCAGTTCTCCACATCAGCTTATGATTTCCTGCCTTCCTGCCTGCCTGCCTTCCTGCCTACAAATTTCTCCCAATAGCCACATTTTTGGATGCTATTTTGCATAGAATACACATTTTTTATTTTTATTTTTTGCAAATCATAGTTTCCCTAATGTTTCTATTTCTCCTAATATAATACATGTCCATATGTTATGTTTAGGCACACTGTACCTCAGTATATGCGTTCTTGTGTTCATATTACTTGGCAGAAGAACTGCATCGCAAAATTCAGACAAGTGCAATTTTCAAAACACGATTGTGTTTTGGTTTGTGTATTGTTTTGGAAAGTACACTTTAGGCAGGTTCATCTTGAAATGTGAACGGAATTGATTCTGCGCCCAGCCAGATAGAAACAGAATCACTTTTGCTCTCTCCGTTTGAGATGACAAAAAAAGGAAGGGCAAGAAACAGAGATCTCCAGAATGAGCTTATGAGAGGGGTGGAGAGAATGAGATCTTTCCACCACTGCTACTGTCCTTTCCCCATCACTAAGCCAGTTTAGTAAAAGGTGGTCCATATGGATGGTGACGACACTGTAGGAAGGCTGACGAAAGGAGAAATCACCCTATCCTCTCTCTTTTTGCAACCCCTTGTGGAGGCTGGAAGAGACAGGTTTTGGTTTCATTTGATGGCTCACAAGGAAAATAATCACAGAAGTACGGGGAAATAATAAAGATGAGCCAAAGTTAATTCACCAAGTACTACAATCATACCTCGGGTTACGAACGCTGCAGGCTGTGCCTTTTTGGGTTGCAAACCACGCCAAACCCGGAAGTACCGGAATGGGTTACTTCTGGGTTTTGGTGCTCGTGCGTGCCATGCACAAAAGTGCATAATGACATCACATGCATAAGTGCCGAATCGTGTCACGTGCGTGTGCAGACACGGCGCTGCAGGTTGCGAACATGCCTCCCGCACGGATCACATTCGCAACCCAAGGTATGACTGTACTTGTGTGCATGTTTGTTTGTGTTTTTGTCTCAGAAATTCAAGATATGTTCCTGACATGAAAGGGCTAGTCTCTGATTCAGAATATGTTATTGTACACAGGTTGTACATTGACAATAAATGTATTATTATTATTATTATTATTATTATTATTATTATTCTCTGAACTGAACTGAGAGGTGGAACCCACAAATAGTTGAAAACCCTCCATTCAGTTAGCTAAGAGATACTTCATGAATGTCACAAACTAAGCCCATTTGTTCTGTATTTGAAGGAATGTTGCATCTTATAAATCAAATAATCTGAAAGTTCTTAGCCACAACACTGATTTGATATAGTTTTACTTCATATCCAATGCACAAAATCTACAAAAATATTCTCTTGTTCATGTGTGCTACATAATTGATATCAGTTCATTTTAAGTATATGGAAACCTCATTCCAGCAGGGTTTTCTGTATAATTTGTTCCCCTGTGATAATTACAGTTTTTGTTTGAGATGAGAGACTTTTCTTTTTGTTAGGCTTCAATACTTCAGTGTAGTCCAACTGTTACACAGAGAGGCAAATTAAAAAGAGACCACTCAAAACCAGTCAGAAAAGGATCTCAGTCAATACCTACAGTCGAAGCTTCAAGTTCACAATGGAATTTTAAAAGCAGACATGTCACTGGACAGCAATTCATTGAGGCTGGCAATTGTTATTGTCTCTCTATTGAATTTTTGTTATTCTAAGTACCTGTCAATTATTTTTAGCTAATTTCTGCATTCATATCATGTTTAAATGCACCATTGGGTGTGGCAAATCTATTTATAGATATAGATATATATTTCATTTATAGATGAAAAAGTGAAACACTATGTATGTAAACCACTTAAAGGCTTTTGTGGTTTAAGCAGTATGTTAATATTGCTAAAAACAACAACAAATAAATAGTCACTAAAATACATGGCTGATTCATCCCTGACTCTTAATTCTCAGACTATTTTGACTTGCCATCCTAGATACTCCTTCCTGCAGAGGTCCAGCAGGCACTTTTATTATAAAGTTTTTGGTGTATGCTGAAGATGCACCTTTTACCTTATGTTTGATTTTCGAGATATGTATTTAAGAACACACCCTCTTCATTGTCAGCTGTTTTAACTGCTGTATTTTTAAATGGTTGTAACTCACCTTGGGTAATAATAAGCCAATAAATTCCTTTACAGAGGATATTGCAGAGGTGAATGGACTAATATTAGGAAGGCACTGTTTTCTTCAGCAAGTATAGAATGGGAAAAGCGTGATGGAAAACCAGTTATAGAAAAGAATACTGAGCACTGGTACTTTGTTAACTGGCTACCCATTTACACTCTGCATGGAGCTTAGACTGGTATCTAAATATGCTTAGATTTCCAAAACAGGTTAGGAATTGAGATAAGCCTTCTCTTCCCAGCTCAGCTTCTGCCAGCTGTTGTACTATGAGCTCTACTGCCCCTTTCATTATCAGTATTTCCTTTGATTCTTCTGCATGGTAAAGGCTTCTAATACATTGTTTGTACAACAATGTATTGGTGTGGTACAATTGTATAGAATCTAGGGAAAACAGAGCAGGGGCCACATTGAGAAGATACAGGTTTCATTGTCCAGAAAGTGGGAGAAGCAACAAGAGGAACAGCCATTTTAGATCTGGTCCTAACCAATGTTGATGACCTGGTTAGTGGGGTAGAAGTGGAAGGATCATTAGGCGTGAGTGATCATGCTCTTCTGAAGTTTACTATACAGCGGAAAGAAGCAGCCAAGCATACTAGGACTCAATTTCTTGACTTTAAGAAAGCCGACTTCATAAAACTTAGGGAAGTGCTGGGTGAGATCCCATGGACAGTAATACTAAAAGGAAAGGGAGTTCATGATGGCTGGGAGTTTGTTAAGAGGGAGATAGTAAAAGCACAACTTCAGGCAATACCAATGAGACGGAAACATGGAAGGTGCCTAAAGAAGCCAGGGTGGCTATCTAAAGAACTTTTAACTGAGTTAAGATTAAAAAAGGATGTGTACAAAAAATGGAAAAGGGGGGAAACCACCAAAGAGGAATTCAAACAAATAGCCAGCACATGTAGACACAAAGTCAGAAAAGCTAAAGCACAGAATGAACTCAGGCTTGCTAGAGAGGTTAAAAGCAACAAAAAAGGCTTTTATGGGTATGTCTGTAGCAAAAGGAAGAACAAAGAAACAGTGGGGTCACTCAGAGGAGAAGATGGTGAAATGCAAACAGGGGACACAGAAAGGGCTGAACTCCTCAATGCCTTCTTTGCCTCAGTCTTCTCCGATAAAGAAAACAATGCCCAACCTAAAGAATTTGGAGCAAATGATTCAGCAAAGGAAACACAGCCCAGAATAACTAAGGAGATAGTACAAGAATACTTGGCTAGTTTAGATGTATTCAAGTCTCCAGGGCCAGATGAACTGCATCCAAGAGTATTAAAAGAACTGGCAGATGTGATCTCAGAACCACTGGCAGTCATCTTTGAGAATTCCTGGAGAACAGGCGAAGTCCCGGCAGACTGGAGGAGGGCAAATGTTGTCCCTATTTTCAAAAAGGGGAAAAGAGAGGACCCAAATAATTACCGCCCAGTCAGTCTGACATCAATACCAGGGACGATTCTGGAGCAGATCATTAAGCAAACAGTCTGTGAGCACCTAGAAAGGAATGCTGTGATCACCAATAGTCAGCATGGATTTCTGAAAAATAAGTCATGTCAGACTAACCTGATCTCGTTTTTTGACAGAATTACAAGCCTGGTAGATGTAGGGAACGCAGTGGATGTAGCCTACCTTGATTTCAGCAAGGCATTTGACAAGGTGCCCCATGATATTCTTGTAAAGAAGCTGGTAAAATGCGGTCTTGACTATGCTACCACTCAGTGGATTTGTAACTGGCTGACTGACTGAACCCAAAGGGTGCTCATCAATGGTTCCTCTTCATCCTGGAGAAGAGTGACTAGTGGGGTGCCACAGGGTTCTGTCTTGGGCCCGGTCTTATTCAACATCTTTATCAACGACTTGGATGATGGACTCAAGGGCATCCTGATCAAATTTGCAGATGACACCAAACTGGGAGGGGTGGCTAACACCCCAGAGGACAGGATCACACTTCAAAACGACCTTGACAGATTAGAGAACTGGGCCAAAACAAACAAGATGAATTTTAACAGGGAGAAATGTAAAGTATTTCACTTGGGCAAAAAAAATGAGAGGCACAAATACAAGATGGGTGACACCTGGCTTGAGAGAAGTACATGTGAAAAGGATCTAGGAGTCTTGGTTGACCACAAACTTGACATGAGCCAACAGTGTGACGCGGCAGCTAAAAAAGCCAATGCAGTTCTGGGCTGCATCAATAGGAGTATAGCATCTAGATCAAGGGAAGTAATAGTGCCACTGTATTCTGCTCTGGTCAGACCTCACCTGGAGTACTGTGTCTGGTTCTGGGCACCACAGTTCAAGAAGGACGCTGACAAACTGGAACGTGTCCAGAGGAGGGCAACCAAAATGGTCAAAGGTCTGGAAACGATGCCTTATGAGGAATGGCTAAGGGAGCTGGGCATGTTTAGCCTGGAGAAGAGGAGGTTAAGGGGTGATATGATAGCCATTGTCAGGGGCTCAGGAACAGAGGTACAGGGGAGAGAGGAAATGGAGAGCGAAGGGAAAGAATCTGAGGGCAGCGTAGGGGAGTATGACAGTGGCCCGAGAGATTCCATGAGCTTCTCCAGCGAATCAGAAGATTCCCAGAAGGAGGCGCCGATGGTCAGGGCAAGGGGGGTCCCAGGGGAGACACACCAGAAACAAGGGGCCAGCGGGGACTCCCAGAGCAGCAGCGGGAGATCAGGACCAGCTTCCCCACCGGAGCGTAGTGGGGGGGAAGAGTCCCATGTGTCAGGGCCAGCGTCTCCTCCACCAGGGAAAGAAGATGAGTCAGGGCTGACCACGCCTCTATCGGAGAGTGGGGGAACGGAGGGGAGGTCAGGTCCAGCTGGCCTCCCCGAAGGGGGAAGCAGTGACAGGAGCAGTGTAAAGGTCAGGAGGAAGGTTGCCGGCTGGGCGCGTGTGCCAAGTTCGAATGTACAGGCGCGTGGGACAGCAGAAAACCTGGATTGGGAACCAGGTCCTAAAGCCTGCCGGAGGCAGGGGGAAGACTCAGGGGACTCAGCGTCAGAAGAGTCTAGGAAGGGCGAGACCCCAGCTGACAGGCGGAACCAGAGGAGGGAAGAGCAGAGGAAGAGGTGGAGCAAGGCTAGAGTCTTAAACTGGTGTCTGGGGGGAGGAGATTCAGACGGAGCTTCGGCGGTCTAGAGTTTCAGACGTAGAGCTGCACGCTGCGGCTGTTAAAGCGAAACTGAACTTAAATAAAGACTTTTGTATATAACAACGAACTGGCGTTGGTCCTTTGTGAGCTGGGACCTCGGGCAGCTCTGACAGCCATGTTCAAATATATAAAAGGATGTCACATAGAGGAGGGAGAAAGGTTGTTTTCTGCTGCTCCAGAGAAGCGGACATGGAGCAATGGATCCAAACTACAAGAAAGAAGATTCCACCTAAACATTAGGAAGAACTTCCTGACAGTAAGAGCTGTTCGACAGTGGAATTTGCTGCCAAGGAGTGTGGTGGAATCTCCTTCTTTGGAGGTCTTTAAGCAGAGGCTTGACAGCCATATGTCAGGAGTGCTCTGATGCTGTTTCCTGCTTGGCAGGGGGTTGGACTCAATGGCCCTTGTGGTCTATTCCAAGTCTATGATTCTATGATTTTTTTTTCTAGGTTCTTCATAACCCAACCATCTTCATAACCCAACCATCTTTCCCCTGCACCTTAACCAATACGACATTTGCCACTTACAATCAGCAGAGAAGCTCAGGAGATTTATTAGAACATTCTTAGCTAGGAATCCCTTCCCCAGAAACACGTGTAGCCTCTTAGTTTTTCTTGCAGTTTGGATAATGTCTTGCTCATTCACCAATTAGTCAGGCCCATTTAGCCTGGTATTCAGCTGCCAGCTACTGAGGGATAAGGTCGCTGGCTTCCTAAATATTGCAGCAAGCACAATTCCTTCTGCAGAAACACCCTTTCCCCATGTCTCTGTTTGCATGGGGTTGCCAGAGTGCTTGCTCCCAGTCCCAGTGGCACATGGAGAACAATGAGCGAATCAAGATGTATGGACTCGTTCACAGCTGAAATAAATATCAGCTAAACATTTATAGAAATATATTTCTACATAAAAAAATTAAACAGGCCAAGAAGACGAAGGGGAGAAATCATTAATCAACACATTGCAGTGTTCACCATCCTACTTTTGCTGTAACAAAAGGCTGACTGCAAGATTTTTTCAAATATATATATATATGCCGGTATTAACAGTATGCTGTCTTTATATTATGGGGTATAAAGAAGGCATATCTGAGCTGAGGAAGGAAAGCAGAGCATTGCTGCAGAGGGAAAGAGCAGTAGCTTTGGTGGTGATAGCCAGCTGATTATTTCCCTTCTTTTAAAACAACTATACTATTGTTAATATTAATATTTATAATACACAATTACAATGTAAAACTATAAGAAAAATTAACAGAACAATCAAAGTAATTTATTGCAATAGTTTAAACTAATCAGATATGTGTTTAAATGTAATTAGGAACATAGAAAGCTGACTTGGAACTATAGAGCCACCCAGCTCAGTATTGTCTAACCAGGGTTTCCCAAAGTTGGGTCTCCAGCTGTTTCTGGACTACAACTCCCATCATCCCTAGCTAGCAGGAGCAGTGGTCAGGGATGATGGGAACTGTAGTCCAAAAACAGCTGGAGACCCAACTTTGGGAAACCCAGCTCTAGAAGATGGGGAAGCCCTTCAAGAAACCCTGGTCTAAAGTGACTTAGCAGAGACTCTCTAGGCTTTCAGAGAAAGGCTTCCCAAACTCTATCTGGAATTGTGAGGGATTAAACCTGGGAACCTTCTGCCTGTGAAACAGAACCTCTAAAGTTGAGCTATGATCCTTTCCCTGAATAATTATTCCATCACCATGTCTCTTTGCTTACCAGTTTAAGATCAGCCCTGATATGATAAGGATCTTAACGGCATGTTTAAAATGAGAGTTCAGTACAGAAACAGAAAGCGAAAATGTGGTTTACTAGAAAGTGCTTAATTGGCTCCCATGTAACTTGGAAAAAGATTCCACAGTAGTTTCCCTCCCTCATCACAGATAAGTGAATATCTCCATGCTTGAACAAGTCACCACTAACAAGTAAACCAAAAAGGAAGGAAACCTAAGATAGTTTTTTTAAAAATAGCATTGCATGGATGTGAGGGAGAGTTGTGCCATGCACTGCCTTCACACACTTTCATAAAATTTCAGAATCTGCTGGTGGGTGCTATTTCTTAAGCTGGGTTTTCTTGAAGGATGTGAACCCTGCAGCCTTCCATAGCAGCAACCTTTAATTTTGCAATTGGGTCTTTTATGAGAGAGAGGGATGTGGGAAATTTAAAAGATTCTAAGGAATCTGTTATGGTCCTGGACCAAAAGCTGAGTTCTCCAGCAGCAGCAGCAGTTCCAAATAAGTTTGAGATATGATCCCTAATACTTCCCATTTAGAGTCCTTCACCTTGGATGCTGTACCCTGTCCACTAAGACTTGAGAAAATACCATTGCATTCAGATTCTGAGGAGTGGATCTCAGACTCTTCTAGAAAGCAGAAAGAGCCTCAAGATAGTTCCCCAATCAGCTTACCACTAAGTTAAAAACAGACCTCTTTAAACAGACCTTTGGTTGATTGACATTCAATGCCTTTTAAAAAATGTGTTGGGGGTGTTATTGGGTTGTTCCTGTTTTTATTTTGATTATGTATTTTGTGATCTTATATCGTGATGTTACCCTGTGAACCTGTGGGTATAAGGCAGTTTACAAATTTAATAAAAAAATAAAAAATAGATAAATACCAATACTCCAATCGGCATCCTTAAGAAGGAACTAGCAACTGTCAAACAAGGCATTGACCCTTTAAGACAGCTAGATATAGCATTTGGGCATCGGGTGGCAATTTCAGAAGAAGAAGAAACTTTCCTGGGCAGACTATCAAACCCTGGCACTAGTTCTAAACTGCTGCTGGAGCGATCTTGTATCATATATCATTTGCTGGGTTGCTAGCCATGGTACTGAAGTCATGCCAAGAAACTCTGGGGCAATACCTATTGTACTGTCCAGGGTCTTGAACCTTCCAGAGAAGCTGCAGATAACTGCCTTACTTAAATGGTTGTTGCCCTGGTATGATTACAATCCCTAATGGATCAGAACAGAAGCCTTTAAGATGTAGGCCTCCCCAGATGGTGAAAAGGTATTGGTTCCATCCTTTGCCTTCCATTTCAAAGATTGGTCTGGTTCAGAAATATATATCTCAGCTCATTAATCCAAAGCAATCACAAGTTTGGCACTCATGGAGAAGGGAAGTGGTGGTGGACCTTGATAGTTGATTTTCGAATGTATGGACCATGGTCTTCTCTTTCTGCCCCCATAGTGGGATTATATCAGGGCAGCATATCATTAAAAATCCATAGTCATAAGACTGGAGAAGAAGGGTGTGTTACCTGGGACTACAGCCCACCAACAGGCGGCCAAAGGTAACCTATCTGAAATGTTCTGCCCATGCCTGCCTTTATTTTATTTAGAAAGATTTCTAAGCCACTTAATCAAAGAGCTCTCTAAGCAGTGTACTTAATGAAATGTTCTATAGGGATGTGCATTGCAGGATAATAACAAGGTAAATTATATAATATCAAGTCAGGTAGGGATTTGCATGATCCCAGCTGATCACGGAAGAGCCACGTCTCAGCAGCACTTTAGGTCTCTAGGGTGGAAGAAGCACCCTTAAATCTTCTCTGTGAGCTGATTCAGATTGTGCTGTGTAAACCCTGATGTTATTCCCATGCTCAAAAGTCCAATTTGAAGCAATGATTTATGCCTCCTGTTCAGGTGGTGTGTGCCTGTGTGTGTCTCTCTCTGTGTGTGTCTGTGTATTTGTATATGAGAGAGAGAGAGAGAGAGAGAGAGAGAGAGAGAGAGAGAGAGAGAGAGAGATGTTCTACAATTGAGTAGAAAAGCAACTGGAAAGAGCATGCATGTCAAAATGCTAGGTGAGTCCCTGATTCTGCAAATGAACCTTGCATTTCAGAGTTCAAAGGACAATAAGAAAGACACAACGAGTCATGTAATTTTTTTTTTTTAAAAAAAGATCTTCACCCTGATAAATGGCAGGTCAAGGAAGGTTGTATTTAATAGTATATTCCTCAATGAAATGTCACTTTTCCCTCAATGTGTCCTCTGTGTGAGCTAATTAAAATGATGTTTTACTGCAATGTCAGCACACCAAGTTGCTGAGTTTCTTGTTGTCTTCTACATAGTGCAAAATGAATGTTGTCATTTGATACATTCAGGATCTTAAAGTCTGTCTCTTATGGGGCCTAATGTATACCATTTTGTGTATGCTTTGATACTTGCATACTGCTGTTTTCTCCTCTCTCTCTCTCTCTCTCTTTGTTTTCAAATGGCATGTGTGGTTTATGCTCTGCTCATTTTATTTTCCAGTGTCCTTCCCACTGCCTACGCATCAAGAAAGCAACAGAATTATATGCCGTTTGGAGCAAATATTAGAGATGCTGAGATACCATAAAGTTTGAATGAAGATGCCTGGTGAATATTGATGCATGCATGCAATCAAAGCTTGAGGGCAGCTGATCTCACCGGACTGTTATCCTCCCTGACTGCACTGCTGACTGCATCCAAATCTGCAATTATGTAGATCAGTCCACACACCCCGTAGGCGCCATACCCTACTGCAAGGCTGGGGAACCTTGTGCCCTCCAGCTGTTCTTGGAATGCAGCTACCATCAGCCCAACCACAATGGCCAAAGGGATGGTGGGAGTTGTAGTCCAGCGATAGCTGGCGGGCTATTTGCCACTTCTGGCCTAGAGGGCCTGGTCAGGTTATCACTTCACCCTCGCTGCAGTCCACATTTGTGGAGGCTCCCTGTTTGATTTATAATGCTTTAGGCTCTCCACTTCATAGGTTTGCCCTCTAACTGGGGGCTGTAAAAGGAGGGGGGAGGTGAGGTATCATTGTTGGTGCCTGGGTACACGGAGCCGGACCTCGCTGGGCTTCCTGCACCAACTTGGAAAACTCCAGGCAGCTACGTTCTCCCCCACAAGCAACCCTTGGGATGATTAATCACTCTTCTTTCCAGACATGCTTCTGTGACATATATTCAAAGATATATGCACGCAATACAAAAGCAGAGTCCAAGCAGAAGCTAGGCATTGGAGGTGTGGATTTCTAAGTTACTTTATTATGTACAAAACAGAACAAAGGAAATTATGGCTCCTCTCTCCTTCTTCATCTCCGAGAGAGCAGAAAAGCAAAAGTACAACATAACGGAACAGTGTAACTGAACTTACGTTCTCATGACTCCAATAGTATGGAAGGTCAACACAGACATGTGATGAAAACAATCACACATCCTGCAACGGGAGGAATGAAATCCCAACAATCATTGGGGGCAGGACTTTCCAATGACCCCCCACTCTTGCTCCTTGCTTAAAGAAAGAGAGCACATTAAGAAGACTACATAAATATATGTAGAGAGATTTGAGAGGCAACTATTTTTTATTTGATATTTATCTCTTTCCCACTCAGAGGCAATGTTAGTTCAGCACAGGGATTTCCCTTTAACCACTTTTCTAGTCAATACCCATCAATGCGAATTGGAAGGGGACTTGTTCTCCTCAGGGAATGGGAAGTTATTTTGATGCTCCTTCGCCACAGAAATAGAAAGGTGTAGCTGAATCCATTGCCAACATGGGTTTATTCAAGTTCTGTTCCTTCAGTCTTTTTAGCTTATGTAGTTCTTTATCCTGCTGGTTGTTGGTATTTTTAAAAAACTTGTTAGAAAATGCAGGTGGTTGTTGTGTCAGTGTTTACAGCAGATGACAAAGAACAAACAGCTTTCTGGGCTCAAATGGCCTGGAGGCATATAACCTTTAGCTGTGATCTTGACAGGTTTTACAAGCTCCGGCCTGGGTTAGTTCTTCAGTGGAAAACTCCAAAAGTATATCCACCTGAAAGTACATGGGGATTTCACAGCAAAACAAAACCACACTGAGGCAAACAGACACTTACTACTAATAGATTTTGTTTAGCTCTGTCAATTTTTAAAGGGGATTGTCTTGAGACTGAAGGCAGAGAGCATTCCTACCTACGCAATATTATGGGGGTGAAATGCTACTGGTGGATGAAGCCAGAGGCAACAACATTGGATATGACTCAAGCTTCGTTCAATAGGCTACACTCCAGCCATGAAAAAGGGTTGAGAGTGAGACATATGGGGAGATTGTTTAACTCTTTCCTCCTTCCCCCAGCCCCAACAAAAACTGCCTCCTGCTAAACTGCTACTTAATCCTGGGAAGAAACCTCCAATTGGTGCGGCAATCCCAGAATGTCTCTGTGTTGCTTTCTGCATGTTTGTTTGTTTTTAACCCCAAGACTTACCCACTAAATTCACAAAGAAGCAAACTGAGCTCCCTCCTCACTACACTGGCAGCTTGGGCCTGATCCTTCAGGTTACAAGGCTCTTGATTACCAAGGGCATCTGATTGGCCATCCCTCTGAACCAACCAGGATTGGATCCCATGTCAATGATCCATACCCTGGAGCAAATCTGACCTTTCAGAGATTGAAATTTCAGAGCCAGCTGACTGTTCTGTAGCCAAAGTATTGCTCTGTGTAAATTATATTTCCATGTTAAAACGTTAGGGTTTGTCAAGAGTAAGAGTTTAAAGTAATCAACTGTGAAGCATGCACCAACAATGACCGGCAACTTTGAGTCCCCTTTCTGGTGAATGCACACCACAGAAGTGTGAAGTATTATATTTGTATTATTCGTGACTTAAATTATGAGGGGGTGAAGAATACCAGGGCAAGGATGTTCTTTTTGGTGTGTATCTGGTAAAAAGGATAGCTCAGTCAGTAGGAGCAGGAGACTCTTAATCTCTGGGTCGTGAGTTGGGCAAAAAGATTCCTGCATTGCAGGGATTGGACTAGACAACCTTCAGGGTCCCTACAAACTCTACCATTCTATGTTTCTAAATCTGGGCTTGGGAACCCTTTCAGTCACATTCCCCTCTGGGTAACCTTCAAAGGGCCAGATGGGTGCAGTCCGAGGCAACTCATGTAAATTGCACCTTTGTACTTTAGGCCAAGGGATGCGGGTGGCACTGTGGGTTAAACCACAGAGCCTAGGACTTGCCGATCAGAAGGTCGGAGGTTCAAATCCCTGTGATCGGTCCCTGCTCTTGCCAACCTAGCAGTTTGAAAGCACATCAAAGTGCAAGTAGATAAATAGGCACCGCTCCAGCGGAAAGGTAAGCGGTGTTTCCGTGCGCTGCTCTGGTTCGCCAGAAGCGGCTTAGTCATGCTGGCCACATGACCCGGAAGCTGTACGCCGGCTCCCTTGGCCAATAAAGCAAGATGAGCGCCTCAACCCCAGAGTCGTCTGTGATTGGACCTAATGGACCTACCTTTTTACTTTAGGCTAGTTTTTACACAGGCTCTCCCATCCCCCTCTATCCTCCATGCAGACAAGCAAGACACATAATCAGAGTACAGGGGCAAGTTCTAGCAAGGCAAAATGCCGTGAGGTGCAAAGCAAAGCCGGCAAGGTGTGTGAGCCTGGAGAGAGTTGTGCAGACCAGGTAGAGAGCTCTGAATGTCACATCCCCAGCCGATGTGGACAGACTCCTCCAAGCTGGAAAGCCCACCACCTGTCCTCTCGACCCGTGCCCGTCTTGGCTGATTAGAGCGTGTCCAGACGAGGTGCGGGCCCTCCTGGGGGATATCATCAATTTGTCCCTTGGCACGGGGACATTCCCAGGGGAACTGAAGGAGGCAGTGATGCACCCAGTGGCGTAGCGTGGGGGGTGCAGGGGGGCCGGCCGCACCGGGCGCAACATCTGGGGGTTAGGGTTAGGGGGCACAAATCCGCGGCTTAGGGGGCGCAAATCCATGGGTTAGGGGGGCGCAAATTACTTGCCTTGCCCCGGGTGCTGACAACCCACGCTACACCACTGGGTGCGCCCGCTCTTAAAGAAAACATCATTAGATCCTTTAGATCTATCCAATTACCGCCCGGTTTTGAATCTTCCGTTCCTGGGTAAGGTGATTGAGAGAGCGGTTGCTGAACAGCTTGGTGGGTTTCTGGATGAAACATTGGCTCTGGATCCATTCCAGTCCGGCTTCCACGCTGGTCATGGGACCGAGATGGCTCTGGTTGCCCTAACAGATGATCTTCGTAGACAGCTGGATCGAGGCGGGTCGGGGCTGCTGATTCTTCTAGATCTGTCAGCAGCTTTCGACATGGTCGATCACAAACTCCTGGACCACCGCCTTGCCGATGTGGGGATCCAGGGCACAGTCCTTCAATGGCTGCGCTCGTTTCTCTCTGGTTGGGGACAGAGGGTGGCGCTTGGGGGGGAATTGTCATCGCGCCACTCCTTGGTTTGTGGAGTGCCTCAGGGTGCGATTCTCTCCCCGATGCTTTTCAACATCTTTATGCGCCCCCTCGCCCAGCTTGTCTGGAGTTTTGGGCTGCGTTGCCATCAGTATGCCGATGACACCCAACTCTATCTGTTGATGGATGGCCTTCCTGACTCGGCCCCAGACACACTGACCAGATGTTTGGAAGCTGTGGCTGGATGGGAGCCGGTTGAAGCTAAATCCTTTGAAGACAGAGGTCCTGTGGCTGGGACGATATGGGATTGGGGGGACAACTCCCACCCCTTGCGGGGGCGCAATTAGTGCCAGCACCATCCGTTAAGAGTTTGGGTGTAATCTTCGACACCTCCCTTTCCATGGAGGCGCAGATTGCAGCTATAACAAAGGTGGCATTTTTCCATCTCTGCCAAGCTAAGCAGTTGGCTCCTTACCTCTCTCACCCTGACCTAGCCACTGTGATCCACGCGACGGTCACCTCCAGACTGGATTATTGTAACTCCTCTACGTGGGGCTGCCCTTGAGACTGACCCAGAAACTCCAGCGGGTGCAGAATGCTGCAGCGAGACTACTTACGGGGTCTTTGCTGCGAGATCCACATTCACCCGGTGCTATACCAGCTGTACTGGCTCCCGGTGGAGTACAGGATCAGGTTTAAGGTGCTGGTTTTAACCTTTAAAGCCCTATACGGCCTAGGACCCTCATACCTACGGGACCGCCTCTCCTGGTATGCCCCACAGAGAAACTTACGGTCTTCAAACAAAAACATCTTGAAGGTCCCAGGCCACAGAGAAGTTAGGCTGGCCTCAACTAGAGCCAGGGCTTTTTCGGCTGTGGCTCTGATCTGGTGGAACACTCTGTCACAAGAGACTAGGGCCCTGCAGGACTTGACATCTGTCCACAGGGCCTGCAAGACAGAGCTGTTCCACCAGGCCTTTGGCCAGGGCACAGCCTGACTCCCTCCCTCGGCAGTGGCTTGATTTGAATTAATTTTATAATGAATGATTTTAGAGTGTTGTTTGTGCTGTACTTTTGTACTGTTTTATTGTTGCTAGATGCCCTGAGCCCGGCTTCGGCTGGGGAGGGCAGGATACAAAAAAAAAATATTATTATTATTATTATTATTATTATTATTATTTATCCCTTGCGCCTGGAGTTGCCCACCCCTGTCTAAAACATTATTTCCAAACTGTGGTGATATTGCTAGCTATGATTCTCAGTAAGAAAGCATTCAGCTCACACATAATATAATACTGGGGATATTATCAGACAGAAAAGTAAACTTGTTGTGGAGACTTTTTTAAGGGGGTGGGTTGCTGTGCCAGATTTAACAAGCCATATGCTGCTGTGCTGTCAGCCCTATTTGCATCTATTAATTATATCTTGAGGCTTGATAGCATCATAGGCCACTATCCCTTTCTGACTGGAGCAAAGCTTAAAATGTGGCTATTGAGGACAAGGTGACATTTCAAAGATCTGTCTGTTGTGGTACATTTTGCATGGTATATCAGATTTCTCTCTTTTGTACATATGCACAATTCCCGACTTCAACATTTAAGAATAAAATCTTTGACATATTTTTTTCTCCAGCTGTAATGTACTGCAAAAGAATTAGCAGTTTGCATTTCTCTTTATCTGATAAATTGGGGAAAAGTCACACTAAGCAGGCGTACCCACACAACTTGTGATCCAAAAATTTGGATGCGGTCTACCAGCTGAAATCTATATTATTTCATTCTAGCTTGTGTTGATTTTCTCCTGTTTTATGCTCATGCTTTCAAACGACAAACACTTGGAATTCTAGTCCCTTCTGAGCTCATTCATTTGCTTCAAACAAAAGAAGGAAACACTTTAAGAAGAAATGCTAAAAATGGGCATCATAAAGAAGAGAACTATTTAGGAGGAGGAGTAAACCCCAAAGCTAAACTTAATGCTTCTGTGCTTGATCTTACTCCAGTGAAAGCATAAACAATAGCACATTGGAACAAATGACTATGTTTCATTCACACAGTTTATGCTTTTTATATAACGCATAAACTTGAGCTGGGTGCAGAAGAGGGAGAGGTAAGTGAAAAAAGGGAAGTTTGTACTCTTTTGTAACCCTAGAACTGAGAGACGCCCAATGATGTTGACTGTTGTAAAAGTCAGGACAGACAAAAGATAGTATTTTGTCACACACCACAGTTAAACTATGGAATTCGCTCCCATGCAAGGCAGTAAACATCTCCCATCTCCTGTTGGGGCTTGTCTCTTGGAGGTACAGCTGGTTAAGGGGCGCAGGTGGCACTGCGGTCTAAACCACTGAGACTCTTGGGCTTGCCAATCAGAAGGTTGGTGGTTCGAATCCCCATGACAGGGTGAGCTCGCATTGCTCTGTCCCATCTCCTGCCAACCTAGCAGTCCGAAAGCACGCCAGTGCAAGTAGATAAATAGGTACCGCTGTGGCGGGAAAGTAAACAGCATTTCCGCGCGCTCTGGTTTCCATCACAGTGTTCCGTTGCAGCAGAAGCGGTTTAGTCATGCTGGCCACATGACCTGGAAAGTTGTCTGTGGACAAACTCCGGCTCCCTTGGCCTGAAAGCGAGATGAGCGCTCAACCCCAGAGTCACCTTTGACTGGACTTAACCATCCAGGGGTCCTTTACCTTTTCTTTTTTCTTTTTTACCTTACAGCTGGCTAGTGATTGCATCACACATTGAAAACACCACAAATTGGGGCTGTGGGGTTGTGACAGGTAGTCCTGTCCCACACTGATACATGGGGTGGCTACCTGAAGAGGCCTTCCATGTGTACAGATGTAAATGTGTAGAGTTCTGGCACATATATATGCTGATAATTGGAGAGGGCTTCTTCAATATCCAGCAACTGCATAGATGACAGGAGGCATTGCCAGCATGCCAGTTCAATCTCATGGGTTTCCTCAATGTGTGAGGAAAATAGTATGGATGAACCCCCTATCAATACAGGTTTCTGAGATACAGGGAAAGGCACCAGAAGGATAAATACCATGAGTAAAATTTGTGGTCTGTTCAGGAAAATTGAAAAGAGATCTGTTCAAGAAATATCAACAATCTCAGATATGCAGATGACACAACCTTGATGGCAGAAAGTGAGGAGGAATTAAAGAACCTTTTAATGAGCGTGAAAGAGGAGAGCGCAAAATATGGTCTGAAGCTCAACATCAAAAAAGCAAAGATCATGGCCAATGGGCCCATCACCTCCTGGCAAATAGAAGGGGAAGAAATGGAGGCAGTGGGAGATTTTACTTTCTTGGGCTCCATGATCACTGCAGATGGTGACAGCAGCCACAAAATTAAAAGACGTCTACTTCTTGGGAGAAAAGCAATGACAAACCTAGACAGCATCTTAAAAAGCAGAGACTTCACCTTGCCAACAAACGTCTGTATAGTTAAAGCTATGGTTTTCCCAGTAGTGATGTATGGAAGTGAGAGCTGGACCATAAAGAAGGCTGATCACCGAAGAATTGATGCTTTTGAATTATGGTGCTGGAGGAGACTCTTGAAAGTCCCATGGACTGCAAGAAGATCAAACCTATCTATTCTTAAGGAAATCAGCCCTGAGTGTTCACTGGAAGGACAGAGCCTGAAGCTGAGGCTCCAATACTTTGGCCACCTCATGAGAAGAGAAGACTCCCTGGAAAAGACCCTGATGTTGGGAAAGATGGAGGGCACAAGGAGAAGGGGACGGCAGAGATGGCTGGACAGTGTTCTCGAAGCTACCAGCATGAGTTTGACCAAACTGTGGGAGGCAGTGGAAGACAGGAGTGCCTGGCGTGTTCTGGTCCATGGGGTTACGAAGAGGCGGACACGACTAAACAACTAAACAACAACAAAAATTTGTGTTGCTTACCCCCAGCCTCAATCATCTCAACACCTTCTGAGGGAGCAGCTCTACCTATTACTCCAACTGATTTCTCAAATTGCAGCTGCTTGCTGCGTTTCCTACAGATGGAACGAAAAGAAGAGGGCAGGGAATAAAAGGAAGTAGAGGAAGATTAAAAGTGTTAGTCGTGTTGCTTTATTCTGTTAGACATTCTGGACAAAACAGAAACAAGCTCTGAAAACCATACCTGTAGTTTGGGTTGACGAAAGAATGCTTGTTTTCAGGCTTATATGTTGTGACTAAAAGGCTTCATTAAGAGAATTTAAAAATGGAACTTCTGCCCCTTTGTATAGATTATGTACCTGTGTGGAATATAAGGCAACCTGTTCCTTCCATTGCTAACATATGTCAATTGGAAAAAAGAACCAGAGCTCTCAATAAATTTGTTTCATGTCCTCAGTCTCTTCCATGATAGCTTAAAGTTCAGCTCATAAAGTAGATTTCACCTTATAGACCAATCTATTTAATGATTAAGATTTTTCTTCTAACATATATCTGTCATTTCTACCTTTTTTCACTTCGTATTGATGACTCTTTACATGTGTCTTTCAACATATTTTGTCTCCTCAATGTAGTTAGGATCAATTAAGCTAATTCCAAAGAGTCTTTTCAAGAAGGATGTTAGTTGAATAGAAGTCCTCCTGGTATTCTATCTGAGTGGAAAGGAATTCTATACATATGTACTCAGAAATACACAAGTATAGGATGTATAGGGGGTTGGGGGAGGGGATTATTCTTTTGATTTTCTTCTTGTTTTTCTTATGTATTTTGTCCTGAATTTTTATTCTGTAAACTGCCCTGAGATCTACATATGGAGGGTGGTATACAAATTCATTCATTCATTCATTCATTCATTCATTCATTCATTCATTCAACAACTAAAGAATAAGTAAATATAAATAAAAAACTCCCACTTAGTTCACTGGTTCTTACCCCAAGCAAGAGCATAGAATTGCAGTTCTAGATGCCTAATTTTAATATGCGGCATTATAAATTGAGGATATATAACAAACTATAAAAATAATCCTTCCAGTAGCACCTTAGAGACCAACTAAGTTTGTTACTGGTATGAGCTTTTGTGTGCATGCACACTTCAGATACACTGAAACAGAAGTCACCAGACCCTTATATATAGTGAGAGGGTGGGGAGGGGTATTACTCAGAAGGGTGGTGGGAATGGGTGATTGGCTGATAAGTGTGGTAAACCTGTTGACAACTGTTAATGACTGCAATTGGTCTTACAGGAAAAAGCAAGGGGTGAGATGGCTAAAAATAGCTTTATCATGTATAATGAGATAAGAATCCAATGTCTCTATTCAGACCAGGTCTCTCCTTGGTTTTAAGTTTGGCAATAAGTTGCAATTCAGCAACTTCTCTTTCCAGTCTATTTCTGAAATTCTTTTGTAATAAGACAGCTACTTTGAGATCTTGTATAGAATGTCCTGGAAGATTGAAGTGTTCTCCTACTGGTTTCTCTGTCTTGTGATTCCTGATATCAGATTTATGTCCATTCACCCTTTGCCGTAGGGTTTGTCCAGTATAGAGGGATGAAGGGCACTCTTGGCATTTGATGGCATGCAGAATGTTAGAAGATGAGCAATTAAATAGTCCTGAGATGTTTGATGTTGTTGGGGCCAGTAATGGTATTGTCCGGGTGTATGTGGCAGCAATGTTGGAATCTGGGTTTATTGCAGGCTCTGGTACCAGGGAGAGAATTCCAGAGACTTGGTGAAGCAACCAAGGAGGCCTTGATATAGGTAGCCTCTGGATATACCTTCTAGACAATGGATGGATAATTTACAATCCTCTGGATGTCATTAAATTCCAACTCCCATCAGCTCCAGCCAGCATGGACAATAGTTACGGATGATGGGAGTTGTAATTCAGTAAGATCTGTAGACCTGCAGGTTTCCCATCCCTAACCAAGATAGTTGGAGCAAGCTGTAGGACCTCCCTAGAAAAGATCAGCAGGAATGGAGGTCTGCAGGTGAAAAGATATTCCCTCAGATGGCACCATACTATTTGGGGCTTCAAATTTTCTTCATCCATCCAATGTCGGTACATAAACTAATTGCTTTCAGCACAAGTGGCAGGTTGTGGAGCTCATTCCTATTAAAAATGTCAAAATAGATTGCTCCTTACTATGAAGGAATGTTGGATGTTGTCCAATGCGGGTTATAAGTTGGACAACATATCTGTGCATTGAGGTGTGCTGTTCCATTCCATGTGTGCCGTGTAACCATGAATGATAGTGAAATCACACACACACACACACACACACACACACACACACACACTAAATGGGATACAGCCAGGCAAATTGCTATGCATTTGTTTTCCAACTGTGTGACTGAGCCGAGATGGCATAAAAGGATGATGAGGAGCAACAATGAAGTTGCTTCATTTGGCGCGGAAAAAATTAATGCTGCTCATAACATTCCTCAAATATCTTTCGATGAGTTCTCTGCCACTTTGTTGATGCTCCAGGGTCTTTTCTCTAGTGTCTCTTTTGTATCAGAGCACCATCTGGCACAGAGATTATGGACACTCCAGTCTCTCTATCTCTGTATAACACTGAAAATTGCTTGTACAGAACAGTTGCTGAGGACTTGCATAGGCAGGAAATAAGACGACAGGGAGTGGAGTGCTGAGGTTAAGTTAGCTGGTTAAAGTGGATAGGACTCATTGAGTAGGTGGCACTCCTATGTGCTCCTACTTGAGAGTTAACCCTGTTGAACTCAATGAGCCTTACTTCTGAATAGCCATAAATCGGATTGTGCTGTTAGTCACCATTTGTAAATGTATTCAGGCTAGAGATTGGCAGGTGTATCAGCTTCAGTTTCTATTCTGTTTTTCATTTTTTCTAATCTTAAATTCCCTTCTCTGTCAATAGATCTCAAGATCATCAGTTTGAGCCCCATGTTGGGCAAAATATTCCTGCATTTTAGGGGACCCTTGTGGTCCTGTCCAACTCTACAATTCTATGATTCTATATTTCCGCATTGGCTTAGAGAGAAGTTCCTCATGAAAATATGTCAGCATATTAGTGTGAATTTCTTCTAATATATACATTTTGTATGCAGTTTCTGCTAATACACATACACACTCTGCAAACCATTTCCCTTAATGTAGTACATTTTTGTATGGTTCCCCACCACCACTAATTGTACATTTTTGTACACTTGGTGGCCGAACCATATCGCAAAAATGAAAGAGGTTCTAATTGCATAGTAAAAAGAAAAGAGACACGTGGATTAACAAAAGCAATTCATGAAGCTGATGGTTAGTTGATGAAGGGCCCTGTGGAAGAGGCAGGGAAGGGAAGATATCCCAGGGTGAGAGGATGAGAAAAGACAGGGAAGCTCTCAGGTGAGAGCTGGGAGGAATCACCTTTCACTGTGTGGAACAAGTTAAGATTTACCTGTGCGTTTTCTCTTTCTCACTCTTTGTTTTTGTTTAGATTGATTTGCTTTTTAAATAATGTACAGTGGTACCTCGGGTTACATACACTTCAGGTTACATACGCTTCAGGTTACAGACTCCGCTAACCCAGAAATATTACCTCAGGTTAAGAACTTTGCTTCAGGATGAGAACAGAAATCGTGCAGCAGCGGCGCACTGGCATCAAGAGGCCCCATTAGCTAAAGTGGTGCTTCAGGTTAAGAACAGTTTCAGCTTAAGAACAGACCTCCAGAACGAATTAAGTTCTTAACCCGAGGTGCCACTGTATTATGAAAAGTCTTAATAAAAACATATTTTAAAAAACCTTAAGGGGGGGAGGGGAGAGTAACAAGAATAATTCAAGGTATAACATGACCCAAGGAACTTGCTGGCCTGGGTACAAAAATGTATAGCAAAAGCCAAAGGCTGGAGCCAATTTGGCTCACCCACTTCCAATTCTGAGGGCCTGAGAGTGGGTGCTTTCTTCACCCAAATGGGTGTGGCTTAAGAGGGGTTAGAGTAAATCCCACCTCTTCTTTGAGGCTTGTAT
This sequence comes from Podarcis liolepis, assembly GCF_965112155.1. Lineage (NCBI taxonomy): Eukaryota > Metazoa > Chordata > Lepidosauria > Squamata > Lacertidae > Podarcis > Podarcis liolepis. The sequence continues at coordinate 31,352,129 of NC_139558.1, read as the reverse complement.
ACCGTAGTTTACCTAGACTGGCAATTTTTAGCTACCTGCAGAGTGTAACCCCGCAGAGCCTTGTTTATAACTTGAATAAAGTGGCCCATGTTTTAACTGAATTCAGCTAGTGTCCTGTCACACATGGTTACAGTTGACCATGCTTTACCGATTAGTTCTGCTGAGTGGGCCAGATTCTGTTTGTCTAAGGGGCATGTGTCGATCAGACGTAAGACTGCTTGTGCTGACAAAGGCTTTCAATCCTACTCACCCCTAACTTGTAGATGTGTAAAAACATTTCCGTAAAGACAGGGCAAGATACGAGGAATTCCCTGGGTGTTCCGCTGCTTTGGAGAAAAAAAGAAGCAACACAGCAAGATGAATTATAATACAATGTCTCTTCCGCTACACAGCAATAATCTAGTTATAATTTATGAGGAATCTCTCAAAGCCCATTCACATTCCCATATATCTGGAGCAGGGCTCCCAGATGTATGGCTTTCAGGAAAACATGAGACCTGGAATCTTTAATTTGGAATTTAAAGGCTGCTCACATAGAGTGTAGTTTCATGAGCAATGCATGGTGTCGGCTGGTTATTCCTACATCTCACAGTAATCTCAAACAGTTGGAAAAGGTGCCCAAACTGCAGAGGCCCCTTCAGTCAAGATCGTGTGATTTTGTGTGCAGCGCCGCTCACAGGTGTGTCAAGAATAAAGTGTCACCAGACACAATGTGTGCCCTGACTCTCAAGAGCAACTTATTTAGTATTTTGAAACATCAATGCCTTATTTTTCCTACAGATACCTTCTGTTAAAACGGTTTTGCACCTGGGTATGTCTGCCTGGGGGGGGGGGATGGGAAATAAATAAATAAAGGGGACAAAATCCACCATTAGGCATGAACTAGCTATCAGCATAGCTCAGATTTCGGTAGACAGCAATCTGCATGCTGTCTAGTAGGTCATGCCGGGAATTTTTTTGGTGGTGTTTGTAAACAGAGATAAAGGCTTTGGTTATCTCCATGGATATCAGGTTGTTCATGTGTGTAATTGCTTCATACAATGCTCTAATCCTCTATGGCATGAGAAAATTGGGAATAATGTAGCACTTTATAGTGGTTTGGGGGTTTTTTAATAAAAAAAATAAGACACACACACACTTGGATCCATGGGCTGACAGTAGCCATCATTTACTCCCTAAACGCCTCCTCTCCAGTGATTATAAGGAAACAAAAAGAGACAATAGTTGCAGCAATAAAATGATAAAGGGGGAGGAAGGGAGATTTGGTGGTGTTGTGAACAACCCTCCAGGATGCTAAGTGATGCTGCTTCAAAGATGAAATAAAGAGCTAAGTAACATGCAGCATTTTTTCTTCAAAGTAAACACTAGCAACCTCAGTAAGGAGATGGGGGGAGGTCAGAGGGAGCCGGTCCAGCTGAAGAAAGCCATTAAAAAGCAAAAGGAGGAGAAAGAAATCAATTTAATTTGCCATATTAAACAAACAAGACAAAGGCAGTGCCAGATTTAATACAGCTTTCCCTTGCAGGACAACGAGAAAATAAAGACGTTTTTAAAGGAGAGAGAGCGAGGGGGAGAGAGAGACAGAGAGACAGAGAGATATGCTTTCAAGAAGGAGAGCCTAGGAGTGCTTAGATCAGGAGGCACTGTTTGTACGAAGGGCAGGCTCTGTAATAGTATTGATTGGTTCCAAGGCCATATTAGAGATGAAGACAGGCCTCCAGAGGGAAGTTGTTGTCACCTTGACCTTGGGTCAAAGCTGGACTACTGACCCCTGACACCCAGAACTCCGGCGCAGAGATCCGTGATATCTTTCATGCCTACTGAGTGTGTCAGCGGGGGGGACATGTGTCGATGTGGCTGTTGCCAAACCAGAATTGACCGGCCTGCAGGAAGCTGGGAGAGCAGTGGGAAATGTGGGTTAAAGTATGTCAATAATGTTTCACAAGAACAATTTCTCCCAAGAATTGTAGCTGTTGGAATGTTTTGACATTTATTCGGTAGAGAAAATGTAGCATGTTTTTGTCGAGGCACTTCAAGAGGGCTGCTGCTAACTGCTGTGGCGTATTGATCTTTCTGTTAAATTGCATGGGCACACTCGGGAGATCATTGAGATTCAGGCTACAGGACAGAAAGGATCGGCAGCACCCAATGGTCACTAATGGTAATTGGTTTCGATCCTTGCACTTGACGAAGCCATGATTTACTCGGTTCACAGATGAATTGTAGTCACTAAATATTTTGAAAAGGGGGGGGGGATACTTTGATATCTTTTTTCCCCCTTGTCATTTTACAAATTACTGCCTCTGCTTGTTGGTTTATATAAAAAGGGGACAGATCTATATTACAGAATATATATATATATATATATATATATATATGTAAAAGAACAACATAGATGATACAGAATTTTAAGAATCTCATCCTCTGAGCTCAGTCCCAGCAGCAACATAAATATTATTTTTGTGTGTGTTAAAAATGTAAAGCAGATACAGAGAAATGAGAGGGTCTTATGTGACTCGGAACATGTTCCTCTCAGGGCTATCACAAGAAGCTCGCAAAGACTGCTACACATGAAGTTCTTTAGCAGGCCAAAGGAATTCTTCCTCCTGTGTTTTTTTATTGTTTAACAAATAACAATGTTCCATCTTCCCCCATTCCAATGCAAGTTTAGGTGCAGACAAACAGGAAGCAATTTCTGTGGATAACTGGATGAAGCAGGGGCAGATTTTGGCAATACGTTGCCCTGCTCCCCTGCAGTATTTCTTACTTTCACAATAATTACTTTTGGTACAGTTGCTTTTTAATGGATCCTTTTAATGCTTTTTAATGGTGCCCATATAAATATAGGCATTGTTGTTGTTGTTGTTTTGTGCCCCTTTGGCTTGGCACTCTATGCAGAGGAACCGCTTGCACCACCCTAAATCCAGTGCTGATTGAAATACTTCCCTGATCTAACTGTTGCGAGGGTACAGCAAATCCCAGTCAGAAAATCGCTTATTTGGCTGATCAGCTGCTGAGGAGAGGAAGCAGGGAGGCAAGGTGATTGAGGAAGTGGTTGCTGAACAACTCCAGGCGTGCCTGGAAGAAGTGGACCATTTGGATCCCTTTCAGTCGGGATTCAGGCATCATGGGACTGAAACTGCCTTGGTCGCACTGGTCGATGATCTCCGACGGGCTAGGGACAAAGGTGAGAGCTGTTTCCTAGTTCTGCTGGATCTCTCAGTGGCTTTTGATACTATTGACCATAACATCCTTTTGGACCGTCTAGAGGGGCTGGGAACTGGGGGCACTGTTATACAGTGGTTCCACTCCTTCCTCCTGGGCCGTGTTCAGAAAGTGGGGGGGGGGATGAGTGTTCGGACCCCTGGGCTCTCACTTGTGGGGTGCCTCAGGGTTCCGTCCTCTCCCCCATGCTTTTCAACATCTCCATGCAGCTGCTGGGAGAGATCATCAGGGGGTTTGGGCTGGGTGTTCATCAGTATGCGGATGATACCCAGCTCTACCTCTCTTTCAAATCAGAACCAATGAAGGTCCTGTGTGAGTGTCTGGAGGCGGTTGGAGGATAGATGGCAGCTAACAGATTGAGGCTGAATCCTGACAAGACAGAAGTACTGTTTTGGGGGGACAGGAGGCAGGCAGGTGCAGAGGACTCCCTGGTCCTGAATAGGGTAACTGTGCCGCTGAAGGACCAGGTGCGCAGCCTGGGAGTCATTTTGGACTCGCAGCTGTCCATGGAGGCGCAGGTCAATTCCGTGTCCAGGGCAGCTGTTTGCCAGCTCCATCTGGTACTCAGGCTGAGACCATACCTGCCCACAGACTGTCTCGCCAGAGTTGTGCATGCTCTAGTTATCTCTCGCTTGGACTACTGAAATGCTCTCTATGTGGGGCTACCTTTGAAGGTGACTTGGAAACTACAACTAATCCAGAATGTAGCAGCTAGATTGATGACTGGGAGTGGCTGTCGAGACCACATAACACCAGTCTTGAAAGACCTATATTGGCTCCCAGTACCTTTCCGAGCACAATTCAAAGTGTTGGAGCTGACCTTTAAAGCCCTAAACGGCCTCGGTCCAGTATACCTGAAGGAGCGTCTCCACCTCCATCGTTCTGCCTGGACACTGAGGTCCAGCTCCGAAGGCCTTCTGATGGTTCCCTCGCTGCAAGAAGCCAAGTTATAGGGAACCAGGCAGAGGGCCTTCTTGGTAGTGGCACCCGCCCTGTGGAACGCCCTTCCACCAGATGTCAAAGAGAAAAACAGCTACCAGACTTTTAGAAGACATCTGAAGGAAGCCCTGTTTAGGGAAGCTTTTAATGTTTGATGGACTGTTGTATTTTAATATTTTGTTGAAAGTCTCCCAGAGTGGCTGGGAAACCCAGCCAGATGGGCAGGGTATATATAATAAATTATTATTATTATTATTATTATTATTATTATTATTATTATTATTAGCCCCCTCTCAATTTGAAACACTTGCCAGTTTTCTGACAGGCCTCTGTCCGCACTCCTAGCCACAACATGCATACACAGGTAGATCAGGGCAATTATTTTGTGATGCATTTTCTACAGTCAGTAAATTGTTAGAAGCGGGAGTCTCTTGCAGAAGGTAATTAGAGAAGAGGCCAATTGAAAGAGGTTGTGAGCATTAGTGTCAGATGTAAGTGTATCTATTAGCCTGGTGCCTTGATCCTAAATGAGTTTACTCTGAAGCAAGTCCCATTGATTTCAGCTGGACTCACCGTTAAACTTGTACACTTAGCATTGCAGCTTTAAATGTAAAGGACAAAGGCTACAACCTCAACCATGTTTATTATGGAGCTAAATGCCATTTAATTATGGAAGACATCCTCGAAGCAACCACACACTTACTTGGGAATAAGCCCCTCTGAAGAAATTATGGGGATTTAATCCTAAACAAACATGCATGGGATTGGGCTGTACATTATATTCTCAGCTGTTTTTGTAAAGGTTTGGATTGAATTCTTTAGCACACGTCTATTTAATAGCATGACTCCCAGTATTTATTCTGTGCAAGATATTCACAACTATATTTGGTACAATTTTGCAGTTCCATGTTACATCCATAATTTATTTTTATAAACAGACGCCATGAAAAACTATTGTTATTTTTTACTATAATAGTGTGTGTGTGTGTGTGTGTGTGTGTGAGAGAGAGAGAGAGAGAGAGAGAGAGAGAGAGAGAGGGAGAGAATGGAACTCTTTTAATAATATCATTTGTGGCCTCTAACTTGGACTATTGCTTCCATCTTATTTTTGTTTATGGAAGAGAAGGGAAGAGAGGGTATTGCCATTTAAACATGGGGTGGGGAGACACAATATTTTCACATGGACTGTTGAATACAACCCATAGGCTTGCCTGACAAGCAGCAAAGAATGCCATTCATCATAATGTCTCCTAATGCTTATTTGTTTGCCAGAGTCAGTTCCGCTGTTCTGTTTAGAATGGCTGTAAATAGACTGTGATTTCAAATTATAGTAAATCATGCATTATAGGATTTGAATCACTGAGAATGGTAATAGAGAAAATAATGGTGACTAAATGCTGTTGCACCTAGGTATAATAGCTGTAGGTGGCTTTTGAAAATGATTACTTGCGCTCCAAGTAGCTGGAATATTTACAAATGCTCAACCTCTAGAGGAAATCTGGACTACAGAATGTGTGCAGGAGATAGCCCAAGGCAATCAGCGATGAGGTCAGACCTCGACAGTATGTGTGCCCTACATGAAAAGCTTTCCACTAAAAATGCCTTTACACGTGGTTATGTGGTATGGGGATGCAGCAGCAGGCAATCATTAGGGAAAGAAGAGGGTTTATTTGCTAGGATCAGGATCCAGCAAGTCCATATTGATGCTGACAAAAGGTTATAATCTTATCACACATTAAATTTACCACAGTGGTTTGACAACTCTCCTAGCAGCAGAGTCCATCTGTAACCATTCAAAGCAATGTTTCAGATTAAAGTTCACGCGATCCTCTTAAAGAACTGCCCAAGACATTTCGACACCTGAAGCGAAGCACAAAATGGCATCTCCCCCAACCAGGGAAAAAGGGGCTGGTGAAGATTTGCATTAGGAACAAGGGGTGAATAAAGACCTACATTGGGAACAGGGGGAAATAACCATCTACATCAGGGACAATTGGGGTATTCAAATCAACCTTACCTGATGGTTGAAGTAGGAATGAAGGGCCGTTGCAGGTGAGGGGGAAGGGGGCTGTTCTGAATCATGCCAGGCAGGTGCAGAGCTCAGGAGACCCCGAAAGGCTGCCCTCACCATTTCCTCCCTAGGGGTGGGAGGTCATAATAATAATAATAATAATTTATTATTTATAACCCACCCATCTGGCCAGGCCTCCCAGCCACTCTGGGTGGCTTCCAACACAATAAAACATCAAACATTAGAAACTTTCCTAAACAGAGCTGCCTTCAGATGTCTTCTAAAAGTCTGGTAGTTATTGTTCTCTTTGACATCTGGTGGGAGGGTGTTCCACAGGGTGGGCACCACTACTGAGAAGGCCCTCTGCTTGGTTCCCTGTAACTTGGCTTCTCTCAGTGAGGGAACTGCCAGAAGGCCCTCAGCGCTGGACCTCAGTGTCTGGGTAGAATTATGGGGGTGGACCTCCTATTCACCCAGAGGCCTCTGTAAAGATGGCATGGAGGAGGGCTTCCTAGAAGGTGGCAGATCTGGCCTCCCAAGGAGTGTGGCAGTGGCAATGGGAGCAGCTACAGGCGATGTATTCCCTGGAGGCTGGATCTGCAGCTCCTATGGATCCAGCCGCCTGATGCAGTTGTCTCACCTTGCCTCATGAGTGGGCTGGCCCTGCTGTTCAGTATTAATCCGGCAACGTTGCTGTGGGCACCAAGTTTGTTCCTAGCCTCATGGTATTTTGCAGATTTCAGAAAGTGCACTTCTTGGTGGACAGCTGTGTGCAGTGTGAAAAGTGGGAGGAAGAAACTAGAACAGGAGAAGTCACAGAAAAATGCAAGTCCACATTCGACATCCATCTATGCAGAGAGCAGCTGAATTCCTTATGGTGCAGCACCTAGAACAGGGATAGGGCCTTCCAGATATTGCTGGACTACAAATCCCATCAGCAAGCCTGGTCAATGGTCAGGGATGATGGGAGTTGTGCTCTACCTAGCAACATCTGGAATGTCACTTGTTCCCCGTCCCTGTCCTAAATAATAAGAGGCTGATCCAGTTGCCTGCTATGTCCAATGACTTCCCACCAGCAGATAGATGAGTTCAGAGGAGGTTCTGTGAATGTAAGTGATGGACAACTAGATTGACTTCTCACAGTACTTAAAAAAGAAGAAAAAGAATATACTATTCCTGAATACTTTGTGGACTTTCCAGGTGCATCAGGTTCAGCACTGTAAGAAACAGGATATATAACAATAGCTAAAATGAATGGGAGGAATAAAAAATTATTCTGGTTCAAATTTGCCGCCAGCAATTCAGTTGTATTTATTTGTTTCAATATTCCCAGTTACAGAGCCTATGGGGGTTAGGGAGGTGTAAAAGCATTGGTGTTGATCATTCAGATTTAATTTTATTACATTTACTTTCATTAAAAGGGGGCTCATCCACACTTCCGTTTGTGCTGCAATTTCTAGGCACCAGGCCACAATTTATAGACATGGGTTTGAGCAATTTGGGGTCTCCCCCCAATTGCTTGCCCTGGGGAAACCTGCTGTCAAACATCAATCAGATCCCTCCCTGCCCCCACTCTCGCTCAATAGAATTTTCAGTGGATAAAACTTTGTCTTTAAGAAATAAAATTCTGAACTACTTCTAGTTTTCAAAATGTTATAAATATGTGCTTTCACTTCACTTTAATAGATAAAGGGGGAGAATGGGTTCTGCTACCGAAATATATAATAATTTGTCTGCCCTTTCCTCTTTCTCTCACCCTGACACTGCTATATGTGTCAGAATGAAATGACCAGGGAGCAGTTTCTGTACATAGGTGCTTGGCTAATGTTGTGAGCAGAAGACACACAAAATCCCTACCTTCCTAGGGTCGCCATACGTTTAGAATTTCCCAAACATACCCGGAATACTGTAGTCGGAAGCAGAGTCCGGGTGGTAATTGACGGAATGCCTGGGTGCATGGCAAAATAAAATAATAATAATAATTTTTGCCGATTTCCGGAAAAGTACCTCAAAAAGTATTTTTGAAATATGGCAGCCCTAGATAAACAGGAAATCAGTTTCACATATAATCACCTTGGTACCATTATAAGCAACAATACTCATGATAAAAAGGAGGTCCGAAGAGCCTCAGGAATCAGGAAAAGGATGCTTCAGAGAAAGGAATGGGTGCTCTTGCCTCTGTCTGCTCTCTAGGTCCACATTATGTAAATTGGACAAAACCAACAGAAATACAAACTGAAAACTTTAATTCAATACCGTGTGTGTGTGTTGCTTTTGTTGCACACAGTTTAGCTCCTTTTCTTTTTGACTAGGGGCAGCAAGGTTCAAAGTTGGAAGAAGCCAGTCAGTTAAATTCTATGACCAGAGCTCTGTTACGCTGATGTTGAGATTAGGTTGTTGCAGCTGACCCCCAGCCCGAGCAACGGCAGCCTTTTGAAGTTGAAAAGATCCTGACTGTACAGCTATCGCACAATCTATCCTCACAGCACCACCTGCTTCAGCCTTCAAGAGCAATATGGAATAACAGCCTTTACTGGCAGGAACGCATCAGGAGGATACTAATGGCAGTGGGGAAAAAAAATATCTTTTTTAAAGATAAAGTGAGAGAAAAATTGAGCTTGAAAGAGAATGCAGTTCAAAGGGGAGGACATGCTTACTTTGATGTTTCCCTCAGGTGCACATCCATTCATAATGGTAGGCCGTCCAGGAGAGGTCTCTTTTTTTGTAATATTTAGACAGCAGCTTTTACACTCTCTTTTTTTTCTTCGGAGAAACAGTTGAAGTTCAAGTCTGAGCCCGGTATCACTTTTAAATCTGTTTTAAAACAGCAGGGATCTACAAACTGGCTTAGCTAAGTCATTTCCTTTTTAACACCCTCTGGGTGAAATCTGGAGATGATCTGTCTACTGAGTCAAGGTAAACTGATAAAAAAGAAAAAGGCTTCTCGACGCCAATTCACATTACATCGTTTCCAGATACAGGTGATTCCCGTGACTGGGTAAGCATGAAAAAGGTGTTACACAAGTGAGTCAACACAAGCCATTTGATCTCGGATGATCCTATGAATGGAAGCTCAGCAGAATGGGAAGGAATAAATACCATGTAATGCAGAGCAAGGTCATGTCTGTAGAATGAGCACAAAAACTACCAGCCGGAAACATGCTGGACAGATCAGCTCTGTTCAGTTCTGGTTCCAGTGAGAGTCATGACACAACCTATGGTCCCCTGAAACAATGGTATGTCCAAGTGGCAAAGCTTTTCCTGGACTGTGCCACCTCAGGCAGAAGGGGGGAGCTGGGTCCATGAAAACAAACATGCACATATAAAATGAAGATTTGGTTTAACCATATATGCTGTGACAGGGAGTGGTTTTTTATTTTTATTTTTTACAGGGGGGTGAGTAGCACATAGGGGGGGCATGGTTAGCTTTCCCTTCTTAGCTATGACTGTCGCGAATTCCTCGCGGCGCTTTTAGCAGAAACGCTCCGAGTCCCAGGGTTTTCCAGTGCAGTCTTTTTAATGTGAGCTATATACAGGTATTTACAAAAACAGTCCATACAGACTACCTGCTCCTTAAGGCAAATGAATACTCTCCACCACAGCACCACCACACCACAGCACAACCACCACCACTTAACTGTTAAACAGGCTTTCCTTTTAAAACAGGTGATAGCCAATCACATTCCTGCTGAGTCACTCTGACCCAGCACTTCACAGAGTATTGCATCAGCCTTTGAAGCCTGCAGACTTACTCAGTATCCTGCGAATCCCAACAATGACTCCCCTGAAAACCATCCCCATAAGGCAATTGGGCTTAGAGATGGGATAGACATACATACAATTATACTGGCAGATTTCAGTAACCACACTGAAGCAACCTTGTTGGCTCAAGGCTTCATGGTCACCATGGCGACCCTGGGGATGTCTTCATATATTGTGCTCAACATATACTGCTGGAGGAACCCTTGGCCTGGTCTTTGGTGCAGAAGGATGTGGGAGTCATCACATAGAGGGGAAGGGGGTTCAGGTCACCCTGTTGAGATGGACAGATCACTGCTTATGGGGTTTGAATGGCTGGTGGCTATTACTCCTCGCAGTGATTGGGGAATGTACTACAATGTCCTGGTTCTGGGGACTTCTGGAATCTGAGGGATTCCTAAGGGCTCTGAGGGATTCCCAGTTGGCATGTGGCAAGACAGTTATCGCCATTCACAGAATCACTCTTAAGTTCATTCTCCATTATTGTGGAGACTGGTTGACTCCTAGGTTCTTCAGTCAGTAAACCGGGCCAGATGATGGCTGCAGGTTGTACATGTCCCATGGAGAGGTCAACCATGCACAGGTGAGAGCACATAAGCATACTAATTGTGTGGTAGTAATGACAGTGGGGAGGGTCAGCTTCTTTGCCACCATTGTATCCTCAGATTGCTACCTAGCATAATAAGTGTAAAAGCCCAAAAATGGTTTAGTCCCCAGTTATCTGTTGGAATGCCTCTCTCATATTGGTAAGATCAGGCCCTGTAGTCTGCATGCAGAAATATGACAAGGCCTTCTTCTATTTATGCAACTCTCTCTCTCTGGAGATAAGAGCTTAAAACATAGGCATTTGCAGAAAGTCTATACAGTGGTACCTTGGGTTACGAAGTTAATTTGTTCCGGAGGTCCGTTCTTAACCTGAAACTGTTCTTAACCTGACGCGTGCTTTTGCTAATGGGGCCTCCTGCTGCCACTGCGCCGCCACAGTGTGATTTCTGTTCTCATCCTGAGACAAAGTTTGTAACCAGAGGTATTACTTCTGGGTTAGTGGAGTTTGTAACCCAAGGTTTTTGTAACCCGAGGTACCACTGTAAATGGGTGTGTTTATTCTGCTGAATTGTTTATTGGTTTAATGATGATGTTTTTATTATGTTCTAATTAATGGTTTTAATGTTTTATCATGTTGTGTTCACTTCCCTGGTATTTTAGAAGAAGAAAGACTATGCATGCATACACACAGAGGATAACTCATGGTGGAACATGTGAGCAACATCTAATTCTGTAACTCACCCAAGTGTTGTGTGCATCTTTATGTGGGGTGGGTATTGCAATCCTCATCTAAGAAGAAAACTTATTTCATCTGTCATGTCATTCGTAGTATGCATTTAAGTAGAAAAACTTAAAATCCTAGAAATACAAGGAAAATTGCATGTTTCGTTACTCTGGGATCAATATGAAACACCTTGTTCTTGGAACAATTTTAAATACAGGAACATGTGAAATCCTAATAAAAAGGATCTCTGAGCATATGCAGAATAATTGCAGCCCATCTTCTTGATGTTAGCACAAGGACAGTGGACATATATTTAATCAGCTTTTTCTTTATCTTCTCTCAAATTTCCTTTGATGTTTGTCCAAGCAAGCACCTCTACATTTCACTTTCAGGCGAAAGTCAGTAACAATTCTTCTCTGAAACTCGTGTAGTTCCACTGAAATCAATCTGGTAAACTACTTTAATTCAACCCTGATAGCTTAAGCATCTTGTGCATTATGGTCTGCCCTAGTGATTTTTAAACCCCAGTTCTCATTAGCCCCAGCAGGCTGGCTAATGGTAAGGTATCATGGGAGTTCGAGTCCAACAAGTTCCGGAGGATAGCATATTGGCTGCCATTCTCTAATAGTTTCAAGAACCTGTGAACTTAGGCTTCAAGTGGCTGGTAAACCTAGAATTCACAACCCAGTATCCATGTTTAGCAGGCTACCATGGGTTTCCTAAACCTAATTGTTGTCATCCTGTTTAGGACAACAAATAAAGGGCCAAGGCCACAAAACACGATTGCTAGTCTGTGGTAGGCTTTGAAGGCCACCACAAAGGGTGCGGGTTTGGGCTAAAAGACAGTTACTTTGTGAAGTACATCAATGACTTTTATGGTTCAGCAAGACTTGGAACACTGATCACCCCTGCTCAAAACACTATCTTGTTTATACCATACAGAATCAGGTTTCGGCTAATCCCAAGATCACTCTGCATTATCAGTACAGAAACTCCCAATTAATGTAAGCATCTAAGAGCAAGGCCAACTGTCCTATTGGGCAGGGTAGCACAGCCACCTCAAACAGCTGATTTGAGGTCTTGTTTGGGGTACTGCATCTTTATTACCAAGGAGGAGTGGTGCTTGTGTGAATAGGAAGCACAATATCTGAAGTACTAGGAACCTTGATATTTTATTTATTTGTTTGTTTGTTTATTTGTAGCAGGAGGTAGAGGCATTTTGCTGCTCTGCTTCAGGTGGCAAAATGTCTTGGACCAGCCCTGTCTATGACCTTTTGCATCTTTTAATTCCGTTTGACCATTCAATTGCCACAACTAGTAAATGAAGAAGCCAAAGTTCTTGGGTTGCTCACCGAGACTCCGTTTTCCACATCGTCTGAGCCTGAAACACTGAATGCCTTGTTATTTTTCAGGCCAAGACTTTCTGCTGGATTGCATATCTCAAGGTCATTTTCAATTATTTTCAAATACTTGGCTACTTATACTTTCCCCCCGCCCTACAGTAAGTCCAACAAAGGGCTAAATTATTATTTTGAAGAAAGGAGATGGAAGTTAGATGAACCTTGACATAGTACTTTGGGTATAATTCAGCCGCAAATTCATATCAGCAGGATTTAGAAACTAAACAGTTAACCTAATCATCTCTTTTTTTATTGTTAATTTAGAAAGCTTTCTTCCCCTAAGTACACTCTCACTTTGCTGAATTCACGGCATGTGACCTCCACCTTTTGTCCACCACACCATTACCAACAGCTAATCCCTCTTATTTATTGATAATTGGACCAAACTGAACAACATGCCAACTCCTGAAAACTGAACACCACTAAGGGGTTCTATTCAGAGTTCTCCTTAAAAAAAATATAAAAAAATCCCACATTGGTTTCCAAGTTTTGTTCCATTGTGGAATATCAATGGAGGAAAGAGTTGGCACTTTTCTCATTGCTTAGGAATTCCATTAAACCCAGCCTGCGCATTACGTCACGATTTGGAAAGTGGGGGAGCAATGTATAGGGTGCTCAGAGTGCGCTCTGGACTTTTTAAAATGTTCATGCAATTTGCCGCTGCAGAGTGACTGCTAAACAGAGGGTGTCGGATTTCCCCCTGAAAGGACCACATTTGTTTTAACGTCCTTTGCAAGGCATACACCAGCGCAAAACAAGAGCCGGCTACATTTGTATTCTGTTCCTTATCTGCACAGTTTTAATCAAAACTAAAGTTGCAGCCGAGAGGAGGCCTTGCCGGCATCACCTTCACCCGCTGAAATTAAATATAACATCACACATGGTTATGCGGAACTGTTAATCACCCAAAATTATGGATTTACTAACACAGCAGACTGCAGGTAGGACTGTCTCCTCGCCTTCTAACAGAACTTCTAACAGGCTTCCAGTCCACCAGCCAAACACTTCTGGAGGGTATTCTATTACACGTGCGCACACGTTACACATGAGTTTTCAGTTCCTGCAAGACACTCTTATGTTCTGCATCTCCTGGGAATGTTCTTTCCTCATTGGAATGTCTTTTCAGAAGAGGGCACCCCTTTAGTTTTCATTAAATAGCAACTGGTACCATCAGGATGCTGATGAGGCATTTGAAGCCCTGAAGAGTTGTTTGGGATCCATACTGGATTCGACTGGATCCGTGCTTTTTTCCTGCCTTTTCCTAAGCTGTTTTGATTCCGATTTTTAATATAAAGGCACTACACTCTCTCTCACACACACACACATACACACCAGTTGGTTAGTCAGTATATTCACATCTAGATTTGATGTGCAAACTCTTCTACCACTCTATGAACTACAATCGAGAATGATGAACCACAAACAACTTCCCTTTTCTTTCCACACAAAGTTTCAAGCACTTTTGAAGGAATTCAGGAAAGTATTATTCTAAAATTACCAAGTATTTCCGCTTTTCATTTTTGGGCAGTACGGGGAGCAGGGGGGAGCAGGCAGTGCAGTAAATTAGGAAAAAGCACTTACTGAGTGACATTCAAGCCATCACTGGGGGGGGGACCCCAAAGTAGCAGAGAGGAAAGCAGGGAGTCTATCAAAACTTCAAGTGGCTATGGATCAATACAGTGCACAGCACACTAGCAGAAAATGTACGACACAAAATTTGGCACACATGCTTTCTGGGCAGGATACAAAGGCAACACAAGAATGAAAAACAAAGCAAAACTAGGTGTGTTCCATAATATAAATTCCAAGCACAGAACTAGATGTTACCGAAACCAATGAAATCATTGCATGAGCACAATGACTTCTGCTTTTGCAAAAGAACGTCACCTCACTCTCCTATCCCTATATGCCCCTGCAACCCGTAATCTTCTCTAAAGGGTTTGGGAAACTCCTATATCAGATGTGAGTGGAGCGCGGAGACATGCAGAGGGGAGGTCTCTTTGCATGAGCTGAAGTCTCTTTACTCACTCAATGATGGTGTTGGAAACCACCCAAGAAGCCCTTCATGCAAATAGTTCCCTATCTGCATTTTCCCTTCCTTTCCACTATATAATGTGATGATAATAACAATAATAATTTTATTATTTATACCCCACCCATCTGGCTGGATTGCCCCAGCCACTCTGGGCAGCTTCCAACAAATATAAAAGCATAATAAAACATCAAACATTTTTAAAATTCCCAATACAGGGCTGCCATCAGATGTCTTCTAAAAGTCAAGTAGTTGTTTAGTTCCTTGACACTTTGTGGGAGGGCGTTCCACAGGGCAGGCGCCACTACCAAGAAGGCCCTCTGCCTGGTTCCCTGTAACTTGGCTTCTCACAGTGAGGGAACCGCCAGAAGGCTCTCGGAGCTGGACCTCAGCTGAAGAAGATGGGTGGAGATGCTCCTTCGCGTATACAGTGCTGAGATCAATTAGGACTTAAAGGTCACCGCCAACACTTTGAGTGTTGTGTGGTGTTGTGTATCCACCCTGGCACTCTGCACCACTGGCCATGCCACGTCGAACATCCATTGCCACACATTATATGCCATGCAACCCTTCCCATTGCTTCGCATCCCATAGGAAAGAAAGGATGGTAGAGGAGATTCCGTGTTTCGATAAGTGTCATGATGAACTTTGACAGCGCTCTTGCTAAAGCATCCCAGAGACAAAGGAATAAGGACGCCGCCACAGGCGAGCGAAGCCACATGCCGCTTCCAGTTTGGGGTTGAACGAGTTAAAGAAGTAAAACTGTTTAACAGGGTTGCAGAACTCCTATTAAAATGGCAGTACTATAAATGTTCTAGTATTGTCAGGAATGTTCTGTTGGATGACACTAGACTGTGATTTGTACACACAGCGGACCAGAGCTGATGGGTGAATGAAATGATCCATAACCCTCCCTGACACATTTAGAGCAGTTCAGCTGCACACAGAGAACAGTCCATCATTTGCACCCTTCTGTGAAAGCTGGCTTTACCAAGTGTTTCAATGAAATATGTGCAACTTCCCATTTAAATTAGTACCACATGAACCATGAAGAGCACCACAGGTATCTGTTGTAGTACCAGCCTAATGCAAAAGTGGCCTGTCTTGTAATGCTCTAACAGGAAAGACATACAACCATTCATCTGTAACATATTAAAACCAGAAGAAATAAATTACTCTATAGATGAAGAATTATGGCTCGTGGAGAGAAATGTGCAAAGGTAGTTCAAAAAGCAGCTTTTACTAAAAAATTATTGCAACAGCATTTGAATTCCTAATGCATATTAAACCTCGTTTGCATAACCGTAAATCATCATTAAATATATATATATATATGAAAATGTGGCTCAAACTTTTTAGAGGACTGGGCTACTTCTTTTGAAACCAGTTTCGGTACTGGTATCTGGGCTGATTCCAGGAACAATGAAATGTAAAACCTAACCAGTTGGCCAGAGGAAAACCCGAAAGCGCCATGTTTCATAACTTTTTAGGGAAACCAAGATCCAAAAACTCAGAAATAGTTGTTTGGTTATCTAGATCAGCATTTCCCAACCTTGGGCCTCCAGCTGTTTTTGGACTACAATTCCCATAATCCTCAGCTAGCAAGACCAGTGGTCAGGGATGATGGGAATTGTAGTTCGAAAACAGCTGGAGGCCCAAGGTTGGGAAACACTGATCTAGATAACCAGATCATTTCCCCCTCTACAGATAAAGCGGTTTATATTCGACATGCTTCCCTCAGCTCCTTGAATACAAACTGCTTTCTCTGCAGAGGGATTTTTTTTTTTAGGAATATTTCCCTCTCTGTAGAGACTTTAAAGGGGCTCCATAGATCAAGGAAGTTTTTAATGTTTGATGTCATATTGCGTTTTAATTTGTTGGAAGCTGCCCAGAATGGCTGGGGGAACCCAGTCAGATGGGTGGAATATAAATAATAATAACAATAACAACTTCTTCTTCTTCTTCTTCTTCTTCTTCTTCTTCTTCTTCTTCTTCTTCTTACTAGGCAATCACATGATCTTCAGTTACAAGAAGTCTGTTTATTTGAGGGTGCCCTCCCAGCACCACACAGCTGATTGGTGCTGAAAGGAGATAGCTGTAACTGATGATCAGGTGATTCGCAGTCACAGCAAGCTCCTTTCAACTTTGGCTGGTGTCAGTTACCTGCTGACACCTGTCAAAATTGCCCCATGGGGAGGGGAGATAAGGATTTGACCCATCATTTGGATCCAGTTCCCACCCCAATCCCAATCTGAGAGCCAGTGTGGTGTAGTGGTTAAGATCAGTAGATTCGTAATCTGGGGAACCGGGTTCGCGTCTCCGCTCTTCCACATGCAGCTGCTGGGTGACCTTGGGCTAGTCACGCTTCTCTGAAGTCTCTCAGCCCCACTCACCTCACAGAGTGTTTGTTGTGGGGGAGGAAGGGAAAGGAGATTGTTAGCCGCTTTGAGACTCCTTCGGGTAGAGATAAAGCGGGATATCAAATCCAAACTCTTCTTCTTCTTCAATCTACCCAAATTAAAGAATAGAGTTTTCATCCTGGCCTCTCTTCGCCAATAATTGCTCTAATTATTAATGATGCCATATAGAGCAGGGGTCAGCAAACTTTTTCAGCAGGGGGCTGGTCCACTGTCCCTCAGACCTTGTGGTGGGCTGGACTATATTTTTTGGGGGGAAATGAACAAATTCCTATGCCCCACAAATAACCCAGAGATGCATTTTAAATAATAGCACACATTCTACTCATGTAAAAACACACTGGTTCCTGGACTGTCCACGGGCTGGATTTAGAAGGTGATTCGGCAGAATCTGGTCCCCGGGCCTTAGTTTGCCTTCCCATGATCTAGAGCAGGCTTCCTTAACCTTGGCCCTCCAGATGTTTTTGGCCTACAACTCCCATGATCCCTAGCTAGCAGGACCAGTGGTCAGGGATGATGGGAACTGTAGTCTCAAAACATCTGGAGGACCGAGGTTGAGGAAGCCTAATCTAGAGCAGTGGTGTCCAAACTTTTCTCAAAGTGTGCCAGACTTGATGAAGTGAAGGACCATGAGGGACAACCAAAGAGCCAACCCAAGTTGTTGACATTTTTTAGGGTTGAAGTTGTTGAGCTGTTTTTTAGGGTTGAAGTTGAAATTGCTGGGCTTTTTTTAGGATTCACCCATCTCCTAATTTCTTAGAAGAGCTAGAGAAAGCTAATTTTACCTCTGCAAATTTAAATATTCACTTTCAAAAACACGGTATTTAAGAGCTAACACTTCACTGGAAGACAATCACTCTCAAAATATTAGTGTCTCCTCTAATATTATTATTAGCCATGACCCAGTCAAAATGAAATGCATTTAAGATCCACTGTTCTCAGTAGGTGAGAGTTATGCACATACATAATACCCCATTGAATTTAATGGACCACAGAAGGGCTTAACTTTGGCCACTTCGCAGCCATTATTTTCCAGCTGCTGCTGCCCGACAGCTTTCAATAAAAATCACAAAACTACAATAAAATCCATTAGCAGCATCATGGACATACAATAACATTGCAAAATGGAAGCATTTATCACCAAAGACCATCTCTATCAATCATCTATAGCTTAAAATCATTTAAATGTGAGCTGAGTTGACCAATTATCCAGAGAAAGAGTTCTGTAAAACAAATTTAAGAAAATGTATAAACTGATGTGAAAACTGAACAGAGGAAATCAACAGACCCTCTGCTAGGGATGCCTAATGTTGACCAATGGCCAAACCTTCAAAGGACTCTAAGCATAGAATCATAGAAGCATAGAGTTGGAATAAACCACAAGGGCCATCGAGTCCAACCCCCTGTCAAGCAGGAAACACCATCAGAGCATTCCTGACATATGGTTGTCAAGCCTCTGCTTAAAGACCTCCAAAGAAGGAGACTCCACCACACTCCTTGGCATCAAATTCCACTGTCGAACAGCTCTTACTGTCAGGAAGTTCTTCCTAATGTTTAGGTGGAATCTTCTTTCTTGTAGTTTGGATCCATTGCTCCGTGTCCGCTTCTCTGGAGCAGCAGAAAACAACCTTTCTCCCTCCTCTATATGACATCCTTTTATATATTTGAACATGGCTATCATATCACCCCTTAACCTCCTCTTCTCCAGGCTAAATTAAGTACTTAACCCGAGGTACCACTGTACTCTGTTATTTATAAATCCCTCCTATTGAGTTCAGTGTGGCTTGGTAAGTGTGTATAGGATAGCAGCAAATAAATAAATAAATAAATAAAATTGCCAAATATAGATATAAAATTCAGCATTCAATTATTATTATTTTGCATATTTGTAGGCTTCTTTTAATTTTTTTCTGCTGTGAAGGAACCACAATGCACACACAAAACTCTTTCCCATTCCATTCAATGGAGGCAGTAAGATGACTATGTAATATATTAAAACTGAATTAAAACTGGAATCAGAGTTGTCAATATCTTGGGGGGCCATGGTGCATGGGGGGGATGTTAAAAATTATCTCCCCAACTGTGATTATGATGAAATCATACCTGCACTGCTGTTGGCCTTGGAGGAGGGTGGGGAAATTGGTGCCAATGGAATTGTGGCTGGGGGAGGAAGAGTTAAACCTCCCTTCTCCTTCTGCTGTGGTCTAACTGGAAATCCTGACCCTGTCCAAGAATTATCACGTTAAAAACATAAAAAAGATCTGCCCTCCGACATGCTTCTAGGTTGGTTCAAGAGCTCCAGAAACTGACAGTTTAGTGATCAATGCCCTGTCCCCAGCAGAAACAATTCACTCAAATTAACTGAGTAAACAGTGGATTTTTCATGATCAATGGCAATGGTCTCCAGTGTCTCGAAACCACCATATTCAGGATAATCACAATCCATCTGCCTATCTTGGCAGCAGGATAGGGAGAGGACATGGGCTCACTGATACTGGAACCATGAACAATTTGCATCACTATTACAATTTATTAGACTGAAAGGAACCTGAGACAGGGCCTTCTCTGTGGTTGCCCCATATCTTTGAAATTCCCTCCCCGGGGAAATCCACATGACTCCATCAATTCCGGCATAACAGCCAGGATTAATGCGGACATTCCTTTAAGACATTTAAGAAAGGAAATAAAAGAACTTGCTCTACATTTGGTAGAGCTGTTGGTTCTTGAACTTCATTTATTCTTGATTATTAACTAGAATATTGTTCAGAAATTTCATTTTTTTATTTCATATGATTTTATAAAATCAATAAACAATGTGAACCACCTTGAAAGAGCTATGCCTGAAGGCCAGGTGAGATCAAGGTTTTATCATTTAGAATCATAGAATAGGAGAGTTGGAACAGACCCTGAGGATCATCTTCAGCGGTTCTCAACCTGTGGGTCCCCAGATGTTGTTGGACTACAACTCCCATCATCCCTGAGCTCTGGCCTTGCTAGCTAGGGGTGATGGGAGTTGTAGTTCAACAACATCTGGGGACCCACAGGTTGAGAAAGGCTGAATTCTAGTCCAACCCCTTGCAATGCTGGAATATGCAGCCATCCCATACGGGGATCGAACCTGCAATCTTTGCATTATCAGCACCATGCTCTAACCAACTGAGCTATAGCTCAGGGAGGCAACAGTCTTCATGATGGAGCATAATCTTGATATTGAGCTTTCCATGTGATTCAGCTCACAGAAACCCAGGCAGCTGCCTTGTACTTCCAAAGGAACACTATACTGAGTCAGATATCCACCTAATCTCTACACTGACTGGCAGTAGCTTCCTAGGGTTGCAGGCAGGAGACACTCCCAAGCATACCTGGAGATGCTGTTCCACCAAGCTATGGCCCTTCCTGTAGCTAAGGCACATAGAACATCTCTACACCAGTGATGGATACGACAGCTGCTGGTGCTACAAATTGCATCTTTGCGGGTGGCACTGTGGGTTAAACCACAGAGCCTAGGACTTGCCGATCAGAAGGTCAGCGGTTCGAATCCCCATGACGGGGTGAGCTCCCGTTGCTCGGTCCCTGCTCCTGCCAACCTAGCAGTTCGAAAGCACGAAGTGCAAGTAGATAAATAGGTACAGCGCCGGCGGGAAGGTAAACGGCGTTTCCATGTGCTGCTCTGATTTGCCAGAAGCGGCTTAGTCATTGCTGGCCACATGACCCAGAAGCTGTACGCCGGCTCCCTCAGCCAATCAAGCGAGATGAGCGTCGCAACCCCAGAGTTGGTCATGACTGGACCTAATGGTCAGGGATCCCTTTACCTTTACCTTATTTGCTTTGTGGGATTCAAGTTCAAACGCATTTTGGGCAAAATGTCACTTTTAGGTTGCATGCAGTGTGTCAAGGAAAGAAGTACCCCAATGCAAAATTTAGAGTCTTCTGTTCGTTTCTGTGACCACCACAGCCGAAATAAAATACAATTTGATGGCTGCAGTAAACTCAGCCCGTTTATATTTTGTCCCACTCAGTTTGTTTTCCTCAGCGGCATAAATTAAGGATTCCATACATTTTTAAAAATGAAAAATCCCCCTGGTGTTTCTGTCTTTTCTAGCATATCATTATTCCAAATGATAACAAATGTTGGCATTAGTCATTTTGGCCTCATGGCCTGTGGGCTTTTACTGTTACTTGGTCATATTCAAATTTTTATTTGAGTTTAAATTGGAGGCAGAAATCCTTTGCCAGACAAATTTCGGGGCAAACCACACATTCCAATCACAGGCAATTGAAACAGAGAGGCAGGAAAAAGGTTTCAGAAAAAATAATAATAAGTATATCATTTCATCTTTATAAAGGTTGTTTCTCATAAAGAATTTTAGGGGAAGGAGGAATATCATTAATAACCTGTATTGGATATATCATGGTACTTAATAATAATAAAAAATAAGGTTCACTTTCCAACGGCAAACAATGTTATTACCCAAATGCATTCTGAATCTTTTTTGGGCTGCTAGCTATACATTTTCACCTAGCTGCAAGTAAGCCCCAGGTAGCACATATGGGGCTTACTGCTGAGTGGTAGACATGCATAAGATTGTGTTGGTAGTGTTCAAAAGTGGTTATTGGCGATCCCCTTTTGAAAATGTGCAGCTAATGAGTATGCTGCGAGGACTAAAGATGCAGAATTTAGACCAGACTCCTTGGAAACAAGTTACAAGTATTGCGCAGCAATAGGTCACGTGGGTTCATTGAACAGTAACCCCATGTCTCCGGGCAAACTTCCTTTGAAGGATAGAGAGAAGTCTGCTCGCCTTATTTGGTGGGTTTTGGCAGGACCACAGACCCTGTGGTGATCTGGTGAAGCGGCAGGGGTTTGACTGCCTGCCTGCTGGTGATTGGCTGGAGCTGGCAGGAACTGTATTGGGCAGGCTTTCCCTAGGGGTTGGATCTGGCCAGCCAATTAGTGCTGTTTGGGCTCACTCCTGCGGGTGAGGGGAGGGGGATAAATTGTGGCTTGGCTAGGGAAACTGCAGCCTTCCAGATGTTTTTGCATAACAAGTTCTGTCCGCCTCAAGCAGCCTGACCAACAGGATGATGGGAGTCATAGTCTGGCAAGATTTTGCCCCCAACTCTCAACCTTTGAGTCGTAGTCTCTAATCTGAGTATGATATCAGAAAGCGCTGTAATGAATGGAACTGCTTTCGAACTACACCAGGCACAGGCAAACTCAGCCCTCCAGATGTTTTGGGACTACAACTCCCATCACCCCTAGCTAACAGGACCAGTGGTCAGGGACGATGGGAACTGTAGTCTCAAAACATCTGGAGGGCCGAGTTCGCCTATGCCTGAACTAGATATTCTAGCAGAAACCTTTTTAAGTGAGTCACTGCAGAATTCTTCCTGAAGCAAAACTCAAAATGAATTCTGGATGGTCCTGTGCAGATGATCCATTTGTAAGAATATCAAGGAAGTTGAAATTATCTTTGATTAGCAGGATTATTTGGGTGGTTGTATATTTGTTTGTTCAGTTGTTGTTTTTTAAAAAGCCATTCAGGTTGCTAGAAAATACCATGCAAAGTGAATATGGTGAGGGATGCTTAGATAAAATACCAGTATAAAAGAGAGGATTGATGGAAGCAAAAAATAAAATTCAATGAAATTATTGAAAATGAGATTACTAAAATTATTCAATGGGTTTCATATATTTCCAGTTCAGTTCCCATCCCCTGTTCTTTTGTAAGCTTTCTCTTTCACTCTTTCTCTCTCCCTCTCCAACTAACATTGGGTTATTTATTTAGTTGTTTATTTGCTCAGAAGTGCTAAAACCTATTGAATATGCATTGACTTAAGGGTATGAGGGCATCTCATTATTTTATTCAAGGACCTCTACAGAAATCTCCCTGGGATCATTGTTAGGAAGGATTAAACCTCTCTCCCCCCGACCACCACTTGGCCAGATGAGAGTGCACTGTCATACCAATGAAAACAGCTTTGGAGGCAAGTTGCCATAAATATAATTTGCCACAAACAAAAACAAACAAGATTGGAGATTGGAGATCAAATATTGGCAGGAAAGTGCTAAGTTTGCTGAAGATGAGCAAGCTTCTCCCAGAGCCCTTCAGATCATCTGTGTGCCAAAACAAACAGGAAAATGTCCACATGAAAAGAATATTGGTGACGTGTGGGCATTTATTTTACATTTTCAAAGTTAAAAATAAGGTGACCGTGGAGACTGTACAGTAATTAAGAATAACAGTTTGGAATGTTAAATAAAACAGCATTGGTGAAAATACTGGCTGTCTGGCATACAGTTGGAACAAATGAGGAATACACTGCATTTCCCCCCTATACTAATCACTGCAAAACAAACATTTTTTCTATTCTTTGCTCTCCCATCAGTTTTATCACCCATACAATGGGCTTCCTTTATCTGTTATCTGCTTTGGAGCAGCTCCAATGCAGACACATAACTCTTCCCCATTCACTTCAATACCTATGTAATTCATTCATTTGCGCACATGGTTGCATCCTCCATTGAAGTGAATGTGGAGATTGAATTCTGCAGTTCCCCTGTGAGCATGTCAGAGTGCTTGTGGGTTGGAGATAAGACCCATCACTTTATGATACCTGAACCCACAGCTTGGTCCAGCCTGATCTCAGATCCTTTGTTCTATGAGTAGCACCCCATACAGTGTTGTATTTTCTTATTGCTATGGCTTCTTATGCCTAACAAAAAGCATGCAAGCTTGAAAGCTTGCAAAATTTAATGAAATTTCATCTCTCTTTTTGGTGGGATAAATATTGCTGAAGACCAGGTTGTTCATCCAGGCTTTGGGTGCCAGGACTGATGTTCATCTTAGCTGGCTAGTTGTAACATATCTGCCTTGTTTTCTTAGTAACTGTATCACAGGTGTGGATTTGTTCTAAGTGTAACCCACTTTGGAAGTGCATTTGCATAGAAGACTGGGTCAGGAATGTTTTAAATAAATATAATAAATAGATGCTGACACTCTGATCCAGTGAATTATAAGTTGGATTGGTTTCCACCAGATACAATGCAGCAGCCAGGTTCCCGAACTATTGAGGCACTTCGTATGATTTACAGCCTACAATTGTCTGGGGTGGTTGAATTTGGCACAATCGTTGGGCCAAAATATTGATATTAGTTGGAAGAATAATCTGCCAGCAGTTTGGGAGAGTGGCAGAAAAAGAGGATGGTTTCAATGTGATCAACAACAGATATACGGTCTACGGCCTCGGTCCAGTATACCTGAAGGAGCGTCTCCACCTCCATCGTTCTGCTCGGACACTGAGGTCCAGTGCCAAGGGCCTTCTGGAGGTTCCTTCGCTGTGAGAAGCCAAGTTACAGGGAACCAGGCAGAGGGCCTTCTCGGTAGCAGCACCCTCCCTGTGGAACACCCTCCCACCAGATGTCAAAGAGAAGAACAACTACCAGACTTTTAGAAGACATCTGAAGGCAGCCCTGTTTAGGGAAGCTTTTAATGTTTAACAGACTACTGTATTTTAATACTTTGTTGGAAGCCGCCCAGAGTGGCTAGGCAAACCCAGCCAGATGGGCGGGGTATAAATGATAAATTATTATTATTATTACAGATATGTCTGATGTTTAGACCAATGGAACTGGCTAAAGAGGAAAAACCTGATGTAGACTGCACCAGTTAGAGGAAAATAAAGTAGAAAGTAGTTCAAAAAAGCTAATAATCTTATTGACTTTCATTGGGAACTATATTAAGAAATCTCTCAGTGTGTTGTTGTTGTTGTTGTTGTTGTTGTTGTTGTTGTTGTTGTTCTATATATATATAAATCCCCATCAGATAAATTCACTGAAGAAATAAGCAGATAGCTCTGAAATTTGTTGGGAATTTAAACAAAAAGAAAAAGAGGGGAAACAAACCCATAGTATTTGTTAAAAATGAACTTGCTTATGCAGATGAGTTTCCTTATGGGGAATGTTGACTTGCTATTGGTGGTAGGGTATCCTGGGAATCCACCAAAGGAGCAGAAAAGAATTGGTGAGGTCACAGGGAGTCACATGGCCTTGCAAAACTGGGGAGGAAGTTTTGACCCAGCAATCATTCTAGAAGCATTTCCCAGTCTTTCAGCTCTTAATTGATTCTGCCATGCCTTCAGTGTTAAAGGAATAATAAACAGTAAATAATGTTGTGTATATAATATTCACATGAAATTACACTGTAACAAGCAAACCACAGGAACTGTGAAATAGCTCGTGGTAATAAATCTATTTCGGATTTGTGATGAATTTTTTAAAGGTGTAGCGTGTCTTCATTGATACATGTAAGCAACTGGGAGATTATTATTTATTACTAATTTTGATAGGCTTTTTCTCTTATGTAAATCTGATGTAAATGGCGAGCTTCTTTCAAAATATTAACTAGCTGGAAAATAATTCACATACATTTTTGTGATGTTTAATAAATATAAAACAAAGCACATCAAACCATTTTATGTCTTCTTCAAAGCCTCTTCTAATTCAATAATGAAAGCAACATTACAGCAATATTCATTAAACACTTACAGGTTATTGACCTCCATAGCTGAACAGAACTGAGGCAGTCAGCCTTAAAGGATGAATATATCTTAATTTTTGTCATGGTTGGATTAATGGCTTGCCTTTATATGATAACATTTTCTATTCAGCTGTACTGGAGATGTACAAAACAGAGCATAAGACAAGGACTAGAAAACAAAGCAATAATAGGACTGACTGGACACACCATTCATTCAGTTTTACTCCATTGTGGTCTATAAGAAACAGAGTAACGTACAATGATTTACAGGCACTCTTGATTGTCCTCCTTAATGTGGTCCAAAATAGAAGGATAAATTTAGTATAAGTGATCTTGGGTGTGTCTGGCAGAGTGGAAATGAAATTGTTTTGTTTTCCATGTCAATTAAGAATTCCTCAATTTTTTTTAAAATTTCTGTTTAAAAAATGGAAATGTCAAGGTATACCTCCCCCCCCCCTTTTCTTTTAAGATCTACCGGTGTGTGTGAGCAAGGCAAGAAAGGAAATGGAAGCAAGAGGACTGAGTCACTCTTCCATTCAGGAAGAACAGGAAATGTGGGCAACCAGAAGCTGCAGAAAAAAATATATTAATGGGAATAAAATCGCAACACCCTCAGCCACCTTGCAACAATGCGTCAAGCTGTGTGTTGCACCCCCTGAAATTCTAAAATGCCCTGCAAACGAGGCAGAAAAAAGGAACCATAATTTTCAAAGGAAGAAAACTTTCAAGAAATTGATGGACAGGTTTTTAGTTATTTGCTTGGTCCACCAGTCTGCAATGAAAAGCACCGGCAAAACCCGTGTGAAATGCAGCATATGTTATAAGGTAAGTGTACAATATGTTTTCTTGCTTTCCACATAGCATGGCAAGGCTGAAACAAGAACGTGGGAACAGGCTCTATAAATATATTTAACTTAAAGGATGGTTGGCTAGTACACTTGCCTCCACTTGGGCTGAATTCACATTGATCTGCTGTTGGAAGCAAAGCTCATGTGGCCAATCAGAAAAGAAAGGATAGAAAGCCTTGTACACTATTGTGAGCTCCTTGGAGGATGTAAATATGGGGAATAAATAGTATTTTAAAAACTGTATTGCATTCTTGTAAAAGTAAGGCTAGATTCTATAGTTTATTAACTGATGTCAATCCTATCTATTGATAGCAAGCTCATTCTGGATCCTTATATAGTCAAAACAGTGCCACCCATAGGTGCCAACTTCCTTGGGTCCTAGGTGCCCGAGCACCCACAAAATTCCCCATGAAGGGAACAGGCACCCACAAATTTTGGTGCCAGGGACATGCACGTTGCATGGCACCCACAGCCCCAGGCACACATGTGGCACTCCTGGCACCACACACACACAGTAGGCTCAGGTGTGTAGCTGTCAGCTTACAGATTTGAAGCAGCCTCAAAAATAAGGGATCAGCAGCCAAAATAAGGGATTTTCTGGGCACAGGTATGTTCAACTTCTGAGCCCCTCTGAGCCAAAGGCAGAAAGCCCAGCCAGCAGCCAAACGAAGCCTCAAGCAGTGGTTCCCACAGCGCAGCAACCTGGCAAAGGGGATGCAGCAAGGAAAACCATCGTCACCTCTCCGCTGGGAAGCGCTGAGCAAAGGCGAGTCCCCAGGCAACGTGGCCGATTTGAGGCATGCAAACTCCACCCCCCAGTCGTTCTTAGACTCCATATTGGGTGAGTAACGCAGCCAAGCAACACAGTTGGAGCCTCCCTCCTCCCTGGTCGGCAGGGAGGGAGGGAGAGGAGCTGCTTCCTTTGAAACCCGGGAAATTTAAGGGACATCATCAATAAGGGACAGCAGCGGGACACGGCGATGGGATAAGAGAGTTTCCCGCCAAATAAGGGACGGTTGACAGCTATGCCCAAGTGAATTCCTTGTTTTTGTGATGAATTCATCTGATGTCCTAGGGATCCCTAAAAACAAAATGGCGAGGAGTGAGCCTGCTTAATGGCCTCAGGGAAGATGGATGACTCTTGGAAGAGATGAAATGGAAAACAGGGGAGGAGGAATGGAATGAAGAATACAGGGTGCAACCATTTCACACGGGGGTTCCATTCCCAGCCCCTGCACTCATCAGCAGAGTGCATATAAGTGCGCCCTGCCTCATTCTGCCCCTCCCTGCCTCCGTTTTGCCTCACTCTGTT
Source organism: Podarcis liolepis (assembly GCF_965112155.1). Classification (NCBI taxonomy): domain Eukaryota; kingdom Metazoa; phylum Chordata; class Lepidosauria; order Squamata; family Lacertidae; genus Podarcis; species Podarcis liolepis. The sequence continues at coordinate 31,324,376 of NC_139558.1, read as the reverse complement.
CCACCCCATTCTGTCCTCCCATTTCGACCTCTACCGGGTCCAAAGGGACCCCTGTGTTGGCAATAGCATGTCAGTTGGCTACACCTAAAATTGACGCCACCTGTACTGCAAAAGGGAATGGTTGGTTACCTAGAATTTTGAAGAAGAGACCCTGCACACTGCAACATTTCTGTTGCAGGCCCTGTTTCCATGAATCTACTGTATCAGTGAAGTAATGGTTGTGCAATACAAGGTCACCTCCACAGCATGTATTTAAAGCACCATAATACCATTTTATGGACATGGGTGGCACAGAGCCTAGGACTTGCCGATCAGAAAGTTGGCGGTTCGAATCCCTGCGATGGGGTGAGCTCCTGTTGCTCGGTCCCTGCTCCTGCTAACCCAGCAGTTCGAAAGCACGTCAAAGTGCAAGTAGATAAATAGGTACCGCTCCGGCAGGCAGGTAAACGGCGTTTCCATGCGCTGCTCTGGTTCGCCAGAAGCGGCTTAGTCATGCTGGCCACATGACCTGGAAGCTGTACGCCGGCTCCCCTGGCCAATAAAGCGAGATGAGTCGGTCACGACTGGACGTAATGGTCAGGGGTCCCTTTACCCTTTACCTTTACCATTTTATATGGTATATTATAGGGAGGATCAAGCAGTGGCGTAGCGTGGGGGGTGCAGGGGGGGCCGGCCACACCGGGCACAACATCTGGGGGTTAGGGTTAGGGGGCGCAAATCCACGGGTTAGGGGGTGCAAATCCACGGGTTAGGGGGCACAAATTACTTGCTTTGCCCCGGGTGCTGACAACCCACGCTACGCCACTGGGATCAAGGGTTCTGGGAAGGGTTCTCTGTGAAGTCAGCACCTTTAACAAACCATAGTTTCCAGAATTCTCCATTTGTATAATAGTGCTTTATATGTATGGTATAGATGGAATTCCTATTCAGTTGGCTTACGGGGAACAAGAAGAGTCACTTCAGCAATGAGAGGTGGTTTATATGCTGCCTTTTAATGCTTTGTAAACAGTCATTTTTGAAACCTTGTTCTAGATGTACGCTGCTGCATTCCTACTCTGAAAGTCCTTTCTAACCTGGGTCCTATAGCAGCACCATTATGAGGTTCTGATGCATGTATTAAATCACAACAAAACGCTTTGGCATTTTGCCTGAAATCAGGCAGGTTGAACAAATCTGAATGCCCTTGATTTGAAATGCAAGGTCAAACTCTTAAATTTACTTCAGCGCAGGTTTCTGTATATGAAATTTCCCCCTTTCTGGACCTGACCTACGAGAGTTCGCCCAAAATTGCTTATATTTTTTACTTGGTGATCGACGTTTATGGCTCCTTTGCTGCGTGAGCTTTTAAATATATACAGTATTTAGGCATTTTGAAAATGAACCAAGATAGAAACTGTCAATTTTTTATGCACCTGTGTATTTAGGAGCACTTTCCAAAGGAGCTCTTTGACTTGATACAACTTAATAGCTCTGTTGGAGGCTGGGAAGATGATAAAACTCTTTTAGCTTTTAGGGCCTGCAAAGTCTGTGAAAGCCATACATAGAGGAGGGACTCTCTGAAAGGATTATTACTATGATAACCTTTAATAGCCCTGAAGGTTTTACTGCTGCGGGGAAAAAAAAGTTTGGTCCTGATTCCTCACCCATTAAAATTAATGGGAAGAATCCCATTTTGTTCAATTGGAGTTGAGCAGTCCTGCGCTTAATATACAGGAAGTATTAAAAAAAAAATTCCCCTGAGAAAAGAAAAGGATGTCCAGATTTTAATCTTAACTAGTTTATTTGTTGGAGGAGAGGATAAAGTTGTCCACTTCTCCTCCCCACCACATACAGTGGTACTTCGGGTTACATACGCTTCAGGTTACATATGCTTCAGGTTACAGACTCCACTAACCCAGAAATAGTGCTTCAGGTTAGGAACTTTGCTTCAGGATGAGAACAGAAATTGTGCTCTGGCGGCATGGCAGCAGCAGGAAGCCCCATTAGCTAAAGTGGTGCTACAGGTTAAGAACAGTTTCAGGTTAAGTACGGACCTCCGGAACGAATTAAGTACTTAACCCGAGGTACCACTGTACGTGCAAATATGTCAAACACACGCACAGTAGGCTTAACTGTGTTCAGAGTCCCACATGGAAAAATGCTCCCACAGATTTGTAGCTAAATGTTAAGAGTCCTGTGTTGATGGTACTGACTGACATCCTTTCATATCTTTCCTGCCCCTTCAAGCCGCAGCCAATGGATTTGATAAGGATGCAGAAATGCAGGTCGCACTCTCATGGGTCCTGAGATAACGGAATGAAACAAAAGTTGTCCTAAGGTCTGTGCAGGCAGAATAGCTATGCAAAGCTTAATGTAACCATAACATGCTTGCCGCTGATGTTGAATCACGGAAGAACTAAAAGCATCTAAGTCTGAATTAGTGTGTATTTTCACTTTCTGTAATATTTTATTTCCCTTGCCTTACAACAACAACAACAACAACAACAACAACACCCTGATGAACATTTAAGCTTCAAATGTGCAGAGGTGAATTGCGAGCCCTCGAAAGAAACGTTTTGTAATAGCCATCTGTTTTCTCTGGCCAACTGAATGCCAGCACCAATCAACAGTCCTTGAAATACATGGAAGTGAAATGTTATTGCAAGGAGTTTCTGATATAAAGGGCATTTATAACCAATGTCAATGAAGGGAGAAGTTATCATTCAGTGGTCTTCTATTACTGGAAATCAGATTGTGGAGTTTCTGAATGCGAATGAACTCTGTCCTTGCATAGAAGCAATCAATAAGCAGTGCCCCTGACTGGAACTCTTCATACTACCTTTAGACATTCTTTTCAAGGAAATAATAATTATAATGTTTATGTGATCGGATTTACATGGACGCCACTTTTTCTGAGTGTTTTGGGGGGGTGCGTGCAGATTATTAGGCCGAAACAAACATTCTCATTGCATTTAACAAAATAAATTGAATCACATGGCATAGAAATCATTACAAATAAGGTGTGCACAAATAAGCCAGCCTGCAATCACCCGAGTTTATTTTCTAAAATGAAATTAGTCTAGCTAAAAGTAATAATGTGGCTAAATCCTTGATACAACATCTTCTACAACTAATAAAGTCCTTTCTCTTAAATCAATAAAAGTGTCCTGATATAATTTAGTCAGGAGAAAGACTATTTGTATATTGCACACAGATTTTCCTGATTCTCATGTACCCATGATGACATTGTCTTTTGGCAAGTATTTGAGATGTCGTAACGTCTTCATTCATTTGGTCCCCCCCCCCGAAAGGACGCCTATTTCAAAAGTCTAGAGCAGATAATGTGCTAAATGTGTGGACTGTGTCAGTCATTTGATGTATGCTGTAGACAAAGGCTGCATGTGCCTGCAATGCTAAGCCATAGTTTAGGGTTTCATTCAAGAGCCTTGAACTGGCGCTGCTCATCCTCCAGTCCTCTCTTCTCCTCTAGTGCATATGCAATAAGAGGATTGGAAGCTTCCCTTTCCCATTAACTGCATTTTCTCATTGTGTGTTTGAACTCAAACACACTGTCGCAGACGTTATCAATTTAAGAGACCAACATCAAGCCAGCGGCTAGTGATCTTGGCTCAACAAAGCACAGTTAACACTGGGAAGCACAGTTCCCAGATCATATATATTGAGAAACCATGGTTAGATGAAAAGGGAAGTGATAGCTCCCAGCTTCTATTTTGCAGCATTGATGAAGGAAGAGAGGGGATGAGGAGGCTCACAAATGTGATGGAGAATTATGGCGTAGCATTATGTGCAAACCAGGTAAAAGTGTAGAGCCAGTGCCCGTGGACCAGAGCACACCAGGCACTCCTGTCTCCCACTGCCTCCCGCAGTTTGGTCAAACTCATGTTCGTAGCTTCGAGAACACTGTCCAACCATCTCGTCCTCTGTCATCCTCTTCTCCTTGTGCCCTCAATCTTTCCCAGCATCAGGGTCTTTTCCAGGGAGTCTTCTCTTCTCATGAGGTGGCCAAAGTCTTGGAGCCTTAGCTTCAGGATCTGTCCTTCCAGTGAGCACTCAGGGCTGATTTCCTTCAGAATGGATAGGTATGATCTTCTTGCAGTCCATGGGACTCTCAAGAGTCTCCTCCAGCACCATAATTCAAAAGCATCAGTTCTCCAGTGATCAGCCTTCTTTATGGTCCATGTAGACTACCTCAGTCCTATTTTGATTTAGGTATAAGCTGGAGTGAAGCCACTGGAGTGAAGCCACTCTGCTCTGTCATCACATGAAAACTTTTGGCGTTCATTATTTATCTAAGCCGAGTTTGTGTCACTAACACAACTTAGACTGACAGAATCATACCCTAAAAGCATACACACAGACACACACAGACACACACACACACACAGACACACACACACACACACACACACACACAAAGAAACAAGTTAGCATTATATAGCTACTGTATGGTTAGGAGAAATTGGAGTTTAAGGGCGTTAGAAGGTAATGAGCAATTCATTAAGAGATCTCAGTGAAGCACCCTGACATTCTTCAGGTATCCTAATTTCTGGCCAGACAAATGTCTGATTTCTTAAGGGGTTTTAAATTTTATTGCAAGCTGATCAGCCTAGGTTAAGACACTCAAATGACACTTAAAAAGATTTGTTAGCTATTGTCTCTTGCAAACTGTTTGCTTGTGTGGCAAAGTCCCTTAATTCTAACGGTATTCATTCCATTATTATCTTGAGACCATTCAATTTTTCATCATGGCGAAAAGCAAAAGAAGAAGAAATAAATAATTAAAATTAACCTGAAATAAAAAATTAATAATACTGCAGATATTACCATACATATTTTACATTGACCTTTAATATCGATTCTTCTTCTCACATAGCGTTCATAAGGTTTATCTGCATATGAGTAAAGAGAAGAAGTGCTGTTTGTACATTTTTGGTTCAGTTTGGTGATAAATAGGTTGAGGCAGGGGAGTAGGAAGGGGGGCGGTGGGGGCGGTGACACCCCCCAGGCGGATTGCCGCGCTGCCCCCCCCCCGGGTACCAAACTGCTGCACCAATTGCCCCCCCGACTCTGATCGCTGCATTGATCACCCCCCTGAGCTAGATAGACCTAACTAAATAGTCTAACTAAATATGTTTCCTATGTTCTATCACTGTAGACTCCATCTATACAGGTGTGTGTGTGTGTGTACACACACACACACACACACACACACATATATATATAATTTTCAAGTATAACATTATACAAAACAAAACATCCAATTTATCACCAACATCATCTTTTTGGACTTCCAACAACTCGTCTGATAATTCTCCGTCTTGATCACTTCTTGCACATTCCCTAATTAATATTGCACTGTAATAACATCATAATCTACCTTATTTTTTATACAATATTTCTACTATTGATTTTCACAGAGCTTCCTGAAAACTTACAAACTTTGTCTGATCATCACATATATTTTTCATATAATCTGTAAATTTAGTCCAGTCTTCAGTGAATTTCTGGTCTCGTCAGTTCCAGATCCTTCCTGTTAATTTATCAAGTTCTGCGTAATCCATCCATCTATACAGGTCTTGGAGAGCTTCTCCATCTTTTAGAGCTGGGTTTCCCAAAGCTGGGTCCCCAGCTGTTTTTGGAATACAATTCCCATCATCCCTGACCACTGGTCTTGCTAGCTAGGGACGATGGGAGCTGTAGTCCAAAAACAGCTGGAGAACCCAGCTTGGAAAAGGTTAGAAGGTTCTTTCTCTCCAACATGGGAATGGGAATAATATGTTTATTACTACCATGTATGCATGGAACATCTTTAGCATGAGATCTGTGCCCCGTTGCAGCAAGCTTCCAACTTTTTGTAACCTCCACGTCTCCTTGCTCTCTTCTAAGGCTAGAGCTGGGCTCTATGGGTCTAGAGTTTTGAGTCGGTTTTGCGACATAATTTCTAGGGCTCTACAACAATGAAACAGCTTTATACCTGCTTTATATGTGAAGCCACCAGAGGGAAAATATCTGTCTGATACATAGAACTGCTCGATCTTCGCTGCACAGCCCTCAAACTACCATCAAAGGTCTGGACTGAATGTAATATTTAGAAAGCCTGAAGCCACAGAGAGGCCTATAGGAGCCCCCCCCCCCTCCTAGGGATATTTCAAACCCTCTCTTTGAATTTGTGGTTCAAAAAAGGTCAATCTTTTACCTGCACAGATAAAAGGACCGTATCGTACCAAATTGATCAGTAAGAAATAAAGTTGTGACCACCTTTCAGAGTTCCAGCCAGTGAGCACAAAGACACTGGGAAAGCTGACAGGCCCTCAAATCGAATTAACATGCATTGAATATTTTATTAACGCTGGCTCTTTAATGAGTTTGAGTTAAAACGGAACATATTTGGCTACCTGTACCCAGTTCCAGATGTTTTGTAGCAATTCTCCATGTTCTTAGGGTTCTCACAGATGATCTGTTGATTCAGCACTCGTCCTGATTTGTTTACACAAAGCTTATGCAAGGGTTAGACTTTGTCCAGTCATTACTCAGCCTTTGTCCTGATTTGTTCACAGGGAAGTTATACGACAATGAGGATGAGTCCTGTTTTGCTTGCATACTATTTGTACATCTTCCCATCATTAACCCCACATGTTTCAGTGTCACTTTTCTAACCTCAAAAAGTCCAATTGTTGTGCACGGGCAACAGAGTGCTTGAGTCCACTTGCATTGCATGAACCTACATTTCTGGCATGTATCCACACACACACACACACACACGATATTGGTGCTGTTGCCTCAGCTCAACAAGTTTAGCTACAGACCTGGAATCAGAATACTTGGAGAGTTTAAAAGCAAGATCTGGAGAGTTTCGCAGATCTTCCAAGATACTTCCCTTGCTCTTTAGAAGCTCAGAGGATCAGCACTCCACCCTCTAGACCCAGGTCTTTGTGTGGTCATGAAGCTGAAGACGTTTACAGACACTGTTGTGAAATGTTGAGAGTGCCAGGTTACGGCTAAGGAGATAGAGGTTCAAGTCAACAGCCATGACAATCACTGTGGGCACTTGGCCATTATCACTCAGACTAACCTACTTCTAGGGGTGGCTGGGGAGAGATAAATGTGGGGATGCAAAAAGAAAGCCATGTCTGCCACCTTGCTAAATAATAATAATAATAATAATAATAATAATAATAATAATAATTTATACTCCACCCATCTGGGTATTTATACCCTGCCCATCTGGGCGGCTCCCAACAGAATATTTAAAACACAACAAAACATTAAACATTAAAAGCTTCACTAAATAGGGCTGCCTTCCGATGTCTTCTAAAAGTCAGATAGTTGTTTATTTCCTTAACATCTGATGGGAGGGTGTTCCACAGGGCGGGTGCCACTACCAAGAAGGCCCTCTGCCTGGTTCCCTGTAACTTCACTTCTCACAGTGAGGGAACCGCCAGAAGGCCCTCGGAGCTGGATCTCAGTGTCTGGGCTGAACGATAGGGGTGGAGACACTTCTTCAGGTATACTGGGCCGAGGCCGTTTAGGGCTTTAAATATATAAACAACTCCTCAACACAATTGCCCAGAAATCCAATGAAGCACACTGGCTTTGCCTATAGCTGATAGACTGTTCAATTGCTCCTCTTTTTCTCTGGCAAATGCCATTCTACACTACATTGCCTGCTCCATTGCTTGTCACAATGTCCCTAATCCATGCCTGCCTATGAGTAGAGATGAATAATGGTTCTAGTCAGCCCAAAGGACTCAGTGAAGTGACTGTCTCTGGCATGTGCTGATTTGACAGGCATTGCTTCTTTGTTTCCTCCTAGGAGATATAATGACATAAAGCTTTTGTGTGAAAATGCTATGCATTAAGGTCACTCCATACTTACATGGTAAATAAAGTGCAGCTAGTGAACAGATGATATAGATGATGTCCATTGTTGTCATAAGCGTAAGAGGAATCCATGGATGGGTGAGAAAGGAAGGGAAGGATTGATGGATGTCATTCTGCTTCATAGAAAAGCAATATTCAGACGCAATAAAGCTTTGCCATCTTCATGAATGGTTTCCCTAGATACATACATGTGGAAAACGTTTGCAGAGCTGAAATGTTTTATGCATGTGTAAGCTTTAGTTGACTCCTTTGTCTAAACTTTGGTCAGTTGATTTGGATTATTCCACAAAGTCTGGTTGTGGGAATAGGCTCCCCACATGCCTGGCAGACAGTAGGACCATCCTCATGTATGTGAGAGACAGCTCTGCTAACATAATGTATCCAGGAAAGTATGCTCATGTTTTTATGTGTGTTGTTGCATCTGCATTGTACTTTGTGTTTCCAAGTGTTTTCCCATCCAGATAGGGCCAGACCTCCTTAGCTCCAGCAACAGAAACTACATCAGAGAGTGATGCTTCTTTTCCTTCTTGCTTTGCCACAGAAATTCAGTTCCCATGGTTCACAGTGATCCTAGATACTGCATTGAGCATGTTGGGCAGATACTGGAAACCATGGGAACTATGTTTCCCATGGGACCCAGTGGCCACTCTTGCTTTTAACTGGGAAGCTAAGGAAGGCACAGCCATGGAACTCTCTCCATGACTAGGTGAAATTGGAAGGCAAATGAACATAGGAAGCTCCCTCATACCTCACGGCCCATCTAGCTCAGTATGGTCTACAATGACCGGGATTTCAGAGAGGGGTCTACCATGAAAAGGATGTCATGCATTGAGACTGTACTGGATCCATTTCTGGTCTAACCTGGTGGAGTTGTCCAAATGTGAGTAACCTGAGCTGAAACATCTATAAAGTAATAATTACAGCAGAGGAACTCGGGTGAATTTATCAAGAGAAAAGGGTATACTTAGATGATGGAATACCCAACAGGCTGAGCGGATTTTTACACGTTAATTTATTTTAAGAAGCAGTGTATTGTTGCGATACTGTCTCTGGAAATAAATGTGTGCCATGGGGAAGGTCTAATAAAACAGAAGTGCCAAATCAAACCCACTCCACAGAGGAACAACTGAAGCATAATAGTGCAAGCAACAAACACTGGAAAAATCCAATACTCTTTTGCAATGTAAGAATAAAGGAATTCATGCCTTCTCTCCCACTACCGTGGCCACAGTCACAGTCTGAGCCGAGATGGCAAAGGTTAATAGCCTTCTCGGATGACAGCAGCTATTCCTGTTTTCACATGGACTTCAGGAGCTGCTCTTAGAGTTCACATTACACGAAGAGTTTGTGTACTGCTCTTTACATCGTATGCCACCTCTGGCTCTGAAAGTACTGCCAACAAGAAGACACTCTGCCAACATCATTCACTCCACGTCTGGGCTATGAACTAACTAGTTAGGAGACAGAGAGAGGGAGGGAGGGGGGGGAGAGAGAGAAACCTTAGGCATTGGTTCAGTTCTATATGAAAGAGAATTTGAATTACCAAAAGCAGAATTCCTTTACTGAAATTAACGATAGCAATATCCTTCAATTAGGGATGGAGAAGAAATTGGATTTTGTTTGTGTTTCAGTGAAAAACTATGCATTTTGCAGACCTTGAATGAGTGGGCAAACCAAAACTACCCTGCAAGATTCACAATTCCCCTAATTTTGTGATGCAATTCTCCAAGTAAACAATATGTACAAATATGTGGCTATTTGGAGGAAATGTGTGCAAAAACACATATAGTTATCAAAATATCATACAAAAATGCATTATATTAGGGAAGTTGCTTACAAAAAGTGTATATTAGTCAGAAATGCATAGAAAAAAGTTTATTTGGAGAAATGGGCACTAAAAAGGTCATGAATTTTCCTGAGGATTTTTTTTTAAGGCAAATTGATGCCAAAATGTGAACTCAATTTAAGATTGGAAAAATTGGGGGGGTGTGTGTGATAGATTCATCCACCCCTAATTATAATAGCCAGCTCCAACAATCTTCCTATTTGTCATTCTCTGAGCTGCCACAGAGAGCGAGAGAGCAAGACAGAAGACACCAAAGAGACATTGCCTCCCTAAGTTAAGAAAGAATTTACCAGCTAGGAGAGCAACAGAGGTGAGTTATGCTCAGTATTTTGACAGGGACTTGGGGAAGAATATCTGGATGCATTGGTTTCTTCCTACTCATCTCTCAAAAGGTAGGTGGGGGAAATTCAGGAGCATAGGAAGACCTTATACTGAGTCAGACCACTGCTTCATCTTGCTCAGCACTGTGTACACTGACCCTCAGTGGCCCTCCAGGGTTCCAGACAAGTGTCTGTCCCTGTTCTACTTGGAGATGCTGGGGACTGAAACATGGACCTTTTGCTGGTTTCAAGGTGGTGGAGGAAAGCAGGTAATGTAACAGAGGTGAGTAAGGATGGTGAAGAAGAAGAAGAAGAGGAGGAGGAGGAGTTCGGATTTGATATCCCACTTTATCACTACCCGAAGGAGTCTCAAAGCAGCTAACATTCTCCTTTCCCTTCCTCCCCCACAACAAACACTCTGTGAGGTGAGTGGGGCTGAGAGACTTCAGAGAAGTGTGACTAGCCCAAGGTCACCCAGCAGCTGCATGTGGAGGAGCAGATACACGAACCCTGTTCACCAGATTACGAGTCCTCCGCTCTTAATCACTACACCACACTACACCAGAAGAGGGAAGGATGGAGAAGGGGATCAAGATGAGCATGTCTGAAGGTTCAGATTCCACCACCAGTCCAACATGGCCTCTCCTGCTTGTGGGAACAACCAGATATGCTCCAATCAATCTGGAGGCTGCCCAGTCCAGCTATGGTGTCTGAGTTTAGTTTGCTCGCCCACCCCTTTTACTGCTAGATTATTATATTTTTTTACAGGTATAACATTTGCTCCTTTTTACAAAAGTTAATCAAATTTGCAGGTATGCCTCATATATCATTATGAGACATTAAGTGCTGGATTGGAATGTGAATTCTTCGAGGAAAGGAACAAACGGGTTTCCCTTTCTTTTTTCAAACTTTTTTTTCTTCAGAGGTTGACGGCTGAGCAGCTAGAACTTCACTGTGGCAACAACACAGCATGCAGAGTTCTTTTAAAAAAATATGGGAAAGAGAAAGCCATTCACAGTATTCCTGATGCCACTTGTAAGCATGGGCTGGAGCAGCAATTGGGGTGGCCAAGGGGAATAGAATGTGGAGTGTTGGAGAAGCCAGGTTGGCATGAGTAGCATCTGGCAGTGCCACTGTTTAGATGGATTTGTAGTTATCACAAAACCAGAAGCTTGAAAGTCATTGAAGCCTGTTAGGAAAAGAAGAATGAGTTTCCTCACCAGATCTTCATTGCTATCATGTGCAGATTAGTCTTTTCAGCCTCAGCAAACAAAATCTGTGCTCTTTTCTTCTGCATATTGTGAAGTGCAGCTCAGAGGAAAGGGGAGCAAACTATATCTCTGTTATCTCTAAGCATATTTTTAAACAAGAATTACCAACCATTTGGGGCATGTGGGAGCATCTGCAAAACAGAGAAGCTACAGTGGTACCTCGGTTTAAGAACAGCTCTGTTTACGAACTGTTCAGTTTACGAACTCCGTAGTGTTCCAGTTTAAGAACTTTACCTCGGTCTACGAACAGAAGCCAAACGGTGGAAGGGCACTGGCGGTGGGAGGCCTCATTAGGGAAAGCATGCCTCGGTTTAAGAACGGTTTCGGTTTAAGAACGAACTTCTAGGTTTCTTTCATGCTTTTTGTTTTGTCAGAGGGAGACACTGAGTGTACCTAGAAAAATCTCTGCAAGCACATCTTTGCCCACAGACCCCAGATTGGCAACCCCTGGTTTAGAGGGTACAACCCTGGTGTGACCTCCAATGTCCCAGGCAACCAGACTCATTCGGGAACGAGAACTTTCTTCATCACTTACAAGCCTCTACTTGTTGCTGAAGTATATGGGAACTACCAACAAGTATCCCAAGAAGGAGAAGGGGACTGTTTATTTCTTCACTCAAGGCTTCACTCAGAAGCAGGTCAGGGGTAAAAAACAGACAGTTTGCTTGGTGTCTTCTCAAACCCTGCAGACACTTCCTGCGCTTCTCCTGTTGGCCCAGCTACACTCTCTTCTTGACTTCACCCCTTATAGGGGAGTCATTGGTTTGTTTGCCTCAAGGGACCAAGTGATCCACAGCCATGCAGCCCCTCACACATAAGGATGTAAGAAAAGACCAAAGGCCTATCTAGTTTGGCTGTCTGTTCACACAGTGGCCAACACATATTAACAGAGCTGGCTTTTGGGGGCTCTCCAAATCAATTATCATTTTGTGTTTTGCTTTAAAAAAACACAAAAAGCCCTCTGTGTGCTTTGCAAAACATCTTTGACTGACTTTCATCCTTGTTTTCTTTGCCCTCAACACGCCCAGACTGTATTGATGATGTTATGGGAGGACATCCAAATCTTGGAAAGGGTGGGAGGAAGACATACTGAAAAACGAAGATTTCTTCTCCAAAGTTTATTATGTGTCATCAGTGGCTCAGGCGCCAATATCCTTGTGCAATGAACACTACTGGCAAGCATGAAACAGTGGGATGGCTCCCAAAAGCAGATGGAAATGTCTAAGTAATGATGGAAGAAATCTGGTAAATAACTGAACAACTCCAACACTCATTCACTGGCTTAGCAACAAGAAATATTCTGTCTCAGATGTAACTAGTGGATTAGATGGAGGGGTGATGAAAAAGGAAGCCTGTAAAGAAAACCTAATGTGCTAGGGACCGAGTAAGTCTTCCTCATGCACAAAACTACAAAGCACACAGACACGCAGAGGAGGGAGAGACAACTTTTTGTGTTTTCTACCTGTGTCTCAAACTTCCTGCATGGCATTTAGCAAATGCTTGCTGTAACCAACAGGCTTAATTTCGATTCATTTAGCTAAAACAAAGCATCCGTGTTCAGCTAGTCCAATTACTCTTTGAATACGGAAGTGGATTATAGAGGTCGGTAGATGTGAATCCCTGCACAGGCAAAAAGTAAGGGGCACAACCCAGAGAAAATCAAGTCCCATTGATTCCAGGGTGAAACAGGAGTGACACATAAGGAGGAACAAGGAGGAGGGGAGCATAGCCTGCCTTGTTTCATCTCTCGGTTGATTATTCTTCAGGAACACTTTACATCTCTGATTATTATTGTAAGACTTTAAAAAAGTAATCACCAACAAATGCTCTTTAAAATCATAAAGTGGGTTTTTTTCTTTTTGGAAATTTAATCATGTGTATATTGTTACATGGCTGACCATTTTCCTTGTTGAGGCAAGGTGCTAGCTAATAGCCCATGATGGTTTTCACAAGGCACTTAGAAGCAGTTTGCCATTGTGTGTGTGTGTTTGTGTGTAAGGCTCATTCTCTTTTTGAGGAACTTTTGTGGAATCGCAGAATTGCCGTCTTGTAGGTGCGCCTGATCTTCACACTCTCCATTTGTAAATTTATAAATAAAAAGGTACCCCTGCCCGTACGGGCCAGTCTTGACAGACTCTAGGGTTGTGCGCTCATCTCACTCTAGAGACCGGGAGCCAGCGCTGTCCGCAGACACTTCCGGGTCACGTGGCCAGCGTGACGAAGCTGCTGGAGCGAACCGGCACCAGAGCAGCACACGGAAACGCCGTTTACCTTCCCGCTATAAAGCGGTACCTATTTATCTACTTGCACTTAAGGGTGTTTTCGAACTGCTAGGTGGGCAGGAGCTGGGACCGAACGACGGGAGCTCACCCCGCCGCGGGGATTCGAACCGCCGACCATGCAATCGGCAAGTCCTAGGTGCTGAGGTTTTACCCACAAATTTATAAAAAGAGCATATATTAACCACCACTACCACTAGTATGGCATGTGTCCTACTTTAGCTCAATTTCAACAGTCACCAGTGACGGTAGCTGGGCTTTGTCTCCACTACAGTGGTACCTCGGGTTAAGAACTTAATTCATTCTGGAGGTCCGTTCTTAACCTGAAACTGTTCTTAACCTGAGGTGCCACTTTAGCTAATGGGGCCTCCTGCTGCTGCCGCGCCACCAGAGCACGATTTCTGTTCTCATCCTAAAGCAAAGTTCTTAACCTGAGGTACTATTTCTGGGTTAGCAGAGTCTGTAACCTGAAGCGTATGTAACCTGAAGCGTATGTAACTCGAGGTACCACTGTATTTGAATTGCTGGGAATCACAAGCATTCTCTTAGAATGGCAACAGCACCCACCTGAGAGATGCCAGAACTGAGTTCCGGCAAGTTCCAGCTGAAAAAAAGCCCTGCCTATAAGCAACAGCAGGAAGTGGACATTCATGAGATCTTTTCTATTAATCTCAAGGAAACCAGAAACAACCAGTACGTTGATCAGATACTTCCCAAAAATCCCTCTGTTTCAAAAATCCCTCTGGGCTTCCAATTCCTTCGAAAATCCACCCAGAAGTTAGGTTTCATTGTACAAACACATGCCTGCCCTTTGGAATGCGCACTGCTTAAAAGAATCTAATTCTTAAAATTAATATTTTTTTTTTTTAAAAAAAGTCCAAGATACCCTGCCCACTTGCAACATATTAGCAGGAAGTTTTTCTGTCTATCCAAGTGGGAGTTCTGAATCAAGTTGAAGGCTGACTCAGATCAGTGGTTTGGAATGCCGTCGTGATTCCTGGCTCATCTCCAGATTTCGTAATAGAGTCTGCCAACTTGGCAGGCTGGGGAGATCACAGTGGCAATTTTTCAAATGGGGAGAAATGGTCCAAGGAGGAGCTGTAACTCTATATAAACTGTCTAGAACTGATGACAGGAGCCTCTGCTTCAAAGGGCCCGGCCAAGAACAGAGTGAACTGTTGTGTCTTGCTAAAGATGGACAGGCTGCTCGTATGACATCAAGCACCTAGGGGCACTCAGCGCCGAAGCTCTAGCCAAATTGGTAATGGAATTGCAAATCTCAATACTACTCAACAGTGCATGCTAATTTATCGTATATTCTATTAGACATAAGGGGCTGGAGCCTCTAAAGGGATTTTCCCCCCTTCTCCTCTCCCGGTCCTCACAAATACATCAAACAAACAAGCAAGCCTAAATGTTTAAATAAGATAAGAGGGATGGCCCTTGCAAGACAGGAAGCAGCTTCATGCTGAGTCAAACCACTGGCTGCACTGAGTGGCAACAGCTTCAGACAGGAGTCTCTCCCAGCCCTGCCTCTGGAGACGAGGAATGGAACCTGGGACTTTTCTACATGCAAAGAAAGTGTTCTGCTACTGAGCTGCAGCACTTCCCCTCTTGTCAACTATATCATGTGATTCTGCTTTATATGCAGATCAGCTCTATTGCTCCATATTGGCTCATACAGCCAAATCTGATTATATCAGTCACAGCTGCTAAACGTAAGGTCAGGCTCCTCCAGAAAGTCTTCATATCTCTGGTGTTGCCGACAGTAGATGGAATTTGCCATTTTACCAGATTTCACAATTTGTCTGAGAGCATGCTTAACCGCACTTTTAAAACATGTGTGTGTGTATGCTTAGTTGAGGCCCATGTAACTTTTGACCCACTAAGCCAGTGGTGGCCAAACTTGGCCCTTAGCTGTTTTGGGACTACAACTCCCATCATCCCTACCTAACAGGACCAGTGGCCAGGGATGATGGGAATTGTAGTCCCAAAACAGCTGGAGGGCCAAGTTTAGCCACCACTGCACTAAGCCATTTGGAACTTCCCAGCCCAGTGGGAAGTAAGCCATCAAATACTTGATAAGCTTTCTGATTTTGCTGCTTCCTCGTTCAGTGAAAGAGCTCAGGCACCTGAGAGGCATGCTGTCATGCGATCGTATTGGCCAGCCAGGCCAGCCCAACCAAACTGGGTTTATGGCTGCAGTCCTGTATCTCCTTACCTGGGAGCAAAACCCACTGGAGTCAATGGAATTTACAACTGAGTAGAGTAGACATGCATAGGCTTGCACTGCAAATCATTTTGAAGTGCCATTTATTTACTTGGAGAAATTTAAGTTTGGATCAATTTGAGCCTGGATCATGTCCAGTTTGGTAAATAAACGCATACATATAACTGTCCATTATGTTCTACCTCGGCAGCATATGGTCAATTGGTCAATGCATCTGCCTGGTTGTTTAGTTATCTGATATATATATATATATATATATATATATATATATATATATATATGATATATATATATATATTCACCTGAAGGTCCAAGGACACACACATATCAAAAACACAATGAAACTATGTAAACTTTACTTTTTGACAACAGTAAAACAACAGCAACCAAAATCAAGGGAGGTGGGCATTTCTTCCATTTTTGTCTTCTGAATTTGCAAGAGTTTGGGTGTTTGGACACCATTCCATTAGTACATTGTTGTTTGCTAGGCTAGTTTGCATTTCTATATTGGATATATATCTTCCTTTTCTGGAATTCTGGGCCACTGTGAGAATTTCACATGTAACTAAAATAGATGCAGATCTGTTTGGCAAACTTTATTCTCCAGCTTGACTTTGTGTCCAATTAAGGGCCAGAGTTATATAATCACCCAGTGGAGCTTTGTTAAATGGTGTTTCATAAATGTCAGTAGAATACTTGTATGGTATAGAATTTGTGTGTTTACTACTGCTTAACACCATCTTCACGTTTTCTAGGCATAGCAAAATCCCTGGCTGAGTGAACTCTAGTGTATTCCAGACTTAATTGATTTCACTGGGGTTGCACACATTCACATATACAAACATACATGCACACTTATGGGATTGAGGATGCCCTCTGAATTCCAAATGAATGTATCTTTGCCTTTCAGTGTCCTTTATTCATTCCCATATTCACACACCTGCTTCCACATCATCCATTCGATTTTAAGCACTGATAATAGAAATATACTAATTTGAGATACTTTGAAAGTACAGAAATAATTAATGCTAAGTGCTGCCTTTCATGATTACACTGTCATTGTTACCACCAACACAAAACAGATTTCATGAAGAGATTGTTGTCTAATACAGGGTATCCAAGAGGTGTTCAGGTGGTGCTTTCGACAACATTAGCTAATGTATCCAAGTTGGATGAAGTTCTAGGTTGTGCCAGGCTGACTGGCTTGTGAATCACACCAGCATTCAGCATTGTTAAAGGGCTTTGCGACAAAAGCAGAGTTTTGTAGCTTTGAGTTGGCATGGTACCTATTTATCGGGAGATTTTGTTTTGTTTCATTTTAGTGGGTTTTTTTTTAAGCACCCTGGTATTGGAAGAACTAATGAATCAGAGTTTAAAGTCACATTCGCAGCATACATGATACAACTTTAAACAGCCATGGCTTCTTCCAAAGAATTCTGGGAGATGTAGTTGTCAAGGGTTCCAATTCTCCTCTCAGAGATACAAGAGGTTTAACATCCAATCTCTCTTCCCATGGAACCATGGGAATTTTAGCTGTGGAAGGGGAATAGGGGCCTCCTAACAACTCTCAGCACCCTTAACCAACGCCTTCTCCATTCCCACCAAAACAGATATGGCCCAAGGAAATACCAACATGGAAAAACCTGAACCATGCAGAATTATTTGGCACGTGTTTTTGCAAGCACATGTTGTTCATGCCTTTTGAACACAAACCCCTAGACCAGGCATGGGCAAACTTGGCCCTCCAGCTGTTTGGGGACTACATCTCCCATCATCCCTAGCTAGCAGGACCAGTGGTCAGGGATGATGGGAATTGTAGTCCCAAAACAGCTGGAGGACCAAGTTTGGCCATGCCTGCCCTAGACCAACTCCCCCAGCCTGACGCTGCTGCCTGGGAATGATGAGAGTTGTAGTCTAAACCAGCTGGAGGACACCAGGCTGGGAAGACTGACCTGGGCAGCTTGCTGTTTTCACATGGTATTGGGTCTTCCACAGCCTTCTTTAAATTCTTGGATATGTTGCAGTGAACATGTGCTCGTCGGAAGACCTTTTCACAATCTTCCCCCCCCCACCCCGAAATGAAGTTAAGCCTCTAATCAAACAGCTGCATAGCAACACAAGGTACTGGAGTAGTTTTCATCTGAATGTTTGGACATTCTTCACGCTCCCTTTCCAAGAGCATCCTATAAATATTATTTTAGTATCCACAGTGGACAGATGTGTCCCAGCACTAAGGCCTGATAGATTGGTGAGATTTTTTGGTGACACAATTACAGCTTAGTCAACCTCTGCTATTATGCATCACTGTGTGCGATAAACATTACTTTGCCCTGGGTGTTTTAGGAAAGTCATTGAGAAAACTGCAGTTCTGTAAATCACCTGCTAAACAGAACTGTAGCAAATGCTTCTTCTTCGGAGTTACAACCTCAGGCAATCCAGAACTCTAAGCCTTCTGAGATAGGTCCAGTTCTGGTTCTGTTTATTTATTTTGAGTAGTCATGGGAGGGAAAGTGACTTTTCTACACTGTTCCTAGTGTTTATGTATATATGCATGTATGTTTATCTATGCAGCCAAGAAAGGTATTGGTCCAGTCACCAATGAGTCTGGTGCTGTTGCAAATAAATTGATTTAGTAAGTCTACTACCCACGATTTGTGTGGGGACTGTGTCCCAGGTCATTGTGCACTCGTGTGAAATCATGTGAAATTGAAACATCCCGTTCCACTCCCGTTCTGCCCCACACTGCCCCTGCTCTGCTCTGATTTGTCCAGTCCCCATTCTGCCCTTTTAGTAACTTTCCCCCTGACATTTCTGGGTCACTTCCATTTTCAGTGCTGTGCATGCATGCGTGATCACGCACATATTGGTCGTGCCTAAAGTTGCAAATGCATCTAATCTTTTTTTTTTTCAAAAGTGCAGTGAAAATAATGTAGGGACTTTCTGGATTCCACCATCTAGCAGCCAGTCCAACATTCTGTTTCCACTTCTGGTTAGCCAATCACCTCTGAGATACCCACAAAGCAAGGCATGAAAGCAGCAATGTTGTCCCATAAGTTTCTCTTGATATGTCAAAGTATCTTGCAACTGAAAATGTAAGTTCCATTTGGCTAGCAGCTATTATGCTGTCAGCCACCCAACCCACCTGGAACTCTTGAGAGACCCCACATCCTCCCACAGGATCTTGTGAGAGCCAACTGGGAAAGCCATGGTTTCTCCTCCTCTAACCACCTGGAGCCACTGGGCTGCTGGGCATTTGGCACGTTCCTCACAGAGTGCATGGGAGAGCTGGCAAACACTGTAAATAAATGTTTTCACTATGCTGAGAGTGCTGCAATGAAAACCCGCCATTTGTATATATATGCGTTATTTATTGCCATTCGAAAGCACGTCCAAGTGCAAGTAGATAAATAGGTACCACTCTGGCGGGAAGGTAAACGGCATTTCCACTGCTCTGGTTTTGCCAGAAGCGGCTTAGTCATGCTGGCCACATGACCTGGAAAAACTGTCTGCAGAGAAACGTCGGCTCCCTCGGCCTGTAAAGCGAGATGAGCGCCGCAACCCCAGAGTCATCCGCGACTGGACTTAACTGTCAGGGGTCCTTTACTTTTACCTTTTTATAGCCACCTTGCAATGAGTTCTCAGGGTAGCTAATGAAGCTGAACACAAAATGAAGATATATAAAATACAATATGTGATATGAAACACAAACACAGCCTCAGAATTACGGTATAATGTGTAGACTGAACCTATCTGAAGTGAAGACATACTAAAAGGGATCCAAAAATAAAAATCAAGGAAAGGGTTGGTCAGGTGACTGTCTCTAGGGAGGCCATCCTAGTATTGGGACATCACAGGGGTTTTTTTTGGTTTTTTAAAAAAGGCAATTTTCCTGGTAATTACCAGTTGCACCTCACCTGTTGGTGAGGGCTTTGGTGATCCAGTTTCCAAGCCATGAAGACCTTTAACACAACTGATGTAGGTTTGCAAGCCTAGTTAGAGAGCTACATGAGGGTCAATGGAAGCCTTGTTCATTTGCAGCATCCTATGTGTTCTGCAGGAACAGCCTATAGTATTTTTGCTTATTTCTAGGTCACTATGGGGGTTTAGAAGCTTGCTTTTAAAACAATGAAAATCAAGACAGCTAATTTCTGGTATAAAGCTGCTTTCAGGCAGATGGATCACACACAGATTTGAATATAAAAGCTGTTAAAATATATTTACATATTTTTAGCAGCGTACAGAGAAAGGTTCTGAATCATTTTATTAAAATTACAGAGAAGAAGAATTTCACAAGTAGATGACTTGAAGGATCTTTTTATATGCCTTCCGACACTGTTGAAATGTTTAAAACCTACTTCCGTTATGGAGAATACTTACTTTTCCAAATCAGTTGAAAGCTGATTGCCCATACTCTCTGTGAGAGGCTACGGAGAACACAAATGTCCACAAACTGTAGGTTTCCTTCTGCAGTTCAACTTTGCAGGATACTGTTATGCAGCAAACTATCTGCGGTGTCTCCACATTTTGGGAGGGTGGGGGAGATGACACATCCCTAGCCATATACCTGCTCTGTTTTATGTAGATATATTTTACTGCAGGTGCAACACTATGTGCATTTCATTTTCCTTCCCAAATTGCTTCCCATGACAACTCAATTTGATGAGTGTTTCAAAAGAGCGGCAGTTCAGCCTGTAGAGACTTGTAAATAATTTTGGTGAGCTCTGAGATTCAATTGGTGCACAGCCTCTCCTTTGGCCTCTAAGAGAGCCGGCTGACCTCAGGTGTGATGTCTCCAACACTGACAGCCTGGATAGCTCAGTAAAGATTTGTGCCTGCCTGTGTGTGATTCAAAGCTTCAGATACCTATGCAATTATCTCTTGTGCATGCCATATGCAAGTCTTCACCTAAGTTGGAAAAGCCAGCCCAGTATACTTCTGAATTTGGAAGTATTACTACCTCTGACCATGGAAAGCAGAGCATAGCTATCATGGCAAGTAGCTAGAGCAGGATTTCCCAAACTTGGACCTCCAGCTGTTTTTGGACTACAACTCCCATCATCCCTAGGTAAGTGGTAAGGGATAATGGGAGTTGTAGTCCAAAACAGCTGGAGACCCATGTTTGGGAAACCCTGAGCTTAGAACGCTCTTTTTAGCTGGGGAAGTAGAAATGAAAATCAATGTCTGGTTTTGTTTTTAAAAAAGATATGCAGTTCATTTTAATTGAGCATCTCCCACCCGTCTCCAGCTAATCTCCCTTAGTACAAATTCCTTCTTATAGATAAGAGTTTAGTTTAACTTGAGGCCTACTGGGTAACAAAGAACTGAGCAGCATCTGTATGGTTTGGCAGACAATAAATTTAGCAGAACATGTTATTTGCTCACATATGTTGCATTGCTCTTTCATGGAGGCGGTGGTGGAGGGGGTGGGTTTCTCTTCCAAAAGAGAAAGGAAAGAAAGTAAGAAGAAAAGAGAGGGACGAGAAGGAGGAGGAAAGTTTCTGAGCAGGTTCCAATTTTTTTATTTTTTTATTTTTTTAAATGAAAGTGCTCGGAGGAAGGGAATGGCCTGCAGAGACAAACGCAAGTTCAAACACCAAAGTTAGAGGATTTGGGATTAATTGAAATCCTCAAGTGGTGCGTGGTAAGTGACTGCCTATTTAGAACCAATAGATAGGTTTCCGTGAGGTTAAGGAAGCGAAAAATCCCATACGAAGCTAGTGAGATGTTAAATTCTAATTAGAAGTGTTAATTAAAAAAAAACATTTCCAATTTCATCAGCGAGAGTGCCTTTGTTGTTCTGATTCTCTTTGCTACAGTGAATCCTAAGTATCCTAACTCATTTTGTCCCAATATTATTTACCACTTCTATAGGGTATAAAAAGTAGACGCCGGCTATAGAAGCAGGGATTATTAGACTGGCACCTGGTACCGTACTGGTGATAAGAGGGCAAGCAGAGCTCCTCTGCTACACCATCCTATTTCCCGGGGTTTAGAAATCAGTCATACAAAATTCATGCCAGATGAAAACTTTAGCATATAAACACCTCGCATGGTAAAAGGATGCTCTATAAATCTTGGCAAACACCCATCTCTTGGTCATCTTCAATTAAGCAGGCCCAAAGTTCCTCTTGCACCGAGGAATTTTGTTGTGATATACTGTAACTAGAACTGGGATGCCATAATTTAACTTCGCTTCTACTCCCTCTTGTCAGCCACCATCCTTGGCTGATAGTCTGTAGTACAGGAATAAACACACTGGAGCGGGTCATTTTCTTGATAAGACATATGGCTGCTGTCAGGGAGAACTGTGGGTACCCAACACCCTTGAAAATGTAGGTCAGTGCTGCCTGCAAAAATGAGCTGCTGAACATATGGAAGGGAATCGTCATCTAATTAGGAGGCTGGGCGGTGGAGGCCTCATGGAGGTGGAGGCACTTTTCGGACTCCAGGCAACCGTGCTCCATCACTTGCACCATTTGACTTGGTCGCAAGACACTTGAAAGCTTGAGGACCACGATCTGCATCCCAGACTGACAAGAGCTGGCATTATGCAGAGGAAATAAGGTTACTGTGTGCCCTGAGGCTGAGAGACACTGAGCAGTCCCTGGATATCTTCCTCTGGCTTTTTCCCACCCACAATAACACATAACGGTTTAAACAAAACTTATTTTGCATTTTCTCGAGCTTGCCATATCATACATTTTCCCATTGTACCGTATTTTGCACCCCATAAGACGCTCCGGCCCATAAGACGCACCTAGTTTTTTGGGGGGGAAATAAAGAAAAAAAATTTATTCCCCCCCCCCAGGTGCGGGGCTGGAAGAACCAGGTCGGGGAACAGTGGGAAGGCACGCTCTGCCTCCCCGCTGTCCCCCGAGCTTGTGGGGCTGGCGATGGGGAGAAGTGCACCAGTCCCGGGAGGGCAGGCAGCTCTGTGCCGCCATCCCGACCGGGGCGGGACTTAGCGCCCCGCTCGGGATGGCGGCGTAGACCTGCCTGCAGTCCCGCGACGGCAGGCAGCTCTCTGTACGCACCGACCCCCCTCGCTCTCCAGGCTTCAGCGAAAGCCTGCATTCGCCCCATAAGACGCAGGCACATTTCCCCTTCATTTTTGGAGGGGAAAAAGTGCGTCTTATGGGGCGAAAAATACGGTAATTTGCATGCCATACAAATTAATTACCAATGGAGATAGAATGAAAAATACGGTGCTGTCGCCAACATCGTCTGCCCTGTTCGAGTAACAGGGGCAGTGAATGAAAGGAGCAGAAACAGGCTTTTTACCCATTCCTCAGTGACAAGAGGAAGGATATGCAGAACTGCATGGAGGAAGGCGTAAGTCCACCTCTCTGTGCAACTCCACTGTTGCTGCACACTAGAAGCTAAGGACATCTGCCAGTATGAGCCCCAGAAGGAAACAGATGAGTTTTCCTATTAGTCCTGTTTTTGGTGCAATCCAAATCCATCACCCAGCTGTGCCAGGATCCACCCCTTGAGTCCGTGAAGGCTTAGTAGTATAGCATCAGTGAATGAATGGGTAAGATTTTTCTTTAAAAAATGAATATTTGGTTGGGATCAATCAGGATACATGCTGGAGAACTCGTGAAATGTATTGGTACAGGAAAAGCATGCCAGGCCATAGGCAGGGAACCTGTAGCACTCCAGGTATTATTGGACCCCATCAGACTCCACATCAAAAACATCTCAGGGAAATGTGGCAATTTTGTTCTGAGCATGTCCCAAAGACCTATTTTGGTGGTATCAGTTTCCCCAGCAATCAATAATACCCAGGGCTTTATTTGCTTATGATGTAGTTGGACCATCTAGTCAGCATTTCTGTGTGGTTTACTTTCCCCGGTACCTGACATAATGTTACATTGAGCTGTCAACTTTTTCAGATGGTTCCATTCCCCCTCCCCCTGTGAGAAGGTTGCTGTTTCTCACTTCACAAAGAGCAAGAAAAGCTCTTCTAGAAATCGTTGTAAAGACCAAAGTTCAATAACAGACAGGTATTAGGCTGTATTGCACAGCCACCATTTTGCTCTGACGGAAAGGTCAATAATATGACAAAAAAGCTTATCCTTGTTGGCCAGTCAAATGAGTCCGAGGCTGCCCTGATCAAATTAGTCATATGCTAATTAGAAATATCTCAAATTAAGAAACTTCACATTTCTCCTTAATAAGATTTCTAATCTGTAAAATACAAGAGATTTTCTATAGTATCACTCAGAGGAGGCAAATCAGTTTCCAACAAACAACAACAACAGCCAGATATACATATATACAAATATTCATAAATAGAAAACCAATGTACATGTCTACACAGAAATAAGTCCTATTGAGTTCAGTGGGTCTTACTCCCAGGGAAATGTGCATAGAATTGCAGCCTTAATTCGTTAAAACTTTTACACTTCAAAATTGAAGAGCACATTTCCCCCAAAGATTAACCTATTTTTTTAATCATGTATTACTTGATTTATAACTCATCAATTCATTAATTCTCTACTTCACTAATTCAATAGCACCATTCACATTGACTGTAAATAATCATTATTAGCATATACATTAGAAGAGAACAAAATAATTGCTCATAAAATCTCCTCCTTTAATACATATTTTTAAAGTATTGTATGGAACTATCCATGTGCTGGCAAAAAGTGAAGCTAAGCAAAAAACTCTTTTATTTTGCACGAGGATTGCTACAATCCCCGTTTTCCAGTTTCATAGGAGAAAAGCACACATGCATTGGCCAGCAAAGGTGTGTGTTGGTTAACTTTGACTCACAACACTTTGTATTGCCTTGCCTGCTTGATCCCAGCCTGCCTGTGCCCCCACCTTCTGCCTTGGTTGCTGGTTCTCCTGATGTGGTGCTTGACCTCCATCCCACCCACAACCTATCTCTGGCTCCTTTGCTTATTGCTTCCCTCTGCCTTGGTGCAGCCCCAGGTCTGGCATTGAGCGTTGCAATCAGTTGGTGGCCAACATCTGTAAAGTGTTTGACCCAGCCACATCTTTCCCTGGACCACGTCTGAGATTGTATATTGTATCAGGTGTAGGACATGGTCAAAACAGCCTCAAGGTCCCTCTGGGGAGTTGTGGAAAGATCCTGATTAGGTTGTGGGGAGCAATCACTTCCTGTTTGGAGACCCTTAGATTTATTGATTTTTTAAAACAGACTTAGCAGCATGGGTCACATGACCAGGTTTCATTATTGTCCACTGAGGCACTGCACATCACTATGAAGTGTATTTTCAGAGTTCATAGTCTCAATCACCTGGGGAACGACAAGTGCAGAATGAGAGATTTGAGACATTTCCCCTCTCATCCTCCAAATACGCTCCACCTCCTCCTCCTCCAGTCCTGCTACAGCAAATGTTTCTTTCTCCCTGCTGAACTGTGATCATAGAAATATAATTTATTGTTAAACAAAAACCTAGGAGGTTTCGGTAGGTTGTTTTTTTACCATCTGGAGCAGATAAGGAAAAATATTAAACAAATATTTCATTAGTTGTCTGCAAACTCAACAACATCAATATTGATCTCTCTAGATTTTCTTCCAGACTTTTATTTGGATGTAATGTCAGTTACTTAGTACAAACAAAACCATCTTTTTTTTTTTTTTTTTAGTTCTTATCAACATCAGTACCTTTCTTTGCAAAAGCTCTTGAATCAGCACTTCTGCCTCAGTGATTACAGATCCCCCTGACAGGAGGACCGTGACTGCTATTCCCATGTGGACATCTTATTTCCTGTGCCACTCATTCCTTAATGCTGAATCAGAGGATCTTGCCTTATGACACAAACAGTTCAGACCTCGCCACTGGACCTCCGCTCCCAAAGAACTTCTTTCACAGGTCCTATAAGGAAGTGAATCTTATCCACATCGTACAATATACTGTGTTAAATAAAGGAGAGAGTTTCTTGGTGGAATGGCACTTTCCAAGTTCAGGGTCAAAAATAAATAATTATGGAAATATGCCAAGAATACCTTGTATAGGGACGCGGGTGACGCTGTGGGTTAAACCACAGAGCCTAGGACTTGCTGATCAGAAGGTCGGCGGTTCGAATCCCCACGACGGGGTGAGCTCCCATTGCTTGGTCCCTGCTCCTGCCAACCTAGAAGTTCAAAAGCACAAAGTGCAAGTAGATAAATAGGTACCGCTCCGGCAGGAAGGTAAACGGTGCGCTGCTCTGGTTTGCCAGAAGTGGCTTAGTCATGCTGGCCACATGACCTGGAAGCTGTACACTGGCTCCCTCGGCCAATAAAGTGAGATGAGTGCCGCAACCCCAGAGTCGGCCACGACTGGACCTAATGGTCAGGGGTCCCTTTACCTTTACCTTCTTGTATTGGGGGAGACCAGTTATCTCCCAAGGAATGCATGGAGGCCCACAGAACTCTGAAGGTTAAGCCTATCACATCCCTTAGCCATGCCCTCTCCCATAATAAATGTGTGTGGCACATGCGAGAAGAGGCTCAGACATATGAACATACATGTAGAGAACCACATCAGTCTGTACAAGTCTTCAAAGGTGTGTAGATTTCCTGATGTGCACTAAATGAGCAGGTGGTGAAGTCGTGGCTGCTGAGTGTGATAGCAGGAATCACCTTCATATATGCCTTACACATTCTTTGAACATGTGGACAACACCTCCCTCACACCAAGTGACAAGATGTTATTCCTAGCATCTGGGCCTGCTATCGCTTCCTGGAGGTAAAACTTGCCCGCATCTTTATGTTTGGTACACTTGAGAAGAGGCTATGTACATACCAACAAGTACAGAGATCCTTGATGGAAGAGGTGACTCTGGTAGAGCAAGGAAAAGAACTAGAACCTGGAATGGGTGATCTGTCCCTGGACCAGGAAAAGGCTTCACAGTGCATACCTTACCTGAGCAAGTTGCTCACTCGGAGCTGTCCATGGTCCTGCAAATCTGCTTTGCTATGTTGCAGTGCCTGATGCCTCACTATGCAATGTGAGTTACAGATAGGTAGCCATGCTGGTCTGCCATAGTCAAAATAAAAAAATTCCTTCCAGTAGCACCTAAAAGACCAACTAAGTTAGTTCTTGGTATGAGCTTTCGTGTGCATGCACACTTCTTCAGATACCACACTTCAGGTGCTACTGGAAGGAATTTTTTTATTTTGTGCAATGTGACTTTCACATGGAGGATCTCTGTGTACACACACCATTCCACACACACATCACGATGTGTGTTACATCCACAGACAGCAGGGACCATGGACCCAAGTGTACTCGTTGCAGCCGGCAGGTCCCCTGTTGTGTCCATATGGCAACGCATCAATGCAAACCAGAATTACATGACTTCAGAAAACTCCAAGTGCATGTCAGAAACCATGGTCACATTGTAATTGTAGCCTCTCAGGGGAAAGTCTTCCAGATCTAGCCTGGTTCAACTCAGTCAAGTTGGGCATTGATTTCTTCGGGGGGGGGGGGTAAGGAATATAAAGTAGGGCTGGGCAACAGATCTGGGAAAATCCTAGATAAAGAACCAAATTTGGCTGATTGTGGTTGACCTGGGATTTAGCCAGATTGGATTGAGGCAGACTCAGATCACTCCAGGTTGTATTGGGTCCATTTACAGCAATCTGGGGTTGTCAAAAGGGGAGTGTCTGTCTTGTAGTGAGGAAAAGAGAGAGGTGATGCGCCCACCCTTTTGAGGCAGTAGATTTTCTTTAACTTCATGCAAGTCAATAGAGTCAGGAAGCCAGAAATGGCAAGCATTTACTCACAAATAGATTCAACACTGAAATCTCCCCACTTAGTATTTAAATCAACTTGTGTGCTTGAGGCAAGCTTGCAGCAAGTCAGTGTGTGTGTGTGTGTGTTAGAGAGAGAGAGAGAGAGAGAGAGAGAGAGAGAGAGAGAGAGAAAGAGAGAGAGAGAGAGAGTGTCATGTGGACACTGATCGTGGATCTTTTTTGAAGAGTCTCTCACCCACTTTGCTATGTTTCCATGCCTGGGATAAACTCCAGAAAGTGAACATAGAAGCCACTTGTAAGGTAGAGATCAGGAGTAAAGGGAGTGGGGAGTTGTATGGTTTGGCACTGTATCGTTTATTTAGTAGCCATATTCTAGCCTAAAAAACTCCCAAAGTGGCAGAGAACATGAATGCATGTTATTCTATAAATACAGAATAAAAGTGCAATACAGAAAATGATCAATCAAAACAATATAACATAGTGGCAGGATTTTCAATGGTCAACGCTGCACCCCTGGGGCAGGGAGATGTTCCACTAAGAGCAGGACCAAAGAAGGTACTCTGTACCAGAAGGTACTGCATTTCCAGCAGACTTGGATAACCAGAGGCTCCCATGCTCTTCCACTTCATTCCTGCATCCCTGTCCTTAAGTACTCGAGTAGAGAGGAACGGCTGGACAGCAGCTGTCAGAAAGACAAGCAGAGGGCAACAAACAGCAGCCCTGCTCAGTCCAGCTGCAAGTTTGGTCAAGCTACATGCTCATTTTACATAACTCACAAGGCTTCGTGGGTCATCTAAAATTGATCCCCAGCTTTTCTGCCATGTATTTTTCATTACTTCTGCTCTCTGCCGTACAAGGAACTTTTGTGTTCCAACTGGGGGAAATAGGGATGCTTGAGGAATCTTTCTGAATCCCAGCACAAACAGACCTGATCTGCTTCTCCTAGGCTGTTGTGCAGATTCGGAACGTCGTTGTCCATTAGATTTTCATACTTCTCTGAATGTTGCAATACAGTCCTTAAGAAATATTTTGAGATGAAGCTATAACCCTAACCCTCCCCAAGACAAATCAAGTTTTTGACCTATTTTTAAGGAAAATCACCCCCAAAAATCAACATTTCCGACATGGGTTGCCATACACCCAGGTTTTCCCGGACAATTTTACCGATTTTCAGAAGTTCCACCAGGACATTATTTCTGACAGGCAAATCCCAGATATGTCTGGGAAATACCAGATGTATGGCAGCCTTTCCAGTGGTGTTTAGATTTCAGACAGACCTTTCCCCCACCCCTACTACAAAATACTGGGGCTTGAACAAGGGACCTTTTGCCAATTTAGTATTACTAAGAAATAAGACAGAGGTTTGCAGAAGTACAACATGCACACACACGTTAAAAATCTAATAGAGCAACCCCTGCTGAAAACACACAAACACACAGTATCCAAGGAGGATTGATCACGGTCAGTATCCACAGGACCCTGAGTAACAGTTGGAATGTTGAGTAAAACAGGAAACTGGCTTGTGGGGCATATCTTGGAGTAAGGAATGACTGGCTGGAACCCTGAACAATTCCGAGCACAATTCAAAGTGTTGGTGCTGACCTTTAAAGCCCTAAATGGCCTCGGCCCAGTATACCTGAAGGAGTATCTCCACCCCCATCTTTCTGCCCAGACACTGAGGTCCAGCACAGAGGGCCTTCTGGCGATTCCATCACTGTGAGAAGTGAGGTTACAGGGAACTAGGCAGAGGGCCTTTTTGGTAGTGGCACCTGCCCTGTGGAATGCTCTCCCACCAGATGTCAAGGAAATAAACAGGTATCTGACTTTTAGAAGACATCTGAAGGCAGCCCTGTTTAGGGAAGTTTTTAATGTTTAATGTTTTATTCTGTTTTTAGTGTTCTGCTGGGAGCTGCGCAGAGTGGCTGGGGAAACCCAGCCAGATGGGTGGGGTAGGAGTAATAAATGATGGTGATGGTGACGATGAACAAGAACACTTCTGTTTAGAGGTGAGGCTATATTGCAGTGTTTTGTTTTAAGCCCCACTTGTAAATATTGTAGCAGTCTCTGAATTGAAATGCAGCACCTGCATTTCATCAATGTTGTGAATTGCCTTGTGTGTGTGTGTGTGTGTGTGTGTGTGTGTGTCTGCGCGTACACACACACACACACACACACACACACACACACACAGTTTCTGTAACAGTACCTTTTCCTCACAGGATTTCGCTGTATAAAGGGCACTAATTCATTACACTTCATAGCTTTTTTCTTGGATCACATAGAAAAGTGCTGAACTATTGTAGCAGAGCCAAATTTTCTCTACAAAGAAATCTCTGCCGCTAAAATAAATTTTTTTTTTATTGTATGAAAATAGTAGGGGTGGTGGATAAGAATGGTCTTTTAAGAAAGGTCACTTCTGCTGCAGTTGGTGAAACATGAAATCTTTGGTATGTTACTCACATAAACCACTGTTCTAAAATGCGAGTGGATCTGTAACCTCAGAGATTAATAATATAAAAAATATTCTCTTTCTTTGGTTTGTTTGTTGTGGTTGCTTTTATTCGGGTGATGAAAATAGAACAAAGCAGACCATGTTCAAACAGCAGTTATTCAGTAGTCTTTACAGATATTGTCTGAATCTAATTGGATTTTAATGAAATGATATTTCCTTTGTGATAAGTACATAAAAATTATGTTTTTAATTAACATCACAAGGTATAAGCTATAGATACCAACCCTCAACTGAAATAATATTACTTTAATGTTTGCTTCATTATAAAAAGGACAGAAGTAATAACAACATAGCAAGGAACTTGTGTAAACTGACTGGACAATGATTGCTGCAAATCACTTTCCTTGCCAGGGACAAGTAATGTTGCCAGCGATGGCTACCCTCCCTCCATTTCCTGTGACTTGTGGCCTGATCCTATGAGCTGCTGCAGTGGGGAAAAAAGTAGGGTTAGGATCTTGTAACCCCACTTGCTGCAAAATTGCAGAAACTAATGTCTCCATTCCATTTTCTTGCACTATTTCTCTGGGAGAGCTGCTCTTCATCCTGTTTAGCAGGAATGTCAGAAATATTTTCTGTGGAGCACTGGAGAGCTCTGGATTGTTTTAAAACACAAGGTTTTTGTGTTTGTTTGTTTTTTTAAAAAAAATTCTTTTAAAAACACTTGCACTATTCTGTTTTCACAAGAGCAGCAGAATGCCGAGATCACCACAGCTCCATTGGCAACATTTTGGACAGTTATAAGGCCTCCATTGGCAACATTTTGGACAGTTGTAAGGCCTATGGGAGACCCGCAAGGACACAAACAACCCATTATGTGCCTGTGCCAGCAATGATGATGAAAGCAGAAACTGCAGAAAATCTATGGACAGATGAGTATACAGTGGTACCTCAGGTTAAGTACTTTATTCGTTCTGGAGGTCCGTTCTTAACCTGAAACTGTTCTTAACCTGAAGCACCACTTTAGCTAATGGGGCCTCCCGCTGCTGCCGCACCACCGAAGCACGATTTCTGTTCTCATCCTGAAGCAAAGTTCTTAACCTGAGGTAATATTTCTGGGTTAGCGGAGTCTGTAACCTGAAGCGTACGTAACCTGAAGCGTATGTGACCCGAGGTACCACTGTAGTTGGGATTGCACCTCTTTTCTCCATTGTACCCAACCCCAACCAGTGGGGTATTTTCACCTGCCTGCCCCAGAGACGTTCCTTCATGGCTTTTCCCAGTGCCTTCATTTAGCGCTCGCTTTGACTCCCATCATTTATTCATAACAATGCACTTACCATTAGACATCTTGTGGCATCATTATATGAGTTCGGTATAGCTAAGACATTTTATAAACTGCTGTGCCAGTGACACTTTTATTAAGTAAAGTGAGTGTTACTTTTTCAGGAAGAGTAGTAGCAGGCTCTTGTAATTACTAAGACTCTGTCCTATTGAGAGGGCAAACCTGTCACCATTGCAAGGATTTGGAGAGTAACAAAACAAATGTTATACAGAGGCATGAATCACGAATTGTCTTGTGATGCGCAGATTTCCAAAGACGCTGCTAAGTGTCATCGTTTTTTTCAGTCTTTCCGATTTATAGCAGGAGTTAAGCACTGGCCTGTGGAGGCATGGAAATCAGATATTTGATTCCAGTTAGTCAAATCGAAATTGTCAGGGAGGCAGGCTCTCTGTGTGTACACTGAAGCCAAGAAGTACAAGGGTCTTCTTGGAATGTGTTTCAAGACAACCGATGGGCTCCTATGCATGTTTACATAGAAGGTATTCCCGCTGTTTGATAAGGCCTGCTCCCAGGTGTGGGAGAAATTTGGTCCAGTTTGCATTTAAAGGCAAAACCCCCACTGAACTGGCACAAAAATACAGGACTTGGAACACGGTGATCCTTCAAAATACACACCTCTCTCAATTTTGCAATGCATTTTTGCAAACAATATGTAGAAAAATGCATACACTAGGGTATGGCTTGCATGAAAATGCAAATATTAGTGAAAACAATGCATATTAAATTCAATAAATTGCTTTGCAAAGGGTTTATAATAGGCAAATTGCATGCAAAAAGGGGTATATTAGGGGATCTGTGCACTAAAACGTGGATTAATTTCCATGAGGACTCTTTTTTATCAAATCGGATGTGGAAATCTGGAGGTCTACCTCACTTATGAAACAGGTGAGGAGGTAATTTTGCCCATTTCCCTCTTCTTACTGCAGCCCAGCTCACTGACCCCCGCCCCACCATCTCCAATGCCATTCTGGAAGGTTTTTCGACCTGTTGTTGTTGTTGTCGTCATCTTTGCTTTTTATGGAGCGCCACCTTTTATGGAGCTCCACCTTCCATTAGAACCCATGCAGAGGCATTACAGGAAGGAAGGAAGGAAGGAAGGAAGGAAGGAAGGAAGGAAGGAAGGAAGGGAGGGAGGGAGGAACAGGTCTCTGGCCAGAGTACTGCTACTACACCAACTGCTGAAGTCACTACTGGCATCATTGATCCACATTAGCCTGTTAGATATTGGCAAAGGGCAAGCAGAGACAGAGATCACAGGAAAGCTTCAGGAGGCAGCAGAAGTTGTGACTTATCTGATAATGCCAGCCTGGATGGAAGTCATCTGGATACGGTTCATACCCCCCTCAGATGACCAATTCATTATCAAAAACATTGAGTGGCATTTTGGGCAGTCTAGGTCTCTCCATATGTTTGACACCTGGAGAGTTTAGAAGAAGTAATGTGAATTATTTGTGTCCCTGGCTGCACTGTTTCCATGAGATAATCTATTTCATGAGAACTTCAAGAGCTAGATAAAAGTCTGTCCCTACGAGGCACCTCAAGGGACTATGATGCTAGCACCACTCATCATAACTTTACTATCTCTGTGATTATACATTCCACGAAATGAAATGAAATGTTGATAATACAATTTCTATTTTTTTTAGAAAACGAAAAAACACACACCTGGTATCCACAATCAATATTATGCTTTGCTCATTTCAAAATAGCACAGTGCTTTCACAACTGGCAGGTTCAGCTCATTTCTTGACTGTGGTGAGCTTCTTCATTTTTTACTTTGCCATTGAGGTTTAAGAGTACTTATTTTTCAGATTGCTTTTCTGGTTTAATCTTCAGTTTAATACTCATTGAAGCATTAACCCTGATTACTTTTATTGATGTTTAGAACATTCAGTCACAAGGGACCTATCTGCTTAAAGTAAGAGCCCCACCCCCATTCAACAGATGGGATAAAGCAAAATCTTAAGAAATCTACACATTTTGGTGAAAAAGAATAACCTTGGGCCCAAATACATTTCTCAACAGCACAGAGCATGTAAGTTGTGCTCTCCCTAAAAATGTATTTCAGATTTTTCAGATGAGCATGTAGGCACCTCCATGTTCTTCCACCAATGGTGGCTGTGGGTGGCACATGTTGGTTTGTTTTCATGCTGTGGCTGACCATGAGAGAAAAGGGCATATAGAGATGTAAACTTGTCTGCAGGCAATTCCTTTACACTCTTATAAGCAAACAATTCAAAAATCAATATATTGACTTACAGATAACTAATGCAGTCATCTGCATGCTAAAGCAATCACAATACATTTCTTTAGCTCCAGCAGATAGAGGGATCCTAAAATGCTAGACTGAGCATCATTTCTGAAACCTGAAACTAACCATCACTGAATAATAGTATTTCATTCCAAAAGCACTGGACTCTTGCTTCAAAAATAACAGAGATTTGAGACACTTTATAACAACTAGAAAAACTTAATTCCCATCTTATCTGGCTACTGAGCAGCTGTTTTAGGAGACCTAGAATTGGAATTCACTTAGAAATGTTATTTTGATCTTTCAGATTCCCTAGCCCTGCTTAGGGGACAATAGTGAGGAACTTGTGGGGTACACTGTTTGTCTAGTTCATCTGAATTTCTGTTATAAATGGCAAAATGACAACTCCTGGGAGACTTATCAAACAATTTAACCCCTTTATTGGACAGGTTGAAAGCATTGATTCCAATAATTCACAATTCACTTTTAAAAGATGTCTTGCAGGGTCTTCCTATTAACAATTAAATAAATTTGAATTATTTCTTTCCACCATACTGCATATCAGCAATAAGCAAAACCCTTTGAGCATGATCAGCCTAGAATGTATTTTGCAGAAGTCTCATTGGAATAACTATTATTTTCAATGGGATTGAAATCAAACATTTTGCTCATCTGAGAGTGGACGTCGTGGGGCTGCCTCTATGCTCGCGGCTCTGCAACTGTGAGCTCTGGAAATAGGAGACAGAAGGCAGTCAGGCCAAACTGACTCTGTACCAGACTTCATATCAGAAAGGTGCTCATCAAATGAATCAGGCAAACATATGAAAATTCTTCATACTGGGGCCATCAGGAAAGCATGGAGTTGGCATAAATCCTCATAACATAATTAAACTGAGATGTCGGAGCCATGGTGGACTTGACTCACAGGAGCTAGCTGGGAATCTTGTTCCTTGAGCCACTGCATCCCCATGAAAAACAAGATGTTTCCTCATTATAAACTGTGTCCGATGGAGTTTTGTTCTTAGTATGTTCATGGCTAAGTAGAGCTTCAAGCCTAGATCTCCTTAGTCCTAGTTAAGACACTCTAGCCATGACACATTGATTCTTTACCTTGCTCTAGTGTTCCCCAGCGTAACAGATCATCCACCTTTTCTTGTCCTTCATATACTTTACTCACCAACAGCAGGCTGTGCAGGAAAGTGGCTACTGCATGCAACTTACAGTCTCCCCTCCATGGTCTGGTCCTTTCTTGTCTCAGTTTTCATTTCCTGATGCTGTAATGTAAACCTGTTCCTGGTTCCTTGGTTCCACCAGTTTTGCTGTTCACTTCTCTTTCCACACTTCCCTTGCCTTCCTGGAATTGTCTTTCTTTTTTTTGGAACCTGCCTCTCTGGCAACTGTTTCACCTTAGAGTTTTAATCAGGCACCTGACCCAACAAACAACAAAAGCCTCAGACTTCTGGAACCTTCTCCAGTTCCTCTGGGAGGCTCAGATCCTATGGAGTAGAGGCCATAGGACCCCCTATTCAAAGCCATTTCCAAGTTATATAGCCCCATGAAGAGGTGCCCTTCCTCTAAAGATACTTTTTTTTTTCCAGGAGAGCCATCATCTGTGAACTGTCCCTGACTTCTGCTTTTTATAAACAACTTCTTTGTTTGCTCCATCTTGCAGGCCTAAAGCTCTGGCTCTGTGGTACAGAATGGAACCTTTGGAAGTTTTGCTCTGTAAGGATTACTTGCTGACTAAAGGGTGCTATAATCGGTTTACACACTTAGCTATTGATTTAATAAACCTTGAGACCTTCTGCCAAGTTTTCTCACAAAGTGTGTGTGGCTGTTCATTCGGGCATGTCTTCTGCCATCAGAGTAGCTAACAACTGGAGATGAGCCACTTTTCAAAAGCCATTCGCTTCCCCACTCTTTTTATCCATGATGGGCTCCTTGCCCGCTTGTTCTCCAAAGCAGGATATTCCTATCACATTGCCAGAACAGGAAGGAGATTAGGGTGCTCTTTTAACCAATTAATCCTTCAAATATTTCCCCCCCTCTCTCTCTCTCTCTCTCTCTCTCTCTCATTTTCAAATCTCTTCACTATAAAAAGTTCATTGAAGGATGGGTTCCTTTTTATAAAACTGCTATTGTCAACCACCATGCATACCTCCGGAAAAAGAAGAGAGAGGCAAAGGCTGTGATGCTGTAACAGACGGCACCTTCCTCCCAGAGACTAGGGACTTATCTTTGTCAGCAGCTAAAGACCTGAGGTGAAAAGTGTTTTGCTGAACTGGGACCTCAGCACTGAATGTCATGGGCTCCAACCCCACAGTTCATCCAAGAAGGATTAGTCGTATCAGCAACAGTTTCAGCACCAAAAATAGAGAGTTAATTTAGAAGACAAGGGGAGCTGATAAAAAGCAGGCAAATCTACAAAAGAGCAGTTGTAGAAGTGACTGCTACTGTGCTTGGCCTGTTCCCCCCCCCTTCTCTGCACATGCTATTAAATGCTCGCAATTAACACAAAACACTGTGTTGAAGGTTGAGGTTGTGACTTTCCACAAAGCCAGAAATTACAGAGGTAGGAGACTGACTGTAGTCTAAGGAAACAGTGAAATCTGAAGAGAATATTCTCTCTAAGATTGCTGATCTTGCTCAAGTGGCAATGCATTATAAAATGGAGATTTATTTTATTTTATTTTTTTGAAAAAAAGGAAAAATACAAGAGCTACTGTATAAAAAAATGGTGTTCATAGAGTGGTTTGTTAAGCATATAAAAGTGTTTCTGAGGTCTAGTAATTCTCAAGAGAGTCAGCAATGAAAGTAGAATCTTTTCAGTGGAATATAAACAGAAGATGATGAGGGAATTAAAGGGGCTGGGAGGAAATTTAAAATCTGGCCAAACAACTCTTTTGACTGAATATTACTAATTGTTGTTGTTTAGTCGTTTAGTCGTGTCCGACTCTTCGTGACCCCATGGACCAGAGCACGCCAGGCACTCCTGTCTTCCACTGCCTCCTGCAGTTTGGTCAGACTCATGTTTGTAGCTTCGAGAACACTGTCCAACCATCTCGTCCTCTGTCGTCCCCTTCTTCTTGTGCCCTCAATCTTTCCCAACATCAGGGTCTTTTCCAGGGAGTCTTCTCTTCTCATGAGGTGGCCAAAGTATTGGAGCCTCAGCTTTACAATCTGTCCTTCCAGTGAGCACTCAGGGCTGATTTCCTTAAGAATGGATGCGTTTGATCTTCTTGCAGTCCATGGGACTCTCAAGAGTATTACTAATACACTCAAGAATATTATTAATACACCCCCCAAATTAAAGGCCCAAATGTATTTGCCAGGTTTTTGTGTGTATGCACACACACACACACACACACACACACACACACACACACACTGAAAGGTAAATAAACAGAATATAACCCATCTATGATAAGCACTATGTTGCTCTACTCTTGTCATCAGCATCAATGCAGATTAGTCACTATAGAAAGTGACTGATATTGCCTGGTGTCAGTTTGTTTCCCTGGAGGCAGTTCCCGTGTTTGGCTCAGTGTCACTAGGGGCTGCATGCATGAGTGTACCAAGAGAGCATATCAGCCTCCTGTGTGCAAAACTGGAGCCACTGAAACCAACAATGGGGCCACCCCTGACTTCAGTAGGCTCTGGATTTCATAGAATCACAGAACTGTAGAGTTGGTAGGGACCCCAAGGGACATCTAATCCAACCCCCTGCAACTGAAGCATCCAAGACCTCTGCTTCAACCTCCAAGGTAGGAGAGTCCACAACCTCCTGAGAGAATCCGTTCCACTGTCGAACCGCTCTTACCATCAGCAAGTTCTTCCTGATCTTTAGTTGGACTCTCCTTTCTTGTAACTTGAAGCCATTTGGTTCGAGTCCTACCCTGAATTGGATCATTCAGACGTGAACATTATTTCATATGCAACCTAGATAATTATTTCCTATGCAAGGTGGAAATAAGGTCTGTTGGCCCAGCGTGGCTCATATGTTCAGGTCCTGCTTCCCATAGGCACCCGGTTGTTCACTAGGCAGACAGAAAGCTGTAATAGGTGGGTCTTTGGTCTGATTCAACTAGGCTTTTCTTATGCACTTGTGGAAATGGGACAGAATGGAGTGAACACGTGCAGAAGTGATATGAACTGGGAATAGTCTGGTTTGCTCATCCCTGGTTTTAGGAATAGCACAAGCACCCCTAGAATTGTGTCATCCCACCTGGATGTCTGGGCCATTGTCCTTTCTATGGGGAGCAATCCATGAACAGCACTTTGTGTTCGAGAGCAGTATGAAAGCTAAGGTTTTAAGGCTGCAGCCTTAAGCATAAGAGAGATGTGCCAAGTTTGTGAGAAAGTGATGAGCAATGTTGTTAAAACTATGACATAAACAAAGTGCAGAGTAAGACAAACTGTGGAAGAAATCTGCGATAGAACTTAAAGCTTGCAGTTGCATCACTCCAAGCATGTTTCCCACCCCCACCCCCCTTCCTGAGGAGATCCAGAGAGTGGTTCCTCAAAAACTTCAATATTTACCACCAGCTTTTAATATAAAAATAGCTGTGAGTGGCAACAGTCTGTCATCAAACTTTTCCAAGTTCAGGGTGGAAAGCTGCAAACTTTGACACCTAGTTAGCGAGGTATATTTGCAAGCAGTCAAAACTGACTGGAAACCAGCTGGATCTGTCAGAATAATTCCTGCCATCAAACATCATTGAGTTAACTACCAAAGCACTTTCACAGGGTGGCTTCAAACATGAATTTACCTCCCTACCTTTAAAAAGATAAAGCGTGGTTTTTTTGTGTCGCAGTGTTTGGTGCACCAGAAAGGCACAGGGACAATGACAGGACTCAACCCTTTGAAAAACACTTGCTGGTTTTTTTATCTGGAAAAAAAAAATTAAATAGGCATATTTCATTTCCCAACTGACCCCAAAAGTGTGTATATTTTGTGTTGATGGGCAAATCGATACTGTTGAAATGGGGAAATTTGGTGGCTGATTTAAAAATCGAAACTGGGTGGATGTGGGTGTTCCGATAAGGAAAAGTGATAGTCACCAACTTGGGTGATTTTAATAGAGGATAAAGTTATCAATGGCTGCTAATTCTGATGGCTATGCTCTACCTCCACTCGGAACGCAAGTTGCTGGAAACAGCAGGAGGGGGGAAATGTTGCTGTTCTCAGTTCCTGTTTGCATCTGATTCCACAGGCATCTGGTTGGCCTTTGTGAGAACAGGTTGCTGGACTAAAAGGGCCACTGGCCTGATTGAGCAGGGTTCCTCCTATGTTCTTAAGTTGCATTTCTTTGTTTAAACAAATGAGAGAGAGAGAGAGAGAGAGAGAGAGAGAGAGAGAGAGAGAATTATCTGAAGACAGTCCTACAGTAAGCACATAACAGGACATAGGTTACAGAATACACTTCTGCCAGGCTGATCTGAAAAGGCACATTATCAAGAGATCTACGCTTCACTGCTCTCTTTCTCTTTTTTGTTACCATGTTTCCTTTCTGTGAGTAAGTGGACTTCAAAACAATGACAAAGGAATATTCACAGAATCATACAGTATTACATATAATAGACTATTCCAGCTAAGTGATGGAACGGCTGTTAAGTTCTTATATTTCTCTAAACTGTCTTTTTAAAAAAGGGTTGGGTGGGAGGGAAGAATGTCCTGTTGTTTCCCCGTCCTTTATCCATTCCACCACATGCTCAGTTACTCCTGGATAAATACATGAAAGACCATCGATCTGAAGGAACTTGAAGTTTTCAAGAACTTAAAAGATAGGAAGGACTGAAAGTGACTTGCTCTTTGATTTGCATTTGAATTGCTGCTCTCTTAGGAAGAAAGCGCTGCTTTCTGATATCATGTGGAGTAAAATAGCAGTTGTCATATCTGTGCATTTCTAATTTGAAAATAAATATTTTTTTCCCCTGGCACCTAAGAAGAGGACTCATCAGCAGCAATAGGAAAGATGCAAGGATATTTCTGCCCCCAAAATGCCTGCACCAACTCCCCACCCTGCAAACTTTTGGCCTTCCAGATATTGTTGGACTGCAACCCCCATTAGCCCCAGACAGCACTGCCACTCCAGGATTATGGGAGTTGGAGTCCCAACAACACCCAGAAGTTCACTGGTTCCCTACCTTTACCACATGATCAAGTGTGGTGTAGTGGTTAAGAGCGGTGGACTCGTAATCTGGTGAACCAGGTTCACATCTCTGCTCCTCCACATGCAGCTGCTGGGTGACCTTGGGCTAGTCACACTTCTCTGAAGTCTCTCAGCCTCACTCACCTCACAGAGTGTTTGTTGTGGGGGAGGAAGGGAAAGGAGATTGTTAGCCACTTTGAGACTCCTTAGGGTAGTGATAAAGCAGGATAACAAATCCAAACTCTTCTTCTTCTTCAATGCTGAACAAGCTGTTACATGGTGGATTCTGAAGCCAAGCACAGGATCCCATTTAGGAAGTGAGTCCTCTTCAGAAAAATCTGGAAGGTCAGCTGGAAGGAGGACCCAGGTGCCAAACTCGGAGTCAAGCCAAAGGCAGAAATTCAGTCTGTGGAAAAGAGCGTGACTCAAAGGAACATGGGAAGAACAGTTGGAGATGCAGAGACAAGCTGGGTTGGAGGAAGCATGGATATCCAGGAAGTGAAGCAAAAAGACACACACTGTGGGAGGAAACAACACCTGTTGCTTAGAGCTAAACAGCATGTGAAAGGGGAGGCCTACTACCAGTTCTCCTGACAGTTGACTAGATTAAAATATACCTATTTGCTATAGACTCCCCTTTGCTATATATAAATGCAATGCAATTAGAAATATTATATTAGAATTTTTTTATAAATTCCCCTATACCCCCCACTCCCTTTCACCCATGTGTGATCTCAATATTTTTTTACTTCTTCCATCTTGTTGTGTTGTTACGTGGGAGCTGGTTGAAGTTAAATCCTTCAAAGACAGAGGTCCTTTGGCTGGGTTGGGATGATATCAGATGGGGAGGCAACTCCCATCTCTTGCGGGGGTGCAATTAGTGCCAGCACCGTCCGTTAAGAGTTTGGGTGTAATCTTCGACACCTCCCTTTCCATGGAGGCGCAGATTGCAGCTATAACAAAGGTGGCATTTTTTCATCTCCGCCAAGCTAAGCAGTTGGCCTCTTACATCTCTCACCCTGACCTAGCCACTGTGATCCACACGACGGTCACCTCGAGACTGGATTATTGTAACTCGCTCTACGTGGGGCTGCCCTTGAGACTGACCCAGAAACTCCAGCGAGTGCAGAATGCCGCGGCGAGACTCCTTACTGGGTCCTCGCTGCGGGATCACATTCACACAGTGCTATACCAGCTGCACTGGCTCCCGGTGGAGTACAGGATCAGGTTCAAGGTGCTGGTTTTAACCTTTAAAGCTCTATACGGCCTAGGACCCTTGTACCTACAAGACCGACTCTCCTGGTATGTCCCATGGAGGACCTTACAGTCTTCAAACAAAAACGTCCTGGAGGTCATGGGCCACAGAGAGGTTAGGCTGGCCTCAACTAGAGCCAGGGTTTTTTCGGCTGTGGCTCCGATCTGGTGGAACGCTCTGTCACAAGAGACTAGGGCCCTGCGGGGCTTGACATCTTTCCGCAGGGTCTGCAGGACAGAGCCTTTGGCCAAGGCACAGCCTGACCCCGCCTTTGGTAATTCTTCAAAGAACTCTAGCCCAATGGTTGCCATCAATTTGATTTGAACTGATTTTATAATGAATTGATTTTCGAATGCTGTATTATTTTATTGTTGTTAGCTGTTCTGAGCCCAGCTTCGGCTGGGGAGGGCTGGATATAAATAAAATGTTGTTGTTGTTGTTGTTTAATAATTATTCAATTGATTCTTTTATTATTTCCTTGCTTACCCCTGCATGTTTTACACATTATCTATTAATATCTCCTGATGTCTTTTTGGTCCAGTTTGAATAAGGACCCCAACACTGGGAGGTGGGGTTGGGGAGAGGATTTTAACTTTGGTCCCCACCCCGTTTCCTGGCTTAAATTGCCCAAAACTATTAGCTACAGAGGGAATTTAACTTGAAAGTGATAAAAAGAAGTTATCAATGGTAACAGATGAGGTACAGTTTCCAACAGTTGTATGGTTTTATGTTCTAATGTTGTAAACCACTTTGATTTTTTTTTAACAAAAAAAAAGACTAGTGGTATATAAATATTTTTATAAACAATTAATTTTTTATAATCAATAAAAAATAATAAGGAGCTGATGTAGCAATCCGATACATACCTTTGAGAAGCCTATTACTGAGTTTTAGTAAAGGGCTGTGCCATAACTTCACCATTTCCAAAAATGCTTATCTCAGCTAGGTAACCACAGAAATTCATTCATCACCTGATAAAAATGATGAACTCAGCGTGCTTCTCCGCCTCCCAATTCTTCCTCACAATGACCCTGTGAGGTAGGTTAGGTTGAGAGGCAGTGACTGGCCCCAAATCACACAGCGAGCCTCATGGCTGAGTAAGGATTTGCATTTTGGTTCATCAAGCCCTAGTCCACCACACTAGCCTACTAAACCACACATACACGGTCCCAAAAGTTTGCCTTAAATTAGGAACACTTTACTTCAGAAACCAGCAGTGGTTTGCTTAAAAAAAGAAGAAGTGGGAAAGATCTGTTTGCATTTTTAAAATAAGAGCGCTACTCTAAATTATGTTAAATACGCCTGTCCTCACATTTTGTGCCTTAAAAAAATAAAATGCTGGAAGTTGCCTTGTATTCATATCATTCAGCTAGATGGGATTCATCCGTCCCTTCAAAAGAACTGTAAGTAGGTAGCCTACCTTTAAAATAAATAAATAACACTCTCAGTGCTGTGTAATCTCATTTTCACTCAGGCAGCTATATTCTGTGATATGTTTTTTCCGCCCCTCCCCTCTTCCGCACTCTCCTCTGGTATATTAACAACAAAGTTTTCTCAGGCCAAAGTTTATCAAGAATGAATAAACAGACCTCACTCCTGTATAGTTCCTGGGTCTAATTCTCATTAACTGGGAAGCTGCATTAACCTGTTCTGGCAATGTAAAAGGGCCCCGAGGTGAGAATAAATGCAATTTGTACCCACTTTAAGGCACTTTCCCATTGCCAAAGTGGTGTCACGTTGTCTTAGCATAAATGAAAATTAGACCCACTTTGGAGCTTTTAATGTGGTACTACTCATGTTTCAATATAGAACATTTTTCCTTTTTAGTAAAATCAGGGTAATAAGGGTCTGAAAGGTGTGCAAAGCATATGGCAAATAAAGTAATTTCCCTGTGAGTCTGCGATATTGCCATTTCCCTTAACAGTCTTGAGTCTCTTTCATAATAGAAGTTGCTGAGGGCTTAGAGTACTAGAAAATATAAAATACCTATGGGACATATTCCAGTACTGTACATTAAATTTGAGGATTTTACATGTGATAAAGTATGTCAGTGTTGCTTACAGGGAATTCCAGTGATACCTCAGCTTTCTTGGACTTATTATAAATCCTTTGTTGGAATTATTGCGGCTGGTTCAATAATTCAGATTAGCCCTCATGTTTATTAATGCTCTACATCTGTGCAAACAACATGTCAAGCAGAGAGTTTATTGTAATTGCCTGAGCAAACAGAACCTGAAAGAAGCAATTTCCAGTTACAATGTGCTATGACAAGTAATGAGGTAATTGGCATTCTGTCCTGATTACTTCCACCTTCCTTT
Organism: Podarcis liolepis; assembly: GCF_965112155.1. Taxonomy (NCBI): domain Eukaryota; kingdom Metazoa; phylum Chordata; class Lepidosauria; order Squamata; family Lacertidae; genus Podarcis; species Podarcis liolepis. Next base: position 31,281,060 of record NC_139558.1, on the reverse strand, counting down.
TCATCAGGTCTATATTGTGTGTGATAGATAGTTTTATAAGAAATGAAGGTGTTTGATAATATGGTTTGCTGCTGCTTAAGGTTAGTGATTAAAGACAATCATCATTTTCTCTCAGAGATCTTATTAGCTTTAACATTATTTATTCATATGTGTAAGATATAGGCCCCAAACCTATCTTGTGGCACTATAACATAGAGTTAAAAAAAATAAATGTGAAACTCAAGTGCAAACAGCGGATGTAAAAATAGGTTCTAGGTTTCCAAGGCTGGAAACAACAGAGCAACTTTTCAGTAGTGGGGAAATCTCTACAGTAACAGGAGGAGATAGAAAGAGCAAAATAAACGTGTTTACAAGTACAGTAATGTGATGTGTTTTATGTGGGTACACTCTTTTGACATGCTCAAAATTGTAAGTGATTTCATTCATTCAAAGCCTGACTACCTAGAATTTGTCAGATGATAAAGCACATTTGATTTTTATACACTGGGAAAGGAGAGTGGGGAAACTTTTGAGGTCGACTGCATGATCCTGTTCATGTTTCTTCAGAAGTAAAACCTAGTTGTGTTCAGTGAGGCTGGCTTCTAGGAAAGCATGCATAGGCTTGCAGCCACAGTCTATTTGCAGCCTGTGTCACCTCTCGCATCTGTTCACCTGTAAGTTCACCCAGCCTCGTCCTGTTTAAATGCATTTTAAGCCACTAACTGCACCAGAACATTCCGGAAGTGTGAAATCGAGTGGATAACTAAATTCTGATCCACACATTCATCCGAGAAGTGCAGAGCAGGGTCAGCTGATACTGGAATTTGCAGAGATTGAATTCGTGCCTCCTGAATGTTGTGAGAACATTGAGCAGACACCCCTTTCATACTTAGTCATTTCCCCCTTTTTATAATGGAAGAGTCTAATAGATTTTAGTCTGATCACTTGGGGGGGGAGAGAAGTTTGGAAAATATGCCTACAGTCTTTTAAAATACATAAATGTGAAGTTTTGGGGAGACCGCAATGTAGCGCTATGACAACCATTCTGTCAGTGCAAGCATTTAATCTTGCCTGGGCATCCACAAACTCGGCCCTCCAGATGTTTTGGGACTATAACTCCCATCATCCCTAGCTAACAGGACCAGTGGTCAGGGATGATGGGAATTGTAGTCCCAAAACATCTGGAGGGCCGAGTTTGGGGGTGCCCAATCTTGCCAGACCGAACCACCCCCTCCTCTCCTCCCCTTATGCATTATTCTAGTGGGTCTCCTGACCCCCCTGAGCCAAACTGGGTGGGGGCACAGAGGGACTGGAGGGAGGAGAGCACAGGGGACATTGAAAGTGGAGCTGAAAGATGTACTTTGTTTGTTTTGTAGCACAAGAAAAAGTTTAATAAAAACTATCTTTTTTAAAATGAGCCGCATTACCTGTAGTAGAGTGGAAAGAATGTTCATGTGGCAAAGTAAAGGGAAAGGGACCCCTGACCATTAGGTCCAGTCATGACTGACTCTGGGGTTGCGGCGCTCATCTCGCTTTATTGGCCGAGGGAGCCGGCGTACAGCTTCCAGGTCATGTGGCCAGCATGACTAAGCCACTTCTGGCGAACCAGAGCAGCGCACAGAAAGGCTGTTTACCTTCCCGCTGGAGCGGTACCTATTTATCTACTTGCACTTTGACGTGCTTTCGAACTGCTAGATTTGCAGGAGCAGGGACTAAGCAACGGGAGCTCACCCCATCACGGAGATTCGAACCGCCAACCTTCTGATTGGCAAGTCCTAGGCTCTGTGGTTTAACCCACAGCGCCACCCGCGTCCCGTTCATGTGATACAATTCCACAATTTTCCTGGAATGTGTGTATGAAGGAGCCACATGGGTAGGACTCATGAACTAAACCCTTTCATTCCCATGCTACCACCAGGATGGGATTTCTATGCTCACACTCCTAGAACCATGCAAATTATACCTTGGTGTTGCTCATGAATGAGGAACCTGTGGTCTTCTATACATTGTTGAAACTCAGTGCCCATTAGCCTCAGCCAGATCAACTGCTGGTTGAGGGTGATGGGAGCTGAATCCAACAACATCTGAAGGGTTGCAGGTTCCCCATCCCAGGTGTAACTTGCTTGCACATCAGATCAGATCAAGACGAAGTCACCTGCCTACTTGTGAAAGTACCTGACTTTAAATTCCTAAAAGTGCTTTTCTTACTACTAACACGTTTGTCCTTTTTCGATTCCATTCATGTGGTTCAAATCAGTTAAACCTCTTCTCGAATGTTCTTTAAAAGGCTGCTGTGCTTGGACCCTGGACCATGGTTTTGCATTGACATACAAATTTAGGAGTGCTCCTTTGAGCATCTCTATGGGCAGGGTTAACAACAGTGACATGAATAAAAGTGGGAAGGGAAACTCATCAGTCTTGTATAAAGTTCAGAATCTGTTGACAGAATCTGGCCAGAAATCATTTGTTGCTTATGGAGGGATGTTGCAATAAGGAAAAGAAAATGTTACTGTAAGAACAGTGCTTCTCTCTGCAAGTATTTTACTTACCTTTCTGACTCTCATAAAGTCCAAAAGGTCCAATTTAGAAACCGGCTCTATCATGTTTTGACGGTGAGCATTTAAGCATCAAATCTCAGTTGCAAGAAACTGAAGCCCTGATTGCTATGCAAAATGTAAGATAGCATATGTTTAAATTCGACATATGCTAATATGTTCAACAAAATGTTGATATTTTTCCAAATATTGCTTGCAGCAAGAACTTCACACACTTTTTATTCCATTTCTATTAAGCGATTGTTGTCTTACGGAACAGAAGTGTTCCTCCAGAAATATATATATATCATAAGGTTTATTTGTCTGGGGTTTTTTGTGCTTCTGTTCTGTTTTGCATCGCTTTAAAAATAAATAAATAAATAAAATCCAAAGGGAACCCAACTGAATAACCTTCCTAAGCGCCGGTGTCAGCTTTCTACATTTTGAGAATGGCCCTTGGAGATTATTGATCAGAGCTTTGGGGAAGGAAATAGGAGTTTTCCTGCTTGTAGATTCATTACTGAAAGCATGCGAGACACCACCAGAAACATAGCTGTACCTGAACTACTGTACATTATGTGCATCCACTGGGATTTGCTCCCTTTTATTATCAAAAGCAGTAGGCATTTCCTCAATTGGTAGGAAGGCTAAGGCTTGCAGGTAATGGAGCTTCAAATTGAATTCTGGATTTAATCCATGCTGAGTTGCCAATCCAGCTCTTTGTATCCTTTGCCAATAGCTTTGGCTCAAGTGAAAGGAACAAGCTTTGTTCTAAACTGGTGCAAATTCCTTGGTTGCTGCGATTGTAGCTTGTTCAAAGTCAGTGATCACATATGTGAGTCTTAAGTAGTGCTGGGCAGAACTTGGCAGATTCAGTTCACAAGGGGTTTAGTGAAACTTTCTTTGGCTTCAGCTCATGTGGGCTTTGGATTAGGGATGCAAAACTTCAGTAATGTCAAGGAAGATGTCATTTATATACATGCATATCTTAGGGCTCTGGCAAATACTCTCTCATGTTGATATTCACTTCGAAAGTAGCACGTTAAATGGAATTAAGCATATTACCCCCCCCCCAAATGCTCACAATGGATGGTATCCAACTCAATTTTACTCAGGGTAGACCCATTGAAATGAATGAATGTGACTATTTTAGGTCCTTTCAGTTCAATGGGTCTACTCAGTTGAATACCACCCATTGTTTCAATGCCGTTTGTTGTCTTTTCCATTCCCTCCTTCTTTTCCATTGCAGCCTTGGTCACATGTGCCCACACTGGCATTCAATCTGGATGGATACAATGGCCCATATCTCTTTGTTCACAAGTCTTCATAATTCTATCATCATCATCATCATCATCATCAATAAAGCACCATGATATTGTTAACTAAAGTCACATGTATTGCCAGAGCCAATAAGAGAACATGATATGTTGGTGAGGCTAGAGACAAAAAAGAAAGAAAGATCCTGCACACATTATTCTAGGTTCTGCCTGTGAGCATATGTGAATTATGCTGGCAACCCAGGAAGATCAGAGGCAGAAACCCCTCCTGCTTCTGATCTTCTGCTGAATGAATGGATCTAGCTCACCTCTGGGGTGAAATTGGAAATTGGATTGGAAATTGTAGATAAAGGTAAAGGGACCCCTGACCATTAGGTCCAGTCGTGGCCAACTCTGGGGTTGCGGCGCTCATCTCGCTTTATTGGCCGAGGGAGCCGGCGTACAGCTTCCGGGTCATGTGGCCAGCATGACTAAGCTGCTTCTGGTGAACCAGAGCAGTGCACGGAAACGCCGTTTACCTTCCTGCCGGAGCGGTACCTATTTATCTACTTGCACTTGGACGTGCTTTCGAACTGCTAGGTTGGCAGGAGCTGGGACCGAGCAACGGGAGCTCACCCCGTCATGGGGATTCGAACCTCCGACCTTCTGATTGGCAAGTCCTAGGCTCTGTGGTTTAACCCACAGCGCCGCCTGCATCCCACTGATTGGAAATTGTAGTCCAGTGTTTGCCCCAAATGGACTTTTCCTTGACATACCAGCTTCCAGGGTGGGTGGGTGATATGAGTTGGAGCAGTTATGTGCCTGCATGTATATGCGTGTGCTTCTTCCTGGGCTGTTCCTCTGCTTCACATCATCTCTCCCAATATAGGTTTTTTTTTTAGGGGGGTGTCAGTGCAGAGGGAGGCTGCTGAATGAAAGTTATATACAGTATGCATTCAAGCATAATTTCTAGATCAGCATCTAGATCAGTGTTTCTCAAACTTGGGTCTCTAGCAGTTTTCAGACTACAATTCCCTTCATCTCTGACCACTGGTCTTGCTAGCTATGGATGATGGGAGTTGTAGTCCAAAAACAGCTGGAGACCTAAGTTTTGGAAACACTGGTTTAGATGCGCCAACAATTATGGGGGAAGCATGGAGAGAACTGTAGAAAAATGTTCCCTAGATGGAGGTTTCTTATCTGATGCCTCTTTCCCAGTTGGGGAGATTGAGAATGTAGCTATTTAAACATGAACAATGTGGTGAGACAACTCGACGATGATGATGCTCCAGCCGAAATCACACCCAACTTCAGGTCTGAATGAAATTGAGGATCTGATATAGCCAAACCCACATAGCAAAGTGCAGGTGATAAAAGAAGTTACTCACCTAATGAGTAGCCAATAGCTATGGATTTGTTCTAGTGCAGATTAATGATGGGGGATAAATTCAATTCAGCTTGCACTGAAAGCTGAACCTACCTAGTCTGCGCTTTCCGGTGCACTACGTTAACCAAAACACAGGCATCCTTTAAAATTTGTAGTTTCCCGGATTTTACAATGCAGTTCTCCTGCCAAATAATATTTACAAAATTGCATACTAAAGCATGCATTAAAACTTACATGCATTATATTATGTAACGTTTCTCTGCAAACTAGGGGAATACTAGGGGAAATTGCACTCAAAAAACGCAGAGGTGAGAGAACTCCCGAAATAGTGGGCATACCTAAGATTGCTGTGGGGGGACGGGACAGAAAGCCATGACTTAATGGAATAGAGAAGCAGTGGCTGGTGTCCACCAAGATGGGTGAGTCAGAATGCAGGAAGCCCATGCAGTAGGCGGAGCCTGAGCCAATAACTGGCAGAGCCAACTAATTCTGGTTTGGTCTCCATCCTCTGTCCTACTGAGTTCTACACAGGCAACACTGACAATGAGAAAGAAAAAGCTGTAAGATAGCGCCACTTCCCTGACTGGTTGCAGGTAAGAAGGCTGACAGGTAAGGATAGGCTGAGGTTGGTGGGGCAGAGCCCCACTTGCTCAAATGGATCAGCCCTCACTGGAACAGAGTACAGTGGTACCTCAGGTTACAGACACTTCACATTACAGACTCCACTAACGCAGAAATAGTACTTCGGGTTAAGAACTTTGCTTCAGGATGAGAACAGAAATCGTGCTCCGGCAGCGCGGCGGCAGCGGGAGGCCCCATTAGCTAAAGTGGTACCTCAGGTTAAAAACAGTTTCAGGTTAAGAACGGACCTCCAGAACGAGTTAAGTTCTTAACCTGAGGTACCACTGTATTCTGAACAAAAGCATGGCTCAAGAGCACTCTACCCTGTAACATTTTGTTGTAGGTCCCACTTGTAATATTATAATAATAATCATTTCCCGTGCAGCATTTAGCGTTCCAGTTCTCCAAGAAGTTGTTTGAAGCTCAGTTCACTTAATTTTTTCATTTTTTTCATTCACCATGCTGTGTAATGATTCCATTGATATTTGTTCTGCACTGAGCTGCAACCTAACAGCGGATAACCGTCTTTTTGCTCTCTTTTTTAAGTTGAAATCCTTTTCAGTGCAAGATGTTGGTTCTGTTTGGGTCCTAACAATGCAAGGAAGTAAAAAATAATTTAAAAAAGGAAGTGTGTGTGTGTGTGGGGGGGACAAATTGCTCCAGTGTAATATTAATTTTATGACGAGCTACTGAAAATCCTTGCTGGATTGAATGGAGGCAAGAGTGGCCAGGCAGAGCTCCTCACAGAGGCATCACTGTAGCAGCTTACCTAGATGGCAGTGAAATGCGAGCGATGTGGGAAAGTTGGGACTGCGATGATGCGCCAGTGGTAGCACAGGATTGGCTGTGCTGGTGTATCTATGAAAGAAAATAAAAAATGCCCTTCATCCCCCAAAAAGATAATATACAAAAGTGACAGAATTCATTATAAGCAGGTCCAAAATATAAACAAATTAACTGCTTCATCATAAAAATAAACAAAAACAAATGACGGTAAGGACAATTAGAATTCCCAATTTAACCAAATACCTGTGTAGAGAAAAGAGGATAGCAACTGACCGAAACAACGAGATGGCCTTAACAACATTTCCTGACCCTCATCGTTCACCTGGGGCAACCCACTGTCTCAACCTCTTTCTCTCACATAACAAGGGCAACCTAACATGTTTCACCACCACCCTGCTATCCAACTTACTCAGGCTCTCACCTCTTGGCAAGCATCTGCAGCAAAAAACCTCCCAACCACCTTTTCCACAAAAACAACAGAAAGGGGGGTGGGGTGGGAAACCTGGGTTGGTTGAACATGCATTGGATATGGCAGCCATTCTGCCAGTGTAACAGTGGCAGATCTCCCCTCCCTGGCATAATGTGAGTACATAGGATTCATCTGTCTGGTGGTTATGTATTTGCTATGTTTATCAGCCTCATCATCGGGGAATGGCTTTAGTGTGGAATGCCAACACATTTTCAAATGGATTGGTGTAATTGTTTTTTACAATTTGTACTTGAAGGGCAGGATATGACATTTACAGTGGTACCTCGGGTTACATACGCTTTGGGTTACATATGCTTCAGGTTACAGACTCCGCTAACCCAGAAATAGTGCTTCAGGTTAAGAAATTTGCTTCAGGATGAGAACAGAAATCGTGCTCTGGCGGCGCGGCGGCAGCAGGAGGCCCCATTAGCTAAAGTGTTGCTTCAGGTTAAGAGCAGTTTCAGGTTAAGAACGGACCTCTGGAACGAATTAAGTACTTAACCCGAGGTACCACTGTATATACAGAGCATAAAAAATATTTCAGCTAGAATTGCTATTGCACCGGATTCCCACAGCTTGGAGGCCTTTCATTTCCCACACACGCCTTCCATTGTGGGTTCCCCCCGTATTTCTTCTTCTTCTTACAACAATGAGATCAGTATCAGATAAAAGGTACACCCTGTAATTTGTGAGGACCGGTGCTACCTTTCTGCCTCAGGCATAAAGGGAGTTCATGCTTGGATGAAAAGGATCTTTAAACTATGAACTTGAGCTGCTGGAATCACCCACAATTATCCCCTTTGCCATGCAGCCTGCCTCCTTATAACAGCAGGCCATGTTATAATGCATATCAACATTACAAGCTCACAAAACAAAACATCTGATAGTGCCTAGCCTGAGGACACAGGGTGCAGTCATCTTACTGATGCTGAGCAGGTTTAGGTCTATACAGGAAACGCCTAAATGGGAGACTGCCGAAAAACGCCACATACGTTGCCGTGACTTCCGTGAGGGAAGAAAGCTGGCATATCAAATATCAGATACTTTTCATTTAGTTCATTAACACAAACTGAATGTAAAAAAAAAGGAAAAGAACTAACCATAATGCAATAATGCAAATAGTATTTGTTGGATCAAGTTATTTGAGAAATCTATAATCTAGAAATCTGATTTCAGTTGTTGAGGAAATGTTCTGATGGAGTGAAATTAAGCCAGCCTTAATCATTTTAACGCACCAGTCTCTCATGATTTGTTCCTATGATACTGCTAAGTAGTTTGATAGGTTGCTGAAGAATGTTCTGTTAAATAAGTAATATTTACAAGAATTTCTCTCCATCCCTGCAGGGATAATAGAACATTATAGCAGTTCCCACACAGGAGAAAGCTCTCTGCTTTTAACTCCTGCTTCTGTCAAATCTAAATATCATTTTACCTCTCTAGAAATATCAGCCTATTTATTCAATACAAAGTGGTTATGCAACCAAAAAGCCTGTGGAGAAGAACTGAGAGGGGATGTATATTTGTTTGAAAAACCCCTCATGGAACATTCCAGAGAGACTTCTTTCTGCTGTGGGAAATACGGTTGCTCTTTTAATCTCTGGACCTAACGCTATCTTTTGAACCATATCTTAGAAACTACTAATCACAAGAGGTCTAAACACCTAAGTCATCTACTTGAAAGGCATGCTTTCATTTAAAAAAACAAACAAACACCAACAACGCATATATAAAAATGTGAAAACTCTTAGCTGTTTGTTTATTCTGTTGTAACAGTAGGAATAATGGTGACACTTGTTATATTTATAGCATACTTTGTAGAGAGCAATTCTTGCACAATTTCCCCTCTGCCTGTTAGTCTCTGGGACTGAATTTTATTTATGTTTTAAGTGATCTTCTTTGTATGTATCTATAGATAAAATCAATTAAAAATGTGAAAAATAAGAGTTACATTTTCAGCCCTTAAGAGAGCAAGCCTACAGCCAGATCTGCCAGGGTGAGTGGTGTTAGGGATCCAGTGGATCTCTGGCTACACCGGCTTCCCTCTCTCATTCTCAGCTCCAATAGAGATATGTTGGTGTGTCTGTCCTGTCCCCACCCAGCCAGCTGATCTGAGTTGATCAAGGCTGCAGTCCTAACCTCAGTTACCTGGGAGCTGAGATGGAAGAGAAATTTGTCTGTTTCCCTATAAAGACAAAGCTGCCTTTCTGCACCGATGCAAGAATGGAAACACAGCCACAGCCATTCTTGGAAATCCTATGCTCCACATTTTGCAATGTGCTTCTTCAGCCAAGCAATGTGCACAAAAATGCATATAATTGGGGTAAAATGTGCATAGGAATTCATATATAATAAGAGTAGCATATTAGAGGAAATTGCTTTGCAAAAAATGTATATATTAGTTAAAATTGCAAACAAAGCAATGTATATTAGGAGAAATCAGCACTACATTTTCACGAGGACTTCTTTTACAAAAAAAAATATGCAAACTCTATAGAATGTGGAGAACTGAACTTAGGAGTGGAAGAATGAGAAGCTGAGATAAACCAAAATAAACGGATTCTCCCATCCCTGCTGGAGAGAAACCCCATTTGATGCAATAGCTCTTACATCTGAGTAGACAATCTTAGAAGTAGGGATGCCCTGAAAGCCTTTGAGACTGTGTATACTCCAAGGGAAAAAACACAAAACCCTTGCTCCCACCATCAATCCTCCTTCCCTGGAAAAATACCTTAGGGCAAGTAAAGGCTGAAGTTCCTGCCATGGCTATAGGCAGGGCTGGCCCTAATATGAGGCAGCTACAGGGAAGCAGATGTTGGGAAGCGGTAGTGAGGCATCAGAGGACAGAAGTGGATCTGCCATGTGGCCTGATATGCACTCCTTAAATGAGCCCCCTGCCCTCTGGTATAGTGGAGGGTGTGGTCCCATTTGTCAGTGTTGAACCAAGATTTGACTGCCAGTCCAGTCAGCTTCAGTATGTGGAAAATAGGAAGGGGACACTAACAGTTGCCTCAGAGAGCAAAATGCCTTCCGCCAGCCTTGGCTTCTAGCATCCAACCTGGCAAATCCATGAAGGAGATATCTGAGGGTCTTTGCACACCTTTCAGAACTTCTTATGAGTAGGAGAGCACAGCTCAGTAATGAAGCATAAGCTTTGCATACCATTTTTTTTCAGGTCCAGTCCCTAGTATTTCCAGTTTAAATGACCTGGGCAAGATAGGTCAATAAATTCAGCTCAGTATGACACATTTTCATCCCCCCCCCCCCAGGAAGCATTCATTGCACTGGTCCCTGAGGGACTGTCAAGTTCTCACACGCCTCCATTCTGAAAATTGCCCACATATTTCTGCTCTTTGCTTTCTGTTTAGCCAGTTACTGATCTGTAAAAGGCCCTCTCCCCTCATCCCATGAATGCTAAGGTTTTTTCAGGAGGCTTTAGTGCAGAACTTTGTCAAAAGCTGTTTGGAAATCCAAGTGTCTACCAAAAAAACCCCTGTCCATCCACTTGCAGAGTTCTCAAAGACCTCTAGAAGATAAGTGAAATGGGACAGGGGTCAACATATGTTCCAGAGAAGAGGATCACACTTATATAGATCCCAACACATGATCTCTGAATATCCTGGTACAGTTTGTACACTGGAACTGGCTGTTACGTGGTTATTCTTTTTTTCTTTTGAAAAATGCTATTCCCAACACCTATTTTGTGGCATTTCCTTTTCTTCTCTTGGTGCCCTTAAATCGTCAGCTTCCTTCCAAGTTTTGTTTGTCACTACAGCAAGTGGGTGACATCTCCCCTTCTGCCAGCTTCTTGCTTTCTTTTTACTCTTCTGGAATATGTTTCATTCCTTCCCTCCTTCTTGTTTAGGCTAAATTAGCCAATGAACAACCTGACCCAGCTGCTCAGCTGTTCCCTGATCTGCATTTTACTTCTTAATGAGCTCAGAGTGACAAGCTATTTAGGCTGCTTGTTCCAGCATCAGTTCTGACTCCATCTGTAACTTTAGCGCCACTTCTTTGTCAGCAACGCCAATTTCAAATATGTGCCTTTCTCATTTGCAGCATTTGAGCAGTAACACCCACACTGCACACTGTATGTTCTTCTCTGCCTTGTGCTGCTTGTAACTGTTTTTGAATGCCTTAAGACTCTCGCTTGCCAGCATCTGCTGAAGCTTTGCCACTGACCATCTTCTTCTGCAAAAGTGATGCCCTCTTTGGGTAAAAGGTAAAGGGACCCCTGACCATTAGGTCCAGTCGTGACCGATTCTGGGGTTGCGGCGCTCATCTTGCTTTATTGGCCGAGGGAGCCGGTGTACAGCTTCCGGGTCAAGTGGCCAGCATGACTAAGCTGCTTCTGGTGAACCAGAGCAGCGCACAGAAACACCATTTACCTTCCCGCCGGAGCGGTACCTATTTATCTACTTGCACTTGGACGTGCTTTCGAACTGCTAGGTTGGCAGGAACAGGGACCGAGCAACGGGAGCTCACCCCGTCATGAGGATTTGAACCGCCGACCTTCTGATTGGCAAGTCCTAGGCTCTGTGGTTTAACCCACAGAGCCATCTTTGGGTAGCCCGCTACAAAACAACAGGGACTTATATTTGTCTGCTCTCACTTACCCCCTACATATTAACCGTATAACAGACACTCTACTGGTCTTTCTTTATTTCTATAAAAACTTTAAAACCTCTCTATTGGGCATAATATTGAGTTGGAAGCATGGATAAAATAATGGAAGGAGGGTTTGAGATTTACTGGATGTATGAGAATGTATTAAAAATGATGTATAGATGGCATTTAACACCAACAAAACTGGCTAAAATGTATAGAAAGAGAGATAGAAGATGTTGGAAATGTAAAGAAGTAGATGGTGATTATTTTCATATGTGGTGGACCTGTGACAAGGTTAAAAATTTTTGGGTATCAATCTACAATGAACTTAAAAAGATATTTAGGTACACCTTTCCCAAAAGACCAGAAGCTTTTTTGCTAGGTCTAATGGGAACGGAGATTAAAACAAAAGATCAGAATTTGTTTATGTATGCCACAGCCGCCGCAAGAAACCTACTGGCCCAAAAATGGAAAACACAAGATATACCAACCATTTAGGAGTGGCAGGTGAAGATGACAGATTTTGTGGAACTTGCCAAATTGACCGGTAGGATCCGGGACCAGGAAAACCAGAGATAAAAGAACAATACTTAAAGGAGAACTGTAAAAACTTAAAGACACTAGCAGGACTGGAATAATACCTTCAATGTAAAATAGTAGAGATACAAGAAGAAGAAGAAGAAGAGTTTGGATTTGATATCCCGCCTTTCACTCCCCTTCAGGAGTCTCAAAGCGGCTAACAATCTCCTTTCCCTTCCTCCCCCACAACAAACACTCTGTGAGGTGAGTGGGGCTGAGAGACTTCAGAGAAGTGTGACTGGCCCAAGGTCACCCAGCAGCTGCATGTGGAGGAGCGGAGACGCGAACCCGGTTTCCCAGATTACGTGACTACCGCTCTTAACCACTACACCACACTGGCTCTCAAGAATACAAGAATAATATACACGATAAGAATGTGATAAATATACCAACTGTAGGGAGGGAAGGAAGTCAAGACTCAGCAGAGTCAAAGGGAATATATTGTGATAATAAGGACTGTTGGAAAAAGAATATTTAAAGAAAATAATAAAAATTTTCTTGAAAATAAAATAAAATAAAATAAAACTTCTCTATTGTACTTTTAAAAAACTGTGTGAAGGGCTTTGAAAGCCATATCTCTTTATCATCACAGCAACCCTATGAAAGGGGCCACAATCGTTCACATAGTTGAGAGGGTTGTCACCCATTTATACAGATGAAGCGACAATAACATGCAATCCACTGGATACTGAGGTGCTAGGATTTGCAACCTGGGTACTATCAGGGGCTGTCCAGTCTTGTTTGTTTGTTTTGTTTTGTTTTTTTTAAGCAACTTGAATGCATATTGCTGCTGATGGGAGGAAGGTGGTAGTTGACTGGAACCAAAATACTTCCTGTAATGAAACCCAGAGTCAAGTCACTCAGGCTAGCCTGGAAGTTTTATTTCCATGCTTGCATCTCCTGTGATAGTGTCACAAACCCATGTGTTCAAAGTTTGGCCATGAAAATATTCTACTTCCATGTCATGTCACGTCCGCTGCATGCCATTGTATAGGAGCTCCTTATAATGCAAAACCTGGAGCGTTAAGCCAGGGAGCGGACTTTTTCATTTCAGTGCTCTGATCTGAGGTGATTGTTGCTTTCATCTCCATCAGTTTTCTCAGTTTTTAGCCAGGCGTCTTCTTTGTCCCACTTCCTTTGCCAACCATACTTCAGCCTGGCTTACCTTCTTCATAGCACACAAGCCCTTAATGTTGACATGTATCCCTGGTTTGATATTAGATTTTTCTCAGAACCCCTCTTGTCTCAATTTCCAGCCTTTGTTCATGATCTTCCAGTGATATCCCTCCATCCCACAGCAGACAGTTTGGGATGTTCAGGAATTGGAATATTGCACCAGGTTAGCCAATTAGTGTTCCCCAGTCAGTTTCAAAGACTTCCCTGAAACAAGCTTAATCTAAAATAGATACTAAATAACATCCCCCCCCCCCTCTTTTTTGTTCCCAAACCCATTATGTTGTTTGTATTTTTACTTTTACAGAAAGGTGAATTGGAAGCTTCATAGTATAGCTGGCATCTTCTCAGGAAAACTATGAGGAAAATTACGTTGTTTTCACAACTGGTATAAACTGAATATTTAATGTGAAGCTTATGCCAGGCCAATGAGAAGCCCAAATCCTGCAACGTTGGACATGTAAATCTTATAGGTAAACACTTCGATATTCATTGTTCATAGTGATAAAGTACCATTCTCTTCTGTGCATGTTGTTTTGCATCTGTATTTCTGGGGCACACACACTTTTCTCTTTTGCGGCCATATTTATTTCTATCTTGCTGAGGTAATTAAATACAAGTAAGTGTAAATTGACATGGGCTGAAGTATATCCTAACTCCGTTAGCATTCAGGCGTGATGACTGTGGAGTTTATTTTTATTTATTTTATTAAATTTCTATACAGCCATCCATCCAAGGATCACAGGGTGTTTTACAATATTAAAACACAAAAATACATAGCATATTAACAAACAATAGCAATAACCCCCTCCCCAGTTGCTATCAGTTCACAGTCATTTTGAGACATCATGACTTCAGTGGCCACCCCCTCATGTCCTCCTTAACTCTGGGAAGACAGAAGTACAGAGGAAGCTCCCTGCCTGTGCCTGAAAGACTTAAAAGCAGAGATGGGGGAGAAATTTGTTTCAGTTAGCATTTAAATTTGAATCTACCTAATTCACACTTTAAACAAAAAAAAAATCACAAACTGATGTGGAGAACTGAATAATGGAAAAATGAAAAACTGGGAAAAACCAAGGGTGGTGCTCCACTAACTTTTACTCAAAGTAGACGCATTAAAATTACTGGATCTGACTCGGTCATATTCATTAATTTCCTTGTGTCTGCTCAGAGTATCAGTTAGTGGAGTCCCATCCAAAAACTGAAAGAGGTTCATGAAGCTTGCAGTCCATGAAGGATAGGGAAGTGTGAAATGGCACAACCAAACCTTTGCTGTCATGTAAAATGGACCCTGAAAGAGAAGGGCATTTCTTCACAATAACCACCAACTAGGAATGGGGAAGAATATCTACCGTATTTTTTGCACCATAACACTCACTTTTTTCCTCCTAAAAAGTAAGGGGAAATGTCTGTGAGTGTTATGGAGGGAATGCCTACGGGTGGCATGCCTACGGATTTTCCTCCTCTAAAAACTACGTGCGTGTTATGGTCGGGTGCATGTTATAGAGCGAAAAATACGGTAATTCACACTTCCCCAAAAAATACACAGACTGAAACATATCTATCCTTCAAAATTTGCACATCATTCTCCAACCAAGTTGTGTGTATGAAAATGCATATGTTAGTTTGTTTAATTAAAAAATGCAAACTAATGATGAACTGAAGACTGGGGGGAAAATATATGAGAAGCTGAAATTAAGAGACTTGACCAGCTCTACCACCAACCCATAATCCTTCCCCTCAAATCCACAGAAAAGCAGAGACTATTTTCAAAATAACTCTGCACCAAACACTTGGTAACAGATCTTCTTCACAAGCCATTCTTCATAAATTCCACAAATTCTTTTCCTCAGCTGAGAAGGTCTGAGTTTCAGGTATGCAGCGCTGGGTCATCTGCAGGAAAGGAACCCTCAGTGAACTTTCCTGGAATAACCTCAAGCTGAGATGTAGAAGGAAAGCACAGAGTCAGCTCAAGCTATTAAATATATTCTAAAACCTTTAGAAGATGATTGAGAAGGAGATATGAATATTTCAGCGTTAACACCTTAAGTAACACTAATCGTTAGAATTAAAAAGGTCATGCCAGAAGAAAATTAATGCTCAAAAATAGGCCAGTGTGCCAATGACAATATGTTGCTTATTACGGAGTTTTTGTTGCTCTTGCTGCTGCCTTTTCCCCTGTGGTGAACAGCCAAGTCTCATGGTAATGTATCAGAATAGCACGGGAATGGAAATAGCAATCTAGAAAGGATCTCTGATCTGCAGGCGTCCACATGAGTGTAATTTTGAGGGATCATTGAACACAGTTCTGCCTCCCTCAGTCACATATAAGAGGGTACCTGAGCTCAAACTGGAAAAAGGAACAAATGCCAAGGAACTTGTAGGAAGCTACATTGGACTTAAGGCATTTGCGCAGCAGGACTGTGGCTGAGAGACATCCTTTGAATTAGGCTCCAGCTTCAGTCCCTGGCATCTTCCATTGAAAGTTTTAGCTCCCCAAAGGAACCCTCACCACAAAGGATTAAGCAGGCAAAGAAACAAATAGTAGAAAAAAGTACTATATCTACAACGTAATGGATTAAGGAAAGAGAAACTGGGAAAGGAGAAAAAAACATGTAGAATCAGGGGGTGATATGCAATGATAATATGCTTGGAGCAGACCCAGGGGGAACCAATGGCTGCTTTTTTGTATTGCTGTGTTTTGAGATTTTTATTGCTGTTTCTAACCGATTTCAGTGTAAATCAATTTGGGTTGTTTTTTAAGAAAAGCAACTAAACAACAACAACAGTGATGATGGCTACATTCTACTTCTCCAGTCTAAAGCAGTGTGCCTTTGCATACCAGTTATTGTGAATCACAGTTGCGGTGCCTGCTGTTGCATTCAAGTTCTGTTTGCGGTGTTCCCCAAAGCACCTGCTTATTGTGGACTGGATGAGCCCTTGGTCTGATCCAGCAGCGCTCATTTTTGTCCTTGTGGACTTAAGGAAATTCAATCCATTTATTTCATGGGGTCTACTCTGAGTACGACTGAGCAGGATATAACTCGGGGAAGTGTGCAGTAGCTAAAAGGTAGAGAACATTTGTGTGATATTGTGCTGAAGCTGCCCTTACTGGCAAATTGATCCAGAAGAAGTGACTTCTGAGCCTAGGTCAGGAATTCTACATTAGAATAATAATAAAAAAAATCTGTTGCAGCTGATGTTTTAAGTTACAGGTGTTCTTGAAAAATTCGAGGATTTGAGGAAGGAAGACAGCACCTTCTCAGTAAAAGGCAGAGAATCTCAGAATCAGTGCCAGGGTCATGCCAGACCTGTGAAGCCTCTTTCTTGTTGCATATCACAACTTCAATTCCACTATGTTTTGTTTCATTTATTTTTAGATTGGGGTATCTGCTGCGCTCTTGGCTTGGAGTTTTCAAAGCATGTTCTACAAGCAACTGGCAAAACTGTGTGACCGCTCAACTCATATAGGGAACATAGCAAACAGGGATGCTTGATAAGTAAGGGGGAAGCAAACTTGGACTGTGAAGAGCTACCAGAATTCAAAAATATGAAAACATGCATGCAGAAGAATGTGTTAATCGTATTGCATATTTCACAAAACTATGTATTTTAGCGAACTTATATGCAGACAGTTCGTAACAATCTGCTCTGTAGCAACAGAATTTGACTTGAAAACACAGACAGAAGAGAAAGATGGAAATCTGTCCACCCTTAATGGCAAACACATTTTACTGAAATTAAGTCCTAAGAGTTCAGATGAAGGCATGCTTGCAGCAAGCCCTCAAAACTGAAAGTGCAGTTGCCTCTTTTCCAAAATTGACAGTCCGACTGACTTGTGAATTTGAGGCTTGTGTTGTGCAGGGCTTTTCCAATTTGGCTCTGTTTTTGTAGCTATTTGGGAAATTTAAATAATTGTTCTGAGTAGCTAAGCAAGCTTTTTTGGAGTACGGAACATTTTCAGCCGCCCCTAGAATTGCACCTTCCTCTTTCACCAAAGGGGTTGCCTTGCTGATCTGACACTGTGGACAGGTCTGGTATTAATTTCATATTGCTTGGAACAGATGGACATATAGTCCAAAAATGATTGGAAACAATCGTTGGTGGTGAAAGTGGATAGGTTCAAATCTGAATGCTTAAGACACTCCTTGCATGCATGAATTTTCTGTCCAAGCGAAGTTTTCAGAGCTCAGATTTCATTTGGAATTGTCTGGAAGCAAATGTCCACGATATGGGACACTGAAACATCTAGGTTGTAATGCTAGATGCTGAAAGCTACCGTACTTTGATGCTGCTAGATGCTGATAGCTACTTTGATGTTAGGAATGATGCTTAGTCACTTAACTATCAAACAAGTGCTTGCGCCAGAGATATCTTTATTCCCATCTAGCACTGTCACATGTTACATGAACATAGTTGCTATCTACTAAAATGCAACACGGCCTGGTATTTATGCAACCTGGAAACAACGCTGAATTGTCATTAACAGTGCATTTTCCCTCTGTGGAGCCACATTATTTAAAAGAGTTTAAGTGAGTTTGTGATTCTCTCCCCTGCCTTTCCAACCACTAAAACAAAAAAATAGATAATAGTTTGACTTTGTTTTATTCTATCAGTTTGGAGACAACAGCTCTGTTACTTGTGAAAATTTAGCCACATTAGTCCAGTGACCAGGCCTTGACTTTTTATTTATTTATTTTAAGCATTGCAGCATAAATGCATATGCAAAATAAATGCATTCACAGTAAGGCCTCCTGGCATTTCCCTCTACATTTTCTCAGGAGCTGTATGCTGTTACAGCCAGTGAGCTTTGGAGGGGGAAAATGGTCTTCTGTGTTGTTTTATAGTCCTCTTGCATTAGTCAGTTCTTCTAATAAATCAGATACAAGTTGTGACACGTTGCTAATTCGATCACTAATAACCTGCTCAAATTGCAAATCTATGTCAGCAGGTTGGTGTTGATTAAGTTGTAGTCCTCACTAACATATTGTTTTAAATGACTGATAATTTTTATTTGCTGCTGCGATAGGCTGCCTGGTCTATTCTCTCTCTCTCTCTCTCTCTCTCTCTCTCTCTCTCTCTCTCTCTTTCTCTTGTAAGCTTAGAAATTACACAAATGCCCCAGAGGTGGTCTGCTGTAGGCCTTTCATTTTCTGTGTTGTTGCAAATAGAGCCGGTAGCCACTAGAGGGGAGGAGACTGCTGGCTTTCCCCAAGCGTTTCCACCGTAGAGCATGAAGGTGAAGAAGCTGTCACAGAACCGGTTGCCCAAGAAAAAGCTTTTAAAAGATGGTGGGATGAAGGTTAGTACAGAAAAAAAGGTGTGTTTTTTTTCCTTAACGTGTGCAGTTATTCCTTTCTCTTAACATAGGATCTTTTAAAATATCTCCTAACCTAGTGAAGCAACATCTCCAGTCATGAAAAATGCTCTCTGCGAGAAAATGCTTTAAATATAGAAAGAGATATTTCAATGCGTCCATGTTTGTTTGTTTCTTCGCACATATAAAAGATTAAACTGAAGAGTTGCTTAACAGGCTGTAATGTTTGGAATTTGATAGGAAATGAGAACTCTTTCCCAACTGTTCAGTTATAGCCTCACTTCCCTTCACCCAGAGGAGGGGGGGGGGGAGAGTTTTGAAGCTGTGTAGAAGTAATAACTACTTCAGCCTGGTGAAAACTTCACTGCCTTTCTCAGGATCCTTATTAATCTTCTACCCTGTGATACACAAGACCTCTCTAATGCAGTACTCTTAATTTTGTCTTTGCCTCATGCTTATAGATAATTGATCGGCGGTTTGACCTTTTATGTGTTTATTTGTGAAAAAGAAGAATGCTATTCGTCGCATTGTTAAAGAGCTATAATGTAGAACTGTGGCTTGTTACATTTACTCTCCTGAGTGTAATTGCACTAAGATCATTCAGTTTCCATTTGGAAAGCCAGTGGCAATTACTGGAATACAATGTATCATGCATTTGCTCACTGGATATAAAACGTATATACTAATTCGCAATAAAATGTAACAGCTGTCAGTGCATTTTCTGCTCTGTTACTTCAATAAATTGGAACTCTGACTAGAAAATGGGAATATTGCATTTTTACACACTCCGTAATGTGTTTGCTTTTTGCAAATACAATTTATTTTTTTCTTGGAATGAAGAGGGGGAAAAAAACCAAACACCCCACGTAGCTTTGTTATTACTGCTAGTGGATAAATATTCTTATATCAGAATGAATTACATATAGAATCTGTAAAGAAGTGATAATATTTCCTGTATTTTATTGCACCCTGTCTCCAGTAAACAATATGCACTTAACCCACTTCTGTCATATGTTAGGTTTATCTTGTTTATATTGTAGTGGCAGAGTGTGTCTGTATGGGGGGGAGTTTATTTTACCATACTTTCACAGGTGTTGTGAATAGCTAGTTACCATTTATTACATGATGCTATTATGTGTGAGTGCACACTTAATAAGTACAATTCTTTAATGAAATAAAATCGTTGAGGACTTCTCTCTCAGTGTGTGTATATGTGTGTGTGTACATGCATTGCCACACATATATGTATATGCAAATCCTTCTGCAAGCTAGTTAACGAGAATTCTTGATACTCTAAAAAAAAAAAAGACTCTTGAGTTTTGTTTAAAATAAAATTCCTGCACATTTGTGTGATTTTGTTACTGGAGGTCAGACTTTTCACAGATAATTAGCCTTTTACACACTGTGAAATCAACCTGCATTGGTTTATTTGGCTAGACTCTTTGCTTCTGTTCTTTATTTCCCAGAAGGTTAACATGCTGAAAATCTAGCTGCAAGCTCAGAGTACTGTCTCTTTGTGTTGTTAATTATCCCGTTGCATAATTATTAATATCAGGAGCAGGAAGAGGAAACAAGTATACCAAATAGTCGTGAATGCTAGTGTTCTGGCAGGAAGCAAGCCTTGCATTAATAAAATGTGCCTCTGCCAATATCAGAGAAGATAGGGAGTGTTCCTTGTTAAGGATCATTTATTAACTGAGATCATCTTTTAGTTCGCCTTGGGGTAATGACTAATGTCAATGGCAAATTTCACAGTTGTCTAGAGAAATGAATTAAATTTGTAATAAAAAGCCCTTCGGCTTGTAGTACATGTTCATTTATTGGAGTAGTTGAACTAGGAGAACTGTAAGGCAACCGAGAACATCGGCTTAATTTTCCTTACATATAATAGTGACCTTTCACTCTGTGTTGGGAAAAGTTGCCTATTATAGGCAGGCGAGTTAAATGAGAAGTTCTCTCAAATGCAAGATCAACTAAGTAACTGTGGTTATGTTAAACAACCCTTGAGCTGGAGAGATATTTTTTTTTGGCAGAACAAGATCCTCCTCTGTGTACATTTCTTCTCCTTTTTAAGCCTTTGCTGAGGTGGTTTTGAGATCGGGCCAGGCCTAGGAAGATCCCAGAGGCATGTAGAAAAAAGTTGCCAGTATTGATTTGCTATCCTTTGCCCTGTGGTGATCTCCTTCTCTCTATCTCTTTCTCTTTCTCTCATAGATTCTATGTTACAGCATAGTTGAGGGTTGAAACCTTTACTGCCTCACAATAATTTATACCAAAAGGCTATTTGATTGACTGGAAGCTTACTTCTGAGTAGACATGCATAGGAATGCATTGTAAATGAAGACATTACATTCATCCTGCGTAACAAGATTTAAGGTTGTGAGATTGTGAGTGATGCCTGACACACTTTCCTGGAATCACATGACTGCAAAGGGAACTTAGAGTTATCCTTTTAAGTACATATAGAAAATCTATTGATTCCCCCCCCCCCAAAAAAAAAAATGATAGGAAGGAATTTATTTGTATGAATGTCAACCCTCAGAGAGATTATGGTCACAATGATTTGCTATGATCAATATCCAAGCCATCTTTATATGTATTTTGGTAACTTTATAAAAAGCTTGAAAATACAATCCTAAGTATCACCTGAAGAATGTGAAGCACCAGTTGAGTCTATTAATTTATTTAACTCGAGTGACACGAAATAAAAGTGAATGGAAATTGGTAAGTGTTTTTTTAAAAGAAAAATGCATTTCTATAATGCTACAGTGATGCAGAAAGATCATATTTATTATCTATGCAAGTATATTCATTGATTTTCCCCACCCCATCTTTCTATAATATCCAGATCATTTATGAAAGATGTTGGACCCCACTTGATTTTGCACTTTTCTGAAGACATGAAATAACATTAGTTTCTCCACTTTTAATGAGACCCAAAAGAGTCTCAAGTTTTGCACCCAGATTTCTTAAGCCAAAGATTAAATAAAGCAAAATAGGCTGCACAAAGAAGGAAGGGTTTGCACAGATAATGTCTACAAATAAATTGAATGTTTTGCTTACATTAAGTTGCAGTGACTTTTCTGCAAGGAATTGGTTTGCTGTGATCAAATCAGAAAGGGGTCAACTGATATATATATATATATATATATATATATATATATATATATAGTCCATCTTGTGATTCATGTACTTACTAGATTTTCAAAAACAACTTTTAAAATGAATGTTAATGGTTTTCTTGCAGACCTAACAGTTTACAGAAGACTAATCTTTCACAGGATAAAGTTCATTGTTAACATAACTTACCTTTAAAAGAAAACACAATGAGAATTTTACTTTTCTGAATCATTGGGGGGACTTTTAGAATTGAGCACCTGAAGAGAAATAGGCTCGTGTGTTTAAAAAGAACAGAAAAGATTTGGTGTTATGAAAGGGTCATATATCTATACCTTTATGAGACTTGGCAACAGTCTCACAGGAAAAAAAGAAAACATATTCGGATGCCAACCTGGCTATGCTTACAGAGCAATAATTTCCAGTGGCCTCAACAGGATGTACCTGCATGTCATTCCTTAAGCTTAGAGGGTCACTGCATTATAAGCCTCTAAAACGAAACCCAAACTGGATTAATGGTCCACATGATCATTAATATTTAATTCAAAAATTTCTTCTAATGTATTCCATGTTTGACTAACCAGAAATGCATTCTGAGTACTTCCCTTCCCCCATTCTTTCCAGAATGGAAATCCCATACGCTCTCCTTTCAAAATGAATTCTCATAAATTTCCATCCTCAGCAGTGGTGAATTTAGTGCACGTGAGACTCACATACTTGTGTTGCCTAAAACAGAGGATGCTCTTAAAAATATATCTGAGATGATGTAATTTTTACAATATTGCCCAATTTTGCAAAACACAAATACCAAAATTTATGGGACTATCTGTTTAGCCCATTTTAGTGTTGGCTAAGTTCTAAAATCTTCCTGGAGCTTTTAACTGTGTATTGACAAATGTACTTTTTTTCTGACTGACGGTCGAATAAAAGGTTGATGATGATGATGAAAAACCAAAATTAATCACAGCATCATTCACTGAAAATAAATCTTTTATTCTTTCTGGATTTTAAAATAAGCTTCCATATGTGTCTTAAAGAATATACGTCAGTATGTCTGACAGGGATGTGAGCTTTTCGTTTACTTTTTTAACAGACGGAAAACACACGTACAGCCAATGCTTCCTTTCCCCAACTCTCTCTGGTAGTTGTGTATCTGTTCCACAGACCCCAAACACGTTTGTGTCTGGATCCTGTTTGTCTAAATAAACTTATTTCCTGGCATATAGTTTTTCGCATTAGAGCCCCCCTTTTTTTGCAAGCCCCGAAATGCTTTATTTGAGGGGGGGGAGCTGGGAAATGCATTTGATCGACATGCATGTGTGCATCTCTTTACTTACAACCGTGGCACACAATTAATATTAATTTTATGGCATGCAGAAGGCATAATTAAGAGGCTATAAGCGTGCTGAGACTTCCTGCAGTACAAGACCAGTAATCTGCTGAAGTTCTTAGTTCTGTTACATCATCTTAAATTCAGTGCAAGTTGTGAGTAGTGGTACCTAACACCTGTCATTCATCTGTTTATCTGAGTCATATATCGATTTTGCTGATAGCCAGTTTTGAGCGATGCCATAGTGCAGTCCTCAGAAAATGTTGAGTTCATATTTTATTTCAGCGGGTGTAACTCTATTCCTTTTTGGCATCAATGGAAAAAAATTATATTGATTTCAAACAAGCAAGAATCTGAGTTGCAGCTCTTTTGTATTATGGAATGGTAGATATCATTTAAGGGATCTAAAGAACCTGGAAGACCATTAGACAGACACTGAGTCTAAGTGGGCCCGTTAGATCATCGTTTTCTCCTCTCGATCTGGGTGAAATTGTAACTGACAGCGTAGACTTGAATACTTTGTCCTTTCCATTTTTTACTGTCATTTGTTGATGTCTGAAAAATCTGGCCATGAAAGCAAAATTGGTCATTTGTATTGTGGCAACACCATGGTCAAAATGAGCTTTCACCTCTCCTCCATCTCCCAATTTTCACACACTTTTATAGATAAAATGCCATGCACCTTGTGTGAAAATTGCTCATTTTTCAGAACATTTCCCATAAAGAATCCATATGTACAGTATCAAGCCATGAATGAAAGCAAAGTGGGTGGAGTTGTCCCAAATGATCCTCTCCCTCCATCCCTCCACACACACACACCCCATGCTGGTATACAATTCCCATTTATTCAGAGAGAGGCAGTTTTAGAAATGTTTTGAAAAATGCAGATGTGCAATGCATTCTTAATAGGAACAGGAATAGAGTTTGCACTCCCCTTTTAACCACTCTCTCACCTCGGCCCTTTTCAGCATGTAACCTTATTCTCTGTGGTATTACTTGGATGGAAACCAATTAGGGAACTGCTCAGACAATATAAATGCATACAGATTAGTACAGATTGAACAGTACCATTGCCAACTAATCATGCAGTATATAAAGCCTTAAACAATATAGATATTAGGGAGTGATGGGGAACCGGATTTATATTGTCAGAAAACTGAGCACAAAAATGCAAGCTGTACAAACTATTTATTTAAGTAATAAATAAAGTATGGGTCTGTTTTCCTTGTTTGCTCTGTGGCAATCTTCCCATAAGTAACCAACTTTGCATTCTGCATTGCTTAATATTTCTACAGCTATTTTTCTCTGCCTTTTTGTGTGTGTGTAGTGCGGAATCACTTTTGTTCTTTTTTTTAAAGTGCCTGTCTATTTCTTGATTCAGACATTATGTTTCTGGCATGGTATGTTGGTGTTGGAGTGTGTGTGTGTGTGTGTGTGTGGTTGCATTCCCTGTCTATCATTGCAAAAATGTTACCAGATGTGGTCTTCTTCCGTGTCCAAATCCTACTACTGATGTGGGCTTTCATTCACATATCGTACTGACATGTTGTAACTGTCATATGTTTGGTGTTGTGGCAAGAAAAGACACATTTTATGGCTTATGTGGTCTTCCAAGGTGTTACTGAGTCTGGTAAGAGTGGCATGCCCTATGTATTTTTCTAAATCGCTTTTCGTGTGTGCAATTGACTTATGATGAGTTATGATGCATTTTTGCAGCAGGAGTCTGAAGTTGTTTTGGTGGAGAAGCAAACACATGCATGCATGAGCATTGCAGGTAGCTCTTTCTATATGCATGCAACAACACTGGATCAAAATAATACATACTTGTAATTGGGCCACTGCTACAAGCTCCTAGCACCATGGGGCAGTTTGCAAACAAACCACATGATCGCACCTCTTTGGTCTTTTCCATCCCCACGTTTCATCCACTTCACATCAGTGGCTGGATGCATGTCTCCCCATGTTTTAGCATTATTTTCCTTCTTGAATGATACCCAGCACATTCCAGATCTGTTGTCCGTCTGAATCCAGTCTGAGGAAATGCAGTCCTTGGAGCAGATTCCTTTGGACTCTGGTACCACTGGGGGCATTGCAGTGCTCCTGCTTCCTGAATCTCCTAGTTAACATGAAAAAACCCTGGGCCATGGGAGAAGATTATCATTTGTCTTTCTGGGGCACTTTTCCTTTGCCCCATACCACCACCAGCTCTCTAGAAACTGGGGTAATGGCTGGTACTGAAAAGAGAAGCATGAGCTCTTCTCACACTGCCCATGGCTTCCCACATCAACAGAGTGCATCAGCAGAAAGAGGATAAAAGAAGACAGAAATTTAATTTATATAGATGTTCCCAGAGGTGGAAAGAAGAAAGAGTCCCTACCAGAGAGGAATAGCAAACTAAGCTGATGGGCTATGCTGAAATGGCAAAGTTGACTAGAAAGCTCAGGAACCAAGAGGACAAAAACTTTAAAAAAGAATGGGAAAAAATATATTTTACTTAGGAGACCACTGTAAGCAGATAAAAACATTAGCAGGGTTTTCATACAACTTGTAATGTAACAGGTATTATGGATAATATGGATGAATATAAAATATAGATTAGAAAATAATATGTAGCTGAAAATGTTCACATTAGGACACATGGAATGGATGTTTGAGAGATTCAGAGAAATCTCTTTATACGGATATGCATTTGGCACGGTTATAAATTCATTTTTGTAAAATCAAATAAAAATGAATTTAGAAAATTATATAGATGAATGGATATATAGGGAGATGCAAATTTCTACATAATTGACTACTAGCTAAGTAGGAATGCAGTGCATCTCATTGCAATGGGTGAAGACCTGGTTGTGAGGTGACCTGGGGGTCTGCTCTGTCTGCTGCCCAAGTGCTGTTGATGGTCACTTTCTCCCTTCTTGTAGTTCCTTTTGATTAAACCAGACTTGGACTGGACAGCCCTTGAAACATAGGGCACCTTCAAACAGAGTACTGTCCTTTGTAAAATGACATGACCTTTCTAAAACAAGACCTCCCTAGTCTAGCAGTATGGGAAGTTGTGATGCTGTACCAGGTTCTGATGTCATTGGGGTATAATGCAGGAATGGGTGGAAGACTCTTCACATATTGAGAGAGCATCTGCTTTGCATGCAGATAGATGTTCTCTGGTTCAATCTCCAGCATCTCCACACAGAACTGGGAATGTCTCGTACCTGCCAGCTGGTGTCAACAGTCCTGCGCCAGAGGGACTAATTTTTTTTATTCAGTATAAGGCAGCTTTCAATTTTCCGGAAGGACATTGCAGCCCACATTGCTTAGCTGTGGCGCGGAGACCTGTACCACAAGGAGTGGTGCCATCCCATCCAACTTTCCCAGTAACCAAGGGTTGGGCACAGTTTGGGGAGCTGAAAGCCCAAGGCACAAGCTCCTGATTCCAAGTAGCAACTCAACATGATCAGGGCACCTAAACGACCATGCACCATTACTGCGCAGAGCCCCTACTCATCAGCAGGAGCTCATGTATTGAACTATCTGCTCAAAGAACAGCACACAATGCATAGTTGTTGCTGTTTCTAAGTGACTTCTGGGGTAGGGCTAAAAGGACAGTCCCACTTCCATATCCTCCAACATTTATCTGATGAAAATAGTGAAGCCCCATTCCATAATGATAATTTTACTGTTTATACCCCACACATCTTACTGGGTTGCCCTAGCCTCTCAGGGCAGCTTCCAACATATATAAAAAACATAATAAATCATTAAACATTATATTTAAAAAACCACTTCCCTATACAGGATTGCCTTCAGATGGCTCGGGGGTTAGATAATGCAGTACCCTCCAACATTTCTCCAGTGAAATTAGGGACATCCTAAGGAAAATTGGGCACTCCTGGATGAAATCAGAAACCGGTACGGCTTCTCTAAATCAGGGACACTTGGAGGGTCTGTGACTCTTTCATTTACATGCTTATGCCTTACATGTGAGTAACATGTGAATTTGGTATGCACTATTTATACTTTCAGATGATCTGAATAATAATTTAAATGATGTACGCTTCCTGATAGCAGACGACCAGGGAAGTGGGCATTTTCACTTCTTAAATAAGTGTCATATTTAGAAGGGGGGCAAAACAAGCTGTGTCCCATTTACTCTGCAGTGTGCTTCCACTGCTGGTGAGCTGTATTCCCTATCTTTCCTGTCTTTAGCCTGCTGTTTCTTATGAAATATGACATTTTGATGCATTTTCCCCATACCAGCTTCGATCCAATTTGAGAAGAAGAATGATTTAGCTACATTTTAAGAAGTAATATATATATATATACAACCACTGTTTCCTTCTCTCTTTTAACAAAACGTATTTGTTTTGGTTTATAAAGAAATTAGGTGCTCCTTTTTCGAATATTGGTGACCGCTTTAACCAACAGGGTGGTGGTGTTGTTTTTTTGCACATTCAACACAGGATGCGTCAAATTCTTCTAAGTGTGTGGCAGAAAGATAACCAGAGTAGATAGAGGTGAACTTTCTTTTAACAAATGGCAAATTAGCAAGAGTCTGCACATATTCCTATGGTAAACTGCTTCTCCGTAATTTCTGGCCAAGTTTGTAAGGAGGATTTTCTATGCATCAAGTTCAGATGTGTGGTGAAAAGAAGTGGGGGGGGGGGAGGTCCCATGTATCTGTGAGACAGAGGCCTACAAAGTGGACTGTTCTCATACTTTTAGCTGCTTCAGGAATAGCCGGAACATGTAAAGCAAGGATTCAGGGATGATCATGGACAGATTGAAAGAGCAGAGGGATATTGAGCCTTGACCTACTAATGCGTTTGAAAAGGGGCACCTACAAACTACCCGTTGCTCTCCTTCTGTTTCTGGCTTGCATTCACATCTTTATTTTTTAATTTTGAAAGCAATACATTTCTCCTGCAGTGGCTACAGCCTTATTTCCACGCAGGCTTGGAGATATTTCTGTAGGAAAAACTGCAAGCCACTTTCAAATGGCTATCATGTAGCAGCAAGCGCTGAGCATTATAATTAGTGCACAGGCCTGCATGAGAATAATACTGCAGTAGAGGGTTTCCTGTTGCATTACATTTGAGAGGAGTGAACGCCTCAGATGGGATATTAACAATATGACATCTCTTTAGATTTGATAGGACCGTGGTTTCTTTCTTTTTTTTAGCTATTTATTTTACTTTGCTGTGCATTCTGCTTCATATTATTTCATATCTGCATATTAAAAGAGTCACAATTTGGAGGGATGGGGGGAGATAAGCTTTGGTCATGTCTCCCTTGCCTTCATTAAATTTGCTTTCAAATAATATTTTGGGCTGATTTGGGGAGGCTTTGGTTAAGCTGCCAGAGGGCTGCGGTTTAATATTTATGATGTTCTTAACTGTTTAATTGGATCTTAACTTCCATTTTAATGGGCTGTAGTAATTGTTTTTAATCTACTGTTACCCACCGTGAGCCTTCCACATGGGGTGTGGGCTATAAATTTTAAAGGAATGCTATTGTTCTTTTCCCTTTGCAAAAATAAAAACACCATAAGAAAACATGGCAAAAGCTTGAAAGCCCATAAGGAACTTGCAGCTTTATTCATAGCCAGTCACCATTAATATTTCAGAATTATTCAAGTAATATCTCAGTTTCCTCATTCCAGTGCCAAATTCTTCATTGTTTCATAAATGAGGCGCAAGGTTTGAAATAGGAAGTACTTACTTTTAAAGGCTTATATTATACTTTTGAAAAATAATTTTCTATTAGCTACTTATACCTCCAGTTAAAATGATTTTAAAAATGAACTCATATATTTAAAAGTTTCAAATTTTGATGGCTGTGTGTCAGTGCAGTTCTTTAACTTCAAAGCCCAACAGCCTATATTCTTTTAAGTTAGAAAGTAGTAGTTTCTTTTTTGTGGTTGTTTTTTTTTTTTTTTTGAAAATTGTATTTCAATTCAACCAAAGTAGAAGATGTGAACAAAACAAGATGAGTTATAGCATGGAGAAAATCTCTGTCATCTATGAAAACAACAACTGCAAACTACTCTTGTAGCAGTGTTTTTGTGAGAGAGAGAAATGAAAATTGTTTACTACAGCATTCACGAAGAGGCTGATTACAGACTATGTGCTACTTTGGAGTCTTTTAAACTCCTGCTTCAAAAAAGAAAGGAGGGATAAGTAACTTGTAATGTTACATTTATATTACTTTTTTGTTTTACTTTAATTATATTTTGCTAGAGAGGGAGATTGATGCCTGTAGTCTGTTGGGGAGGAACAAGCCGCAGAAAAATCCACAATACCTACTAGATACTGTTGGCCATTTTTTTACATGACAAAAAACACTTAACTTGAAGAAGTTACATAGTGGAATTCTGGTCAGTGCCGAGTAATGCTTGTCTTGACTTTCTGTGGTAAAAATCAACAATTTGTGGAATTCTAAATATTTAGCTCTATGTGCAGGCTGTAGGATGGGCTTTATTAATACATCACCTGCAACTCCTATGACACATCTAACGCCACTCTAAGGGGTACCAAAGTCCCTGGAGTGGTTTTTGAGGGAAACTGTGGCTGAAACTGCAGAGAAATTCTGTGACCTGACCCATGTGTGACCCAATTCACTTTCCTCATGATGGGGAATCTTTGAATCAAGGCTATTATTTTTGGTTAATCTATTGGGGATGTTTAGGTAGAGGAAGTAAACTGATAATGTAATCATGTTATCTAATCTATATAAAAGAGCTGGCGGAGTATTTATATATTTAAAAGTTTCAACCCGGACACTGAGGCCCAGCTCCGAGGGCCTTCTGGCGGTTCCCTCACTGTGAGAAGCGAAATTACAGGGAATCAGGCAGAGGGCCTTCTCAGTAGTGGCACCCGCCCTATGGAACGCCCTCCCACCAGATGTCAAAGAAATAAACAACTATCTTACATTTAGAAGACACCTGAAGTTTTTAGGGGAGTTTTTAATGGTTGATGTTTCAATGTATTTTTAATCTTTTGTTGGAAGCTGCCCAGAGTGGCTAGGGAAACCTAGCCAGATGGGTGGGGTATAAATAATAAATTATGATGATGATGATTCTTAAAGTCCAGTGATCCTTTGACTCATTTTAAACTTTAATTCCCTTTTTGGGACCCAAGAGTGGCCCTTTCATCTGGGCTGGTGAAACAGAAGTTCTGTGTCATAGTATAGCATTATACAGGGAACTACAGAAGGCTTGTGTACATAGAATTTAGAAATAGAGATGCATACCCTCCAACATTTCTCCAATGATAATAGGGACCTCCTATTCCATAATAATAATCATTTTATTATTTATACCCCACCCATTTCACTGGGTTGCCCTAGCCATGTACGTTGGTGTTTTCCAACATATATAAAAGCATAATAAAGCATTGAAATTTTAAAAAACTTCCCTATACAGGGTTGCCTTCAGATGCCTTATAAAAGTTGTATAGTTGCTTTTCTCCTTGGCTCAGGGGTAGCATAACTCCATACCCTGCAATATTTTTCCAATGAAAATTTACAGCTTCTGCT
Organism: Podarcis liolepis; assembly: GCF_965112155.1. NCBI lineage: Eukaryota > Metazoa > Chordata > Lepidosauria > Squamata > Lacertidae > Podarcis > Podarcis liolepis. The sequence continues at coordinate 31,250,377 of NC_139558.1, read as the reverse complement.
AATCTGAGACTATCCCTGGAGACAGGGGAGCCAATTGGCTCCAAGCTATGGGTGCCCCTTTATGTGACATTATGACATCACGTTGCGACATGACATCATGCACACCGCCTGGCCTCTGAACCTGACATCCAGTGCCACTGGAAGTCTGGTTCTGAGGTCTCGCAAGGCCTCGGACAACATCTCTGAAGTCTCGTGAAGCCTCGGACATGACTTCCAGTGCTTCCCAAGGCACCGAATGTTGTGTTGGGGGTCTGCAGTGTGGGTGCTGAGCACCCACAACAATTTTGTGTGGGTGCTCTGCACCCAGAACCCCCTATAGTTGGCGCCCCTGCCTGGGAAATAGGGACACTTGGAGGGTCTGCAGAAGCAAACATCAAATTTTGGTCTCAAAACCTAATGCTAACTCTAGAAATTTCTCAACGGTTGTGGAAACTCTAATAACAGCAGCAAAGCAAAATATTGTATTTTTAATTGCCCTTACACTGTACTGATGTGCCAGCCTAAATAAAATGGCTTGACAAAGCCAAGGTCAGTGCAGGCTACCAGACCCTTTTGCGGGGCTTGCTATGTTAAATGACAACCCCCTTGTTTCTGCCGTTCAATGCAGAAAGTAAAAGCATCAAGAGTACCAAGAATCTGCTGATGTGGCTGGCAGACTGGGTTGGTCTGGTGGTTCACAGATCTTTCTAAGATGCCTTTTAAGCTTAAACCTATGCAGGTCTATTTCAGTTCAGTGGGGCCAATGTGTATAGGATTGCAGTGTCCATCATGTTGTTTTCACTGGTGAATGCAACTAAATAGTCCATTCAAGAAAATGTTCGTCCCCAAAATGCTTTCCTTCCTGCCGAAGATGAAAAACTACTCAACAGATTTTAGCATTCCTTTTCATGTATGAGGGAGGAAGAATACCTGCCACTTCTGGGGTGACCTAGGACCCTCGTACCTATGGGACCACCTCTCCTGGTATGTCCCACGGAGGACCTTACGGTCTTCAAACAAAAACATCTTGGAGGCCCCGGGCCACAGGGAGGTTAGGCTGGCCTCAACCAGAGCCAGAGCTTTTTCGGCAGTGGCCCCAATCTGGTGGAACGCTCTGTCACAAGAGACTAGGGCCCTGCGGGACTTGACATCTTTCCGCAGGGCCTGCAAGACAGAGCTGTTCCACCAGGCCTTTGGCCAAGGTACAGTCTGACCCCGTCCTTTGGTAATCCTCACAGAACTCTAGCCCAATGGTTGCCATTAATTTGATTTTGAATTGATTTTAAAATGAATTGATTTTAGAATGCTGTGTTACTTTTATTGTTGTTAGCCGCTCTGAGCCTGGCTTTGGCTGGGGAGGGCAGGATATACCGTAATTATTATTATTATTATTATTATTATTATTATTATTATTATTATTATTAACAGAGGTTTGTACCACCCCTCTGCTAATATGTACTGGAAGAGAAGAAAATATATAATATATTTCAATATGTGAAAGGTTTTAATAAATCAAGATTTATTAAATGAAGATTTATTCTGACTTCTTTCTGGTGCTGAACATTCACGTATGTAAAGCCAGACTCTAGCACCTCACCATAGCTCTTGGCATTGAAACCAGCAATGGAACATGAGACAGGGCAGCACAGCAGTGACTTCTGCTCTGTGGCAGGGCTGTGTTTGCTGTGATGATGTGAGGTAGCAGTGAGGTTCTGGGATCCTTAGGGTTGGTCCAGTAGTGTCTTACAAGTGCATGGGTGGGTGTGCACTTATGAAATGACGACACAGTCAACTCAGATTCCTCTGACCTCATTGCCACCTTGCCCCATCCCTATCTGCCCCTGCACTCTCTCACATGCCACTGTTGATTAAAACCCAATGAGAGCATTCATAATTTGCTCATCTTTTATGTGAGGCACAATGTGGTTATGCAAGGGCATTTGTGCTATGCATCTGAGGGCAGAGAGCACAAGGGGTTGGTGTGAGCATCCAAATGGGTTCTGAAGCTGCAGATGGAAACCATAGGGGACTCTACTGGAAGTACTTATTGAAGAAGAGGCTATTCCTCTAGTTGTGGGAGTGGAATGTACAACTAGCTTGCTATGGCTAAAATGCTTCTGTATTTGTAGTATCTGTCTGAGCCCTGCAATTGCTATGGTTTTCAAGACAGCCAGAGTATAACGCTGCAATGTTTATATAGACAAGACCTCAAAAACATTTTGGCTAATATATCTGAACTAACCCAACTACGGATGGTTAAATCTGTCAATTCGGGTTTCCACATAGGTTTGCAAAAGAAAACCTCAAGAAAAATCACAATTTTGCATGCAATTTTGCCTGCTGTGGTATATTTCTACATTTTATTGTCCTCTAGTTTTATACATCCTTTCCTCTAATGTGCTTGGAGAACTGTATCATAAAATTCAGAAAAGTGCAATTTTTGAAGGACTGCTGTATTTTCATTTTGCGAGCTAGGTAGCATTGCATGAAAATGTGAACTGGACAAAATTATTCCCCAAACCCTAATTAGATCTTAACTGTACATCTTAGTTTAGGGCCTGGTGGACAGAATCTAGGGTAGTGCTTGTAGTTTGTTCATTTTTCTATAGCCCTCAGGTCCACCAGCCAGAGCCAAGTGCAAAATTGTGATTCAGCCAAGTGGACTTCCATTAAGAATTAAGGAACAGGGTTCACATATCCTTTCATACAAAAATTCCTCCCCCCCTTTTTTTTAGTAACTACATTTAGGGTGAGAAGGAAAGCCTTTTTAGTTGCTGCTATTGTTAGACACTAAGAATCAGGGAAACTTTGCCAATCTACAGTAAATCCTCCAGAGATCTATTAGCAGATCACAGTCTATCTTCTGCACACCACCAGAAATGGCTTGCTAGGAGAAGCAGAGCTGTGTTTGCTTCCCAGCAGATGGGTTGTTATTGCCTACTTAGAGGAGGAAGAAGAAGAAGGGTGAGGTGGTGGGGAGGTTGGCATGGTGCAAACACACTGGCAGAGCCAATCTGGCACTACTGCCAATGTATTTTGCACCGCACCATTCTTCCTGCTACCTCATGTTATCTCTCCCCCCCAGTAAACAACAGCAACCCATCTTCCAAAGGCTAGCATAGTGACTCCAACCCACCTAGTGAGCTGATTCTGGTGCAGGATGTATTTCTGACACATTTTGCATGGTTGTTGATCAGCTTTGCAAAGAAAAGCACCTTTTACTGAAACACAGGCACCATTCATTAGGTTAGCTTATTTTGAAGCAAAAAGGCAATTAGATCTAAGGTTACCAATTAATTTAAAGTACTCGCTTAATAATTGTAAGGCAAATGTATTTCTAAGCCAGTAAATTCCAAGTCATGATGTTATGCATAACCTTAACTCTGACCTTGAGTGATAACTCCTTTTTCATTCATGCCCATGTAAATCAGGGCTAACTCCGTTAAACTGTCAAAATGATGTGAATGGAGATTCACCCCTACACCTTGAGTGTTGCATGCATGCTCCAATCATTTTAGAGAAGTTTCATATCCTTGACAGCAAATGAGGAAGTAGTATGTTCTAAACATCTGCTTCAGTATATTTCATAGACTACGGTATTTTGACATCTGTGTCTAATTTTTGTAGCAAAGACAAGGTAAATTTGCATGTTGCATGTTTGGAAAAGAATGCATGCTAGATAGTACTATGGGTCAGGAAAACAATCTATATTGAAGAGCACATTTTTGGCATGCATTCAGAGAGAGAGAGAGAGAGAGAGAGAGAGAGAGAGAGAGAGAGAGAGAATATATATGTTTTTGGAAACATTGTTTAATTTTGCAAAACTTGATTATCTGGTAAACAGAAGCAATGTTGCAAATGGCAACCCAAGGGACTTGTGTATTTAGTTTTAGAGACAAATTAAAAGCAAATGTTAACACCAATAAATGCCTTGAAAAAGGAAGGTGTAGCAACATTGAAACTGAACATATGACAGTATAGCACAGAGTTGAAGTTCAGACACGGATTTTTAAAAAAGCTTTTCTCTTTTTCTGTGTTTGTAGTCTATCATCAGCATCATATTTATATTCCACCTTCTCCCCTGGCAGGGACTTAAGGCGGCTTACAGATAAAATAGAAATAGCTATTGTGGGGGGTGGGGGTGGGACACAATAATTAAAATAAATATATATTAAACAATCTTCTCTCCTAAATGATGAAAATATCCATTAATAAGGTATTTTAATTCTGGGATGAAGATCCTTAGCAACTATTGTGTGGACCCAACTGAATTTCATCATGAAAATAACAAGCTGGGATTTCATTTTAATTGGATTCTTACTTTCTTTTCACACTGCAATTCTAAACATGCCTGCCTGAGAGCAAGTCCCAATGAAATCAATAGGACTTACTTCTGAGTAGACATGATTTTTTTTTGTATCTTGAATTGACATTAGAATTCAGAGATGAGAATTTTTATCAGGCTTTTGGTTTTTCTTTTTAGATACTTACTTTTTTTCTACGTAGCAACAATAATGACCTCAGGAATTTTTTTATATGTTTGCACCAAATGTTATTACAAGCAAAATGGAAAGAAGAAATATGGGGATAGGACTGGAATCTAGTATTCCAATGAACCATTTTTGTCTAGGAACAAGAGACTATTGCCAACATTCACTATTAAAAGCAATACTTTGGTTTTGATATTTAGAAATCCCTGTCAAGTTATAGTAGAACCCTGCCTCCCACACTTTCCCCATCAGATTACATTTCACTTCCTTTTAGATCATATCCCATCCATGTAGTGAAATGTATCATATTTCTATCCTTGATCCCAACATGCTGTTTTAAAGCACACACTAGTACTTTCAAAACGATTATAAAAAGATCATCTCCATAAAGAGACTGACCGAAAGAAGACAGAGCTGCTTGCAGAAGAAAAGGAAGATCAAGAAATAGGCCTGTGACAATGGCTTCTTTCAACCAAGCCACCAAAAAGGGTTTAGATGATGAGCAGCTTGCACCTGCCGGCAACCTCTTTCCCTTCCCACTTCAACGGTTTGTGATCCCAGTATGTGGGCAAGCTATGGTTTGCTTAAACCCTGGAAGTAATTAGTTAAGCTGTTTGAGAGGTAGAGACAAGGGGAAGTACAGAACATGTCCCCTAGCCTCCAGACCATGGTATGGAGGATCTTCTGAACAGAGCCACTATCTTTTGGTAGTCTGAAAGCGGTATAACAATGCCTTTGTTGTCCTTGGTAAACATATTTTCATTCCCATTTCTATTGTGGCCACAGTAGAAACAGGTTTTGTAATGTGGAAAGCTTCTTTGGCTAGAGACCAGAGAGGAACAGCTGAAGAACTATTGCCTTCCATTATTTGTTGAAGTCTTCTCCTTCTATCACGCCCATAATATATATGTAGAGGCACAATAAAGATCTGTGCTGGGGAGTTGCATTATATCATATTTGACTATCTCTGTATTGTAGGGCAATGGACCAGATCCAGCTGAATCCTGGATCCCGAACCAAACTGGGCTAATTTGGGTGACTCTGAGATTTGCCTGGATTGGATTGAGGCACATTGGATCGGGTCCACCCAGAGCAATCTGGGGCCTTTCAAAAGGTGGGAGGGGGTGACCTGACAGCAAGGAAGAAGGGAAGAAGATGTGCAGGGATCCTGTGTGTCTCTCCTCCCCCCCACCTTCTTGAACTAGGTTTGGGTCCGGATCTGGGTTGGGTTTACTCCTGGATCATCCTGAGTCAGATTGGAGCCACAAATAACTAGATCAGGCCCCTAATTTGGTCAGGGGCACTGGACACAGCTCTACCATCTAATCTGCTATTGTCTACTCTGACTGATGGGCCTCAGAGGGCTTCATGCAGAGAATCCTTATCATCTACTGCTGCCTGAACCTTTCCCCCTCACCATAGCTGGAGATGGCTGGGATTGCATCTAGAGATTTCTGTGGGAAACATGTATGACCCACCAGGGAGCCATGGTGTCTCTTCCAGGAGGGATTGCTTCTGTGCTACAACATGTGGTGAGGGGAGGTACGGAACCATTTTAGAACTCACTCATTTTAGAACTCACCCTTTCCCAGTCGGGATGCTGCATTCTCTAGTACAGTGGTATCTCGGGTTACATACGCTTCAGGTTACACACTCCACTAACCCAGAAATAGTGCTTCAGGTTAAGAACTTTGCTTCAGGATGAGAACAGAAATCGGGCTCCGACGGCGCAGCAGCAGCGAGAGGCCCCATTAGCTAAAGTGGTGCTTCAGATTAAGAACAGTTTCAGGTTAAGAACGGGCCTCCGGAACGAATTAAGTACTTCACCTGAGGTACCACTGTATTCCAAGTTGGGTCTTTGTACCTCATTGTGATACTGGGAATGTGGAAAGGAAGAGCAGTGACATATTTTTATTTGGCCTTAAATCTCCCTACATTTCCAAACTGTTCAGGAGAAGAGAACTGCAAGGTGGGAAACCCCTTTCAGGAATATTGTGCTGTGAAATACGGTGCCACTGACTGAAAATAAGGTCAAGAACCACTGGAGAACTTGATCAATACAGAACAGCTCAAACCATGCTTCATAATATCTACAGTGTTGTTTGTTGTAGAGAAAAATAAATAAGAGCCAGGTCAGAGAGTGAATAGCTTTGTAATAAGGAATCGGTGTTGTCTGAGTACTTTTTGCCCTCGCCTGAAGCTGCTTATAACAGGAGGTAATTCACTGGCTGGTTCGGCATTGATTACTTGAAGGAAGTCTTGATTTTAAGATATGGCTTTTATCATTTGTGCATTAAAAATATTAGTCGGACAGTGGTAGACCAGGCCCCACATTTCCTGGCTGTGGAACAGGAAATTGAGGGATATTATTATTTATTAAGAATATTTGTAACCATCAGCACCCTGACATGTGCACTCGTATCAATGCAGTGTACAGATACAAATGAATTAAACACAAAACAGCATAAAAACAATGGCTCGAATTTTTATTAAATTTTAAAATCTCTACATATAAATTCCAGATTTCAAATTTATTATACCTTTCTCTTTAAACTTTGACTTCCCATTTCCCTCAAACATTTATATGAATGGCTTATCTTAAGAAAATTAAACACCTGAATAGACCTGTTGGCATAAAAAAAAGATCTTCAAGAGATGCCTAATGGTTAGTAGCAAGGAGGCCTACTGAATCCCTTCTGGAAGGGTATTCCATAGCATGGGACTGGTATTACTACATGCCTTACTTGTAACAGACACAGGTTGGACTTCTAATATGAGGTCTTTCATATGGGAGTCCTTCCATCAATTGCAGTGTTGTCTTGGTGGACTAAGTGGGGGATCATTTATTTTTATTCTGATTTTGTTAGGGACATGGGAAACTGCCTTATATTGAGTGAAACCATTGGTCCAATTAGCTCAATATAGTCCCACTCATTGCAATCATATTTCCAGGGTTCCAGGCAGGACATACCCCCAGACCTTAATGAAGGTGCTGGCGATTCAACCTGGGGTCTACCGCTAAGCTTTCCCAACTTTACTGAATGCACACAGTATCCTTATGGCATTTAATGAGAAACAGAAAAATGCAATGGCCATGAAAGATCTCCTTTAAGTATTTTCTTTCATTATTTCAAGTTATAAATCAAGTTATTGTTTGTTTATGCATCCACTTACAGACGTCAGCGACAGAAAATGCAGGAGTGAGGTGCTGTCTACAGCCACAGAAGACTTTGCAGGGATTTTGTATTCAATTATTTCACTTCCTCCAGCATTTCCCTTGGTGAGAATTTGGATTTAGCTAAGGATCAAATTATATTTCTTTCCCTCCACGTTTAGATCGCACGGAGGCATGGAATGGTAATTTTTGCTCCATCCCCAATCCCACATAAAGTAACCTCGTCATACGAGGATGGCTTTGTCATTTTGCTTTACTTTATTTTTAAAAAAGGAATTTGTCAAAAAAAAAAATGTGACACACAGGTCAAAATCAATATGTATCCGAAAGCCTTTGTGGCAACAAAAGATGGAAGAACTGCTTTGAGACAAAAAAAAATTAAAACAAACACTGCAATTAGCTTTTATTTAGTCTTTTTAAAAGAAAGACAATGATTTTCATTTCATATGGAAATGTAGATTTCTTCAGAGTAATTTCATGTTCTTTTTGGTTTAAAGGAACTTTTCTCCTTTGATTACTGAGATATGCAGTTCTCTCTGTTTAACACGTAATACAAAATCAACGTACTTCCCCCTCCTTCCCCCCTGCAAACAGTCAGCAGAAATTGTCTTCTCAAATGCCCCGAGCACAATAGCATCGATCTCAACTTAAGTTGAGAGTTGTTTTGTGCCACCTTCTCCTTGTCACTTTCCGCTGTCATTTGTTAAGATATCAGCTCTAAATTATTAAACCATTTTACGAGTATAAATAATTCACTAGTCAACAAATAAAAGTGACAGCTAATTAATCAGGGTCTGTACATGTGCTAAGGTGTCATGCGCTAGTCCGTGTTGGGGCATGAATCCTGCTGAGGTCCACATCTTTGCCATTGCCACCTCTCGTCTTTTTCCTTTCACCTCTTAAAAAAAAAAAGAACCTTCATCGTTTTCCTGTGGGCTTCCAGATTAGCTGGAGGCCTTGCACTTTCTTTTCCCCCTGCTTGCTTTATTTGTCATGATCTCAACATGTAGGCCAAATCCTGGGATGAAGGGGGAGTTAAGGGGAAACCGTAATTGACAGTTGGGATTTGTATAATCTTTGAGGTACTTGTCACAACCTTTGGCAGAGGCAGGTCTTGAAAGGGAAAAGGTTGGCAAGCATCCTAAGGCATCTCCTAGGGCAGTGTTCTTCAAGCTTGGTCCCCAGATGCCATTGGACTACAAGACCTATCCTTCTCAACCAGCTTATCCCGTGGTCAGAAAGGCTCAGAGCTATGGTCCAACAAAATCTGGGGACCCAAGTTTGAAGAACATTGTTCCTAGGGAGGTGCAGTCCCACAGGCTAGTGTAGCTTGCATGTCCTCCAACATTTCTCTGATGAAAATAGGGATGTCAAATAATGATAATAATAATCATGATAATAATATTCCACCCATCTTGGATATTCTGGCTTCCAGTAAACACAATAAAAGCTTAAGCATTAAAAAACTTCCCGTTACAGAACTGCCTTTAGATGTCTTCTAAAGCTTGTATAGTTACTTATCTTCTTGGCTCAGGGGCAACATAACTCCATACCCTCCAACGTTTCTCTGATGCAAATAGTGTCATCCTGAGGAAAAGCAGGACATTCCAGGATCAAGTCAGAAACTGGGAGGGCTTCTCTAAATCTGGGACAGTTCCTGGAAAATAAAGACAGAGAGTCTGAGCTTGGGATTGGCTGCTTTTAAAGTCTAGTGTTTAGTGGGTTGGGGACACTTGAACCGGTTAGATATCCTCACTCATTTATAGGATATGGACAAGGGGAAGCAGGATGTAGTGTTGGTTTAAAGCCACATTAACTTGGTTTAGGAAGACTGCCTTTATTATTATTTGTGGTTTATATAGGCCACTTTAATATGCTTTAAATTTCTAATTTACTGCTTCAGTGTGAGCCGACCTGTCTAAAATCACCAGTACAATTCTGGCCTGAGCAGAAATTTCCCCCCATCCCCTCCATACATTTCAGAGTTCCTTGTGTCTACTGTATTAATACTGGCCTCCATGGTTTCTATTCTGTACATCATAAATGTGGTGCACCTACCAAATGGAAAAATGGACAAGACTCATACTGCTAGCTAGTTGCAGCTGATAAAGATTTTATAGTTACCTTTAACGATAGTGCCTAGTTTTAGCCACACTCGAGAGATCTAGGAAGATTTTATTTTGTGTGTGGCTTATTCAACGGAATAGCTTCCATGTCATCCAGAACAGCAGTATGGCCTTCCTAACTGAAACATTTTTCTAGTGCAAACCTATGTGTATCTACTCATATATAAGCCCCTTAGTTTCTATTAGGACTTACTCTAGGACAAGTGCTTACAGGGTTGTGGCATCAGTGATCCGAATGAAGCCTTTTCAGGATAGTTTTAGTGCATTGTATTTCAAATTGAAATGGATATTTTACTTTACATTTTGGCTACATATGGCACAAGATGTATATTTATTTGTTCTGACGTCCAGTTTCGACTGAATTTTGAACACTGAGGATTCCTACCCCTGGCTGACCTTCATTTTGACTCTCAAACTTTTCAGCACTCAAAGCCCCCTAAAATAATGGGAATTGCCAAGGTTACAAGATTGGAAGATGGGTTACACTATAGCAAAAATAATCAGCAATGTGTTGGTTGTTTTAGTTTGTTTGTGTTTAGTGTCATGTTTAGTGACTAAGGTTAAAGTTTTATGTGGAAGTAAGCACCACTGAACTTAATTAGACTAGCTTTTGAGTAGACATGTATGGGATTGTGCTAGAATTTCCAAAAAATACTTCCTGAAATCTGTTTCTTCACCTGCAGTACACGAACTTGGATTAATTCAAACATTAACTTTGGAGTGTGGAGGGGATGCTACTACTAATCTTTCTTGTATGCGTTTGCCATCTCTAGAAGGATTTTAGATATTTGCATGTTTACTGAATGTGATGATATGCAAATTTACGCAGCACATTGCCTCTAACTTTGAGGGTGTTTTCGTAAGTGACGTTAAGAGTGCCCGTTTTGACTTTAATACATCACTGTTAATGTAGAATGTAAAGTAGGTATTTTTCATTCAAACCATGCTAAACAGAAATGTGTCTAATTTATAAATGATATGGTGGATATAATGTTTTCCTTTTCCTTAAGTGTGTGTGTGTGTGTGTTGCAGTCTTTGTAAAAAGAATAGCACAGCTTCCGGGCACTCCCATATGATAAAAAATTGAGAATTTTCTAAGAAAAAAATTCTTAGAAAAGTTTCTAAGAAGATGAAATTATTTTTGAAGATGATCTCAGAGCAACCTGTGTCATGCATCGACAACATGCTGAAAAATATAGAAGAATGTGTTTTTTGTAGCTATCTCAGACTGCGCTAACAATAGCGTTTATCAACCATAGCCATGCAAATACTGAATTCAAGCAGAACAAAAAATATGGTATCCCTTTATTTATTGAATTTTAAAAATATTATTTAGTTGTAATGATTTGGAATAAAAGCTGCATCAGATGCCTGGTAAATGCAGTGAAAAATGAAATATTTTCAGCATTTGTACTGCAGGTGAGAAAACCCCAAACCAACCCCATTAGTGAGTTGTTCACAACTATGGTGCAAAAGTTATTGGGCAGAATGCAGCTAAGTGTTCTCATACAATTCCATTGAAATGAGTGGGCTTTGCACTGTGGAAATTCTTGGTGGATTGTGCCTAGTGTGAATATGTTAAAAAATGTACTCACATTTCTAAAGAGGAAAAAAATGCTTTGCCACTTTGGGAACATTTCGGTATTTCTGTTCTTGTGAAATGCATCTCTGAAACACACCTAGCTGCTGCCTTGTTGTTTTCTGTAACTCTGATGGAACAATAAGAAAAATCTATCTTACATCACGTTGCCAGAACCAGTATGCAGACCTTGAAATCACCTCCAAAACCAGCTTCTGCCTTGGTTCCATATGTCAATAGCTTCATTTGTTAATTCAAAGCTCTAGCACATGAGTAATGGAATGTTCATTTATTATATTTCAGACTGCTTCTTCAATATATCAACATTATAGATAGCTTTTGTAATACATATGGCACGTTGCTTTTTAGCTTTTATTCATTAGACATTTATTTTACATAAAGTAATCATATATCCAGGTTTCTCTTATATCCTAGAGATTTCAGAAGACCTGAAATGCCTTGGGTTTTGTTTTGTTTAAAAAAACAAAACACCACACCAAACACACAATCAATCAAAAGTTGTGGCTTTGCTTTGTTTCAGATATAAATGCTAAGTTTGTTCAACTTTCTTGTATTCAAGAACTGCATGCTTCAAGAAGTACACTGTGATGAAGAAACAATATAATAATCAGGCTACTAGTACTATCAGTGACTATGATAATAATGCTTATGATAGTAGTATGAGCAGCAGTAATACTGTGGTTCCTATCAACTTGAAAATTGTGGTTCCTAACCACTTGAAAATTGTTAAGGGTCTTAGCATATCACTTAATGATTTTTCTACCTGTTGTAGCCATTGTAATGCACTGTGCTAGATGCTGTGTGATTTTTAATTGCATTTTAATTGCTTCCAGCATTTCTTACATATTGTACTTTATTCCATTCAAATTCTAATATACTAAAATACAATAAAAAACACAAAAGAAGCAAGAAGGCAATTAAAAACCAGTAAAAATATTGAACGATATAGATCTGCTGCCCTGCTGTCTTCAACCGCAAATTCACAGGTGCATCATGGGCCATGCCTGGATTTATCTTATTTATTTATTACATTTATATCCTGCCTTTCTCCCAAGGCATACGAGGTGCTTTACAAATTTAAGGCTAAAACAAAGAAATGGTATAGAATGTAAATTTGGGAATGTTGGTGGTAGAGGCAGTCAAATAGAGGCAGGAAATGATGTTGTCTGACTGCCTACTCAACTCCTTTTCTCTTCCCATGGGATGAATGTCATGGAAGACTTTCCCCCCAAAAATTAGGTTTGACCATTGTGGAATGTACTGGACAACCAAGTCACATTTTGTGGTCAAATCCTTATTCCATACAGGATCTTTTCGCAGGGGCAGACCTTGGTAATATGCTGCCCTGTATGAGGCCAACATTTGATGCCCTTCCAAAACTATCCTAGAGCCCTTCTACCTCCTTCCCAAAGCTCAGTAAGCACTTCCCCAGTTTTAGGAAAGATGTGAGAGAATTCTCGGGCCCTGTCAGAGCCTTTTTATGCCTCCTTCCCCATGCCAGTCAAGCACAGCCAGTGAGGTCCAGTGAGGCTCACACTGCCTTAAATCCCCCTATGCTTTTCGTTCTTCATTCATTCTTGCAGACAAGCCCTACTTTGACAACCACTGATACTCACTTTGGTAGTGACTATTCCTTATGAATCAGTTTACATGCTACATAAAAGTGCAGAATGAATAAATACTTCACACACCACCCCTTCAGAGTACTTTTTATGTATATTCCCAATTACTATTGCATTACTATGCCACCTTTCCAACAAGAAACCACTGGCTTTTTTTCAGCCAGAAGTCTTTGAAACTCAGTTCAGGCCTCTCTCAGGTGGACACCAGTGTCATTATAAGAGAACAAGGCAGGCACTCATGGTGAGTTCTGGCTCCCCGTTTTTTCCCTAGAAAAATAGCACTGATAATATCTATAATTGGGTTGCACACAAAGCTTCCACAGCCAGAAGGCATCTGATGCTTGTATAGCGTGAAACTCTAAATCCAAAGACGTTCTTCCACTTGAAAAAGAACTTGCCAAGCCTCATACACAAGCAGAAGCTGGGGACTGCTCTAGAAACTACATCTTCTAATATTCTGCAGCCTCACATCTTGTGCCAGCTGCTGCCCAAACATTTGTAGCACTGTGTTAGCAGCTATTTTTGTTAAGACTCCAACCTATACGAAATAAATCCCCAAGTCAAACTGAATGTTACGCTGTTTCTCCTGAGCAGAGAAGCTGTGGTAGCAATATTTGATGGAGAAAAGACTTGGAGTACTTAAACATCCTTCTCACATTAATTTCTTTGAGATGGCGTACTGCACACTGGCACGGGAGTCCGCAGATGTTCCTAGCCACAAAACATTTACTGGATTGCCTATTCACAAATATTGGTTGCCAGACATTTGTGGCACTTTCTTCAATAGCCTGGGAATATTTTCCACTTTACAATAGCTTCCTTATGCGCTTGCCTGAAGCCAATTCTTACTCACCATGTAAAAAGCTGCTTGCAGCAAGCTTGGAGTTTTTGTCACTTCTGCATGGGTGATTAAATGAATTCTCCCACATCACAAGATCCATATTTAGCCTATCTTGGAAAAGTTTAGTTTTCTGTAATTTTCCAGGACCTGTTAAATAATGACTGGATAGAAAAATTGATCCCTGATCTTCCAAATCCTACCTAGCACATTAACCATTATGCAACACTCTCTTAGAGAAGGAGCAGCTTCCTAACCCCTTGTGTATATCAAATATACATGCTAGTCTTGTTTCAGTGGAAACTTCATCCTCATGCAATCAGGCTAATGAACTGAAGCCATTCCCCCCCATTGCTTTAGTCTGTAGTACTTGCCTCTGTTTGCCCTGATATGTGGTACTGCATCTTTAAATGTTAATTGGTAGAACAAAATATTTGCATTTATTTAAACATTTGTCGTTTTCCTCCTTGTTTATTTTTGATAAGCGTACTGAGCGGAAATACGTACATAAATTCCTAAGGACGGAAGCATAGGAGGTGATTTTTCATCTTATGAACCCTGTGAAAGGTTACTTAACAAGGACTTTCCAAAAGTGAAATCCTTGCATCAGAGATGGGGAAACCTATTGCCTTCCGGACATTGTTGGATTCCAAACCTCAGTCACCCCCAGCCAGTGGTTGGGAAGGATGACAACTGGAGTCCAGCAACTCTGGGAGACATATGTGCTTTACAAGGTGCTATTGAGAACCTCAGCTCTGAACCAAACCTTTTCATCTTCTTAGAATCGATACATTGAAATTCAGCACTGCAAGCTAGCCACTTAAGAAAGCTAATGATATCACATACACAGAAAACAGGAGTGCCAACCAACGTTGAGACCTTGTATCTGTAGCATTTGAAAATAGCCCAGTCTGGTTTGGATCTACTCTGTACTGTGCAATTCAATTTATTATTTGGGTACAAAGCTAAACTGTTAAATCCAAAGCTCTGTTCTCCTGCAAGGGCAGATCTCACCATTTTGGGGTGGGAAACCAGAAATCTCATTTCTTCTCCTGGTTTCTATTATTAATAATTTTATCGTTAGCCATCATTTTGAAAACTGGTGGCATGGCTAAGAAACCTTCCAAAAATTCAAAGAAATCAGTCCATGGGATATCATGTGAGGTGATTTTTACCCTCATTATAAATACCTGAGAAAGTCATAGGTTTTTCTTCACTATCTCTCCCACCCTCTGTGAAGAAAAGAGAGATGATTTTAAATTGTTTGTTAGGAAAAAGAATGATGGGAGAGAAGCAAGCCACACCAATAGTCTTATTCTGCACTTTTGCCCTACTCTAACAGAGATAACTCAGAGGACAATGACAACCCACAGGAAGAAAAACTCCTGTTTTATTTACTCCACCATCCCCATCCCAAAATCACTGTGATAGAAGTTCCCTCAGACACAATTCACTGTGATTGAAAGCTAGATATTTCTGTCAAAATGATTCTCCCTCCACCTTAGTCCTCTCCCCTCTACACCCCTCCTCTCTGCTCTTTACCCCTTCGTCTCTCAAGCTCTGGGTGTTTTTTCAGCCAGCTTGGTTTCATTTCTCAGAAAATAAAGGGGGTGGAATAAAGATCATTTAGCTTTTTGGGGAAACCTGAAACCATTAGGTAACTTGGAAGTTCGGAGTCCTTGATCTCTCTTGTTAATGGTGGGATCCAGTTCAGGGATGTGAGATCATGACCCCAATTTGCCTTGTCATTCAGGGTCACACAGAGCTGATGGAGACCCCCAACATATCCACCGTATTTTATCATATAGTGTTAAATTCAAATTCCGTTCTTCAGCATCATAAAATTTCCCCTCAGTGCAACCCCTCTAGAACAAAGCTAATAATTGTACAGAGGTGTGCATCCTGGTTCAAGACATCTTCAGAACTGGAGCATATTCTGGTTATAACTTTGGTCCTCAGCAAAGTCGAGATGGTCAAGGCTTTCATTATTGTCTTTTCCCCGAGTTTAGAGTGGTACTTACTCATGCAGCAAACTGATGCTGACATCTGCAAAAAGAATTTCATAGAGAATTTTTTTTTTTGCAAGCTGACACTGCCTTTTTCCTTCAGACCTACAATATGTGCTTTCATTGTTCCCATACCAACTTATGAATATGTTGATGCCTTTCTCCCTCTCCCCCTCTCTCCTATTTTTTTTTAAAAGCTCCCATCTGAGTTCTGTTCATCACAGATGTTTAGAAACACAGCTGTCCATCTACAGTGGTTCTGCATGAAAGACCATGGCTGTTGAGTACAAAAGAGGGGATTCAAGCAGATATGCACTATAAATAGATAGCATTGTCTGCCTCCTCATTTTCCACTACAGTCCTAAATTTTGGCATCGGAAAATGTACTACAGTGTCAAAGCAGTTTGTACCTCTTCCTTGCTCGGCATCGTGGAAATTGAAATACGAACCAAATCAGTGTTGTTGCTATTGTTTCGTGACCAATTAATCAAAACGTGTGTTCCCTCTATACCAAGAAGAAGATGGTCATTCTTCAATAGCCATAAATAGCAAGTACACAGGATTTTTTTTAAGCATATGCACCAAACACAGCAGCTTCACTGGTGAAGTTCAGCAACAACCTCAATTTGAAAATCAATTTGTCCTTGATCTTGCTTCAGACAAGTTTCTAATTAATAAGTGACTTTTGTACTTAAAAGAAGAAGAAGTCTTAAGTTATGACTATCCATGATCACAAATCTGTTCTAAAGGAGAGAGTGGAAGAGATGGTATCCTTATGTTTTCTGTCAGTTGCATCCAATTCCGGCCTGATGAACCACAATCAGGATGCAGGATAAGAAACATTTATTATTACGTTAAAATGGCAAGTGAGCAAACTAGACTATATGAAGACCATCTGAATCCTGTGCTTTTGGGGGGGGGGACATTTTCTTTTGCTTCATTTGAATCTACTTCCCGTCAATTTCACTGAATAGCCCAAGTTCCAACATTATGCAAGACTGAGTAACGCTCTCCCCATCTGCATTCACCAACCTATCCATAATTTCAGAAACTTCTGTCATATTCCCTCTTAAGGCATATTGTTCCTCAGCTAAGAAGCCCCAAACATTACACCATTTCTTCAAAGGATAGGAATAGTCTACCTTCTGTTGTCTATGCACTGGTAACCTCTAGGTTAGATTGCTGCAATGTGTCATATGTAGGATGACCTTTCAATGTGTTTTGGAAGCTCCATCTGGTTCCAAATTCATTGGCCAGATTGCTGATAAGAATAAGGCAATCTGAGCATGAAACACTAATATTGGCATGACTGCATTGGCTACCAGTGTTGAGCTATAAAACCTTAGGTGGCTAAGACCCTAATAACTCAAGGACTGTCTTTTCCCATATAAATCAACCCAAACCTTGCATTTGTCATCAGAGGACCTTCTCCATGTCCCTTTTGAGGGAGGGTGTGGAGGCTGCCAATGCAAGAACAGGCCTTCTCGGTGGTGACTCCTTGTTTGTGGTGTGCTCTCCCCAGGGAGGCACTCTGGATGTCGTTATCACCTGAATTTAGGCAGACAAAAACATTTTAAGGGCTTTGGCTCCTTGATTTGGAGGGTATTTTAGCACACACACCCTTTCTTACTCTTTTGTGTTCATTAATTTAGTCAGGTGGGTTGGGTCTGCTCTTCTATATATATTTATGGATAAGCAGTTTAGGTTCCTATTTTATTATTGCTACTATACTTGGTTATAATGCTTTGTTTTTATGTTTCAGGTTGCTTAGGGAGACTTTTGTGAAAAAGCAACAGATAAATAGTAATGATAATAGGGTAGTTGGTTTAGTCCAGGCAAAGGCAAACTCGGCCCTCTAGATATTTTGGGACTACAACTCCCATCATCCCTAGCTAACAGGACCAGTGGTCAGGGATGATGGGGATTGTAGTCTCAAAACATCTGGAGGGCCGAGTTTGCCTATGCCTGGTTTAGTCAATATGAGTAGTCAATGAGATGCCCTTCAAATGTTGTGGACTACAACTACCACCATTCCTGACCATTGCTTATGCTGGCTGGGCTGCTATGTGCTATAATCCAAAACATATGGAAGGCACTACATTGGCTACACCTACTCTAGCCCCTTGATCATGTTGGTTGCCCTTTTCTACACTGATTCCCAATCTACAATATCCTTTGTGAAGTGAGGTTACCTAAACTCTGCAGAGCATTCCAAATATGGCCGCAACAAAAATTTGCATCAGAGCATTATAATGCCGTAAGTTTTATTTTTACATTTGTTTACCATGTGCAGAGGTCCAGTTCATTCCAACTAGCCAATGGAGCTAGAATGTATATCCTCCATAAGATCTACTTGGCACTGTATATAATTCCGCATCCTCACAGCGCAATAGGACAGCATTCAAAAGTGTTTCTACTATACTCACACATGGGAGATTTAACTTGAGAATTGGCTGCAAGTGTTGTGGGAATACTACTCTGTTTGTTGCCTGCTGTCTTTAAAATGTATTATATACCTAAGATTTGACCCAGTGGTCAAGAGTTGGCCTAGAGTGAAACTCTGAATTAATTGCTGCTGCTGCTTATTTTAGAGGGAGAGAAAATCTAAAATACAGTAATATACCTTCAGCATATATGTGACTGCCACTGGACCAAAGAAACAGAAAACGCATTTCACTTTGTCGTGATATCACTCATTCAAATGCTCAGTTTTCAACAAATTCAACTATTACGCTGTTCCTTTATTTTCCTTACGTAGGGGTTAGGTTCCGTTGGCATTGGACGTTTGTCCCTTTAGCAATACTAACAAAGTATATAACAAAGTAGTTTATTCCAAATCATAGTCTTGCTGCACTGAGGATAGTAATATTGTTCAAATCTTTGT
Source organism: Podarcis liolepis (assembly GCF_965112155.1). Lineage (NCBI taxonomy): Eukaryota > Metazoa > Chordata > Lepidosauria > Squamata > Lacertidae > Podarcis > Podarcis liolepis. The sequence goes on along the minus strand of NC_139558.1, from coordinate 31,231,657 downwards.
ACCACTTTTCTTGAAAAAAATTGCTTTGACTTGAGCTTTTTCAGATCTAGTGACATATAGACCCCCCCAAAAAAAAACCCTAACTAGTGCTGTTACTTATCACTTATGGTGTCTCCACCCCTTGTTATTGCTTTCTATCTATAATGTCTAACAGTTTGGGCCAATGTTGTTGGATTACGATTCCTAACATGCCTGACCACTGGCCATGCTGGCTGATGGAAGTTGGAGTCTGAAACATCTAGAGGGCATCACGCAGGCTATCCATGCATGTTTACTCAGAAGTAAATGCTATTGTGTTTAATGAGGCTTGCTTCAATGAAGCATAGGAGTAACCAGTGCTTTTTTTCTTTTTAAAAAATGTTTAGGGGTACTCTCATTTTCCTACTCATATTGAAATACTGCCCCTTAATGAGGCCAAACTTAGATTCACAAAATGTTTAGGGGTATGCGTACCCCTGCATCCCCCCAGGAAAAGAAAAGCACTGGGAGTAACACGGCAGCATGGAACATATCGCAGTATATATAGGGATCACAACCAGAATGTGTTAATTGAAGCTATTCATAGAGTGGAAGATGATAGCTGGCTCCTCATTTCTACAAAGATCTCCTAATAGCTCAGGAGTAAATTGCCAATTGTTGATCAAGTTATTAATGTGACATATAGCCTATATCGTTTTCCTTTACCATGCCCTTATAATCAAGTGATGGTAAGGGAGTTATTCCAGGAGATTGCTTCTGTCAAAATACTTCCATGTTTTTAAAATGGCTGATACCTGAGTATCTTTACGTATCTCTTTCTGCAATTTGTTATCCCAGTACTAAAGAACATGTCTTAAAGGCATTCTGCATGACAATTGTTCCAGTAAGACTGTCTTATCGATATTATATTGATGCACAGTAGCTGCCAAATTGGCAGCGTGATCATTGCGTTAGGAATACCCAACTGGATTCCACAATGTGGTTCAAGATATTCAGTACTTTTTTCTGGTGGTACTCAATGATACCAGCAACTCCACACACACATCCCGCCATCTTGCTCTCGCCCAGGTAAGCAACCTTAGGAGCACAACCTTGAGTATCAGAAGTTAGTAGCATGTTCTGCTCTTCTAATCTCTTTCTATCCCTATGTCCCATGGAGGCGTACACTTTATGCCAGACACCACCACACCACAGTCAACAACAACAACAATAATAATAATAATAGAGAAATCACTACAGTTCCCAGGATTCATGGGGGAGAGAGGCTACAAAGAGGACGACACTAGTCACTCGGCCGCCTTTGCTGCGAGATGTCTTCTGAGAATATAATTCTCCCAACTTGTAGCAAGTGTAGGGTTTTATGGTGGCCTATTGGGAGAGAAAGACTCTATGTTTTGGCATACACAGGGAGAATAGTGCAGAATACGTCAGGAATATGTGGAAGGAATTGGGTAGAGTGGTGTAGAGGGTGAGGAGAACTGACAGGGGGGAAAGTTGATGTGTTGGCAGGACAGAGAGTACCGGCACCATTTTTCCTAGAATAAAAGCACTGAAGATATTCCTGTCTTGTTTCCTTTCCATATAAAAGTTTAATGCTGTTTTCAGTTGTTGTTTTTTGCTGGTTTTGCAAGATAGGTCAGGGGACCGTGACTGAATGTGCGGAAAACAAAAATAATGGCTTTTCAATAAAATTCATTTTGACTCTATTTCTTCATCCTGTCTGTGATCCACAGAGATCCGTTCTGCAGAACCCTTTTGCAGACTCTGATAACTGTGCATAATTGATATTTACCATTATTTCAAACTCTATAGCTGTGCATTTATTTATATGTGCCTTCCAATTTAGCTGTGTAATCTGGTTTGCGAACTAATTCCTGGAGACATGTGTTTGATTTCTCAATGTGGCTACTTTATTTTTTTTAAGCTGAATAGGTTTAAGCTACAGATTGCTTTCAAACGAGAGAGAATTTGAGGTAATTGTGTAGATCATTTAGTGCCACATTTGAAGCCATGACTCGAGCAGCAGGAGTATTTTCGAGGCAATATAATCCACTTAATCCAAGGTGTTGCTGAGTTTATACTTCTCATGTATTTATCTCTTTTAAATTTAGGCATAAGATTGTGGGCATTGGATCCAACTAAGTTCTCATCAAAGTAGACCCTTTGGACTTAATAGACCTAACTGAGTCACGTCCACTGATGCTCAAAGTATGACGAATGTTGAATACAACCCATCCTGTTGTAATACTATACATCTGTATACACTTGTAGAGGAGAAAGTCCCACTGAACTCAATAGGACTTAATCAAATATATCTGCTTATCTTTGCGACCTCCTGTAGTCTATTTTATGAAGCAGACAATGCTCTTGGCGGGACTGGAGATGTAGTTGAGCATAGTTGAAACACCCCAAGTTTAGAAATACATTGAAGGGACTAAAATTCAATCAGATGCCACCTCCTGTTATCAATATATTATTTACATTGCAACCTAAGCAGGACTCGTGGATGTGCAGATGTCAGAAATTAAAATGGGATGCTGTGCACCCAGTTATTTGTTTCAGATGCACCGCACTTCATTTACAATTGTTCCACTGTTTACTATCAGGGGCGTCAACTGCTAGGGGCTGAACCCCTTTGTTAGTGTGGCCCCCGCAATGAAGGAGCGTCTCCACCCTCATCATTCTGCCCGGACATGGAGGTCCAGTGCTGAGGGCCTTCTGGCGGTTCCCTCACTGCGAGAAGCAAAGCTACAAGGAACCAGGCAGAGGGCCTTCTCAGTAGTGGCACCCGCCCTGTGAAACGCCCTCCCACCAGATGTCAAAGAGAAAAACCAACTACCAGACTTTTAGAAGACATCTGAAGGCAGCCCTGTGTTCTGTTGGAAGCCGCCCAGAGTGGCTGGGGAAACCCAGACAGATGGGTGGTGTATAGATAATAAATTATTATTATTATTATTCATCTGGGCATCACAGTCTTGCCCAGGACAGCTAGGCATAACACAGTTGGATGAGCCAGGAACATGGTGGCTCCTCCTTCTCTTTCTGCTGTGGACGGGAAGCAGGCCTAGGCCCAGGAGAGGAACTGCTGGCCATGAAGGCAAGCTGCCACACAACGCCTGCACGACGTCCTGCTAGGGAGCTTCCAAGTGATGTCTGATTGGCCACTTCGAGAATGTGATGCTAAATTTGGCGGGCCTTTTGTATGATCCTGCAGGACTTTAGTTTTTTATGTTCTCTTCCTCAACTGTGCTTAGACATGCACCATCTTGCTTGTTGATATAGCGATAGAAAAAGTTGTGACTGAATTCTCTACATTATACAACTATGAGCAGACAGAGAGATCTGTCCTTCAGAACTCTGTGGAAATGTTTTCGCAACAGTCTGCACCCCTCTTTCCGGGCACACAAACTGGGGTGGAATCTACACACATATTTTTTTTAAAAAAATGCTGTGAAAATGCCTTTTTAAGAAGTTTTGAAAAATACGCTGAATTTTGCATAGCTCACTGTCGCCACCTAGTGTCACATTTCTATATTTCACTTTACAAGACAGTTAAAATGTTTTGTTTCCAGCTGTGTGGCTGAGTCCTAAGATGACCATTTCAATTAATTTCGCCGAGGAAGGAGAAATTCTCCGACAGTTGTTTCAGGGTGGTGCTCAACAGGAACAGTGGCAATAGCATAGCTTCTTTTTTGTAGTTTGCTTTTCTTTTTTTGCTGCCTCTGCAAATGAAAGCAGTAGTGGGTACAGGGGCAGCTGGCTAGAATTTTGTATTCCTCACAATACCCTAGACCTAGCAGGGAAGAGGAAGGGAGGGGAAGAACAGCCACTAACAAACACAATATGGTAGGAAACCTTCAAAGAAAATCTGCAAAGTAGCCTTTTTTTTTCCTATGGTGGGGAGGGGGGTCCATATATTTTCTCAAAAAGAAGTCTTCAGGAATTTTCTTTTGGCTCAGCTCAGTTCTGTGATTCTCATCAATAAATATGAATTCTAAATATGGACTGATGGGCTTATTCATACAGCTGGATTGTTCAAATGGATTGCAACTATATTATTGCAAGTACATTCTTGCAACTCCCGTGAGTGAGGAATAAGAAATGATGAGTCCTTCCTATGTCTATTTCTCTGTAAGTGATGAACGTCTATGTCAAGTATGAGGGGTTGCATGCTGCAAATATTCACTATTTCCCACTCTAGATAAATATCTAGCACGGTCAATAGGCTTGTGATCAGTTTTAACAGTGGGGGAGAAAACAATCAGTGATCCATTGTGCAAGATATTGTACTAATTAACAACATTTGATTCACATTGCAGTCTGGGCATTTAATCAGGGAACAATATACAATAAATCCTAGTGACTGTTTTTGACTGGGGAACCTAGTGCAAAAACTAATTTGGTGTTTTTGAATGGGTAATCATGTACATTCCCATGCAGTTTTGCAACATTTTGATTTTTTTATTAAAAAGTTAAAAATTAATTCATATTTATTTATGTTCAGGGAAGTTTTTAATCTGTGATATTTTACTGTATTTTTGGTTTCTATGGAAGCCGCCCAGAGTGGCTGGGGAAACCCAGTCAGATGGGCGGGGTACAAATAATAAATTATTATTATTATTATTATTATTATTATTATTATTATTATTATTATTATTTAAATTTTGAGCTTGCCATTCCTCCCAATGGAGCCCAGGGGAGCATACAGTCCAATAGCAAAACAATTTAAGCATTTAAAAAAATTACATTATGCCCTTCTATGCATTTTATAAGAAAACTACCTGCTTATTTCCTTACTATCTGAAATCCAAACATCTCTGTGTCACCTGCCTTAAGGAAGCTCTTGCACTGAACAAGATACTTTTTAGTATGTGTATGCAAAGTGAAACAAGGATGGCAAATTATGAATATCCCAGGCATGCCAAAACCAACCCATGTTTGAAGAAAGATGCAAGGGCATCATTAAGAAAGTTGGAAATTTGAAGAGAGAGAAATTGAAAAGTTTCACATATGCCCCCATATTATGATGCTTTGGCATCGGACTGCAGAAGATCCAAAACTCACGGTTAGGATATACATTTGTGTTGCAGATGTGAACAACCACTAAAAGAAAATGTGGTTTCACATCCATTTCTAATATATGTGCTCATAGGAGGTGAAAGAGAGAAGAGGGAGGATATGTATTGTTTTGAAAGTGTATACAGTCCAGAATGATAATATTTGACAAGATCAAGTGTAGCCTCAGAACAATCTGGGTGAGTCTAGATGATCAAAACCAAAAACAAAGCGAAGAGAAAAATTCAATCAGCAGCTGTTGCAGACCCCCCCCCCCCCAGGACAATACGAAAAAATATTCATTGAGCAACAACTGAGTTGTTCAAAACCACACAGCACTTTCCCAGAGGGGACTTTAACTGTCCAAACATCTGTTGGATGACAAATAAAGCTACTGTAAATATGGATCAGCAAATAGATTCCTGGCCAAAACAGGGGAGGAAAAAACAACCACGAACCCAGGAAAGAAATCCTAGTTGCTGTGTTTTGGAGAGAGCTGCTTTATAGCTCAGAGAAGGCAGTGCTGGTATTGCTTCTTAGGAAATCAGGTTCAAAAGCATTGCTTTCCCTTAATGGTAGCAGCATGGCTGAGAATATATGAAGGCATCTAGCAAGCTTGCTTCAAGCAAGATGCAAAATGAAGGCACGGCAAAGATGCAACACAGATGGCAAGGAGGCACATATGATGGAACCCAAGAGAGCTTTGGCGGAGTGCAGGAATTGGGAATCAAAGGATTTGGATGCCAGAAAGGTTTGCTAACCCGTGCCCTGCCTGATTTGTCTTTCTACTCGCAATCCAAGCATTACATGCATTCCTAAGTAATCCTACAGACTCACAGCAAATTCTTTCTCCAAGTGTCAATCCTTATGTATATGAACATTTTAAGTGCTGGCACGATTCATGCACAAGAGGAAGATATAAGCTGAATTGGGGAACTCCAAGTACACATTTTAGGCAGAATCCCTTGGAGGGGAGGGGAGGGGATGCCCACCCCCCAAAAAAGCAGTCCAATGAGGGTCATGCAAGATGGAATAACAGAGCGGGAAGGGAGCTGGAGTATCTAAGAAAAGGCATGGCTGGCTGGCATCCTTGAAGTGTGGACTTCTTGGATTCCCAACATGGAGATTGCTGCTGGCAACTGACAGAGGGAGGTGGCAGGGAGGTCAGCAAAGTGCAAACACAGCACCGGGAGGGAAGGATTGGCTGTGCCCTGCACTTCACAGACCACCCCTCCCTTTCACCTCACTCTTCCCCCCTCTCAGTTACTGGCAGCAACTTCTGTGTTAGGAAGCCAGGTGAGCGACATTGCCCCACTAGCTGCTACCGATTGAGGCTTCCTACCTGTGAACCAGGCAACCTACAATATAACAACTATCTTATTTTTTATTTTTTTAAATAATTTTTTTATATATACTTTTCAAGTTTATAAAAAGGTAAAGGTAAAGGTCCAGTCGTGAACGACTCTGGGGTTGTGGTGCTCATCTCGTTTTATTGGCTGAGGGAGCCGGCGTACAGCTCTGGGTCATGTGGCCAACATGACTAAGCCGCTTCTAGCGAACCAGAGCAGCACATGGAAACGCCATTTACCTTCCCACCGGAGCGGTACCTATTGATTTACTTGCACTTTGACGTGCTTTCGAACTGCTAGGTTGGGAGAAGCAGGGACCGAGCAATGGGAGCTCACCCCGTCACGGGGATTCGAACTGCCAACCTTCTGATCAGCAAACCCAAGAGGCTCAGTGGTTTAACCCACGGTGTCACCCTCATCCCTTTCAAGTTGTATTTCACTAATTTTACAACCATTTTGATATTTCAAAACTTGACTTCCTTCCTCCTCTTTCTGCGGCTCCTTAAATTTATTTTTACTACCTTCTGCATATCCAAATGAACTTAATTTGCTCACTTACTCATCTTCTTTAAAGATATACTCTTATGAAACTGCAGGTTATTACAGGAATCCTGCCAATGTTTTTATCTGTTTACAGTTTATCTGTACATATTTAATAAACCATTTCCATTCTTTTATTTAAAAAATTGTAATCTTGATTTCTTATTCTTCCAGTAAGTTTTGCCATTTCTGCATATTCCATAAGTTGTTTTTTTTAAAATCCATTCCTATTTAAGGCAGGCACGGCCAGGGATCTCCCTCTTTTGCTGCCTACCAGCAATTTTTCTGTAGATGGAAGAGGGGAGGAAGCGCCATCACCTGCCCCACATATTGAAGGGTAGTCCGATAAAGGATTCCGGGGTGTGTGGCCCTGTCCGAAGCCTAGGGAGGTGAGGGCCTAAGGCACGCCCCCCCCCGGGAAAGTTTCTAGTTGATATGAATCAGCAGGACTCACCCAATGGTGGTTAACACTTCCCGGACTTCAAGCGGATAGGCTGAATTTGGATATAGTCAGTTAGGACCAATGCCTAAGCCAATACCGCTCATCCCCTGTGGCCAATAAAGTTGTGGCCTTATTTAGCCCATTAATCTTAATAATTGTGTCATGTGTCTTTATTTCCACTGAGGGGGGGGGGGTGTCAGTGTTTGTAGAAAGCAAAAAAAAGAAGGAAAGGGTTCTGACCTCCCTTTATCTCCTCAGTCTCTTTGTCAGCACAAAAAGAGTCCACGAGAATATCCTTGCAGAGTTTTATTAAAAGTCTTTGTACAAAACACGACTGAATAACTATACACACCAGCACCAACCAACCCAAACACCAGCCAACAACCAAACCAACATCTCTCACATATATATACAGCCTGCTGCAGACCGCTGAGTCATGCTGACCCAGCTTTATTCACATTAAAGAAACAGCGGCCATTTTAGCCGTGACACCCCTTCTGTTTCTTAAATGCGAAAAACCCCAACAGAAACAATACATTACAACAATACATTATATACATAAACCCAGTTTTGTCATCAATTCATTATGGCATGTTGCTGGCAAAGGCTTAGTAAACAAATCAGCAATATTATCTTGTGATTGACAATACTCCAGTTTGATCACCCCATTCTGTACACAATCTCTCACATTCGCATGACGGATAGCAATATGTTTTGATGCAGATTTCATTATTTCCGAGCCCGCTAATGCAATGCACGATTGGCTATCTTCATACACTTGGATAGGCAAATCTACTTTACAATCTAGATCTTTTAGTATCTGTATAAACCACATGATTTCGTTGCATGCTAGCGATAGGCTCCCATATTCTGCCTCACAGGATGAGGTTGCAACAAATCCTTGTTTCTTTGACCTCCATCCAATTATGGAATTGGCAAACATCATAACCATTCCACTTGTAGATTTTCTGGTAGCTACACAGCTTCCCCAGTCCGCATCAACAAATACTTCTAGTTTTTCGTCTTGTGTACTAGAGATCTTTAAACATACATTTAATGTCCCCTTTAGATATCTGATAAGCCTTTTCAAAGCACACCAATCAGCAGTACTGGGTTTAGATACACGTTGGCTCAGAACATTTGTAGCACATGCAATGTCTGGCCTTGACCACTGGCTTAAATACAACAGTGATCCTATTTTTGAGTGATACAACTCAGGCTGATCAAATTCATCATCACACAGTGTCTTTGGGAAATCTGGTGTCATGGGAGTCTGAACTGGCTTGCAGTTTTCCATGCCAAACTGCTCTATCAAATGAAGAATTTTCTCTTTCTGGCTCAATAGGAAGCTTCCATCTGCTTCCTGCCTTACTTCTACTCCCAAGTAATTGCTTACAGGCCCTAAGGCTTTAAGCTTAAACCTCTTTTCTAGTTGACTTGTGAGCTTCTGGATCTCATCTGTGGAACTCCCTGCCACAAGCAAATCATCAACAAAGACTAAGAGCATTAGATATTTGTTGCCTGTCCCCTTGGTGTACAAGCATGGATCAGCCACACTCCTTTTAAAACCAATTTTTACAAGGGCTTCATTTAAACACTGGTTCCAACACCTTCCACTTTGTTTGAGACCGTAAACAGCTTTTCTCAAACGCCAGATTGCATCATTCCTTTCTTCAAACCCAGGGGGTTGTCTCATTAACACTTCATGGTCTAAATTTGCATGCAGATATGCAGCATCAACATCAAAATGGTGCACTGCTAGTTGTCTTACAGCAGCAATGGAAAGCATTAAACGAAAAGTTTCACTCTTTACCGTGGGAGAAAACACTTCATCATAACTCTCCCCTTTAATCTGAGTGAACCCTCTGGCTACTAATCTGGCTCGAAAACGTGGTTCCCCAGATGCAAGGGTTTTCCTTTTGTAAACCCACTTGCATGACACCACTCTGCCACCAGGTGGCGGCATTATGACCTCAAACACTTTGTTACGTTTAAAAGAGTCCATTTCTTCTTTCATAGCTTATTCCCACAAAGCACGTTCCCCAGGGGGTAAGTCTAAGACTTCATTATAACTTTGTGGTTCCACACAACTCACATTGCATACTCTCACTCCTCCTAGGGTCAAACGTTGAGGAGGTACACCCTTGTTTGAACGCTGGGAGCGTCTAGGCACAACTACTTCTTCTTCCCCCCTTATCTCTGGCTCTTCTTCCTCTTCCTCTAGAGAAGAAGTATTATCTATTGCCACATCTTTTGGGGAAATCTGTGCCTCCTCCTCATTCTGCTCCTGTGTTGCCAATGGCTGAGAAGAAGCCTCTTCTCTTACTTGCAGGGGCAGTAGGCAATCAGGGTTGGCATGGATCGCAGTCCATCTGTCCTGGTCGGCAAAGTCTGCACTTCGTGACAGAACCACGCGTCCTGGGCGTAAATTGAAACGCCACCCTTTGCCATAGGACTGATATCCCACAAACCGCAGTTTCTGCGCTCTAGCGCCCCCCTTCTGACGCTGAGCTTTGGGAATGTTTACATGTGCCCAAGAACCCCAATTATGGAGCATTTTCCACTCTGGTTCTTTCCCAAACAACACACGATAAGGGATATCTTTTATAGAGCTTGACCAGGTTCTATTAATCAAAAAGTTCGCGGTCAGAAAAGCCTCGCCCCACAGCCTATGGTTGTGGCCCAATCCTGCATCCACTAGCAGGCAGTCCTTTACTGACTGTATCACAGCCCCACGTCTTTCACACAGACCATTTTCAGCAGGGCTATAAGGGTTAGTCAAACGGTGAGTGATCCCCTTACGTCGCAACCATGCCCCAAATTGTTTGTTCAGAAATTCTCCGCCCCTATCTGTTTGCAGCTGCACAACAGGCCGAGCGAAGAGCTTTTCAGCTTGGGCAACCCATTCTCTGAATGTGGGGAAACACTCAGATTTCTGCTTTAACAAAAACAGCCAACTAAAACGTGATTTGTCATCTATTACCAGAAAAGCATATCTGGCGCCCCCTTCAGTCTTCTGTGGAAAAGGGCCTATCACGTCACAATGGACAAGTTCTAAAACCTCTTTAGATACTCTGTCACTTTTAGAAGCCACAGGCTTCTTCTTAGATTTGGCCATTTTACATACATTGCAATCTAGGAAACAGTTACAGCTATTTACTTTTAGGTTCTTGCATACCTTTTGCATTTCTGAAAGCACACGGAAATTGGCGTGACCCAGTTTTCTGTGCAGTTCATGTACACACCCCTTATGAACTGGCAAATTATCCTGAACCACCTGGGCTGCTTTAACTGGCTTGTCCTGCATTACATACAACCCATTTTCCAACTTTGCATGGCCACATACCTGAGTTCCATTCTTTATCAGACAGCCATCCTGCGTGAACTTAACACTATACCCTGCATTAATCAAACAGCTTACAGACAGCAAACAATAGTCCAAACTGCTGACAAACAGAGTCTCTGGTAGAGTAGTGTTCAAGCACTGCAGGAAACATGTTCCCTGGCCATCAATCTTGCTTCTACGACCATCAGCAAGATAGATTGAGTCTTTTCCATCAGCTGGCTTCTCCAGGGTCTTAAAGTCCTCCTGACGGTTGCAGATAATCCTGCTGCTGCCAGAGTCCAGCAACCATGTTCCTCGAGGTACCTTCCTCTCCTCTCGAGAAAACGCAGACACAAACTGAGCAGAACGCGTGTTCTTCTTCCCTGAAGAGAACCCCTTCTGCTTACGTTTCTGTGTCGATTGCTGTCTCTGCTCCATGTCGTCTCCTGGAAGTCTTGCCCTGCATTGACGTTGGAGATGCCCGGGTTGGTTGCATCTATAGCATCTCCTCACCGCCATGGCCAAGTCCAAACCTTGGCGTTGCTCCATTGGCAGATTCTGCTGCTGGCTCCCTCGGCTGTAACTCCTCCGTTCTTGGAGTTCAGCCTGTCTATCTGACCTTCTTTCTGCTTCTTCGGTCAATCTGCCAACCACATACTCAAGGGTCAGATCTCGGGGACGCATACTCTCCATGCTGTTAATCACAGGCAACCAGCTTTCAGGCAAACTTGAAAGGATAATGTAGGTTTGGTCAGTCTCATCATAACGCTTACCTCTCTGTTGTAGTTGAAGAAACAGAGATTTCAGCGTTTGAAGATGAGTTGCCAAACTCTCACCTTCTTTCATAACAGTCCTGAACAGCCTTCTGGTCAGAGAAATTATAGTTCCAGCAGTTTCTCTGACATGCATTGCCCTTAATAAATTCCAGCACTCAAACGCTGTGCTGGCATTTCCTACATGCAATAACTGAGAGTTGCTCAAACACAGCATAATTTGGGCACGAGCCCTTTCATCTAGCCGTTTTTTCTCAGCAGAGTCCCGTCTCAAAACCTCAGTTTCAACACAGTCCCATAGTCCATCTCTCCTTAACAACTGCTGCATTTTAATTGACCAACTCAGCCAGTTGTTCTCTGAGAGAAGTTCAAAAGGGATGCCTCCCCCAATATTTACAACTTGGGAAGACTGGAAATCTGCCATCTCTGCTGGTGCTTGCTGAGCCCCTTCTGTAGGGCCTCCAGCAATCTCTCCTGACTCTCTCTTTAGAGTCCAACTAGATGGTCCTGGCTGGCACTCACCGGCTTCTAGCTGCTGCCTCTGTTGACCCTCAGGTCCCGCCTGGCTCTGCAACTGGTGTAGCCGCTCTGTGAGTCGCCTACTGTGGTCCTCTAGCAGTTCAAACTGTTCCAGTAGCCGACGCTGAGTGCTTTCCTGATCCTCAGATCCTAGCCGCTCCAGCGTCGCTGCAGACAGTTACAGCTTGCCACCAACTGCTCCAACGCACAGCCACTGTCTCCAGGCACCACCAGGACTCACCAGCTCCTTGCTGAAATGCTGTTAGTCGTTTTGCACTCTGCACATGCTCAGAAACACTGGGCCCATAACCTGTCAGTGTTTGTAGAAAGCAAAAAAAAGAAGGAAAGGGTTCTGACCTCCCTTTATCTCCTCAGTCTCTTTGTCAGCACAAAAAGAGTCCACGAGAATATCCTTGCAGAGTTTTATTAAAAGTCTTTGTACAAAACACGACTGAATAACTATACACACCAGCACCAACCAACCCAAACACCAGCCAACAACCAAACCAACATCTCTCACATATATATACAGCCTGCTGCAGACCGCTGAGTCATGCTGACCCAGCTTTATTCACATTAAAGAAACAGCGGCCATTTTAGCCGTGACAGGGGGCAGGGAACTCCCCACACAACTGAGTGGTGCTGCAGAATAGAAGCAGCAGCTACAGAAATAGGTTTGGGAACGGGGGGAAATGGGCTTAGTAGTCCATGAGCTGGGAAGGGGGAAATCTAGGGAAATCCGACGGTGGGGGGTGGCAGGGGTTGGCAGCTGGACCAGAGGGGCAAAGTCCCTTCTCCTCCCCATGTCTCTCTGTGTGTACACACACATACATTTGAAAGTGCTTCCTTAACACAGATAATTGAATTCTGTCATATTTATCCTTTGAGCCTTCCCACCAAGGTGGTTTCAAGAAGGACGGAAACGGGAAAGTGCCTTTTAAGGTATTACTGTATTACTTTTCAGTCTGCAGGGAACACTTACTGGGTTTTGCTATTGTCTTTCGGTTTAGAGAAATATTTACATGTGCAGAAAAAAGAGCTCTCCAGCCTCACAGATAAGAACATTAATGCAACCACTTACATGCTAGATTTATGCATGTCTTTTGAAGCCCATGCCTATTATACTCAGTGTAAACACACATAAGATCTCCAGTGTATTTTTTAATTTTTTTAATTTAATTTAATTTAATTTAATTTAATTATTTTAATGCAGAATGGGCCCTTTTAGGGTTAACAATGTCTTGATTTCACTGGCAATATCCAGCATGAGGAGCTTCTTTTCTACAATTTTAGGATTTCTATCAAAGTAGGAGGGTTTAGGCTGCACTCCTGTACATATGTAATTGCAAGCAGTGAGGTGGCCAAGCTTGCTTGTGATAGCAAATTGTACAGGCTGAACAAAAGGGGATTATCAGGAATTCCAAAAGTATATTTCCAAACTGGGTGAAAAGGCATTAAAATGACTAATGCAATTCAGTAAGTATAAAACGATGCACGTGGGGGCTAAATCCTGCCCCCCCCCCAATTTCATATTTACACTCATGGTGTCTGAACTGGTGGTGACTGACTGGAAGGTGACATCAGGAACATAGTGGGTAGGTGATGGATGAAGATGTGGCCAAAGGGATAAAAGGAAAATTCCTGTTAGGGATGACTAGGAAAGGGGTTGAAAATGAAACTGAAAATATCATAATACTGAAAATACCAATCTATGATGCAGCTGCACTTGGAATACTGTGTGTTGTATAGTACAGCTGGAAAAGGGCGACTAAAATGGTCAGGAAAGTGAGGAAAGTCCTTTTGACAAAAAAAATGAACAGATGAACTTTTTAGTTTATTAACATTTTATCCTTGGCAATAGATAGATAGATGATAGATAGATGATAGATGATAGATAGATGATAGATAGATAGATGATAGATAGAAGGAGCATCAATAATGTTACAGGCTGCTGTGTTGAAGTCTGTACTTCAAAATAAATCAGGACAATACACAAGTAATAATACAAAAATAGTCATCAGGTGAAGTTCAACCCATAATTGTACTTCAGTACTAAATACGCTTCCCCTGTTGGAAGCTGCTCCTCTTGGAAGAGATCAAATCTTAGTTCCACACAAAAAAGCTAACATTTGATAAAGAACAATTAAGTTGCAGCAACATTTTTAACAGAAATGTACACTACATGTATAAAAAAATAATCAAAAGTTGCACAACGCTCCTTGACATAGTGTGTCATTTCATGGGGTCAACAAGGGATTTCATCTCAAAATCCCATTTACGGTATAGTCTGAATCTGAAGAGGAGAACCTTGCCGCACTCTTGGTTCCCATTAGAGCACAGCTTGCAGGAATCATGTCGGAAATGTTCAGTTTTGTAAAATACCCAATAAAGGCAAAAAGAAGAAGTCTTTTTAAAAAATTTGGCCCCTGTGAAGCTGTATCTCATTAGAAGGTAATGAAAGTGTATCTTTTTTATTATTTCAGTTGTTCTTGAGTGACTCCAACTTTCCCTGGTGTCTAGCCAATTGAATTCATCTCGGTGTGAATGTCTGCATTACTACAACCACTAAGGTGCGATTCATAACTCTGGAGGATCCTGATGTGCTTGAAGAAGCTCTGTTCTCTTATTTTGCTAAGGCAGGCACCCCCAAACTCGGCCCTCCAGCTGTTTAGGGACTACAATTCCCATCATCTCTGACCATTGGTCCTGTTAGCTAGGGATGATGGGAGTTGTAATCCTCAAACAGCTGGAGGTCCGAGTTTGGGGGTGCCTGTGCTAAGGAATGATCTTTTCAGGTACTGGGAGGTCTTGATTCCATGCAACACTAATTACCGGTACCTGAGATATTTCCTGGTGCAGCCACTGAGCTAGAAGTAGAGTTGTCGACCAGCCATATCTGGAGGGCGCTATATTGACCACCTCTGCATTAAGCATAGACCTTGGTATCCTTGGTCATGCACCCAGGAGCTACCAATTCATTGTGGTGGTGCGTGAAGGCAAAGAACACAGGTTAATCCTTTGAGCTGAATAGCTTTTATTCTAATTCCTTCAGTATCTCCCATCTCTGTGAATCTTTCTGCCTTTCCCCTAATTTAGCTTTATATTTGGGTGGTTGGGAGGTGGTGGTGGTGCTGGAACAGGTTAGTTGCGATATTCATCACTCAGGGTAAGGATTTACATTCCTTTTGTCAGCGAGTAAAAGGTTCCAAACATCTGCAGTCAGAGCCCAGCAGCTTAACAGTTTCGTCCCTGCCCTGACCGCATAATTGTTAAATTGTGCATGTAAAATGGCTTCGGGATATTCTCTGCTTCTTCCAGCAGGTTATCAGGGAAAACCTGCCAAAAAACATTGCGGTGTTTATATATCCTTTAGGTTAGGAACTCAAAGGTCAATAGTTGCCAAAAGCATTTTTTTGCTGGGCAACTGCTACTTTTCTCAAGCTTCACAACCCGCCTCAGCCGCAGTGATCCTTGTAATATACATAAACACACAAACGCACATCTTGCAGACCTTTCTGCTATGACCAAGCAATTTTGGTTTACTCAGGTATTCTATCCCTCTTTTTGCTCCAATTAATCATGATGATTAATTAGCTGCATAAGTGGGTATTACATGCTGCTCCAGTCAGCTTACATCCTCTAACATTACTAGTCTATTTCTTTTGGCTATAAACATCCCCAGTGAAACTTATTTTTACATGTAACAATGCAAAGATATAATTACCTTTCATGGGGCACGTTTCTCACAGTATATGCATAATGTATGTACTGTTTGTAGTTTTTGCTCTACAGGTAATTTATTGTTTAAAACGGGCAAACGTAGAATGGCTGAGCATTCTCAGATGCTAGTCTAGTGCAAGTCTTGAAGTCCACCGTCTTCAGGGAATCACTTCCACAGAGTTGTTTAGAAAGACAAACACAAGACTTTCCCAAGTTAAATAAAGGGAGAGCTCGTCTTTAAAGTACCGCCGGCTCTGTGTTCTAGGATTTATTTCTATTGAACTACTTGTGCAAGGGATAAAAACAACCTCCAGTTGTTGTTTTTTAAAGCACTTTTATCACCTGAAAACCTTTAATGTAAAAATAAATGGGTACAGAAAAGTTTGAGAAATCTCGGCATATTCCAGTTAGTACTGTGCACAAAATCTGTGGACACTGGAACGAGACAACCATTTGTCCAGATTTGTGCAGGGGGAAGAGAAATTATCCTGCTAATAGGCGTGTCTTCAGAATATGACAGAAATTCAGGTGTCAGACACACTTCTGTGGGGAGGGAATTACCCAACCTAGGAGCTGCCATAGATAAAGCTCTGTCCTGGGCTGCCACTTCCACGCACACTTTTGAGGATTGTGAATCATCTGCTATCTTAACACTTAAGGAGGGTCTCTAGGGAAGGAGGCACTCTTTCATATATTTGGCGCCTAAGTCTATAAGTGGCAACAGCTGCAAATGTGTTGGAAGTGTAGCCATTATTTTGCATCCTCCCCAATGCCCAAGACTTAATGTTGTTCTGGAGTATTGGAACGGAGATGGTGGTCATCACAAAAGATGGTGGATATCATGCCCTCTGACATTTCTCCAGTAAAAATAGGGACGTCCCATTCCACAATGAAAATTTTACTATTTATACCCCACACATCTTATTGGGTTGCCCCAGCACTCTGGGCAGCTTCTAACATATATAAAAACATAATAAAACATTAAACATATAGGATTGCCTTCAGAAGGTTCAGGGGTTGGATAACTCCATACCCTCCAACATTTCTCCAATGAAAATAGGGACATTCTAAGGAAAAGTGGGACATTCTGGGATCAAATCAGGGACATCCCTAGAAAATAGGGACACTTGGCAGGTCTGGCACACATATTTTTGTCTTTCTCTACTATCTGAATCATGGGACGCAAGTGATGCTGTAGGTTAAACCATAGAGCCTAGGACTTGCCGATCAGATAGTTGGCGGTTCGAATCCCTGCGATGGGGTGAGCTCCCATTCCTTGGTTCCTGCTCCTGCCAACCTAGCAGTGTGAAAGCACGTCAAAGTGCAAGTAGATAAATAGGTACTGCTCCGGCGGGAAGGTAAATGGTGTTTCCGTGCGCTGCTCTGGTTTGCCAGAAGTGGCTTAGTCCTGCTGGCCACATGACCTGGAAGCTGTACTCCGGCTCCCTCGGCCAATAAAGCGAGATGAGTGCTGCAACCCCAGAGTCCGCCACAATTGGACCTAATGGTCAGGGGTCCCTTTACCTTTACCTTACTATCTGAATCAGGAGAAGCAGAGGAGGTGCCAAACCAATGTCTGAGGGGGAATAATGGGCTGGTTGTTTCAGGTGTCTCTAACTTCAACACTTTTCTTTTCTTTCTTTCTTTTGTTGTTAGGTGAAGACACATCTGTTTGTCCAGGCCTTTGGGGAGCCCTGAGGTGCACTGGGTGCTGAGAGTAATCTGCATTTGCTGTTGCTGCTTTTTGGTTTTATCACTGTGATTTAATTTTATTGTGATTTATATTTTTCCACCTGTCTTTTTATCCATTTTCATATTGCTATTTTTCATGTATCTGTATTTCCTGCCCTGAGACACTGAAGCAGAGGGCAGATTGCACATGATCTTAATGATGAAGTACAATAAAATATTTGGAGAAAAGTCTGCAAAGAGGCCTTCTTCTAAGGGTTTGAGGAAAAAGAAAAATCTCAGAACTTTTCTCAGAAAAACATCTTGACCCAGTTCTAGTTTTGATCACAGATGCCTGAACTGTCACAACTGCCATTCCCTCTTCTTTCCTGCAGTGTGGATTATGAATTTGAAGTGACACAAGTACTTAATTTGTACAGGACAGGTTTGCTGAAAGACTACAGAGGGGTTAATTTAGAGCAAATAAATAACTTACACTAATATCAGCTGCAGTGGCACAAGACTGTTGTGACTTGGTTCTTTTGGCCAGATATCCCCATTGGCCAGATAGCAATGAAGCTATGTTGAAGAGCTTATCAAGATCTGAATTGCAGTACATCTGTAGTATTCCATGAAACTGGCTTTTGCCTTAGATGACCATGGTTTTAGGTATGTTGTCTGGGGAATCTGTGGCTCTGCCCTTCATTTCAGCAGACTGTCATGTGGTGCCCAAACTAGGATCTTCACTGGTTGGAAGAAGGCTCCTCAATCTTTGGAGACCCATGGGGACATTTCCCTATCTCCCTAGGGAGTTCACAGCTGTTATGTTAACTGGTGTGTACGTGCCACCAGATGCCAATGTCAACTTGGCTTTGGGATGCCTGCAGGACCTTATCAGCAGCCAGCAAGACAAGTATCCTGAAGCTGTGCACATCATTGCGGGAGACTTCAACCATGTTGAACTTAAAACAGTGCTCCCAACGCTCTATCAGCATGTGAAATGTCCCACAAGAGGGGACAAGACACTGGATAAAGTTTATTCGAATGTAAATCACGGCTATAGGGCTTTACAGCTGCCACACTTGGGCCAGTCCGACCATATGTCTCTGTTCCTGGTACCAGCATATATCCCACTCAGGAAACGGGCTCCCACACTATTAAAATCTGTTAAAATCTGGCCTGAAGGTGCTATTCACCAGCTGCAGGACTGTTTTGAGAGAACCAATTGGGATATTTTCGATAGTTCAGACCTGGAGGAGCACACGGCGGCAGTTCTGTGCTATATCAATCACTGCACAGACACTGTCACAGTAAATAAATCCATCCGGTTTTACCCCAATCAGAAACCCTGGATGAATAGAGAGGTCCAGTGCCTGTTGCGGGAAAGGAACAGGGCTTTCAGGTCAGGCGAGGTGCAGCTTTACAGTGTAGCAAGAGCAAACTTGAGGAGGGGTATTCGACGGGCAAAATTGGATTATAGGCTGAGGATTGAGGATAATTTAAGGAGCAACAACACAAGACAGATGTGGCAGGGGATTCAGCATATTACCAACTACAAACCTAACCTTGGTGCTGTCGACGGTGACCCCTTGCTGGCAGAGGAGCTTAACCTCTTCTTTGCTCGCTTCGAGAAGGAGCCACCTGAGACGCCGGTATTACAGCCACCAGCCCATAGGGGCCCCTCATTCACGGTAGAGGAACATGAGGTGAGACAGGTTTTGAGGATGGCGAATCCGAGGAAGGCGGCTGGACCTGATGGCATCACTGGAAAGGTGTTGAAGGGCTGTGCGGATCAGCTGGCGAGGGTCTTTACTAAGATCTTCAATAAGTCCTTACACCAGTCTATTGTCCCACCCTGCCTGAAGTCGTCAACTATTGTCCCTCTGCCTAAAAAATCCACAATCAGTAGTTTGAATGACTATAGACCAGTTGCACTGACTCCAATCATCATGAAGTGTTTTGAGAAACTGGTGCGCCGTCACATTATTTCCTGTCTTCCATCAACTTTTGACAACTACCAGTTTGCATACAGAGCAAATAGATCCACAGAAGACGCCATCAATACCACTCTCCATGCTGCTCTGTCCCATCTGGAGCAGCCGGGGAGTTATGTGAGGCTGCTGTTTGTGGATTTTAGCTCTGCTTTTAACACTATCCTCCCCCATAGACTGGTGTCCAAGCTAGAGGCGATTGGACTCTCCAACTCCACCTGTCTCTGGGTTTTGGATTTTTTGTCAGAACGTTCCCAGAGGGTTAGAGTAGGGTCACACATGTCCACAGCCCTTAGCCTTAACACCGGCTCACCACAGGGTTGTGTGTTGAGTCCCCTGCTCTACACTCTCTATACGTATGACTGTACAGCCATCTATTCCAGCAACAAAATCATCAAGTTTGCTGATGACACTACGGTGGTAGGGCTCATTTCAGGAGGGGATGAGTCCGCCTATCGGGACGAGGTGGAGCGGCTCTGTGTTTGGTGTGGAGAGAACAATCTGGCTCTTAATACGGCTAAGACCAAGGAATTGGTGGTGGATTACAGGGAAAAAAGGCGGACATTCAGCCCTTGTATATCAACGGGGAACGGGTGGAGAGGGTGGCGGAATTCAGGTTTTTGGGAGTAGCTATCGATCAGGGCATGACTTGGAGCGCACATACCACTGCTCTGGTGAAGAAGGCCCAGCAGAGAATTTATTTCCTCAGACTTTTAAAGAAGAACAATCTGAGTGAGAGACTGCTGCTGTCCTTCTACCGAGGCTCCATAGAGAGCATTCTTACATACTGTATTTGTGCTTGGTTCTCCAGTTGTACAGCTAGGGAGAGGAAGGTGCTCCAGAAGGTCATAACCACAGCCCAAAGGATTATTGGTCATCCTCTCCCATCTTTGGAAGAACTGTATGGTTCCCGTTGTCTTAGGAAAGCAAATAACATCCTGCAGGATTCATCTCACCCGGGACACTGTCTGTTTGCACTACTGCCTTCTGGCAGGAGATATAGAAACATCAAGTCAAAGACAAATAGACTGAAAAACAGTTTCTATCCAAGAGCTGTGGCCTTTTTGAATGCTGTAACTCGATAATGTGACCTGGGAGTTTGATGGGTGTGGTGTGGGTGTGGCTGGAATGTGGTTTGTTTGGTTGTTGTTGTTGTTTTGCTTTTGTTGTTTTAAGGGATGGCATCCAATTTCGTTGCACTTTGTGCAATGTTGCACTTGTGTAATGACAATAAAGAATCTATTCTATTCTATTCTATTTGGAAACCTGAGAAACTGTTGGGGGAGACCTCAGTCTATAGCTGCAAATGTAGCCCCTTCTACACTGCAACTCCTCCTCATCCCATATGTCAGTGTTTAGATGAGAGGTCACCAACATCTCTGTGAACATTTGGAAACCTGAGAAACTGACGGTGGGGGCAACATCTCGCACTGCAACCTCGGCTGCTGCATCATAAGGCAAAACAGGACCAGGACAATGTGAGGAATCTATGTTGGCCCCAGGAACTCCATGCTCTACATCTGGATTTGGGCTTGAACAATCAAGGACAAGGACGGATGCTTGGAGGGTAAATTGAAAAGCACAATTTGTGACATTGCACAACATCATTACCAGTCATGGGTCTGCTAAGGCATTAAATGTAGCTTCCAATATACCGGCTTTGTGGCACTTGAGCCTTATATACGTTGATCACTGAAAGCATCTCTATATAAACACACACTAAAAGAATGTGAGATTTTTAACTACAATTTTAAACTTTTTATTTGATCAGCCTCTCAGAAAATGCTTCCAGAGCCATTTAAAAAAGATCTGTTCAAACAAAAATCAGTTCAAATATATTAGGATTGTGTTTCTCTTAATTGCAATGATATCATCAAATCAAATAATATAGCTGATGAACATTAAAGCAATAAAGTACAAAAGAAAACAAATGGATTGTGATGAGAAAGCTATAGCTGCAGTTTTGTTTTGTTTTTTTAAAAAATATGAATCTAAGGAAAGCAGATGAAATGTCCTTCAACATCTGAAAGAAATAAAAAAGTGCCAACAGATTGTCATCAGATCTATTTGGTTTATCTATTAAAAAAAAAGTTTTCTACATATTTCTTTGGGGAATAGTTTAACAAATGGTACATAGGGTTTGTGCAACACAACTGTAAACAGACATGTAATTCACCTGGCTTGTAATCTGCTCTTTGTTCATGCTTAAAGAACAAAACCAAATGAAAAAGTATGCAATTTGTAACAGAGCAGAGAAAAATAGATTCAAAGACTGATTGAAATGTGTTTTATGAATCTTCTTCACTTGTACTTAGTCCATTTATTTCTGATACTTGCTTGCATTTCACATGTGTTCATTAGCATAAATGAATACCTTCAGAAATATTTTCTCCAAAGAATATTTCAATATGTGCACCTGAGTCTGTGCGTGTTTACTCAGGATTAAGCCTTGCTAAGTTGAATAGGTCTTACTCCTAAGAAGGAAATGTAAGACTTGCAGGGTTTGGGTGCCTTTCAATTTTTCCACTCTTACTTGCTACATTTCCACATCAGTTTGCATTTTTAAAAAATCCTCACAAAAATTCACCATCATTTTAGTATACATTTCTCTTAATAAACACATTTTTGCAAGCAATTCCCCAGATTCAATGCATTTTTGTACGCTGACAGATATGCAGGCGTTTTAGGAACATTTCCCCCTATTAGTTTGTATGCTCTTGTTTGGTCAGAGAACTGCAAAATTTGGGGGGTGGGGATGCAAATGTTGAAGAACAGCTGAATTTCAGTTTGTGTATTATCTTGTGAAGTGTGAACCGAAACCTAATTTCTCCCCTGTTCTGACTCCCAAGTAAGCATGCATTAACTCACAGCCTTCAATACACAGACATGTGTATTGTGATGATCCTTTGTCATCCTACTGAACTGAATAGCATTCTTCCCTATATTGAGGCTGCAATCCTAAGCTCACTTACAAAGGAGCAAGCCCTGTGGAACACAGGACTTTAATCTAAGTAAACATGCACAGGATTGTGCCGTAAATCTGTCAAAAGGGCGGGTGGGGGGAAGTCATCCTTCTGTAGTGGTTAAAAAAAACCAGCAACCCTCAACCACCCCATAATGTATGGATGCCTGAAACATTAACTAGCAAATTTAGTGTTTCTGATATCCTCTGTTGTTGAGCACATGTTGCCCTCGGGTCTGTAACTGAGCTGCACTCAGGCTTTTATGACAGGCCCTGTCTTCCCTTTCACCAAAAGGCAGCGTGCATTGCGGTCTCTGTGAGTGACAGAGAAGGAGCACCTTTCCAGGAGCTCCCGTCGGAGCCTGGGAAAACAAAAAAAACCCATCGTTTCTATTGCTCTTGTTCCACCCCACTTCATCCCTGCGCAGGCCATGCACGGCCACTTGTCACTGACCCCTGCCTTGTCCCATTTTCTCTTCGCCCTTTGAGGTTGCACATGTGTGACAGCGCCGGGCGGCCTCAGGTTTTGAACCTGATTGTACAACATTGTCCAGCACAAGCCATGCAGAAAGGGACCGGCTCAGACTGCAGAGCCGGGACTCGGAGAAGAGGGGAGCCTCCTCTATAGGTGGCCAGCACAGAGAGGCACAGTTCTCGACAAGCGTTATTGTGTTCGTCTCTGGCTACAGAGTCACTGGAGTAGAAATTCGGGATGTAAAGCCTAGGGTGAGGGGAGGCGGAGGGGAGAAAGGCAGGCGATCAGATCACTTTTGTTACATATATTTCCTTGGTGCTGAGGTGCAGTTTGACACCATGCACTCTGAGTAGCTTTCGGAAATAAAATCCGCACCTGATCTCTGTTGTTGCGTCTTGAAAGTAGACTGGTCCTGTGTTTAAGATTCAAGCACATCCTCTTCCTTATGGGGAGTTTTCTTTTCTTGTGTGGGAATAAGGAATTGCAGAATATAGTTAGTGGTAAGCAGGGCCGTCCCATTCATTAGGCAGACTGAGACAGCTGCCTCAAGTGGCATAATCCAATAGGCACCACCTTGGGTTCTCCTGCTGCCGCCGCCACTGGAGAACAAAGAAGAAGAAGAGGAGGAGGAGGAGGAGGAGGAGGAGGAGGAGTTTGGATTTGATATCCTGCTTTATCACTACCTAAAGGAGTCTCAAAGCGGCTAACAATCTCCTTTCCCTTCCTCCCCCACAACAAACACTCTGTGAGGTAAGTGGGGCTGAGAGACTTCAGAGAAATGTGACTAGCCCAAGGTCACCCAGCAGCTGCATGTGGAGGAGCAGGGAATCGAACCTGGTTCACCAGATTACGAGTCTGCCGCTCTTAACCACTACACCACACTGGAAGTTGCATCAGCTTCCGGGTTCTGGCGAAATCTTGCACGATTTTGCGAGGCTCGTGCAGGATGTTGCCAGAAGCCATACCCGGGTAAGTGAGGCTTCAGAAGGGGTGGCAAGGAGGGCAGGGGCACATGGAAATACACTGGGTGGAATCTTCCCAGGACAAAACAGGATGGGATCAAAAGTCATTTGGGGAAATGTAAGTTATGGGGTAAATTGAGTATTTCGAGCTAATTGTGAATGCCTCAGGGTAATATATCACACATCTCAGCCTGTACATGACTTTTACCAGCGATGACAGAGCCAAGCATCAGTGACCCATGCTTTGGTAACCGCAAGACTAGATTGCTATAATGTGCTATATGTGGGGCTGCCCTTAAAGCTGTTTCGGAAGTGGCGGCTATTACAGAATGTGGTGGGTAGACAACTTAGTAGTCACTCATTTTGCCAATTTTGAAGGAGCTACACTAACCTCCAGTTTGCTACTAAACTATATACTAGGTACTCTTGCTGATATTTAAACCTTGGGCCTAGATATCTGAAGGAATACCTGACCCTGTAATAGACTCGTCCATTTGTATTAGAAGAGGCTCTGTAGGCAGTGCTACCATTAGCTGACAGCAACCCACAGTCTCTGCTGTGCCTCATTCCAAAGGATAGACAAACCCTAAGAAAGAGCCTGGAAATCCTGGAATCTCGCACCACTTGGAGATTGGAGTGGCATAGTGCATGCATACAGAGCTCTGTGAACCCTCTTGCCACTTTTTGAACAGTCCCCACACATAGAGGATTTTACCCACGAGTGTACCAGGTTTTAGTATCATGGCCGATCAAAACTCCAAGTTTTGCATTTGCAAATGGAAAATCCAAGTCATCTTTGAACATTTGCACTGGCAACATCCTTCAAATTATGCCCCCGTGCCAAGGCATGGGCGCTTAACCCAGTGAATTCACAAAAAAGAAAATCAAGACATTGTCCAAATTAAAACGAATAGCCTAAGTTTATGTACTACGGGGAATAAGTCCCTCGTGGCATTTGACCTTGGGCAGGATCTGATGAATGGAGGCTTCTTTCCCCCTCTGCACAGCTGGAATTTGACTTTCACTCTTCCTTGCAGCAGCAGTTCCTTCCTACTCCCAAACAGACATGCTGCTGTTCCGTTTTTTTAAGAAAGCTGTTTGCCTATTCAGCAGTGGGAACTATTGCAGAGAAAAAATAAAGGCAAAGCTCCAGCTTATGCCTGGGAGAGAAGGGGGCGTTCTTATACCATTATTTGGTCGGCAGCCCCTATTTCCCCTTGCTTTGCCAACCTAACCTTTATTTTATTTTATTTTATTTTATTTTATTTTATTTTATTTTATTTTATTTTATTTTATTTTATTTTGCCCACAACTCGAAATCTGCACCCCAGCATTCTGCCCAATGGCTCAGGGCAGCATACATCCCATTTTATGGCCACAGCAACCCTGCGAGGTCGGTTCATTTAATTTGGCAGACAGATGTGAGCAGCCCCCATCCCCAAATAGAACAAACAGAAGTGAGTGACAGCTCCAAATGGGATTTTTATTCCTGCCCATCCTTGTCCTCCACTCCTTCATTTTTGGTACGGATGCAAATTGGGCCCCATTTGGGGCAGTTCCCGATTTGTGCCAAAACGAATGCACGGACCCTCACCATGCATTTAAATAGGAGGGGAATTGAGAAGAGCATAGGTCTGAAGTACAGAAGTGACATGCTTCAGGTTATTTCTTAAATGACAACTGGATAAAGATCTTGATTGGGTTGTCTTCTGTGGTGGCTTTGCCTTAGCATAAATGGGAGTTGCTTCCATTTGCACAAGTCAGAACACAATTTTCACCATTCTCTCACTACCCTCTTCTCCCTTCCCTCCATAAATTCCTCCTAAGGATTGGCAGGAGGGAAAATATTGTGGAACAGAATATCATACAGTGCAGAGGGCTGGAGCAGGCGGAAGGAACCCACAGCACTTGAATGTACTTATATTTACTTACTTACTTTGCCAAACCTTTATTAGGCATTATAAGTATAGGCCACCATAAAACATCCATATAATTTAAAAAAACCAAAAAATGTATACAAATAAACAACCATGTAAAATATATTATAACCAAGATACAGGTGTGGGCAGAAGTACTTTTTTCCTGAGCCAACCTGTTGGTATTGCAAAATACTGCATGTTTTCGGTTGAGATTTTCTGCTTCTGATTTATTTATTTTTATTTTAAATCTATTCTTGGGCCAACTTTGTGCTATGATAACGTCAGAGAGGAAACTTAAATTGTTTTTCTTTTCTTTTTTTAAAGCCACTTATAAACAAATACTATTAGCAAGCCATTTTAATTACCGCATGGGAATGTAGTTTCAACGTAAGCATTTATTAATACATGCTAAGCACTCATTACAGATTTTCATGGAAAAATGATAAAATATTATGTATGAAATGAATCATTAGCATGGACCATTAAGTCCTCTATTTTCATTTAATTGAATTTGTCAGTAGTACCCTCTTTAACTGAAAGCCAGTCATAACCACAAAATTAAATAATAATTAAAGAAACAAGTATTCAAAGAGTTGCTTGGTAGCTAAGGTGCCATTTAACCAAAACATAGCAATTTAATGTAAATTGCCACCCATCTTGGTGCCACGCAGAAAATTATACATCCTGGGGTTCATATATGCCTTATGCAAAGATTTCTACAGTTGTGGGTATAGGTTCCTCTACAAGCATTACAGATGCTGCTTTCGTTTGCATTCCTGCAGATCTGTAGGATATTTTCATTCCTGCAAAGCTGCACATCTGCATTTTACCATCCGACTTACATCTATGGTGAGAACGCCTAGGGTGAGATTACTCCTGGAATACATACTTTTGTATGCAACTGAAATTTTTCTTTTGTCACACGTGTTTCTGGTATACTGGTATTTGAAGGACTCCCATATCTGAAAGATCTGCATGTTCACTTTGTAGGTTCACCCCAAAGAGTGTATGCTGAGGAGAGCAGGGTCACACACACTTGATCCCCACCCAGTGTCCCCATTGCCACTAGTTTGGAATGTGCCAAGTGGAAGGTCTGAAGGGGGAGCCCATGTGCATTGACGATAACTTCCATGTAGGAACTCCAATCCACAGGTCTCCTGACCGTGTGGGGTACCCTATATGCTTGAAGGCCTGCTTGGCAAATCCACACCGTGATTAACTCCTGCCCGGTAACCAATGTCCCCACTGTGGAAGGATGTGTCGATTCAGAACTGGCCTCCACAGTCACTTATGGACTCACTGTTAAGACCGTGTTCATGGAAGACAATATTACTCGGCTATGGGTGATCACCAAAGAAGAAGAATGCCTGACTACCTGGGGTGCCAATGGGGGACATGAAAGAGGCAGGTCCAGTGTGCAAGGCTCCTCTCCACATTTTCTTGGAAAAGTTGTTGTTGTTGTTATCTGATTTATTATCCATATTATGCCCTAAGATCCCACGGCAGGTCACAGCAATTTGAAATACAACAATACAACATCACAAGACTAGAGTGGGTCCTTAAAATATACACTTAAAGTGGTGAAGAAGTTTGTTTTCAGCATAAAACAATGACTATACACAGCCAAGGTGTCAGAGGAACTCTGTGAGGAGGGAGTTTCTCTGCCACAGAGCATGGCCTCTGCTGAGCCATCCCCACCCCCAAATTTCTGTAGGCTGTAGGTGGTGGAACGACCAAGAGGGTTCCCTCTGCATGGAAGGAGGCAGTCTTTCAGACATATGCATTGACTGAATGTACTGAATATTCGGGTTGCCTTTTCAAAAACTGTGCTCAATATGACATTCCATAATCCTGAGGAGGTAAACTACCGTCAACATATAACATCCTGCTTGAGAGATTTGCACTGGCTGGTCAAATTCAAGGTTTTGGTACTATCATATATGGCAATATGCAACTGAGAACCACCTTATTATCCTTTATATACCCAGAAGACACTGCAATCTGCAGGAGAGCTTTTCCTGCAAGTTCCACAGATATCAGACAACTGCTCCATAGTAAATCGGAGCAGCGCTTTCCATGTGGGACATTTCTGTTGAGATATGACAGTCACCCACAATCTATAATTTTTGGAGACAGTCAAAGACGTGATATGGTACTGATCCTTTTACTGTTGTCATTGTGGCATTATGTTTTTATGTTTTATAGCTGTCCTTGGTATATTTTAAGTTCATTTATAAATATTAAAATAAATAATGCTTCATAGTAAATTTGTACTACATTGGGATGTCTGTGCATTTATCCATGAATGCAACACACCTGAGTCCATGAGAAGTGCCATTAATATCAATGGACTGAGGGAAGATAATTGTTAATATACTCAGAAAACAGTGTGTGTGCATGTACAGCTCCCACCTTGATCCCCAAACCAGATCAAGCTGAAGATAGACAGCTATGTGAACGTTGACCACACCTGCCAATCAATATATACCACTTTAAACACTGCTGTCTCCAATGTAATTTTTGTATGTTATAGACAGATTTTCAATATGTATATAATTTTAATTCTATGAATGTTCAATTGGTTTTTCAAAAAGATTGCCTTTTCTGTGTTGTAAGCGAGTCTTGTTTCTGCCTTGAGTCTTGTGGGGTATGTTATGTATGTATGTATGTATGTATGTATGTATGTATGTATGTACAAATAAATATTAAGTCATGGTTTCCTCCAAACAATCCTATGACATGTAGTTTGTTAAGGGTTTTAAAGATGTTAGGAGACCCCCACCCCGTCTTTTCCCTCACAGAGATACAATTCCCTGAGTAGTTTAGCAATCAATTCCTCTTCCCAGTGAATTATGGGAACTGAAGTTCTGTGAAGGGAACAGGGGTCTCCTAAGAACTCTTGGTGCCGTTAAGAAAACTACAGTTCTCAGGATTATGAAACATGACTGTTTCAAGTGTTAAAGAGTGCTTTAAGTGCATAGCACAGATGACACAAAGTGTCATGGGCCTGGCAGATAGCATCTCATCCCTGGATTCACCTCCTTCTCCTCCACCTTCAGATCTGAAGCTGAGGAGAAGACAATTTTCTGGGCCAGGAACTGCTTCTTCCACCCAGCTCTTCACTAGGCAGAAGACAACTAAGGAGCACTAAATGAGCCAGTTCTGAGTTTCTTAAGGTGAACCACGGCCATTTGTTAATTTGGCTGCTTTTATTTATAAATTCCTTCTTGCACAACCAGCAGGGGGAGGCAAGGTGTAAGGAAATATATCTAAAACATCACAGCAGCAATTATTATTTTTTAAAGGAAAAAGAGAGAGGGGAATATGTAAACTGACCTATCCCAGGTATGAAATGTAATATGTTTGTGTTAGAGTTAATATTTTGGCTCTCTGTATAGTATCAGTTTAGGAGACTGCAGTGTGCAGTTGCAAGATGGCTGTAGCTTTTAGGCTCGTTTTATTTGTGTCGCTTTCCCCAGCTTGAACACAAAACTTCAGTCAACATTAATTTCAAAGTGAGTCAAAACATTATAAAGCCATGCAGTTTCACCTTGGTGAGTTTGAGCTTCACCAAGAAAATTATTTGGTTTAAAATAATAATGCCTTCTGACAAAACTGACTACTTGGTGATATGAAGCCATGAAGAAAATTCACAGCTGAAACCCGTGAGTCTAAATTACTTTCAGGTTTATATATTTCACTGTTCCTTTTTTTATTTTTCAGTCTTTACTAGTCCAGTTTATATTTTTGCACTGAATATTTATTTAGAACACAGTTGACACCTATTCACGCTTCCATTCATTAAATTTTCATTCATTTCAGTGGCGTTTTCACTGGAAAACTTCCTGGTGGGTTATTTAAAGAGTTTTCAGGAGCTGCTCATAGACAAAAGGATAAATGGTTGTGAGGAACCAGTAGTGATGAGGGACAGATTCAATTCTGCTTCCATTTGAAGACAAACTTATCTAATTTGCACTTTGCAAAGCACTGTATGAAACACAGCCAACTTCCAAAATTCGCACTCCTCTGAATTTTGTGATGTGGTTCTCCAACCCAGTGGTATGTAGAAAAATGTATATACAGCATATACAGGGGTAAAGTGTGCATGTAAATATGTTAGTGAAACTAACATATATTAGGGAAAGTGCTTTGCAAAAATGTGAATATTAGGCAATATTGCATACCAAAAAAAATGTATATTAGGAAAAATTTGTACTAAATGCTGATGGATTTCCAGTAGGACTTAAAAAATACAAAACCCTGCAAACTGGTTTGGAAATATGGAGAACTGAATTCAAGATTTAAAAAAGAAAATGAGAAACTGATGGAAACAAAATGGAGAAATTCACCCATCTCTCATGATCAGAAATGTTTTGCTAAAGGTTAGGGTAGTTAATAAATCACACACTACTGCAAACAAATATCTAGTAAAAATGAAACTATGTCAAGTAAGGAAACTTGCCAAGTAAGGAAAGCACAAGGAAGAATGGCCAGCTTTGCAAAATTGAAACTTAAACCTCTAGAGCACGGGTAGGAAAACTAAGGCCTGGGGGCCGGATCCAGCCCAATCGCCTTCTAAATCCAGCCTGTGGACAGTCTGGGAGTCAGTGTGTTTTTTACATGAGTTGAATGTGTGCTTTTATTTAAAATGCATCTCTGGGTTATTTGTGGGGCATAGGAATTCGTTCATTTCCCCACAAAAAATATAGTCAGACACTCCACAAGGTCTGAGGGACAGTGGTGAAAAGGTTTACTGACCCCTGCTCTAGAGTGTATGAAGTGTCTGAATTGCAGGTCCATGGGCCAGCGGCGTAGCATGGGTTGTCAGCACCCGGGGCAAGGCAAGTAATTTGCGCCCCCTAACCTGGGGCAAGGCAAGTAATTTGTGCCCCCTAACCTGGGGCAAGGCAAGTAATTTGTGCCCCCTAACCCCTAACCTGCCGCCGCTGTCAGCTTCTTCTTGCTGCTGCCTGGTCTGGTCTGGTGTGGTTCTCTCCTGCGCTCAGCGCTGCGCTGGGCGGCCGCTGCACTGTCCCTCCCCCAGATAGTCCCTCGCTCTCTCTCCGCACCGCACGCCTGGCACCCACCCCCTCCACAGTGGGTGGCGACCCAGCGGCTCGGATCGGATTCACACAGCCAGCACTGCAGTGAGAGAAAGTGAGTGAGCCAGGTAGGGGCAGAGAGCTGCGAGTGCGAGCGCGCTCCCCCCCAGATGTTGCGCCCGGTGCAGCTGTCCCCCCCTGCACCCCCCACGCTACGCCACTGCCACAGGCTGTTGTGAGGAAGTTTCCTCCATTATCCAGATTTGGGCAACTATTAGCCCAACTAAAATTCCAAAATCCATGTAAGTTTCACATTTTATGGGAGAAAGTGGGGGCTTCTCTGTTGCTCTTTCTTACCTTAAAACAACCAAGTATTCTTGCTTGTTCCATTTTTTAAAAAAAACATTAACAGCTTCACATCAACTGGCTTAGTTTTCCTGGCACTTGTTCATGATGGGAGGGAAAATCCTCTACCACGAGCAACCCTGGTGCTTTCCTTACACTGAAAGGTAGGAGACATAGTTTCACTTTTTCTACATGCTTGCCTGCAGCACTTTTTTAAAAAAAAAAAATGTCTGGGTCACCATGAACCACTTCAGTGGTCCTTGATTCAACTCATCCAGCATTGTAAAGATCCTGATTTGATTGGATAAACCCCAGATCCTTCAGAGGCATCCCAGATCACCTCCTCTAAAACACACACATTCACACAGAGAGAGAAAAGATGGGAAAGATTAATCCAATGAGCCCCCTCAATGGAAGCCCCTTACAAGAACTTCCACTTCTACAATGGGGCTTTCTCTCCCTCTCCTCCTCCTTCCCCTGAAATTGGCTGGTGGAGGGGATTGGGAGAAGCTTTGGAACAGCACATGGGGAGAGGAAGGATTGTTCAGTCTGGCAAGCTGAAATGCTTGCTGTGGTGGAATGATCACCTTAGCATGACACTGAATACTAATAATAATAATTTATTATTTATACCCCACCCATCTGGCTGGGCTTCCTCAGCTACTCTGGGCAGCTTCCAACAGAATATTAATAATAATAATAAAGCGACAAAACATCAAACATAAAAAACTTCCCTAAACAGGGCTGCCTTCAGATTTCTTCTAAAACTCAGCTGTTGATTTCCTTGAGATCTGGTGGGAGGGCGTTCCACAGGGCTGCCTTCAGATGTCTTCTAAAAGTCTGGTAGTTGTTTTTCTCTTTGACATTTGGTGGGAGGGCATTCCACAGGGAGGGTGCCACTACCGAGAAGGCTCTCTGTCTGGTTCCCTGTAGCTTCACTTCTCTCAGTGAGGGAACTGCCAAAAGGCCCTCGGCACTGGACCTCAGTGTTCAGCTCCTTCGGGTGCACTGGGCCGAGGCTGTTTAGGGCTTTAAAGGTCAGCACCAACATGCCAAGCCCATGAATTGTGCTGGGAAACATGCTGGGAGCCAATGTAGGTCTTTCAGGACTGATGTTATATGGTCTCAGCAGCTACTCCCAGTCATCAGTCTAGCTGAATTCCTCCTTATATACATGTGTATATACTATGTTATTATGCAAACATTCAAATGACTTTTGACTGCATAAGTATGACCGGAGAGATGGACTACATATACTGAAGCAGGACAAACTGAACTTGAAGATCAGCAATATGAGAAACTGAGAGAATCCAAAACTGACAGACTCGTCCAACCCTAGCAAAGACTGATGTGAAGGAGATAAGTACAGAGGAAGGTTCTTAAGGGATTCATTCAATCTTTACAAATTCCCCTATGAAATCACTGACTAATGTGTGGACTGAAACTTAGCTATCCACTGGGATTTCACACTTCTCTGAATGTTGAGAAACAGTTCTCATCAGTTTCAGAACATGAGAATGTTTTCAAATATGTATTTTTAAAGAGGACATATATTTAGATAGACATCTATTTGCAAAAAAAACCACACACACACACAGGTGTGCATTTTGATAAAGAATGCACATTTAAATATGTATTAAACTTGTGGAGAGAGAGAGAAATTCTCAAAACTTTAAAATTCATGAATCCATGCAGAAACTGAGCAGAACTATGGGTAAAAATGTGCAAAAGTGACATGGAGCTGAAAGATATATTTGCCCAGCCCTAGAACAGAGTGTGAAACATATCAAACACAGCATCTTCCTCTGCGATTTAGGCTTATGGAACTCGTAGCCTTTGCTATGATTCCCATAAATGCATTTCAGCTTCAAATGTTGCTCTCTGAGCAAAGCCCTTGGGAGCAGCCTTGCTTAATGACACAGAATCTGACCCCATGATTCTTCCAAGCCAAGATTTTGCCTGCGTAATTAATTCACTGGAACTTACAACAGCTTTCTTATCTTCTCAGCATATCCCAGAAAATCTCACTACATGATCCTAAACCATGCCATTTACTAAATTTATGCACATAAATATAACATAAAGAAATCAAATGCTATTATATATTCCCTTTGTTCCTTTATGTTGATACACTCTATACAAAAATATTTAATACACTTCTGAAAAGTACGATGCCAGTGATAAAGTCAGTTTACAGCTTCATAGATAATTTATGAAAGTTTTTAACAGTGATCTTTAATGTCATAACAATGTGACAATGTGAACATTCATGTTTGCATAGTGTCCACATACAATATGAATACTGAATATTAATATAAAATGAGAATTTGATTTCCCACCCCCAAAAAATGTGCTGAAAAAGTTACAACTTGCTCTATTGCCTATGCGTATTACACCATGAAATGCTAAAGCCTTTTCCTTAATGTGGATTGTTTCACTATATTAATAATAAACTCTTGGCATACTTGGAATGCAAATGGAATTGTAATTGTTTGGTTTTGGGCTTTGCGTGTCCACTTTAATCTTAAAACAGTGGGCGAGTTAAAATGAACAACATTTTAAAATATAGACTGCCTCTACTGCCACAGACACATGGCATGTTTTGTTTTGTTTTGTTTTTGATTCAAACCACACATTGCCATGCTTTTAAAACACATGCTCACAACCATCCACCATCCTTCTCCTAGATGGGCTACCTTTGATGGTTGATGAACACTATCTGCTCCTCATTTCCCTCTGCCACATGTGCATTAATCACGTTCTTTACCACTGGACCCACTATTGGACTCGTTTGCCCAATCCACCAGTGTTTCAATGGAGGCAGCAAATACAGCAAAGTAGTGTACAGAGTGCAGAGTGCAGTAGTGATGTATGGAAGTGAGAGCTGGACCATAAAGAAGGCTGATTGCTGAAGAATTGATGCTTTTGAATTATGGTGCTGGAGGAGACTCTTGAGAGTCCCATGGACTGCAAGAAGATCAAACCTCTCCATTCTTAAGGAAATCAGCCCTGAGTGCTCACTGGAAGGACAGATCCTGAAGCTGAGACTCCAATACTTTGGCCACCTCATGAGAAGACTCCCTGGTGAAGAGAAGACCCTGATGTTGGGAAAGATGGAGGGCACAAGGAGAAGGGGACGACAGAGGACGAGATGGTTGGATAGTGTTCTCGAAGTTACCAGCATGAGTTTCACTAAACTGCGGGAGGCAGTGGAAGACAGGAGTGCCTGGCGTGATCTGGTCCATGGGATCATGAAGAGTAGGACACGACTAAACGACTAAAGAACAACAAGTGTGCAGAAAAGTTTCTGGAAAATAAAAGTTGGTAATCTTCTTAGCTAACATGGCTGAAAGCAGGAGACTTAGTCATGCATATCTGGCCAGCTTGGAGAGAAAAAACTAACATGGCTACATGGGCCACTGAAGGACCAATCTTAAAAAACCCCCCAAAAAAACCTTGACAACCTTTGCTTAAAGCAGCCCAATCAGTTCAAAGCAGCCTGCCTTTAATTCTGTGTTGGAATAAGGATAGCCAGGGATTGTCATTATTGCAAGGATTGCAAATGGAATCTGCATGCAGAAAGGATTAAACAGGGCTGATTTCAGCAATCCCAAATCTTCTTGTTCTCAACAGGTCTACATGAGCACCACTTTTCTCAGAGTTCCTTGCTACTGACATAAAGCAGCTCTCCAGCTCTGCTCCAAAATGATCAAAATGACTTACAAATAAAATTCCTCTTGTTAGTGTTGAGATGAACTGGGCATGAAGAAGCAAGGTGATGACACCATCGCCCTTCTATAGATTTCTGGGTTCAAAATTGCAGTTGACTGCTTTGAAAAATGGAACAGTTCATAAGCTGGAAAAGACTTGTGCCAAATAAAATACAGGTAAGAGGATTTATAGCAGAAGCTTAAGGAAGGGGCCTTGGAGTCTCCTATTTCTTAATGCCACATGTGTACTTGATTCCTCCTGTTTATTTCTTGCAGCTGCAGCCTGTGCATAAGAACCCAGGTCCTCGGTGATCCTTGTTCCTTGAATTCTAGTTGACTTACAAAAAAGAGGAAATGGCTGGTAGCCATGCATAAAAAGGTAAAGGGTAAAGGGACCCCCAACCATTAGGTCCAGTCGTGGCTGACTCTGGGGTTGCGGTGCTCATCTCGCTTTATTGGCCGAGGGAGCCGGCGTACAGCTTCTGGGTCATGTGGCCAGCATGACTAAGCCGCTTCTGGCGAACCAGAGCAGCGCATGGAAACACCGTTTACCTTCCCGCAGGAGCGGTATCTATTTATCTACTTGCACTTTGACGTGCTTGTGGGGTTCCCCAGACGTTTGACGGTCTATTGATCCCTGTGCCACCACTGTGATTGCTTTCCCGCTGCCACCAACCCGCTTCTCTCGGGTACACACTGAGTCCAGACAGTTGTTAACATTAAAGCAAATAATCAAGTTTATTTTATGAGCCTTAACAAGTTTATGGTTTCAGATAATTTTTCTTGTCAGTTTCTTATCCTTAGTTTCTATACCGGCCTGTACCTTCCTAATAACTCCTAACTGATTATCCCAACTGTCTATCTGACTCCTCCTATCAGTTTCTCTCACTCTCTCACATCAAAACTCGACCAACCCACAGACTTATCCTCCCTCTTCCTTCTGCAACTCCCAACTGTCTTCCCAACAACTCCAACTTTAACTCTAACTCCTCCCCTTGGGTTCCCACTGGCCAATCACTTCACACTCATTTAACCCTTTCCTTATGGCCCACCTAGGAGGGCAAACACCACATAGCTATCGAACTGCTAGGTTGGCAGAAGCAGGGACCGAGCAATGGGAGCTCACCCCGTCACGGGGATTCGAACCGCCGACCTTCTGATCGGCAAGTCCTAGGCTCTGTGGTTTAAGAAAGCAAGGCAATTCCCAACCCCCTATATTTTCCATATATCTTATCTTGCTCAACATACTACCACATGCAGTCTTCAACTTCAATCCTGCATTCACCTTAGATGGGAAAGAATGAAAAGATAAGGTCTGATTGCCCCACTGAGATGCTTGACTTACTCATGGGAAGTTCAAAACACCACTTTGCAGTGCCATCATGGGCTGAAGTTTTGCGTGTCTTAAAGTATGGTTCATGTGGTCCTTTTAATAGTTACTTTTTATTGCCTTTCCCCTTGTATTCATACTTTTAATTGTCCAGCTCAAAAAGAGGATTTCAGATTGAAAAGACCACTTTATAGCTTTATCTGAATGTCAAAATTCTTTCCACTGAGAGCTGTCCTTTAAACTGAATGCAGCCCTATTTGGTGATAGAGCTGGTATTTATTTAACATGCGCAGCATAGTGTCCTCCATCTGAATGGATTGGGGAATATTCAAAAATGTTCAGATAATTTAGAAGTTCAGATGAATGATGTTGCTATTGAGGTCCATGAAGGACACGGGAAATTGGTGACCGTTTCCTTCATTTATTACTGTTAATTTGTAATGCTGAGGTTTTTCACGAAGTCAAGTCACAAAGCCAATGCTCACTTGATCATTATGAAGCTATACAAATGTTATTAAGTAGGTCAAAAAACAGCCACTGAGCTTCTTTCTTGAATATATCCATGATGGCCAAAATCCAACAGAGCTTTTTCCCCATTGCTACATTCTGTATTGAATGTACTAGTTTTCTGCCCATTGGACATTGCTAAAGGCACCAGGAGTCTCTCAGAAAATTCAATAGTGACAAGATCTGTGGGATTTTTGAGGCATCTTGTTCTCCTCTGTGAGAAATCAGATGCTCGGCATTTTGATGGACCTATAGTCTGTTCAATCAGGTCTGTTCTCAAGGAAATGAGATAAACAGTGGCAAATGGCACATTAGGGGTAGCTAGAAAAATAGTTTGCACATACATGAAGGATTTGAATAGACTTGGGATGAGAGAGATTGGCAGGCAATGGGACCAACAGCATCTTGGGTCCAAAACTTCCAGCCATTCTGCTGGAACAGCCTAGTGGGGACTTAATCCCCTGCCTTAAGAGAGATTGACTGTGTCACTGAGACATGTGCTGCATTTGTGTGTTGTGAGCCTAGAATCATAGAATTGTAGAGTTTTAAGGGACCCCAAGGGTCATCTAGTCCCAGCTCCTTCAATACAGGAATTCCAGCTAAAGCATCCATGACAGATGGCCATGGATGGATGTCTTGTCATGAGTTGATTGGAACACAGGAGCCTGCTTTATATGGAGTCAGGCCATTAGTCCATCTAGCTCAGTAAGATTTGCAGTGAGTGGCAGCATCTCTCCATGGTCTCAGTCAGGGGTCTCTCTCAGCCTTACTTGACCTTGCTTGGGATTGAACCAGGAACCTTCTGCATGAAAAGCAGATGCTGTACCATAGAGCTTGGATTCTTCCTAAACTCCCTCCACCTATGGCTGTCATCATCAGCCCAGCCTCTGTCTGATGAGTCTTTGGAGATCTTGTCATTGAATGGCATATTTTCTCTTCCCATCCTGGAATGAGCAAGCATAGGATACAGCTACCATCCTGCTGACAAAATGGCAGCATCTCTTTCTTTCTTTCTTTCTTTCTTTCTTTCTTTCTTTCTTTCTTTCTTTCTTTCTTTCCTCCCACCCTCCGCCACCAGTGAACTGGGAGTAAAGGATTGTTCTGTTGGTATCTTTGATGCAACACCATCAGAAGTGTGAGGTTACCAAATCATCATCATCGGATTGATTTAATAGCAGGATAATTATTTCTTTCACTTTGGGGTGCAGAACTTTTAGATTCTTGCAGACTACAAGTGGCCTTGGAAATCTAAGGGAAAACTTCTTAATTATGTACAGTGGACCCTCTGGATAGGAACTTAATTCGTTCCGGGGGTCTGTTCACACCCAAAAAATTACGCAAATAGAAGTGTGCTTCTGCGCATGCATGTGGCGTGGTCAAGCACTTCTGCACATGTGCAAGGCACACAGAGCGCTTCTGCACATGCACGCGCGGCAAAACCCGGAAGTATACACTTCTGGGTTTGCCGTGGCTGTAACCCGGAGATTCCATATCCAGAGGGATACGTAAGTAGAGGTACAACTGTATAGGTATATGTATGTGTAACATTCCTACTGTTGGCATTATGGTGGGAGTTGCTGGCACACGTCCAGTTCACCACATGAAAATCTAAGCTGCCTGTATAAGTGCAGAATTTAGCACTGGTTCTTAAGGTTTTGCTTGGCACGTTGCCAGAGATGTTATGTATTTAGCTGGGGAAATTGCCTAGGAGTTAATTGAGAGGAAAACACTAATATACATCCTCTGCCACCAAAAAGGGAGGGGGAAATGCAATGGCTAAGGTGTGCGTTGTTGATCCTTGATAAGAGCAGAGGCGGACCATCAAGAATCATCATGAAACTGATCCCAAAATGGAACAAACCCTTTGAGAAATACCAAACTGGAGCCATTTGCATTATCGTTCCCTTTTCACATTTCTTTAGCTTCCCTTATTACCACTCTACTGAACAATCTCCTCTTCCATAAATATATCATGGCCGTCTGTTTAGAAAAGAACAACAAACAGGGGGAAGAGCTAAAATTCAACATTTAATTGCATGATTGCCACACACACAGGTTGATATGAATTATTTCGTGGTCCATGCAATTAATTGAAGCATGTTGTTGTTGTTGTTGTTATTTCTACTACACTTGTAAAAAAAAACTTTTACAAAATCTAAGCTGTGTACAGATATTAAAATATAAGATCCTTCTGTGCCCAAGGACTCGCAATCTAATAGGCAATGTATAAAAGGAAAAAAACATGAGGAGGGGAGAGGAAAGCTAACATCAGGTCAGCTCTTCTCCCAACATCCAAAGGAAGGGGACAGATTTGTCTCTCCCTTGTCATGATATTCTTTTTGGGAAGCAGGAGCAGCAACCTCCTCACAGCCCTTGGTCTCCAAGCCAGTGATATTTAGAGAGAGAGATCAGCCTTGCAGGGCAACATGAACTTTTCATCACCAGGCTCCCTACATGTCTACTTAAATTTATTACTTGGGGACCATCTATAAACTAAGTAATGTCCATTTAAAAGCAGATTTTCTCTCTCCTCAATGGCAAGGCCTCAGCTACAACTCTGTCTGGCCCTTGATATCTCCCAAGTCCATACCCTCTCCAGCCCTTCTCCATGGTCTCCTTGAATTTGCCTGGCTTGAAATACAGTGGTACCTTGGGTTACAGATGCTTCAGGTTACAGACTCCACTAACCCAGAAATAGTACCTCAGGTTAAGAACTTTGCTTCAGGATGGGAACAGAAATCACGCGGCGGTGCAGCAGCAGCAGGAGGTGCCTCAGGTTAAGAACAGTTAAGAACCATAAGCTAAAGTGGTACCTCAGGTTAAGAACAGTTTCAGGTTAAGAACAGACCTCCAGAATGAATTAAGTTCTTAATCCGAGGTACCACTGTAATAGTGATAGTGGCTAAAGGATAAAGAGTGTGTGTGTGTGTGTGTGTGTGTGTAGAAACCCACACTTTCCAAGGCAAAAAAACTGAGATGCTATATTCTGGGGCCACACTACTGTGCAAGACCAATGCTTTTTGGGGGTGAGATCACAACACTCAAAATGACTGCCATGCTCTTGTGTGAAAAAAACAAATGTCCCAGTTTTTCTGGGACAGTTGAGGGGTATGGAAGAAACTAGCCAATAAAGGTATATGTTACATCCATTGCTCTGTTCAATTTTGCCTTTGACCTCACCCATGTAGACCCACCACCACCACCACACAGAATGTGGGTGAAGAGAATGTGGGGGTTACCCACTCCTGTTCTACTACTCTCATTGGATTTCCCCTGGGTGGAAATCATGAAAAGCTTATACTTTTAACTGTGCTATTTTTCTGACCTACTTCAGCTGCACTAGGGATGGTCTGAGCATTTCAGTCTTCCTGGTACTCAATTGTAAGTCTATCTATCCCATTCTGCTTCATCTGCTGGCCTCCTGCTGTGTCTCATCCAGTTGTACACATTTTATGTGCACTTTTTGTGTACGATGTGGGTTTTTTTATGTATAATATGTTTCAATGCATTCACTTGCGAAATAAGCCTTTTGCACATATCTTTTATGTAAAGTGTGTATGTCTATTTGTGTGCACTTTTGTGCAGCAAGAATGCATTGCCAGAGAAGTGTGTAATTTGTCTAGGAGTTGTGTTCCATTCCACAAGCAAGCTCGGGAGCACGAGATCAGGTTGGTCCACCGCACAATGTGAACCAAACAGATTCCATACCCATCCCTCATCTGGACTTCAACTTGTGTCTGACTTTCGCTGACCATGTTGACACATGCAATAATAACAAAGGGGCAAGGAGATGCCATGCCTACTGAGTATGCTTAGTATTTGTGGGGTTGTTTTGCCCCCATCTTGTGATTCCTTCTCTTCCCCCAGATATTTTGTTGAATACCCTGAACCCCCCTCTTGTGGGTGGGTGGTGCTGTTTTGGCTACACAAAAGTCCACACTCAAAAAGGGTTTGCTGTTCGTCTATGAATTGGCTGTAGGACCTGTGGCTCTCTGAATGACACAGGACTACAATTCCCATCATCCTTAACCTTTGACTGGCTGGCTGGCTGGGGCTGATGATAATAATAATAATAATAATAATAATAATAATAATAATAATAATAATAATTTATACCCCGCCCATCTGGCTGGGCCTCCCCAGCCACTCTGGGCGGCTTCCATAAAAACCAAAAATACAGTAAAATATCACACATTAAAAACTTCCCGAAACAGGGCTGCCTTAAGATGTCTTCTGAATGTCAGGTAGTTGTTTATCACTTTGACATCTGCTGGAAGGGCGTTCCACAGGGCAGGCGCCACTACCGAGAAGGCCCTCTGCCTGGTTCCCTGTAGCTTTGCTTCTCGCAATGAGGGAACTGCCAGAAGGCCCTCGGTGCTGGACCTCAGCGTCCGGGCAGAATGATGGGGGTGGAGACGCTCCTTCAGGTATACTGGGCCGAGGCCGTTTAGGGCTTTAAAGGTCAGCACCAACACTTTGAGTTGTGCTCGAAAACACAATTGGAAAATGGAGTCCAGCAACAAATGAAGGGTCATGGTTCACATGCAGTGTCCCCCCCCCAAAAAAAAGAACTGTATGACCCATCTCCCCAGCAAGCAAGCAAACTAGCAAGCAAACCTCATCTCCCCACTAGCCCCCACAAAACTAGCCTCATGATATGAAGGGATATACAGTATCTTGGCATAGCCCCAAGTGCAATAATGTCAGGAGAGAAGAAAACCAGCATGTCTAAAAATGCACAGCTGAAAAGGATTCCGGCAGTAGGATGAAGAATCTGCCGTAAGCATATGGACCATGCTTCAATGCAGCCCCACTCACAGATTACAATTAATGGAAGATGTGTGCCTTAACTCTGACTGCTAGCAGTAGCTATTTATTCTCCTCCTATGTTTTAAACTCCTGTTTAAATCTGCGGCTGCATTAACTACAAGAGATTTTGCATATAACTCTGCTATGCAGAACAGCCCCGGACTGTGCATGGTGAATCAAAATCTTTGTGGTGGCTTTAAATCCGATTTTAACTTCTTCTTCTCTCTCTCTCTTTTTCCTTTGGCAAACTCTTCCCTCCCCCTCTCCCCGAGTTTATTTAAGCTCGGTAAGTAAAACGGCTCCTAAGCAGCGCCGAGCCAGCCTGCAGCAAGCGAAGCCTTAGTAGTTAATGACAAAGCACATCTGTAAAGGGGAATCATTTTGTATAGCGGCTATTGTTTCCTCTCGGTGGAAGGGGCTCGGGAGCCTAGGGATATAAAGAAATAAAATTGGGAGCACATGACATCTTTCTTATATTTCAATCATGACCAGCTGTCTCTCTCTCTCCCCCCTCCCCCCACCTTGTACATGGACAGTGTGGTTTGTTGCTTTTTGGCTACAGCAAGGTTAAGAAGACACAATCAAAGTGGAAACAATGATATTTTGCTACTGTACGAATTCCCCCTCCATTCACTTAATCCTGCTCTTATGGGGACCTTGTGCTGAAAGCTGATCATTTAGGTGGGCTCTAAATAGAGCCAGGAGCTTGAATTCCTGCCACCAGCCCTTCTTTATAATGAAAAGGTCTTAATGAATGCTGGTAAGTGGTAGGAATGTGTGACCAGCTGCATCAAGGCAGGTAATACAGCTTGGATTTAATTGGGGGCAGGTATGGGAAGGCTG
Source organism: Podarcis liolepis (assembly GCF_965112155.1). Lineage (NCBI taxonomy): Eukaryota > Metazoa > Chordata > Lepidosauria > Squamata > Lacertidae > Podarcis > Podarcis liolepis. The sequence continues at coordinate 31,189,392 of NC_139558.1, read as the reverse complement.
TATTACTTTAATTGGTGAGAGGGGTTTTCTAAATGGAAAGGACAAAGTATAATGGATAAATTGTGCCGTACAATAGCACTTAAGCCGGGATTGTATGCGTTTGTTAATCTGTTGAGGAATGAGGCAATTCTAAACAATTTTCTCAGTGAAACCAACTCCAGAGAGCTCGTCCCCTTTTTGTCCTCCCTTGGGAAAATGCGAGATTGAAACAGAAAATACCTTTACTGAGGCAATCATTTGCCACGTGTGGAAAGCGGATACAGCTGTAAACGGCGAAAAAGGGATCTTTGTAGTACAATAAAGGATGGAAAAAGAGATAAAGTTAGGGATAAGAGAAGGCCTGTCATTGCGTCCAAAGGAGGAATAAAATGATGACATTTACAGTGACAGATGAGACTGTAAAGAGAACTCAGGACAATTTAGAAAGGGGAAATTTGATATTTAAAAGAAAGGGCTCTGATAATTAAAAGTAGTGTTACATTAAACTGTTACGCATGTCATTAGTGACAGAAGGGAACTGGTGCCTTTTGAAAAGTTAATGATTCGCATAGACCTGCTCATGAAACTTTGTATTTATAGTGAAGTTCACCTGCACACTGAATACATAGAAGCTGGTTTCATCCCTCCCCAACCCCATCATTTTTTAAAAAAATTTAAAAAGGCATAGGAAGTGTCTCCTGTCATCTCTACACTGATATCAGTATGTATGAGGTCTTGTGTGTGTTTTATAAGTACTACATTTGCCCATGTGAAGACAATGGGGGGGGGGAGGCATGACATACAAGGAAGATCTCCTGCACATGACCCATCAGAATAATGCTCTTGCATAATCCTCACTCATTTTAACTAATTGTGTTTGAAGCAGGTTCTCGCATATGGAAAGAAGTGCCAGTCTGCTCATTCTCCAGCTAGTCAACGTTTTGGAATCAGCAGCACTTGTGACTGTGACACACAAAGTATAGAACATTTCTCTGACTGCTCCCGTGGTTTTCCTACAACATACCGTACGAGATTCAGAACCAGTTGTTATGACTCTTCCGCAACGATGAATTAAGGAAGCACTTGTAACCGAGTTCATCTAATGGGACATTTGCTCCTGTATATTTCATTACAGGTGAGGAAGCCAGGGGGAATTAGATACCCCTTCAGAGTTCATGTAGGCCTAGCAAGGGGAGGAGAAAAACAAAACGAAGCATAACGTGAGTGCCGAGTGAGTTTTTCCCAGGATCCCCAAGTGGGTTTCATGTATTGCTTAATGCTGAAAATGAGACAGATTCAGCTTTCTCTGCAAGTTGCAAAGGCTGAGTTATCTTACCATTGCTATTGTTTGCGGCTACAAGGAAAAGCACAAAGCTACAGGCATTCTTTATCCAAAAAAGTCTGATTTCCCCCCCCCCCCCACCGTGTGTTTCAAGGGAGGGGGTGGACCTCCAGACAATGAAATCTGGCTTAACTAAAGACTTGTTAACTTATCCTGTACAGGAAGCACAAGTGAGTATGCTTGTTTCTTTGGGATTTTGCTTATTTGTTTACTTAATGTCTTTGTATCTCATCTTTCTCCCAAGTTGAGATTCAAGCCGGCTTCCAACATTTTAAAGCAGCACCATAAAATAAAAAGCAAGCTAGTCAAAAGCAACAGTTTGAAACACATCAACATGCATTTAGAACCAGCAAAATGCAGAGCAAAATATAGTTTGCTCTGACATCAGCCCAGTGATCAGCATCATCTGCACCTGGGTTTTCAAAGGCCTGTCTTAACATGAAGGTATTAGCCTGTTGGTGGAGAGATAACAAAGAGGGAGTCAATCTAACCTTTCTTGGGAGAGAATTCCACAATATGGGAATAGCCACAGAAAAGGCTGCCTCTCTCTTGTCAGCACCAACCATGCTTCTGATGCTGATGGGAGGTTCGTATAGATACAATCTTTCTGGTAGTCTTGGACAAAGCCATATAGCATACCCCAGAAGCGTCCCTGAACCAGGGCATCATATTTTTTTCTCACAAGAGGACAGCGACCATTTGGGGGGCCATGATCTCATGTGATTTCTCGCAATCTCATGTGATGCCCCAAAACATGTGTTTCTGAGCGTTGTGCCCCTCAAAAAGCAGCTTTCTCAGGGGGAAATCGTGGCATGAAATTGAGCTGCTACCATATCTTAATGGAGATATGATGATGGTGTTAAATATTCTACCAGAAGATATTTATCAGGTGTCAGAATACCATGGCATATTTGCAGTGGTATATTTAGGTAATTTTGGATTCTGGGCAACAGCTTGGAGGAGTTTTTTATTTTTATGCATTCCTGCTGCATTTTAGGGTCCTCTGGCAGCTATAGTGGAATTCTGTCTACAAAGCCTGTTGTATAGCTCTTCTCAACCCTTACAAGGAGATTGCCTAGTAAGCAGGAATCATGAGTGTTTTCATGGACTCAGTTACACAGTCAAGCAGGTGTGACTTCAAGCACATCTGTGGAACTTGCAAAATTGTGACCATCAATGTATCTGTTAACAAACAGCAGATACAGCAGCCCTTGACCTGAAGTTAAAAATTGGGGCATACTACAGTTTGAGGTGCAGAAGGTATTCAGAGGAAAAATTGAATATGATTCTTATCCAGCTATATTGTTGAATGCTTGTTGCTCAGTCCATGCAGGTCTGAACCAGTAGGGGAAATGGTCAGGTGGCCTGGGCAATGCTCACCTAACAAGTAACTATGGTCACCAGATAAGAAAGGCTGGATCCCAACACTAAAATAAGAGCAAACTTCTAGATATCAAGCAGGAAACAGGGGTAAGGTCCAAGACAGATTCTGGAGCACCTAGGGCAGTTTGGAGACATGAGAGAGTATGGTCTCTGATCAGAACCAGACTGAAGGATTTCACAGTTGAGGGACCAGCATTAAGGTGGTCCAAAATTCTCCCGCTGGTGCATTCATGCCCCACAAAAGGGGGAGATTTTGGTAGTTTTTAGAAAAGAAGGCTCATTCATTTGAAGGGCTTTTATTTACTTTTGTTTTAGTCCAGCAGTGGAAAATCTCCAGCTCCGTTCTAAATTAAACTCACCGGGCGCTTTGAGTCTGAGAGGCCACTCATCTGACTTGGTTTCCACAACCACTCTGGGCAGCTCCCAACAGAATATTAAAAACATCAAATATTAAAAACTTCCCTAAACACGGTTGCCTTCAGATGTCTTCTAAAAGTCAGATAGTTGCTTATTTCCTTCACATCTGAAGGAAGGGCATTCCAAAGGGCGGGCGCCACTACTGAGAAGGCCCTCTGCCTGGTTCTATGTAACCTCACTTCTCGCAGGGAGGGAACTGCCAGAAGGCCCTCGGAGCTGGACCTCAGTGTCTGGGCAGAATGATGGGGGTGAAGATGCTCCTTCAGGTATACTGGGCCGAGGCCATTTAGGGCTTTAAAGGTCAGCACCAACGCTTTGAATTGTGCTTGGAAACATACTGGGAGCCAATGTAGGTCTTTCAGGACCAGGGTATATGATCAATGATGTCAGTGGTGGGACAGGTAAAAACAGTGGAGCCAAGAGGCACAATTCAGGCACTGCTGATCAGCATAGCCTGCAAAACTCAGTGTCAAAGATTGGGTCTTGAGAAGCCCATTGCACTGAGTTCCAGAAAGCATTGATGATCAGTCAATGAGGTGGCTCTTGACGTTTGCTTGCTTGCTTTTGTTTGTTTAACACCCCTGAGACAGATTGTGGGCTCTGCACCCACTCCCCACCTGCATTTTGTGTGCTGGAATGCAATGGGGAAGTTTCTACATTGCCCCAATGTTCTCCCATGAGAGGAACTTCTTTTATGTTCTTTTGGCACTAGGCAAAACACTCTTTTTATCTTCCCAGGCTCTTTAGAGACAAAAGATCCAGCCAGTCCATGACACCAGGGATCACTGCCAATGTAAAGGATGATGGAAGGTGTAGTCCAAAAACTGCTAGAGGGCTACAGGTTCACCATTCTTGTTTTAGATGTATAGCCTAAGCCAAATTGTATGTAAGCCAGTTTTCCTGGATAATTATGGAGCAGTCTGGGGATGGGGAGTGTCCTGCTCATTTTGAACTTTTAACTTGTCTCAAGTATAGCAGAAGAAAAAGCACTTAATTTTCAAACTACACTTTGCGTGGCACAAGTCGAAGCACCGATAACGATCTTGTGCTGCACCTAGGGATCATCAAAGCAGGAATCTGGGATGAGGATATTTAAACAAAACCACTTTTGATCTCTTCTGAAATGTATACTGCCAATTTTAAAATGAACAGCAGGCGATCCCATCGAAACAGACGTTTCCATTCTCTTACACAGCCACGTAGAGATGCATATGCACTCACACTTTTTCCATTCACAATATTGCAGACACTTGCTTACAGGTGGGGCTCTTTACCAAATGTAACAGAAGGAAACTGTTATATTTATTTTACCCTGAGATGTACAGCGCAATTCTGTTCAAGTTTATTCAGAAGGCCCACTGTGTTCAGTGTGACTTACTCACAGCTCAGGATGGGGAAGGAATTGGATTCAGATGATATTTAAAGGTGAATCTTCCAATTTTGCACTTTCGAAAAACAATATGAGAACCAAAACACAGACATTCTTTGAAATTCACATGGGTCCGAATTTTGGGATGAGGTTCTCCAACCAAGCAATTTTTACAAAAAAAATGAAAATATTGAGGAAAATAACTACCAGACTTTTAGAAGACATCTGAAAGCAGCCCTGTTGAGGGAAGCTTTTAATGTTTAACTGACTATTGTATTTTAATATTCTGTTGGATGGGCGGGGTATAAATACATTATTATTATTATTATTATTATTATTATTATTATTATACAGAAAACATGCATATCATTAGGAGAAATTGCTTGCAAAGATATGTCCATTAGTCAAAACTGCTTGTTAGAAGAAATTTGTTCTGAAGAATTTTCATAAGAATGCATTTTTTAAAAGTTGTGAATTGCTGCAGAAATGTAGAGAGGCAAATTTAAGAGTTAAACAAGGAGGAACTGAGACAGCGGAGAAGGTCAGGCCCTACCATCATTATCCCAGGCTTGTACACATGGCCTCAAACCCCACATACATTTACTCAAAGTAGCTCCAGCTCTCCATGACTGGAGGCTGATTGTCCTAACAGGAGCACGGGGAGCTGCGAACCCATAAATACTTCCACCCTATTTTCTTGGTGGCATTTTCTTCTCCTGTATTCATCTCTGTGCTGGCGTGAATTGCTGATTGTGCTGTCTTCTACACAGCCATAAGCCTCTGAAAAGCCCTCTCTAGAGTCGGGAGCCTTTTGGCACCATCTCTTTAGTTTTTGCGAGCACAGAAGACCTCTGAGTTTTGAGCCTCTGTCAGTCACCTTTCACGAAACGCAGTTGCAATGCTGGAGAATATGGAGGCAGCCTTTTCCCACTGCAGAGAGCAGCAGTGCCTGGAAGATGACCATATTTGCATAGTGCTTGGGGTTTGGAAATAGCCCTTTTCCCAATTCTTTGACTTTTTTGGTTTTGTAAAAAATCTAACTGCGTGGTGGTCTTATACAACATGTTTCCTCCGGAACCGAGGCTTAAAAAAAAAATTAAAGTTGTTAGGGGCAAGGAAGAGTAGAAGACTCTAGAGTCCTCGCTGGCACAAGCACTAATGACACCTATAGGCCTGAGCACAGCCCTGCAAAAATATGGCTTCTAACTGCAAGTCTTAACACACACACACACACACACACACACACACAAATAGTTAGGAATATTCTGGAGGAGACCCAACTGCCTGTCAATAAGGCGAGCAGTAGTTTCAGATAGACAGCACACTTCAGACTTTCTAATGGGGGAGGCTAGGAAGAACGAACTGCCTAGCATTGGGCCTAATTAGTCAGAAAGCAGATTTGGAAGAGCTGAATTCAACAGGATGCAAATTTCTCTACCAAACTTCAGATTCAGAGCCGAGTCCCTGACAACAAATATCCCAACCAAATAATGCGTCTGGTAGAAATATATGAACTTTAATTTCCTTCCTTCTTGTTGAAAACCAGGGTACGTGTGATTTAAAGTAGTTGACATGACAGATGGAAAACCCCTGAAATGTTGCCTGAATAATACGCAGTAAATTTGTGTGTGTGTGTGTGTGTGTGTGTGTGTGTGTGTGTGTGTATCACTGGGGATGCAATAAGATTCCTGACTGGCTCTGCTGCTTATACAAGGGACAGGGGGGGAAATGTATTTATGCTGTTTCCCTCGGAAATGTATCAGAATGTGCCTTGCCTTTAGCACGCTGCGGTTTTATAAACAACCAGCACACTGCAGTTTATTAACAGTTAACACATCATCTCTCCAAATGGGGCTTGTTGCAAGTGGCAATGTGCCCTGCACGAAGCTAATGAGCAAACCCCTGCCTAATATTGACAATTAATCAGGCATAAAAGCTTCTAGGATCAGGACCCATTGCCAAGCAAAGGAAGCTCATGGAGACTTCAATGAACCAAGATAGGTGAACAAATTTGTCTAATTATATAACCGTCTCATGAACAAATTTCCCACCAAAACACTTAATTATCTATAGCATAAGCAGCTATGCATCAGCCTTGCGAACAGAACAAGGGTGTTTTTTTCCCGGAGACTTCTCCCCCCCCCTTTTTCCCCCTCTCTCTCTTTTTGTAAGCCATCTACCGTGAGTAATAAATTGAAGGAAGTGCTATTATGTTTCCTCAGCAGTCTTCCTCTTTTAATTGGCCTTGTATAATGAAGCCAAAGTTTTAGCAGTGGCTAAAGTAAATGAATAAAGTAAATGAATAATGGTTACAGACTAAAAAGTGACTGTCAAAGATGGGATGTGAAATTATGTCATCACTGTTGAGATTTCTCATAGCATTTTTTTTTTAATTAAAACTTGGGACACAGCTTGCTAATATCAAATTGCAAGGATGCGTTGTATGTTCAAAACCCATTTTTTAGAGAGGTGCCCCTAATTGTTATTTCTAGATTCATTCCCTGGATGCTGTCTCAAAAGGAAAAAAAAAATCTCTTCCTTGCTCCCCTGCCATCTCACAAGATCTGGATTTATTTGTTTTTCATATCTCCTTCCAGTTAAAATCATGGTAGCAAGTCTTTTTTTCCTGGACTCGTCAGAACAAGGTCTGCTATGTTACAAAAGAGTCTGTGATGACACCAAAGGGGGGAAATAGTTTGCACCAGAACTGCTGTTTGCTAGAGAATAAAGATTTGTGCAAAGATGTGATGGTTACACAAGTAAATTGGCTGGTTTTCCCAAGAAACACTCTTGTTGACTTGTTTTCCCCCCAATGTATCTGGTGGCAACATGAATCTATCGCAGATTTGTTGGAACTGCTGTGTGATAAAACACACACATACACACAAACCTGTATTATGCTCTCAGATGTGTTGTTTATACAGTCACATTGTTCAAAGTATTGTCTTAGAGTTCCCAAACACGTGAACTAGCCTTGCGGTATGTGTGCTTTTTTATTATTATTGGCATTCACAAAGTGATATTTGAAAGAGAATGCAGAACAGCCGTACGTACACCCTACTGGCGATATAGTTCGACACATCTATTTCATTCCTTTGAAATTGATTATAATCGGGTTCCAGGTTATCAGCAAGATAAGTAAACCAATTAAGTTGGATAATTTTGCCTTAAAAAGTGAAGTCCCATTAACAAAGGCCAAACTGGATGTGGCGTTAAGCACCCTCTTGCGTGATTATTTTGAAAAATAAATAGATGTAGCAGGAGGAATGGAGGACTAAATGGAGACCATGATATGAGGAGGAGCTTTGACCTTTTGCCCTGCCATGGTCCTAATCTACTATTTTACCCTGGGAGGGGGTGATTTGGATTAGAACTGTGGTGAGGGCCAAGGGCTAATGTCCCTCCTTAATGCCACAGTTCCAATTTGGACACACACACATATACACACAATTTGCTTGTTTTTCAATAATTTTACAAGGGCTATTGACATGACTTACATTACATCCAGTTTTGTCCTAGTTTAGCTGAAATCCAGGCATATACAGTGGGTTAAGAAATTAATTCGTTCTGGAGGTCTGTTCTTAACCTGAAACTGTTCTTAACCTGAGGTACCACTTTAGCTAATGGGGCTTCCCACTGCCACTGCCCCGCCACCCCCGCCCGATTTCTGTTCTTATCCTGAAGCAAAGTTCTTAACCCAAGGTACTATTTCTGGGTTAGTGGAGTCTGTAACCTGAAGCGTCTGTAACCCGAGGTACCACTGTATAAATTTCTTTTAGATGCCAAATGCAAAGCCCCACCTCTCACTTTAAACTACCTCATGGGGTTGCTATACAGTGCTATCTCGGGTTAAGAACTTAATTCATTCTGGAGGTCCGTTCTTAACCTGAAACCGTTCCTACCTGAGGTACCACTTTAGCTAATGGGGCCTCCTGCTTGCCATGCCACCGTCACGCGATTTCTGTTCTCATCCTGAAGCAAAGTTCTTAACCCGAGGTACTATTTCTGGGTTAGCGGAGTCTGTAACCTGAAGCGTCTGTAACCCAAGGTACCACTGTAAATATAAATAGCTTAAATAAATTTCATGGACAACGGCTCTGTCCTGTGGATGCATGAGGTCTGGAGAAATCACCAGCATAGCTGTTGCTGGAGAGTACTAATGGGAGAGGGCTATTTCTTTCCAGCCTTGTTTTGGGGCTTCTTGCTTTCTACTGTCAAGCCAGATCTGGTAGAGAAACAGGTATCGAGCTTTGATGCCACCCCAACCCTCTAGATGAAATGCTGTCACAATTATAGGTGGCAGCTGGAGCTGAGTCAAGTAAAAGTCACCTTGGACTGACAAAATACCCCTTCGTATTGCTTATTAATGTTGCATTGAATGATTGTGTTTTGTTTTCCATTACAGCCAGCCAAAGGTAAAATTAGGGATGGAGCAAGAAGGCTAATTCCACCCCACTGCAGTTTCTCTCATGCTCATGTTGAGCCGTTTCATTCTGCAAATTTGTTGAAAGAACACACACAAAGCCTGCATTTAAAGTGTACTCACTATTTATGTAAAACATGCAATTCTCAATGCCTTTCCCCATAAATTATGCACATTGTATACATTTGTAAATGCAAAACACTCATTTTTATGTATAATGGGTTTTTTTAAATGTAAAATACTTGTTTTTTATGTACAACGCTTACCTTGGGTGCACTTTTTGCACACTTAATCTGCACCGCAAAATCCGAAGAAGTGTGTCATCTGACTGACTGTTGGATTCTGACCCACAAGCAAGTTCAGGAGTGTCAGGCTGGGTCTGTCCATTGCAAAAGGAGCACCAAACGACTTTCTTCCCCATCATCTCTACTGTCATGCAATATACCTGATAACCCTCATAGAATAATAGAATCATAGAGTTGGAAGAGACCACAAGGGCCATCGAGTCCAACCCCTTGCCAAGCAGGAAACACCATCAGAGCACTCCTGACATATGGCTGTCAAGCCTCTGCTTAAAGACCTCCAAAGAAGGAGACGCCACCACACTCCTTGGCAGCAAATTCCACTGTCGAACAGCTCTTACTGTCAGGAAGTTCTTCCTAATGTTTAGGTGGAATCTTCTTTCTCTCTGCAGTCAGGACATGATGGCAAGCAGCATTCTTCACACTATGCACGATAAAGTGACTTGACTTGGAGATTAGGGTTGCCATATTTCAAACAGTGAAAATCTGGACAGAAAAGTTGATGAGCTTTCTGAGTGAACAAACACACACACAAAAAAAAAAAACCATTTCTGAGGTATTTTTATGGGAAAACAGCAAAAACAGCACTAGGTCGGATTTTCCCAAACACTTCCCCTATTCCTGCCCGGACACTGCTGCCAACTGCCGGGCATATGGCAAACCTATTGATAGTATGCATAGTATATGGTATATAGTGCAGTAGTCTAGTTTCTACACACACTCACACATCCCTGTCTCTTCAAGGAAGCAAGAGGCTTTATCAGTACTCAAGGACACATTCCAGCCAAGCAAAAATACTCAAGAAGGGTAAAAATCAGAGCTGGTGAAAAGTGATCCGGCTGAGGAAAGGCTGTGGTGAGAACAGAGTCACTGGCAGCAATGCCAGGTATATGGAGCAGAGGGGGCTTCAGCTTCCCCAATATTGTTTGGCAGGGGGCCCCAGCCGCAACCTCTGCCCAGCAGCCCAGGAGCCAAGCTGAGGCTGGGATGAGTGAAGCAATGATTGCCTACACTCATCCCAGCCTCCATATGACTGGGACCAGCGTGGGCAAACTTTGCTTTGCTCATCTCAGCTGTAGCCCGGCTACCGCCTGGCGCATGCCGAGTGGCATCCATGTCACATGACACATCACATGACTGCACCCTCTCAATGTGGGGGGCAAGTCAGTGTCCCTGGTCACTGGGACCAGATTAAAAAGTGGTGGAGGGCCTGAAGTTCCCCACCCCTGGTGTAAAGGATTATTCTCCATCTTCTGAGACCCTTTACAATACATGCCTCTTACAGTACAATCCTGTACATGTCTGCTCAGAAGAAAGTTCCACTGAATTTAATGGGTTTTCTTCCCAAATTAATATAGGATTGAAGTCTTAATCCAGTAAGTAATATCTTCTTTCTTTCATGTTTCTAAGGATTGTTTAAAGCCCCCCTTTTGGTCTCTTTTGTCTCATCTTAGCATAGTCTCATTGTTTCGGCCTGTCCTTTACAGGATTTACCTTCCAGACCCCTTATCATCTTTGCAATTCTCCTTTGAATCCTTTCCAACTTGTCAACATCCCTCTTGAACTGTGCTGTGCAGGGTAAACAGACAAACCTCAGAGCAGAACAACTGGGCAAATAAGGAATTTCAATGATGTGATAAATGTTTGAATAGAATAAGGTGGCTGATAGAGGGCGTAAATCAAAGCACACCACAAAGAGCTCGACAACATATTAGAACAACCACACTCACTGAAACATGTTTGCAACATCCAGGCTGTGTATAATTTGAAAATAATGACTCACATTTCTTTCAAGCTTGGCACCATTTTGGAATGGTTGGATGGATCACCATTAAAAAGAAGGAATAACATCAGCAGTATATGCTCCAGGCTCCGCATGCAGAATGGGTAGAACTGTGTTAGAGGAGACACATTTGACTCATGGGCACCACAAATGCCCCTCAGGGGTGTAATTTTATACCTATTTATGTGGCATCATGTCCCTTTGAACTTGGTGCAGCTTCTCAATACTGTGGTACCTCAGGTTAAGTACTTAATTCGTTCCAGAGGCCTGTACTTAACCTGAAACTGTTCTTAACCGGAAGCACCACTCTAGCTAATGGGGCCTCCTGCTGCTGCTGCAGCGCCGCCGGAGCACGATTTCTGTTCTCATCCTGAAGCAAAGTTCTTAACCTGAAGCACTATTTCTGGGTTAGCGGAGTCTGTAACCTGAAGCGTATGTAACCTGAAGCGTATGTAACCCGAGATACCACTGTAGGCACATCTTGCATCATAAGAAGAAATGCTATCTGCTATGTCATCTCTTGAAGTTACTTTCTTGGTCTGAAAGAGCTTGAATGTGTTTCTTGAAACACAAGCAGCTGTCTAATGTGTTCAGCATGACAACTTTTCACTTGTAGGCAACCTGTAAAATGAGGGTGGGCACGGCTTTCCAGTTGTGGTTGGACTATAACTCCCATCCTCCTTGACCATTGGCTCTGGTAGCTGGGGCTAATGGGAGATGGAGTCCAACACTATCCAAAAAGCCGCAGGTCCCCTTTCCCTCCTTTAGGAGATAAGGGGAGCATCAGTCTTCAGATGACTTCAACTATCAAGTAGATAGTTTCAATGCTATTACTTTCTTTACTGTAATCAGGTGGTTCAGCTAATTGTGGGAATTAATGAAGCACTGGTTCCATGATCAACTGAAAATGCAGTTGAACAATATTTGGAACTGTGTGGAAGATGTATCTATTGTTTGAATATGCTTTCAGTAGGTTCTCATGAAGAGATCTTTCTTGACCTATAGCCACCTGGGATGTCAAAGCCGATAGTTTTGGTTCCACGTGAGCACCCATATTCATATGTTGGGCTAGGAGCAAAATCACTCAATACAAGTATCAGCAAGCCACCAAGTGGTGATTTAGGACCTACAAGATTATAGGAATTTTTGGATAAGGTGCCTGACCAGCCACTCTGGGCTGCTCCCAACAGAATATTAGAAACATGATAAAACATCAAACATTAAAAACTTCCCCAAACAGGACTGCCTTCAAATGTCTTCTAAATGTCAGATAGCTGTTTATTTCCTTGACATCTGATGGGAGGGTGTTCCACAGGGCTGGTACCACTACCAAGAAGGTCTTCTGCCTTTGCAACATTAGTGTCTTACAACTCAATGCTTCTCCAACTGAGAAGCTCATCCCTATACGTAGTCACTACAACACATAGCTTCTTAATGTGGTTAAGACAAATGTCTGCAGTTGCTTGCATCCTGCCCAGCCAAAGAACAACAGCTATTGGATAAAAGTTCAGCGAGAAGTTTCTGGATGTAATAGAGAGAAGGATATTTCTTTCCTTCTCACTTATTAAAAATGTCTAAGTCAAGTTTACTTGTACTCTTTCCTTCTCTTTCTTAAGTCACCTTTCGGGTTGAGATAAGAAATGTAAAAATTTAGCCCCTGAGGAATGGATGGATGAAGTTAGCAACTGAAAATGGAATACAGAAACCAACTTTAACTAGAGCTTCCTTGGTCTGTAAAGATATAGAGGGAGGGAGAGAGAAAGATGTGCTTCTATATGGCCTATATATAGCCACTGAAGTTATTAGAATAGTTATGTCATATCTATTTAGCCTCTCTTTATAGGAAAAATATTATGGGAACCCTAAATGGTATGGTACACAAAATATAGAACTCCGAGCTTAATGTCGATTAATTTTTAACAAGAATTCCTATGCAGTAGGCAGATAGTTCCCACATTCCATTGTGATTGACAAGCCTGACATATGGAATAGTTCACAAATTCCCAGGTGACTGACAGATGGAGAATAGAAAGGCGGATAAAGTTGCCTAGAGAGCTGAGGATGATTTCATATTCAGCGGTTTTGATCAAAAGGATTCCAGATCTCACACTAAATTTAGCACCGCTGGCAATTAGAGACTGATTTATTCCGTCCTTTCATGTGCTGGTTGACAAATAGAAAACAAGCACAAAATTAAAAAATAAGTTTATTTCCAGCATTTTGGATATTTAAAATGTGTGTGCCTTTGTTTGTACATAAATTAACATGAGATGAATTTATAGTGAAATTAAATCTGAAATGGAGATGCGAGCAATAAATAAGAGCTTTTTATGTATCTTTTGGGCAGAACAGGTGTTTGAATTAGGAAATACTAATATGTTTAGCAGCATGGCTCCACCTTTAGCATTAGGGAGTTAATGCTTCCCTAAATTTAGAATAATCTTTCCACAATTTAGGATTCTCTTCATGTGCTTCCAGCATAGGTGACCATCTGTAAGAAAACACTAATGCCTTTTTCTCTAATAATGATGAAAATCAGTCAAGCCCTACCCTCATGTTTTGCTAAACATACAGTGAGGGAGGCATTGGTGATGTGTGCACATCAAAAACTGGATTTATTCCACAACACGTTCTGATAGACATTAGCTACCAATCCAATACAGATTTAGGTGTGGTTTTAAACCTATTGGAATCAAGATATTTGATGAAATCTGCAAGCAGAGATTAGTGCATTAAACCTTTCAGTGCTGATGGGGAAACACAACTTTCCAGATATTGCTGTGTACAGATTTCTCTATGCACAGATATCTCTGTGTACAGATTTCATCCATTATATTGATTTCAATAGGCTTAAAACCACACCTAAATCTGTATTGGATTGGTAGCTGATGTCTATCAGAACGTGTTGTGGAATAAACTCCAATCCTCATTAGTCCCACCAAGCATGGTCAATGGTTAGAGAAGGTGGAACATGTACTCCAACAACAACTGGAAGGCCATAGGTTCCCTATTCCTGCCCTATAATGATAAAACAAGCTCCTATTCTGCAAGAACTTTTACTCGAGGGTTTTATCCAGCCTAGCTTTACACAGAGTAGACCCATTAAAATTAATGGGCACAAGATAAGCTTGTGCATTCATCCCAATGGGTCTTCTATGAGTTGCATACAACGCAATGTCTCATTTAATGGTTGCATATGTTTTATAATCGTATAATTTATTGTTGCAACCAAATTGCTCCATCAGCGCTAGGATTTCTCCTAGCCCCACATAATGTTCTCTCGCTTTCCTCCCCCTGTGCACATCCGAAATCTGTTATGGGGATTCTCTCAATCTCTGGATTTGGGGATGGTGGAAGCAGAGGTAGATTGAGGGAAGCACAACTGGTTTGGTTGCACTGGGCACCGGATCTTGGGGGCACCGTAGGGGACGCCACAACTATGATTTAGAATGGAGTGCAAGAGGTGGAGGGGGGTTGAATTATGGCATTGCACAGGGTGCTACTGAAATTTGAGAGCCCAAGGTACTCCACTGGGGGGAGATGGGGGCAGGGAAGGCCCATCGCATTAGCGCTAACCATCACGCTAGTGCATTCATTTAGTTGCGTGGCACCCAAAACTTCCAGAATCTGTAAAAAGAAGTCAGATAAATAACATAAGCAGATTAGCAAGCTCACCACAGAACAAATACAGTGGACGCTCGGGTTGCGAACATGATCCGTGCAGGATAAACGTTCCAACCTGCAGCATTCGCAGCTTGCAGCGGCGCATCTGCACACGCACAGATTGCGATTCGGCGCTTCTGTGCATGCGCAAAGCGAGATTTAGTGCTTCTGCGCATGTGCGACCGCTGAAACCTGGAAGTAACCCGTTCAGTACTTCTGGGTTTCGGTGGGTCTGTAACCCGAAAAAACGCAACCTGAAGCATCTGCAACCTGAGGTACAACTGCACACTGAGCAGCAGTAAAGACAATTATTAGATTTTCCAATTTAACCAAATACCTAGTTAAAGAAAACAGGACAGCCAGCCAACTAAAACAGCCAAGTGGTTTTAGCAGCAGCTCCTGCCTCATCTCCAACCTAGGGCAACCCACTCACTGCCCTTCTGTCCCTTGTCCAAAGAGGTCCCCTCTGTGCCAACTCTGGGGCTTATAAGCAGTTTGGCATCGTTCATCCCTGCTCTCCAGCCCACCCAGGTCCTCACCCCGAGTGGCATGAGATGTCACCTTCAAGCACCCGCAGCAAAGGCTTCTCTGCCTCCTTTCCCACAATGCCAGCGATGCATTTGGTGTAATAATAATAATAATAATAATAATAATAATAATAATAATAATATATTATTATTATTATTATTATTATTTATACCCCGCCCATCTGGCTGAGTTTCCCCAGCCACTCTGGGCGGCTCCCAATCAAGTCTTAAAAACAGTACAGCGTTACATATTAAAAACTTCCCTGAACAGGGCTGCCTTGAGATGTCTTCTGAATGTCAAGTAATTGTTTATCTCTTTGACATCTGATGGGAGGGCGTTCCACAGGGCGGGCGCCACTACCGAGGAGGCCCTCTGTCTGGTTCCCTGTAGCCTCGCTTCTCGCAATGAGGGAACCGCCAGAAGGCCCTCGGCGCTGGATCTCAATGTCCAGGCTGAACGATGGGGGTGGAGACGCTCCTTCAGGTATACAGGACTGAGGCCATTTAGGGCTTTAAAGGTCAGCACCAACACTTTGAATCGTGCTCGAAAATGTACTGGGAGTGTACCAGTTTTGAGCACTTTTAGTAGATTTCTTTCAATTTAATGGATTTTTTAATTGTATATTTTGTAGGTTATTGTCCCTGCAAATTGCTTCAGGGCTCTTTTTGGCAGTGTGACACGATACATAAAATGAACAAACCGAACGGAATGGATCTGAAGAGTGTTGCCAAATGCGTGTCTTGAACTCTCGTTTGGCTACTCTCGTGCTTGAAAACAAGGATGCCGTTCAGACTTTTTCTGTTGGCTTCCCCACAGGTTTTGCACACTAGCGTAAGGAAAAGTCACATGGGGAGTGGCCCTTCAGAAAGTAGAAAGCCCTTTGCTCCCCTGTACATCTCCCATTCATTCCTGTTTCCATTAGCTCCAGTCCAATTGACCAATGGATAGGGATTATTGAAATGGAACAGGTTAGCCATCCTGCTTTAAGGAAATCCTCAGCTATCATAAGCATCACGATATCGTCACAAGAACCAGCAACTTCACTACCCTTTATTTGCAAATGCTGGCACATTCTTGACCACTTTCTGAATGGTTGAAAAGGGAATGGAGAATGAATCTGGAACCACAACACCGCAGTCCATTTCTAGCAACAAATCAGTTCTGAGTCAGATCATTAATCTGTTTTTCATTATTCAACCAGCTGGCATTTTATAGTCGTTCGCATTTGAGCTTCCGCGGAGTCCCACTGCTTCACTTTGTTTTGGTTAAACTCGGCAATCCTCACTTGGCTATCAGATATTCTGCTATCAGTTATGTCAATAGAAAACGGGCAGGACGCCATTAAAGGTAAAGCATTTCATACCAGAGACACAGAGTTTCTTGGCTCCCATACACCCTTGTATCTTCATGTTTCTGATCTTTGCATTTGTTTACAGACGCCTCGTAATTTTCCTGAGAAGCTACCCTTCCTAGTTTCACTGTGTGAATGGGGGGGGGGGGAGAGAAGGGGGGGAACATAGGGAAGGTTACTATCAGAGCCCTTCCTTCCCTCTTAGCCCCTTTATTTTTCTCTCTAGACATTATATTGTCTATTTAACTACTTAATATTGTTTCCTCCCTGTCCACCCATCTGTTTATTTTACTTGCTTCTTCCTCTCTGCTGGCTTCTGTATAGACTTCCCCCATATGCCTGCTGACGATGTGAGCGAAGATGAATAACTAACAATCACTGAAATGCACAAATAACATGATATTCAGAGGCTTGGGGGGGGGGCGGCAGTGGATTCTGCATGTGCTGGTTATTTCGAAATCCAGGTCCACTTTGTGAGATGCACAATCGATTCGTTCATTTCAAGTATGCAGAACTGGTAGAGTTATGCATGATAATGAGAGAATTTCTCGCTGCCTGTGATGGAAATAAGGAGGTGCTTCTTCCTTCGAGTTGGCGGGGTATCGGTCCTTTTCTTGTAACATCGAATACAAATACCAGGCTGAGTGCCTTGTACTTACAGTACCAGTTGGTCCTTGGGGAGCCACCTGTTTGCACATCAAGCAGACCTTGGGAAACGGAACGTGGCTACATATTTCCCCCTGCTGAAAAAAGTTGGGCAGAGAGTGATGCCTACAAGATAGAACCTGGCAACTCTGAGACATGGGATTCCCCAACAATGTACTCCTGCCAATACTGGAAGACCTGGTACAGTGGCGTTGCAGGCCGGTGATGCCTCCTTTTACCAGGATCCAATGTGGGCCATCATTGCTAGGATCTGCCCAGCTGGCAAGGGGCCTTGTCGTTCTCCTTGCCAGCCAGGAAAATGGTTCCAAGCCTGCCTGCAAAATTGACCAAAGGCAGGCAGGACTGCAGGCAGGGCCTCCCTTGGGGTGGGCCTGACAGAGCAGGTAGGCTTCGCTCAGGTCCTTTCCCAGAGTATTTGAGACAGTCTGCGCTGGCCCTGGCACCTGGAATCTGGCAACTTTGAGACACAGGCTTCCCCAACAATGTACCCCTGTCACTAGGAGAAGCTAAACACTGATAGCTTCCCCCACACAAACACACCTGTGGAATATGTCAGCCAATAGGATGAGGCTATGCAAATGAGCTACTAATTAATTTGGCTTGACTTGTTTGAGTGAACCCTGATGTCTCAGTATCTTAAAAAAAGGGGGTGGGTATGATTGCCTTTTTTCCTTGGAAATGTCTATGTTTGCTCGGTGGCAGGCAGGGATGCAGCTGAAGAGCTACAACTTTATAATTTGGGGTTGGGAAGCCATGCAATTCAACGTTCCCCTAAGAGCCATTATCCTTTGATTTTCCTTTGAGCCCTAAAGATTTTTTTTGTGAGCTCGAGCTACACAACCGACGAAGCCAACAAATCTCGGCAGTACCTTTAATGTGTCATAGTCTATGGATTGTCGACTAATCAGACACACAGAAATTGCTTGTTTTCTGAGGGCCATCACACAGTTCGACAGCAATTCCTTCGGATGCAGACACCCCCTACCCTGAATATACTGTTATGTCTGCCGTGGCTGCATAAACGTTGCTTTATATGGCAGGTGCATGTATGGGCTTGCACCCCGACATGCATATGAGATTGCTAAATGCAACATGAAGAGCCTTAAATCATCATAATGTATCAAATAAATGGAGGTATAGCTAATTGCTAGCATGGTGTACTACTTAGTTCTGCACTAAATCATTGCAATCAGTTTTCGTAATACACACTTTTAAGGATGTAAATGATGGATGCGTAAATTATGTAAATAAGTAAATTTTGGAACTTGGTACATCTTCATCTTTCAGAACCGGCAAGGAAATAATGCGGGCATCAGACTTTGCCTTGGAGCCAAAAAGCTACCTCAAACATGCCCAAGGGCTTGAACATGCCTGGGGAGGGATTTGATTCCTTTTCTTTAAATACCACCCCTCTTTGCCACAACACAAACTCTTTTTCTTCTTAAGTGTTCTTAATTAAAAAGTGGTTTGTCATGTGACATGAAGATTTACCCTACTGGAATCTTGTAGATATGCCAATAAAGGTTCGAGAATTTGAGAGGCTACCGGCTTCTCAATCTTCCTGCTCTTTCACCCTTTCTTCATAGGATGTGTTTTCCACACCACCAACCCTTCTCTGAAGTCCTTCCAATTTGTCTCTATTTTTCAACATCTGACTGGTCTGAATAAAAGGACAATATAATATAATTCATCCCCGCATTCAATTTTATCATTTTGCAAATGTGTGCATTCAGAATAATACCTTGCCGGAGGATCTGCTGGAGTACAAAAATTATAGGCCTCTGTTTCAGGAAACCTCTTATTTGGAAAAAAAGAAAGAAAGAAAGAAAGAAATCCTGCTATAGCTTTCTTTTAAAAACAAAACAAAACCCTTCAACAGAGTTAAACAAAGTGCATACTGTTAAAAAGAAGGGGGAGCACAATAAATTGTTTTCACGCTGTGGCTATGTACACCAGGTTTCATCCCTGAATGGATTTTTAAAGGCTGGTTATTTGTTTGTCATAGAAATGATGACTGAGGCTGAGCTGCAGTAGACAACACTATAATAAAGTGAGCAAAATACCTCTGAAGGATAAGGCAAAATTATTATGGTGCTATTATGGGAGAAATAAAAGGAGATGTGGAAAGTGAGCGGTTTCTGTGCAGGTGGTTTGTATCTGAGCATTTTATGGGCTTCCATGCCATGAGTCAGCTGGCCTCTGATTTGGAGCTGGGATACAGAAAAATTGCCGACACAAAACTGTAGCCCGGTGTCAAAGCATTCGGATCCTCAGCTAAAGGGGCAAAACACAAGATTGTTCTCCAATTTCAAAAGTGATTCAGTCATCGGATGACAGCTGTCATCATCCACTGTTTTTGCTTCCTCCTCACAACCTTCCTGGCACTGAGAAGCAACTAACAGAAGGTTATTATGATCTATGGACCACAAAATAATATTAATGTAAGGATTTGTTTTTTTAATCAGCAGTGTTCTAATACTGGAAGAATAGAGCGTGTTTTTTCTATTAAAAAAATAGAGAGGAAGAAGATTTGATTATATAAATAGCTATTTCTAGGGTATTTTTGGCACGAAAGTTGTGCTCTCTAATTTTAGGCAGAAAGAAATCTCAGCTGAGAATACATTATTTTCCATCAGCAGCCAGAGCTTCATTTGAGCACTGATGTTTTAGAGCTCAGCTCAAGGCAGAAGCCTAAGAGCATTACATTCTGGACCCTCAGCCTGGGCTGAGCTCTCAGATACAAATGTTCCAGAGCATGTGTAGAGTGCTTTCACATCACACAGAAACTACAGCAACCCACCTTAACATGGTAGGTGGTTTGATTCCAAAATCGTCTTCCTCTATCAAAATAACTCTTCCCCTGACAGAAGAACATGCTCTGGAGAAAATCCAGTTATGGAAAACTGATCTGTGCTGACTGGTAGTGGTACTTTAAAGTTTTGTATGCAAATCATATATCCTACCACTAAACTGTGATATTTTTCCACACTGTGTATTCTTTATAAATCTCTCTAATGTCCTCACTTGAGCTTTGTGTTTCTTTCCTAAAGAAAAATGTTTGAAATGCTTTTGGCCTTTCTTCCTGCAAAAACTGTTCCATCCCCTTGATAATTTGGGTTACCCATTTCTTCACCTCTTTAGCTCTACAGTATCCTTTTTTTGAGAAGGGTGACATAGTGTTTCACACAATGCGGACAGGTGCTACATCACAGGTTTTTTATAAATAAAAAGGGAGAATGATACTGGAGGTTTTATTTTCAGTTCCTTCCCTAATAAACCTCAGCACAGAATTGCTTTTTCCATCACTTTTGCACACTGTGTGGAGGCTTTCATTGATAGATCCTCAAGATCTATTTTCTTGGGACTCACCCCAGTTCAGATCCCAACAGTATTTATGTGAAACTGAGGGATATATTTGTTCCAAAGCGCATCTCTTTGTACTTAAAATTTGCTTCACTCTAAACTTACCGGTACTCACACATTCCTGGTAGTAAGTATCATTGCACTCAATGGGGCTTACTTCTGAGTCATGATGTTCAGGATCCCACTGTGAATCTCCTGTGCCATCTTGTTATCCATTCACCCAGTTTGGATAGATCCTTTTGGAGTTCTTCACATTCTGCTTTCAACATCCTGAATAATTCATTGTCATCCAGAAACGTGGATGGCCTCACCATGCAACTCTGATACCAAATCATTTTTTTGTTCTGTGACAGCAGTTCAGGAAAAAGTCCCTTGAGGGAAGCCTCCCTGCTTATTTCTCTACATTGTAAAAACTGTCTATTTTTTTTCCATCTCCCGGCTTCCTTTTCTTTCACAATCAACCAATGCATATCGGAATCTGTGCTCTCATTGCACGATAATGGGCAGAGCAAACCATAGGAGACCAGCATGAGGTAAATTATGCCAGAGTAATTTACTGCTAGTCCAAACTCCATTCAGGAGTGGGGCTACTGCCAGTTCAGCTATCCAGAGCCTGGCAAAGGGAAAAGAAGTTTTTTTAAAAAATAGAGTGTGACTAGAGCCACCTTTTTTGCCAGTGTGACTTCAGCCAGGTTGCTAGGTCACATAACCTAGTTTGGAACAGGGGGTCCCCCTGACCATCTCTCCCTCCACACTGCTTTTTTGAGACTGACCCTGGCCTCAGCTCAGCTGGCACTGGCTGAGCCCTGGCTGAAGCAAGACAGAGGACCTCTGCTGGTGTATCTCCAGCAGAGCTATCATGAGGGCTCAGCCAGAGATTTGCCTGCTCCAAACTCTGCTCGTCTCAGCAGATCTTGAGTTTGGATTGCTCCCTAAGTTTTTTTCCAGTGTCTTTGGTGAGGGATTTAGCCAAAGCATGCCTACAAGTTTGCCTCTTCCTATATGTTCATTCTCTCCAAAGAATTCTAAACTTTAGTGAGTGAGGCAGGACTTTATCAAAGGCATTTTGATTTTCCCTGTGCAAGGCTTACTGTTCAGGCAGGGGTGATACCTTAATCATGAAGAACCACTTACCTGCAGATGAGGTGGAGTGGCAATTGCAGCCTGGCCTGCAATTCCTCTGACCCAAAGTGGTCATTGAGGGACAATATCCCCTCCTTCTCTGGCCGCACAGGTTCCCCTGAGGACTACACTTTAAACAAACCAGTCACATACCCTCCAACATTTCTCCAATGAAAATAGGGACGTCTGAAGGAAAAGCGGGACATTGTGGGATCAAATCAGAAACCAGGATAGCTTCTGCAAATCCTGGACTGTCCTTGGAAAGTAGGGAAACTTAGAGAGTCTGCAATCACAGGCTTTGCTGGATTTAAACAGATGAATCCAAAATAGTTTATGATGGCTTGGCTTGCTGGCACACCTGGATGAGGACTTTAGCCCTTCTTCACTCAGGTCTGTTTGCTAGGGATAAAAGAAGGCCTCAGTTGGGGCTGAATTCCCCATCCTCCCACCCTGTGTAGCACAAGACCCTTCCCAAAGGTGAACTGGCAGGTGCTGTGACCTTGCTTTGGAGATATTCAGTCACCGTATTCCAGGCTAGGGAGGAATTTTCCTGAAGACGAATTGGGCCTGTCTAGACGTTTAGCAATTGTCACAACTTTCTCACAGATGAAGCATTGGGTTGGATCCCTACTCTTGTGTGGGAGGTAGTTGGGAGTGTATTCCTGTTCACTACAGGGATTCATGGGTGCTGCATTAAGGATGTCTGGGAGCAGGTGCTTCTGTCCAGATGCCGATGGGGACTGATGGACCATAGCACCCCACCCCAAAATTGAGGTCTTGAGGGATCAGCCCTGCTTAATGTGCATCATAGAAAAATGCTTCATCCAGGATCGACCCTGAATGCCTATTCCAATGCCTATGCCAAAACCTACTTACATTTGTAAGCAATAAAGTTGTGGCCTATTTGAACCCCAAAACAATGTCCAGTATGTTTACTGCATCTGCACATGCTCTGAGCCCCAGCCTGGCCCAGTTTCCCTGCGACTGGGACTGCAAGGCGGTTTTCCCAGAGTGAGGCTCTTCCACTGCATTCTGGGGGTGCCAACCCTTTGAGATTACCCCAAACACAGGAAGCTCAACCACATAATATTATCTTTTGCAGTCCTTTCCACTAATTTACCCAGGATAGAAGCTGGTTGCAAGCATGTAATTTCCTCATTTTCCAGAATCCTTTTATTTAAAAAAATGGTGTTGCATTAGCTACCTCTCAATCATCTGGTAAAGAGGCCAATTTTAGTGACAAGTTGTATATTTTTGTTACAGGAGCAAAAATTTTAGATTTGAGTTCATTTGTAATTTGTCGGTGATTTGTAATTAACTGGGGACATTTCTCTGTTTGCCTCTATTTGCCTAAATTCTTTAGATTATTATTATTATTTTCCTAACTGATTCAGTTGTGTGTGGTGCTCAACATCTTCCACAGTGAAGACTGGCACAAAGAATTCATTTACCTTCTCCACAACCACCTATCTTCTTTCAGCTACTTTTTCATACTTCTGATGTCTAACAATTCAACAACACGCTAGCAGATGTATTTAAAGAAAGCTGTATTCATTGCTTTCATGTTTTTAGGCATATGCTCCTCAGATTGTCCTCCTTCTTCTTGTTGTCCTCTGCATGTCCCCTTATATTTGTTTTGATTTGGTTGGTGTTCCTTTGTTAAGACTTAGTCAAGTCTTCCACTTTTCAAAAGAAGTCTTACTGCCTATTATAGCTTCATTGACTTAGCTTGTCAACCACACTGGCATCTACTTGGACTTGCTAGTGGTGGTACTTTACCTCAGAGGGCTACATTTCCATCTAAGGAAACATCTGAGCCTGAGGAGGACACATGCCAGCATGGTCAAAGGCAAATGTGGGTGGACCACAGGTGTGACTCTTACCTTTATACAGGAGGCCACGTTCTAGCCATACAGGTGTCAGAGGTTTCTACACATGTGTGTGTAGGAATGGAACGCACTTTCATTCAGGCAAAAGCCTGAATACTGAGGAAGGGGTGTGGCCCAAGGAGAGTCCTGTGGACCACAGAGAGACAGGCACATTTTTGGCATGAGTTCCCTACCCCTGCCTTATCTAACCTGTGGCATGTCTCTTTCCTTCAACACTCTGCTACAGAGTAAGCTCCTGGTCATGTGCAAGATATCCAAACCACATTTTCTTCTACATCATTGCCACGCCAGGACACAGGATGAATGGCACTGGTGTTGAGAAGTTCTATATCAGGCATAGGCAAACTCGGCCCGCCAGATATTTTTGGGACTACATTTTTGATCCCTAGCTAACAGGACCAGTGGTCAGAGATGATGGGAATTGTAGTCCCAAAACATTTGGAGGGCCGAGGTTGCCTATGCCTGTTCTATATGTCCTATATGAACTCATGCTTCCAGCAGCACTAAAGCACTGCAGGAAGGAGATGTACTGTGGCAGCTATCATGTCACACCAAGAGGGAGCTCCTCTGTTTCCACTGTCTGTAAAGTTTCCATGAACTATATCAAGTTTCTGGAGCATTCCGAACATGGTGGGTGAGGCAGCAACATATGCAAAGGTTAATCATTTAACCTGTTATTAATTCTCTTTTAATAAATTTGTTTTTTCCCCTTAATCTGCTATTCACTTGATCTCTAATCCTACTCTTGAGACCCCTTATTGTTGGTGTGTAAAAATTCCCTCCCTCCTCCACCCTCCTCCCTTTGCCATCTACACTGTGATCTTGAAATTAAACGGCTTGAATGGAAGATACATTAAATATGGTTTCATGGGATTTATTATGAGAAACTGTCTTTGCAAATAGCCCTGTTTCATTTGATTCTGAGGAGTAATTGGAAAATGAGTGAATAATTATTTTGTTCAGATCTGATTGCCGAAGAAACATATACATCCATATGTTCCCCAGTAATGAGAAACTCTCAGGTGAAAGGGGGCATTGAGAAGGCTAATTAAAATAGCTGGAAAATATTGTCTACCACATAGCACATAAAAAAGAAATTGTTAGCAAACATACTTAAGGGTACTATTTCCATCACCAGGCATAAAAGTTCAAAATGCTAAGTATGTTTTTCAAAAACAACTGCAACTCACAAGTGATGCAATCTAATGAGACCGCCTATGGCCAACAGGGCTTTCATCTTTTCAACCCCCTCACTGCAAATTTCTTTTGATAGCCCATAATATGGGCAGGTTGTTGATGGAATGATGGCCCACTGGAGCTAGCCACCTGCCTCTCTGAATTTGGCCAAGCTACTCCTTATGGGAGGGACGCGGGTGGCACTGTGGGTTAAACCACAGAGCCTAGGACTTGCCGATCAGAAGGTCAGTGGTTCAAATCCCCATGACGGGGTGAGCTCCCGTTGCTCGGTCCCAGCTCCTGCCAACCTAGCAGTTTGAAAGCACGTCAAAGTGCAAGTAGATAAATAGGTACCACTCCGGCGGGAAGATAAACAGCATTTCCATGCGCTGCTCTGGTTCACCAGAAGCTGCTTAGTCATGCTGGCCACATGATCTGGAAGCTGTATGCCGGCTCCCTCAGCCAATAAAGCAAGATGAGCGCCGCAACCCCAGAGTCGGTCACAACTGGACCTAATGGTCAGGGGTCCTGTTACCTTTACTCCTTATGGGTAGGTGTTACTCACATTAGGATGGCCAGTTCCAGGGAGTTCTTGGACTGCTTCTCCCATAATCCCCATCTGGAATGCTGGGAGTTGTAGTTCAACTGTTTTTGAAGGTGTTTGGCTATCTGCATCCTCACTGATCCCACAACAGCGAACCGCCTATGGTAAGCCTACAAGCACAACATTTTGTATTTTATTTAACACAAGCATAATAGTCCTCTCCCACTGTTGTTTCCCAGCAACATGTATTCATATGGATGGTGCCAATGGAATAATAATAAAAAATAATAAAAAAATTATACCCTGCCCATCTGGCTGGGTTTCCCCAGCCACTCTGGGCAGCTCCCAACAGAATATTAAAAACACGATAAAACATCAAACATTAAAAACTTCCCTAAACAGAGTTGCCTTCAGATAGTTTTTTATTTCCTTGACATCTGATGGGAGGGTGTTCCACAGGGTGGGTGCCACTACCGAGAAGGCCCTCTGCCTGGTTCCCTGTAACTTCACTTCTCGCTGTGAGGAACTGCCAGAAGGCCCTCGGAGCTGGACCTCAGTGTCTGGGCTGAACGATGTGGGTGGAGACGCTCCTTCAGGTATACTGGGCCAAGGCCACATGGGTTGCCAGCACTCAGGGCTCTGTGGAGGGGTTCTGTGGCAGGAAGGGAAACAAATGGAGTATGCATGCGCATTGAACTACCTAACAGCGTCCGCATCACCCAGCAGATCACAGCTGCAGAGATAAGAAAAGAAGGGTCATTCAGATAACACAGCAAAAAGAAGAAAAGAAATAAAGAAATAAAGGAAGTCACACATGGGTGGAGGGAAGTCAGGATTTATGCTTTTATGTTTAGTTTCTTTTGTAATTTAAGGTGATATTTCTTTTGTTTCATTGTTTTCTTTTCAGGAAAGAAGGAGTTGTATGTTTAATAAGTTTGTTTTGTGTTTGTGAGTATTGCATTTACCAATAAAAAATTAAAAGGAAAAAGGAAAGGAAAAGAAGGGTCATTCCATTGTCTGGAGAACTGACACCTTGGTTTGCATGGAGAAGCTTTTTTCAATGGAGACCAGTGGTGGAAGCATGCAGCTGTATTGAGGCAGCACAGAATATTGAAATTTTTCACTCTTAACAATTTTGAATCCAGGGCAACTGCCCTTGTGCCCCCCCCTCCCAAGTTATGCCTCTGGATAGTGCCTCTGCATACAGCCATCATGATGACACTGGTGTGGTCATGCCACCCTATTCTACTTTAAGCAGGTACATTCTGTCACATGATAAGGCCACTCCCCTTTGCCACAGGTGTGCAATCACAATATTTGTTTATTTACAGTATTTATTTACAACTTCCGGGTATTTCTTTCAAGGCAGTTTTCAGAAAATGAAAATGACAAGCGAGGAAACAATACGTGCATACGTTCCCAACGACAGCTGATAAGATGCTTCAAATGCCCAAAAAAATAAAATGGTTTTACATGACTCAGTGGATTAGAAATATGAAAGATAGCAACATTTGATTGGGCACATCTCTCTGGAGAGGGCATTCCATCACTAGAGCACCACAGAGAAATGAAAACATCTCTCTCCCTTGCTGCAGTAAGCCTTACCTCTGGAGGAGATGGCATTTGTGGAAGGGCATTAGCCAATGATTTAATGTGTGGTCAGCTCTTAGGAGGAAAGGGGATCCTTTAAATACTTGGGACTTAAACATTTAGGGCTTAAAAGGGTAAGCACTAGTAGTCTGAATTGGAACCATATGTGGCTACACATATGGTGGTATCGTTTTAAAACTGGTGGGTTATGATCTGAGAAATCAGTGCAAGTTCACCACCACCACCAAAAAAACCACCCTCAGCCACTGCATTCTGCCCTCAGACTTTTGAACCATTTTCAGGGCTAGCTCACTGCATTCATCCAGACTGGGCTTGAAATGGGTGAAATCTGTCAAATTGTGGGTTCTCGTTTTTCAGTTCTTCAGTTCCCTTCTCCCTGTTTTCACATCGCTTTGCAATTTATTTTTATAAAGAGCTCGTGAAAATTTGTAGACAATATAATACAGAATCTATCCTAATACAGTGGTACCTCTAGTTATGAACTTAATTCGTTCCGGAGCTCCGTACTTAATCTGAAACTGTTCTTAAATAGAGGCATGTTGTCGCTAATGGGGCCTCTTGCTGCTGCCGTTGCACTGCCGACACACAATTTCCATTCTCATCCTGGAGCAAAGTTCTCAACTCAAGGTAACTCTTCCAGGTTAGCAGAGTTTGTAACCTGAAGCGTTTGTAACCTGAGACGTTTGTAACTCGAGGTACCACTGTACACATATTTTTGTATGCATTGCTGCATAGCAATATTCAGTAATACAATGCATTTTTGTATGTTACGATCGCTAATATATGCATCCCTGTGCACAATTTACAATTGTGTACAATTGTACACTTTATGTGGCTAGAGAACTGCATTGCAAAATTAGGAGAAGTGTGAATTTTTAATAGATGACTATGTTTTCATTCGCGCATTGTTTCAGGAAGTGCGAATTGGGTAGATTCACCTTTAAATATGAACTGAACTGAATTTCTCCCCCAAAGACATAACCAAAGTGTGGAAAGTTTTATATTCCTTTAGATTAATATTACCCTTCCTCATTTGACAATTGCTCTGACTCTCAAATGACTATGGGGAATTAGACTACCAGACCTGTGGGAGAACAGGGACATTTTTGGACAGGGATTTCGCAGCCCAGCCCCAGCCGTTCCACAATATTTAGGTTTCTATTGAGACTTAAAGACTGCACACATCCGGCACTTTGTTTCCATAAGGAATTGTCTGTACTCTGTCTGGCACTGCAAAAGTCAACAGGGAAGAAATGTCCATTCCCGGCAAGGTTTACCTTCTGAGGCAAAGGTGGGCCAGAGGAGGCAGGAGATAAACAGGCCAACAGAGGTGAAGTGATGGGTCTCAAAGTCACACAGCAGCTGTATGTTAAGCCCTCGGCACGAGCGCCTTGAGAACCATTTCCTAGCAAAAGGCTTCAAGCGCCGTTTTTGTTCTCTTCCTTTATAGCCAATAAGTCTTCTCATTGAGCTTTTACTAGGGGCAATCAATATCCAGAAAGAAACTTCATTCAGTTTTGCAGGAAAATTTATCTCCCTTTTTGTTAGCACTATTGAAAGCGTTTGCAGCTAAATAAATCCCCAGGTAGTTAGATCTCAAACAGTCAAATGTAAAATTAGCAAACGCAACATCTGTTCAAAACTATTATTTTATAATAACATTAATTGGCAGATGTCTTCAGATGACAAAGTGAAATGCATCTGCCCTAATTTGTTCTTTTCCACTGAGGTGACCTTGTGATCATTGAAGGAGATGTTCCTAGCAGCGCAGTCCTCTACCCTTTGACTCAGAAACAAACCCCATTGAATTCAATGGGATTTAATTCCAGGTAAGTCTCCACAGGAATGCGTTCTGAAGCAGCAGAAGGCAACAATTCATTGGATTCAGTCATGTGGGTCTGCATGATAGGAACTCAGATACAGAGTCTACCAGCCCTCTGAAAATGATAAACCCAGTGTCCAAAAAGAAATCACATTGTGGAGAAAGTTCCTGTCTCTTCTGCCAAGTTTGGTATTTCACAAGGCACATACAGTTTGCACAGAATTCCTGTGCCAATTCAATTACTGCCTGATTAATGAAGTGTTTCAGGTTTATTTCAGGGGTACTGCTAGCTATTAATTAGCACATGGGGGCCAATACTCTATCCTGCTTTACCCTGATATGATTTGAAAAATCCCAGTGCAATTAAATAAGCTCTATTATGCTTTAAATAGTTCCTCCCCAAAGAAAAGGAAAGTTAAAGACTAGCATGGATTTTAAACTACACACACACACACAAACATAAAATAAATAAATAAATAAATTTGAATTATAGAGTGTGGCCTTTTCTATACTTCTCAGCAGAACAAGACAATGGCTGAATCTAGACACATCAAAAAAAGTGTTTCAGGAAAACACGCTGTAAACCACATAGTGGGAAATCGCGTTGGCAAAAGACGGGACTCCACAGCGCCATGTGGTGTCACAGTGGTACAATGCATATAACATGCTTTTTCTTTACTTACGTAGCTGAGTCCAATGTCACACTTCGCTACAGGATATCAGTTCCCTACAAGCAGGGAATGTAAGAAGGCAGCATTTTCTGTTCCTACCTGACTTCGTAACCATCAGACACGTTTTCGTTCTGCTGCAGTTTGGCTTCCACCAAATTCTACGCTACTCGTCATTTAACATAATATACGTAACTGTTCGTGTAAGTTATGCAAGTTATGAATCTAACATCAGTAATAGTATATTTCCCAACCATTCGTCTCAATGCAAACAAAACAGAATCTAAGTAGGGGGTGGGTGTCATTGATAATGTAGCATTCCGGGCAAGAGACAAATAAGCAGACGTGGAAATTTCAACTCGTGTTTCCATTTTCATCAGAATTCTCCACCATCCCTAGCTACAAGTCAAGAATGAAATTTGGGGATTCCTTCAGCATAGGCGTTCCTGCAGCAGCACTTCTCCTTCCAACATCACTGGGGTAGCACGTATTGTAAAGTTGTGGGCAAAGGGGAAGGAGACCATGCAGCAGCTCATCTGCTTTCCTGACATCTGGTTGCTTCATGAGATCAATACAATAATTTTGTCCGTTTCATGTTAAAATGCCCCTCCCATGTGTGTACTCAAATCCAAAAACAAAACAACCCTCTCTACTTCTCCAAGGAAGGAAAGAAGGAAGGAAGGAAGGTGAGTCATGTAAAAGCAATTAGGGAAGACATCTATAAAGATCCAACATTAAAAAAATAATTAAAAAAATGGAGTCCACTTTGCTAAAGGGTGTGAAAGAAAATGAAATTAATGTTGATAAAGATGGAGACTCTTGGTTTCACTTTCATTGACTGGAGCAACAGAGTGCAACTAAGGAGGTTGAAAGGAAAGCCCTTTACTTAATTAAAATACATTAGATACATGAATTTATTTGAGAGTTCATGTTAAATAAAGACAAATGAAATGTTTTATGGAAGGCGATGAAATACATTATTTACTCTGGATAAGTAATTCTCTTCTGTCAATACACCAGAATATATTTAAGTCTGTGCCATATACCTACACCGTTAGGTGTATTAATTATTCTGCTAAGCAATGCATGTGTTTGATTTGTAATATTCAGAATGATTGCTGTGGGGATGATTGCCAGCAAAAGCCCATGATCTGGAATGCTGGCAACGCATATTCTGTGAGTCAAATCAGAATTCTCCTTGCCATATGGAGACTGTGCATAATATGGAACGCTCAGTACCATGTTCAGGAATTCGCTGCATCTTTTCCGGTTGTTAATTGCCTCTCTTGCCACTTTACCTTGCCGCAGCGCAAAAATAAACCGGTCAAAGAGATCCTCATAGCATTCTCAGGTCACCGCCAGGATTTTGTGGGAGGGATTCAACAACATACCAGAAATTTAGATTTGCACAATGAATGTGGATTAAAGTGCTCTGTTGACCTGATGCGACAAGTCCACTTTAGAAAAGAAGACTTTTGCAGCTGCAAGAATGATGGGGAAATACGCTGGGAAAGTGTGGGGCTGAACACCTGATTAACGGGAAGATGCCCACAAGCAAACCAGGATGAATGTGTCATAGAACTTCCCCAATAACAAATCAGTATAAATGTCCTAACCCCGGTGAAATCTTTTGTGGGATTGAAATTGCTCCCTTGCGGCTCCAGTTCAAGCCAGTTAAGGATCGACAACTGATCTGGCACATCTTGGTTCCTTTTCATGTGAGGAAATGTAAACAATATTACAGTGCTGATCTCCCTATCCGATAAGGTGATTAATATCTCTGTCATGTTGTATTCTAACCTGACAGCATACTAGTTAAACATATTAGAAAGAAAAGCCCGCAGTAAGGACAGGAAGCTAAAACATGGGAGGAAGATAATATGAAAGAGGGAGAACACAAGCGAAACTGTATGCTGAGCCTAAATTGTTACATTTCAGTGAAACAGGCATAGTAAGAATTCCTATCCTCCTTTTCTACTAGGAGTGGGTGACCCTGTGTCATGGGCTGGTTGGACACAGAGGAATGGTGGGAGGAACCAACAGGGGTACCCCCAAGGGAAGAAGGCTCATAGCCTGGGGTGTGGTGGTGGGGTGATGATGAGTGGTCAGAAGGAGAAGGAGAAGACCAGGAGGATGAGGTGTCAGAAGCTGAAGGGGTACCAAGGCTTAGTGAGCAGGGAGAGTCTGTGGCAGACAGAAGTCCAGAATCAGAGGCAGAAGCTGAAGCAGGAGAGGAGGGAAGCCAAAAAGGCAGGGATGGGTCAGGCTTTTGAAGAGGCACAGGTGTCTCCCTCTCCTGCTGCAACAAGCTCTCCTCGCCCCTGGTCTCCCAGAAGCAGGAAAGGCATGAAGTGGGAGGAGCAAAGACAGGCATGCAGGCATAGTCTCCAATTGCTTGGGGGGGAGGGGGGGAGAAATACCTGGCTGTGAGAAGGCGAGGACCTTTAGTTTTGTCAACTGCTTCATGGGGGTAAGATGTGCTCATTAGGCCTGAGACTCCTGTGCAGGTCCTGTTTTTGCTAATAAAGAGTTAACACCAGCTTGCTCAGTGTGATTTACTGCTGGCTTGCTCCTGTTGCTGTGTCAGTTTCTCCCAGATTTTTTCCCCAGTCTTAAGTTCGGTTCTCCAGATTTCCACATCAGTTTGTTTAAGAAAAGAAATGTCTCCATGAAAAAAATCACCAGCATTTTCCATATCTGCTAATATACATATTTTTGCAAAGCAATTTCCTCTTAAGTAATGCATTTTCACTGATATGTGCATTTTTGTGGACACCTTGCCCCATTCTTGTATAGGTCACTTGGCTGGAGAATTGCACTGTAGCATCTAGAGAACCAATTCAGGGTGTGACACTGCCTGGAAGCATCAGTGTTGCTGTTGCAGAGCTTGGCAGGGAGGAGAAGCTAGAATTGGTTGTCTCTGCTTGTCTTTGGTTCTGGTGCCACCTTCTGTTGGCCTCCTTGCCTTCTGGCCCATCAGGTCCAACAGGCTTCAACCACTACCACTGCATATAGAGAAATAAACAATACATTCCACCCTCTGAAATCTGATGGAGAAAGTTGCAATAAACTAAGTAAAATCTAGGTCTCTTGCTTTGCTCCCTCATCCACCCTCCCCACCGCAATATTCCCTCTCTCTGATCTTAGAGTTACCCCAGAGTTTGGACACTGAGAGGCTGTCTTAATTTGCCCAACCTGGGACGATGTAGCTCTAAACACCACAGATGCTGTTGTAAGGAAACTCGCCTTTTAACAGCCAGTACTGTGGAGATCAAAGGTTATAAAGCAAATATTTCCTCAACAGTATGGGGGAAGGAACTCTCCTGTGCATTGAAACCAAGTCTCTCCCCTGCCCTGTCTTCCACCAGATTGTTTATCTTCATATTTAATCCTAAAGCAAAACTTTTTGCTTCCTTTGAAATCCCCTGGATGCTTTGCCGAGCCAGGAACTCACAGATACCCCTCAAAAGTTTGCATTAGGCAAAACTGGGTGGCACTTGTTCAGCGGAGTACAGGATTCTGGAAAACAGTGGTCAAATTACAAGGGGAAGAGGACAGGAGCCTTCTCCATTTTCTAATGGCTTCCTTAAGTACTGTTTTTAGAAGACTCTGGCGGTCGGGTGTCCTGTTTTCTTTACCCAGGCATTGGGACAAACTAGAAATGCTAATTGTTGTCCTCACTGCAGTATGTTTTTGCTTCTTTCATTATGGAGCTGTTAATTTGCTTGTGTTATATACTGGACTTGTTTTCTGTGGATTCTGGAGTTTTTGTATATTATATTTTTCTCCTGTATATTTTTTATTCCCCTTTTGCTTCATTCTTCCTCACTCTGGGGAATAGTCAGTGAAAAGTGGGTTAGAAATATATCACCAAGATACATGTTTTCCTTAGTCAAAGCATTCACACCCTACCTTTTAGCCCCAAAGGCTTCCAGAGTAGCTTATAAGAAATGGCAGTAAGATAGTCCTTGCCCTCAGGCTTAGCATTGAAAAGAATGAGGAAGAAGGGATTGTGTGGGAGGAAGGAAAAGGCTAACTCAGGCAACATTATATAGCTCTGCCTACATAGATTCTGGCTTTCTTGGTGAGCAGCCCCTGCCCAGAAAATTGTCTCCCCAATTAGACTTAGGAGCAGAGCACACTCCTATTTCCTGGATTACCCCAAATCTTTTGTTATGCGTGTAGGGTGAATAAAGCTGACTGTTGCTCTGCTACGTCTTGTCTTCTTTCAGTTTTCTCATTCGCCTCGCTTTTTCACATGGATCATATGCAGGTGGAGCCTTTTGATCTGTGCCCCATAGACACCATCCATACAAGGTGTGACTGACGGGGCCAGATTGGGAGAATATGGAGGGTGGGACAACTCAGTAACCTCAGTAACGATTTCACGTGGAATATACAATTCTTCCACAACCATTCAGACGGACAAACGCCAACCCCGCATCAATAATTCATGAACTCTGTCGACATTTGCCACCGTTCTGCTCGTCGACGGTCTGCCAGACTGAGGGTCCTCTTCGATGGTTTGCCGCCCTTCACGGAAATGCTTAAACCACTCATACACTGTCTTTTGAGTTACAGCTCCATCTCCGTACACAATTGTGAGCATTTCGTGGGTTTCTGATGCCAATTGTATGTTTGAATATTTCTCGCTGTCCGATTTCTGTGACCATTCACCGAACTTTCTGGTCACACCTTGTATTTCCGCAATACCCTCCTACCAAGTCGCAGTCCAATATCTCTTTCCTGACCTACTAGTGGTAGTTAGAATTCTGGAAAGGAGAGAGGGGTGATCCACTGACCTCCACTGCTGCCACCATTAATTACAGGAGCAAACTGCTTTGAGGTATGCTTGTTTGTTTTTTAACAACCAAGTAGTGTATAAATTTTATGAAATTAAACAAATAAAGAGGGTTTAAATCCAAGCTGGAGAAGAAGGTCAAAGTTTCAAGAAGTCATTTGAAAATAGGAATGGGTTGATTTGTCAGTTTGGGTTCTCTTGATTTTTCCTTTCTCTGATCTTCAATTTAGTCCTCCACATGTTTGGAACAATTTGTGTTTTGTTTCTAAAATCCTCCTGAAACTTCAGCAGCATTTTACTGTGGATTTATCCTAAGACAATGCATTTTTGTAAGGTACCGTCACCATTACATTCCTTTTCGTGCAAACTATTCCCCAATACACCTATCTGTTTTTGGAAACATTGAAAACTGCATCACAAAATTCAGTTACGAGCAAATTTTGAAGGGTAAGTGTGTTTCGATTCACATATTAGTTCGAGAAATGCAAATTAGGTCTTTCTCATTAAAATGCAAACAAAATCAAATTCCACCCCCTTCCATCTTTGAGACTAGCTTGTTAGAACCCTGTTCCCAATGATTTTCAGGTCTGGTTTGCAAGCATTCTTGGACTTAGTGGGCCTTACTTGTGAGTAGACATGCAGAGGATTGTGCTTTTAGCTACTAAGTTACACAAACTCTCATGTCCAATTACAAAAAACAAAGCTTGTGCCAAGAAACAACATTTATTGGAAACACTATTTAATAATTGGTCCCTGAACTTTTAAAAACAACAGTGGAGTTATTATTCCCAGGAAACTCTGTGTATGTGTCTGCATACTCAGTATTCACTTTCCTAGTTGGCTGTCGTAAGCCAAGTTTTAACCAAAGAAGAATGTTTATGATTGAGATATGAGGGCAATAAAGCAATAGATGCAAACACAATGTTAAGTACAGTATTGGAAATGCTACACTGTAATTTTATATGGTAATCTATCCACACATAGTATGTGAAAACATATGCTTACAGACCATGACAGACATGTATAAATGAGGAGGATTAAAAAAAATCCCACTATCTCACTTGCAGCTAGGGAATTTCCATCAATTTAGAGTGCAGTCAGACTTTATTGTAAACCTACATACATTTGGATTTTACTGCTTGCCTGTAACAAGTTTGCTTTTATAAAAATCTTTACTGAATTCATGCAATTTACTAGACAGATAAGAAAAGCTATTTTAGAGAATCTCTCCAGTGTGCAGAACCAAAACAAACAAAATATGTTGTAAAAACTGCTAGAAGACAGCAAGGAAACAGATCAAATGTTTCTTGTTTGAGAGACAAGATCTCTTTCATACTCAGGTTATGGGAGGGGGGGAATACTTCAGCTGAATACAGTGAAAGGGGTGTTTGCACCAAGTTTTCAAAGACAAAGAGGGTAGACTGCTGTTCAGACATCCTCCCCCCCACCCCAATGTGGTTGCATCCATGGGGATCTCCCATGTGAAGGAAGGACACACAATGCAGTGTGATCTACTTTCCTCACACAAATTGCTACTGGAAAGTGGTGCCTGTTATCGGTGGTTCTTCGGACAGGTCAGACATTACTTCCACAGCACAGTTGCTTCAGATATGTTGAGTGTTTAGCTTTGGGGGTCTAGAACAAGAAATAAGATGCTTATGAAAAAGGCATGCACACTTGTGAACGTTTTTCCATGTCTATCTCCAGTGCATTTTTTTTCTTTAAAAAAATGTTTAGGGGTACTCTCATTTTGACTCAAGAAAACCACCATTTTAAAGTTCAAATCGGGGAAAATAAATACAGTAAATGGACAAAAGTACAAAGATTCACAAAATGTTTAGCGGTATGTGTCCCCCTGCGTCCCCCCAGAAAAAAGCACTGTCTATCCCACTCCACACCTAGGGCATCTCCACATTAAAAGTCCATGATGCTAATTTTGACCAACCCAATAAAGCGAGATGAGCGCCACAACCCCAGAGTCGGCCACGACTGGACCTAATGGTCAGGGGTCCCTTTACCTTTTAACCTAACTTTGCTTTTATTTTAGCCAGGAATTTCCATTATCAGGGTTCACATGTTCTCACTTCATCTGGTTCCCAAAGTCATTTCATTTATCTATTTCCATGATTGATATTCAGTTATTAATATTCAGAATTTATAGGCAGTTCTATAAAGAAAAATGTGCAGGAAAAAGCAAAAACAACTTTTGTGTGGAACCCAAAACCATCTCACAATAACTCAATGGCATGGAACATCAAGGGAGTGAGGGGGAGAGGACAACAATTGAAAGGTCTGGAACAGGAAGATATTCCATACAGTAGGGGGGAAGCTATCTTGTTGTCTAGATAGCTTACTTCCTGGCTCATCCCAAGAGCCATTTTTGAATGTCCCCAGGAACAGAAGAGAGCTGCAATTGGTCACAAGTGTGCTACTTCCCCACCAAAAAGAAATTCCACAATGGTCACAGTGGTTCAGTACATTTGGTGGGGGACACGGGTGGCACTGTGGGTTAAACCACAGGGCCTAGGACTTGCCGCTCAGAAGGTCGGCAGTTCAAATCCCCATGACGGGGTGAGCTCCCGTTGCTCGGTCCCTGCTCCTGCCAACCTAGCAGTTCGAAAGCACGTCAAAGTGCAAGTAGTAAATAGGTACCACTCCGGTGGGAAGGTAAACGGCGTTTCCGTATGGTGCTCTGGTTCGCCAGAAGCAGCTTTGCCATGCTGGCCACATGACCTGGAAGCTGTACGCTGGCTCCCTTGGCCAATAAAGCGAGATGAGTGCCGCAACCCCAGGGTCGGTCATGACTGGACCTAATGGTCAGGGGTTCCTTTACCTTTACATTACATTTGGTGGGCATGGAATGCTGACTGACAGGGGAGGGGAGGGAAGGCAGAAACCAGGAAGAGGGCTGGAATACTAAAGTGATACATACCATATACCTATACATTTAAAGCATGTCAATATGTCCCGAAGCATTTGGTAAAATCTGATAAATAGGTTCTTCTTCTTTTTTTACAATTTAATATGTTTTTTTTAATTCTCTTGGCAGGCTTCACTGAAACTGCTTAGCCAATATTACCAACATTTAAAAATATAGACAGAAACATGAAGGCGAAGGTCAGGTATTCACTGATCAGTAACCAGTCTTTCGGAAGGGAAACAAAACACTTGTTAGCACCTGTCTCTTTGGCAAATTAAATTACTGCTTTTGTTGGCATACACCAACCCAACTCATGGTTGTTGTTTTTCCTGTTATAACTCAGCAGGGTCTAAACCGGAACCAGCAAATGTTAATTCATGTTTATTTCCTCCCGCAGAGTAGGAGGACAGAATTAAGTTTAAACTGAAGCATTGATCACACTCTACTCCTACCTTAAAACACAATCACTTGAAGGAACTCCTACTAGGTGGGAGCTTGAATGTTGTGTAGCATTGGAGAATTAGTGTTACATGGTGGGTAAGAGAGTAGAAATTGAGAAGGTATGGTTCAGATTTCACCTCAGCCGTAACTTTGCTGAGTAGCCTTATGGCAGCCTTTCCCAACTTGGTGCCCTCTTCCAGATGTTGTTGGTACCCAACTCTCCTTGTCCCTGACCACTGGTCATGCTGCCTTGGGCTGATGGACAACATCTGGAGAATTCAAGGTTGGTGCTGGCTGCTTTAGGGCCAAACTGAAGGTGACAATGGAGATATGTGGTGCATCTCTTTTAAAAATCTGATATGCATCATGTATTGCCATTTCTCGCATCAAGTCTTGTTCCAAGCTTTCATGAACCTTGTGCTCTTCAGATGTTGTTTGATTGCATTTTAAATATCCCACAGGAAGAAGCAGACCACTCATTTGGAGAGTTTCTTCAAAGACCTCCAGAAGGTGCCACATTACAGCTTCCATCATGCTGCCTGGGGTTGATGGGAACTGGAGCCTCACACCATCGGGGGAGCCACTCGTTCCCCACCCTTCTTTTATAGAGTGTCATAAGTGAGTAAGAAAAAAGAAAGTGAGAATTAGCCCTAAATGTGTGTCTCTACATTTTTTAACTTGAGCAGCAGTCTGTTTTGCTAGGACTTGGGGGGTGCATGAAAATTGGCACTTAGGTGGCAAGGTTCACTTTGAGCCATGCTATATTGTGGATTTGGCCGCAATGCTCAGCAATTGGATTTAATTGGCTTTGGATTTCACTCTGCTTGTGGTGGCATTTCAAAGTCCGCAAAGCGCTTTGGGATCCTTTCCAGAAAAAGCAATTTCAAGAGAACTGGCCTTTATGATCCATGCAGGAGTTTCCTTTTTAAAAACTTTTAAGAGAAACCAGGCAGAGTGCCTGGCAGACTTTCAGAATAACTGAGGCAACGTGGACTAGTTATTCTTGTCAAATGCCTTCTGTGTCTTCTGAAGCCAATCCAGAAAAAGGAAAGAAAACCGGGAGGGAGGGCAGCCAAGTAACAATTACTCTACTGCAGTCTAGAAAGCAATCGGCAATCAATTAAGCCAAACACAGATTTTCTCCATTGTATTAATCTGCCAGGACTTTGCCTGAATTTACTTGTTAATAAAACCTAAACAACTGATGGCTTTTAAACCTGGCTAGGGGTATTGTTTTGTTTGTTATTATGTTATGTATTTTTGGGTTTTTTATATTGTAAACTGCTCTGTGATCCTCAGATGAAGGATCTGGTATATTAATTTAGTAGTAGTAGTAGTAAAAAGCAGAATATTTTCAACATAGTAAACTTCTGCTCTGTTGAACTAACCACAGAGCTTTCTTGGTTGTGGCGCCTTAGAATTCCCTTGCCAGGGTGGTTTTCTAACCATATTCACTTCACAGGTTTAGGTAGGTGAAACCCTTTCCCCCATATGGCTCTTGGATTGGCCCAGAAAAGTCATGCAATATAGTTGGGCCTTTTCTGGGGCCCTTAAAACGGTAAGGGGTCCATGCAGTCTCTCTATATTACTTCTGAGTAGGCCACATGGAGGAGGTGTGACAGTAGTCATTATCTGCTCCTGCTCTGGTCCTTTGAGTCCAATCCTCATCATCATATAGCAGTACAGGAAGGAGCCTTATACCGAGTCAAACCATTGGTCCATTCTTTTTTCTTTTCTGTTATCACTTCTCTTTTGGAAAATCAATAAATATAAATATGAAAAAAAAAAAAAGGTCCATTCAGCTCAGTATTGTCTACACTGATTGGAAGCAGCTCTCCAAGATTTCAGATGGGATTCTCTTCTGGTCCTACCTGAATATGTGGGGATTGAATCTGGGGCTTTCTGCATGCAAAACAGATGTTCTACCACTGAGCTATGACCTTTTCCTCTGCTGGTGACAGGTGGTCACAAGAAAGAGGGTGAAGAATAGTCGCTGCCAGTTTCACTCTCCTTCTGGTCTCTGTCCCTGTGTAGCAAGAAGGAATACCAGCAGTTGCCACTGCCAGAGGTATCGAATGAGTGGAACTAGCCCTGATTGGGGTCCACTGGCTAAATATTCTTAATTCCACTGTCATTCACTGTATTTCAATCATGTATCTTCTTCTATTTTAATAATGATTTAATTGGGTTTAATTGTTCAATTTATTTGTCCTATAACTGTAAGCAGGACACATTTAATTAAAGTTTAATGAAATTGAGTAAGTCAATTTTTCTTCTCTGGACACATGCTGGCCATGAATTGGTCTTCTATGCGGGTTTGATATTCTGTCTTGCTTTATTGTCATTTAATTGATTTTATTGAGATTTTGAATGCTTTTAACTTGGTGTGAGCTGCCTTCAGAGTCCATTTATGGACTAGATTGGTGGAATAGAAATTGTAAATAAGTATCTTAGATTTACGCATGTGAACTCAGTGGCAACTAACACTTTGATATCCCCGAAGTGTTAAAACTGTAACCTTAATGTGCATAAAATACGTCTATATGAATTGAAGTTAAAACTTATGTAGAGGTATGCATCTTGTAAAGAGAGGTTTACATTAGGCAGGAGCTTTAGCTATAGCAAATGCAGTAAATTTGAGCAGCTATTGTCAGCAGGAAGTTGAAACTTGAGAAGCCAGCATCACTGTGTCATAGGGAGCCATCAGAGAGATCACCATCTCCATGCTGGGAGCAGGAGCTTCCAACATAATGGAGGATTGTTTTTCAGGAAGTCTCTCTGGGATCAGAGAGTGAAGTTCTTGGACTGTATTAAATGGATTTAAATGACTGCACTGCACTGCAGCCTAAGAGCAATATGTTACCTGTAACATTTAATGTTACTAGTTTTAGGACTGTTCTGCAGTAATGCTTTGAAACTCATTCTTGTGGCGGAGAGCATTCGTTTCTACTCTGCACAAGGTCCAGATCAGGGATCCCATTGTAACAGCTCTAATTTGAAGGACATGCCATGCATTCCATCACATTGTTAAAGCTCATGGAAGGTGACCATTACATATACCATATTTTTCCATGTATAAGACGCCCCCATATATAAGACGACCCCTGGGGTTTTTTTAACCCAAAATTAAGAAATTAAATTG
Source organism: Podarcis liolepis (assembly GCF_965112155.1). Taxonomy (NCBI): domain Eukaryota; kingdom Metazoa; phylum Chordata; class Lepidosauria; order Squamata; family Lacertidae; genus Podarcis; species Podarcis liolepis. The sequence continues at coordinate 31,148,687 of NC_139558.1, read as the reverse complement.
TTTAGTTTTGGGGTGGGGGCGGGGGAGGTCACTTCCACCAATCATTCAACTGCCTGCCTGCCACTGCCGATCACTTGCCACAGCCACAGCCAATCGCACACCTTGCCACAACTGCCAATTCTCTGCCCACTCACCACCACCAACAGCCCACCCACCCCCTTGCTGCAGCCACCAATCACCTGCCCAATTGCCACTGCCAATCAATTGCACGTCCCCCCTCTGCATTCACTATCCGTTTATAAGACGACACCCATTTTTGCCTAATTTTTTTATAGCAGAAAACATCATCTTATACACAGAAAAATACGGTAATTCCTGTTACAGAATAGTCTAAACCAGAGCTTTCCAAACTGCATGTCGTGACATGTTAGTGTGTTGGCTGCAGTGTCTAGGTGTGTCTTGCAAACACTCCCTCAGCTCCGGGGCTGGAAATAGGTTAGTTTAACCTCCGGTTTGCTAGTAAAACTGAATTACTGTGTTGCTAAACAACGCACGTCTTAAATGTGTGTCACCAATATGAAAAGTTTGGAAAGCTCTCGTCTAAAACATGGGTGGTGAACCTCAAGCCTGCACCTGGCCTTCAGGACTCTCTCTAGTCTACATCTCTACCTCATCCACATACTTCTCCCCAGGCCACACCCATCACCTGACATTGAGTATTTGCACCTGGCTGGAAGATGTCCTTGTACTCCATGCCTCCTGCTTGCCTAAATAGAGGATAGAGAGGCGTGCAAATGTGTGTACAAAACTAGTCTTTGTACAGTTGCAAAAAAATAACAATCAATATTTTAGTGTTCAGTCTGCACTTCAGTGGGACGTGGGTGGCGCTGTTGGTTAAACCACAGAGCTTAGGACTTGCCGATCAGAAGGTCAGCGGTTCGAATCCCCACGACAGGGTGAGCTCCCATTGCTCGGTCCCTGCTCCTGCCAGCCTAGCAGTTCGAAAGCATGTCAAAGTGCAAGTAGATAAAAAGGTACTGCTCTGGTGGGAAGGTGAACAGCGTTTTTGTGCACTGCTCTGGTTAGCCAGAAGCAGCTTAGTCATGCTGGCCACATGACCCGGAAGCTGTACGCCGGCTCCCTCGGCCAAGAAAGCGAGATGAGCGCCGCAACCCCAGAGTCGGCCACGACTGGACCTAATGGTCAGGGATCCCTTTACCTTTACCTGCACTTCAGACATCCCTCCTTTTGAAGCATCTTCACTCTACTCTTTTCAGTGCCTCCCCAGACACCAAGATGCTGACCTGTTTTAATCTATTTTATGATTAATTTTAAAGTTAAAAAAAAGAAAGAAACAGTTTTACATTGTTTTTAACTGCTTTTAAAAATGGGTCGTTCCAATGTTTCTTGTTAATCACATCGAGGTTTTGCGACGACCACGCAGTATATAAATGTTGCTAAGTAAAAGTAAAGTAAATAAAAATGTAAGGTGCACATTTGTTGCTCCATTCACTTAGCGGTTTCAGGACCTGCCCCCTCCTGGCAATTGGAGATTTGCCTAGAAGGGAGCCTAGCCCGCAGTCTGAAAAAGCTTCCCTCAAACCTGCTTGAAGCCCTAAACACCAATTTGACCTAAAATTCTGAGAAATAATATTGCAAATGACAGCTCAAGATACTGTCCACGGAATTAGGTTGATGGCTTCCATGGAATACCTTTACTTCTCCCTTTATTATAAGCCTGGCATGTGATTGGATTGGACGTGATAGTGAATGATGAATGACCAAGGTGGCCAATATTTTCCACTGGAAAGCTCTTTTTCCTATCCCTGTAATCTGCTCCGAGAGACCCAGGCAAATAGCTCAGTGAGGGCCATTGTATTGCTCTTCTACTCTGAGTCTAGAGCGTGTGTAGTCTTTCTAATGGGTATCAGCTATCTGTCAGTCGTATCAGTCAATCTTCATCTTTATTCAGCTCCTGGGTATTGTGTTGAAATTCATTTTGATATTCATCAAGTTTTCAAACAGTAGATAACAGCAGCTGAGGATAAAAAAAAGCATCTGAGTCAGCACTATTTCCCTCAAAGGCTTGAGCATGGGTCGCGCGGATAGTTTCATTCTGGCACCGGCAGATAGTATAATGAGAAGATTTTTGCAGAAATTCAGAGGATTAGATGCAGATCTGGGACACAAAGCGGCAAGTCCTACTCCTGTGGAAGAGTGAAGAAAACGCACGGTTGGTGCAGAGATGAGAAGATCTTCCATGGAAGCGCTCCAAATGAAACAGAGTTAAGAGAAAGTTCCTCCCACCCTTTATCTCCATGGAGATGAAGAACACAAAGAAAGAAGGTGTGCTTCATACTTGTGATGTGTAAGATGTAGCCTTGGCACAAAGGAGGGTGACCAAAATGCTTTCTTTATAACAAACCCAAAGAAACATAAGGCATGAGGAAAAGCCCACCAGAAATAGATGCCTTCAACTGTCGCAAGTCTTGGTTTCTCTAGAGCAATGGCACTCAATCCGGCCTGTGAATCTCCAAGTGTGTCCATTGGCCTTCATCCAGTGGGGTTTGCAGCACATTTACATTACATATTCATTGGTTTTTAATTGTGCCTTTATTGCTTTTCTCACTTCGTATGGCAGTTTGGAATGGCAATGCATTAAAATACAACATTAGAAATAAAAGAACCAGTAAACAGAATTACCGAACTGTAGAGTTGGAAGGGACTGCAAGGGCCATCTAGTCCAGACCCCTGCAATGGAGGAATCTTTTGCCCAACGTGAGGCTTGAATCTATGAATTTGAGATTAAGATTCTCATGCTCTAGTGACTGAGTGCTCTCTCTCTCTCTCTCTCTCTCTCTCTCAATCCAATTAAAAATCATACAGCATCTAGCCCAGTGGTTCCGAACCATTTTTGGCCATGCCCTACCTAAGCATCTCTAAAATCCTGGTGCCCCCCACGTGACATATAATTCTTATTATTCAAAACGTGAACTCTTCTTCACGTGGAGGAAGCCTAAAAGGCCATTAACTTAGTCTAACTCATTCTTGAATTTCCTCCCTTAAAAATCAAATTGCCCCCCTGTGGGGCATATGCCCTATGTTGGGAACCACGGATCTAGCCCCAACGGATAAACAGGAGGAAAAATCATTAAGCAATCTGCCAAACTCACCAGCAATTTTCAAATGGTCCATGGCGAGAAAAAGTTTCCGAAGCCTTGCTCTAGAGCTTATGTGCAAGACCTGGACTGGGGCTGTTTCTGAACCCAGCAAACCGAAACAAATCTAAAACATGGACTGGGCTCTCCAACATGGCATCCTGCTTGTTGTTTCACAATCTGTTACTCACACTTGTTGCTGAGTGAAAAGAACCAAGTTCAGAGGTTTTTAAAAGTGCTCTTTCTGCTGAATTGTTTGCAGCGAACACCCTTGAAATTGCTGTAAGAGTCTCATTGCCCCGAAGCTGGTGATCAGCCATATGCACCAGCAGCAGAAGATGAAATAAAGTCAAAACTAGAGTTTAGCCTACGGTCTTTTTCACAGAAGTTTTTTTCTTTTTTTAAGGATCAAAGTAAGGGGGGGAAACAACCATAGCAGACAATTTCAGCTTCTGGAATGAGACAGCGTACTAGGTTAACCAACTCTTAATATAATAATAAAAAATACATAGCATTTATGTAGCACTTCTCAGCAGCCAAAGCACTTGCATAGATTCGCTTGCAGTAGAGGTGGGGAAACTTTTTCAACCTGAAGGCCATATTCACTTCTGGTCAATCTTCTGGAGGCCCCATTGGTGGCAAAAGAGGCCAGAGCAATGAAGGCAAGTTTCTCATTTATCCAGCTCTAGCCCCCATCTATGCAATCCAGAAGCTTGTGTTAAAGGACGGGTAAAAACACTGAAAGAGGATATGAAGCAGAACTGAGGAGGGATGTGATTCAGGACAGTATGGCATCCCCTGCATGTGTCATGGAAAAAAGGGACATCTGTTTTTTTCATGTGAGACCTTGGTGGCCATTTTGGGTGCCGTGATATCACATGATTTCACCCTGATGTCACCCTGAAAAAGTACTTTGTCCTGAAAAAGTGCTTTGGGGGGGCCTGCGATCTTGCACAGTGACCCAAAACACACATTTTTTTGTGCTGTGCATGCATGCCCCCCAAAAAAACATGTCTTTTGGGCTCCATGATCTTGCACAGTTTACATGACTCACATGGGAGCACAGGTGGAAAGACACACATCCCGGTTTTGGGACTCAATATGTTGGGTGGTATGGTATGGGGAGAGTCCCTAAGGTAGGGTTGACATTTTATATTTATATTTTTGCATAGTTGTGTGGGGAGGGGCAAAGTGGTTGAGCAGTTTTTGAGATATTTTAAAGGCAATTTGCCAAAATCTAGACTTCCGACATGGGTTGCCATAAGTCCATATGTCCGGATTTCCGCTCGGACACTGTTTCCGACTGCCATATTCCGATTATGTCCAGGCAAGATAATTTGTCTCAGAGGGGCACAATGTGGCCCAGGATGAGATTCTTCGTTCCTTACTCACAACAACCATGTAAATCAGGAAGGTATTTAAAAAATACAGTCATTCTGTAGCAAAGGTCCCCCAATTTATTTGGCCTACCACCCCCTTTTCAGGAAAAATAATAATAACTCAGTGCCCCCCCTGGAAATCTGAGTACTTAAACCTTCTTTAAGCGAACAAACAGAAAGATGCAGTGAATTTGTAAATGTGAAGCTTGAAATTATAATATTATTGATTAAAATCAACCACAGTAACATTTAACTCTATGTTAAATTTTTATTCAATGCCTCCAAGGCTACTACTACCCCCATGGATTGTTCCAGCACGCCCCACCCCCAGTAGGCAGAAAAACTGTACTAGACCTAGAACCCCTGTTACATAGAACCTGGACTTTCAGAAACAAAGCCCTTTTATTTTATCACCAGGCTTTATTAATTTAACTGAAGGGCTACGTAGGAATCTTCCTCTCCCATTCCAGTGCGATGTCTCAGTGGGAGCACAGTTTGGAAGTCAGAGGGAAGATCTGTCTGAGTCCCTCTCTCCCCCCCCCCCCCCGTCCCCTGTACACATCCATCAGGTTCCCAATAGATGGCTGATGTCTGCCTGGCTGTAAGAAAGCAGAGCTTTTAAGTATGCTTAGTGTTCGCCACAATCACAACTGGGATGGAGTTGTGTCCAAAGACTTAATCAGACGGCAAGCCCTATAGCCGGCATAGTGAATAAATAATGAACCAAATCAAAATCAGTCATGCATCTAATTGGGACATTTACACCGCTTGAGGCATGCCATGCTTTTTTCCATGCTAGATATGTGCTAAGGAAAATTAATCAGCTAATCAGTTTCCAGTGTCACTCTGAGCTTCAAACTTTTCTTTTCTTTTCTTTTTTTTAAAAAAGAGCTGACATTAGAGAGGTGATTGGTGGCACAAACAACACCAGTGCCAGGACTTGGGGAAATAGCGGCCTCCTCCTGCTGCTCCGTGATGGCAAGCAAGGCTCCGTTCGGGGTATTGTGTACAGCCCTGGATGTCACAGCAGGGAAAGGAGGTTTGCAATTTGGGGAGGGCTCTGAGGAGAACCGTGAGAATGGCAAAAAGGCTCAGAAAGCAGAAGCGATGGAAGGAAAAGAAGCAGCAAGCGCCTCATCTGTCTAGAAATGCCATTTTCCCATGCAAAACGCCTTAATAGTCTCTCAGGTGTGGGGACCGGCTGTAGTTGCTCGTGGGGGGGGGGGAGAGGTTGCACTCTGCTTGGGCGTATTTCCATCTTTCAAAATTTTTAAATGGGGAACCTTTTTTCAGCCTGACGGCCACATTGACTTATGGGGAGCCTTACAGGAGCCACATGTCAGTGTGGGTGTGAGGAGTCGATATGTTGGCAGCAGCCTAAAATGGCTAGGGCAACCCAGTCAGATGGGTGGAATACAAAGGAATAAGAATAAGAATAATAATTTCCAAGATTAAGAGGCTATGATATGCGTTGTATGTGAGTGACGTCATGTGCCCTGTGCACATTGCACACATGTGATGTTATGTGTGTGATACTGCATGGTTTGGAGTAAGCCATGGCTCCAACGTTCGGTGGTTCTTCCTCTCTTGCACTCAGGAGTAGCCAGCCAACGAAGCCATGCCACACTAGGCTCCACACTTGGCCTCCTCCACCCCCTCAGCATTGAGGGGGCCCAGCCTCCTTCCAACAGTTATAGAGGGGGCCAAAGTCACCTCAGCCCCATAGAGTTGGTGCACCTGGTTGTGGGTGGAGCAATGAAGATGCACATTATGCTGTACAGTAGGCAAGCGTTGATACACACACACATTCCCTCTCTATCATCTCTCTAGACCAAAAAGAGGTGTCATCATATCCCAGGTAGGTGAAATCAGATACTGAAAGCAGATGATAGCGTTGAACTCAACAAGTCCTGGGATGGGCTATTATTTTGCCAAATGTGGGGCCTTCCTCCACCTCCCAATTTTGACAGTGAGGATAAACTGTCATGGATCCTATCTGGAATATGTCCATTCCACACCAAAAATGATTTCCCTATTGCAGACTTAGTGAATTAGGTTCTCCTAAAATCATAGAGTTGGCATTTCCTCTTATTCTGTCCCAGAATTAGAGTGCAGATAGTCCTGGTCCTTAGCTTCAATTACTACTTCCAAAAATTTGTTTGAAAACTCGTAACACTGGAGAATTTCTTGTGCTTGCTGGAAATCATCGTATCACTGCTGAGACAACAACAAGCTGTACAAATTCAGGCTGCGCAATCAGAGCACAAATGCAAATCAATAATACCTGCAGAGGGCTTGTGACATCATCCTCAAATAAATAAAAATCAAAAAATTGTCCCATGATTAAGTTTTCTTAGCCTAACCCATGCTGTGGGTTTCAAAATTCCCCCAAATGTCATCTTTTTGATACTTCCAAAAGTTGAGTTTTTGTTTTTATATCCATGATTTGAATGGATTTTTCTACATTCTTTCCAGTGTCACTTAATATTAACCACATGTTTCTGTTAGGAATTTTTTTGTTGTTGTTTGTTCTTTGATGATGGGATGAATCAGACTTTGACTTCTTTTTTTGCAGGAACATTCTTCTGCATGATTATGAATAAGGAACTGAATAGACATCTTAAGATCTTTTAAACTGTCTGAGGCTTCTATCTTTCAATAGACGTTCATCTGGAGGCTACTGAGAGTGGCAAACTGCCTTTTCACTGCATTGCATGTCTCCAGCCACTGTTTAACCCAAAAGATACAGGTAGTACCACAGCTAGAAAGATAGCTTAATATACAAAATATGAATAGTTCATGAAAATACTGCATTCACCCTTGGGCACTAAAGAAGGGGTTAATGGTGGATGCATACAGTGGTGGTCTTTAGGTCTTTGAGGAGGAGGAGGATGCAAGTCTTTGATCATGATACTGCCTTGTTCTTATATTCCAGCCTTTTCCTCTAGATCAGTGGTTTTCAACCTGTGAATCCCCAGATGTTGTTGGACTACAACTCCCATCATCCCTGAGCTCTGGCCTTGCTAGCTAGGGGTGATGGGAGTTGTAGTTCAACAACATCTGGGGACCCACAGGTTGAGAAAGGCTGCTCTAGGTCTTGTATAGCTCCTTGACTCTTAATATTGCCTAGTCAACACAGTGCAATTTATATACATAATAGCTGCCTGCTAACATATTATCCTTTTGAGCCAAAAACCCCAGACTTGACTGTTACGATGGGTGGGAGTGGATGTTCTTCACCTGTACTCATTCAAAAAGTAGTTCCAGCCTGTTTGTGCATAAAAATCTCCATGGAAATGTGCACATATTTATTTATTTAAATACTTATTCCTGAAAATTTTGTTTTCTCTCAAACAATGCATTTCTAAATGTATTTTAATCAAATGTGCATTTAAAACGCATTTTGATTGGGTCCCTCCATTTTTGGTTCAAGCAATGCACTGCAATATTTGGAGAAGGATGAAATCCAAGGATAACTGGAGTCAGGTCTGCACTTGCCTTGGGGAGGTATGGATCACATCAACTCATACCAGAATTTGCAAAAAGAAAAAGAAAAGGATTCCACAATCATTCCTAACCATGGGATCCCTATGCCTGCTTAAACATTTGAAATGCCATACGCATCTGTATAAGCACATGAGCCAGACCATTCATGAAAAGAGATTGTAGACCAATGGCATGTCCACCCACTTGGTGGAAATTGCTGACATTTTAACCCTACACACAAATGGACTGAATCATAAGGCAAGTCAGTCTTCCTATGGCAAGCGTGGAGAACCCACGGCCTTCTAGATGTTGTCGGACTCCAACTCCCATTAGTGCCAGTATGGCCAATGGTCAGGGATGATGGGAGTTGTGGTCCATTTGGAGGATCACAGGTTTCCCATCCCTTTTTCAACAGGATGGGGTACATGCAGTATGTTTCCATGAGCAAGCGGTTTGCCTGCGGCCACTGTCACACCAGCCATATTCTGAGTGACTGCGCTCAAGCTGTAGCAGGCAGCATGGTAGTGTTGGTGGAGAGAGGTTTGCCTGACCTTCCAACAGGTAAGTCACTGTCACTTGTTGCTGCTTAGTCCTTTAGTCGTGTCTGACTCTTCGTGACTCCATGGACCAGAGCACGCCAGGCACTCCTGTCTTCCACTGCCTCTAGCAGTTTGGTCAAACTCATGCTGGTAGCTTCGAGAACACTGTCCAACCATCTCATCCTCTGTCATCCCCTTCTCCTTGTGCCTTCCATCTTTCCCAACATCAGGGTCTTTTCCAGGGAGTCTTCTCTTCTCATGAGGTGGCCAAAGTATTGGAGCCTCAGCTTCAGGATCTGTCCTTCCAGTGAGCACTCAGGGCTGATATCATAGAATCATAGAGTTGGAATAGACCACAAGGGCCATCAAGTCCAACCCCCTGCCAAGCAGGAAACACCATCAGAGCACTCCTGACATCTGGTTGTCAAGCCTCTGCTTAAAGACCTCCAAAGAAGGAGACTCCACCACACTCCTTGGCAGCAAATTCCACTGTCGAACAGCTCTTACTGTCAGGAAGTTCTTCCTAATGTTTAGGTGGAATCTTCTTTCTTGTAGTTTGGATCCATTGCTCCGTGTCCGCTTCTCTGGAGCAGCAGAAAACAACCTCTCTCCCTCCTCTATGTGACATCCTTTTATATATTTGAACATGGCTATCATATTACCCCTTAACCTCCTCTTCTCCAGGCTCCCTTAGCCGTTCCTCATAAGGCATCGTTTCCAGGCCTTTGACCATTTTGGTTATAGAATCATAGAATCATAGAATCATAGAATCATAGAATCATAGAATCATAGAATCATAGAATCATAGAGTTGGAAGAGACCACAAGGGCCATCGAGTCCAACCCCCTGCCAAGCAGGAAACACCATCAGAGCACTCCTGACATATGGTTGTCAAGCCTCTGCTTAAAGACCTCCAAAGTAGGAGACTCCACCACACTCCTTGGCAGCAAATTCCACTGCCGAACAGCTCTTACCCTCCTCTGGTTGCCCTCCTCTGGACACGTTCCAGTTTGTCAGTGTCCTTCTTGAATTGTGGTGCCCAGAACTGGACACAGTACTCCAGGTGAGGTCTGACCAGAGCAGAATACAGTGGCACTATTACTTCCCTTGATCTAGATGCTATACTCCTATTGATGCAGCCCAGAATTGCATTGGCTTTTTTAGCTGCCACATCACACTGTTGGCTCATGTCAAGTTTGTGGTCAACCAAGACTCCTAGATCCTTTTCACATGTACTGCTCTCAAGCCAGGTGTCACCCATCTTGTATTTGTGCCTCTCATTTTTTTTTTGCCCAAGTGCAATACTTTACATTTCTCCCTGTTAAAGTTCATCTTGTTTGTTTTGGCCCAGTTCTCTAATCTGTCAAGGTCGTTTTGAAGTGTGATCCTGTCCTCTGGGGTGTTAGCCACCCCTCCCAGTTTGGTGTCATCTGCAGATTTGATCAGGATGCCCTTGAGTCCATCATCCAAGTCGTTGATAAAGATGTTGAATAAGACCGGGCCCAAGACAGAACCCTGTGGCACCCCACTAGTCACTCTTCTCCAGGATGAAGAGGAACCATTGATGAGCACCCTTTGGGTTCGGTCAGTCAGCCAGTTACAAATCCACTGAGTGGTAGCATAGTCAAGACCGCATTTTACCAGCTTCTTTACAAGAATATCATGGGGCACCTTGTCGAATGCCTTGCTGAAATCAAGTTAGGCTACATCCACTGCGTTCCCTTCATCTACCAGGCTTGTAATTCTGTCAAAAAATGAGATCAGGTTAGTCTGACATGACTTATTTTTCAGAAATCCATGCTGACTATTGGTGATCACAGCATTCCTTTCTAGGTGCTCACAGACTGTTTGCTTAATGATCTGCTCCAGAATCTTCCCTGGTATTGATGTCAGACTGACTGGGCGGTAATTATTTGGGTCCTCTCTTTTCCCCTTTTTGAAAATAGGGACAACATTTGCCCTCCTCCAGTTTGCCGGGACTTCGCCTGTTCTCCAGGAATTCTCAAAGATGACTGCCAGTGGTTCTGAGATCACATCTGCCAGTTCTTTTAATACTCTTGGATGCAGTTCATCTGGCCCTGGAGACTTGAATACATCTAAACTAGCCAAGTATTCTTGTACTATCTCCTTAGTTATTCTGGGCTGTGTTTCCTCTGCTGAATCATTTGCTCCAAATTCTTCAGGTCGGGCATTGTTTTCTTTATCGGAGAAGACTGAGGCAAAGAAGGCATTGAGGAGTTCAGCCCTTTCTGTGTCCCCTGTTTGCATTTCACCATCTTCTCCTCTGAGTGACCCCACTGTTTCTTTGTCCTTCCTTTTGCTACGGACATACCCATAAAAGCCTTTTTTGTTGCTTTTAACCTCTCTAGCAAGCCTGAGTTCATTCTGTGCTTTAGCTTTTCTGATTTTGTGTCTACATGTGCTGGCTATTTGTTTGAATTCCTCTTTGGTGGTTTCCCCCCTTTTCCATTTTTTGTACACATCCTTTTTTAATCTTAACTCAGTTAAAAGTTCTTTAGATAGCCACCCTGGCTTCTTTAGGCACCTTCCATGTTTCCGTCTCATTGGTATTGCCTGAAGTTGTGCTTTTACTATCTCCCTCTTAACAAACTCCCAGCCATCATGAACTCCCTTTCCTTTTAGTATTACTGTCCATGGGATCTCACCCAGTACTTCCCTAAGTTTTATGAAGTCGGCTTTCTTAAAGTCAAGAAATTGAGTCCTAGTATGCTTGGTTGCTCCTTTCCGCTGTATAGTAAACTTCAGAAGAGCATGATCACTCGCGCCTAATGATCCTTCCACTTCTACCCCACTAACCAGGTCATCAACATTGGTTAGGACCAGATCTAAAATGGCTGTTCCTCTTGTTGCTTCTCCCACTTTCTGGACAATGAAGTTGTCTGCAAGGCCAGTGAGGAATCTGTTTGACCTTATGCTCTTGGCTGAGTTTGACATCCAACAAATATCCAGGTAATTGAAGTCCCCCATTACTACTATCTCCCTTCCTTTTGCATGCTTGGCCATCTGTTCCAGGAAGGCATCATCTATGTCCTCCGTTTGGCTTGGGGATCTATAGTAAACTCCCACAATGAGGTCACTGTTATTCTTCTCTCCCTTAATTTTGACCCAAATGCTCTCACTTTGGCTTTGAGGTTCTAAATCTTGGATCTCTTCACAGGTATACACATCCCTGACATATAACGCCACTCCTCCTCCTTTCTTGTCTGGTCTGTTTCTCTGAAATAGATTGTATCCCTCCATTATTACATTCCAATAGTGGGACTTATCCCACCAGGTTTCAGTGATGCCTATTATGTCATATTTAGTTTGCTGTACCAAGAGCTCAAGCTCATCTTGTTTGTTTCCTTAATAATTTATAGGTTTGCTCTTCTTGCAGTCCATGGGACTCTCAAGAGTCTCCTCCAGCACCATAATTCAAAAGCATCAATTCTTCGGCGATCAGCCTTCTTTATGGTCCAGCTCTCACTTCCATACATCACTACTGGGAAAACCATAGCTTTAACTATAAGGACCTTTGTTGGCAAGGTGATGTCTCTGCTTTTTAAGATGCTGTCACTTATCAGGAGGGAAAGAATATGGGGCAAGGCAGCAGGGAACTCAGATTGGTAGAAACACACTGGAAGGAGCACTGAATTGTCTCTGCTGGTGTATTTGCAACATGCTGATCTCAATGCTGCCTCACTACTCCACCTCCCTGTAAGCCGCAGCAACTCACCTGGTGGATACCCAGGTAACTGCCTGCCCCCTCCCCACATAACACCATCCACTACTATACTTAAGGTATGGGGAACAGGGGAGGCAATGTAATGAAGTCTCAGACCATGTTTTAGAAGAGACAAAGCCATCCTACATCACAAAGGCCATACAGAGCTGTGAATTGAGAAAAACTGGAGGATATGACCAATACCATCCGTATTATTAGGATATATCCTGCCAACCTAGCAGTTCGAAAGCATACCAGCGCCAGTAGATAAATAGGTCTGGCAAAAAGGTAAATGCCATTTCTGTGCACTCTGGCACTCGTTACAGTGTTCCCTTGTGCCAGAAGTTGTTTTGTCATGCTGGCCACATGACCCGGAAAGCTGTGTGTGGACAAACATCGGCACCCTCAGTCTGAAAGCAGAGTTGAGCGCCACAACCCCATCGTGAAGTTTGACTGGACTTAACCATCCATGGGTCCTTTACCTTTTCACCTTTACCTGTGTTAAAAGGTAAAGATAAAGGACCCCTGACAGTTAAGTCCAGTCACGAACGACTCTGGGGTTGCACCACTCATCTCGCTTTACTGGCCGAGGGAGCCAACGTTTGTCCACTTCTGCAGACAGTTTTTCCGAGTCATGTGGCCAACATGACTAAGCCGCTTCTGGCGAAACCAGAGCAGCACACGGAAACACCGTTTACCTTCCTGCCAGAGCGGTACCTATTTATCTACTTGCACTTTGACATGCTTTCGAACTGCTAGGTTGGCAGGAGCAGGGACCAAGCAACGGGCGCTCACCCTGTTCCGGGGATTCGAACTACTGACCTTTCGATTGGCAAGTCCAAGCGGCACAGTGGATACAGTTTAAAAATGAAATTCCAGCTGAATTGTAGAACAGAACATTTGACGTATGCCAAAGCAAACACATGCACCATTTTCAAGCGAAATGAAACTTTTTGAAACCTGATCCGATGTTTTAGCAGAAACAATATGCTTCTGAATACCAGTTGCTGAGAATCACAAGTGGGATGAATGCTCTTGTTCCCCTGCCCTGCTCATGGTTTCCCCAAAGGCATCTGTTGTCCACTGTCAGAAAGAGAATGTTGAGACTAGACAAGCCTTTGGTCTGATGCGGCAGGGAATCATTCACTTGCCCTTAAGGAACTGTGCCATCCTCAAAAGCACATTTTTAAAATAACTCCAAAAGATATAAACACACTTTCCTCTCTCACAATCCACCACAATGCTACTTTTTTATTTTTACAACTTACATCTTAATGATGGCAACTGACATTGGTCTGCAGAAAAAATATAAAGTAATCTAAAGATATAAATGGTTACTTCTGGACAGAGGCTGTTGCTAAATATGCCGTAATGCTAGGTCTAAATGAGCTATAAAATGAGCAGCACACACTACAAAGCCTTTGTGTGTGATTTCAGACTGTTATAGGTGGAGAAAGAGAGATTAGTTTGCTTTTGTTTTCCTCTTCGGCAAGAGATTGCTTATTCACAAATGTGTTTGATGAGCCCAAACTTTTGTGATAATATCCAAATGGAGACTATAAAACAGATGTGGAGTTGCTTCTGGTTTCAGCCACTAGACTAGCTCATGTTTCAATTAAAAACAAAATTATTACATTCTTTGGTTCATGCCGTTTTTTGATAGAATAGTACAATTATATGTTAATTTCACTAAGATCAACTTTATTTATCTACAGGAAGCCATTCCAAAGATTGTTGTATATTTTCTTCGCTTCTGAAATGTTATCACATTTAATTGCCTGATCTTATTTGGGTTGCAATCATAGTCATTAATTAGAAGGAAGGTGAGGGACAGCGTCATATCTAACTATCTGTTATGGCTGCTTTAATGAGGAAAATACCTGCCACCGTTTTAAAGGCATCCTGTATACTTCACAAATACAGCTTGCTGTAGCATTCTCATTTAGACTGTGAACATCAAAGGAAATTGATGTCAGGTGTGAACAGAAGCTGTTGCATATATCTGTTGGAGAAGCTGAATGGTATGTCTGGCTGAGAGAGATGAAGGGCAGCTGAAAACATTAACAAAACTACAGGTAATTAGTGTAAACTTTCAAGGGTAAGGTATGCTGGAGGAATAAAAATGTTGTTTATAGCTATTCCCCGTTGCGCCGTGATAGCTAAGGGTCTGTCAATGTTTTCATTTATAAAGCCCTATTTTTATGAGATTGTGAATTAATAATAAGAATTTGCTTGGGGCTAACCTTTGACAATTTAAAGGGGGGAAATGCTTTTTGTTTCTCTGCATTCTGCAGCCATATGAATAACACCCCAGTACCAGTCCAACTCTGTTACTTAAATACCAAATGCTACCACATTCTGCTCTCAGAATTGAGGTGGTAGTGGTTTGGTTTGGTTTGGTTTGGCAGGTGTTTTTTGTGGTTTTTTTTAAAGAGGTCCTAACTGAGGTGTGTCACTGGTAGAGAAAAGGCAGGAGATCAGAGAACTTAAATCAAGGGTAGGCAAACTAAGGTCCGGGGGCCGGATCTGGCCCAATCGCCTTCTAAATCCAGCCAGTAGAAGGTCCAGGAATTGGCATGTTCTTACATGAGTAGAATGTGTGCTTTTATTTAAAATGCATCTATTTGTGGGGCATAGGAATTTGTTCATTTCCCCCCCTTCAAAATATAGTCCGCCCCCCCACAAGGTCTGAGGGACAGTGGACCGGCCCCCTGCTGAAAAAGCTTGCTGACCCCTGACTTAAATGAAGCTCTGTTGATCCAGACAATGCGATGTGAAACATCACAGAGAAAGCTGCAGCGGCACAGGCCACTATGGTGAAGTTGCCATAGCAATCGCCACAACTTTGGCAGTTTAGGCACTGGGTAGACCTGTGTCTTGGGTGGAGGAGAGGTTGTCATTTCTGCCTGCCCCCCCCCCAAAGATAGGGCATCCCATGAAAGGGATCCGTGAGGAGTCCCCTTATTGCAGTGGTGGCCAAACATGGCCCTCCAGCTGTTTCTGGGCTACAACTCCCATCATCCCTAGCTAACAGGACCAGTGGTCAGGGATGATGGGAATTGTAGTCCCAAAACAGCTGGAGGGCCAAGTTTGGCCACCACTGTGCCTGTTTGATTTAAGTCACAGGACTCCCCTGCTGCCAGGTTGACCCTTCCAGTAAGCGGGTCAGGAGTCAATGGTTATGTTCAATGCCAATGCCAATGCCAATGCCAAACTTCTTAGGTCTGTAGTCAATAAAATTGTGGCCTTATTTGACCCAATTAAGCTGTGTTGTGTCTGTTCTTCCTATCCAGTCGAAGGGCGGTGGAGGTGCTGCACCTGTGTATGCAAATCCGCAGCTCGGTGAGGATCCTTGCCCATGTGCACCTGTGTCAGGAGTTGGTGCACTCAAACATCATTTTTCTTGTCTAAGGCATCCTGTCACCGGACTTTGTTCTGATCTAGATGTTGTCCCATTCCTTGGCCAGTGGGTGGGACAACATGCTGATGCTAGGGAAAATGCTGGAAGACGGCAAGCAAAGCCAATCAACATCTTCATCTCCCTTCCTATCCTCAGCAACTGCTTTTGAAGCTTTCTTTCTGAGTGCACGGCAGAGTACAGAGACAAGATATTGGAGCATTGGGTAACTAGGTCACAGTTTTTAAGCTTAAAAACAGCAGGATCTGCAGCTCAAGCGTGGGAGGGGAGTTAACTAAATTACGGAGTCTGCTACGGATTCAATTTACTTGTGGACAGAGAAACTCACCTGCCCCCTGCAATGTAGGGGCCGGCAAAGCACTTTATTCCTTGACACTAGCCCCACATATTGAGGATTTCCTGAAACACCCTCTGGCCCCCAGGTAGTTGAAATTGGTTGGCCCCAGGTGGAATCCTTATCCCATGTCATGGGTCCCACAGCCCTGAATGGCAAGACTCTGATATTCTTAGTCTGCTTAAGTGTACTTTGGGATGCTCACCAGATTCTTTCTGCACAGTCCTGTGAAGGGTGACCAACTAACTGCTAGTTAAGAAAACTGCCCCATTGGCACTTACTGCTATCAAATGGCATTTTGGAGTCCGTTCTGAGCTCCAAAATTACAGTGTGGTGCAGGCAAAAAGAAAAAAGACACGATCCATCTATCATCTCCTACTTGGCCCAATAGGCAGCCAGATAATCATGAAGCAGTGTGCATGCATGCCAGGAAGGGCAGAGAGGCTCATTCTGGGCTAGGAAAATCCCTGTCCCTGGCCAGTACTGGTGTAATGTAGGGGAACCAAAATGCTTGTTTACAAAGTTATTGTACTCCCAACCTTACTGTATGCTTGTGAAACATGGACCACTTATAAACCCCATCTCCATCTCCTCGAAAGATTCCATCAACGGTGTCTCCAAAAAATGTTACACATCACTTGGGAAGACAGGTGAACTAATACCAGTGTACTGGAAGAGGCAAAGACCACCAGTGTTGAAGCAATGATTCTTCAACATCCGCTTCATTGGACTGGTCATGTTGTGCGGATGCCTGATTATCGTCTTCCAAAGCAACTACTCCATTCCAAACTGGAAAATGGAAAGTGTAATGCTGGTGGTCAACAAAAGAGGTTTAAAGACTGTCTCAAGGCAAATCTTTAAAAATGTAGTATAAACATCAAAAATTGGGAAACATTTGCCTGCGAGCGCTCCAATTGGAGAACAGTCTTTACCAAAGGTGTCATGGGCTTTGAAGACACTCAAACTCAGGACGCAAGGGAGAAATGTGCTAAGAGGAAGGCATGCTCGGCAAATCCACACCATGATCAATTCCCACCTGGAAACCAATGTTCCCACTGTGAAAGGACATGTGGATCCAGAATTGGCCTCCACAGTCACTTACGGACTTATTGTTAAAACCGTGTTTATGGAAGACAATCTTACTCGGCTACAAGTGATCGCCAAAGCAGAAGACTACAGGGCTAGCAATTTGGGTCTTTCCAGGTGTTGTGGACTACAACCCTCATGATGCCTAGTCATTGGCCGTGCTGCCCGGGACTCATGGGAGTTGTAGTTTACAGCACAATGTTGACTATCCCAGGTGGCTTGTGTGGATGCACATTAGCATGCCAATGTTCCTTATCTCCATCGGGGGCGCCCTCAAAGCCACTTCTGCCCACACATTGTGATGGGCAGGTAAGTCTGCTTCTCCTGGCGAGTGCTATAAGTAGCTGGTATTTGGGCAGTCCTCCAGAAGAGCTTTCTGAGGCTATAAGAATTCCCATCCCTGCCTGTGGGTGCAGCTGGAGCAATCTGGCCAACACCCCGCACACAATGTGAACGGCTAGCAACTATTTCATTTGTAAGAGCAGGTGAAATAGTTTGCATACTATGAGGTGAAATAGCTACATCTACCAGTTACCTGTCATTGAGAACTCTTGTTGTTGATCCCAGCACTTCTGACATTGGAAAGGAGGTACTGGAAGATTTGGGGCTTTCAACATGAATGCGAGCTAATGTAATCTATGAGGATCCAAGAGTCAGCCTGGGTTGGCAGAGCCAGGCGAGAGCCTGAGAAGCCTGCCCAGGTAGATGCTCTAATCCGTACACAGCCAAGTAACTCTCTAGCACCTCCATTGCTCCCTGGTTCTGCAGTGATGAACTGCTCCACTGGCTTCCATGCCAGGCGTCATGGCTGTTGAGGAGGATGACCTCATTGTCAGGCGACATCACTGACACCGTTTCTCATATTTGGCAGGAGAGAAGGTCACAAATTCTAGAAGGCAATTAATGCAACACATGCTTGGAACAGCCTCCTTTTCAAAGTGATGTCAGTGTCGTCCCTATTTATAAACCTATGAGGCATCTGTACTGAAATAGCTACATTACCAAGTTGCCGGGTATTGATAACTGTTGAAATGAGAGAACGGCACAATTTAGAGTATTTCCGCCTTTCAGCATCTCCCCATCTTTCCGAAACCAAATTATATTTGACATTGCAGCTCCTTCATTTGGCCTTGCACAATAATTTGCCAGGTGATTCCTAATTAATAATAATATCAATGAAACTATATTAAGGTTTGTCAAATGGTATTATTATTATTATTTAATTTTAATATAATTCAAACAAAAACAATGTGGGATAAATCACTGTTTAACGTTCTTATTATCGAGCATTAGAGTGAGATTTCAAGAGCCTCACTGTTGTGCTGACATTGGTTTTCAGTGTAATAAAAAAAACATGACGATAAAGACGTTTCAAGGACACAACGGGCAGGGAATAATATTCCCTCTATGGGTCATTCAGCTATTCTGATTGCATAACTACTGCAGATTCACACAGATAGCAAAGGCGAGCACAGAAGAAGCTATAAGGAGGGGTTGCCTATTGTTTAACTTCACAGAGCCCAAAGATCATTGTCAAGCACCAAAAGCTTTTCTTTCAGGCTTTGCATGGGATATCACTAATTTGTCAATCAAAGGGAAAATTTCTAACACTGCAATTTGTTACTGCCATGTTAAGATTAACATATCTGTTATTCAATAAAATGCCTTTGACGTATGTTTTCCTAGGTCAGCTGAATTGATGCAGGGTTCCAATATTAAACCCGTGCTAATATTAAACCCATCTTTTGTTCTTTTTTTATAATCTGTGCTCTGAGTCCTTTTTCAACGCCAGAGTTTTAAATTCTCAAATATGATATAAAAAATGCCTGTGAAAATAGTGCGCTGTGGGCTTTATGACTCAATATGGCAGGTGTTTAATGAACCCAGTGCAGGTTTTTGTGCATATAAAGAATGGACATGTGGCAAGGTGCATTTTAACAAATGTGGCAACATTTAGAGCAAAAATACGATGGTGTTGCTAGCCCCACTTTTTTGAACATTGAGAAGTTCAAAGGGCAGTTTAGATGAGAGAGCACTGAAGACTTACGGCTTTTGTTTATTATTTGTTTTCTTTATCACTATTTGTACCAGAATATAAGTCAAAGCATATATATACTATATTATACTACAGCATTATACTAGCAGAGCGTAAGTGGAAGCAAAGAGGCACATCTCCTGTAAGGTAGCAGAGCTGCTGCCCTGCATCACAAATCCAGAGAAAGCCCACATGCTCATATACTGATGTGCTCCCACCCACCCACCCACCCCAGGTTCATGTGTGTCCACTGGTGTAGGAAGAGAGGGCGGGGGGAGCACACTGCCCCCGGCAGTGCAATCCTGGTGGGGTTCCATCGCAGCTGCCCACCCCCAGAACACGTGCCACACCCCTGCGTGCAGTGCGCCATGCCCCCAGGATGCACGCCAGCCCTGCCTGCTCTCCGCCACTGTGTGTGTCTCTTCTAAAGTGGAAACAGATGTTTTTGAGAGCACACAAACACCACTATTGTCCCTTTTCTTTAGTTTGGTGTGTGTGCGTGTGACACTTTCCCCAAACTCTGATGGGTATATTATTCAATCTTCATATTGCTGGATCCCAGCATTCCCCAGTCATTGTTCTTCTGTGCAAGCAGAATTGCCACGGACTTTCCACACTTTGGCAATAGGTCTCAAGTGGCTTTTGTTGTGTATGCCCTGACGTTTATGTATATATCCTGCTATGGTCAGTACAAAATAGAAGACATAGCCAGGGGGTTGGAAGGGCAATTAACCTGAGAGGACCATATACACAGAGCTGAACCTGGAAGTGACCAAAAACATCACCAAAAAGCCACGAAAAGGATGGAATGGGGGCAGGGCATAACAGGGTGGAGTGCGCTTATATGTGTTCTGCCGATGTGTTCAGGAATCAGGAACTCCCATGTGAAATGGTAATCAATTCTACATATATAATTAAACAACAACAACATTAAAGCATTTTTAATTTGAGGTCTGTTACGTCTGAATCCAATTAATAATGTACCTGCTGCATATTATTCAGTCACTTCCTTAAAATGTTCTGAAGCATTCTAGGGCAAATTAGAAAGAGGGAACACGATAACAAAATGGTGCTGACAACAAAGAATGGACAAAAGCGGCATGAATCTGTGCTAATATACAACAAAGATTGGGCTATAAATACTGTAAATAAGTAAACTAATGAAATCTTCTGGGGATTTCGGTTGGAGAGCTGGCCTGGGACACAGATCTCTGCTCCTGGCATCTCCTGGTCGATACCAGTGGGTGTGTCTCAGTTGCAGCTAGATAACTAGTAATGTAAGAATGTCATGGGTTAACGTTCCCTGATATATTGCTGAACATGGCACATGGCCAGGAAGGTCTCCTCTAAGCGCTATTTCTGGCTCATTGACCATGCACAGAATTTGCCAAGAATCTTAACGAGACTACGTAGCAGTAGAGTATAGCTACAGTAGATGTGCTCATATACGCTGCCCATTGACTTAACGTTAGAAATGGCCTGATTAACCCCATACACTGTCAACTTGTCTTCCTTGCGGTGATGTGCTCACCACTGCCTCCCTCACCCCCAAACAAGTATCCAGCCAAAGCATCAGAGAAAGGGAACCTGTCAGTCCTCTAGATGTTAAAGGTAAAAGGTAAAGGGACCCCTGACCATTAGGTCCAGTCGTGGCCGACACTGGGGTTGTGGTGCTCTGAAGGAGCTGGCGTACAGCTTCCGGATCATGAGGCCAGCATGACTAAGCCACTTCTGGCGAAGCAGCGCACAGAAATGCCGTTTACCTTCCCGCAGGAGCAGTACCTATTTATCTACTCACACTTTGACGTGTTTTTGAAGTGCTAGGTTGGCAGGAGCAGGGACCGAGCAATGGGAGCTCACCCCGTTGCAGGGATTCGAACTGCTGACCTTCTGATTGGCAAGCCCTAGGCTCTGTGGTTTAACCCACAGCGCCACCCGTGTCCCTTCCTCTAGATGTTGCTGTTCCACAATTCCCATCATCCCTGAAGCTGCTGAATGAAATTGGGCACAGCTTTATTGATTACAGGTGTAAGTAGGTTTTGGCACAGGCATTGCGTATGTGTCCTCAATCGACCGAACCAATTGCTGGCTGGTTACTTCATCCAAATTGATCCTGGGTTAGTCCTGGCCTCCCATGATACACATGAAATAGGGTGATCCCTCCAGGAAACCATGTGAACAGAACCTTCTCCCTGGACCTCTTTACCGGGGGACCCTGATACTTTGTTTATGAAGAGTAGGGCTCCTTTCTACCTCCCTTTGTTTAGACTGAAGATCCAACCCAATGCCTTCTTCTGCCAGCAAGTTGTGACTGTTGCTATAAGTAGTTAGGCTTAATCCTCCAGACTGGCCCAATTCGTCTGCAGGTAAATTGCTCCCTGTCCCCCATTATGGTGACTGATAAATTCCATAGCAAGGTCATACCCAAGCGCTGCCCACTTACCTTACGGCAGGACCAAAACATACAGTGTGGGTGGGTTCATTGCTGACTGTGCTGCTGGCTCCAAGCATTGTCTGTTTAATCAGGTTTGCCATACGTCGGAAAAATTCCAGACATGTCCTGATTTTCGCGTGTAAAAATGGCGTCATGGGCGAATTTTGCAAAATGTCTGGGAAAACCTGGATGTATGGCAATGCGAAGGAAAAAGCAGCAGAAACAGCTTCAAAAGTTTCAAAATCACTATTTTGGAGGGATATTTGGGGTTTCTTCCCCAAAAAGCTGGTGGGTTTCTTTAAAAAAATCAGGAATTTAACTTTTTGAAATATGGCAGCCCTAGTTTAATTCATACACACACACACACACACACACACACACACACATTTTTATTGATTTTTTAAAATATTTCCAACAATCATTTAAGATAAATTCTTATCTTATACAATATTTTAGACTTCCATCAACAACCTCTGAAGATTTTCTGTTCTTTATCACTTATTCTGCATTTCTTAATTTCTCTATTGCTTTTAATTATCCTTAACTAAAGATTCTCTTCATAATCTTCCTTGCAATATTTCACATAATCCTCCTTACAGAACTTCTTGCAGTCCTACTAGCGTAATCTGTTTATTACAATTGCTTTTTAGATGGTTCAAATATTTCCTCCAGTCTTCTAAAAATCTCTGGTCCTGCATGTTTCGAATTCTTCCTGTTAATTTGTCTAATTCTGCATAGTCCATTAATTTCATTTGCCACTCTTCTTTCGTCGGTAATTCTTCTTGTTTCCATTTCTGTGCCAGTAATATTCTTGCTGCCAGCAACCCTAGTTTAATTCAGCTGGAGGCGGATCTGAGAGAAGCCAGGCTCTCCTCAGGTCTGCCTCCAAGTCCCGCCTTCTTAACTGGCCATGATTGGCCCATTTAAATTAACATTGTAAAAAAAGCTCCAATAGTCGCCTGCAGCCGCACTGGACCTCAGCTGCCACTGCTACAAAAGCAGTAAGGGGTCTTTTTCTTTAAAGCTGTTGAAAAGAATGAAAATAAATAAAACCGAGAACTTAAAACAATGAAAATGAAATGAAATAGGACTAGAGGAGATATCTAGCAAATGTAGTTAACATCTAAAATTAAAAATAAACGAAGGAGGACTTTTTATCCAGCCTTTCATGGGTATTGGCGGATGGTGAGGCGACCAAAATACCAAGCATGTTAAATGCCCATCCTCTTTCCACTGGTCACATTTACTCAGTCAGAATTTTAAAAATTCCACACGCATGTGTGTTCTGAGGAAAAAACCTTTAGGTCAAGTCTTTTTGAAAGAATGCCAAATGTCTTTGTGTCCAGTTATTTATGGTTTCAGATAATTGTACAGAAAATATCAAATTTGCATAGTGTGATTATTGCTGATTATTTATCCAGCAGTCAAAATGTTTCAGTGGTTCCTAGGATGACAGATTGACAAGTACTTAAAACTCATTCATTTTATGAAATTTGCATGTAATTAGGCAATAATGAAGGGGATGTTTGTGGACAGCGGATTATACTACAATATGCTGGAAGGGATTCAAATGCTTGACAAAGTGTTAACACTTATCTTCAGTTTCAACTAAGTCTTGAATGTTCGGTTAAAAAGGGAGCAGAGGGAAACGGAAATGGATACAAGGACTGAAAAATGCAAAAATGGAACGAAACACCTTTTCTTACCGGGTTCCCCTTATATATATTCCTAAGAAATTAAATTCTTCATTTAAGAAAAAAGAAAGAAAGAAAGAAAGAATCATGCTGCATTTACGGCAGCACATTTGTTCAAAGCATGTAGTTGTGATTTTGGTGAAGGCTCATGAAATATAATCTCCCTTTCTTGTTAAGATACGGTTTTCTGATTTAAGCTGAAGCTCCTCTTGAGATTTATGCAGATAGAATATGTTGCTCAGCTTTTATATAAAAGCCAGTCTGAGCAAAAATAAGAGAACTCAGGATGAAGCCATGCAGATGCCTGTCAATGTAGCGTAGACAAAACTGGGTTGGATAGCCAATTGTCTTACCATACAATAGGTAGCATCTTGTGTTCCTCTGGATCATGTTGCTATGTGAGAAAAGAGTTCCTTCAATCATTCGTTCATTTCATTTGCTTTTCCACACACAAAAATCATGCTCAAAATACTTTGCAAACTTTCATGTGCCAGTTTATTGTTTTGGGCTGACGGGTCACGCTACAAATTTTAAGCAAGCTCCCCCACCCCCCACCCTGAAAAAATAATAATTAGGGGAACTGTAGTTTGCCCTCACAGAGCTGCAATCCCAGCACCCTTAACAAACGACAGTTCTCAGGATTCTTTGGATGGTGGGGAGGGGAAATGCACTTTAAATATATTGTGTGTTTACAGGTAGGATGAACCTGTCTAAAAGTGCCGTCCGAAGTGGGGACTATTGCCTTTGTTTTCCTGGCTGTAATGCTAGCGCTTCTGCCCCAGTTTTGACTCTGCGTTATCTGCTGGATTGTGGAACTGCGGCTTCGTGATCAATATGCTAGCATGTCATGCTAAGTTAATTCACACCAGGGGGCATGGTTTGACCAGTGGCAGAGCTACCTGCTCCAGCACCGCGAGTGGAGTACATCCGGGGGCGTGGCTGGCGGGCGTCGCAGGGGGTGTGGCACCCATCCCAAGGGGCATGGCACATTGCCCGTGTGGGCATGGTGCATGTCAGGGGGTGTGCGGCAAGCAACACGCGTCCTGGGGCGTGCCCAGCAAGTGGCGAGCGGCCCAGGGGTGTGCACCAAGCGCCAAGAGTCCCAGGCGGTGGGGGTGGGGGCAGCCACGATGTCCCCCCCCCCAAGATGGTATCGGAGCCTCCACTATGACCGAGCTGATAAAGCTCATCCTCTGGTCAAGGCCTTCGTTCTCTCCTCCGACGATAATTAACAACCTGAGCCTTTGATGAGGCTCCAGGCATGTTCACTCATTACACAGAGTATCCAGCAGCAGGGAAGGATGAGAAACACGGGCTACATTGCTAAAAGTTTTATTCGTAATTACACGGACAGAAAACACATCCTCTCTCTGTGAAAGGCAGAGAGCAACTGGAAAAACAAAGGAACAGGAAACAATAACATCACATCCATCTCCCGTCTTCCGTGAGACTTCCAACAGCCTGGAATGTCTGGTGTGCAAAACAGAGTCTTGTGACTCCAAGCATCGCACAGTAGCAACACAGAAACCAACAGATGGCCCCCGGAGTGAGCCCCCCCCCGCCCCCACCTTCGTCCACCAGTGGGTTTGACACAACAGCAGACATTATCAGGCATGTCACCACCACCCATCCTTTAAGCACATATGCCAGGGGAGGAACTAGGTTTTATTTTACAAGGGTCAAAGACCCAGTTTGGCACCCTCCCCCATGTGCATTTGCGTACACACACAGGCTGGGATCCACAGTGGCAGTGGAGGCTTCACCCAGGGCAAAAAATCTGGCTAGCAACCCCATAGCTATGGCATTCCATGTGTGTTTCTGTTTTCCTAGGATTCCCCTCATGTGTCAGGAACCAGACTGAAGGGTTCTGAGGAAGAATGGTGAGAGCCCCCCTACCCCTCTGCTCAGGGGCCTGATCCTGAAGCTCCCCTGGAGCAGGAGGATAGTATCGACCTAGAGCAATGGTTTGAGGAAGGGCACAGTTTGGAAACTGACAGTTGGGCTGAGCTGGGAGAAGAGCAACCAAGGGGAGAGGAACAGGAAGAGAAAGTATGCAGCCCATGGGCCCTAGGGCTAGGCATCTGGATAGGGTAGCCTCTCAGAAGGCTCAGTGGTTGAGGGATCACATGGTGAGGAGACGGGAAGATGGGAGGAACTAGAGGGAAGTGGGAGGAACTCAATGGGAGCACCTGCACGATGAGAATGGATGCTGAATGTTTTTGCTGTGTTCAATAAACCTCTCTGTCACTGCTAAAGACTGCTTTCTCTTCGTGCTGTTTTCTACAGAGGGGGGGGGGGAGGTAAGCCTTGCCTGGCAGCCTGACACCATGAAAAAAGCAGGACAGAACTGTATGCCAGTATAGTACCCTATATTTCATACCGCAATTTCTTGGTTTAATAGGGTTGCCAATAGATTTTTATTTTATTTTTTTGGAAGCAATTAACACAGAAAGGAGCCCTTAACTTCCACTAGATTTCCAGAAGTGGCTTTTTGTCTTTTTCTGTGTGTGTGTGTGTGTGTGTGTGTGTGTGTGTGTAACTTCATACACACACACACAGTCACACACACACAAACACACACATATCATTTTCAACAATTGTAAAACATACTTTTATATCTTATACAATTTTTGACTTCCGTCAGTCACATCTGAAAATTTTCAAATCTTTTCCACTTAATTTACATTTCTTACTTTCACTATTACTTTTAATTATCATAACTAATGTCTCTCTTCTTTATCTTCTTTGCAATATTTCATATATTCCTCCTTACAAAACTTCTTGTAGTCCTACTAGCATAATTTGTTGATTACAGTTGCTCTTCAAATAGTTCGCATATTTATTCCAATCTTTTGTGAATCTCTGGTCCCGCAGGTTTCGAATCCTTCCTGTCATCTTTTCTAATTCTGCGTAGTCCGATTTCCAGAAGTGGCTTTTATATCACGCAGAAAGGTGACATAAAACACACAAATGACCAGATAAGAAAGTGTTGGGGGAAAAGGAATTAAGTGCTGTCTGAGTGCAGCCACATTCAAGTTGCTTGCAGTTACCTTCACCAGCCCCTGATGAAAAGGGATGAACCGCGTGCTGGTTTTCTCTTGCCTGTATCAAAACCACGAACACCAGTCCCCCTCTCTGACCTTTTAGCATGATCCCTACGCTGCTTTATTCCAGGAAGCATTGTTCACTTCCAAAAGCACACGGATCATAAACAGGTCATCATAAACTTTGCACACCAATTGTGGTCCATTGAAAAAGCTTTCTTTTCACATTTTGAATAGCATGTTTTAGCATAAAAGATGTTATACTGACTAGGCGGGAGGGAAAGGGAAAACAATCTTTGGTTCCCTGATGGGCATTTCTCAATGAATTATATTCATAGTATTCTCAATAGCCTTATGTAATCTGAATTAATTACTAAATCTATTCCCTTCGTTCCCTAATTAACTCATCCTACGGAAAGTAATTCTCCTCTTTAAAATCGGCTCATTTAGATTTCGGCATATTCTTTAGATATGGGGTCTTGAGATGTATCAGGCAGAACGTGAGGCGCTGTCTCTACAGAAGACACCTGAATCCTCCAGTCTTTCTTTAACTTCAGACACTCACTTAAACCACCAGCTCTTTGTTTAACAGGTTTCTCTAGGTTGTACCAGCACAATTAAGTTGACAGCTAAAAGACAAGCGCTCCCCTTCTAATGCTGTGATCCAAGGAGAACGTGAACTATAGTCAAGATGAGAAAGTTTTTGCAGGAAAATTAAAACTGGAATGCACCTCTGAGAGCCAGTGTGGTGTAGTGGTTAAGAGCGGTAGTCTCGTAATCTGGGGAACCAGGTTCGCATCTCCGCTCCTCCACATGCAGCTGCTGGGTGACCTTGGGCCAGTCACACTTCTCTGAAGTCTCTCAGCCCCACTCACCTCACAGAGTGTTTGTTGTGGGGGAGGAAGGGAAAGGAGAATGTTAGCCGCTTTGAGACTCCTTAAAGGGAGTGAAAGGTGGGATATCAAATCCAAACTCCTCCTCCTCCTCCTCCTCCTCCTCCTCCTCCTCCTCCTCCTCCTCCTCTTCTTCTTCTTCTTCTTCTCTGCAGTCTGTGTGCCAGTACTGCATTATATCCTTATTAGTGGCAATGTAACTTCAGAATAATTAGGTGTGTATCTCTTGGAATGGCCAAGGTGTGCTTGGTGGCAATATTTTCTTCCCTCCACATCCCATGCTTAAATGCTTAACTCAGCATTGAGACGCCACACAGAACATGCGATGGCATCTATCAACAACTGAAACAGTTGCTTACTGGCACATATGATCACTAGCTTTGCCAAAGGCCCCTCCCTACACCCTCCCACCCTGTCAGAGCTGCTGTGCCTTTGACATCTTCATGAGAAGAAGATATTCAGCCGTTTAGGCATTTCCCAGCATGAAGTGAACAGCTAAACCTGCCGACTTTCTGTTTCGCTGTGCAACTGTGAAAAAGCACAGGCACTTTGCCAGGACCAAAAGTTGGCAACCCAAGAGAACTGCCCGCGCAGCCAGTGCTTTCCTTGCAGTTTTCACAGCTGTAAGTACCACAGCTGAGGAGGCAAGCTGCGGTAGGATTTTTAAATGGTTTGCTAGGCTTCCCAACAAGAAAAGCCTCACACACTGTTATGTACTGAGTTGAATAGGATTCAGAATGCAGCAGTCTGATTGGAACTAGAACAATAGGATTCAGAATGCAGCAGTCTGATTGGTTCTAGAACAATAGGATTCAGAATGCAGCAGTCTGATTGGTCCTAGAACAATTGAACCCAGAATGCAGAAGTCTGATTGGTCCACAGGAGCCACCCAATCCAGCTCCAGGTAGAAGTGAATCCGCAACCTGATTGGCCTACAGGAGAATCCTGGAATTAGCCAATCACGTGGTGCCCATTGTGTAAATAATGTATATAAAGCAGACATTCTGGGGGAATTTCCATTCCTCCTCACCACTATGAGCTGAATAAAGAGCATGAAATCCACTCTCGACTCTATTTCACACACAATCCAGGCTCCTACAGGCATGCTTCCCTTACATCAGGGTTAAGAACTTGAGAACAAAGGGGGAGTCTGCTAGATCAGGCCAGTCGCCCAGCATCATGTTCTCACAACAGCCGACAGATGCCTATGGAAAACCTGAAACCAGGATTTGGGCACAAGAGCCCAGCTGTGGAGGCAGAACATAGCTATCATGGCTAGTAGCCATCAATAGCCCTTTCTTCCATGAATTTGTCTAAAGCCATCTAGGTTGGGGAGTCAGCACTGCTTCATGTGGCAATGAGTTCCATAGTTTAACTGCATGAAGAAGTAGTGGATAGGGGACCTCCAGATGTTGATGATGCTTAACACACCCAGAAGTTGTAAAACGGAAGACAGAAGGCAGTGGAATGGAGAAAGCACAGGAAATGTCAGATTTAATGAATGTGACGATGAGAATGGTGGGATTGTGGAAGAGCAGAAAATAGGAAGGAAAAGCAGATGAAGAAGAGGAAGGTGATTGTAATTCTTATGTGTCATCTTGAAGGAAACGTAGTATTCAGGGATGGGAGCTTGTGTGCCATTTTGACACAATTTCTGTCTAAAAGACCTGAGTAGCTTTCATGAATCTGTCTTGGAGTTTGTTTGTTTTTTTGTTAATACGTGGTGATTATTCATCTCACCGCCATCAAACTTAATGATGGAGAATGCCATGCTATTCAGTGTTCCATTCATTTATTTTCTGTTACTGTATTTCCTACTTTAATTTGCTTCTAAAATGCAAAGAGGTTTAGCATATTGTGTTAGTCACTCATTTCTGGGCTATTCAGTTACAGCTGGTGTTGTTTACTATTGCAGCAAATGTCTCCTGCACAAACCTGATTGAAATGAATGAGAGCTTGCAGCAGTGGGTAGGCGCAGTTTAGCAGGATAATAGATTCTGACCCATATTGGTAAATATTTTATGCTTGTGAATGAGCCTACCCCTATTGTGCATTTCCTGTGTGGGGTGGGTCTCATGTGTTTGATTCCCTTTACAATTAAGTTCTAGAGATCTGGACCAGCCAGTGCTTTTGCTTTCACCCAAGAGAGCCTTACAACTTTCCTCTGTTGGCTGTCATTCAACAACTAGTTTAGCTTTCTACAATGTGACACCTTCCAGATGTTTTGAACCACAGCTCCCAATAGGGCCAGCCGGCATAGACAATGATCAGT
The DNA here is from genome assembly GCF_965112155.1 of Podarcis liolepis. Classification (NCBI taxonomy): domain Eukaryota; kingdom Metazoa; phylum Chordata; class Lepidosauria; order Squamata; family Lacertidae; genus Podarcis; species Podarcis liolepis. Next base: position 31,119,251 of record NC_139558.1, on the reverse strand, counting down.
GGTGTTGTAGCCCAAAACATCTGGATGGCACAAGGTTGGGGGGAGGATGAAGTGGTGCATGGGAACATTTTTTTGGCCATTGAGGTGTGTGTGTGTGTGTGTGTGTGTGTGTTATTTTTAGTTGTTGGCTACACACTCCAAACTGCTAGCATGGGTTGAGATAGAAACTGAGCTAAGGAAAGCTATTTTTTTTGTTAAAAAATCTATTTAGGAGGCGTTTATGCACCATCAGAAGTAATGATGACGTCTACTAGACATCTCCATGAGATGCACATTATATTTTAGACCATGGGCAGGCAAACTAAGGCCCGGGGGCTGGATCTGGCCCAATCGCCTTCTAAATCTGGCCCGTGGACGGTCCAGGAATCATCGTGTTTTTACATGAGTAGAACATGTCCTTTTATTTAAAATGCATCTCTGGGTTATTTTCGGGGCCTGCCTGGTGTTTTTACATGAGTAGATTGTGTGCTTTTATTTAAAATACATCTCTGGGTTATTTGTGGGGCATAGGAATTCATTCTCCTCCCCCCAATATAGTCCAGCCCCCCACAAGGTCTGAGGGACAGTGGACTGGCCCCCAGCTGTAAAAGTTTGCTGACCCCGTTTTAGATCCACAAATCTGGATGCATATCCAAGCATTTTTCTTTATATATTTTCTTCCAACTGTGAAGCATCTATGTCTGTTCAGCAGAGGAATTGGGGGGGGGGGGGTGCAAAACAAACAACATGCCATGCTAGGGATATGGTGCCCCAACACATGGACAGGCCAACATTCATAGCCTTTCCCCCCAGTGCTTCATGTCCGATGGGATTCAAAGCTGGTGCATATTATATTTGGATATATTTCAGGTCTAAAAGCATTTACAAGGACTTCGGTTAATTAAAACCATTTAAAAAGATTCGTTTTGCCATTGTCTATTTTTCGTTGCTCCAAAACTGTGGCTCTCATAATTCAACTTTTAAATGGACATATACCATAAAGGGTTAAGCAGTATGCTCAACGGTATGGGACCTGAGGTTAATACGGTGTAAAAATCTAAAATATTTGGCCTAGTGCTAGACAGCAGCTTATTTCTTTTTTAAAAAAAGAATTAAGCAAGCAAAGAGGAGGGATGTATAAATGGAGGTATTGAAGTCAGAGGAAATATCCCAGCAGTATGCATGAAGTTAGTGAAGCAACATTTGTTAACACATGTGCTATTCTGGAGAGCCTGTACAAAAGGAATATTAAAGAAATGGAGTGAATAAGACAGGAACTAAAACCGACCTGCACATTACAGGCTCCACATGAAGGCCACTGCAAATCATTCCACATGGCCGGGATAAGATTGTCAGCTTTTGAAATATGAGATTCTGGCACATCTGGACAGAGCGCAAGGGTGGGGCCCGGGGCAGGTCCTACAGAAATCTTCTGTTCCTAGGTGTACAATTTGCGCTTGAGTTTATATAAGTTCCTCGCCACCAAGCAATATCAAGTAACGCCCTGCACACATGGCGACAGGCCCTAAGAGATCGCAGCACAAACCGGCCTTCAGCCACACTACTGTCAGCAAAACAGGAAGCAATCTATGTACAGAGGAGAGGTGAAAGATGGGGCAAAATAGGGAAAGAGCACCCAAGATCATAATAAATGAGAAATCATTTACTCATAGGAGACATTGAGGACAAAGCCAGACTATGTACGTTAAAAGCACATTCCCACATGCAGAATCTCGGGAACTGCAGTTTAGCCCTACAGTTCAAAATACAGTTCCCATGACCTTTATGTGTGGGTGCTTTGAATGTATCCTTAAACTTAAGGCTAATCAGTGAATCCATGGCAGATAACTCAAAGCACTTGTAATTCTGTTAACTTTAGAAAGTGAGCTAAGAGCACAATTCAAAGTGTTGGTGCTGACCTTTAAAGCCCTAAATGGCCTCGGCCCAGTATACCTGAAGGAGCGTCTCCACCCCCATCGTTCAGCCCGGACACTGAGATCCAGCGCCGAGGGCCTTCTGGCGGTTCCCTCATTGCGAGAAGTGAGGTTACAGGGGACCATGCAGAGGGTCTTCTCGGTAGTGGCGCCCACCCTGTGGAACAGCCTCCCTTCAGATGTGAAGGAAATAAGTAGCTATCTTATCTTTAAAAGACATCTGAAGGCAGCCCTGTTTAGGGAAGTTTTTAATATTTAATGCTGTATTGTTTTTAACATTCGATTGGAAGCTGCCCAGAGTGGCTGGGGAAACTCAGGCAGATGGGTGGGGTATAAATAATAAATTATTATTATTATTATTATTATTATTATTAAGAGCCACAGACTGACAGGTCACCATCATACATAAGATTTGTTGTATGTTTAAGGATATACTTTGGTTGGAAACAAATTATATTTCTCTTCTACATTCACAGGCCTATGGGGGGGGGGGCAACCAGGTCGACACAATGTTCTCTCCCTTTCTCTCACACAGGGATAAGTTGGCACCCCCCATCAATCACACTGCCGTGTACAGTGGTACCTCGGGTTAAAAACTTAATTCATTCTAGAGGTCTGTTCTTAACCTGAAACTGTTCTTAACCTGAAGCACCACTTCAAGGTTTCTTGAAGCACCACTGTTCTTAACCTGAAGCACCACCTGCCACGCCACCAGAGCACAATTTCTGTTCTCATCCTGAAGCAAAGTTCTTAACCTGAAGCACTATTTCTGGGTTAGCGGAGTCTGTAACCTGAAGCGTATGTAACCCGAGGTACCACTGTACTATCTTTTGCCATTCTACAGTGTCTTCTGAGTGAGGAGCCAAGCAGAAAGCCAGGCTCCTCTTCTCAACAGCTGCTGCTAGGAGCCCTTTTAAATTTTGAGCATGTTCGCTGAAGTCATGCGTGCAGCGCAGGCACATTCTTGTCAATGCTCAGGATGGGCACACCAGCTATTTCCAGCCCATTCATTCCTACCTCCATTCCAGTTCCCAAACGAATCTGCCGTTAAACACACACACCAAAAACCTGGACAAAAATGTCCAGGTTTTTGCTCCCAGAGCAAACAAAAACTGACAACATTCACAGAAATAAATGAAGTTCATGGGCGAAATCAACTTCCCATCCCGCTTTTCTGGAAACTGGTTCAGATACCTCTCCTTCAAACCAACCGGGCATCATCTCCTTCCCTTTTCAGTTGCCAACCCCACATAAGGAAATGCTGGTAATAAAACGAAGATTTCCCCCACTTCTAGGCTAGCTCTAACTTTTCTTTATAGGGGCTGTTTTTTGTTTGGTTACTGTTGTTGAGAAAATCACCACCAAATTGTGTATGTGATTGCGTATTAGGAGGTTGCGTGTTTAGATTAGTTTTATGTTGTGTGAATGTGTATATGCATGGTTTTGATACTTGTATATGTTTGGGTTTTCCCCCACCCCTTAATATTTAGGGTATGTTCATTATTATAGACATGTACTGTTGTTACATTGTATTTTGCTTTGATTTTGTGGTTCTTAGCTGTTTTACTTATATATGTTGTTTATTGTTATTGTGTTACTTAAAATATGGAAGTGTTGATAGTCTTGCTTGGTTTTTGAATGCAGAATTTGCATTGCATTTCTTATATTGATTCCTTTTTCTTGGGATGCTACATAGATAATAAATAAGCTAAATACAGTGGTACCTCAGGTTAAGTACTTAATTCGTTCCGGAGGTCCATTCTTAACCTGAAACTGTTCTTAACCTGAAGCACCACTTTAGCTAATGGGGCCTCCTGCTGCTGCCACACTGCCAGAGCACAATTTCTATTCTCATCCTGAAGCAAAGTTCTTAACCCAAGGTACTATTTCTTTGTTAGCAGAGTCTGTAACCTGAAGCGTCTGTAACCTGAAGCGTATGTAACCCGAGATACCACTGTAATAAAGAAATCAGATGTGATGTGATATCTTCATGAAAATTTAAAAAACACGATATGCTGTTGATCTGCACTGAAGTGGTCATGACGTATGAACTGACTTTCAAATCAGTAGACATACTAGGCTGCAAAATATTTGTCAACAATACATTTTCTTGCCTAATGGGAATTCCATAGGCATACATTCAGCGCCAGAGCAAGCCAATCAGGTGCCTGGGGTGGCGTGTGTGCAAACTCATGCTGGTAGATTCGAGAACACTGTCCAACCATCTCGACCTCTGTCATCCCTTTCTCCTTGTGCCCTCAATCTTTCCCAATATAGGGGTCTTTTCCAGGGAGTCTTCTCATGAGGTGGCCAAAGTATTGGAGCCTCAGCTTCAGGATTTGTCCTTCCAGTGAGCCCGTGAGCCCTCAGGGCTGATTTCCTTCAGAATGGAGAGGTTTGATAGTTTTGCAGTCCATGGGACTCAGTGTAGACATAGTCAGGATTGTATTGTTAATCAGTAAGATTTCATGCACATCAGTGTAATTCTACTGGCTTTAGTGGTATGTGAGAGCACTAAATATTTCAGCTGATTAACATTCTATGGCTTTTAAAATGTGTTTGTGGAAGGGGGGTTGTTTCTATTTGTTTTCATTTTATTATGAATTTTCTATTCTTGTTTTGCATTTTTCTGCTGTGAATTGCCCTGGGATCTTCAGATGAAGGGAGGCATATTATTATTATTATTATTATTATTATTATTATTATTATTATTATTATTATTATTATTATTATTATTTTCTTCCTGCTTTGTTTGAATGTATTTGATTTCCCCCCAAGCAAAATTACTTCAGAAGTATCATTTTCTAATCTCTCTTCCTCTGAACCACATGCTTTATTCATTTCTTCCAGGTTATTATTATTTTTCTAGCCATTTGTCATTTACATAATACTAAGCAACCAGTCTTGTGAATATCCAAAACTACAAAAAAGCTTCTATAGTATTTTATTTTATTTTTTTATTTTTTGACACAGGGGACTTCATGGAGAAACCCTCAGCTGCAGATTCATTACACTTTCTGTTTAGCTAGCCATTTCCTAGTGGAACAGTGATATTTTATTTGGCCGGCAACCGCTCCTAGTACAGGAGAACAGTTGTCTTTTTTAAACTAGCTATTGGAAAGGATTTTCCTTGCTTATTTTTCCTGAGTGTGCATGTGTGTGAACAAAGATCTGTGCACACGTGTATTTTAATTCCAACTTTTTGTTCTGAAAAAACAAAACACATCCATATTTTCAGAATATTGAGTATCATATGCTCCTCAGTTTATTAAATCGCTTTTCTGTTTGCTACCTGGATCTATGAAATTACTGTTAAGCCTGTACTAGGTTTCTCAAAACTTTCATGTCTGGGGTTAGATTTTCTTGCTGATTACTGGAACTTGCAGCAGGTCACATGATAGAGTATCCCAAGTAAAATATGAATGACAATATTCTGGGGACACAGGGCAGACTGTTTTCCTAGAATAAGGTATCTGATTCCCAACCTCACAGGAGCTAATAGGGGGATGAGTCTCTACTGATAGCCTCTGCAGCTTGCCATTACAGAAATAAAATAGGGTGTCAACAAAATGGAAAAGAGTTGGATTCCGAGAGAGCACCCCCCCCCCCTTGGTGTATTTATCAGAGCATTCATGGGTGGGTGTTGAAAGTGACAATACCATCCAATAATACTTTGCTGTCCCATGTCCCAGCCCACAGTCATTTTTACTTTTTATTCTTAATTCTTGTTTCCCTTTTTTCATTGATTTCCAAGAGATCGTAGCTAAAAGTGGTGCATTTTTTTAAATTAAAAAATGCATGAAATGCTGTAGCTGTGGCTGTATTCCTGTGAAATTCTTTCTTTTTATACAGAGTTGCAAGCTTGATGTTCCTTCCAACTCTACAGTTCCAAGATTCTTAGAAAAACAGCGGTCAATAAGGATGCAAAGAATCTTGCAATCTGGCAGCTAAAATTACATGCATGCAAAGATCCTTGGGATTTGTCTTCATTAAACAACAGCTCGTGCTTTCTGATAAACCATTTTTGGAACTGGCCATCATTTTCAGAAGCATTTTGCGGTATGAGGAAAGGGTTTATAGCCAAACTTAGTCCTACTCTGAGTATACGCATTGACAGTAAAACAAACCTAAGTGGGTCATGCTCATTAATTTCAGTGGGTCTACTCAGAGAAGGACTAAAACCGGAAAGAAATAAAAATTTAGGAAAGCTCACCTGTAATCCTTCTTTGTCTAAAATGTGCATCTTGGTAGATAACAGGCATTGTCAGCAGCAGTTACGATGACTGTTGAACTTGAAAAGATTTCTGCTATACTTCCAGGAATTTCTGCTTACTATATATATAACCCGCTGGATGATCCCCAATTAACTTTCACCACATCATAAGCATGCACCCAGGAAGGTTTGGCCTATTTACCTGTTCCAAAGAGATTCACAGTCGAAATCGCTGGAAACCTTCTTTTAATTTCCAATTTGTTGTCTTTCATTCTTGAACTGTGTCTTTAACCTAAACCGCCTCCTATCCCACCCTTTCCTTCACATCCTTTTATCTTTCTGATTTTTCTATATTTTATTTAACACAGTTACTTTCCAGTTAGTTCCTTTGTAGCAGTACTTCATTTGTTGTTTCTTCTCTCCCAATCAGCTTCTGATTTTTAACTTTACTTAGCTGTTCCCCAGTACAGCTAATGTGCATAACTTACATAATAGAATGTGGCGCAATTATGTTTTACTTAGCTTGGTAATGTGTTTGGCGATATCTTTGTTTTTACATGAATTGAGCATGTGCTCAATGAAGTCCTTAAAGTCATCATTTTAGGAGATTAAAAGCTTTTCTGTATTTAATTTTGTGGGGAAATTCCCTACTAACTCTATATGGATCTGTGTGATGTTCCTTTGCAGAGCAAAATAAAAGAGAGAGATGAGTTTTGACCATCTTAATGCTGTGGAACTTCAGATGTTGTTGCCCTCCCATCAGCCACATCAAGCTTGGCCAGTGGTTGGGGATGCTGGGAGTTCAAGCTCAGCAACATCTGGAAGGATGCAGGTTCCTCACCCACAGGATAGGGAGAGAGGGAGGTAATGTTTCAAGAAACTATATATGTAGTTCTGTTGCGAGGTCTTACGCTAATTTCCTATTTGCACCTGGCTACTTAACCTGCGGCACTTTGCCACAAACAGTGCAGGTGGCAGGAGTTGATTTGGGGATGTTTAGGGAGGCAGGAGAGGATATATTATTTGATGATCTCCTTCCTAACTTGCATTAGCAAGTTCTATATCTTAGCAGAGTTCCAAACATTCCCCCTTTTAAAATTTGCACAGCAGTTAGCTTGTTGCAGGCTTGTCTGAGCCTCTCAATATAAGATTCCTGGTAAGATCCCTTATTGTCCCTCTTAAAAAGAATAGACACAACAATCTTATTAAAGTCAATATAAAAGTAGTTTACTCACAATCATCCAGTTCACAGTTGGATCTAATAATAATAATTTATTTGTACCCCGCCCATCTGGCTGGGTTTCCCCAGCCACTCTGGGCGGCTTCCAACAAAGATTAAAAATACAAGCAGACTTAGGTTACAAAACTACATACACATGTGGAACTATCCCATATGGGAGTTAGTTCCTAAGTGACCTCGAACAGGCAGTCACTTCTGCTAGCACATGGAAAAGCAAAATGGAGAAGAGAGACGAGCAAAGAAGATGATGTGTTCCTCTTCTCCAGATTAGGCCACACACAGACACACAGGCCTCTAGTCACATGCAGAGGAAGGTTGCCACAGCTCAGGAGGCAAACAGGAAGTTTTCTCCTGACTGCATACAAAGCATCTCCTAGCATGTTCATTCTAAGAATGTTGTACTTGACTGCTATGTGTTTCGCACCCCACAATTGATGCCACACCTGGAATGGTGCAAAAGACCTTCAGGCCTGAATTGGTCCTGACATTCCTCTGGACTGCAGGCAATTAATGGATAAATAAGAATGACAGTAGGAAGAAGATGGGGAAGCTCCAGATAGAAATCCAATAATTTTTCTCTCTGCTACCATGAGCTGGCTGTGGTTATATTCAATAGTAAGGAAGGATTTACTGTTAAGAGCTTCATAGCAGCTTACTTTTATGAATTAGTTTACTTTATTATATTTATATATCCAGCTAAGTTTTTATATTTATACATCGCTTCATACATGCAGAGGCACCCCAGAACAATGTTTACAATAATAAGAGATGAAAATACATTTAAGTGAAGTTCAGTAACAATAGAAAATACTGAAAGTGCTCACCCAGAGAAAGATATATTTGCCTGTTGCCAGAAACCTATCCGTCAGTACCAGGTAAGGTTCCCTGGTGGGAGGATTTCAAAACTGAGGGGCTACCACCAAAAAGGCCTGTTCTCTCATTGCCACCCCTCAAACATCTCTCAGAGGGGGCACACATTAGCTGTAAAAGGAGGGTTGCAGTGATGCTCTAACTCAGAACTAAATCAGAAATGACCGAAGAGCTCTTTGACTGGATCTCACAACTTTGTTAAAAATAAAGCAACTTGAGAGGCTATGATTCTGATTGGAGTAGTAGTGCTGCAGAAGGGGTGTTAAAATCCTCCCCTCCACACAGCATTCACAGACCTGCCACTTGCACACCTCAGGGTGGAAAATAGGGGCAGGGAAAAGGAGTGTTCGCTAACACAAGCTCCAAGAAGAAGAAGAGGAAGAGTTTGGATTTGATATCCCGCCTTTCACTCCCTTTAAGGAGTCTCAAAGCGGCTAACATTCTCCTTTCCCTTCCTCCCCCACAACAAACAATCTGTGAGGTGAGTGGGGCTGAGAGACTTCAAAGAAGTGTGACTAGCCCAAGGTCACCCAGCTCCTGCATGTGGAGGAGCGGAGACGCGAACCCGGTTCCCCAGATTACAAGACTACCGCTCTTAACCACTACACCACGCTGGCTCTCAATACTAGCCCAGCAAAAGATGTCTGGTTTGGGCTTATTGCTGTCACATGATGGCAGTGGGTTTTTGCTTGCTGCCCAGCTCCATCTGCTCCCTGTTCCTGAAAGGTCCAATTTCATGGGTTTCTGTTAGCTACTCCTGATGGAAATACTGCCAGTGGCAGCTTCTGCCTGCTGTTTGGTCAATAATATTGGCGTTAAGGCCAGCAGGGCTTGAGGAATAGACACCACCACTTCATCCAGACCAACTCCACATCAGCAGAGGGGTTTCATTGCTGTGCCCCTTCTGAGTAAGCAGGCATAGGATTGTATAGTACAGTGGTACCTCAGTTTAAGAACGATTTGGTTTACAAACTCCGCAAAACCAGAAATAGTGTATTGGTTTGAGAACTTTACCTCGGTCTAAGAAAGGAATCCGAATGGTGGAAGGGCACCAGCGGCGGGAGGCCTCATTAGGGAAAGCATGCTTCAGTTTAAGAATGATTTTGGTTTAAGAACAGACTTCTGGAACGGATTAAGTTCGTAAACCGAGGTACAATGTACAGTACACATAAACAAAACAAAGAGCCAGGAGATCTCATCATCATTCTCCCATGTCACATCTGTGACCTTAAGCACCCTTTCTTTTTTCAGCCTTTAGCAAATTCTCCATCGCTTGGGTAGTACAATGCCAGACAACATTCCTTTGCAGTAAGAATCTTGACCTAAAGCTGTTTAGTGAAACATATGGGTTGAAATGACATCTTGTGACTTTTGAACATCATCTTTTAACGCACAGCAGTCCCTACTCCTCTCTCTCAAGAGCTCTTTCATTAGTCCTTCACAAAAGGAAATGCTTGAATCAAAAGAGCAATACCCTTTTTGATTTGCAATTCGTTCATTCTCTACTCGTTCCAAATAATAGAAATATACAAAGTAATAGGTACGTAAAGTGATTCACCCATCATCATCTTAATCTTTTTAAAAGTCTTGCGGAGATAAGCGCAATCTGATTTATTTTGACAATGGGTTGTAAAAAAAAATTAAGAACAATAGTCTACTAAAAACGTTTTAAAAGCCTGTTGCTCTGCTCTAAAAATGGTCGTTTCAGGTGTATTTCGAATTTGAGAGAATGATGATATTAATAGCCAGCTTAAAGTGATTATGAGGACTGTGCTGTGGAAACTACTCAATTTTCTGTTCTTGGAAGCTATATTTTTTGTGTTAAAAATCCCACAGCTTTCTTACACGTCTGTCATTTTCCTGCTTTTGAATTTTTAAAAAATATTCTTCAATCGGATGGGTAGTGGTATCAGTTATATGGGACCAATCAACTTTGGACCTTGTCCAAAGTCCAGTGAAGTCAACGAAAGGCTGTTGTTCGCTACTCTATGATTGAAATCAGGTTTCCATAAAAGTTAGCCAATAAATATCGTCTTTTCTTGTGAACACTGTCAACAATACTATGTGAAGAGTATCGTGAATGTAGAGCTTCCCCAGAATACAGCCTCATCAGAATCCTCCTCTGTAATTTTAACACTGTGTATCTGCTGAATATTTGATCTCTGGTTATTTTAGCTCTGTTTTGGTCAAACATCAAAATCACAGGTGTAACTCATAGACCATTATCCTACAGAAAAGATGATCTGGGAATGGGATGGTTATGAGAATGCTGGTCTAGGATTGGGAAGAATCAGAATCACTGGACTCTTGGTGGGAAGGAGTCTATAGCCATCATGTAGGAAATATTTTGATTGGGAGGGGAAGGCAAGGAGACAGAATGTGGATTCTGTGCCTGTAGAATAACCAGGTACAAGCCACTGCAGCTACGCTTGTCTTGTCCTTTGCCTTTTCCCCCCTCACAGCTTTCTCACTGGATAACTTACTTACCTGGTAGCACAGGTGCTCACCAAACAAGGTGGTACATCACCTGAACTAATAGGCACAGTCAGAGAAAGCAGAGCTTGACAGACGATGGGTCACTCTCCAGCTGTTTGCAAAATATGTGGGCATTTAATATTGCCTTTGTTGTTGTAGTTTGTTGAAAAGATTCACTCCATGGAAGTGGCCACTGTCAAAGACATCCCATAATTTAATTGGTATTGCTCACACGACTGAAAGGCTTGTTTACACAATTAAGATTCCGAGGTTGTTGTCTGAGGGTTATTACTCCAGGGTTCGCCAAGTGGCCTCGACACCTCAGCAGCGGCGGCCCTTGATGGCATTGCTTTAAAACCAGCGTTTCGGTTCAGAGTTCACACTGAAGGCGCAGCAGTATGCAAAATTCAAAACAGCAGTAGCTGATGGTGTGCGTGTGCGAGAGAGAAACCCTTCAGTCTTGTTTAATATGATATTGGGGCCATGTTTCACTATTACATGCCAAATTAATATTCAGGCTGTAGCCTAGCAAACCTCCCCAATCAGGAAGCACTGGAGGAATTTTAAAAATGCTGGAAGTTACGCCAGAAAGCAGTTAGTGCACAGGATTCGGCAGACGACTAATAATGACTATGTAGCTTACTTTTTTAAAAAAGTTATGAATTAAAAGGATGAAATGGGAGCTTTATAAGGAAGGTGAATGACTAAAATACTTTGGTGTGGGTTCTCCCCCCCCCCCTTCACCAGAGCTTGAGAAAGAATGATTACATCCCTACAGCAGTCTTCAAAGTCTTGGAGTCACAGAGTGAAATAGGAAATGAACTGCAGTTCAGTGACCCTCTGTGGCCTGAACAGTGGGAGCTGGGAAGCAGCAAACACAACTTTCCACTTTATTCACTTCTCTCTCTTTAACCACCACCAGCAAAAGGCTTTCTTTTTATTTCCGCTTCCCCACGGTTCCTGAAAAATAATCTGTGGCTGAAGATGTGCTGTACGTTAGATGAGTCACACACATTGCATTAATTTCTAGTCATATTATATGAGCCTTTACTCTGCCGACTGTCTTCCATATTTTAATATTTTCAGAGATCTACAATGGTGGAGGGGGGCACCTTCACACACACACCTCCCCCCCACACACTGATCTCCTCATATTGAATCCCGTGAGGTGATGTCTCAAGGACAGTATATACTGTGCCATGCAATCTTCCTTGCCTTTCATTTGTGATACAGAACTGCAAGCTGGTCAGTCAGCCCTGCTTGGAGAGTGATATAAAGTATAGCTTTCAGCCTGCTCTATAATTTTCTCTCTCATGGAGGAGCATCTTTTGTCAAAATATGTTAGCAAAACATGCTGGCTTTCAGGGAAGCAGGAATTATACATGGCAGCCATGTTGTGATGTCACACAAGAGTGTCTTGACCTTGTCATCTTGATTGGGTTCCTTTTCAGTATAGAAACATGTATCCTGCTATTTAACAAGGTGAAACGCTCACCATATATTTGCCCATAATAATACTTATGTGATTTCATTGCCAGATTAAATATAGATATATATGATTTTAAAAAAATAAATCATGGCTGCAGGGTTACAATATATTATGATTATATGTTCCTCTATACTCTTCCATACTGTAGATGGGCCACATGACTGCTCATTGGTGTTGTTAAAAAGGAAAAGAATAAATCAGAAAAACATTCACCTAGAAGAGAACTTCTTGGGTTGTATTTAGCATAGTGATGAATCCACCAATTCCTTGTGCAAAAAAAAAGTTCTTTCCCTCACCTCCCTTTGCACATGTGGACTAATTGTTGCGGCTGCCTCATTCCTCCTGCAAAATAGAAACATGGTCTTAATTGCAACTAGCTTTGTAATTTTATATAAAAAAAAATTAAGACCAAAGAAAATCTAATATTTAACTGTCATTTTACTTTGAGAAGCTCATTGACTTGGACAATAAACCTACAGATTTAAAGCTAATTCTAGCAGAGATGCCAAAGAGATTACGGAAGCACAAGAAGCTGGTGAGAGTTGAGCTGGTACAAAGTTAGACCAGATCCAAACCTTGTTTAGCCGTGGGCCTGCCACTGCTACCTAAAGCTGGCAGAGGCTAAACAAACCTCTAAAATTGTGTTTGATGCCCTCTTGCCAGGCCATGTGACTGAGCTGAGGATCCAGCCTAATCACCCCATCTCTGGTCTCACCCCTGCCATACCCCCCAAATGCCCCTTTGGGGGACTTACACTGGTTCAGCCAATTGAGACCCAGGTGAGCTGGGATGTGTAGGTTATGCCAGCATATTTTGGCTGATCCAGGGTTGGGGACTTAATGTTGGCTGAGCCCAGGTGAGTTTCTAATTAGCTGGTTGAACCAGAGATCTGCTGCCTCCTGAGTTGCTCAATTGAGTGGATCTTGAAGGACCAGGTGCGCAGCCTGGGAGTCATTTTGGACTCTCAGCTGTCCATGGAGGCGCAGGTTAACTCTGTGTCCAGGGCAGCTGTCTACCAGCTCCACCTGGTACGCAGGCTAAGACCCTACCTGCCCGCGAACTGTCTCGCCAGAGTGGTGCATGCCCTAGTTATCTCACGCTTGGACTACTGCAACGCGCTCTACGTGGGGCTACCTTTGAAGGTGACCCGGAAACTGCAATTAATCCAGAATGCGGCAGCTAGACTGGGAGTGGCCGCCGGGACCACATAACACCGGTCCTGAGAGATCTGCATTGGCTCCCAGTACGTTTCCGAGCATGAATAAAAGTGTTGGTGCTGACCTTTAAAGCCCTAAACGGCCTTGGTCCTGTATACCTGAAGGAGCGTCTCCACCCCCATCGTTCAGCTGAGATCCAGCGCCGAGGGCCTTCTGGCGGTTCCCTCATTGCGAGAAGTGAGGCTACAGGGAACCAGACAGAGGGCCTTCTCGGTAGTGGCGCTCGCCCTGTGGAACGCCCTCCCATCAGATGTCAAAGAGATAAATAATTACCTGACATTCAGAAGACATCTTAAGGCAGCCCTGTTCAGGGAAGTTTTTAATATGTAACGCTGTACTGTTTTTAACACTGATTGGGAGCCGTCCAGGGTGGCTGGGGAAACTCAGCCAGATGGGCGGGGTATAAATAAATTATTATTATTATTATTATTATTATTATTATTATTATTATTATTATCTTGCCATAGGATTTCCCCCTAAGGCCATTTAGAGATAGTCTAACTGTGTGGAACAAAATGTACATGGATAGGAGAGACAGCATCATGGTGTCATTTTCCACCACCCAACTATTTCTGTTCACTTCAGTGTCTGGAATGAGGCTGGGTCTTTCTGTGTTATTTGGGGGCCTTGCAAAGAAGTTCCACACCCTAATAATTGCTGTAAAGGGATTCAGTCTCACAGACGTCAGTCCAATCCACAACTTCTTTCCATGGCAATAGAAGCCAACGTGATGTTTCTGCAGAAAAGCAAAGAAGCAGACTACATTATGAATTGGAATTTAATAGTTACCGTTTATAAATGTGCTCAATGTCTTTGGAGTGACATTGTCTCTTCCGTTTATGACATTTCTGTCCTACAGTTTTGCCTTTTGCCTTTTGCTGCTCAGAGAAGTAATTGCCCATCCCAATATTTTCCTCAAACAGACGGAAAAGAAAGCCTACTCCGTGGAAGGCAAAAAGAAAAACCACACACACATCAATCTGGTACTAATATGAACAAGCATTAGCACTTAAGACACAAGAGGAAGATTGTAAAGCCCTCCGCCTGTGTTTTATTGGAGCACTTTCTCTCCCTTCTTTATGTTGAGTGGTTTTGAACATACGCTTGCAATGTTAAATGTGTTAGTGTGTGCCTAGTGCTCCTGCCAAGCATACATTCAAACCCGTGTGCAAACCAAGTCACAAAAAGGCAGCTGTATTTCAGTAATGTTTGGCATTTCAGGGTCTGAAGCTGATCCCTATCCTGAGCAGCCACTGTGGGTTATGGGTCATATTTCTTCATAGAACCCTGTTGTGCTGCAAAGCCCAAAGTGTGCCAGGGGCCAAGTCCTGCTATTGGCAGCCAGCATGTGGATTGGCCTGGTCTGGTATAAACATGAGGAACCTGGTCGTTGCTCAACAGGACACTTCTTCTTCTTGCGGCACTTCAGAGCCCAGCTTCCTGCCTAGGCCACAGGCCCTCAGAGACCCCGAATACACCTGCCAGAACTGGAATAGGATGCTACTGTTGACAGGTTTAGCCAGACAGGCCTGAGAATTTGTGTGTTTCTAAGTACATCACCAGAAATTGGCAATTGGCACTTTAAAGGCATTCTTGTACAGTGGTACCTCGGGTTAAGTACTTAATTCATTCCAGAGGTCCATTCTTAACCTGAAACTGTTCTTAACCTGAAGCACCACTTTAGCTAATGGGGCCTCCTGCTGCCGATGCGCCACCGGAGCACAATTTCTGTTCTTATCCTGAAGCAAAGTTCTTAACCTGAAGCACTATTTCTGGGTTAGTGGAGTCTGTAACCTGAAGCGTATGTAACCTGAAGCGTATGCAACCTGAGGTACCACTGTATTAGTGGTGAGCATGACCAGCATGGATTTTTAACTTGCCAAGTACATGTCCAAATCTGACCCTTGGCTCATCCAAGATGAAAATAGATCTCTCTCTCTCTCTCTCTCTCTCTCTCTCTCTCTCTCTCTCTCTCTCTCTCTCTCTTCCTGCATTTAAAATGCTTGGTACCAGTTGTTTCTCCACTAAAGGCAACAGATACTTCAAAGGCTGACATATTTCCTTTGGGGTTTTTTCCCCCTGTATTATTTTTGAGATAAGTAAAGAAATATAATTATTCCATTTGCATATGAGAATCATGTTGGAGGACTGCATTATTTTCTAATGCTTTTGATTTATATTTTTAGCATTTCTGTTTGAGTGTTAACTTTGAAAGACTGAGAATTTTTAAGATATGGATGCCAAGAATATTTATATAAAAAGAGAAGTCCATATTTTAGAAGCTCGTTTCCGAAAGTGGAAGAGGAGCAGCGCAAATTACAGGTTTCGTCTTATTTGCACATCCGTTTCAATCTGAATCCTCAGTAGTTTCACAAAAGAGCCCAAACCTTCACTCTTCGTACATTCTAAATATCTGATTAACAAAAGACATTCCTAATATAGTACTCATGGGAATCCAACAAAGCAATTCCTAAATGAATAATTAAGAGGTGAATTAATTATTTTTAAAATGATTCAAATTCTGGGACTATAAACGGAAGGGTGTTGCGTCACCACGTGGGCCGCAAGCGAAATAATTGGTTATGTTCTGTGTGCGCTGAAAATAGAAACTTTACCTTTTAGAATACTTTGTTCAAGTCAACCTTATGGTAATTACTCATGTCTGTTTCCAAATCCCATCTCAGGATCCATCTCCTCCTCTTACCTTGGGGACTGCCATTTGCATTAATTAAAGACTCGAAACCAGCTCCCAGAACTCTTCTTGTCCATCAGCTCCACTGTTATTACTGAAACCTGCCCATACACTTCCCTCATCATTTGCATACTAATACCGAGATTACTTTGTGTAACAGGTAGGTGAGCTAGTTCCTTTGCATAGCTGTGAGCATGGCTTGTTTACATGGCTGTACCACTCGGCGGTTCATATCTTCCATTTCTTTTTTGTATTACCAGTGACAGCATGGTGCTATTTACAATTCAAAATATTGAACCGCATCTCAAATACATTACAGGTACTGAAACTTCTTTATGGTGTGTTCATGAATTTTGTTTACAGTATGTCCATACGTTTGGTTTATGGTGTGTTCATACATTTATAGGCCGTATTCATGTTGTTCATACATTCACAGGACTCGGTTATACAGCCGCAAATAAAACGTTTTAAGTGCAATTTGACACTATATGCCAATGGTGAGCCTTATGGAAAATTCCATATTTTTTCTTTTAAAAAAAGCATTTTCAGAACATTTTTAATATGTGTGTAGATTCCACCCAAGTGTCCTTATATTCCAGATTTACAGAAGCTGTCCCAGTTTCTGATTTGATCCCACTTTTCCTTAAAAAGGTAAAGGACCCCTGACAGTTAAGTCCAGTCGCGAATGACTCTGGGGTTGCGGCGCTCATCTCGCTTTATAGGCTGAGGGAGCCGACGTTTGTCCGCAGACAGTTTTTCCAGGTCATGTGGCCAGCATGACTAAGCTGCTTCTGGTGCAACGGAACACTGAAACCAGAGCAGCGCATGGAAACACTGTTTACCTTCCCGCCAGAGCGGTACCTATTTATCTACTTGCACTTTTTGGCTTGCTTTTGAACTGCTAGGTTGGCAGGAGCTGGGATTGAGCAACAGGAGCTCACCCCGTCATGGGATTCAAACTGCCGACCTTCTGATTGGCAAGCCCAAGAGACTCAGTGGTTTAGACCACAGTGCCACCTGCATTCCTTTTCACTTTTCCTCAAGGCATCCCTATTTTCATCGGAAAAATGTTGGAGGACATGGAGTTATCTGACCCTGAAGCCGTCTGAAGGTAGCCCTGTATGGGGAAGTTTTTTAATGTTTAATGTTTTATTCTGCTTTTACATATGTTGGATGCCGTCCAGGGTGCCTGAGGCTGCCTAGTCAGATGGGCAGGGTATAAATATAACAACAACAACAACAACAACAACAACAACAACAACAACAACAACACCATATTTTTCGCCTTATAAGACGCACCTGACCATAAGATGCACCTAGTTTTTAGAGGAGGAAAACGAGAAACAAGAAAGCAAAGCAAAGCCTCTTGAGCGAAGAGGCAGGAGCGCTCCCGCTGTGCTCCCAAGGCTTTACATGGCTATCCCTGAAGCCAGAAGAGCAAGAGGAATCACTGCGCACCGATCCCTCTTGCTCTTCTGGCTTCAGCGATAGCTGCGCAGCCTGCATTCGCTCCATAAGACGCACACACATTTCCCCTTACTTTTTAGGAGGGAAAAAGTATGTCTTATAGAGTGAAAAATACGGTAATAAGTGCCCCTATTTTCATTGGAGAAATGTTGGAGGGTAGGTAAGCATATTCACTGACCACAGCAATGAAGGGATGGCATGCACATGAGAATGGGCCATCACAAGTAAAACCAAAGGTAGAACTTTCATTCCACCTCATGTTACCTTAAACCCAATGGATTGGATCCACTGGCTAACCTAAGACTCATTGTTTTCAGTGGGTTTCCTCTCGTCACAAGCAGAGAACCCTCTCGCACTTGAACCCTGCATAAAGCGGGAATGTACCCGTTCACTCTGCTTATGAGCTGAATTCAATCTTGCTTGGGGCTCTTTCACATGTTCCCATATCTTGCAGAAAATAGGACTGAACAAATCAGCAAATCATCCTATGTGTAGGGAACTCAATCCTATTGGTCACTGTCTCCAATCCTTTATGACATCAGAGGATTTACAAACAGGTGGTCCAGCCTACTTGTCAACATATGCTTTTACTGTGTCCCACACTTACTAAGTTTGGGAGGAAATGGATTCTATGCGCCCTAATGGTGGCCAAGTGACTGATACTGATGAATCGGCAGAATAGAGATATGATTCCCTTTAATCCAGTGATGGCCAAACTCGGCCCTCCAGCTGTTTTGGGACTACAGTTCCCATCATCCCTGACCACTGGTCCTGTTAGCTAGGGATGATGGGAGTTGTAGTCCCAAAACAGCTGGAGGGCCGAGTTTGGCCACC
The DNA here is from genome assembly GCF_965112155.1 of Podarcis liolepis. Taxonomy (NCBI): domain Eukaryota; kingdom Metazoa; phylum Chordata; class Lepidosauria; order Squamata; family Lacertidae; genus Podarcis; species Podarcis liolepis. Next base: position 31,100,841 of record NC_139558.1, on the reverse strand, counting down.
ACTGCTTTAATCAATGGCTTGACAACATGGCAGCACTAGCAACATTTGAACTTATAGATGCAGACTCTCTTTGGGTTAAATTCAATGATATTTGGAATGAATTGACACAGAATATACTATGTTACAGGCAATTATATGCGTATTAGGATAACAGTATTATACAAGTCTGTATATTAACGTATGGTCATGTAACAGTATTGTTTCTTTTTCTCACTCTCACTTTTTTCATTCTTTTTTCTCTATTATAAATGAAAATTTCTAAATAAAATATTAATTATTTTTTTCTAAAAGAAGCAAACATTGGTCTCCAGGGTGAGGGGAGAGAAAAGATCTGGGCCACCAGGTCAGAAAGATTCCCCATGCCTGGTTTAGCTTGAGCACATTACGCCATTTAATCAGCTATAGCCACTAATTCCAACTGGTGAGGTAAATTGTTAGTGAAGTTTATTCATTTATTTATTATTTCCAATTATTGACTGCTTACTATCCAAAGATCTCAAAGCAACAGAATGTGTCCGATGATGAAGGATCCCTTCTGATTATGTAAGAATCAGAAGTGATTTCTCTTGTCCGTTAATCCTAATGCAAAGAGAAGCTGGGGAAACATTTTTGTGGTGACCCCCCAAAAACTCTCCCTCCCTACTCCTTGCAGGCCCCATGCTGCTCTGCCTCCTGTGTGGCTGCTATTTACATAGCAAACAAAAAAAAATCCCCTACACATAAGTTGCATTAACACAATTAATGACACATCTGGTTTGGCCCCCTAAGGAAGAGAACTACTGAGTAATCCCCATGCATTGCAATTATTGAGAATAGCTTCTAAAAAAATTTTTTTTAAAGCCTGACTTCAGCCAAGTTGAGCTCTGGCACTTCTAATTTTAGAAGTTAAATACTTTTACCTTCATGTACTACATGATGAAGTGCTTCTAATTTTCAATATCAGCTCTCTTGTACGGGATGTGTTCATCACGAGTCTTGGGAGAGGCCTGGAAGAACTGCATTGCGTTTTCTTCTCAGAGAAAACCTGACAAGTTTTTGTTTTTTTAAAAAAAACTTGCTTCTTATACCATTCAGAGCCTTGAGAATCGTTATTTTCTGCCCCTTTGATGTTTCAGTACTATGGAAACATTGCAGCAGCCTTTGCAACTCCAGGAGGAGGAGAACCAGTTTACTCGTTCCGTTTCCCGTTTTTCACTCCTCTTCACTTTCTTTTCCAGAAAGCAGCCTCCTTTTCTGTAAGAAACTCAGAAGGATAAGCCAGGAGGTCACTTTTGTATGTGGCACAACACCTTCTCTTCCCTGCTGGAGGCTGATACACATCAAGTGCCTCTGCCTCAGATTTAATATGGCCAGGAGTTGGCCTACAGTAACCTACAGGGGTGTATTTAACCCATTTCTCAATCTTCTTTTCTTTTCTCGCCTTCTGCACACACATTTCAGCTTTCTTTGCTGAGACAACGAAAGTTATATCTTACTACTTCGAGCATTTCTCCTTCTGATGGTTTGGGTTGTGAGAAAGGAAGTGTGTTGTGGATGTGAAGATAAGTTGGAGAATTGTCCGGGTGTGGTGTATATGTTGAATTGCTGGAGATATTTTTCCTTCGCACATCTTCTTTTGAGTATGAGAGTTAGGGAGAAATAAAAATTAGTGCAGTTCTTGAAAACTCTTTGCTTTCCTCCCACCCAACTGAAGTTGTTGTTGTTGTGGTTATTGTTGTTATGTATTGAATTTATATACTGTCCTATACCCTGGGGGTCTGGTCTTTTGTATTGTAATAGAAGAGGGAGCGTCCCTCATTTCATCAAGGGCAGGAAGGGGGTGAGGGAGGGAAAGTGCCTTCAGTGGTGAGGCAACCAACCAGGCTGATGTCCCCTGTTTAGCCTTTTTGCCGTGGTGGTCAATAAAGTCATTGTGGTGAAATCTCGGCATCATACTTAGGCTGCAAATGGAAAGAACTAAAGCAAGGGTGAAGAACGGCTTCCTCACCCCTGCGGGCCACTTTGATAAGTGGGCAGGGCTTGTGTTTGCGGCCAATCACCAATCAGCAGAGGCAATGTGCCTCTGTGGATCCATCTCCCAGCCTTGGCATGCCTTCTATTTACCAGAACGCTGGAGGAAGGGGATAACCTATGACTCTCAGTTCAGTTCTCCACACGTCCACCTCACTTTGTGATGAACGAAAAGGTTCTCATGAAAATTCATCCGTATTCTACTGCAAATTTCTTCCAATATACACATTTTTGCATTAACACAATGCATTTTAGGATGTGGTTTTCACAAATGACTACATGTTTAATGCACAATTTATCTTCATATATGCATTTTTGTACTCACGACGTAGCTGGATAATTTTGTATTGCAAAATTCAGAGAAATGCAAATGTCAAAGGATGGCTCTGTTTCAGTTTCCACGGTGTTTCAGGAAGCAGAAATTAAGTATGTTCACCTTCAAATACAAACTGCATTTAACTTCTCCTCCACCCCCAGGGACAAGGCAGACTGGCAGTAAGTTTGGGGCAACTCAGACACAACAATAGGAATGCCAGATTGCCTTCCCTGGTTCACCCTCACCACTCCAGTCTTGCTGCTGTCCTACCTTGTACAGGTAAGCTACAGTGATGCTATTACTCTGGGCATATATTTTGCCTTGAAAACTTTCTTGGGCATGTAAAATATTTCTCACAACCCTAAATGGAATGCTTTTCTTCGGAGCATGACATTCACCAGGTTATTCATTGTCGAAATCTGAATAATGCAATGCACCTTTGATTCAACTGTGTAGAAGAGTGGCAGAATACTTTTATTGGGGTATTATTTAGAATTGGCATGGGCTAGACCAAATAAATAAGTCATCCAATTTTGTGCAAGCAGACTTCTCCTTCCTCTCCTCCCCCCGCAGCCCTCCATGGTATCCCAAATCTGATCAAGTTGATCCTCCCAACCATCCAGAAAAGATAAAGGGAGCACAGGGGATGTGATGAAGGAGAAGACTGATTATGTGAGAGGAACCATAGAATTGGAAAGTTGGAAGGGGCATCTAGTCCAACCCTGCAATACAGGAATCTCTTGCTCAACATGGGGCTTGAACATGCATCCCTGAGAAATCTGTTCCATTTACACAGAGCAGAGACAATATGAGATGTCACACATATGACACATAAACACTTCAGACTGACATTTAGCCAGGTCATAAATACCGAACAAAAATGTGAACATTTTGGAAAGTCACTCATAACCCTTTCATATTCCACCTTCTTTCAAGCAAGGTACACCGATTTCTTCTAAGTTGCCATTTCCCTTACATGTAAGTCCCCTGACATTTTACAGATTTAGCTCAGTGGAAATAAGAGCACTGGCCTCATTGGGTGAACTTTTTTTTAAAAAAAAAAATATACTATCTTTTCACAATTGCCAGAAAACCACTGACTGATGGGTGCCATTGTTAACGGCAATGCACTCTGTCTGCACGTTGTAGACCCCGACTCGGTGTACAAAGGCTCTGCTCTTAGCACATTCCCAAACTTTTATTCGCTGACCTTAGACCAGTTAGATAAGTGACCTCCCTGAAGAACTGCTGGAGATTTGTTGCTTTTCTGTACAGGTCTGACGAGAGTACTTAATTCTCTTCCGCAGCAAGATTTCCTGTGCATTGGCAAGCAAAGCCTCTACACTTCACCATCTCACCAGGCCAAACTTTGATAAGTACTAAAGTCATTGAAGATATTATGGAACTCATAAAAGAAGCCAAGATAAAGACCCAGTACAGCTCATATAATTTTATGTTACTGGCAAATCAGGAAAAAAATGGACTGCTCTTTCCCCCCCAAAAAAGATGGCAAAGGGCTATTTAATTATGAAAGGTTTGCCACTGTCAGAAAGTCCAGGCTCTCTGATGAGTGTGCCTGCATGATTTAGAAGTCTGGGAACAAGTCTTTCCTGCATTTACACTTTGCATTTTTAGGACAGTGCACTTTCAAGTCTTTCCCAACTTGGTACCCTTCAGATTATTTGAACCACACCTCCCATCAGCTCCAGCTTACATGGTCAGTGGTCAAGGATGATGGGAGTTGGAGTCCAACAGTATATGGAGGGGACAACATTGCAAAAGGCTATCTTAGGTCAATACTGAAAATTGTAATTATTATGTCCCCTAGGTGGGAGCCTGGCCTCTTGTGCTTTGTAACATGTCATGCACATCCATGTCAGCACCACCACCACCATCATAAAAAAATAATATGGGAAGAGACCTAAAGGTCAAAAGACAATAATCAAGTTACCGGGCATTAACAAGGAATAAATATTTTTCCTGGATGGAAGTAAATAGAGAGTGCTGATTTGATAGGTATTGTTTCACTGACAGAGAACATATTGCAATACTATTTCAGAGTATTGGGTAGATTACAAGAATTGGAAATCTTTACCTACTGGGGCATGCAATGACCATTAGATTCATTTAGATCTATATTTCTAGCTTCATGAAGTGGCATGATCTGTTTGGGATCTGATTGGTGTATTCCCAGTTTCACTTGCTTTTCAGGTCCAAGTCTGATCTGTTAAAAAGGAAGCTCTGTTTCCCCTTCCCTATTCACTAGGATGGTAAAACGAAAAGCAAATATTTTCTTTTTCGGAGATTAAATTTGCAGGAATCTAAGTTCCTCCAAAGTGGGTTCAGGGTGCACATACTGCAGGCAGATACATTTGGGGGGGTTGTTTTGTTTTGTGTGTGCAAGGGCACCTTTAATGTATGGTTTTTTAATATATAAAAATCCACAACTTTTTTTAATTTTTTCTGCTGGAATTGGAGATAGTCAGCAAGCAGGGCTCCCCCTTCTGAGGGGGGTGAAGCTTGCCAATTTCAGAATGATAGCTCCAGTGGTTCTCACAAAAATGCCCCATAGCAGAAGGTTCCTGAGCAGCAGGAAGGGAGAGTGTGGCAGTTCCAGTTAACCACTGCCAAACTGTAGAAATAGGAATCATAAAAATCAATAGAAATAGGAATCATAGGGGGTGGGGTGGGATAAAAGACCATGGATGCCCAGGGAAGACTGGGATGGAAATAATGTCACAACAATGACCTTGTTACCTAGAGTGCCATTGATATGGGTGGGTTTCTGTGCCCCAAACATATTTGGGGGGGATACAGTCTCCTCTCTGTAAAATCTCTTCATAGTGGGGGGGGGTTAATGGTGGGAAAAGAACCTGGGAAAGACTGGAGAGGGGAAAGAGCCCCCGTTCCAGCAAGGACGTAGTTCCCTCAATGGTTGTTTGTGCATCCTGGGCATCTGCTCTGTCATAGCCTTTGGGTACTATAATGGAGATCTCTTCATTGACTTGCAATGGGGAAGATGTATGTGGAGAAGAAGCACAGTTTTAATCCCTCCTCCAAATCACTGCTAAACCTGTCAGTCAAAACTAAAGATTTCTCCACCCTTTCCATTTCAAGCTCTGTCTCCTTTTCCAGCTAGCGTGGTGTCATTTCTCTGGGAGGAAAGTAATGGCCAAGTGCTGTTTGGAAAGCCGTCTCCAGAATGTTATTGAATCCTTCAAGATGGTTTGTAAAAGGTGCGGTCCAACTCAGTAACATGGCAATCTCCCCAAATCACCTTGATTTATCTCATTGTTTGAGGAACACATAGAGGTGTTGTACACCCCATTATGTACCAAAGACTAGAAAATCTGGAATTATAAAAACAAAAACAAAGAAATAAATCCTGATGCTGCCCCTAGCCCCACAATGTTGGGTTTCTGTCTCTTAAATAAAATCAAGGCTTTGAACCCAGGTTTCACTGGTCCAAGTGTAGCACTCACTAAACCGGACTATGACTCTCAGTACATGCTGCATCAAAATGTAGTTCATCCAAAGAAAATGCTGGTGAAATGAGTGCAAAGAATTTTAAAGCAGAAAAAAGGAGTTCATTAGTATCTTATTATTTCACCCCATCCCATTTCTTTGACACCTGTGCTTCAGGCTCTGCCGTAGAAGAGTGATGATCTATTGACAGCCTGTCTTGGCTGTGATAGTCATGACACACCTGTTTCAGAAATGTAGCTCTTCCTCACAGTTGCTGATGGCGTGTTATCACTTTTGCTACCGTAATCAAAAAAAAGTTGCGTTCATATCTGGATTTAAATATGATCAATGAAGAACTTCGAATCGCGTAAGATAAAGTTTATACTCAGATGTGCTCTTGAGTAATTCTCAAAGCGGTTTCGACTTTTTTATTTTATTCTCACAACCACGCCGTGAGGTAGATTAGAGTGAGAGACAGTAAGTGACCCCAAGGCCACCTCGTGAGCTTCATGGTCAAGCAGGGATTGGAAACTTGCCCCCCCAGAGCTTAGCCATAAAGGTAAAGGGACCTCTGACCATTAGGTCCAGTCGCGGACGACTCTGGGGTTGCCGAGCTCATCTTGCTTTATTGGCCGAGGGAGCCAGCATACAGCTTCTGGGTCATGTGGCCAGCATGACTAAGCTGCTTCTGGCAAACCAGAGCAGCGCACGGAAACGCCGTTTACCTTCCCCGCCAGAGCGGTACCTATTTATCTACTTGCACTTTGACGTGCTTTCGAACTGCTAGGTGGGCAGAAGCTGGGACCGAGCAATGGGAGCTCACCCCATCGCGGGGATTCAAACCGCTGACCTTCTGATTGGCAAGCCCTAGGCTCTGTGGTTTAGACCACAGTGCCACCTGCGTTCCCCCCAGAGCCTAGCCATAGGTATCTTTAATTTGGAAACTTGTACGTTTGTGACACCTTATGGTAGCCCTGCTTGTTCAAATAGCTTGTCCCTAGATAGGTCCCTTTTTATCCAATGCTCCATACTAGTAGCCCTGATAGCATGACTCTGTCCTACGCAACAAAGGTGATTCCTCTTCATGGATTTTTTTGTGGTGAGGGTTTCTGAAGTACTGAGGCAGGCTGGAATACTGTGTTACACCTGTGTTCATGTGAGTTTTATTTCTTCCGAACTGAAACCGCGTGACACAGTAGTATCCCCTAATGTCGTTTTGTACCTAACACTGCAGCCGAATGCCTTTCTCAAGGAACAGAATTTAACTTTTTTAAAAATAATATTTGTTTAAGAGGGCAGCCTTTCATCTAGCATTCTGTCTTTGGCTTACCTCGGTGCTTTGATGTAATGGTGTCGCTCGGCAAAAAAACGTGTTCTCAGATCAACTCTGGGATGCCTTTAATTCAGCACAGCTGAGTTACTTGTGAGTAGAAAATCCTGGTGGAAAACTAAGATGTTTATTCTATGTGTGTGTGTTTTTAACAATCTTTGCAAATGACAGAGAAGGGTATATTCTACTCACCTAGACTCAAACACTTGTGTATGGGTAGAAACATTAAAGTAGGGAAGTGAACAGAAATGGCCAAAATTAAGAATTATTTGTCAGTGGTCTGTACACAGAGGTTCTGATCCTATTAATATATCTGCCTATCATTAGCATGGTAAACCAGAATGAATCTTTTGGAGCTGAGGTGTACATTTTAAAAAACCCCAATCTAAATTTTGTTTTTACGGGGGGGGGCATACCAGGAATGATGTTTTTTGTTTTAAAGGGGTGAGATCACAAGGGGGGAGGAATGTGGTTTAGGGAGGAAAGAGAGAGGAGAAGAGGACCCCCTGGGATCCTGTGTCCAAGGACCCCCCAGAAACCTAGCGCTAGCCTTGCCAGTAGTCATGAGGCTCTCCACCCTCCTTCTGGGTTATTCCCCCCCACAGAGTGTCCAGAAGGATGCTACCTGGCCATTCCAAAGATGCACAGGAAAGTTCTTGGTGTTGGGTAGGTCCAGTCTTGGACGACTCTGGGGTTGCGGCGCTCATCTCGCTTTATTGGCTGAGGGAGCCAGTGTACAGCTTCCGGGTCATGTGGCCAGCATGACTAAGCTGCTTCTGGCGAACCAGAGTTTCCGTGCACTGCTCTGGTTCGCCAGAAGCAGCTTAGTCATGCTGGCCACATGACCCGGAAGCTGTACGCTGGCTCCCTCGGCCAATAAAGCAAGATGACCCGGAAGCTGTACGCTGACTCCCTCGGCCAATAAAGCGAGATGAGCGCGGCAACCCCAGAGTTGTCCAAGACTGTGATACCCAACACCAAGAACTACAATGTCTCCAGCTGTTTCTACAACTATTCCCATTCAACTATAAAAAGAAGATCTAATTTACAGGCTACTGAACATTTGGTTCTTCTAACAACAGGAAAGCAATAGGAAAGTATGCACATTAAAAACCATGTCTTGGTTTTAATGTGAATACTGGTTACAGATCCTTGAACGTAGGTATGAAAAGAATGACCAAAGGATGCCTTTGTTGGTTTTTTTTTAAAAAAATGCATTTATTCTTTCATATTAATGTAAGCTCGTCTCCCTTTTTACATGGGGCTAATTTACTGATATTTTAAAAGTAGTACATTAAATTTTTACAAAAGTATTAAAACATTATTCAGCTAATGAACCATGCTAGTTTTAGTTTTACATTTTAATGTACCGTCCTGCAGTTAAAAACAGTAGAATTAATTACATTTGAAATAAGATAAAAGTAAGCGCCTGACTCTCTAAATTGCTTATTACAACGTAAAGTACCTGTGAGAAATGTAATTCAAACTCTACTCCTGCATGTAAGCCTCTTTTCAATTTCACTTTACATTTCAGAACTTTTACATTGCAATCCTAAGGATATTTAATTTGTGGCAATATTTCTTGGTTCTAAAGTAGTCCAATTTGCAACAGAAAGCTGTATTCTATTAAGCATCCCGTTAAACGACCTTTCAGTTTGCAGCCTCAGAGCTAGTCTATAGATTTCATTTCTTTATTTGTTAATTTTCATTTATAGCCCACATTTCTGATCCCCAGAACCTCTGCTTATGAGTGCTGCTGCTCTGTTTAATTGTGATTTAAAGTACTGTGTGGTGTGTAACCCACCCTGGGAGACTTTTGAAAGATAGGTGGGTAAGAAATGTAATCAGTTAGATCAAATATACTTTGACGTGCTTTCGAACTGCTAGGTTGGCAGGAGCAGGGACCGAGAAACGGGAGCTCACCCCATCGCGGGGATTTGAACCACCAACCTTCTGATCAGCAAGTCCTAGGCTCTGTGGTTTAACCCACAGTGCCACCCGCATCCCTATATAACCTTTTATACCATGTGTAAAATTCATTACAGCAGCTGCTATTTAAAGTAGATGGGGTGGGTTCCCCGATGGGCTGTTTTTTATTTTTTAAAAAATAAATAAAATATGTTTTTTTCCCCATTACTTTTATGTCTCTTGCCTGCATCTCTCTCAAGCAACAGATTTTTCTTCGTGTAGTATTTGATAAAGACAGTTTAGAATCCCCCTAGAATTGTTCAGTTTGGAAAAACATCCTATAGACATAATTTGCTGGAGGCAAGTTAACACTGCAGATTAAAAGTTTACATGAAAACAATAGACAAAGCAAAGTTACTTTAAATTAAACTGAAAGGGGGAAAATCCCTTTTATTGGGCCTAGAAAGACTTGTCACAAACTAGAGCGTATTATCACATAATGCTGCGAAGTATTGATCTCTCCTTCATTGTTATGCACAATGTTAGCACTTGCTTGTCAGACTGCTTCCCACAGATTCTCAAAAAATTCCTTGCACATTCGCTAGAATCTGACTGTTGGGCAATAGATGTCATCAGCTGGGATATGTAATAAACAGAAAGACCGTCACTCAACGTTTCAAGAGTGGGGAACCTTTTTCAGCTTGAAGGTCGTCTTCCAGGGTCATGTGTTTGTGGAGGATAGACTACTTTTTTCAGTCATGCAAGATAAGAGGTTTCTGCATGTATACCTCTCCACCCAAGAGCTTTGTCACACTTCAAGGGCACATTCTAGCCAACCCAAAGCACTTGAAAGGGGGTGCAGAGCATGACCAGTATGGTTTATGACCTGTGGAAAAAATGTGACATTGGGAGAGTCTCAAAGCACAGACAGAGAGGCCCTGAAGGGCAGCATTTGACCCTTGGAGACCTGAGAGGTTCTGTCTCTATTTTCATTGAAGAAATGTTGAAGGGTATGGTTCGCCACCTCTACTTTAGCAGAAGCCTGGTGGGTGAAGCGGTATAACGGTCATGTGGTCTAGCAAAGGGTGTTGCCATGGTAGCTTCTAAAGAAGGCTGCCATTGCTCTTCCCACAATGGCACTTCAGGCAGTGCTGGATTAACCTGTTGCCTGGTTGGCATCAAGTAGGAATTGTTTGGCTCTAATTCCTTGACCAGCTGGTAAGAAGGGGAAGGCTTGGTTCTGTTTTGTACACAAAACATTGATAAATCTAGGGCTGGGAGTGGGTGGGACTTCTATCAATCCTGTCCGTTCATATTTCAACTACAGCAGAATTAAATGACAACTGGCAGATTTTGGGCTGAAGGTTTTAAAATGGCTGAGGCAGGGGAAAATGCTAAGCCGTTCAAGGCATCAGGGCAGAAGAGATTTCTTTTCATGGAAAGGGGCAGTCTATGGACTCTGTGCCCTGATAGTCTCCAGAGCTAATGAAACTGAAGGGGCTTGGTAGGTATGCCTTTAAGTTACATAGGCTGTGAAGAGGATGAAACAGTTGTATTCACTGAGCTGAGGCCTCAAGCCAACCCGAGCAAAGTGGGCAGTGGGAGATAATGTTTTAGCTTTCATACTGGTGGCAGAAAAAACAGCACTGAATTACTAGATAATTATGATGCATAATTACGATGCATTTCAGCCATGCAAAATAAAGTTGCTGACCAGAATTCAGCCTGCCCTGCAGCTGGGTAAAGAGTCCAGCATCAGATGAAACTACCAAGATGGGGGGGGGGGAAGAAAATTTGTGCTTCGTATATTTAAGTTTCATATTCATATATATGTTGTTGTTTAGCCGTTTAGTCGTGTCTGACTCTTCGTGACCCCATGGACCAGAGCACGCCAGGCACTCCTGTCTTCCACTGCCTCCCGCCGTTTGGTCAAACTCATGCTGGTAGCTTCGAGAACACTGTCCAACCATCTCGTCCTCTGTTGTCCTCTTCTCCTTGTGCCCTCCATCTTTCCCAACATCAGGGTCTTTTCCAGGAACAAAGTGTTGGAGCCTCAGCTTCAGGATCTGTCCTTCCAGTGAGCACTCAGGGCTGATTTCCTTCAGAATGGAGAGGTTTGATCTTCTTGCAGTCCATGGGATTCTCAAGAGTCTCCTCTAGCACCATAATTCAAAAGCATCAATTCTTCGGTGATCAGCCTTCTTTATGGTCCAGCTCTCACTTCCATACATCACTACTGGGGAAACCATAGCTTTAACTATACGGACCTTTGTTGGCAGGGTGATGTCTCTGCTTTTTAAGATGCTGTCTAGGTTTGTCTTTGCTTTATATATTCAGTGAGGCAGGGATAAATACAAGAAATCAGATCTACATTTACTTAGTAGAATAGAGATGCATGGATTTGGATGAAACATCCTCCGTCTAAGATTGAGGACAATGCCATTATGTGAAAACATGCAAGACTCCCAGAGTTATCCTGCTAATAACAGCTTTGGACAACTGAGTTAAGCAGTTTTTTGAATGAAAATATAAAACTGACCAATCTCCACAGGATAATAGCAGCGTAGAATTCTTGTTGTGTTTTAGCATATTGTGGATTCTGTGCAGCTGATAGTCATCACTTATGTGGACATTCCGAAAGCCTTTTAGGAATCAATTTCCACCCATTTTCCTTGCAGAGATAACCTCAGCTTTAAACCTCCTGCAGTCACTGTTGAATCAATGAGCAGCTAGGCTCCACTCCTGAGTGGAAGAGACTGAGATATTTGCATTTAAAATGGCTGCACGTTGACTTGACCACACTCCCCCTAAACTCACCTTCCCTTATGTTGGGTACTCCTAAAGCTTCTGTCCAGGTTTACTTAAATGGCTTGTTTGCTAAACCCTTTTTCTTTCTTACAGTTCTTGTCTGGGGCACTTGGCAACTAATTTGTTTCAGGATCACATCCTTGTATGTATTCTTGTATTCCTGTAGTCTTGTGCCAGGAACAAGGAGCATTTCATTTGTCATTATACAAGACTGCCTTCTGCTGAGTCCATCTTGCCCAGGACTCTTTCTTCTGACTAGAAGCAAGTCCCTGAGGTCTCAGGCAATAGTTTCCCCAGTCCTGCTTCCAGAGATCCTTTTTTAATTGGAGATGCTGGGGACTGAATCGGGGGCATTTTGCTTTCAGAGCAGATGCCCTCCCTCGTGTTTTGCTATCTGTCTTGATTGCTAAATGGAAAACCCCCCAATAAAAATGCTAATAACTAAACAAAACAAAAACCTTTGTTTATTTAGATGTAAGTCCTGCTGGGTTCAATGGGACTTTGTATTAATTATGCTCCAGATTATAGTCTTAGACAGGAACGGGAATGGAAAATGTGTCGGCTTTTTGCCTCATGTGGTCCCAAACTCATAAAAGAATTTGCTTGTCATTTTAAACAAACTCCAAAGCATACATGCTGTATTGTTTTTGTCCCTGGTTTGGTGAGTAACACACTTTCCCCTGGGGGGCAACTGTGCATTTTCTTCATGGGAAGGAAGGAAACTTCCAGACTTCCAGGCCTCTCTTCTTGGCCCTCGGGACTCTTCTCAGGCCACGCCCTCCCCTGGCCACACCCACACCCCAGGCCACACCCACTCCCCCTTCCTCAATTGCTTCTGCCTGGCTAAAGAAGGTGCTTGAACAGTGGTACTGCCTATTGTTTGCTTTGGTGGAGGTGTATGTGTGTCAATCTCTGCTTTCTATTCAGCTGGAATGCTGACTACTGTACAATGGTTAAAAACCCCACCTGTTGCCCTGGACAGTTTTGCAGGCAGCCTCCGAAAGGCTGACCATTAGGAAATGTCACCCTTGAGCTGTAAAAGCTTCCCTGCTTATAGTTAAGGTCCTATAACCAGCGGCTGGTAGCATGGTGGGTGGGGCACCAGCTTTCACAAGACCTCTGGCTGGTTGCATCATTGCTGCCTACTGGGAGGTCGAGGGGGGTGGGCTGAGATGGCAAAATCAATGCAGTGCAAATGTGCCATTGGCAGTGCCAGATTGGAGGTCAGGTGAATGTTGCCAGATGTCTCCCCACTCTCTCCACTTGCATGTTCCATGTGAAGAAGCAGCTTGGGTCCTTCTCAGACTGAAACAATTGGGTGTCTAGTCTGCCTACATTGGGTCAATGCCATCTTTGAGGTCCAACGTAATCATTCTATACTAATATAAGTATTCCATAAATAGTTCCAAGCTCTTTGATTTGTGTGGTTATGTTGATTTTGTGTTGTAAGCTGCCCTGTGGTCTTTTGACGGTGGGTGCCATATACTTTTTCCTCCCTCCTCAATCAACTTGAGGGAACCCAGTTGGGGAACTCTCCAGAACAGAGAGAAGATGGTTGAGAGGAACTGCAGAGGGGCGAGGAGGAATTAGCAAAAATCACCTCCCTTCGATTAGCATAGGTAGCCACTGGATCAAAAGACCTTCTGTGAGCACAAGGTTACCAACTCGATTCCTTCTGTGGTTTAATAGATGTAACATCTGGTATGTAAAGGAATTCAAACTTACATTTCTGGGAAGAGTTTTGTACCTTTCTCATGAGCTAGAGTTCTAGATTTGCTGCTTCTGGTAGATGTGGTGTTACAGTCAGAGAAAAACTGTGTATAGAAATAAACCATTTCATTTGTTACCATCATCTTGGAATTTTTAACACTACACTCCAAGTTCTCAAATTCTATCCTTTCTCAGAAGTGTAAACACATATATGTTTTTTAACTAAAATCACTTGGCAGTGTGATATCTTATAATTATATTTAGCTTTTGTACTTCGCCATGGAGCATAATATTTGCTTTAAAGGGGGGTTGGCACATGTGTTGCAACCAAACAGACCTAATGCTTAGTGAAAATAGCAATGTGAGGCTTGGGCAGAGTTGGTGCTGGCTGCTGCTAACTGGTGTTGTTAAGTAGTCTTTAGTGATATTGTGCTCAGTTGAATGACAGCAGGTGCAAGAATAAAGTTTGAAACCTTTGGCGGACAAAACGTAAGGGGGGAACCCTATGGTAACAACCAGTGCTTTTTTCTTGGGGGATGCAGGGGTACGCATACCCCTAAACATTTTGTGAATCTTTGTACTTTGTCCATTTACTGCATTTATTTTTCCCAATTTGAACTATAAAATTGTGGTTTTCTTGAATCAAAATGAAAGTACCCCTAAACATTTTTTTTTTGAAGAAGAAGACAAGAAGAGTTTGGATTTGATATCCCACTTTATCACTACCCAAAGGAGTCTCAAAGCGGCTAACATTCTCCTTTTCCTTCCTCCCCCACAGCAAACACTCTGTGAGGTGAGTGGGGCTGAGAGACATCAAAGAAGCGTGACTGGCCCAAGGTCACCCAGCAGCTGCAGGTGGAGGAGCGGAGGAGGAGTGGAGGAGCGGAGACGCGAACCCAGTTCCCCAGATTACGAGTCTATTGCTCTTAACCACTACACCACACTGGTATTGACAATCAACAACACAGCATGCAAAAAGTAGTCATTGCATTAAAATGATAAAGTAGCCTTAACGGAATGTGAGATGACTGAAAAAATCTCTAAGTATGGATTTACGAACCTGGTTTAGATAAAACACAGGCCCCACAGAAATCCCTTACCTGCGAAAGCTTTCCATTAAATGCACTTACCTCATGTGCTGGCTGATTCATATCTTCTCTCAGCACAGCAAGTGGTAGGCCCAACTCCATCGAAATCCTTGCAGCACCATTAATACCAAGTAGGACTAAGCACAGCCCCCTCTCATCTTCTCCATGGATTCAATTCAGGAGTCCAAAATCAGGATGACCTCTTGTGAGCCAACTTGGGGATCACCCCTCCTGCCCTGGATCTGGTCCCAAAATAGTAGGCAGGGCTTATGTTTAGATTATTTTTTTATAAAAAAAATGAAACATACAAGTAGGAGCAGAGAGGGAGAAGGAAATGATGCTCTCCTTTCTCTACCCACACCTGAGAGCGGTGGGGTCAGTTCTGCTGGGTGCTCCTTTTCACCAGGCAGAAAGGAAAGTCAGGTAGCAAGCTCCTACCAGTAACGTCTCTGCCTTTCTTCGGGGTTTCCTTCCTGTTGGCTGTGTCTCCTTCCTGCCTGCCCCAACAGCCCTGAATCACTCACTCTGGGCCATCGTACCTGACCTAGTGATCCCTGGCTATCTGTACCCCACTGTCTGATGCCCGAGTACCCTTTCATAGACCCAATTTAGCTCTAATATAAAGTACCATTTCTCCCTCTGATCATAATACTACTTTGTTGTTGTTGTTTAGTCGTTTAGTCATGTCCGACTCTTCATGACCCCATGGACCAGAGCACGCCAGGCACTCCTGTCTTCCACTGCCTCCCACAGTTTGGTCAAACTCATGCTGGTAGCTTCGAAAACACTGTCCAACCATCTTGTCCTCTGTCGTCCCCTTCTCCTTGTGCCCTCCATCTTTCCCAACATCTGGGTCTTTTCCAGGGAGTCTTCTCTTCTCATGAGGTGGCCAAAGTATTGGAGCCTCAGCTTCAGGACCTGTCCTTCCAGTGAGCACTCAGGGCTAATTTCCTTCAGAATGGACAGGTTTGATCTTCTTGCGGTCCATGGGACTCTCAAGAGTCTCCTCCAGCACCATAATTCAAAAGCATCTACTTGATAGTAAATGATAGGGTTTATCACATTTCTTTCTCTTTAGGATTTCAAGGTCTTTCTTCATGTGAGTGAAATCCACCACTATTATGTTACTGGGATAGAGTGGGGATAGTATTCATTATGAAGATTTTGTTTTCAAAACTATACTCTGGCAGAGGAAGGGGGCAGGGTTGAGGGGGCAAGATTTCTGTTTCTTTTGGTACATCCTTCCTCTAAGCACTCGTCCTAACTTGCTGCCCCCACGACCTCCTCGGTAGCAGATGCAATTCATTTTTGTGCAGGCTGACAACGGAAGCTGCATAGTATATGGTGCTGCATATCTTTACTTCATTATTTCCTCATAGCAAAGACTTGAAACTCTAATGTGTCAGAAAGAAGAGGTGCCAACATGACATTTACCGCTGCTAATATGAATCTGATTAGTTTCACAACAAGAAACATCATCTTAACTCTTTGCATTCTTTTGGGATTGTCGGCGCAGAACCAGGAAGGAGCGTGGTCCATTTGAGCTTAGGATCCTTGCTTAGGATTCCATGAAAGGACTGGAATCCCCCCTTTGCTTCAGTTGAGCAGGATAACTTACTGGTGGGCTGCACCCCATTTAAATCAATTAAGCTTGCATCAGGGAATATATGGCATCTCAAACAATGCATTTTATATATTTTTAAAACTGCTACACGGATCGAGAAAGTGAAGGAGTTCTTCCTTAGTAATGCAAGATCAGTGCATCTGAACCACAATTCTCAAACATGGCAGCAGGCTTTCCCAGGAGGAGAAACTAAACATCTGTCATGGATGCTTTAGCTGAGATTCCTGCATTGCAGGGGGTTGGACTAGATGACCTTTCCAACTCTGCAATCCTATGATTCCATCATCATCATCATCAAACCTTTTATTGGCATCACATGTTGTTGTTGTTTAGCCATTTAGTTGTGTCCGACTCCTCGTGACCCCATGGACCAGAGCACACCAGGCACTCCAGTCTTCCACTGCCTCCCACAGTTTGGTCAAACTCATGCTGGTAGCTTCGAGAACACTGTCCAACCACCTCGTCCTCTGTCGTCCCCTTCTCCTTGTGCCCTCCATCTTTCCCAACATCAGGGTCTTTTCCAGGGAGTCTTCTCTTCTCATGAGGTGGCCAATGTACTGGAGCCTCAGCTTCAGGATCTGTCCTTCCAGTGAGCACTCAGGGCTGATTTCCTTCAGAATGGAGAGGTTTGATCTTCTTGCAGTCCATAGGACTCTCAAGAGTCTCCTCCAGCACCATAATTCAAAAGCATCAATTCTTCGGCAATCAGCCTTCTTTATGGTCCAGCTCTCACTTCCATACATCACTACTGGCAAATGGCATCACATACAAACATCCAAATATCCAAAACAAATCAATACAGAATTGCCAAACTATTGTCAAACATCGGGAAATTGTACGCCAAACATCTGTTATGATTCCATGATTCTATAGCTTGCCCCAAATAACCTTGGGAAGTTTAGCATAAGAATTCTGGCAGTTGTGAGGAGTAAAGTACAGTTCCCAGAATTCATTGGCACAATCTGTGTGCTTTAAATGTACAGTGTGTATGGAAGCTAAGTCAGTTGCAGGAAACTCCTTGGAGCTGAGAGGAAGCAGACGAGTCTGTCTTGTGCCCTCGGGCAGTCTAATCTTTGGTGGGCCACTTAATTTTCAGTAGGTGAGCAGGGAGGAGATCAATACTGCAGGCCAACTTTTTATTGGACTTCCTCTTTCTGAAAGGGTTGGTTGAAATGTCAAAATTGCGAAAAACTCTTGGAGAATGTGCCAAGGTATGTACTTGTAATAATAAAAAAATGTTTTTCATTAAGACTTTCTTTTTTTAAAAAAACCAACCATAGGTTAGAGGGAACCAAAAATGCATTTGATCTATATATATAATGTTTCCCTTATGTATAGCATAAACATTTATAAAAAGGTAGAGAAACAAGCCACAAGGCTTTGAACGCTCTGGTATTTTTAAAATGCACAGCGACAAAACACCAAGCTCAGATCTTTGATGACCTTGTGAGTGCAACATTCTCCTTGGAATAATTTCAGTTTATTCCTTTATTGGATCAAATTTAAAATGTCTATGGTACCATTAAGGGGGATAAAAATAGTCTAGCTACAGAAAAGCTCAACTGTCTTCATGTAAAATATGGAAAAATGTAGAAAAATATATACATTTCAAAAACACGAAGGAGGATAAATAGCCTTTTGCCAAAGTTCATCAGCCATTAAGAAGCAGGTGAAGTGGCTGGGGTTTTTGTTGTAGTTGTTGTTTTCATTTTTGTAGGGCCATAACAATACAAATGACTTTAACTGCCAGTAAAAATGACACACAAGGTCAGGGCCTTTAAAAGTGAGCGCATGCTTTGGAGGAAAACTATAGAGGAATTAAAAATATATGTGCCTGTTTTGTTAGACAGGTTTCTGAAAGGAGCTTTTGTGTGGCAAAATGTAATACGACCCCCATGCTTTGGAATCAGTTTTGCACTGAGTCTGGACAAGGTTGTGTTCTTTCTATCCTCCAGTGGGATGGATTTATTTTGGCTTGGTGTGATTTAGTTAATTATTTCATTTCCAAAAGTTCCCCCTTTGAGAGGGGCAAAATATGAGCTCAACACAACACCCTCAATCTCTCTCACACAAATAATAGAAAACAAAACATTTGAAGACCACAACCCAACCATCAATAAGCATGTTCAACAGTGCAATCCTATGCAAATGTATTCAAAAGCACTGAATTCAATGCAAGCTACTCCAGAGTAAGTAGGTACAGGCCCACAGCACTGCAGTGGTAAAGAATTCATCATATTCTCAGTGGCGTAGCGTGGGGGGGTGCAGGGGGGCCGGCCGCACCGGGCGCAACATCTGGGGGTTAGGGTTAGGGGGCGCAAATCCACAGGTTAGGGGGCGCAAATTACTTGCCTTGCCCCGGGTGCTGACAACCCACGCTACGCCACTGCATATTCTTTTTTTTTCTCTGGAAGTCAATTGATTTGCTGAAGTCTATGATTCTAAGTCTATGATTCCCTGCTAGAACTAAGTCTATGATTCCCTGCTAGAATAGTTTTCATCAGAGTCTTAACAGATCTTTTTTGGGTGCAATCACAGGCATGTCTCCTCAGAAATAAGCCCCATTGAGTTCAATGGGAGATGTCCCCAGAGTTTGCGTCTGTATGCATAACAGACACCACATAGGATTGCAGGCTTTGTGGCATAGAGTCTATCAGACTTCTGAAAAAGTAGCTCTCAGGATTGTTGCTTTTTAAAAGAAAAAGAAATTAAAGAGCATTTCTGTTTCTAGCATTATAAACTTCTGCACACTCTCTCTCTCCTTTTTTTTGAATGCTGTCCAGATCTCTGCTGGTTTAATTTCTTAGTCCCATCTGTTTCCCTCTCACTGGCTATATTTGTTAGTGTTTCCTCAAGCAGCAGGCAGACCTGCCCTTACTGTGCTGGGGAGGGGCATTGAGGGCATAGATTGATCATTTTATAGGACAGGAAAACGTTTATTTTGGGCCGGGGTGTGCAGTGCATTTCTCCCCTTCCTGCCCAGTTATAGAAGGCGGGTGGGGGGGGCGGGCACAGAGAGATTGAGAGAGAGAGAGAGAGAGAGAGAGAGAGAGAGAAGTGAGGGAGAGGGAGGAATGCAGCAGAGACTGTTTGGGTCTAAGAGGGAGAGGAGGAAAAAGGTAGCTATGTCAAAAGGGCCATTAGCAGGCTTATCTGTCTTTCTACCTTGGCACGTGAAAGCTCCCAGCTCAGCATGCTTTGTGTCAAATCTATCATTTGATATGTCAGGGACCATTATTCCCTCTTTTGTCACCAGTTTTGACCAAAGGATGAAAAATTGCTGTCTTACACAGACAAAATTATTGCTGGAGAGAGAGGGAAAAAAGGGCAGCTCCGGCACTCAGGCGTAGGCCAAGGTGAAACACTGGGAAACTCTCCTTAGATTAGGTCTGGGTTAAGAGAATATTGATCTGTGTGCTAAAAACTGTTGATCTCTCTGAGCAGAGGATGACAAATGGTGGCAAACAAAAAAACTGAGTGTCTCCAAGGACATTCAAGCAGCATCGTGAGGCTGCGTACGTGGAAGTTATTTGTTTGCCCGGTGGGTTGTCCTCGAGAGAATTAAACTAAAATACGTAAATATCTCACAGAACAGAAACCGCTGCATGAAGAGATAAAATCTCATTTATTTTGCCAGATGTATGTAGCCTACATTTGGTTGGGTTGCTTTCGAATGAAACAATATAATAATAATAATAATAATAACAATAATAATAATAATAACAACAACAACAACAACAACAACAACAACAACAACAACAACAACAATAATAATAATAAATGAACCAGTAAAAGCATATAAAAAACAAAGACCGGAGCAAAAGAAGTGTTTTCATCTGGTGCTGAACACTGAGCCGTATCGGTTCCACTTGTACTACCGCATTCTACAGACAGGGTGTTGCCACCACCAAGAAGACCTTACTCAGAGCTAAATCACCTTGGGCTTTTTGTGTGCATGCGATAAAATGATAAGAAGGGCCTTTCTGGCAGATGTTAAAGCCCAGGCAGGACAATACTGGGAGAGGCATTCTTTTGGGGAAGTGAATCCTAATTCATTCAGGGTTTTGTACTTAAGTGCTGTCGGTCATTGCACCCAGCTCCACCCTTATTCCTTCTGCCCAAACAGACCCATTGGGCACCAGCATGTGATGCTGTGGTCTAAACCACTGAGCCTCTTGGGCTTGCTGATCGGAAGGTCGGCTGTTCGAATCTGTGTGACGGGGTGAGCTCCCGATGCTCTGTCCCAGCTCCTGCCAACCTAACAGTTCGAAAGCACACCAGTGCAAGTAGATAAATAGGCACCACAGCGACGAGAAGGTAAATGGCGTTTCCATGCGCTCTGGCTTCCATCACGGTGGTCCATTGCACCAGAAGTGGTTTAGTCATGCTGACCACATGACCTGGAAAGCTGTCTGTGGACAAATGCCAGCTCCCTCGAACTGAAAAGCGAGATGAGCATCGCAACCCCATAGTTGCCTTTGACTGGATGTAACTGTTCGCGGTCCTTTACATTGTACTGCCGTACAATGACTTGCCCTGGTCCACTTTGTTAATTCGTTCCTAGCTGCCTTTAAGTGTCTTCCTTTCCAGGGCTTTCTCTTACAGTCACACCATCTTCATGACACCACTGTGGGTTCCTCAAAAGAACAGGATCCTTCAAAGTAGTTCTGGGTAAGAGAAGGTTGAGAGAGAATAATAGAATCGTAGAATTGTAGAGCTGGAGAGGTCCTCAAGGGTCATCTAGTCCAAACCCCTGCTAGGCAGGAATCGCAGCTAAAGCATCCATGAGAGATAGCCGTCCACCCTCTGCTTAAAATCCTCCAGCCTCCTGAGGGGAGACCATTCCACTGTCAAACAGAGAGGGAGAGAGCAAATGATGGATGGAAGCAGATAGGAGGGAGCAGCAAAAACTATCTCCCCCAAAGCCAAGTGGCTCTCCTTGTTAGCCACTAGGTGGCAAGGTCCAGCAAGGGCTAAACAAATATTAACCTTTAAAAAGGAAGTCCTGACCGACTGCAGTCTTAAAAAAAAAAAATATTTTTGGTTCGTGTTCTGGATGTATTAAACAAGTCACAAGTAGTGAAGACCCGACACACACACACACCATTCTAGTAAATCAGGCTCAGGAACAGGCAGTAAAGGAGAAATGTTGGCTTGATAGGATAGAAGAGCTGTATTCTTCACACACACACACACACACACACACACACACACACACA
This sequence comes from Podarcis liolepis, assembly GCF_965112155.1. Taxonomy (NCBI): domain Eukaryota; kingdom Metazoa; phylum Chordata; class Lepidosauria; order Squamata; family Lacertidae; genus Podarcis; species Podarcis liolepis. The sequence continues at coordinate 31,079,363 of NC_139558.1, read as the reverse complement.
CGTGTATTTTGAAGAGAAAAGCTGCAACTTGCAAGCAACTCGTGTGGCTTATCTATTCTCTGCAATGAAATGCTCTGCTCTGCTAGCTAGCTCCACCCTGGGATATTTCCTTTGTCTTTAGCTAAGGTCACATTTTGACTAACGGAGTAAAATGTTCTCCAATTATGGAGACTAGCTGCACTGTATACAAGTGAGCAGAAATGGGCAAACATTTCCGCCATCTTGATTTGGGGCTTTCCTAGTTTGCATTCAGATGGCAGTTTGTTCTATTTTCACAACGTTCCCCCTAACTGTTATATTTGAGCTTTTGTGTGATATAAAAAGAACACCGTGAAATATAGCACAGGTTTAGCACTTTTTTTCTGTGTTATTTGCTGCCGGATAAAAAATCATTTGCAAGTAACATGAAATGAGCATTAAACTTGCACTATATTCCTCCATATTTCTGGAGCCGCCTTTTATGTCACGTAAAAGCTGAAATATAATGCGGAAATGAACAGTTAGGGGAACGTCATGGAGACAGAATAAACTGCCATGTGAACGCAGCCCTGATCTTTTTTCGGGTTTACTCAGAGAAAGCTCAAGCTGTTCCTAGGAGTTTTTAAGGAGGTGAGTTCCCCAATAGCTCTCTTTCTTATCTGGATTTTTCTATAGCTGCTTTGCTTCTTCCCCCATTTCTAAAGAGGAAAGTGGGAAGATGGTGGCTGAGAAATCAGGGAACTGCTGATGCCAAGGAGAACTCATTTTGAGGTAAGCTTGACTTCAGGGAGGGGCTAGCCTGCCTTATAGCGGCACAAGTTTTAAAAACTGAGGGAGACTTAATTTCAACATTCTTGTATTATAGTGCTAGCATGTTCATTAAATCAACAGATCTTTTGTCCATGAAAACAACTCCGTGCCTCAAAAATGACTGAAACCCATGATTACTTAAAAAACCATTGCTAGCCATTTTATGAACACAGCATAGCCATTTGTTATTAGCATAGCTTTTATAAATTGCAATTGTTGCATACAAAATGGGTCGAATTCCAATCACCATGTTCAAACGAAAGCAGATTGTATTATAATATTAAACGCCTGCCAGAGTGTTTTAAATTCTTTGCCATGTATCTTGCAGAAACATAGGCTTCAGTCCCCATGAAGTGCTTGTGTGTGTACTGTACCTTTTAAGCACCTTCAAAGCACATCCTCCCCACCCCGTGCACACGGAGAGAATCTTGGGAACTGTGGTTTACAACCTGCAGAGGATGCAACACAAAAACTTAACTGTCTACAGGCACTGGTTCAAACTAAACCAGAATGACTGCACCTTGGTTTACACATCATGCTAAATTAAGATATGGCTTCCTGGGTCTGTGCAAACATGGTGGCTCTCAGAGAGGGGATCAGATCCACTTTACTCCTCCCTGGTCCTTAAAGTTTAGCAAAGAACAGCAGTTAAGCCAAGGTTTGGCTTAGTGTGTCGTTTGAACCCAATAGCATGGTTCAGTTCTCTCTTCCTTAACCATGGTTAAGATAGAGAGAGAAACAACCTTGGTTACAGGCCATGGTTAAGGAGGACAGAGTTTAACCACAATCCCAGCTTCAAACAACATGCTAAGCCAAACCTTTGTTTAGCTACAGTGCTACACTGAATTAAAATGACTGGGAAGGAACAAAGAAGATGTGATCTGGTCCCTGGGAGCCAGCATATAAATATGTTCATTGTGAGCCATGGCTTGGCTTAGTGGTATGCCCAAGCGATGAATGGTGCTACTAAATCCCTTTTGCGTGTATGTAGGCATGAACTCAGGGAGTATGTTTTTGTTCCAAAAACACATATCCAGGTCACACTTATCATCACATCCTTTTGATAGATCTATGTGGTGCAGTGAAGTTCAGTTTTGTTTTAATCCCATGTTTGCTACTACACTGGCAGTATGGTTGTAACGTGACCTTCATAACTGGACCCAGCACCCCCCACCACCCGAAAAAGAAGAAAATCCAGATTCTTGTAAATAATCGTTTTTATTTTGACAGCTGCTCTCAACACTTAATCTGTCTCTTAAAAATGAAAAAGTACAGTTGTGCCTGATGTTTCAGCTGAATTTTGGATATGATCTTTTTTTCATGACTCTCATCCTGTTCGGTGTTCAGTTTCTATCTGCAGATATCCATTCTATTAAAATATGGAAACTGGCCACTTTTGCAATTTAATGGCATTTGCAACTCCTGCAGCAGCAGAGTGAAGCCTTTCAGATGAGTCTTCTAGATTTGGGAGAGTCATTTGCCTGAACGGCATCAGAATGGTTATGGCTCAGTTATTCTTGTATTCACATGCGGAATGCAGGTACTGCTGGGGTGGCAAGTTGTACATTGAAGGAAGAAACAAGGACTGAGTAAATGGTTTGTGGCAAATAGCATACCAAGATACTCCAGCGGAAGCTCTGGACTTCATGCATCTTCTCTGCTGGTGACAGATGCATGCATTATAATTCTCCTAGCACCTTGCAGGTATCTCCCCAAAAGTGCTGTGGAGGAAGAAAACGTGAGACAGGGGCAGGTTTGAGTACCTGAATTCACAGCAAAAGAATCTTTCAGGTGGTTTTATTTCTCTCATTAAGATGCAAATAAATAAGGATCATTGGGGATTTGAGGTTTTTGGCAAACACAACAGGGTGAAACCAGAGAAGTTGTTAGCTCTGTGTCTGGGTCCTGTGTCTGGGAAACCACAGCTGAAGCAGAAAACTGGAGAATGAGGTATGCGCTGGGTAAAAGTGAGGGAGAACATCAGTTCAGTTTAAAATTAAAGGTGAACCTACTCAATTAGCACTTCCTGAATTTTATTGTTTGAAATTCACACGTCACTGAATTTTGCAATGCAGCGCTTCAGCCAAGTAATGCATACAAAATTCATATTCTAGGGCAAAGCGTGCATTAAAATGCATATATGGGTGAAAATTGCATGCCAAAACTACATTGTAATATGGAAAGTGTATTGCAAAATTGCACACAAAACTGTGTATATTGCATTGGTGCTGAATTTTCACAGAGACGTTTGTGAAATAAATGAATCCGAAACTGACATGGAAACATAGAGAACTGAACTTTGGATATGAAAAATGAAGATCATCCCAAACTGACAGATGCGCCCATACTTGAAGTCGAAAAGTGGCTTTCTTAGCTTTCTCTTAGCGCTTCTCTCCCATTCTAAGGGTGCCTCATCCCATTTCTCACTTTGAATCCTATAGCTGACTCTATAAGGGCATACTTTTGCATGCCATTGTTTTAGAAATGGGTGAAATGGGATTGTTTCCTTTCCTCCATCTCCTTTTAGCTACTCAGCACAAAAACAGAGGACACTTGAATCTGCATCCCTAGGAGAATTTGCTTTCTCTCTCTCCACCACCACCACCCCCGCCAAGTTCACATATACATTATTCAAGAAATGTAAAGCCTGATGAGAGAACCGCACATATATCACTGCCATGTAAATGATGGAGTGCAGCTGCCCATAGATTGGTCACTTTGTGCTATTTTGAGTTCAGAAGCAGGAAGGGAAGGAATATCAGCTGGGCACATTTTTATGATAACATACCCAATTTCCAAACGCAGAAGGATGGTCTTTTGATAAATGTGCATAGATTTGTGTAGAGAAAGAGAGTCCAGCAGTAGACTTTGAATAAGGTCCAAAGAGAAATGTGCAGGGGAGTGTTTAAAGAACAAACAACTTCAAATGAAGCTCTGCATCTTGACCACTATGAGATCCAGTTCACACATATATGCGCACCACTTCCTTTTGCAATCATCGGAAGTACATATGTGCATCAGCTGATCCTGAGGACCTCCATGTTTTCCCCTGTGGTGAAAATAGCAGCTCTGTGTGTGTGTATTCAACAGGAAAATTCAAAAAAGATTAAACCTTACCTCCCCTAGTGCTATGTTCCCAATTGAATTCAGCGGGGGCGGGTGGTTGCTATAATGCTTTTTTAAAAAAACAACCAGTGGGAGATCCAATCACACATCTCTCAGTCCCATGTCTCCTTGCATGCAGAGTTTTCTACTTTAAGAGAGAGAGAGCTCACATTCTTTCCCAATCTTGGAGTCTTATACCAGACCATGTCAAAGGATTTGGGACATTAAGGCTGCAATCCTGTACACATACCTGGGAGAAAGTCCAAACCCACTGAATTCAACACATCAGATTACCTGGGTGTTACACCACATGCAACTCAATGAATAAGGATTTCCAGTTAAACCCTATACTCATCTCCTTAGATGTCAGGTGCATTGAGCTCAATGAGGCTTATGCCCAGGGAATCCAGTGCATGCTAATTTGGGAGTAAGTCCCATCATTTGTAATAGTTCCTTTCCAATATATGCTTTGATTCTGTGTCTATGGTTGGCTTTATGATGGGTTACAACTGATTGGCTAAAGTCTCAAGAGACTATTAGACCAGCTGGGTATTGCTAAAGCACTGTTGGGGTTTTGACTATGTGCACTGTACATCACTTGTCAAAGGGAAATACAACCCCCCAGCTCATATACCAGATGAGCTATAGTACAGCTGTTTGTATTCTTAACATGCAAAAAACCAGGAAAATGAAATTCTGTAACCTAGAAAATCAAATACAACATGCAAGTCTCATCATTACGCTTAAAGAGTCTCAACTTGCATACTTCTTTACTCAATGGCTGGATTTTTGCACAGTTTTGCACTGCATTTTGTGGGAGAGGAAGAGAACGTGGAAGAAGAAAAAAAGAAGGGTGTACAGGTAGAGAAAGGGAGAAAACATGACTAGGAAACAGGGACAGAGAAGTGCATGAAAGTTGCATGTTCAGAAGACCGAAGCCTTCTGCAGACATTCTCGTTTGGCTTCATAACCATAGTTTCAGAAGCCATAAGAGTGTTATGGCTCCTCCATCTCTCCTACTGTTATGCTAGCATCGGTGCAGGGATCCTGGCTTGCAATAAACCAGAGTTCCCCTTATGACTGAACCAGGAAACTCTGGCTAACATACCCAGATTGTAAACATATTAATTGCATTCACACAATTTATTTACTTTATTCATTTATACTTTATATATTTGCTTAATACTCTGTACTTAACCCAAAGGCCCCAGGGTTGGAAACACTTAGATTTTGAAAGCCAGGCTACCCATGCTTAAGCTAAAACAACATGGATACAATCTGTCCAAAATCTGTGAACTTACAGAGAAGGAGAGAGGGAGACCTAAAGAAACCAGAAGTCAGACAGACTGGAGCTATGTACCTCCTTTTAGGGGGCAGGGATAGTCTACAACGTTTTAGTGCAGTGCCGTCTTGCAAAACTTGAAGGAGCAAGCAGTATAATTTTGCTATATGCATTGGCGGCAAGAGCCAAGCCAATACTAGCAGCAACTGCCAATTGCCATTGTGGCTAAACCTATATTGTGGCTGAACCTATAAGCTGCAGAGAAAGGAAGATTAGCTTCGGGCATTACGATCCATTTTGAGTCAGTTATTGTACAAAGACCCAAAGGGGCAATTATTTACCTTTGTTTCTTGGTGCTTTTCCCCACCCCATCGCTGCTTCTGAGAAGTGTATTAGCTGCATTTACAAGAAAGACAGCTTCTTTCAAAAGGCATCTTGCCCCTTCCTCTTTGCCGACTGGTGTAGTTCCACTCCCTAGCTGGGAAGCGCATTATCCATTTAGCAATCCCTACTGTAATGACTGCTGCGCCACACAGACAGGATAAAAGTATCAAGGGGACTGGGATTCCTAAATTATTCTCTGCTCATTTTCACCGCTGCCTGGGTAGGCACTTGGGCAAGTGTTAAGCTGTGAATGCCTTGAGATCCTCAGATTATAGGTGCTGTGGGAGTGCAAACATTATTAATTTGATAAGCGTGCAAGCGTCACACTGCTCATCGCGGCCCACCTCTGAAATAAATAACCCAACCAAACACATTCCAGTTTGATGTTCCTGGAGAAAGGATTCGGAGGGGCGCAGGAGATTCAGTGTGTGTATGCCTTTTTCTGCTTTTGCTTTTGCCATAATTCTTTTCATTGAGTTAATCAACAGGGTAAAAAGAGAAAATAAATACAAAAGAGAACAATCAGTCATACATTAATAAAGAGAATGTTTCAAAAACCTATCGTCTGATTTTTGAGTGAGTGTGGTGGGCACCACTCATCTAAAACTGAATCCACAGTGCCCGCAAACAACACTGTCCAAGTCACATTTAGAGCTTTGTGGTGGCATCAAATATGAGTTGAGAGCTGGCGTATGGGGAAGCGGCCACAAAATGGTCTCGCCACATGCCCAACTCAAGATGAACCTGCAGTCTTGGTGTGTTGGTTCAGAGTGAGAATCGGCTTTTGTAATGGGAACCTTTGAAGTGGATGGCGTTGGCCTTCCAGGAATAGGGAGAGCTGTGCCCAGAACAATTGTTATTATGATGTCAACGTTTCCCCTTTTTTAAGGGAAATTCCCTTATTCCGAATAGGATTCCTTGCAAGAAAAGGGAAAAGTTGACAGCTATGAGCGGGAGGCCTCATTAGAGGAAGCACTCCTTGGTTTAAGAACGGATTCGGTTTAAGAACAGACTTCCAGAATGGATTAAGTTTGTAAACCAGGGTACCACTGTATGTTGGAAGCCGCCCAGAGTGTCTGGGGCAACTCAGTCAGATGGGTGGGATATAAATAATTATGTTGTTGTTGTTGTTGTTGTTGTTGTTGTTAACGACTTCCCTATTTTCATTGGAGAAATGTTGGAGGGTATATTACTGAGTAGTTCAACTAGGTAATTTCAGGCCCTAGTTTTAATTTTCTCATCGGAAAGGGGGGCAGTTGGTCAGGGCATGTAATGCAACACGTTCTCCTCTGTGAAATTCCTTGCCAATAGTCCAGCAGGAGTCAGCCCTGTTTCGTTTTAGACATCTTTTTAGAACTGCATCGTTCAAACAGACCTTGCGGACTTGACTATCTATCTATCTATCTATCTATCTATCTATCTATCTATCTATAAACTCAACCAGTTATATTGCTATGCTAGTGCTACTTTTACTGACATTACCACAATGTTATGCTTTCCTGTTTTGCACCAAGAAAAGTGTCAACATTTAAATAAATACATATTTAAATAAATGTGCATTGCTTCAGTTGTGAAGCATACAATTAATTCACATTTTTGTCTGCATTCCACAACCATTCCATGCTTTACAACTGCTTCATATGCTAGAGCAAAAAAACAAAAACAAAAAAAGTTTGCCAACCTTGAGTTTAAAAAAGAAATATTCTGAGTATATGCAAATAAGCATATGCATACCCACATTTTAAATTGACCTAAATTACAGTAAGCAGCTATAGGACTGCGGCCTAAATAAAGTTAACCCAAGAGTGGTAATGTCTGTTGTCTGAAACATATACTTCCTTCTCTAATTTTATTAGGCTGCAAACCTATACAAACTTCCTTGGGAACAAGTGCAATCCTATACAGGTAAACTCAGAATCACGGGACAGAATCCTATATGTATTTCTGTTATTTCTACTTTTTTCTCCCATTAAGTTACAGAATAATAGATCTAAGACTTAAGACTTATCTCATCCAGTTTCCGGAATTCCCCATATCTAAACCTTCACAGGTTAGCTATCTTCCTTTTCAGATCTCCTGCTAGCACAAGGTCGTGATCTGTCTCGTATTAATTTTAACCCCAAATAAATCCTCTACTAATAATCCACCGGTGAAATTCCGGTTGAAATTTTAGTGCCAGATTCCAAATATAGTACAAAATGCTGCTTTAGCTTCTGGAATGTTCGTGTAACTGGTAAGAATGCACTTAACCATTTTTATTTTTTATTTTAAAAAAGGGGCAGTCTCAAATATAGGTTAGGTGTTTATATTAATAGATGATTCAATGCAATTAATACTCATGTCATGAGCAAGCAGTCTGTGCTCTGCGGTTTTACTTCGATTCAGATCCTTTGTCCCTGTAGTAGTGACACTGCGAGGAATAATATTTATTACATTTTCTATTATGACAGATAGTCTAATTCAGCAATCATTAGCATTATATCCTACAAGTTCAAGCCTTCTATTGCCCTGGGGACATTTCCCTCCCCTCCCCATGCCTTCACATTGACAACTGCGCAGCATTTTGATAGCACTTGCTCTTCGTAGAGGATCTAACAACTTTGTTAATGCATACAGAATTCTGAGCTTCTGAAATTGACTGTTTTCCAAAACTATTATTTCTAGGAAACACTGGCCCCTGTATCTGCTTTCTCGATGCTGTCTATAAAACAATAAAATCAAGGAGTCGCAAACTACCTTAGCTTTGTGCTATAATTCAGAATACAAAGTACAGTACACATGGGCAGGTACACTGTACACTGGTTTTTAGTTGACATCTGCCTGTCTCAGGAGACAGATGAAGGTGTCCGCTTGCGATGAAGCAGGTGTACCATGGCATTTCAGCTTTCTGCGCTCCCCCCAGCAGTCGTTTCTCCTTTGGTCACTGTGTGGATACACAACCTTGACTGTCCCCAGGCACTGCAGTTGTCTGCAAGGGGTTCCAACATGGCGGGATTAATGTTGCCAGCCTTCATGTCACGGTTGCAGACATCTTTGTAACGCAGAGTTGGTCTGCCCACAGGCCTGGTGCCTGAAGCCTCCTCCCTGTGAAGCACAGGGACGCCAAGTAGTGGGGCCGGAGGGCCAAGCCCTTCGGGAAAAAAATTCCCAGTGGCAGGCCTACCCCCCAAGTTCCATGGCAGCCATGTCCTGTGGCATTCGCAAGTGACATTAGCACGCTGTGGGGCATACTGACGTCATGCGTGCACACGGCGGGGCATGTGCTCACGGAGTGCTGATGTTGATCGGCACCTGGCCGCCCTCAGTCACGGGGGTCAGGCAGAGCATGTGGTAAAGCACATCCTTGGGGATCCAGCCAACTTCCATTCTGTGGGCATGACCAAGCAGTGGCGGAGCTGCATGCTCTGGCACTGGGAGCAGAGAGCAGGCGGGGCGTGGATGGTGCGCATCCCTGGGGGCGTGTGCGTGTCCCAGGGGCGTGGCTCGCTGCCCGCAGGGGTGTGGCCCACATCCCGGGGGCATGGCGCCCGGCGTGGTTGGGGGGTGCATGGCGTGCATTGGGGGGCAGCCGTGATGGTACCCCCCATGGTCTTGAGGGCGGTGTGCTCCCTCAGCCCCCATTCCTCTGCCAGTGTGACCAACCAGCATGGAGGTCAACCTGTAGACTAGATGTCTCCATTTTCAAGAAGAGAGGAGGGAAAATGGCACTCCTTTTCTTTCTTCCCCTCCCCACATATGCTTAAGGCCTTCCTTGTGACACCATATAGCTGCCATTCCCAAACCTGAGAGTTTATATCTATAGCTTCCTTAACCCATGAAATGCCACACAGGGGATAGCTCGAGATAGCATTATACCATGCTGGAACTGGGAAGGAATTGATGACTGATGCAACAATTTTTGTGCGGCAGGGCTAGCTTAATGCCAGCACAAATGTTACCTCTTAGTCCTAGGTTATTTTTTAGCTTCTTCCAGAGCATGTCATTTTATAGGATCAGGCCTTGAGATTATTCCTTAAACTAATTGCCTCTTATGCATTCGGTTACGCTGAATATGCATTGATGTGCATTCGTTCTAGTATAAAATAGGGATGAATATATACGGTAGCATAATAGGAAATTGTTAAGTCTGGTGAGTTTTCACACCCTCCTCCTCTTTCCAGATATTCCAAAAGTGTCAAATTTTTCATTAATAAAATGAACCCTTCCATATGCTGGAAGGTTTAGTTTCATTTAGTGTCTCTTTTTGTATGCATGCTTGTGTTTGTAGAAGCTAACATCCTGTCTTCTGTGCTGCTGGGAATTACTACTGGCATGTTTTGACTCATTATCATGAATCTTAATCAGATGATGGAAAAAATTAGTTCCATCATCTGATGAAGGTTTGGGGCAAATGAGTCAAAACAGCCTCATAAAGCATTTCCTAAAATGTTGAATGAAACCATTTCTGGCAAATATCCTGAGCAGATCAAAACTGACCTCTTGTATACAGTAAACTTATCAAGGGTCCTGAGAGACGCCATCAACATGTTATCAGAATGATCTAGTGCTGTGGTTTAGGATTCTGATGCTTGGTGATCTGCTTCTGTGAATCGGTTCTGGATAAAACTTTATCTATATAAAGACTCACCAAAAAGCAAGTTTTTGAAAGGTTATTTCCTTTGAAGTTTAGAACTGGCGACTGTGACTCAAACCTCCATAACCTCAGTATTTGATGGCTGTAGAGGAAATGATATGAGTTTATCCTTGACAGCTGGCACAAATCTCAAACTCTCCCTTCCAAATCAAGAATGGGTCAACGAGGGTTTATCATAGCATGTTCAAAGTCCTCCTTGGAGTCCAACAGCCAGTGGTGTAGTGGAAGGGAACAAAAAGGACCTTTTTGAGAATGGGAGTGGTGACATCATCTCCTGGTGTACCAGGATAATGAATGCATCTTCCTTGCTCTGGAAAGTGAATTTGGTGGTGATGACACTTTCAAGTTCAGGCGTGGTCAGTCTAGAGGAAGTCAGAAAATAAAGTCGCCTCCTATGACAATGTAATTGGTCATTATGCTACGCACTGTTGCTCTGTGGTGGTTGTGTTTGTAGGGAGGTAGACAGATCAGCACAGGTGCCTGCTTTTTTGCCTCTTCTTGGGGACGTGGTTATGAGGGCTATCATGGTAAGCTCTTGCACTTCAACATTTACCATTACACCACTGCCTATAGCTACAAATGAAGTCAGACCCTCCAAGGGTCCCTATTTTTCAGGGACAGTCCCAAATTTACAGAGGCTGTCCTGGTTACTGATTTGATCCTGGAATGTCCCGCTTTTTCTTAGGACATCCCTATTTTCATCAGAGAAATATTAGAGGGTATGGGAAGTTGGTAGTAAATTATATAACCCCCCCCCCCCCGTCTCCATTTTCATGTTATGAGTAATAAAGTCTATTTTATAGTACCTAATTTATAGTATGTAGTTCAAATGTAATAATTTAACTAGTGGGTTACCAGTTTTCAGATTGTGGTGCCAACTCTAATACGTCTGCTAATTCTGCAAATTTTATGCTGAAATGCAGGGGACAGGAAGCAGTTTGGATTTCAGGGTGACTGTTCGAGTAAAAGCAGACAGCCCATAAGAACATGGGCATCCAGGTACACCTTTTGATTTTCAGTGGATAAGCACTGCTGCAATCCCGCTGGAGAATCTTGAGGGCTGGGTTGATGCCTCCATTTTGAAGGCAAGTGTGTCTTCCATTAGAAAAAGAATCCTGAAACCTTAACGGTGCAATTCAACATGGAATTGGGAATGCTTCCATCCATTGATTTCAGCGTAATTCAGCACACTTTGATTGTGATGGTATATATTTTCCTTCCACATGCAACCACTCTTCTTCTAGGTAGCTTCTCTTGCCGCAGCACTTTGAGTGGAGGAGTGGGCAAGGCAAGGCATCGGGCAGACAGGGATAATTTACACAGCTTCCTGCACTGTCTCGTATACGGTCTGCTCCCTTCGCAGTTCTATCTGCACTGTAAAAAAAACCACCTAACCTGGCAGTTGCTGTGGACACTATCAGTAGGCATATTAGAAAGCAGAAGCTCCAACTATTGTGCCATTTACAATGCACACTTGAAGCCGAGCAACTGTCACGCAATCTATAAAAGGCCTTCTCATAAACGTCTTCAGAGAGGGTCTTAATTGCTGCATGATTTACTACATGCAGAATACCTTCCCTTTTGTGCTTGGAAGTATTTTGCTGCAGGAGACATCTTTTTCGTCACACATTTATAGGCCAGCCTTGCATGGCTGGCGTGCATTTACTGGCGGCATAATTGGTGGCACAATTCTACCCTCATAAACATTGTTATCAGTTAATTAAACTTGAAATGCATCTTTGTTCCGCAACATGTTTTGTCAGATTGTTTTCCTTATTTATTTATTATCATAAAATTTTTATTTTATGACTGGCAGCTTCTCAGCCCTCCCAATAATAATGTAAATCAAAACATAAGATTTTAGACTTCATGCAATTTCCTTTTGGTCTGAAAATATGAAACCAGATGTTTCTGGCACGCTAAAGATGCTTTTCATCTTTTTTTAGATTTGCTCGGTGCAGTCAAAGTAAATGCATTTTTAAAACCAACTTATGAAAGTTAAATTTCCTTTGTTTGCCTGGTTGTAGTCTGGTTTGCATTGCTGCAACATCAGTGAGAGACCTTTCAGATAACAAACTGGATGCCATTGAAGAATTAAACATATGTGCCTCCATCCTCAGAAAGCAACAGGAACTGTATTATAACAGCAGACCAATGGGTTTATGATATAATTTAAGGCATGATGAACTCTAAACTCTATGACTTAGCGAGAGAGCTACTAGAAAGATGTGTGACAGTATAAATGTGTACAGTAAGTAGTAGCTGACTAGATGTTTCTGTCCTCTTTATTTTGGCCTCCAATTTTGGTCAGAAAGAATTGTCCTTTGCTATTTTTTAATAGTGAATCCAATTTCAACAGACATTACATCTAGGCCTTGGGCTATCACTGAAAGACCTAAATATTCCCAGGTGGGTCTTCCTTCAGTAATAATAACAAGACCGAATGGATTTAGTGATGCTGTAAAACATATAAAGCAATAAATGAGAACTGGAGAAAAGTAGGATGCTCACTAGACCCATTTACATGCCAGCACCTGGACTTAACTACCAGCTTCACTGGAAGTTCAAAGCACTTCCTTTATTGTAATGTTAGTGGACAGTAGTCAGTTACGGACTCATTGTTAAAACCGTGTTTATGGAAGACAATCTTACTCGGCTAGGAGTGATCACCAAAGAAGAAGAGTAGACAATAATAATATGTTCATATGCATCCATGCAAAATGCAGTTGTGGGTGATTAGCGCTCTGCATTAGAGCCTTGACTACTCCCTCAACCTGGGCAAGAAAGAAGATTCCACCTAAACATTAGGAAGAACTTTCTGACAGTAAGAGCTGTTCGACAGTGGAATTTGCTGCCAAGGAGTGTGGTGGTGTCTCCTTCTTTGGAGGTCTTTAAGCAGAGGCTTGACAGCCATATGTCAGGAGTGCTCTGATGGTGTTTCCTGCTTGGCAGGGGGTTGGACTCGATGGCCCTTGTGGTCTCTTCCAACTCTATGATTCTATGACTCTATGAAAACAAAAACAAACAAAACACAAAATCCCCACACAAATCCAGTGGAGGATTTCCACATTTCTCCAATGGAAATAGGGACGTCCTAAGGCTTTGTCAGGTGGTGGCGCTGTGGGTTAAACCACAGAGCCTAGGGCTTGCTGATCAGAAGGTCGGTGGTTCGAATCCCCGCAACGGGGTAAGCTCCCGTTGCTCGGTCCCTGCTCCTGCTAAAAGTGCAAGTAGATAAATAGGTACCGCTCTGGCGGGAAGGTAAACGACGTTTCCGTGCACTGCTCTGGTTCACCAGAAGCGGCTTAGTCATGCTGGCCACATGACCTGGAAGCTGTATGCCAGCTCCCTCAGCCAATAAAGCGGGATGAGCGCCGCAACCCCAGAGTCGTCCAAGACTGGACCTTATGATCAGGGGTCCCTTTACCTTTACCTTTTAAGGATTTGTCACCTTTATCTGCAGTTAAGTCCCACTGATTTCAACGAAACGTACTTTATATCAAACTGCTTTTTCTTAAATAAGGCCTCTTAATGCCACAGTATTTTATAAAAAAAATAATATGCAGCTTTTTTGAAAACGTGTTAGTGTTGCTAGTTTATTGGACTCTGCACTGCTGTTTTAGTCATTTATTTTTTAAATTAGCCAACCTATGTGTTTAAAAATTGTATGCTGTAGTGCTCGTTTTTCTAATTCTTAAATATATTTTGTTTAACGATTATATAGTCCGCCTTGAAATGGTTATATGCAAAAGGGGCATCATCATCATTATAACCACACTTAACTATTTTTTTTTCTTTAAAATGAATTAGTGGATGTAAATACATCTTTTCCATTCCCTATTCATTCTAAACAGAGTGTGGACCTTAGGCAGAATGAAAAAGTTACTCAAACTGTAGACTTATAATATGGAGTTAGAGGGGGGGAATGATTAATTTTAGATAGTATTCGGCATTTAATCATAAGGAGTGATATGCACGTTCATAAAAACACAATATACCTCTGAATATCAGTAGTACAGTAAGTTCAAGAAATGCTTCCTTAGACTTGAAATTGAGATTGATCCAGCAAAAATCAATATTCTGAACATTTTGAACATATTTGTATAGGAAGGAACTGTCCAATACAGAATCATAACCATAATAATAATTTTATTATTTATACCCCGTCCACCCACTCTAGGCGTATCTAAAAACATAAAACATTAAGTGTTAAAAACCTCCCAATACAGGGTTGCCTTCAGATGTCTTCTAAAAGTTGTGTAATTCTTTTATCTCCTTGAAGGGAGGACATTCCACAGGGAGGGTGCCACCACTGAGAAGGCCCTCTGCCTGGTTCCCTGTAACTTGGCTTCTCACAGTGAGGGAACCAGCAGAAGACCCTCGGAGGAGGGCCTCAGTGATGGGCTGAGTGATGGGGGTCAAGATGCTTCTTCAGGTATACTGAGCCAAGGCTGCTTAGGTATTGGAGATGTAATGCTGAGAATGACTATTGAGGCATATGAGGTGGACTTCTCCAGTGATATGTTCTTTTTGGTCTAAACTTGCTATCCACATCAATTTTGCACGGGCAAAAGTCATTGGAATTTGCAGATAAATTCATTACCCCATTGTCAATGGAATTGCCAGCAGTATTGCAGAAGTGACCAGCACACAAAATCGAGTCAAGGCTCTTGAGAGAAGAGGCAGAAATGTTGGGGCAGAGACATTCTAAAGGTCTAGGGACCACTGCTTTCTTCTTCACACCCTCCAGCCATGGCACCTACGAAAATGCACAGCACAGGAGGTTGGAAGGAAGGAAGGAAGGAAGGAAGGAAGGAAGGAAGGAAGCAAGTTGGAAGAACAGGACAAACCCACACTGAATGACACTACCCACTTGATTACAATCCATGTATCTATTATAATATAATAATAATAATTTATTATTTCTACCCCGCCCATCTGGCTGGGTTTCCCCAGCCACTCTGGGCGGCTTCCAACAAAAGATTAAAAATACATTAAAACATCAGTCATTAAAAACTAAATTTCCCTATCTCTCAGCAAAGGATAGGCTGAAACCTCCACATTCTTCAATGCATCTGAGAAGTTCTGCCCTACTTCTTTCTCACTGACTGACCCCCAAGGTGTGCTGCTACAGAGTCCTGTATATTGGAGTGTTTCAGACCCATTACTGTAAGTGATTATTAAGGAGTAAACACCAGAGTCCCTGAATGGCAGCAGGATGTAAAGGAGTATGCCTTGACTGTGAAATGTTCCACTGACATCCTGGTTAAGCACCCCCTGTTTAAATTAGCCACATTCGTTCATCGTAAACACACAGCTTTCCCACTTAAAAAACAATTTCAATCTGACTTTTTATTTTAAAAACGGTTGTTTATCTTGCATGTGTGACATATATACTGAACATATAATGCACATATCAGAATTGGTTCTTAAAGTTTTGAAATACTCCAGAACATAGACGTTTACCATTCTTTCTTTCTTTCTCTCTCTCTCTCTCTCTCTCCCCACCCTTCTCTTTTTTCTCTTTAGCAAAAGTCAAATACAGCATAACAAATGCATCCTGTGAAAGGCCTGCTTTGGTGACTGGCGAGATACCTGCATTATATAAATCCTTATGTTGAGGAGTTTATGACATTTTAGTTAAGAGCTTCATTCAGTTTGACGATTTTGGCAGCAGCCAATTATGACATTAAACAGGTCATAGAGTTTAACCTAAGGCCTTAAATTATTTCTTTTTTTGAATGATTGATTTGTCTCTCCTTCCAC
This sequence comes from Podarcis liolepis, assembly GCF_965112155.1. Taxonomy (NCBI): domain Eukaryota; kingdom Metazoa; phylum Chordata; class Lepidosauria; order Squamata; family Lacertidae; genus Podarcis; species Podarcis liolepis. The sequence continues at coordinate 31,063,404 of NC_139558.1, read as the reverse complement.
CACCACCAACCACCCAGTAGGAACAGAGTTTGAAAGACTCGCCCTTTCTCGCTGCCCTCTTTATACATGTAAGCAGTGATGCTTGTCTTTCATTTCCCAAATGTCTCTGGTTATGTAAAATAATCAATAAAAAACCATCAAGACTTCTATGAGTTGATACAATTGTCTGCAATGCCACTATTGGAATACAGTCTGAATAAAAATTGCACTTGAAAGCAACAGGAACTGTGTGAGAGCTAGCTTAGTCAGAGTAGACCCATTCGCTTCTCCTAATAATTATATTACCCAGTGATAGGGACGTGGGTGGCGCTGTGGTCTCAAGGCCTTTTTGGCTTGCCGATCAGAAGGTTGGCGGTTCGAATCCCTGCGGCGGGGTGAGCTCCTGTTGCTCTGTCCCAGCTCCTGCCAACCTTGCAGTTTGAAAGCACGTCAAAGTGTGAGTAGATAAATAGGTACCGCTGAGATGGGAAGGTAAACGGTGTTTCCACGTGCTCTGGCTTCTGTTGTGGTGGTCTGTTGCACCAGAAGTGGTTTAGTCATGCTGGCCACATGACCTGGAAAGCTGTCTGTGGACAAACACCAGCTCCCTCGGCCTGAAAGCGAGATGAGCACCGCAACCCCATAGTCACCTTTGACTGGACTTCAGCATATACAGGAAGGAAAGCCAGCAGTGGGCAGCTATAACATTTCCTGAATTATACCAGACACCCCCTGCTCATCCTAGAAGGCTACCAAATACAATCTTTTAAGATCAAAGGAGCTACTAGACTGCCATCAATGACTCAGGGAATGCCATACTTTCAGGTGTCCTTCCCGTGAGTCCAAAACAGACCCCTATTCAGCCACTTCCCACCTTGTTTCACCTGCCAGCTTGGAAAATAAATACAGCTCATATTAATGGATACTTATAAAAAGACAAATGTCAACATTTGATGGGGGGGGCGACACACTGTCATCTTCAGCAGTTGTATGTAATTTTTTTAAAAGGAAACAAAGAAAAGCCCTGCTGGTTTCTCTTTTGGAGGAAAAGATAAACAGTGCTTAGCATCTCCTTTTATTAAAATGGTATAAACTTTAATTATAAGCAACATGGTTAATTGTAATCACATTCTTCTCCCCACCCTTGCCCTTGTACCTTTTGCGCACACCTATTCCCCCTCCCCATTTCTCTCTCTCCCTCTCTCTCTCTTATTCTTTTTTTACGGACAGTACAAAGCATGATAATAGATGCCTATAAAAGTAACTAGTGAAATTTTGCATTACGATAATCTGTCACCCATTTCCATTTTTTTCTTTCCTGTGGAAAGAAAGCGTAATCAAAAGCCTAAATGACAAAGAGTTGACAGTAAGATTCTGTAGTAAATGATTCCAGAGTCGCTGGCCTGCGGAGATGCAGAAGAAGTCCCCAGCAGACCTGATTAATTCCAGTTTCTCCAGCTGCCAGGGGAGCAGAGGCTAAGCAGTTTCACAGAGAGGAGCCTATTACCACTACTAGGCTGAAATAGATCTAATCAACTCACAGCCGCTCAAAAGAAAACTTTACAGGTTTAGCTCACTAAGGCAGTGCTTTAAGATGACTACAAAGGATCATGGGAGTCTGAAATCATTTAGTCCTTATTGCAGCTTAAGGAAATTTTTTCTGCTGCTGCTGCGTGGTGAGGCCATGCTAATTTACCGAACGTGACAATGCCTTCTCAGCTGTGTGACATCACTTGGAGAGAGCGCCCCCCCTTTTTTACTTATTTCTAATGTTACTTTTTATCCTTCACTCCAAAAAAATATTTTAAAAGCCCTGCAAAGTTGATCATCATTTGTGTTGGGTATAGGTAAGCCATTTCAAATCTCTCAGCTAATTTATTGGTAAAGAATGATTAGGGTGGATACTAGCAATAATGCAAAGCAATTTGACAATGCTTCAGGTACACCTTCCAAATACAAAATATGATACTCGCATTAGCCAACCAAAGACAAAGACATTTAGGCTGCAGCCCTGTATCCAATGACCTGAAATTAAGCCTCATTAAACTCAATGGGACTTACTTCTGAGTAGGCAGACATTAGCATTGAACTGCTAAGTTCTGTTTATTTTACTGGGAGAAGAACCTCAATCCACACCAATCAAGTTGCTTCAATTTTACTAGATCATCTGAATAGATTTAAAATAGCATGCATGCTATTTTCCTTTTCCACACTGACCAAACAGACTTTTGAAGAATGCACATTGCCAGATGAGATTTGAAAGGGAATATTTTGCGGTAAGAGAGGAAGCAGGTGCCAGGAATAGATGAGGCGAGCATAGCAAAATATCAGCTGAAGCGAAGAAGATGTTTGCAACCAGTGGTTTCTAAGTCTTTGGAACTTCACTGTTTGGTCCAACTCATTTGACTACTAATTTTTCATAAGCTTACCTTTGTTCTGAATCCTATCCTGGTGGAGAATGCTTCAATACCACCATAAAATCAGTGAAGGATTTAACACACACATCTGCCAAAGCCCTGATGTTAGATGTGAGGAGATAGAATCTCAATTTGGTGAGGGGAATGGTGTCCTGTAAGGAGGCAGTATCTAGCCCCATTTTCTCTCAGTTCCCTGATCTGAGCCACAACACTGGAAATAAGAGACAAATACATATATTCCATTAAACTACAGTGGTACCTCTGGTTACATACTTAATTCGTTCCAGAGGTCCGTTCTTAACCTGAAACTGTTCTTAACCTGAAGCACCACTTTAGCTAATGGGGTCTCCCGCTGCTGCCATGCAATTTCTGATCTCATCCTGAAACAAAGTTCTTAACCCGAGGTACTATTTCTTGGTTATTTCTTGGAGTCTGTAACCTGAAGCGTATGTAACCTGAAGCGTATGTAACCCAAGGTACCACTGTAGTTTTGTACTACCCTAACTCTTCCTCCCACCCCTTTACCAAATGCCAAAGCATTATCTCTCCTCATTCTTACTGCATTCATGATGAAGGTGTGTGATGAAACAGTCATCATGGTGCCCATTGGCTTGCGATCCTCACTCTCATCGTGTGTGATGAGGAGGGAAATGGGGTAATGGCTCTTCTGGTTGCCATGACTCTAAGAAGTGTCATTTCCACCTCTGCCAGGAACATGAAGTGGGCAGTTTCACAAAAGCATACCCTGCTAGTATCCCCTAAAAACCGGGACATCCCAATTTTTAATCATGAGATAACAGTGGCTGTTTGGGTTGCCATGATCTCACACGATTTCATGGCATGATTTTCCCCTGGAAAAGTGCTTTTTTTCAGGGCTACGATCTTGCACAGTGCCCCAAAAAGCATGATTTTAGGCATCATGCCCCCCCCAAAACATTTTTTTTTAAGGGGAAACAGCACAAAATCACGCAAGATCGTGGCAACCAAAATGGCCACTGTGCTCTCGCAATAAAAAATGGGAAGATGGCTTCTGGGAAGATGGTGCCCCTGATTTTTGCTTCAAAGTGCTGGAAAGTATTCGGCAGCTTTCGTCCCTGGTGCCCCTGCATTTTGCTGCAAAAGTCTGTGTGGTGCATATAAGAGGGTATGCTGGTTGCCTGTATGTGTACTGTATGTGCAATGCGGGGACACATATGTGTACATACATTTGAGCATGTGTGTTATTGGCCACACCAGCCACTGGAACACAGGCCTTGCAAGGTTAGCTGCATGTCAATGCAGTCCTCAGGCCCAAAAGTTGAGCCACTCATGATCTAAAAGTCAAAGTAGCAATCTGTGGTCGAGGGTGCAGGAAAAAGAAAATGAATATTGCTAGGTATACAACATGTTTTATTCTTTTTGTCTGGCTAGATGTTAGGGTTTCTACTTCAGTTCTTGGGTACATGTTTGCAATGCTTTGCAACGTTCGCTATTAACAACTATCCATATTTTGAAAAAAGTCTTCGGATGTTTAGGAAACAATGTAAAGACAATAGTAGCTCAGATTTGGATATTATATATATATATATATATATATATATCTTTTAAAAACAAATCTCCTTTTTCTGTAATATACAATTCAAAATTAATTTCAAATTAGCTCCTAAAAGTGGTCGCGTGCCTTTAATTATGCAGAATGTACACAAATTTAATGAGTTTTTAAATATTAAAACTATTCTCTGTTGTCACTACTGTGAGCTCTTAATTTACAGAGCAATTAAGTCAGGACCCTCATTTATCAGTACATGTGTGTTTGTTGAAAACGTAGTCAGTTTTTATTAATTGATGCTATAGAAATACTGAGGTAAAATTAATGTGTGTGCTTCAGAGGTCATGCCGGCAGTAGTGGGTAGCTATCAAGGAGCAAGATGTGAGATAAATAAGTAACTGCTGTTCCCTGATTACACAGGAGATATCTGAAATATTAAGAGGTGCAGTAGGCACAATTTTAGCCAAAATACTCACAAGCACAAACCCCCAAAGCTTTTTCTCTGACAAGCGTCTGCCATGGCAGGAACTGAGAAACTCCCAAGGTTTGGTTTCTGGTTACTAAGAGAGTATGCAGTGTAATGTTTTTAATGTAAACGCTTTTTTGAATAGCTGGGTGGGATTGTTTTTGGGGGTTTTAGGGTGTGTATTTTAAAAAATAAACATTTTGTTCCAATGCTGGCCCAAGACCTTTTGCTGCAAAAGGCAAGATGGCCTCCTCCCAAATTCCTCATACAGAAGCTGACTGCACTGGCACTTCAGACTTAGGCCACATCCACACACGGTACATTGAAAGCATTATTATACCATTTGAACCATCGTGGCTCACATCAAAAAAAGAATCTTGAGAAGTGTGGTGTTTTTAAGAGAGCCGAGAGGTGTTAGGAGACCCCTATTCCCTTCACAGAGCAACAATTTCCAGAGTTCGCTGGTTAGAGGGCTTGCCTGTTAAACAACTCTGAGAATTGCAGTTCTGTGAGGGGAATGGAAACATACCCTCCAACACATCAAGATTAAAAACTGGGACGCCACATATTTTGGGTGCACGAGTCACGTGATCCACACAAGATCACATCCCTGGGAAAGTGCTTTTGGGGGCAGACTGCAGTGCTCAAAATGGGTGTCAGGCTCTTGCATGAAACGACGGGTTTTAGCAGGACAGTTGAGGGGGATGTGGGAGTCTCTTAACAACTCACAGCACCCTTTACAAACTACAGTACCCAGAATTCTTTGGGAGAAGGCATACCTGTTGAAAGTGGTATCATAGTGCTTTCAGTGTATGGACCTCAGCATGCTTAAAAGACTGAATAATCCCAGGATTATTTGTTGGCGGTGAGGGAGCCATGACTGCTAAAGTGGTATAACAATGCTTCAAAATGCAAGGTGCAGATGTGGCCTAATTTCAGTGCTGCCAATGGGACAGTTTCTTACACCATACCTCAGGGAAGAAACCAGGCTAGTTTAGGAGGTGCAATATATGCCGTGGGGCACATGAATCTCTGGTATTTTGCAGAAGAGAATGGTTGGTGGGCACAGGGCGAAATAGCTGCTGATTGTCCCTTCTGTGCAAGGATATCCTGCCTAAAGTGGTCACCTCACTCTGGCTAATGGTAGAGCCGGCCCTTTTGCTTTGTTCAATTCTCTCTTGTCAGGAATATCTGCAGCAAAGAACCTTCCCCAACTTGTGGGTGGGGGTGTTAGGAGGGAAAATTTTCTCACCAGCAATGGGAGACCATCTTGTCCTGTGTGTTTTTTTTATTTACAGCTTTACTGCTGGAGGACTGATCGCCGCTCATTCCCAGATATGCTTTATTGACATTTATAGGTTAGCGATGATAAATGATCGATAACATCCATACCGGTTGTTTTTTGAGGGCTTTAAACCAATTTTAATGATAAATTGTGTTTACATTGCTGGTTTCAGAAAATGTGAAGGGAATTAATGGGAGTGGTTTGGGAAGGGTTGCAGCTCAGTAATAAACCACATACTTTGCATGCAAGAGGATCCAGGTTCAATCCCGATTACCTCCAGGTAGAGGTGAGAAAGACCCCTGCCTGAAGCTGAAAACCCAGAAAGCCTCTACCAATAAGTGTGCAATCAATGTTCCTAAATCCCCTTTCCCCCACCATCCTAACATCGCAGTGGGAAATCCCAAGGTGGTCTTGTGCAATTTCGTGCAGCTGTCCCCCCCCCAAAAAAAGTGGTGTTTCTTTTCATGCCACAGCACCCAAAACCACATGTTCTGGGGCACTGCATGAGATCACGGCCCCCCAAAAGTGTTTTTTTTGGGGGGGGAATTATGTGAGGTCACTGCAACCCAAATAGCTGCTGTTCTCTCACAATAGTAAATAAGATGTCCCGTTGTTTTCTGGGGCACTTGCAGGGAATGGCATCAGTTTCCCCCTCCGTGCCTTGTCTGGCCTTGCCCTACTGGTGTCAGGCAGTTTGAGGTGTGTGCTGGGGCTGGAGCCAGTGCCTTCACAGTCTTCAATGCTCCTTTAAACCAGTGAGTAAGTTACAACTGGCATAGTTAATTCCCTTTTATTTCCCTCCAGTTGCTCCTGAATAAAAGCAAACAAACAACAGAGGGCTGCCAGGGCTTAGACAAGTGGCTCAGCAGCCTTCTTTGGTTCTTCTCTGCCACCTTAGGATTTTCATTCCACAACAATGCAATGGGGGCAGGGGAGAATAGAGAGAGAGACAATGCCATCAACAGCATGCATCTTTCAAGAGAAGACGTTTGAAAATGAGCTGTGGGACCACTTAAGGAGATACCGGCAATTGCTCCCATGGTCCTATAGTTTGAATGAAGGTCAAGCAGTGGTGTTGGAGGTTTCTATGGTTTGTAGAGCCAGAATGGTCTGTTGACAGAGTGATAAGTCAACTTGTATGGCAGGTGGCATCCTTGAGTGACACAGTGCAGCCAGTAAGGCAGAGACACAGTGCTGGTAACGTGCTGTGGGTATGATGCCAGGAAAACACCTGGCTTTGAGGAGCCCCAGCTTGAGACAAGCACTCACACACATATATACACATGTATCAACGCCTGAATGTTCGTGAATATCTAGGACCAGGAACAGGTTTCACAAACGTACACCCATTCCACAGATAGTTATGCACAATGGACAGAAGATCACGGGAATATGAGATACCCTCATAGGTGCCTGGGATGTAATCGCAGCCAAAAATGATTTTTTCTCAAACATATAACAGGAAAATGAGACATTTCATTAATGGGCACGGCATGAATTTCACCCTATATTGTCCCACCACCCCCCTCCCCGCGCCACCTTCTTTTTAGATATGGAGACACACTGATTATGAACTGATTTCTGGTGTGAATACACCATAAAGCAAAACAATTTCTTGAATTAATTTTGGGACATATACACACCTCCCTCAGAATATGGCTTCTCGGTCCATTATAAATTTCCCTATCTCCTCCGAGTAGCATGCAAAGGCCCTCCCTGTAATGTCTTTTCGGTGCAAATGAGTTCTCGACTGCAGAAATAAAGTGATCCTCTCCATTCCCAGCAGTTAAGGTTAAAGAGAATGTGCCAGGTTCTAAATCTCTGCCGCTAATGCTCTCTCTTGACCTTTGACCCGCCTGAGCACCACTAAGTTTGATGGGACCATGCCAAGCCATCTTGTGTAACCCATAAGATGGTTAATATACTCCCATTTCTCATTCAGACAGCCAACAGAGGCAAAGAAGGCAGCAGGGCAACAAATGCTGTCTCCAGCAAATGCTCCGTAATAAATTGCTCTTTCGGCAACGCAGAAGACAGATTTTTCTTTCTTTTTTTCCTTCTGTACTCCTTCGCTGAGGTGTCACCAATGGGAGGCTGGCTTCCCCACCTGGCCCTGGCTGGCTGTGCCCATAAATTTAGCCTATGCCTATGCCTGCGCCTGTTTACGGGTCGCTGATGGAATACTAAGGAGAGTGCATTTTTAAAGCACCGGGGTTGATAATCATGGTAATTGATGTTTGGAGCTCCTAGCTCCTAGGAGCATAGGGGTCTATTTCTCCCAGTGAGGCCCTGCTCCATATTATCAGTCCATTCCATAATTAAATATCACTCTTTTACAATATGTTTCAGATTCCTTAATGAGTCTAAAGCAGGAATAGCCACCTCGTTCCCCTCCGAGCTTTATTTGCTTGTTATTACACAATGTTATTGAGCTGCCTCCTCTCTCTCTTGTTGCCAAATCTGCATCATTTCCGTTTTATAATTGTGCAATTAGAGTCAGTCTTTGCTTTCATACATCAGCAGGACCTGAGAGTGAGTGAGCGAGAGAAGGAAGAGAGGGAGGGGAGGGGAAATCAGGTGTTCACAGACAACTCAAATGCATCTTATTTTCATTAACTACCAGATTTTGCAAAATGGGAAGCTATTCATCACGATCTGTTCTCTACCTCCAGCCATCTACACTTCCACCCTGCTCTCGTGACTTCTGCTGTGACCTTGTGTCGCGTAGTTGAGGGCCCAATTTGCTTGTTGATGTTGTCGTTGTCGTTGTCGTTGCACGCTTGCATAATTCAGGACGCCTCCCCAATGATCTTTCTTTCCCCCCACCCTCCTACAGCAAAATCCAGTCATTTGTATCTAAGATTAAATAGCCTCCCTCCCTCAGACCCTCCCCTCTCAAAGCTGGAAAGCTGTATAACACTAGTAACTCCAAATATGCCCTCCCCACCCCCCACCCCAATGCACACTCACATACGTTCACACACATCTTCTCTCTGTCACACACACGCACACACACCCTTAAGCTGGTCTAAGCAGTGTATTAAGTAGCTGAAGAAAATCCATTCACATTCTGCTGTGTCGCTTTCTTCTCAAGTCATGAACCCATCACAGACTTTCTCTAGCTGTAGGTTGCCACGGTGAAGATTTACAATGCCAGTTATTCATACATCTGCCTTCTCTCTTTTCCCCCCTTATTCTTAAATCCCCTGGGCGAGGGCAACCTTGATACTGAGACTCGTAAAATTCATGCAGGCTTATCATCCTTGGTGAAGGCTTCAGGCATGCATTACCGTATCCAACTGCCTGCTCACCGCCATGACAGAACTAGGCCCACAGCTTTTCTTTTTAACAGGGTAAAGAAGAAGAAAAAGGTAGCATTGTGTTAAAATAGACCAAGAAGCTTGGATGTGGGGGGGGAGGGAGGGGTGTTAAAAAAAGTTTTATCTCTTTCCCTTAATGAATTTTAAATTTGTTTTAATTACGTTACTCTCTGTGGAGTGGCATAAATTTAAACACAAGCTGTGTTGTTGTTGTCGTTGTTGTTGTTTAAAGTAGCCTTTAAATTGTGCGGAATAGTATTCCGAAAAGTCCAATTTTTTTGTGTGTGCAATGTGCAAAATACATTATGAAGGCAGCCTCTGAAGTCCACATCAAAGTAACAAATGTAACAAACCTAGAATGAATTTCCACAAGCAAATTTTTAAGACTTCTATTTTATTCAGGTTTTTTCCCCCTTTTAAAAATGTTACTGATCCTTTTGTTGGGGAATTAAAATAGCTGTCTTGGAGCAGGGAATATGTATTTATACTTCTATATTCTGTAGTCTGATTGAAATAAATTGTTAATTTTTTTACTAAATCACAGTTGCATAATAAGCTTGTAATGTGTATATACATATCATTATCGCATTGCTAAAATGTGATTTTTAAATGTTTGCTTTTGCGTCTATCCAATTTTTGTCTAATGCGTGGAAGTTGAGCAAAGCTCTGAGGAACATGAGACCATGGGTTCTTTGCCATTGACTTTGGATTTTTGGAAGTATTTTTGGAGCAATAGAAGGAGGGCACTGGAGTCTTGCAAAAGTGGTTAAAATTCAGCAACTATAAGTCATTAATCTAGATGTCCTCTGATAATGCTTCCTACATTACAAAATGACTATAATTTCTCACCCTGGTGCTGAAATCTGTGTTTAACCAGTGTAATGCATAACAGGGGCAAAACTAGACTTTCTTTCACCCGGATCAAAGACCCAGTTTGACAGCTCCCCAATGCAATTATTATTATTATTATTATTATTATTATTATTATTATTAAACCCATCTGGCTGGGTTTCCCCAGTCACCCTGGGCGGCTTCCAACAGAATATTAAAATACAGTAGTCTGTTAAACATTAAAAGGTTCCCTAAACAGGGCTGCCTTCAGATGTCTTATAAAAGTCTGGTAGTTGTTGTTCTCTTTGACATCTGGTGGGAGGGCGTTCCACAGGTCGGGTGCCACTACCGAGAAGGCCCTCTGCCTGGTTCCCTGTAACCTCACTTCTCGCAGTGAGGGAACTGCCAGAAGGCCCTCAGAGCTGGACCTCAGTGTCTGGGCAGAATGATGGGGGTGGAGACGCTCCTTCAGGTATACTGGGTTGAGGCCATTTAGGGCTTTAAGGGTCAGCATTGTGAATTGTGCTCAGAACTGAATTGTGCTTGGAAATGTACTGGGAGCCAGCGTAGGTCTTTCAAGACCGGTGTTATATGGTCTCGGCGGCTGCTCCCAGTCACCAGTCTAGCTGCCACATTCTGGATTAGTTGTAGTTTTCAGGTCACTTTCAAAGGGAGCCACATAGACTGCATTGCGCGCGTACACACACACACACACACACACACACACACACACACACACACAGAGGCTGGGAGCCTCATTGGTGCCCCTCTGGAGGCTTTACTCAGGGCAAAAAACTTGTCTAGCCCCTCCCTCCCAGTAGCTACAGCAGTGGTGCATACTTCTTAAGAGCACAGGATAGTCCCCATTCATTCAATGGGAAGAGTTGAATTGTGTGTGCAGATGGACTCCTTCAATTCAGCAAGCATGGAATAACTCATTTCAAGCAATCTTTGTCTATCTAGTGAATGAACGTGGGGGACACCGCCGCTGCCCAGCGGACCCTACACCAGTCTATACCCATAATTAGCTTGCCAGAAGATACTGGGCCAGTAAACCGTGTTGTGAGGATGAAATTGGGAGAAAGAGAGCCATGTGTGTCACCTTGAACTCCTTGGGGGGGGGGGACACGTAGGTTGCAAATCAAAGAATCTGAAAAGATTTTTGCAGCTCTAAGAACAGCAGGTCCTGTCCATATGATGTGAAACTCTACTTTGCCAGTGTTCCCAATCATCATCATCATCATTAGTTTTTATTAATTGAAGTGTGTATATACTAACCACCCTTGATCCTATTAAGATTCCAGGATGGTGTACAGCAACTTGCATCAATACAAAGAGCAGTAATGAAACAACATAAGATAAATAAATAATAACAATACTTTTATTATTACCCCACCCATCTGGCTGGGGTCCCCCAACCAGTCAGCTTCCAATAGATAACATAACCCACTTCAAAAAAAAAATACAAAAAATAAAAAACAAAAATTCCCATGGCACTGGAAAGGTTTGAAATGTAGGCACTTAGTGAACCTCCACTGCTGAACTCCGCCCCCCTCCTTTGGTGGAAAACAGTATAAGAGGCCCCTGGAGGAAAGGACCTCTGGGGAAAATCTTAAAGCATGGGCAGATCTTTTGAAATTCGCACTTATCTGAAATTTGCTACCCAGCTCCAACCAAACAGTGTTTACAAAAATGCATATATTAGGTGAAAGTGTGTATAAAAATGAATATAATAGTGAAAATAGCATTTAAAAATGCATCATGTTGGGAGAAATTGCATGCAAAAATGTGTACATTAATCAAAACTGCATTCAAAAACGTGTTTATTAGGAGAAATTTCTAACAAAATTCTGAAGAATTTTCGTGAGGATTTTTTAAAAAAACAAAATTTGCGAATTGCTACAAAAATGTGAAAAACTGAATTTAAAATTGGAAAAATAAGAAATTGAAAGGACCAGAATTGACAGATCCTTCCATCCCTACCTGACGGTGAAGTTATGGAGCCTGAATTTGGTCACAGACCTAAGACTGAATGGACGAAGAGCTAGCAGACCTTAGTTAGCAGCTACAAACACTGGAGAGGAGCATAGAGTGTTGAACCTCCCATATCTGAGAATATAAAACTCATCTCTTCCACCAGTCCATCTTTCTCCTTAGGTGAAACACAGTTTTCCTGGTAGGTAGAAAATATTGGCACATTTTAGGTGGCATGCATAAGTTTTTGTGAAACTGGGCTGGTCAAACTTTAATTTTTTGAGGTGGAGGGTCATCAAAGTTGATATCCTCATCTTCTACTAATTCAGCACAGCTCAGGACAACTGTGAATGCAGTTATTATCCTGCAGAAAGGTGGACAGGTTTTCCTGTAGGACAAAATACAGGAAACCAGTTATATGGACTTCACAGGCTCTACTGGACCCATGCCCAGTCTTTTCAGCCATGTGGACAAGCAGAGAACAATGGAGCCATTCTGTAATTTGTTCTCTAGGCTGTAGGTGCACTGATACATAGTTCCAGACCCCTGAAATAACATCTGTCTAGAAGATCCATTCATGCTCCTATTGCAGAACCGCAGAACTTCTGCTTGAGCTGCATTGAAATGAACATGAGTGGTCATCAACCACTTCCTGCTGATTGTTGCATATGCAACTGTTCTGCAGTTATTCCCATAAATGAAAGGAATAACCCCATGGATTGGATCCAAAGTGTGCAAGTAGAAGCCTGTTCATACCTTACAACTTCCCTGTAATATCCTCCCCCCTCTGTCCTCCTACACACCTAAAAAAAAAAACTGCTCTAGAAGACCAGAGGACTCTCTTGAAAAGCATGGGCCAGAGTACAGGGGCAGCAGCAGGAAGGGGGAATAACCACAAATAATGCAGAGCATTCTTTTGCAAGTACAGTGGTACCTCAGGTTAAGAACTTAATTCATTCTGGAGGTCCATTCTTAACTTGAAACTGTTCTTAACCTGAAGCACCACTTTAGCTAATGGGGCCTCTTGCTGCTGCCGCACCGCTGGAGCATGATTTCTGTTCTCATCCTGAAGCAAAGTTCTTAACCCAAGGTACTATTTCTGGGTTAGCGGAGTCTGTAACCTGAAGCGTCTGTAACCTGAGGTACCACTGATTTTTTTGCAATACACTCTTCCCACCACAGTAGGGTTAAAGTAAAGAACCCCCGGATTGTTAAGTCCAGTCAAAAGCGACTATGGGGTTGCAGCGCTCAACTCGCTTTCAGGCCGAGGGAGCCTGCATTTGTCCACAGACAGCTTTCTGGGTCATGTGGGCAGCAAGACTAAACTGCTTCTGGCGCAACAGAACACCATGACGGAAACCAGAGTGCACAGAAATGCCATTTACCTTCCTGCCATAGTGGTACCTATTTATCTACTTGCACTGGCATGCTTTCGAACTGCTAGGTTGGCAGAAGCTGGGACAGAGCAACAGGAGCTTACCCCGTCACGGGGATTCAAACCACTGATCTTCTGATCAGCAAGCCCAAGAGGTTCAGTGGTTGAGACCACAGCACCACCCTTGTCCCTTTACCTTCCCACCACTGTAACCTGCACCTCACATCCCATGCTTCTTGGAATTGTGCAAGCATCCTTCCACTTGTAGAACATTAGATCCCGCCTTGTCTGTGTGCCTGCCGGAGCATCATTCAGTATTGAGGATCAAGAGGCAACATTTTCAAAGAAAAAAACAGCATTAAGTACAAAATAATAAAATGCCATAGGTCACCATTGTGGCAGCCACTAAAACAATCAACCCATCAATAACAAAGTGTTGTTGTTTAGGATATCTATTATAACCCCCCTCCCTTTTTGGGGGGGTAGCTGTATATATATTTTTTAGAATAAATAAATAAATGGGTGTATTAAAAATATTAAAATGTACTACTTTGGAGGAATATTTTCAGCAATGTCAATACTGTCAGCGTCTTCACAAGTCAGCCTGGATAGCTCAGTTGGTTAGAGCTTGGTGCTGATAATGCTAAAGTTGCAGGTTCAATCCCTGCAAAGGACAGCTGCATATTCCTGCATTGCAGGGCATTGGACCAGATGATCCTCAGTATCCCTTCCAGCTCCACAGTTCTATGATTCTATGATCCTTTGAACTAACCCTGATGAGCATTTAGCCAGCATCTAGAGGGTGTTGAGGTCAAATCAGCTAACCCTTACCACACTCACTGTGCTTGCCAACCCCAACATGGTCAGGAGGCACATTCAGCCACAGTAAGGACTGACATATACCTGTTTGGGTATATGTAGCAGCAAAGTTGGAAGTGAGAGCTGGACCATAAAGAATGCTGATCGCCGAAGAATTGATGCTTTTGAATTATGGTGCTGGAGGAGACTCTTGAGAGTCCCATAGACTGCAAGAAGATCAAACCTATCCATTCTTAAGGAAATCAGCCCTGAGTGCTCACTGGAAGGACAGATCCTGAAGCTGAGATGCCAATACTTTGGCCACCTCATGAGAAGAGAAGATTCTCTGGAAAAGACCCTGATGTTGGGAAAGATGGAGGGCACAAGGAGAAGGGGATGACAGAGGACGAGATGGTTGGACAGTGTTCTCGAAGCTACCACTATGAGTTTGACCAAACTGCGGGAGGCAGTGGAAGACAGGAGTGCCTGGCGTGCTCTGGTCCATGGGGTCATGAAGAGTCGGACACGACTAAATGACTAAACAACAACAACAACAACAAGGACTGACATGTGCACACAGAAAGAGGTCTGTATGTAGAGATGCTCCACACCATCGGGGATCTTTGGCCAATCAGATCCTCCTCATGTGGCTCTGCACGCATGCAGAGATCTAGACATGTGAAGGGACTCTTTACATGTCTGCCAGGTGTGTGCCAAGTGGGGCAAGGATTGACCAGCATGCACATCAGCAGTGACAGGCTGGGCTCAGCAGCACCCCCTATGAAACCTTCATGCCTTGGATAAATGCATAGGGGGCTTGTGTCTATGCCTCTTCCCTCCAGTGGGAGCCAGTGTGGTGTAGTGGTTAAGAGCGGTAGACTCATAATCTGGTGAACCGGGTTCGCATCTCCGCTCCTCCACATGCAGCTGCTGGGTGACCTTGGGCTAGTCACACTTCTCTGAAGTCTCTCAGCCTCAATCACCTCACAAAGTGTTTGTTGTGGGGGAGGAAGGGAAAGGAGAATGTTAGCTGCTTTGAGACTCCTTTGGGTAGTGATAAAGCAGGATATCAAATCCAAACTCTTCTTCTTCTTCTTCCAAATAATAGCACAAAAGCAAAAGCACCCCTAGACGGATGAAACAAATCAAATAATAGTAGAAGATTTAATGTAACCAGGAAAAAACCTGATATGTCATGCCTCTTTCTGTGTCTTCCTTATGATATCTAAAAAAGAAATAAAAAATTAAATAATAATGCAATAATCATTGTTTTAAAACACTAAAAAAATTAGAACCAAATATGCTGGATAGAGGTAATATTCTTACATTCAAACTGTTTTTCGGGGGATATTTTTAACCTCCCCAACTTGTTATTTTTAGCCAAACGATTGAAAAGAGAATCTATTTTTATACAATCTTATAATGTAGGGTTTTCAATTGCTGTTTAGATGTGATAAATTAACAAAAAATGGTGAGAAACTGAGAGGCACTGTGATAAAATTTCTTCTCACATTTAGACCCTCAGCATATACACTGATACAACTAGCTTTTTACCCTTACCTTCCAGTTTGCAGGCATTTAAACTTTATGCCAGATGGGAAACCCTGTCGTGGGGGGGGGGGAGGCCAAAGGCCCCAGGCTTACCTTTTGGAGCGAGGAAGTCCAGCAACGTCCTTCCTGAAGAAGCTCTGGAGCCAAGTGAGGATTCCCAGGTAAGATCCTCCCTCTATTGTGTGGGCAGGTAATCCCTCCCCTACCTGGCCTGGTCTCCTTGGCAACGCTTCCCCCAGGTGGGATTGGACAACTGACTGAGGTAGGCGGAGACCTCCAGGTATCCCACCTGAGGGAAGGCAAAGCCAAGCCTATGCTGTTGGGGCCGCTCCAGATCTAGGGGCTGCACGCATCCACGCAAAGGGCGCCCCCCGTTTTAAGCGGGGAGCGGTCATTATGCCAGATGGAGAGATTGTGTGGAAAAGAATTCTGAAAAATATGGAATGTCCATCCTTGCTTCTTTGAGAAGAGGCATGAAGACAGCACTCTCCTACCCCACAGAAGTACCTCAGGAGCCAAGAAAGGATACTAAAAGGAAATGAACATCCTTGGATGGCTGCTGATCACTCTTGGAGCATATTTTTCTCCAAGAGAAACCACTCCTGCTTTGACCATTCCTTTCTTTCCCCTTCCTTTCCTTCTCTCCTCTTGCTATAATCCTTCATTCTATTCCAGGTTTTCTTCCTGCTGCTGCTGCTGCTGAGTATTCTGGGAAATGTAGGCACCAGAGTCTGAATTTTCTGGGCAGCACAGTCGTCAGACTCTTCTGAGGGGTGTGGTTTTAAATGTAAGGAGGGCGGTGGCTGGAGTAGGGGGAGACAGACACCTGTACCAATCTGTTTTTCGCGGCCCTAGGGGGAGAGTGGAAATTAATGGCAGCCATTCTAAGCTTGCCTTAAAGAAGCAGTCTGCATGTTCATTGTGTTGTGACGTGGGGTTTGTGATTTCAGCTCTCTTGACATAATATGCTGGAGACAGTTCTCTAGTAATACTTCTTTATTAAAGCAAACAAGACTGAGACCTGAGGAGGGGAAAGCTACATTTATAGGGACAGGGGACTAGCTAGAAAGGATACATTTTGGAGGGAACAATATCAGGCAATCACAGTCCTGCCTTTTGGAGGAAACCAATAAGACAGAGGATCCAAATACAGCAGCTTAAATGAACCAATAGTAGCTGTACCCTCTGAAACCAAAGGGCAGTTACTTTACCCCAGGGGTCTGCAACCCGCGGATCCGGAGCCGCATGTGGCTCTTTTACACCTTTGCCGCGGCTCCGGGGCGGATACTAGTGAGGGGAGGAGGTGCATTGTGCGCCCCGACACTCCCCACTGTGGCGGGCGCTGTACTGGCTGTGACGTCGCATGGGGGTGGTGCTTGCGTTAGTCACGCACCGTCCCGACATCACCTCCCCGCCCGCTGTCAGATTGCGGCTCCGGAGATATATTTGTTTTAAATGTCGCGATGGTTTTGCGGCTCCCAGGTTTTTTTTGCCTTCGGAAACGGGTCCAAGTGGCTCTTTTTGTCTTAAAGGTTGCAGACCCCTGCTTTACCCTAATGCAAATACAGACAATAATAATACAGATATAAAATCCTTTGACTCAATACACAACACATTGTGTGGCTTTCAGGAGCATTGATGCATTGTGCTTCTGATTCCACACAACGGAAGTAATGTTTGAAGTGCAACTCACTAGTTGTGCCCATATTGACAGCCTTGAGCTTCAGGCGACCTCTGCAAAGCGCTTCATCCTCTGCAAACCCCTCTATCAAAGCAATGCATGAACTAGTTCAACCAATGATTAAGCCCACAATATGAGGGACAAGGTTTCCTTTCACATCCCTTTTGAGCAGATAGGCTTGCTGATGTAATGTAAACTTGGAGCTTCATGGTTGAAGTCTTTACCTCTTTGACTTGAGCATTTTGCAGTGTCTATAGAACAGGCAGCAGAAACACAGAATGGAAAATCACAGAAACAATGTGCATATCACAAAGATATAAAAAGCCATACACTCCAACATTTCTCAGATGAAAATAGGGGTGTCCTATCCAATACAGTTGTACCTTGGTTCTCGAACAGAATCTGAAAACATCTGAAAACCAAAACTGGCTTCTGATTGGCTGCAGGAGCTTCCTGAACTCAGTTGGAAGCCGTGGAAGCCGCGTCAGATGTTCGGCTTCCAAAAAACATTTGCAAACTGGAACACTCTCTTCTGTTCGGGAGCCAAAACGTTTGAGTCGCAAGGTGTTCCAGAACCTAGGTAGCCCACCCATCTAACTGGGTTGCCTCAGCCATTCTGGATGGCTTCCAACATATATAAAAACGTAATAAAGCATTCAACATTTTAAAACTTCCCTATACAGGGCTGCCTTCAGATATCTTCTAAAGGTTGTATAGTTACTTATCTCCTTGGTTCGGAGGCTGCATAACTCCATACTCTCCAAATTAATCTGATGACAATAGGGGCACCCTAAGGAAAAGTGGGACATTCCAGGGTATCAAATCAGAAACCGGGACGGCTTCTGTAATCCAGGACTGTCCCTGGAAAACAGGGACACTTGGAGGGTCTGAAAAGCACATGTCCTTAATTATTAGGAAGCTCTATGTGTTCTTCCCCACTAGGGCCAGATTTAATAAGGATATGCCTTTCAAAAATAACAATTTAAGAAGCCTTCTGCCACAGGCAGGAAATTATATGAGTAGATGTGTTGTTATCTGAACAGAGATGTGGAATGGAATTGTGTCCATTTCACAGATATGCAATTGCTGGGAAGCAAACATAGCACCGGTTAGCTTGTTTGGTAAGATAATGTGTTGCCCCACTCTTCTCCTGCAAGAACAATACTGGGGAGCAGCTCTGTTTATCGTATAATGGATAGCTCTATATGTTGTCCTTCCCAGCTGGGCTCTTTGAGCACGCTTGCCTTCTAAAGCCCAGATTCTCCTTGAAAGATGTGCCTGCATTCTTGCTGACATTTCCTTATTTGCCAACACAGTGAGCCACCTTAAGGAAATGCCGGCATATTATATAGTTGCCTTTTCCACTGTATTTCCATTATTTTTTGGAAAGGAAAAAAAAAGTGCTGTTCTCCATAGAAGGCATATTTAAGTCGTGAAGGACTTGCAGCACGAGCAATTAATAGGGTCCCATTATGTTAACTATCACGCAAGTTTAGGACATCTTAGATGCAAGATAAGAGATGAATAATTTGAAGTAATTTTCCTGTAATCATGCCAATCACTTCAGCAAAGTAGTTATTAAATGAAACAGTAATATGATGAATTATAGGACATCGATTGAATGCCTTTCCTCACAATATACTTCCAGCGCCTTATGCCGGAAAGTGGCAAACATGTGAAATCTCTTTCCCGGGAAAATATGCACACTCCTCGCTGTAAATAATAGTTTGTTTAGCAAACCTTGATTTTTAATGAGGCCTGGAGACTGACTTTTTCAGCTCGGCCTCCTCACCTCCCCCTCCACTTCGCAGGAGGAGTTTCCTGACTCCGTCTTCTCTTTAAAGGTAGATATTAGCAAGTATGAGTCACCTTTGATGACAGCAAATTCTTCTAGTTCAAATTTGCTGAAGTGATTAAATATTATTTATCTAATTAAATGCTCAAAACACATCATTATTGAAAGGAATAAATTTGGTGCATTTGTTGAACAGTGTTAACTGAAATGTAACTGCACATCATTTGACTTTTTAACATTTATTATATCTAATAAGTCTTTCTGTGCTTAATTAAATCAACTTATTTTTACACTTAATTTAACATGATTCCATTTTAGTTACAGAGTCTGCATCGGATATTATGTAGGAAACTGAGTGTATGCCCATATTAGCCCTGCTGCCCGAATTTCAAGGTGCTCTGTTGCATCTCTGAATAATCTAGTCAACCTCAAGCACTGGGACCACTTTTATTCTTTTCGTTATCCATTCCACAGGGGTGGGGGGGAACTGCCACATTCCTTGGTTTAATTTCCATCGTAGAACTGAGAGTAAACATTCAAAACACCAATAGAGGAAAAGCTTATAATTATATGTCATACATACTGCTGTCGCATTGGCTGGGGAAAGGTTTTGAATGGTAGATAATGAGGTGAAAGTTCTTCCCTCATGTTCCTCTCAGTCCTATCAGTGCAAAGGCTTATGGGAAATGTGTGCTTGAGAGGGGAGGAAACCCTCATCTATCAGGGTATATTCTGATTCTATACCCGGATCCTGAATGTCTTCTCTTGAATGAGAAGTCTATTGTTTTTAGAGGAACTTTCAGAGTCATGACAAGGGTCGGGCATAGAAACTCAGGCCTGGGACCCTGTCCCCTGAGCCTCCCAAAGGGTGCCAGGGTGGCGTTGGGTCAATGGCAGCAGCCAGCAGTAGCAAGCTGTGGCACTCTGGGAAATATTGTAGCTGGCAGTCAAGGCGCTGTGACCCACCAAAGTTGGCATCTGTTAGGTAAAATTTCTGTCGAGTAGTTAGTTAAAGCAAAATGACACTGAAGATCTGCAGCCATAGCTACTAGTGCAGGCAGCCTTGTCCCTTTGCCTGCCTGATCCAGCAAACCAGCCAGCCGCCTAAGTGGCTAGGCTAAAGGGCTACAGTGGTCTCAGCTCCTGCCAACCTAGCAGTTTGAAAGCACGTCAAAGTGCAAGTAGATAAATAGGTACCACTCCAGCAGGAAGGTAAACGTCATTTCTGTGTTCTGCTCTGGTTTCGCCACATGACCCAGAAAAACTGTTTGCGGAAGCCGACAAATGCCGGCTCCCTCGGCCTGTAAAGCGAGATGAGCGCCGCAACCCCAGAGTCATTCGCAACTGGACTTAATTGTCAGGGGTCCCTTTACTTTAAAGGGCTACAGTAACAGCGGCAGGGTGGGCGGAAAGTCAGTGACAATGTGTAGGGAAAGCTGGTGGTGTTGTACATTGGTGGGGCTCACCAGGCAAGCCCTATCACCCAACTGTGGGAGGGGCCCCCAAAAGGTGGGGTGCAGGGAGGGGAGAACCTGGCACTGCCTCTGGGAATTTAGTTCCGTTGTTGTTG